>NC_089227.1:79915468-81144039 GCF_963924675.1 Phocoena phocoena
TCATATCTTGGCTATCGTAAATAATGCTGCAATGAATGTAGGGGTACAATGTCTTTTTGAATTAGTGTTTTCATTTTCTTTGGGTAAATACCCAGGAGTGAAATTGCTGGATTGTATGGTAGTTGTATTTTTAATTTTTTGAGGAACTTCCATACTATTATTTTCCATAGTGGCTGTACCAATTTACATTCCATTAACAGTGCATGAGGGTTACCTTTTCTCTACATTCTCGCCGATCTTTGTTATTTGCTGTCTTTTTTTTTTTTTTTTTTTTTTTTTTTGTGTGCAGTACACAAGCCTCTCACTGTTGTGGCCTCTCCCGTTGCGGAGCACAGGCTCCGGACGCACAGGCTCAGCGGCCATGGCTCACGGGCCCAGCCGCTCCGCGGCATGTGGGATCCTCCCAGACCGGGGCACGAACCCACGTCCCCTGCATCGGCAGGCCGACTCTCAACCACTGTGCCACCAGGGAAGCCCCTTTGCTGTCTTTTTGATGATAGTCATTCTCGCAGGTGAAAGGTGAGATCTCATTGTAATTTTTATTTGCATTCCCCTGATGATTAGTGATGTTGAGCATCTTTTCATGTGCTTGTTGGATGTCTGTATTTCTTCTCTGGAAAAATGTCTATTCAAGTCCTCTACCCATTTTTTAATTGGGTTGTTTGGTTTTTTGATGTTGAATTGTATGAGTTCTTTGTATATTTTGGATATTAACCCCTTACCAGATGTATCATTTGCAGATATTTTCTCCCATTCAGTAGGTTGCCTTTTCATTTTGTTTGATGGTTTCCTTCACTGTGCAAAAGCTTTTTAGTTTGATTTATTCTCATGTGTTTTTTTTTTTTTTTTGCTTTTGTTGTCTTTGCTGGAGGAGATAGATCTAAAAAATATTGCTAAGACCAATGTCAAAGAGTTTACTGCCTATGGTTTCTTCTAGGAGTTTTACATTTTACATTTAAGTCTTTAATCCATTTTGAGTTTATTTTTGTAGATGGAGTGAAAAAATGGTCTAGTTTCTTTTATGTGTAGCCTCCAGTTTTCCTAACACCACTTACTGACTGAGCAAGTGTGCATGGGTTTATTTCTGGGCTCTCTATTCTGTACCATTGACCTATGTGTCTGTTTTTGTGCCAGTACCATATGGGTGATATACTATGAGTTGTAATTTGCCAATAGAGGCACTCTCACAAAATTTGTAAGGTGGAAGAGAAGGAGCACACATGAACAGGGAAAGACACTTTGGCCTCCTGGTTTGCCACTGTTATTTGTTTGACCTTTATTTTCAGTCCAGATTTTAGTTCTTTACTCACTAGTAGTGCATCCATGATAGGAAATTCTCTGAAATATGAAAATGATATCATAGAGGAAGAAAATTTTTTTCTCACTGTAAGTATTTGTTGCATTTAAAAACCTAAAAAGAAAGGTGAATATGTTTCAATATATAGAACATTTTTCTGTTCAATGAAGATATATTCCATTAAATAGTCCAATAAAATAGTTTTTTAAGTGTTCCAAACAAGTTCAAATTTTATTAAATGAACATCATTGTGCTTCAATCACTAAAAGCAATGTTACCAAGATAGAAAATTTTGACTATTTATGAGGATAAGGAATTTAATTAGGGAGAAAGTTCCAATGAAGAATTTTTGGCAGACCATTTTTTGTTACTCCATCATATTCAATCATCTCTTTGATCACCTGTAGAGAAGGAATTGTGGAGGAAGTCAATGACTGTGACTAAAAAGTAAGGACCCTACTTTCAGGAAAGCAGCATAAAGTACAACTTTGAAAGTGTGTTTTTTTTGGTTTTGTTTCTTGGTCTAGGATTTTTGGGTGACTATTGGACATTCACATCCTAAAATCATTCCTAACAACTCTGCCATATACTGTCTGCTGTAGCCTTATTTAATTGTTCCCCTCTCAACATCACAGGATGCAATAAAGAAAAATATAGACGTAGATGAGAGGACATCTCATTATCTGTTGCTGTTCAGAGCAGCAAAACTTAAAGAGGATTTTGAAAAGGATGTTAGAAGTGAGACTCTCTAGCATGTAGGATTAGCCTATACAGTTTACTACCTGTCACCTAGGAGTATATTGAAATGTTCAGGAAAGGGTTGAGTTTTATTTAACTTCTTGTTAAGAATTGTTTCCCCAAATTAAAGATTGTTTTAACTTGTAAAATGATGATAATTTTTATCTTCCAGTGAACCTTATTTATAAAGCAGAGAATTAACAAGTGTAAGAATTTGTATGCTACGATTATCACATTACAGATATGCTACTTTTTCGATATTTAGGTGCAATAATATTTATTTTAAATATTTGACTATTAGTAATTTTTAGCCATAAAATACTTTATTTCAAAATAATTGGCATCCTAAGGCTGTGGAAATCTCATTCTTTCTGCTGTTTCTTTTTTTCTCCTTCCCTTACGGACAGAAACACAAAATGTGAATTGATTTATGTTTAACAGCTTAAAGTAATACCTAGATAGGTGCTAATAAGCAGATTATGCTTTACATTTCTTGTAAACAAGAAAGTACTCATTTTAACTCAGACCTGAAGAATTTCAGGCTGTTGGAACGTTCACTAGGCCAGATCTTCATGCTGTAGTTGATCTGGCATTTCAGGTAAGCCTCTCAAGGGAAGCATGCTTTCCAGAAGAGGTAGATTTATGTAAGTGCACTGCAATATGAGATGTATAAGTGCAACTTAGGAAGCCCATGTGTGGGTGCCATTCATTTGCATTAAACAGTTTTATGCCATAAAAACGTTTACTGTCTTGTGGATGCAAAACCAGACACTCTTGAGTCAAGTGGAATATCATCTTTCTGCACACCAGAAGCACAGTTTGAAGCTACATGGCATAAGAAGTCAAAGTAAAACTGATTTGAGTTTCGGGGTGGAGGGGTCTAGTTTTAAAAGCTGTTTATTTTTTAGTAAGTAATGGATATATCTGTTTATAAACTAGGATTTAAGTTTATTACATGATTTGCTTAATAAATTTCCAAAGTTTTTACAATGTAAGCTACCTCTTTCAAAGGGAAATAGATCACAAAAACAAAAAAATAATGGAAATGATTGTTTACTTTGTATAGCATTAGGAATGGTATCCCTTCGAAATAACTAATTTTCCTGTTATATTTAAGGTAATAAAATTTACTGATATTTGATGTGAATTTAACTTTCTAGGAATTCAACTAATATATTAAGCAAAGTGGTGAACTAATACAATGCAGACATTGATTTAAATAAATTTAAAAACTTTAAGAATGATTTCTTTGTGTTAATATATGATCAAACTTGGCAGTTTGACATATTCAGTCAAAGAATTAGCTGATTCATTTATCAATCAAACAGATTAATTGTTCTCAGACACAAACTTAGTTATAAGTATACTTTAAAACATGCGTTGGATAAAATTGAAATTTGTCAACGAATTCTGTGACACTAAATTATCCCAGAGTTTCCATACGAATTTATAAACTCTAAATTGATACGTAAGAGTGTTATACCATGTTTGTGATAATTAACAATATAAAATAGATACTAGATGATACAGGCTTGATTGAAAGATCGTAGCCATAAAGGTTATGAAAACAAGTGTATGACTGCTTTATAGCATACGCATGTCTGAGGATTCTCGGCAGAGATTATGCCTGGGTAAAACACTATTTAAAAGTATTTCAGCAGAATAACAGATGAGTGAGTGAAATCATAATTTATGTTTTAGGAATAAAATAGTTACCCCATTTCATTGTATTGCTTTTCTGTGGTACTTATCATTGAAAAAAAACTTCGGTTTTGAGAAGTTTCATGTCCATTCTTCCCTGAAACAAAGATTCTGTATTATTTAATGGATTTTATTACATTGGCAAAACAAGCAAAGAGTAATGTAGAATGATATCAACTCTGGTCACATATCAAGACCTCAGTAAATGGTAGCCATGAGCAATATCACTAAATAATGCAATTTTTTTTTAAACAAAGGTTATGGGAAAGGGCAGCTCAGGAACAGAATGAAAGGATAAAAATTAAGAGCTAGAAAAATGTATGTGTGCTGCTCTGAGATACAGAGTACAGGTAAGAGCTGAAATTATTTTCCAGTATCTCAGCTTCACCTGACAAAACCATCTAACCTGGAAGGTAGAAATAAAGGGAGAAAACGGGGATGATTCATTGTATTTTTCTGTTCACCCTCCAATAGTCAAAGCGAATATAGCAATTTTGGTCTCTTGTAAGATTGAATAGTATACTATTATACTTTTTCCTCTGTGTGATAAATATTCTCTGCATTACTAAAATTTGAACAATTCCATTAGAAAAAACATTGAAGATAGACTGAATAAGTTACATGTTGTTATTATTTCTGTATTTGTGCTAATAGTGTTGTTATTTATTGTGGATATTTTTTTTGGTCCTTGACTAAATTCATAGATGATTTCTTTCTTTTTGACAAGAGGCCAAGGACAATTCGATGCCACCATTTCATTTGGTTCAGTTACCATTAGTGACCTCTAAATATAGCGAAATAAGTTACTATTACCCTGAGGCAGCAAGGATATTATGACTCAGACTCCTTCTTTCTGCCCTTCGTCCTATCTCACCTGAGTGGAATGGAATGCCTCAGTACATTTTGTGACAACTTATATAGCTTGATGGGTTAGTTTGCTCACTGGGTAGTACAGTTGCAATAATTCATACTTCCTATTGTCCTACAAATGTCCTGGCCCTGGGCTCCACTACACATACACTTTTTCACATGAACCTCCAAATCTAAAATCTATCTTCAGATATTCAAAAGCAGTCCCCACTAAAAATGATTAAACATATATACATTTGGGATAAGGGAGTATCTAGGGGTCTATTTACCTTTTCAGAGAAAAAAGTTGTCTTCCTGTGATTACAGTGAAGTTGGAAGTTGTTACCCAGTCAGTGCCAGCTGTCACATTGAAAAGATTTTATTTTGGACCTGGATCGTTTCCATTCAAAGAAATAACTCAACAAACACATTTTGGTGCCTTTATTTTTTTTTAAGTGCACATGCCATAATATTACTAAGGTTGCTTAGCAACCACAAAATAGGGGATTGAAAAGCCCAATAAAATAAACAGTTATATTTACATTCTTACAGTGAGAGGAAGCATGCTGGTTTGGTCAGCCTATAGACCTATGAAATTTATAGCATTCATCGTTAAAATTCTGGACCAGTTTTACAACACTATACTTAGTCATCATGGCCAGTTGTATTACAGCTCTGAGGAATACCATCTGCTGATTTCCTCCATAGTCATTCATTATATTACCTCTCAGGCTTTTTAAAGATTTGAATGAGAAGTTTACTGTTAAACAGATAGTGTGTAAGAAAGATTCAAATAGATTTCCCAAGTATCTGGTTCAATGGTTTAAATAAATTTGTTCATTAAGTTAGTCATGTATGCATAGAACATGACACCAAAAGAATAGGAACTTGGAAGGCACATACCAGAAGGTGCTACCTGGGAATTGCTCTCCTAGGGTGGGGATCACAACCTGAGGAGAACCCTGGCTGCAGGTAATCCAGTCAGGCAGGTGATATACAGTGTCAGTTGACAGAGTCTATCCAGGCAAGAGCTTCCTTTCAGAGAGTACCCAGGAAAGGGAGGTGGAGATCTCCTCAGGAAGTTAGGCAGGCAGCCAAGACTGAGAATATTTAAGAGCAGATTAAAAGAGATCCAGCCAGGGCCTGAAGTTACAGGGTAAGGCTCTGAGTGGGGGGAACAGGTGAAGACTTAACAGGAAGAAAGGAAGGTCCTGAGCTCAAAATGCTATTTACTGAGAAGATGCCTAAGAAAGGGATCAAAGCTGTAGAAATATGGGTGGAAAAATAGAATCTTTGGGATTTAAACTTTCATGTGACAGTCTGCCAATTCTGTCACACTCCAGTATTTATTTATAAGTTCCATCTCTAGTCACAACCCTTCCATAAAAATGTGTCTACTATATTTTGACCCTTTTTTGGTTGCTGGCCTCTCAGGAGTGTTTTCCTTGTTAAATATATTTTTATTCTCTATTGTATTATTATGTATTACTTATAAATTTTCCCATGATGAAATACATTTTTTCCAACTAAAATGCAAGCTATTCAAAGTCAGGGTCCCTGTCTTTGGTATCTCCAGTTATCATCCACAGTGCTTAGAATAGCACTAGACTCATACATTAAAGATTCTATGAAAATTTGTAAAATTATGTAAATATAGTAATATTTGCCATTTATCATTGAAAAGCAACTTATTAATGTTTTCTAAAATTGTTAGGCTGGAGATCATGTTATGTATTTCTTTTATGCTAATTATATTTCCCACTTCTTGATGCCATGTGCCTCTGCCCCAGTCAAGCTTGGTGTCTTCATGTCCAGGTTTTCTTTGGGATTCTTTACAATGACATACAGAGATGGGTACATATATAGCACTCTACAAATATTTGTCTTGAGTTTTACTTTTTTTGTTGTTTTTTTTCTGAATTTTATTTTATTTATTTTTTATACAGCAGGTTCTTATTAGTTATCTATTTTATACATATTAGTGTATACATGTTAATCCCAATCTCCCAGTTCATCCCACCACCACCGCACCCCCCACCACCACCACTTTACCCCCTTGGTGTCCATACATTTGTTCTGTGCATCTGTGTCTCTATTTCTGCCCTGCAAACCGGTTCGTCTGTACCATTTTTCTAGGTTCCACATATATGTGTTAATATACGATATTTGTTCTTCTTTTTCTGACTTAACTTCACTCTGTATGACAGTCTCTAGATCCATCCACGTCTCTACAAATGACCCAGTTTTGTTTTTTTATGGCTGATTAATATTCCATTTTATATATGTACCACATCTTCTTTTGATTTTTACTTTTTAAAATGGGTTTGAGTGCCTTGAAAGAGCCACTGTTGGGGAGCCATTTCACCTATATATACAATCCAACTTGGAAAGTTAGATTTAATTATTCTAGTTTGAGTTTCTAGCTTGAGTATTTCACATAATCCAATAAAAAGTTCTGAAGCAGAATCACCAGGCACTGAAGCTGTATTCAGAGTGACTTAGCTCTACCAAGCTGAACATATGAAAAATCAAATAGAAAATATCCATGTGAGACAGAAGGGTAGTCTGAAAGCTATTGACATGGCAAAGTAAAGACAGGCAACTGTAAGCAATTGATCAGAATAAAATAGATGACAAGAATATCATGAAGTACTTCACTACCTGTCTCTGGGTGACATTACCATTTATTCCTTGGGAGTGACAGAAGCAGGTGGATCACAGGGCCCTCCAAACAAATATATCATGAAGCCAAAGAGTCAGAAAAAGAGTCAGAAACAATAGGAGGGCAGGCCACACATGGGATATTTTCATCTCACTCCTGTATCATAGAAGCTCTTTACTATCAACAGTAATTTTGTAAATTTGATAGCAAAGATCAGAAATAGGATATTGGCATGCTGCTAATGAGTTACTCTAAAAGAGTGTGTTTGGGAAGAAATCAGGTGCCTCTGTAGATGATTCTGAGTAATTCATGTTCCTTAGTTTGAAATCTGTGTCTGAGAAATAAATGAAAATGGTGTCTGCTCCCTCATATGTTTAATTTTTTAATTAAACTTTTCACTTTGAAATAATTGTAGATTAACATGCAACAGTAAAAAATAATACAGAGATCTCCTGTACTCTTTACCCAGTTTCTCCCAATAGCACCTTGCAAAATTGTAGTACAGTATCACAACCAGGATACTGACACTGATAAAGTCAAGACAGAAAACAGTTCCAACACCCCAGGAGTCCTTAAGTTGTCCATTTATAGTCAGGTCCATCTCCCTTATGCTCCTACCCCCACCTTAACCCCTGATAACCACTAATCTGTTTTCCATTTTTATAACTTTGCCATTTCATCAATGTTCTATAATTAGAATCATGGAGTATGTATGTAATTTTCACTCAGCATCATCATCTGGAGATTCATCTAGGTTGTTGCATGTATACATTGTTTTATGGTATCAATGTTCCACAGTTTGTTTAAACTTTCACTATTGAAGTACATCTGGGTTGTTTCACGTTTTGAGCCACTATGAATAAAGCACTATAAACACTCATGTACAGGTTTTGTGTCTTCATTTTAAGCCTTCTTTTCTCTGGGATAAATCCTCAGGAGTGTAATTACTGGGTCACATGGTAGTAGAATGTTTAATTTTTTTAAGAAACTGCCAAGTGGTTTTCCAGAGTGGCTGTACCATTTTACAGTTTTAGTAGAAAAGTACTGGTAATGCATTTCCTCCACATTCTTACCGCTGTTTGGACTTGTCTTTATTTTTTACTTTAGCCATTCTTACTGGTGTATAGTGATATTTTACAAAAAGATTTTGAACCTATTTTCATATGCTTATTTGCCACTTGTATATCCTCTTTGGTGAAACATCTCTTTGTATTTTTTGTCTATATCTTTTTGTCTATTTTTTAACTGGATTATTTGGTGTTTTTACTATTGAGTTTTGAGAGTTTGTCTTTCTAGATGCTAGTCGTGGTTTGATATTTTCTCTCACTGTAGCTTGTGTTTTCATCTTCTTAACATGGTCTTTCACAGAATAAAAACTACTTATTTTGTTGAAGTATAGTCTATCAATATCTCCTTTTATGGGTCATAGCTTTGGTGTCAAGTTTAAGAACTCTTTGCCTAGCCCTAGTTCTTGAAGATAATATGTTTTTCTATAAGGTTTTTTTTTTTTTTTTTTTTTTTTTTGCCTATGAACATCCAATTGCCCAACTGCTCTAGCACCATTATTTATGACTCCATTGAATTGCATGTGAACTTTGTCCAAAATCAGTTGGGCCTGTTTATGTGGATTGATTCATGGGTTGTGGATCTGATATCCATTGGTCCATGTGCCTTATCTCTCAGCAAATTTTTTTCTTTCATTTTGTTAGAAGTTTGTCAATTTTATTTGCATTTTTGAAGAACCAGCACTTTGTCCCATTGATTTTTTCTCTATTATTCTATTTTCAATTTCATTAATTTCTACTCTTTATTATTTCCTTCCTTCTACTTGTTTGGGGTTATTTTGCTCTTTTTCTAGATTCTTGAAGTGGGAGGTGAGATTACTGAGTTGGGACTTTATTTTTTCTAATGAGTGCATTTAGTGCTGTAAATTTCCTCTTAGTACTGCTTTATTGTATCACACAAATTATATGTTATATTTTTAATTCGGTTTAATGTATATGTCTGATTTTTTTTTTTTTTTTGGCACGTAGGTGTCCACTTGTTCCTGCACCATTTGTTGGAAAGAAATATGCTCCATTGTACTGCCTTTGCTCATTTGTTGAACATCAATTGTCTGTATTTGTGTGGGTCTATTTCTGGGCTCTCTATGTGATTTTTATTCAATATTTACATTTACTAAAAACAAAACCAAATGAAAACAAACAAAAACAGTGCTTGGAAAATGAAAACAAGAAATCTGAATGGTTTTCCCTTTTTCATTAGAAAAAAGATCTTTATCATTTTGCCATTTTATGCGGGCGCCTTTTTTGCTTTGAAAATGAAATACTCAGAAGGAGATGAAAAAGCCTAATAGAAGTTAGAAAAAGGAAGTAAAACATTTTCTGGAATGAGTAACTTTATTGCTTTAATACATAATAATTTTTAGAAGTATTTATATGTTCTACTCTGGATGGAGAGTGCAAAGCTGTGACTCGTATTTTCTCTAACAAATCTCTGTCTCTAACAAATGGCTTTGTTTGTTTGTTTGATGACCTTTGCTGAGAGCCTTTGATAATAAGGTTGCAAATTAAGAAGTCACCAGACAGTGGTACACAGATGGGCTTCAGCTGATACTTTAGAAAAATAATATCTTCATCCCCCAGCTATTTCGCCATATATCCAGCCACCTTACCATTTCAGGAAAAAAAACCTGCTTTTTAAAACTACTGCTACATTTTGCCATGATTAAAAATTGCCCTACCATTTCTTTCCTCTGAGTAATTGTATAAATAAAAAGCATAAAGTAAAAGTAACCAAAACCTCATAAAAGGGCAGTACTTTTTCCACATCAAACATGCTCACTTTTTTGAGGGTCACTTCAAGTTTCTGCAGAGCTTCTTTACACTGCACCATCACAGGTCAGAAAATGAATTAGTGGCTGCATTGAGTCACCTCAGGAAATTAAGTTTCTGTGATTGTGCAATCTCTGGGATTTGAGCAGTAGGTTTCATTTTAGTTAGAAGGAAACTGTAATACCAGAAATAAGGTTCTCCCTCTCATTTTTTTCCCAGAGCTATTTCAGGTGATAAAACATGACTAATAAACCAGGAAAGAATATACAACTACCACAATTGCTCAAGGCTGTAAAGAAATTAGGGGAATCTCAGAAAACTGGTTAGTGGGACTGAAAACAAATGTTTGAACCCTGTCCACTCTCAATTTTGTATATGTATGGATGTGTGTGTTTATGTGTGTGTGCGCACGCTATTAGGGAAGCAGTATGAATAACCTTTATCATATATATAAATATGGTTTCCCCAAATGGCAGAATAAACAATGATCTTTATGATTTGAGTTTAGAAGTCCTAAGTAGGACCCTCCTGCCCTTTTCCAAATTTCCTCTACCTGCTTACATCCTGAGTTCTGACGCCTTTTTAACATGTGGCAAGGCTTTTAATTCTGCCCTTAAACTTCAAGATTAAAATGTAAAACCATATTGACTTAGGCTCACGTAAGGGTATAAAATAGTCAATATTAAAAGAGATCCAAAGGGTAATGGATTTTACATATGTTTAGTGACAACTATATGATGGACATGTTTTACATTCATTATCTCCCTTGAGATATAAAATACCTCTGTAAATTAGATAGTATTATCTTCTTTTGCTCTGATGTTACTAAGATGAGAAGTTATATAACTTTTCTAAGATCATAGAGAGTCAGAATTGGTAGAACAGGAACTCAAAGCTGGCTCTATCTGACTACAGTGCCCTGGACTCTGGGCCTATTGCACTGTTGAGCATGGTTAGGAGATGTGGAGTAGCTATTGGAGGGGAAAGAGAAAAGATTGCCGAGTTAAAGGTAAGCTTGGTATGCTTCACAATTTTATTTATTTATTTATTTATTTATTTTAATATCTTTATTAGAGTATAATTGCTTTACAATGGTGTGTCAGTTTCTGCTTTATAACAAAGTGAATCAGTTATACATGTACATATATCCCCATATCTCCTCCCTCTTGCGTCTTCTCCCACCCTCCCTATCCCACACCTCTAGGTGGTCACAAAGCACCGAGTTGATCTCCGTGTGCTATGCGGCTGCTTCCCACTAGCTATCTATTTTACGTTTGGTAGTGTATATATGTCCATGCCACTCTCTCACTTTGTCCCAGCTTCCCCTTCCCCTTCCCCATATCCTCAGTGCTTCACAATTTTAAATAAATATTTAAAATCCCTGAAGTTATATTTATATACTCTAGGAAATGCGGGGGTATTTTAGAATTTCAAAAACTGTGGGTATGTATCTCATGGAGAGACAAAGTTTATAAATTGTTATTCAACCCTCAGATTTATTGCAACTTGTTACACAAGAGTTGTTTTCAAACATATTTGACTTTTTATTTCCAGAAGGGTTTAGTTCATGGTTTTGAATATTTTAAGTGCTCAGTAGTTCACTTAATTTTGGGGGGTACCATCTACCACCTTCACACACATACATTTGCATATATTATTTTCATAGTTTATTTAATAGTGTGTTTATATACATATATGTATATTTCTACTCTTTAAGCAATCAAAATAGAATTCTGTGACATATTTCTGTCATGTGTATCTCTGCTCTCACAGACTGAGTTATGCCCCTTTGTCCTCTGCTTCCATGCTCACTTGTATGTTCCCTATGTGACCATTATCACACTTGTCATTACGGGTTTTACATCTGCCCTCTCTGCAAAAATGTCATTTCCATGAAAGCAAGGCCATGACTATCTTGTTCACTGTCATATCATCAGCCCCTAACAAAATGAGTAGTATATAGGAAGAGCTTAAGAAGTATTCACTGAATTGAATTGAAATTGAAATTCAGTATTCTCTTTGTAAAAGGCACCTGTCCCTGAGACAAACAACACATTAAGCCACGTTAAACTAGAACTGTGTATTTCCAGGCAGGCAATATGTTAAAAGCCACTGTTGAACAAGAAAGTTATATATAAATGGGATAAAGATGCTTTAAAAAGTAATTTGCTGAAATCTCACTTTTACTTAGGACTATCTCATATTTGTAATATTATTCATTCTCTTGGAAAATACTCTCTTAGAATGCTTGGTAGGCATTCTATTAGATGCTAAGGAGTAAAAGAGCAATAAGGTAGACTGGTTAAGGGAATTGACTCTTTAGAAGATCAGAAGGCCTTTATGAAAATGCGCATACTTAGACCAGTGGTCTTCAAATTTTTGCTTACATACTCCCAAGGAGTATTTTGAAAATAAGTGTGGGCCCCTTTATACATTTGAAAATAAAAAATTTCATTATATATATATTTTTTTATTGAGGTATAGTTAATTTACAATGTTGCGTTAGTTTCAGGTGTACACAAAGTGATTCAGTTATACATATATATATATTTTTAAATATTCTTTTTCTTTAAAAAGTAGTATAATTTTTATTCATAAAATTATATAGATCTTATATTAAATTTCAATAGAATCTAAATATCATAGCACTTTAATATCTATAACCAGCTATTTAATAATTACATTAGCAAGCTTTTCTTTAATCATTAGAAGTTTTATATCATATCTTTTAATCTTTAACCTTATTTACATTTCATTTGCTCTGGAGAATTTTATACTAAAGTAATATATTTATAGACTCCTGTCTCTTACTAGTTAAGTGCTAAAGTACTCATACTTCTCTGTGAGCCAACTGTATTTATAAATTAAACATTTTTATTTTCCATGACTCAAAGATTCCAAATGTTAAAATTTTTCTCCTGGACCAGGTTATATGTATAATTAGAACACAATTGATCAAAGCAACAGAAATATATAAGACATTTGACAAGTAATTACTAAACATAAAGAAAAGTTTTTATTGTAAGTGCTCCTCTTAATGGAAAAAGGGACAATATTTTTCACATAGTTCGTATGTCCAAGAATGATTCTCTTATTGTTATAATAACACAGGGTTTAAAATCAATTCTACTTCTATTTTTTATTGACATTAATAGTGAGAAATATTTTCTACATACTGGGAATTTTATTATAGACATGTCACACATTTTCTTAAACTTCTAAATTTAAAACTAAAGATCATTGTGCTTTATCATTATTTTTGATGCTCTATCAGCTGTTGATTCATTTATATCTTATATATTTGATGAAAGCAAAGACTAGAAGACCATCTGACTTTCAAATGACACCCTATTAGGTAGAATTATCCATTTCCTCTATTTCTGGAAAGTATATCAAAATACTTCACTAAAAATCATCAGCACTTTAATTAAATTATTAAAAAAATTTAATTAAAGTATAGTTGATTTACAACATTGTGTTAGTTTCTGGTATACAGCAAAGTGATTCAGTGATACATCTATACATATTCTTTACCATTATGGTTTATTACAGGATATTGAATATAGTGCTATACAGTAGGAATTTGTTGTTTATCTGTTTTATATGGAGTAGTTTTAATTTGATGACCCCAAATTCCTAATTTATCCCTCCCCTACCCCCTTTTTTCCTTTGGTAACCATAAGTTTGTTTTTTGTGTCTGTAAGTCTCTGTTTTGCCAATAAGTTCATTTGTGTCATATTTTAGATTCCACATATAAGTGATATCATATGGTATTTGTCTTTCATTTTCTGACTTACTTCACTTAGTATGATGATCTCTAGGTACATCCATGTTGCTGCAAATGGCATTATTTCATTATTTTTTATGGCTGAGTAATATTCCATTTTGTATATGTACCACATCTTCTTTATCCATTCCTCTGTAAATGGACATCTAGGTTGCTTCCAAGTCTTGGATGTTGTAAATAGCGCTGCTGTAAACCCTGGGGATCAGCATGTTAATTTAAATTTGACTCCTGAACCTAGAGGCACCTTGTTTAAACCAGATGTACTCAAAAAAGTTGGAACTGCTGATTTAACTGATTCAATTTATGGGAAATATCCATCATAAATCCTAATGGGAAAACCAATCCTCATTGTCAAACTAATCAAACAAATTAGAATTATTTCTTAAAAGAAAATGTCTGACTTCATTATTCAGTAACTTCTGAATTCTAATTCTAATATGAATGGATAGATAAGACCCAAACTTTGTCTTGAGTAGGTTGTGCCCCAGAAGATATAAGCCTCCATTGCTCTTAATATTTCTTACCAATGCTCCATCATTTGTTTTTCATACACAGGGTTCTCCCTCAGGAGAAATGCATGTGAAAGGTTAGAAAGAAGTAATTGAGTGACATCCTGATTTTAGTGTCTTCTCAGGCAGATCAGTTTTAGAACAAGATTTCATGAACTTAGCAATCTGAAGATTAATTATCCTAAAACTATTATAATATTTACTCCTTGGATATCTTTCATGTGATGTTGTTTGCACACTTCTAGGTTGTGTGACTTACATAAAGTCACGCAGTTTATAAGTGAATGAGTGAGATTAGAACCCAGGTCTAACCCAAAAGTTCAAGTACTTAACCGTTCTTTTATGTGTTATGTTTTGTGATATCATGGAAGGAAATGAATGGGTATCTGTAGAAAAATTTTGGATATAAGATTAGAAGATACTTCTCTCTCTCTCCTTTCTCTCTTTCTCCCTCCCTCTCTCTCTCTCTCTCTCTCCCTTCCTCCCTCCCTCCCTCCCTCCTTCCCTCTCTCTCCCCGTCGCCCTCCTTTCTCTCTCACCCTGTCCTCTTTCTACATTTTTTTTCTTTTTGTACAGTGTAGAAAGGACCATTATAAAAGAGGAGTTAAAAAGTAGAAACGGCATGAAACCTTACTTCAGGGTCTTCTTTAGACATATTAGGTTTAGGAAATATCAGAATTTGAATTACTTAAAATTTTCCATGGTGTGTACAAGTCTTCATGCATTTCCAGGGCTTTGAACGGCCTAGATTGAACATCATTGACCTAAGAGGAGAAATAATGCCTGAGACAAAGTAAGATGTTTGCTAAAGTCTTTCCTCTTTAGTCTATTAAGACAGAATTGGTTCTCAGACTAGCCTGTCATCACTTTGGAGAGACTAGTTCTGGGGCATGGTAAGTAAATTTTGATAGAAGGAGCAGAAGTAGTGGTTGAGAGGAAGGTAACTCATAATCAGGCTTTGATGATTGAAAATATCAGGAGCACAGTCTGAAAAAGAAGGGATTAAATGGAATCCATAGTGGGACCTTGGAAACCAATACAGCTGTACTGAACTAGGAAATTTTATGCGATAACCTACTATACAGTATTTGTGTAACACCAGGCTCCAAATTTTCCAGCCCATACAATGCCCAGTAAAGTCTCTCTTAGTTACATTTTAATTGTAACCTAAAGGTATTCTTGAAAATAAAAAAAGATGAAAGAAAATGCCGCTAAGGAAAAATAGAAATGCAAAACTTCATCTTTATTAATTTAAAATTTTTATTTTGATCAATTTTCTGCTCTTAAAAATGGACTGATTTCGCCTCCCTGCCTCATGCTCATAGCTTTATTTCCAGGGCTGATCAGTCTGCTGTAGTTATAAAGTATGTACACTGTGTTACGTGCAGGCTACTATGCTTAATGCTGTTTTTCCTCTAACTTAAAGCATTGAAAAAAGAAAGAACACCTTCATAGTTCTCATTATGTAAGTGGACCAAGATGATCATCCTGCCTTCTAATTACATAAAACCTTAACTTCATCAGAAGCAACAAATGGAGATGCTATTCATATGCCACATCTTAGTCATAGCACATAACCTTTCCTCTCAGATAATTTCCCAAAGTGGACCCTTTTCTGGATCGCCTGTGAATGAAAACAACTGGTAACAGAACTTTTGTTACTTTCATTTATATGCTTTAACATTGGTAGAGTTTTGATAACTGTCTAAATGAAAAGGTAGAAGAGGTGATCTTCACTCTGCTCAATATTCTGTAACAATCTAAATGGGAAAAGATTTGAAAAAGTACAGATACATGTATA
Organism: Phocoena phocoena; assembly: GCF_963924675.1. NCBI lineage: Eukaryota > Metazoa > Chordata > Mammalia > Artiodactyla > Phocoenidae > Phocoena > Phocoena phocoena. Next base: position 79,931,647 of record NC_089227.1, read on the forward strand.
TGTCTTAACTGAATCACTTTGCCGTACACCTGAAACTAACACAGCATTGTTAATCAACTATATGCCAATATAAAATAAAAATTAAAAAAAAAAAGGAAAAGCTCATACTTATGTCCATGGAACATGTGACTTGGCCTGGCGCTCTTATTTTGCTTACCGATGTCTGAGCAGAGTGGTACAAGAATATCTTCTATTTCAGGTCTTGCTATTTGGGCAGCTGGAAAAGTAGCTAACAAAACAATCTGTCAGAACATGATTCTCAGCCTCACTTATTCAGAATTAAAGGTAAGTTGGGCAGTGGATTAGGAAAACAGCCTACAATCAGATCAGTGACCCCAGTGAGACCCTATCATTAAAACTTTAGTGCTGAGTCTGCAAGCCTCTGTTCCTCTGGTTAGGCAATTTACTCTATTTCCACTCTTGTATCTGCGAAAACATTCAGTTGCAAGATGCTTTCTTACTCTCTAGGCTCATAAAATGTTGTTCTGAGGAAAAGAAAAGGAGAATCGATTATCTTATTTAGTGATCCATCATGATGCAATCAGAAAACATGAGGGGTTCATGGATAATATTAAAAAGAGACAAAAGCATCCAGATGGGCAGAAGGGCACAGACCCCTGCTGAGTCCTAAAAGCCCAAGGTAAATGCCTTTTTTCCTCAGTGTGTGTGGATCCCAGTAATTACTTATGTCAGGTAGCAACATGGTGGAGCGGACAAACTGGGGCTGCATTTTCACTAAGCTGATTATTTTGAAGGTCACAGAGTGACTGCAGTGCCTCAGTTTCCACATCTGTGTGGTATGGATACTAATTCTTTCCATTACCTTGCAAGTTTGTTTTGATGCAGTAATCGATTGGGAAGTGTTTTGAAAGTATTATATAAATCAAAGGATGTTATCTAACTCATAAATACTGACTTGATTTTTAATTCAGATCTAGCTGTGTTGGTGGGTTATTACTAAATATGGTAATCATGTTTTTATTGTACTTCTTGTTTAAGGCTGATACTGACTAACGAATTGCAGGGCAATACTTAAAGGGACCATTGAAGTATTTCTATTTATATGTTTTATGAAAATTCATAGAGACTTCATTCTGTTCCCATTAGAGATGATTGGAAACATCTAATCATCTTATTTTCTGAACCAATATGGGAAATCACAAAGAGAAACACCAAAATAGTATGTGCTATAGAATCTCAGGTGTGTTTTCTTCTCATCTGATCTAGATGAACTATAGCTAGGGTACTGACCAAAAACTTGCTCATAGTTTGAGCCCTAAGTGTAATAGATTTCCCAGTCATTTGTTTTAATAATGTAAGTAAAACCCACTAACATCATACTTGTTAACCTGATTAGGTGACAAACCTCAGCTCCTCAGAGATGTCCCACTGCCTGTAAAGAGTAATAGTAAATGAGATGGAGGTCAGCTTGTAGAACATACAAAACATAAATAATGAACAGGGGAGAAACACAGTTGAGAGAGATGAGAAAGGTATCACTGTGTGAAACATGTTTTCCTTTCCTCACACTAAGGGCATTCTGAACTGTTTCAAATAAGCCTTAACCTTTCCTGCAAGGGTGTCTGTAAAAATAAGTGTTTTTGTAACCCTCATTCATGATGATTCTATAAATCAAGAAAATATCTTCCACAATGGAAATGTCACATCTGCTTATGAACCATGTTTAATGGAGCTTGTTTCCCATGCTTTTTAAATCAAAGAATTTGCTTCTCTGTCACCTGGCTTTGGAGACTATGAACGTAACATTGCATTGTGAAATGTTAGGGAGATTATTAGTGGCTACTGTGTTATTTTTAGTAGTATAATGAAATATTTATGCAGCTAAGGAAATGCTTTGTGACTGTCTCCTTCAGGTGAAATTTTAACACAAAATAAAATGTGAGCATATACTGTATTTTAAAATGTATACTGTATTATAATGGACATTTTAAAACTGCAGTTTGTTTTAACAAAATCATAAATTGTCCTGCCTGCCAGTTGATTCACAAAAGCAATAAGAGACAGTGGGGATCAGAAGACACAGGTGTATCCTTAATAGTTTAACTGATGTGCTCTTAGATGTTGAGTAAAAATAGCATTTCTCTGCAGTGCCATATTTTCTGTCTTTAAGGGGGGAATACATTTGTATACTTTTTCTTCTGATGCATGATATATACTGTGGAATAAATGGTTAAGATGTGCATATAGATATCAAAGTGATGACTTACCTTTTTATTCCTGTTTACCTTTCTCCAATACTAATAACATTAACATAAACTCAGGTGTTGATGAGAAGAAAATTATGAAGGATGTTAAAAAAGAGTAAAAAATGAGATGGGCATGTTGACATGACAGCATTAAAATATATACAGATATACAGACAAAAGAGAAAACAGCATTTTGAATAAGTTATATCAACACTGGTATATATTTGACAACCACGCCCTCAAATTAAAAAAAAACAACAACACAGGACTAGGCTAACAAAAATTTAAAAACACATATTCAATAGCCACAAAAATTACGCTACAATCCCAAGAATCCAAAATATAAATATGTCAGCCAACACCAAGAGCAGTAAGTCACATTGGGTATTAATAGCTGTATGGGAGGAAGCAGAGGAAATGAAAGTGACTGCTGATGACCTTCATAGCAGGAAAACCTATGCACCTAATCAACAACTGAAAAGCAGGCCAGAATCCCAGTTAGCATGGGAAGTTCAGTGGGCCAAATTCAGATATATAGCCTAAACAAATTTTCCATTCAGGAACAAATACATACAATAGAAAGACTACTGAAAGGTTAGTTATTATGGGTCATACTGGACAAATGAACTTTCAAACTAACCAACTGATGCTCTTTCCCAGTACCAAGGCCTATAATGTGAAAATACTGCTGAGACTGTAATCTGACCTGAGGATAGGAACAAAGGAAAGAAAAAGATGCGGCCATAGAGCAAAGGAGGCAGATCCCCAGAATACTCAAGATCATATTTTCTAATCTCTTACTGTGCCAATAGGAGAGTCCTAAATCATAGATATTGGAAAGCTATTCTCTCCCCGCTTCCTCTATTATTAGTGTAGGGAACCTATCTTGCTAAATATAAGCAGTATAAAAGGATTACAGTAAAATCACACCTAAAATTTTGCAGGATAACAATGATCAGAATAAAGATTTGTACAAATAATGACACAAGTAGTCTTTTAATATGAGTGAAAATAATTTAAGGCAATGAAATCTGTAAAAGAATAAATAAATCAGTCAGATTTAGATAAACAGATGAGATAAATGTTTGGAGAAAAGGAAGATTTCTAAAGTAATTTGAAATAACTCATGAAAGAATTAAAAATAATATATAAAATCATTTGGAAATGAGGTCAAACTATAATTCAAAAAAGGATACATAAATACCTTAGACAATGCCTTAGGATAGATACAAAATGGAATATGAAAACATTTTAAAATAATTGGGAAAAAGGTATTAATGAGTATAAGTGTTGGATAAAGAAGATCAGAAGAGCAAAAGCATATGTATAAAATGATTCCTACTATATGAACCCAAGCAATAGGACAAAACTAATCCTAAAACTTAAAATTCAATTAAAAATATTGAATCACCTTCAGTTTCTTTGAAGTGTTTTATAGTTTTCAGAGTGTAGGTCTTTCACCTCCTTGGTTAAATTTATTCCCAGGTATTTTATTCTTTTCTGATGTGATTTTAAACAAGATTGGTTTTTTGCTTTCTTTTTCTAATAGTTCATTATTAGTGTATAGAAAAGCAACAGATTTTCATATATTAATCTTGTATCCTGCAACTTTATTGAATTCATTTATTAGTTCTAATAGTTTTTTTGGTGGAGCCTTTATGGTTTTCTACATGCAGTATCATGTCATTTGCAAATAGTGACAGTTTTACTTCTTTCCTTCCAGCTTGGATGCCTTTTATTTCTTTTTCTTGTCTGATTGCTTTCACTAGGACTTCCAATACTATGTTAAATAAAAGTGGTAAAAGTGGGCATCCTTGCCTTTTCCTGGTTTTAGAGGAAAAGCTTTCAGCTTTTCACCATTGAGTATGATGTTAGCTTTGGGTTTGCCATAAATGAACTTTATTATGCTGAGATATGTTCCCTGTATACCAGCTTTGCTAAGAGTTTTCCTTATCATGAATGGATGTTGAATTTTGTCAAATGCTTTTTCTATATCTATTGAGATGATCATGTGATTGTTATCCTTCATTTTGTTAATGTGGTGTATCACATTGATTATCATTAGTAATTTCAAGCACTTCTTTTGGATATGCTTGAAGTGTCCAACAGTAAAATTATAAAAAAAGGAAAACACAGTGTCACTCTTTCCCCAAATCAGGCATGAATTTTAGTCTGTGAATCACTGAGAACCATCAAAGCAACATGGTGGCTGGTAATAGATTACATTATTGTATATTGCTATATAAGTGAACTGTCCAACAGATACTTGACTTTATTCACTGCATTACCTTGACTTCTAAGCACTAGCATATTTTTCATTTCATAGTTCTTTTGTTTATCATCCATAGAGATCTGATCTCAATTTTTAAAATATTTGTCTTTACTCATGCTGCTGTTACAAAGATCACAAAGGTTTTCACAGATGCCAAACTTTATTACTTATTTGCAGTAATCAATCTAGTCGATTCTGAACATCCCTTTGTTTTTGAAAGAATCTCTTCTTCACGTTAGTAAGAAACTCTGTTCTGACTTAATAGCTTTGCCTTCTTGAACCTTGAGTTATAAGCATTATCTAAGCATTTACTCAGTCAATCTCATTGACTAGCCATTGCAGGACAATGGAAGCCAAATGAAGAAATGGTTTCCCTATGATTCAAAATGGATAGTTGTAAAAATTCAAGATGATAGAAATGCTATAATTGGTTATTTTTTTTTTGGATAAGAAAGTGGATGGTTTGGGGAGTGCAGTGGGTTCTCATTACTGAGACCCAACAATTTTCAGACATTCAATAAATAATTATAGAATGAAAGAAAAATGCAGGCTAATTAATAGTACCATATGTTGAAGAGAGAGAATATATATAAATAGAGATATCCATTGGACTTTTATTTAGATGATCCTCAAGAGTCTCAATAAATGTATGTTGAAATGAACTGAACTAGTGAGATCACTGTGAGTAGATTGGTGGGAGTGGAGAGCTAATCACATTAGATTGAGGAATGATCAGGAGTTAAAAAGAGATATTCAGAATAAACTAAAATCATCTAATGGGTCAACTCATCCAAGAAGATATACTACAAAGATGTTTATTAAATTTATGTATAAATACCCAGCTCCAAGTCCATTTTCATTGTGAAACTTCTTTTTAACTCCCTCGGACAGAACATCCATTTTCTTTGATCCATCAAAGATAATTGCTTATTGCTATTTAGTCTTCTTCCATTCTGCCCTATAATATGCTATTTACTATCTTACCAAGTGGAGAATTAATTATTTTGTATGTGTAATATATTCAATTAACACTGTGCTAAATGTCTGAAGAAATTAATTAAATAAATTTCATATCTACTAACAGTTTTCCTAATTTTAAGGCCTCCAGAAAGAAAATCCTACACATTCCCTTAAAGTAAATGAAATATCTAATGCTTCTGATTATCCACTTATTTTGTTCACAAGGAAGCTCTATAACAATTGGTGACTGTTTAGTAAGAGGCTGTGAAAGAGGCTGCTAGTTGCCTGCTAACCATCCATTCTCTCCTTCCTCAGTAATAGAACCTCTAGTTTTGGGGATGGCAGTGTACCCAGTAAATAACAAATACACCTCTCAATTTCTCTTTCATAAGTAGGGTCTGCATGAGATATAAGTAAAAGACCGATGATTTACAGTTATAAGATAAATAAGTTTTAGTGATATAATGTACAGCTTGGTAACTGTAGTTAATATCATACTGTATATTTCAAAGTTACTAAAGAGAGTAAGTCTTAAAAGGTCTTAACAGGGCTTCCCTGGTGGCGCAGTGGTTGAGAATCTGCCTGCCAATGCAGGGGACACGGGTTCGTGCCCCGGTCAGGGAAGATCCCACATGCCGCGGAGCAACTAGCCCCGTGAGCCACAACTACTGAGCCTGCGCGTCTGGAGCCTGTGCTCTGCAACAAGAGAGGCCGCGATAGTGAGAGGCCCGCATACCGCGATGAGGAGTGGCCCCCACTTGCCGCAACTAGAGAAAGCCCGCGCACAGAAACGAAGACCCAACACAGCCAAAATAAATTTAAAAAAAAAAGGCAAAATTCCTTAAAAAAAAAAAGGTCTTAACACAAGAACGATAAAATTGTAACTATGTGAGGTGATGGATAATGCTTGCTAAACATTGTGCTAATCATTTCACAATGTATATATATGTCAAATCATTATGTTGTACACCTGAAATTAGTGCATTGTTGTATGATGGTTATATCTGAAGAAAGGTGGGAAAAAAGTCTCATGGGTCATCTAAGAAAGCTCGCTTTGTTCTTCCTCCTGCTTGGGCTGTGGATGTGATGGTTGAAGCTCCAAAAACCATCTTGTAACTACAAGGTAAATGAGGATAGAAGCCAACTACAAAGGATGGAGAAGTATTTTTTGCAAAAGAAAACTAAGCACCATCGTGTTTACCCCACTATATTGAGAGGTCTCTTTTACTATCAGTTGTATGTAATTTTTGGCTAATATACCCACCATATATTTAAAGATATTCTAAATCAATTGTATATTTCTTAGAATGAATGGTTCTAAGAATGATTCTTAGAATCTTAGAATGATTACTTTTAGTTCTTTAAATCTTAACTTTATCATAAATTTAGTGGCAACCAGCATTTCTAGGACTGTTCTCAGAACCTATCCAAATTTCTCATTTTGAGGACTGTTATGTAGAAACATAAAAATATCAGGAGTCTCTAATATAGGGAAAAAATGAGTAAAACTATGTGATGAGAGTTTCTTTAATTATAATGGTATGAATAGGGATGTTATTTGCCGTCCAGAAATATAAGAAACATTGTGTAACCCCTAAAGACTGAAAGAAAAGCTAATACATTTTTTAAGGTGATGGCATCAAAAGTAACTATGCAATTTCACTAAACATATATTGTATCTCGGGGACTGGATGGAAGCAACATGAGTTTGGCTCATGGTTACAAATCTCTTGTTATTTCCTTTTAGTCAAAAGAGACCAGAATTGCAGCCAGATGTTCGTAAATACTTCTCCTCATAGAGCATTCAGAAAGACTTTTGCATGTGTAGATTTTGTTATTGTTGTAGTTTGAAGTTAAATAGGTTTTTATACTGAAAAATAATAAAACTGCACTCTGAAAATACGTAATTTTGTTTCAGTAAATCAAACTGGCCAGCTTATGGATTTGTTGGCATTTAAGAAATTTTATAAAATAGTCTATTAGACTTTACACAGAATGTGAGAGAGAAAATAAAACATAGAGGAGGGAGGTAGCAAAAGAAAAAAATTTCTGTGCACTTGAAATAATAAGTATACATTCAGAAAAGAGTCAATTTTATCAGTGGTAATGCCTGTTCAAAATTAGATTTGGGGCTTCCCTGGTGGCGCAGTGGTTGAGAGTCCGCCTGCCGATGCTGGGGACACGGATTCGTGCCCTGGTCCGGGAAGATCCCACATGCCGCGGAGCAGCTGGGCCCGTGAGCCTTGGCCGCCTGGCCTGCGCGTCCGGAGCCTGTGCTCCGCAGCAGGAGAGGCCGCGGCAGTGAGAGGCCCGCGTACCGCAGGAAAAAAAAAAAAATTAGATTTGGTTCATTAGGTTCAAACTCTTTTTATAAGATCATTGAGGAGTCAATGAAATCTGCTAATGATTTTCATGTTTTTAACAAGGATGACATGGTTCTATTAGTGGTCATGCATTTGGATTTGTATGTTAAACATATTTTAATATCCCATTTGATGTAGGTCGCTGAGGCTTCATTCTTTCAATTTGCAAGGCAGTTCTCAGGATAATCCTTCTGAACCTGCCTCAGCAAGCAATCTTCTGAGAACTTTTTTTGTTCTCTGGTGGGCAACATTGGTGATTTAAGCATTCCCATGGAAATGTCTTTTATTTTCCTGGAATTACAGGTTTAAAATCTTTGAAAGGAAGTAGAGTATACAAAATGAGAGCTGAGGTGGACAGCTGGGAAAGTCAGCAGGGTTCAAGGCTACCTGCAAGCTACAGGGAGGGGGTCCTCCTAAAGAACTAATATAGATAGACTTACGTTTTCTTTCAGCTTGCTTTTTGTTCCCAGTTTGCAAAGTGGGAAAAGTTTTGTGTTTTTCAGTTGCAAACAACTGGCCTATAAAGCTAAAGAATTATAGGTTAAAGTGCATGTTGTAGTGTTTAGTTTTATTCTGAGTGGTTTGCATTTTGTAACACAGTTTGTTTACTCCAAACTTGTTTAAGTTTCCTAAAGTATTGTGTCATGACTTGAACATTTACTACAAGGAAGGGCATGGAGCTGAAGCTGCCTTTCCGCAGCTTTCATGCAGTAATTTTTCAACAGCTGTTATCAGCAATGCAGCTTGTCAAATGCACATCTGAGTTTACAATTTGGGGACAAATCAGAAAGAATTCTGAGGTGTTTATCCTTAACATGATGGGTTAGTTATGTTTATATAGAGTCAAATTAACACTGAAAATAATCACTAAGCAAAAAATAGTCCTTTGAATTGACACAGTCCATCAAATAAACCCAAGTCATTTTTATCCATCTCTATATCAAATAGTGGGAGAGCAGTGAGAAACTCTAGATGGAGCTCTGGGTCCTGGATTCAAGTTCCAACTCTGCAACTTACCACCTCCGTAACCTTTGGAAAGCCATTTAAATCCTTTGTTGTTCATTTCTTCATCAGTAATCATTGTGAACGTGATAACTACATCATTGAACCGCAGGGAGAATAATTTGAATAATTTATTACATTGATTGAATTTTTTAATGTGCCAGGCATTGTTATAACTACTTTACATGGAGTATCTCAATTTCTCAACAGTCCTTTGAAGTGGATACTGCAATAATTTCCACTGCAAGGGGAAAAAGCTGTGACTAACAGAGTTCAGGTAACATTCCCAAGATCACAAAGATCACAAGTCCTGGAGTTGGAGTTTGTCCTTGGGAATTTGTCCAGTCTGTCTCTAGAACTCAGGCTTTTAACTTATATGTTGCAAAGTAATTTGTAAAACTTTAACGTCTACAGCAGTTTAAAGTGGTAACGTTTTTATTATAAAAATTTGAACTGTGTAACTGTAAATAGGTTAGTCATTGAAACTGCTTGATAGAGGTGGGAAGACCTACAGTTGGGAGGCCTTTTTGCTGTTCAACCCAGTTTCTGTTTCTCACTTAGGAGGTCTGAGGCAAAAAGATTGGACTAGTGCCTGTTTGACCTATTGATGATTCCATCCTGAAACATGTTCTTATTCTTGAGAGTATCCAGTGGAATGTAAAAGATATTTTTAGTAAAGATGTTTGATCAAAGTATGTTAGGTACTGCTTTTCTCAGCATAATTCCATCTGAAAGGGAAAGATAGAATAATTAGGTCAATAGCACACTTTCTATATTCTCATTGTTGCAGTGATCACGAGTATTTTGTTTGTATATTGATATTAAGGGTATTAAGTTTTGTGTAATACTAACCTTAAAATTTCACATTGCTTTCTGAGTTACACCTTAAGCCTCGGCTGCAGACGCATTACCGTGATCTAGTATCTTTGTGCTGATTTTCTCTTTAATTAGTATGCTCTCGGCATCTGGCACCATATGCTGCAATGTTCCAAAAAAAATTACAATAGCATAACTTTATTATTGCAGATCATAACATTGGTGATGCATGATTTGCTAAGCACAGTCATATTTGACAGAAGCTTCAAACAATTATTACAGCATACTTAGGATGCATTTCATCTAGGCCTTATGAATAGTCTCAGAGATCGTAACCAATACAGTTTTACAAAAAGCACATTAAAGCCACAATAAATGTGATCAATAATTTCGGTGAACAGGTACTCTCCATGCGATTTTTTAAATGTTTGTATCAATGTTTTCATATAGTCTTGTCAAAATGATGCTCTCTGAAATACAAGATCACTCTCAGTCACACAAATAAATGACTTATACGTTTCTAAAAGCATCTAGTTCCAATTTTGTACGTATCCTTCAGTTACTTAATATGTATTTAAACACATTTCTTAAAAACACATTTGGATATTAATTTCTTTTCCTCAAATACTTGTTAGACTTCTTCTAAACATATGTGTTTCCATATGCCTCAAGGAGACTGCCACCTTTTATCCTTGTTTTTCAGATGTGGATGTCTTCAGTTGAGATTGATTGGATGTGGTTTCTAGCTAGCAAGTTAAAAAGTTATGAAGAAGCAAGAGTGAATGATGGTACTATATCTCTAATCACCATCCACTGATACATTGTTTTGGTGTTTTGTTGTTTCCCTGACTTGAGCCTGTTCCCCATCCGGAAGCGCTTACCTCCTGAATGCCTGTATGTTGTAGCTTATCCACCTTTTGTTTTTATTGGAATGGGAGCATTCTTCCTTTGCGTGTTTCTGTATCCTAAGGAGAAGTGGAACTACCTATTCAGCAACTTCTAAACACAAAATCTTTAAAACAAAAAGTCCTTTTAAAAGAATATAATTTTTTTACAGAAGTAAATGGTCTTAGGAAATACAGAATTGACCTTGTTAATAGTATTGTTGAGAGAAATGAAATCCAGTGAGAGTCAATGAATTGCTGAGTTATACAACTCAGAATGACAAATTTGGGGATCTGGTGCATCTTATGGTGCTCTTTGGACTACGTCAAAGTTTCATTGTTCACTAAGGAAGGATGGGGAACAGATCAAGGTGATGGATATGAATATTTATTTTTTTACCAGAGAGTAAGGGAACCAGAGGGTCTGAGGTGATATCCCTTTTTGACACTTACTACCTGTCATTGGAACTTGTCCTTTGAATAAGGTATTGGAATAGCAATATATACTCCTTTAAACTTTCTGGCTCTTTTTTCAGTAAATTCAGATGTCGTCATCTGGTTTGGTGGAAAAACATACAGGTTTAGTGTGATACCAACCAAAATTCTACTAGGTGTCCTTATGAAAATTTACACATTGACTAAATTTATATTAAAATTTTAAAAGAATAGCTAGAATCATCCTAAAATGGAACAGATTTGGATTTCAGTGTTTATTTTCAAGCTAAATGCTAAATTGGCACAATGAGAGAAAAATAGTCTAATAGAATAGAGTTGAGGGGTAGATAGACACAGGTACAATGACTCTTGCTTTATGATAAAGATGTAACTGTACAACAGTGAGGAAAGGGTGGTTTATCTCTGAATAGTGCTGGGCCAACCATATATACAAAAAAAGGGGGGAAATTCTCAATCACTATTTGACACAATAGACAAAATTCAGTTCCAGTTGGATTATATGTCTAAATATGAATGGTAAAATTATCCTATTATCCTTGAAGATAATAATAGAGATTTTTAATATTATAAAATACGATATAAACATCACTAAAAAACTATTAGTAATGTTTCATTAAAATTAAGAAATTCTGTTTATCAAAAGACACTATTAAGAGAGGGAAAAGTCAAGCCATTGAACAGGTGAATATATTTTCAACATAAATAATGGTCAAAAGTTTTTTTATCCAATGTATACGAAAATCTTCTACAAATAAATAAAAATGAGGGAGATAATCCAAAAGAAAAATTCATGAGAGGATTGAGTAAGCTCCTCACAAAAGAAGATATCCAGATGTCCAATAAAAATACTAGAAGATGCTCAACCTCATTATCCACCAGGGAAATGCAACCTCAATATAATATCCTACACATTGTAATAATGGCTAAATATTAAAATAATGCTAATACCAAGATCTTACAATGATGTGGAGCAATCCCGTTTCTGATGGGACTATAAATTATCATTTTGGAAAAATACTTATCAGTGTCTTCTAAAGTTAACATATGTATACACTATAACCTAAGAATTCCATTCCTGAGTGTGTTCTCAATAGAAATGTATGTATATGTGCACCATAGGGCATGTGCAAAGCTATTCAGAGCAGTATTATTTTTAATAGCCCCAAAGTGAAAATATCCCAAATGCCCATTAATAGTAAAATGGATAAAGTGTGGTATATTCACATCTTAAGATACTATATATAAATAAATATGAAATAATTACTGTTAAACTAATAAGCATAGGTGAATTCCACAAACCTATGTTGAGTGAAAGAAACTAGCCAAAAAACACATATTTTATGCTTCAATTTATCTGAAGTTCAGAAACAAAAAAATTAATCAAGATCTTTAGAATTCAGAGTCGTGGTTATCTTTGGGGAGGAAGGAAGTGTAGCAATTGTAAAATGGTGTGAGGAGAACTTCTGGTGTAGTATCGATGGTATTTTTCTTGACTTTGGTGGTAATCACATTTGTATATTTTGTGATAACTCTTTGAAGTCAGCACATATGATCTGAATATAATTCTGTGTATATGCTACTTTTAGTTTTTAAAATTACTAAAAAATAAGGCTTATCAAGAAAAAAGGACTTGAGTACTATTTTCCTAGACTGCTCATAAACTTAGGTATAATACCTTCTCTTATGTTATACAACTTTCAACTCAAACCTTGATTTCCCTGTACCATTTTTATAAACACATCTTATATAAAATTAACCCTGTTGCTAATATTTATTACTGGCATCCAATTCTTGGCATCTATTTGTAGCACACAGAAGAAAGTAGATTTTCAAGAGTCCTTAGGAAAATTTTTGTTTAAATGCATTTTATGTTGTTTGGAGAAGAATTTCACCATTTCTATACTAAATCATCTGCATGAGATAATTGAGATCATAGAATGCAGTTAAACCAGCTTGCTAGTGTTTTTAGTCACAGGAATCCATTATACTTGGAGATGTGAAAGGGAGTTGAGAGCCTTATTTGTAGCCTTATTTCTAAAAGCTTTATTAATTATGAGGCTCATTCTTTGCAGAGATGGCTGACTAAGTTGGTATTGGGAAAGTGACTGAAGGAAATGGCTTTTATTTACTTCTGATCCATCTATCTCTGAAATGGAATTAAGATAATATTCTATAGTGTATTTTATATTCTCCAGGCATCTGGAAATGATTTCTGTGAAGCAGCACCCAGGCAAAAATCAAATAGCTGTTCTTTCTTTAATTTTCCATCTCAAATAAATGATCCAAATGCACAAAGTTTATTGAGGGAGCCTAAAGACAATATTTGTCATCAATTAATATACAGATAAATTTGAATACCTAAAGCAACTATTTCTAGGCAAAGTAAGATATATTGGTATACATTCCCCATGATATGGATAGAGATTTCTGATTTTACTTTGATAAATCCAGAGTAAGTGATACTTTTAAATTTCTTTCAACACTTCTCATTGACTTCTAAGCCTGAGGACAATTTTATATTTGCTATTTTGTGGCAAGTATCAGAAGTAATTATTAACTCAGTATTGTTTGTGTAGTCCCACTTGTTGCTGCTTTAAATTTCACCCTTTAGCTCACTCTACCTGCTAATGCGTACTTTATATTTTCCTTCACTTTCTGTGTTCTTTGCCACAAAAAGTGATATTTTTGAACAGGCAAATGCAGTGACACACAATGAAGCTAGTATATAGCAATCACATCTTTTGTAGAAGTGGGGAGCAATGTCCTGTTCTTAATTTAAAAAGTGAAAACTAGATATGTATACTTGTAAATAAATGTCTGTGTCTATCTGAGGATAAGGATTTGACAAATTCTTGAATATTCCATGTGGAGGTTTTATTAACTAACAAGTAAATGAGTATTGGTATGTGATACACATTGAAATAAAATATACATAAATTATTGTGGAAATGGTTTTTGATGAGGTCTTAGGAATGTAAATGCATTGAATGATGTTACATTTTACCACTTTCCTGAAATAATAGTTTGTTTTTTCTTTAGTCATTGATCTGACATACTGTCAAACTGTAAACTACGTGAAGGACAATGACTGAGGAAGAGTAAGATGTACATTACAGACAAATTCAATCAGGCTCTTCCTGTTGTAATATTATTAATAAAGTCTTAGCCCAGTGCTTGAATTTCTTAGCAAGAATCTGGATGGGTTCTGGGTCTTTAGCTTATTACTCTTATTACTTGGGGGGATTTTGATCATTGCGTAGATTAAAGCATAACTTTAAAAAAGTGAAATCATGACTCTCAGGCAAATATAAAATAAACATATGTCAAAGATTTTATTTAACTCCGTTTCTGAAGGGGCCAGTAAGGTGTTATGACTGGTTCAAAGAGCACTTAAGAAGTTAAGATATTTGTAGGAAATTTATCAAAAAGACAGGACCTACTGTATAGCACAGGGAACTCTGCTCAATATTATATAACAATGTAAATGGGAAAAGAATTTGAAAAAGAATAGATGCATGTATATGTGTAACTGAATCATTTTGCTGTACACCTGAAACTAACATAACATTTTTTTAACATCTTTATTGGAGTATAATTGCTTTACAATGTTGTGTTAGTTTCTGCTTTATAACAAAGTGCATCAACTATACATATACATATATCCCCATATCTCTTCCCTCTTGCGTCGCCCTCCCACCCTCCCTATCTCACCCATCTAGGTGGTCACAAAGCACCTACCTGATCTCCCTGCGCTATGTGGCTGCTTCTCACTAGCTACCTATTTTACGCTTAGTAGTGTATATATGTCCATGCCACTCTCTCACTTTGTCCCAGCTTACCCTTCCCCCTCCCCATGTCCTCTAGTCCATTCTCTACATCTGTATCTTTATTCCTGTCCTGCTCCTAGGTTCTTCAGAACCTTTTTTTTTTTTTCTCTTAGATTCCATATATATGTGTAACATGACATTGTTAATCACCTATACTCCAATATAAAATAAGAAGTTCAAAACAAAACAAAAGAATGAATAATCATGTCAAAAAAAAGGACTCTAGGATAAGATTGCTGAGTTGGATATAATACTTTTTAATGTCCAATAGATCACAAATCTTTGGAGTTGTCTGTTCTAGCAGACAGAAATAACTGTCCTTTATCAAACAAAACCTACAAATTAGCAAGTAACTTCATTAAATCTGGGGCCTTTAATTCGTAATAAGTAATGAAATGAAGTAAGCACATTCTCTTAGACAATCCTTTGGTAGCTTTTGCCAAAGTATGATATTGAAAGGATGAATATCCCAAATTATTCACGTTATTTCCAAGTTTGAGGCAATCTTTCTGATACAAAATAGATATGCAACTTATCTTCAAATAATATAGAATTTGAAATTGGGAAATAAGATTTTCCCTACTTAAAACCATATTTCCAGAAGGGGTAAAATTATCCCTTAATTCAAGTTCCAGGCTATAGGTTATTAAATACCAAGAAGGAAGAAATGTGCTTTCAAGAGGTGCAAAGAACTGTGAGTGTTTGTATTTCTAGTAATGGGATGAGATTGACTATAACTAATAGAGTGTGAAATAGTCTCCCGAGGAACATAATGAAGTCCTAAAGAAAATAGATTAAAACAGGAGTAGAAAGAGGTCTTGAAAATACAAACCAGGAAAATCACTGCTACATTGGAAGGTGATTTTTAAGTTGCTACAAAGTGTTACTGCCTCTAATTTTGTTCTTTTCATTCATGGCTGGCCACGCGTCAGTTTATGATTTATCTAATTTATATATACTCCAGAGAACAAAATGGAACCAGAAAATCCAATGCTTATTACTGTAAATATCAGTAAGGTACAGCAAATATTTGCTATGTAGATAGTGCTGTCTGGAGACATGGATCATGGGGAAAGTTGCTAAACTGGTCTCAACACTGATTTTGTGCATCACTGATATTCTAACCGTGTGTCTTGTTAAACATACTGAATGGAATAATGGTTTTGTGATGTGGGCAAGACCCTCCTGAGGGTCTTCCCTAAGAACCTAAACTACTTCAGGAACCAACAGTTAGAAATAAAGGAGTTTCTGTTGTAAACCAAATATGTTACATTGATGAAAATAAACAGTGCATTTTAGTAAATGCAGTGATAATAAATAGGAAGACATTCCCAGTGATTTAAATAGAAATGACAAATTTTATGTTTAGAGGTACACCTTTTGATACTTATTATCGGCACTTCACTAATATTTTCCTGAAATAGTGATTTTTCATACATAGTGTCTTTTAAAAAATAAGTGTTATCATCAGACCATTTCTTCATCCTAAAATCTAAGGACTCTTTTTCATGATACTGGTTTATCTCCCAAACATGGGTTTGAAGGATACTAGCTATAATTTTTCTTATACAGAACTATTTTAAACCTGAAAAGTTGAATGCAAACAAACATCATTAGTATCAATGTTTTTATGGTCAATAAATTTCCTCACATTGTCTACATTTGATTCTCTTTCACCACTGACATTGCAATTTCATAGTAATTGTAATTAAATTGTTTTTTATTGTTTAATCGTTTGATTTTCCAGGTTTGATTTAGTATGTATTAGGATGTATTAGGATTTAGTATGTATTTAGTATGTATTAGGATGATATTAATATAAATGTATAGTCATAATTTAAATGATATTTAAACCCACTCGTTTTTAAAGAGACTTTTTATCATATAAGGGAAACACTTTTGCTAGCACCCTTATCCTACATATTCCATTAATATTAACTAATCAAGGCATATGGAAGCGTTGTTTAGAATTTTTTTGCTATACAAGAAGAAGGATCCACCATAAAAATAATATTTGGCTCCTAAAAGTGATTGTCATTTAAACATAAAAACTAGAAAAATTACGTTTCTTGTAATTTTATTTTTATTTATTTATTTATATTTTCTTTCTTGTAATTTTAAAATTTTGTGTTCAACAGTGATAAGCAGATACAGATTCTTGTATTTTATTTGTCTACACAAATAGACATTTTTAATTTTCTTTTATTTGTTAAGGTGTGAAATCCAATATTGTAAGAATGTGAGAAAAGTATTTTATTCATATTTACTAGTTTTTCCTATGTTCAACATATTTATAGCTTACTGTAGTTAATCACAAAAATATAGCTAAGCAATTTCCAAAGTTTGTAATTATCACTAGATGAAATACGACTAATTTGAGATGACTCACCAAAAAGATGAATAAATGGAGCCTGTCATGATGTTACATATCTATTAAACGTGTTTCGAAAAATTGGCTGCATACACATTTTAACCAATCTTCAGTTATTAATAATAACCATAAAACTTTAAGAAAATCCCTAAATGCTTAAAGAATTTCATGTACATTATAAACTAATTGTGTGTCAAAGGTTAGCTTAAAAAAATGAAAGGAATGAAAGAAGTTTCTGAATTATAATACTTTAAGCCATTGGAATAACCAATTATTTTCATATCCATTTGCAAATTAAAAGTGATAGCACAATTAAAAACAAATCTATGGAATACTTATCAAACAGATTTTAAAAGTTGTGGAGAATCTTAAAACCAGGAAAAGATATAAAGCAAACATTCTTTCCTAGCAGCAATAACAGATCTGTAGTACACGATTGACTAAGTGAATTATGTGCTGTTTGAACATGTGTTTTACATAGGTTGGGAATGGTATTTTCATGTTTAATTTTTCTGAAACTAACACATTCTGTATGTTTCATCATGAGTGAAATAGTCCAGGTTGATTAAGGATCTATTATCTATGAATAATTTTTAACGTAGGGTTTGGGGTTGGAACTTAGGCAACACAATCATTCCATAAGCGTTTACGCAGCACCTAGTGTGCACACTGTATAGCACTATGTACCATAAGAACTTTAAAAGATTACAAGTTCCTGTCAGTATATAAAATATATTTTGCATATATGTAAATGAAACAGCTGGAAGTTCTATAACAAATGCTAGAATAAGTAGATTCATGAATACCTTATCAGAATATAAAATGTGTGTAGTTTGAGAATAAGCAAAGCTAAATTTAAACATATTTACTTATCCATATTTTTAAAAGATTTAATCTTTAAAATATCTTGCTATTATTTCTAGAGCAGAACAGTCTATAGTATGCAAATACATATTTATATTAAAAAGTGGTGAAGCTGATATAATTTTTATTAGCCTAGAAGCCATATTGTTGCATTAAACCTCAGGATCCTAAAAAATTAATCCTGAGGATTAGTACCACCAGTGGATGTGCCTGAAAGCATTTATTTTTCCTTGACTTGAGAGAAATGCAGCATCTTTCAACTACCAAAAATTGTATATGCATCAACAGTAGGATTTATGATATAAGAAGAGAGGCAAAGATCTGTAATGAAGGGAGAGCAACTTAAAATTGCCTAAGACTTTTTTACTTCCTTTATCAGGTTGTATTGATTACCTTTCAGGTACATAATACCAAGCTAGATTATTTAGTTTTGCATCAAGTAATGTAGCAAGAAATCTCTGACCTTTAGAAGCTTTTGAACTACTTGCAGAACTAAGAAATAGGTGCAGAGTCTAATTTATTTGTAACCCACTTATGTGATTTACTCACAGGAAGCACTGTTTAACTTCAGGAAGTTGGAAAACTGTACCAAGATGAGATATAGAAACTGTGCCAATTACTCGGTGAACTAGTTTCTGATCATTGATCCTGGAAAAACTCTCTCTTGGATCCTGGTGTTTTTCTCTTGGGGATAATACGATTTCAGTGGCTTCCTCTGGACTATGGTTCGGCTGCACAGGTACCTTCTTTTCCTATCCCATAAGGTGGGGTTAGGGCAGAGGAGCAAGACTGGGCCTCAGGATAGAGTCCTAACAGGGAGAGATGTAATACCAGCTGCAGTCCCAAAGCTTATACCTGTCATACGGCCCTAATTTAGTGATGTGCCAGAACTGGCTCACACCAGCTCACATTGGCTCATGGAATGTTTGTTATATTTTCAGGAATTTTGTGATCTGGCTGTTAAATAAAGCCATTATTAAAATATAAATTAAATAAAGTTACAATTATATTAAAAGTAAAGGTATATATACTCAGATTTCACCACATCCTAATTATTTTTTTGCCATATTGTAGTATTATCTATGTGCTTGAGGTTATGTTTACTGTATCTGTGTAGTGGAAATACTACGTAATTGTGTGTTCCATATTCAGTGGTGTAATATTAATAACTGGAAATTGTCCGTAATGGGAGTATTTATACCACATAAATTAGCAAACATTAAGAATCAGTAGTAGTTTTATCATTTTGTTGATTGTCTGGACTTAAAGTGATGGAGAAAATGTTAATAATGGAGATTAAATTGAAATTGTGTTATGGTTGTAGCTCTTTGGGAATAGCACAAAAAATTGAGGAAATATTCTTCCATTACTTGAAAACTAATAAGCCGATTCATCAAGGAAGTGGCTCACATCATTGATGAATGGGTGAAGTTCTGACAGACGTTTGTGTCGTTTCACTTTCATTTTAATTGGGCACATAAATGAAAATATCAATCACCATTCATGTCAGAGCTATGCTTGTTCAACAACTGCAATCATGGACTGGTTACAGGTATAAGATTTCCTTAAAAAAATCAGTGTAAGAATTCTATTAGACTCAGTTGGCTCTCTAGAATTTATAATAAACAGTATTATATATTTTATTATTTGTAAATTGTTTGCCACACATCCTTTATGTCAGTGAAATTTATAGTGAATGTTTATGTGTCTGTGTGTGTATACTGTTGTTCTTTTTTTCCAGAGAGCTGCTTGTTAAACATTTATCATTATTACCATACCATTTTAGCCCTTACTCTTGCCAGCAAAGGCAAAGCAGAGTCTTAGTGTTCCTTCTCTGTACAGCTCTTACTTTGGTTAGGAGGGCTCATCTCTGTCTTTTTTTCCTATTAAGACTACCATTGTTCTCTGGTTACTTCCTCATTCATCTTCCTTCTTACTTTAGTTTCCATTCTCCACACAGCAGCCAGAGTGATCTTTCTAAGACATAAAGCATGTCATGTAACTTCCCTAGCTGAAATCTTTTAAGGGCTTCTCATTATATCAAGAATAAGACCAGAAGTATTTGCCATGGCCTTCCAAAGTCTGCATGATCTCTTCATACTCAGCTTTCTGTACCGTTTTCCCTCTTGTTCACTATGGTCCAGACACACTGGTGCCATTGTTTGTGGAATACAAAAGACATTTCCATTCTCAGTGTCTTTCCTGCTCATTCTGCATCTACTGCTTTGTTTCCAGCTTTCTAGAATGGCTCCTTCTTATTCTTCCAACATCTTAAATATTATTTGTTCAAATAGGCCGTCCGCTATCACCCTAACCAAGGTTGAGCTTTACCACTTATTCTTTATCACCTCATTTCACTTATTTCTTTCACAGAATTTTTCATAACCCGTAATTCTATCACATATCTGTATTTCTTTACTTGCTATTGTCTATGTACCACAAGAGGATGTAAGTTTCATGAGTGCGGACATGCTGTCCTCTTTTTGTCTTGTTTTTTCTTGTGTGTTTGTTTGTTTTCCTATAATCCCATTCTACTAACTATGTAAGAGCGGGTGCTGTTTTTTTGTAAGAAAGGCAAGACAAGGAAAGGCAGGCTGGTAGGCAGGTAGGAAGGAAGGAAAGAAGGTAGGTGCAGGCAGAAGAAAATAACTGGTATTACTATTAGCTCTACTCTTCTCCTTACGGATCAAGTTCAGTAAATCAGATCATTCCTTTTATTGAATCAGGCCGAGCACTGTAACATATTTTTTATTTAGTGGTACATTTGGAGCCAAAATATCCCTCCATCCTAAATGTTAATATTAATATTCTGAACATTAATAAGTAATCTGCCTTTATTTATTTAGGGGCAAAAAATGATCTATAGGGAAAAAAAAATCTCAGAACAGAGAATGAACCTGCTTCACTTTTTAATGTGAAGCCACAAATTTAAATAATCACAAATAAAGCTTTGAGAAATACCTTTTAGAGACACATGCAATATATGACTATGAAAGTAAATATTAGAGGGTTAATAGAAGTGGAGGTTAACATTCCCAGAAAGAGTTAGGTATGCTTTGACGATGAAGCGGGGTACCAAGACACTTGGGAACTAGATAAGTAATGAATCCCAGAAAGTCAGTAACCATCATGCTCCGTAAAGAGACTGAACTAGATAAATTTGTTTTTTATTCTCTACTCTGCTAATCTGGCATAGTTATTTTTTAAATATGTAATATTGACAGCACCTTTTGGCAAGGAGAAATGTATGTTAGCTTGTTCCCCAATAGTACTTTTCCAACTAGTCCCTTTTCCTCTAAATATGGATATATGTCCATAGTTGAAGGCAGATGTATGCACCATCATCCATTTGTTTGCTATCTAAGGGCCTTTGCCTGGGCAGCAAAGTCCTTTCAGTTTCATTGTCACTAATAATTTAGAGAAGCTGGTATCCCAGGTCACATCCTTCTTCTATATAGAGTGACTTGCATGTGTGAGGGAGATCATAGCAGTGGCTATCCTTCCTGTGACATCTAAGGATCATTTTTATTTAAACCTCTTTGGAGAATTGCATACCTATGCATAGAAAATCAAACACACCTAATATGACTTGAATGAGAAGTAATTTTTGAAGAAAATTTTATCTAAATATCATGTGAATATTGGATTTTGGGAAACTAGTTTAGTGGGTCAAAATTATAAAGTTGTCATCTCTTCCTAGGCTTCTATATACATCTCTATATTACCCTGGTTGAATAGTGACTCAGTGAAAATCAGAAGTACTTCTCACCTTTATTGTATTAAGTATTGAAATGCTCAATACATCTTCTCCCCACATAGCAAACTTCTTAGGAAGATATTCAACATGTAGAAAAGATAGAAAACACAGAAGAGCAGTGGGTCTCTGCTTTTAAGAACTTTTCTCCTTTTTAAGAAATTTTGGTGCTATTTGAAGAAGTTTACCAGTAATACATACCTTCTGAGCTTCTAAAGCAAAGCCATCCATGGGAAGAATAATGGAAGTAATGTGATTTCATGATTGGAGTGCTTTTAATGTATCTAAGTACTAGCGTCATGTTCTTACTGCAGGAAACAGTGAATTATTTGGTGTGATTTGGCTGGCTAGTTGCCTAATAGTTTATCATTAAGAATGTAGCTCCATGTCACAATATTTTAATCAGTACTATGTTTCAACTTGTTGATAGCCAAAGAGTTAATTAATATTATTTTCAACCTGTTACATTGTCATAATTAGGTGAAGTTATCAGAGCACTGATTCAGGAATCAAAAGATCTCACGGTGACACAAACGGTGTTACTTTAAGCAAACCAAATCACCTTTCTGTGCCTCAGTTTTTTGATAGGCAGAATAAAGGAGTTGGGTATAATGACCTGTGAAGAGATTCGTTTTCATCTTAAATATGTAATATGTAATATTTCATTCAGCTGTTGCTACTCTCATGGAATAGTCTTTAACTCATGAGATAAATACTTTAGTATTTAGGGTAGGGTATCATGATGTTAACATTTAACTCTGAAATGATTTGGGGAAAATGTGTGTATGTGTGTGTGTGTCCATCCATCCAACCATCCATCCATGCATCTATCTATCTATAAACAAAAATAGAGACAAAAAGTGACAGAGAAAAGAGCAAAAACAAATGAGGCAAAATATTAACAATTGGTGAATGTAAGTGGAAAGTATGTGAATGTATTATATTCTTACAACTTTTTAAAAAAAGTTTACAACTTTTCAAGAGAGAAGGTATGAGAGAGAATAAACATTCCTGTTACAAACCCAAGAAGCAATAGCAGAAAGGTACAAAATGAAAGTATTTTGTTTGGGGATTAGTGCCAAATACGCCTCAATACATTATTCTGCTAAAACTTGGAAGGATGTGCATCTTTCTGCCTATGAGATTAAATCCACGTGATGAGTCTTACTACCCTCTGGCTAGTTATATGTGTGATAAGGTGGAAAGAGGACTAAGTATGATGACAGGGCCTAGTGGTGGCATGTCCTGCCTTGTCCTCTTGCCGCATGTTGACAGGAGGAGTAAATTGGCCCAGAACATATGCCCTTTACTTTTAAATAAAGAATGGCTTCAGTTGTAAGCACAGCCCAGTTAATGTACTATAATCGATTAGCATTATCACCTCTTGCGGAAGAGTGAGGAAGGAGATAGGAATAAGGAAGCAGAGACCACTTCCTCTCTACATGGAGTCAGCATGGGTGAATAATCTATTTATTATGTTAGTTCCATAGGAAGTATAATAGTCTCATGGATATGCAGTATATGTGAATATAATTAGAACAGTTGCTTAACTTAAAAACTTCTGGAACTTTCTGCTTTCTACTCCAGCCTATTAGTTTATACTTTTCATATAAAGTCAACTTTAAGTTTATATTTTCACCTTGAGCTACTCTAACAAGTTCAATTCTCATAGTAGGTGTCCGTTTGTCTTTTATAATCACTTCTAGCTTCTTTATATATATATATATATATATATATATATATATATTTATTTATTTATTTTTGGCTGTGTTGGGTCTTCGTTTCTGCGCGAGGGCTTTCTCTAGTTGCAGCGAGTGGGGGCCACTCTTCATCGCGGTGCGCAGGCCTCTCACTATCGCGGCCTCTCTTGTTGCGGAGCACAGGCTCCAGATGTGCGCAGGCTCAGTAGCTGTGGCTCATGGGCCCAGTTGCTCCGCGGGCATGTGGGATCTTCCCAGACCAGGGCTCGAACCCGTGTCCCCTGCATTGGCAGGCAGATTCTCAACCACTGCGCCACCAGGGAAGCCCCTTAATATTTTTAATTAGAATTTGTTTCTGAAATACATTTCTCAGAGTTTTTGAAGGTTTCTGTTTTTCTGCCTTTGCAAACTTTTGGGGAAAGACTGTTTTACTCTGTGGCTTCTGTGTGAAAAAAAGTCATTGGAGACCACTTGAACTGCACATTTTTTTATGAAGCCTCTGAAATTATGTTGTTACTGTGATTGATAGACCAGTTTCGGATTAAAAATGCTTGATTGCGAAAGTTCTGTATTTCTAAAACTAAAGAATTTACAGATCAAATGTACAATATAACTACCTAAAACAAATTTTCAGAAGCAGTTTCTGATACTGTATTACAGTGAAATCATTAGCTTTTTGACTTCTAAGAGGAATCCTTCAAGAAGTATTTATGTTGGCCCTATGGAGAGCTATCCATCCTAGGGTACAGGAAAGTGTGATACGGTCTGGGTATGGTTAACTGAGAGGTACTTAACATGTTGAGGTGTTTTGTTTTGTTTTTTAAAAATCTAAATAGGTGCCCTTAATTTAATATTGCAAAGACTGAGAGGAAATAAATTTTATCATAACCAATACCAGGTCAGATATTCGTTCAAAAATCTGAATTTTCTGTACTTAGTGTGTTAAGAGGATTATTGTCAGCCAAAGTCTAAAAAGGGCACTGGAGTAAAAAATGATGCCATGGTTCTTTTAAAGAGCTGGAGCAAAATTCTGACATTGGAAGATTCTACTTTAGGGAAAGAAGAATAAGTAGGGATAACCATTGAAATGTGTAGCTAAAAATAATCTATGTTGAGAGGCATGATTACAGAATCAAAAGACTAAGTTGCTTTGAATGTAACTTGGAATGACCAACCTCGATGCAGAATTTTACTAAGGTTGCCTATAGGCTCTGCAGAGGTGGCAGGGATGGGGAAGGACTGGAGCTGGCTTCCTTGGTTAGTCTTAGACTAAGGACCAATCTAGGATGTCTTTGAAATTTCGAAACATGGGAGGTCATAATAATGAAGGTAAACAGTGGTCCAGGTGGACAGTATCTTCTAGCACATCTTCTTGTTTGACCCTATACTCAACCAGTAACATTTGGGAACAAGTTTTATTAGTTCAACTTTACATACAAAGACTCAAAGATGTTAAGAGACTTGCAAATTTATACAGTAAGAGGGTGTCAGGCCTAAATTCAGACGTACAGCTTCTAAGTCCAAGTTCAGAGTTCTTTCTACTACATCAGGAGAGAGAATTACTACCCCCAGGGGTTTCCCGCATGTGTGTTTCTGTTTTCAGTGAGCCAGAATAGGAAATTATTCAGAATGTTTCACTCTGTAATAATGTTGTTTAGTAATGATGTTTTTTCCTTTGTAACTGTTCAACTTTTGTTTGAAGGACATCTTATTAAGATATTATCTTTGAATATACTGAATGTTTAATAGTGTTATGTAAGTATCCTTCCAGGCCAGCCCTCTGAGGCACTGCTTACCATGTGTGAAGGAAAAAAGTCAAGAGTTGGTGGCAAAGTAATTCAGTTGTATTTAGGAAACAGTCCTGTAACCTCTCTTTCCCCCTTTCCCTCTCATTCCTATTCCCAGTACTTTAATTCTGGTCTGGTGTTTAATTTAAACCGATGTCTGAGAACCTCTTGTGCATCACTCTGCATCCTCTTGGATACGCCTCTTACTACAGGCACTGCCATAGTGCCCAGTTCCTTGAGGATGTTCCTCAACCTCTCACAGGGGCAATTTGATCATGTTTCATTTTGAGCAAAGGCTTCCTCTAGCTGCCTATTCCACAGATTTTTGAGGACACAGCTTAGAATTCTAGGAAGCATCTTATAGATGCTCATGGATGGACAACTGGGGTTGGAGAGTCAATGTCCATGGGGCTGTCTTTGACAAGGGGCATAAGTTAATGGATAAATACTCTCCTCAGTTGTCCTGTGGGCTGCAACTACCTATATGCATTTCATAAACCTTTTCAGAATGTCCTGCAGTATCAAATACTGGCATCCCAGCCTGGTCAGTAATGAAATAATGCATCTTTTAATTTGCTTTCCTTGTTTTCCTGTTAAACACTCCTTGCTCCCAATTTCCTGAGATCACCTTAGTTGCCTTGCAGGTCTTCGTCTATGGCTCTGCCTTTGAGGGAACTCAGGCTAATGAAGCAAACATATAGAGGTGTAGTTCAGTTTTCTCCAAATCTAGTGCAGTATTTCAACTGTTCTACTGAATAGAAACCCAAAGAACCAGGAGACTGCAACTAGTAATGAACCTTTAATGAGCCCTGGCACTCATTAGACATGGAATTCCAAGAAGAGCTGGCTGAAGTTTCTGTCCAGTAGGATCACAAGTTGGCATATTTCCTGGCCCAACATTAAGCATCTAGTGGGGAATAAAATATGGATCAGAACTCTATTCCCTCCTGTCCCCCAGGCACCTGTTCCCTCCCTTGCCCCAAGCCTCCTAAGATTGAATTGTCTGACTTTGGATTTAATGGAAAACTCTGCCCTTGGAACCACATCTCAGAGCCAAAAGCACAGCTAGTAATGAGCCCCAGGTGGTATGTCCACTTGCTATTCTGCTTCACAAGTTAACTGTGGTCAGAGAATTTATCTTGTGCTTGCATAATGCACTTTTAAAGCATGAATTTACTCTACAACCAAATTCTAAATTTATTTTTCTTCCATTTTCCTGTGGTGTACTTAGATGTGAAATTACTTATTTTTCCTATGAAGAATCCTAACACCATTCAAAACTTCCATTCCAATGACCAGAATAATGTTCAGTTTCATTATAAGAAGCAACTACAGTACATGCAATAAGGGATTATGCTCAATTCATTTTGCAGACTCACTTTAATTTTTACCTTTAAGAAGTATAATTCCCTTTATCAGAGATAATGGTTGTTTCCAGTGTTCAGATTGCCAGTAAAATATCAAGTAGCAAATATTTAAAATAGTATCTTTTAAAGTTTCTTTTTTTTTCACATTTGTACTGTTAATGAGTGTAAATGTTTTTAAGAAAAAGAAAAGATTTTATACAGTTAACAGCAAATGGAGAAGTGCATTATAAAACTAGTGTCTAATGGACCGATGACATAGCTTAAAAAATATTTTTTAAAAATTTAATATTAAAGCCTTTTTCTTTCATTCAGATGGACCTGTGTGATATGTTAAGGCTTATTGCAGAGTAAAATTACTGATGAATCTATTTTTCATTTTTTCTAAGCACTAAAGCACGCTGCAAGTAGACTCTGATATATACACCATTTCTAGTTGAAAACTGTTTTATAAGGTGGTCTTCAAAATAGAGAAGAGAAATTTGCTACTTAATTTACTGATAGCTGAATGACATTTTCAATGTCATAAGCTTTAAAAATGTGTTTCTCTGAAAATATATGCATACTTAAATTGCATATGGATTTGTTTATTGTCAGTAAGGAAAAACAGTAAACTGAAATATTTTAATATCTAAGATTATATTGTAATTTTTTTACACACTACATTTTTATAATCTGTCCTTAGGCTAAGTCAATACTTTATTATCTTATTATTTGTTGGTTCACAGAGTCTCACTTAACCTAAATATTTTTGACTTTCAAAACAGAAATAGCCTTTGAATTTTATTCATGGATTTTCTTATAGTGCTTCTTCAGTGTTCATGTTAGCTCCTCTTTGATTGTTTTCTGTTAAGATTCATATACAAAAGATAGATTTTAAGCTTGAGGGCTACATAATATTAGACTACACAGTATTTATATTCCTGCAAATTCCTCTCAAATTCTTTCTCTCAATTTTACTGAACACAACAGCCCTAGATTCCATACTTATTTCCCTAATATAATTTCAATGACAGTAAAGCATAATAATGCTTATGAAACTAATGTCACACGTTCAGTTGTTGGAGATATCTCTCCACCCAGAGAAAAGCTCTAAACCACGGCTACCAACACCACCTGAAGGTGTAAAAAACACTCCGTTGCTGATAAAGGATATTGCTGAGCAAGCAGAGATGGCATTATGTAATCTATTTAATTTACTGAGAAATCTAGTAAGTAGTACTGACAAGAGGCAGTATGCTCACCAACTACTGATTATTTCATTTGTTCCTTTACATCTCCTAGCCCCTGAAATTAGGCAGGACACTATCAGTGGTAGCGACCAATGGTCTCTGAACAGAAGTGAAGAGAGTCCTGTGCAATTCCATATGGTACAACTCAAATGGTGGAACTTCTGCTAGCCTGAGTGGACTTCTAGTGGACAGTTTTACTGTAGAGTTGCTTGGAGAGACACCACATTTTGTGTGAGAGGGAAGTAAATTTTGTTGTTATAAGTCACTAACATTGGGGGCTGTTGGTGCAGAATAATCAAGGCTATCCTGACAAATAGTGTTATTAGAACCAAAGTTGTAGAACTTCTGGGTAACAAAAACCTGAGATATGGGGCAGCGTGAAACATATCAAAGCCTAGAAAAGATGGTGATCTTTACAATAGTAGAGTATTTGGCAAAATGCACACCTTCAGGTTTAAGGAGGCAGATCATACACCTCAAAACGAAACAAAATAAAAACACCACCAGCCAGTAACAGTGACAAAAAATGTGTGGCTTTTAGGGAAAGAGAGGTTGAAAAATTTAGAATTTTGAGTAGTTGTAAATGGTCATGTTTGGCAAGATATTACACAGAGGTGATGATTTCAGATAAAAGTCGGCGGGTTTCTAAGCAAAAGTGGAGGAGAATAGGTATAATACACAAAATCTGGGCCTCTCAGGATTAAGAAAGTCCACTGTTTCTGGACTTCCACCAGTAAAAAATATGACAACCCAGCAAGATCTTTAAACTGATTTAATTGCCTCAGGGGAGGAAAAAAATCAGACCAAGAATATGGAGCCAGTAAATACTTCCAACTGAATAAAATGACTTGAGGCAAAAATCGGATTGGAGTCTAGGAAAGCAAATAGCCTCTAAGCTCATAGAGAGGTATGGGGACAATAAAGCAAAAATTATAGTGAGTTTGAAACTTACGTTGGACGACTAAGATTGTACCTATGAACTAAGTGAAATCAATTATATAAGAAGCTTAGTTTTGGGGAGATGCTACATCTTAGAGCAAAAAATTTGAATCTAAGGCTCAAAATCACTTTCAGTCTCACAACAGCACTTTAGAATAAGGAAATAAGCTTGGATACGTCCTCAGCCATCAAGAGCACATAGTCCCCAGATGTCCACTTCAGACATGGACAAGGAGGATAAAGACAGACACAAGGTCCACAGAGAACATTGGTAGTTGGTACCAGTGGTACATTGGTGGTTGCTCCTCCCATAGATCATAGTCAAAGACCAATTCTGGAACATTTTCTACTCTTATGACATGGCATCCCTTACAGTGCCTTCCCAGTGGGGTTGCAGATATATATGTGGCAGACATCATTGCGTGTGGAAATTTAAAGGAACAAATGGCATAGTTAGTGGGCATTACTACCTCTCACAGTATTAGGTTATCGATTTCTCAATAAATCAAATAGAGTACATTACTGTGTGTCACCCATTCTTCCTTCTTCTAGAGGGTAGTGATTTTTTCAGTTATTCCATACAAGCTTTACTATTATATTGAGACGTGAAAAGGAGTTAAGTTGTATTTTTAGTTCAGAGGTATCTATACCAAGCAAAGCCATACCTTGACCTGATATAGACACTACTGCATATCACTCAAAGATAAACCTTTAACTGGATGCACTGATGGATGGAACTTTGTGTTATCTCCCTTGAGGAGAGATTCATGTGAGAGGGATATTTGGAAGACAGAAGGGCAGACTAAGGCAGCGATATAATGGCCACCCAATAAACCATTTCTTTCTCTCATTGCTCATCTTCTTTGCAGTCAAGCAGGGCCATAGGAATAATGTTATTACAATGAGCTGAGAGCAGAAGTGATCTATATTACTGAGAAACTGAACTCATAATTAGGTATGATCCTTTATTTTCTTCTCTCCTGACTGAAGAGCTATATGTTCAGATACTTCATCAACCAACATTGCTAAAATGGCCACATGGAAGGTAGTTGCTGCCCAGGTCCACAGAAGAGATAGGGAGACAAGAAATAAGAGGGAACTCTTTGTTACTGCAGCATTACCAGGCCTTTCCTGACTGAAACATGGATGATTGATTAGTCACCTTAAACTAATATAAGAATAGCAAGAAGAAAAGCTTTTTACTGCAGTGTAATTTTATCTAGTCCTTAGAAAGTTTTTTAAACAAATACAAGACCTTTATGAAGTACATTTTAAAGTATTAGAGTGCTCTTTGGAGATGCATTAATAGCTACATTTAGTTTACTTTAAATTACCTAATTCACATAAGCATTTTAAGTGGCTATGTGGTACACTAAGATCAAAACGTGAAAATGAATTCTTTTCAATGAACAAAAATTCTCCTCAATATAAAAACTGCAAGCATTTGTGCATTTAGTATATTATAGACATTTTCAAATCAAGTTTACGTGTAACTAACCTTCATAGCTCTGTAAGTAGATACTAAGAATCTTCATTTTACATGTGATACATTGAATGTACAGAGTGTAGATAATTTGCCCAAGCTCACAGAACTAGTGAGGGGTGGACTTGGAACGTGAACCCAGGCAATTGTAGTCCAGAATCTCTGGGCTATAGTGGTTTTAACCACTATGTACTGCTGCCTTAAATCAATATTGAGGCTCAGCTAATTGGAGTATGTTCATAAAGCTCTTCAGTATAGGTTAGTGCCTCTTTAAAAACCAATTATTAATGAATACAATTTAACAGACAAACCAAGTGGTGATTTTTTCACATTACAAGTATGTTTTTTAAGAGAGATTCTCTTGTATCATTTAAAATGTGATCTCAGGGACTTTCCTGGTGGTCCACTGGTTAAGACTTTGCTTTCCAATGCAAGGGGTGCAGGTTGGATCCCTAGTCGGGGAGCTAAGATCCCACATGCCTTGGGGCCAAAAAACCAAAACATAATACAGAAGCAACATTGTAACAAATTCAACAAAGACTTAAAACAGGTCCATATCAAAAAACTCTTTTAAAAAATAAATTAATTAATTTAAAAAATGTGATTTCATTTTTAGAAAATCCATACCTGAGTTCAGAAATCCAGGTCTACCTGCATACCTGTATGGAACATAGGGATACTCTTTGTCATAGGGGATCAGTAGGCTGTGATCAATAGGAGCAAGGATGAAAAGTATTATCATTGGATATCTCATATCCCTTTTTATTAAGCCAGGAATAGAAGTGCAGTTAGGTATATTTATGTGCAAGGATGATAATTTGTCTGTAATGATTGGATTGCTTTTCATTTTCATCTATAAATTATTCAGCTGCTTTTGTGAATAACGGTTGTGTTTAAAAAATTGTGTTTTGAGGACATTAGTTAATCACATTAATTCATGTAGTTATTTATATTTCTCTAATACTCTGAATTCTTTTTTTTTTTCTGTACGTGGGCCTCTCACTGTTGTGGCCTCTCCCGTTTCGGAGCACAGGCTCCGGACGCGCAGGCTCAGCGGCCATGGCTCACGGGCCCAGCCGCTCTGCGGCATGTGGGATCTTCCCGGACCGGGGCACGAACCCGTGACCCCTGCATCGGCAGGCGGACTCTCAACCACTGCGCCACCAGGGAAGCCCCTCTGAATTCTTTTTAAATGTTTTTGGCACATGCACCCAAGAAAAATTAGAGAAAATGTAGCTTGAGAAAACATTCTAAGAATGATTTAGATTAAAAATTCTTTGAAATAATAGTCCCCTGAATAAACTTTTTGTTTCAAACGCAAATGTTAATAAAGTGTTGAGCGTAATAGTCATTATTTAAAAAATATTGTCAAAGCAAAGATTGCCCCCAAGTTAAGCAAAGAAGACTTTTTTCCAGGCTGTTCCAATGAGTTAGAGAAGGCATAGCTCAGGGCAAACTCAGCTAGAGTTTTTAGGACTGGTGTTGTGGGGTGTACCCAGAGGCCATCTATGTGTGCTTGTTGGCCTCTGAGTTAGAGAATCATTTGTATTTCCAAGAACAGGCTCTGTATAGATCAGTGACTTAATGATTGTTGTCTTTTAAGAGATTCTTGTGGGGGAATGAAAGTATCATAGATGAGGTGTGGATGGGGAGAAAGAAAAGTAAGAAGCTTTAAGGCCCGTTACTATGTCATTAGTTAATTGTCTTTGTGGATGCTAACAAGTCTTAAAAATTTAACTGCATGAAAAGATAAGGTAACATAGGAGCTCAATCAGTCTAACAAATATTTACTTACATCATTCTGTGTGCAAAATGCTGAGCTAGTAATGTAAGATAAGAAAAATGCACAGCTGTTATTTCTGAGGGAATACTATTTAATCTGGGAAAACAGACCACACACTCATAAATAATGTGAAATCAGACTGTACTTGACAAGTGCCAAAAATACAATGACACTCTGACAGTTAAGTGTTAGATTACCAGAAGTAGAGATAGTTTATGAAATCTACTGAGAAAGAGGTGAAGGTTTGAGCAAAACCTTGAAAGACACTTTTGAATATCAAAACTGAGGTCCAGAGGGTTAAATGACTCACCTAAAACTCTGTAATAAATGATACATCTGTATTTAGTACAAAGAAAAGTTTCTAAACTTCAAGTCTGGCATAGTCTTCTCTGATTTCCTACTGGCTGCAACTTTTGACCAGTAGTTTATTAACGCATATTCATGCACAATAAAACCCTCACCAACAGCATTTAGACACTGGCTGTTGAAATACTACATTTGATTTGAAAGGAGAGACATTACTGCTGGGAGTTTACACTAAGGGAAGATGAGCCGGTTAGAGTGGAAGGCAGAATCTCAAGTAAAATCATTCTGCCATACCTAATGCCAAGAAGAAACTATCTGGCATGGTTCCGAAGCTCCCTGCCTAGAGGCTGTTTCTTCCAGGAACTCTGTTTCTACTTTCCACAGGTAACTGAAATTCTGTAGTGACATAAACACCTCCTAAACACAGACCATGGCAGGAGCTGTAGGTGAGGGCTATCTGGTGACTGTGGGTAGGGGCACATCTCAACCCTGTCCATCATGTGGAAATGTACATTGGGAGACTACTGCAGTAGGCAGCAGAGGGTATGCAATAGTGAAGTAAGACTGGGCTAAAGAGACATTTGATGTTTCTTCATGGGAGTAAGATATTGTAAACATATAAATTAATTATTCCCACAAAATAATTTATGAGTTAAAGTCAATTGTAAATAAAACTTCTTTGACTTTTTCTCTTAATTTGAGAAAAGATTCATAAAATTTCTATGGAAGAAAAAAATGAATGAAAATAACCACAAGCATTTGGAGAAAAGAAAACGAAGAGTTTCTTGCCTACCAGAGATTAAAATATACATTAACATAGTAATAGTCAAATCAGTGTAATGCTGCTCTCAAAATGAGAATAGCCCATAGCATATTGTTTGAATGAAAAAATAAATTACAAAGCATGCACGCACATGTGTGTGT
Source organism: Phocoena phocoena (assembly GCF_963924675.1). Classification (NCBI taxonomy): domain Eukaryota; kingdom Metazoa; phylum Chordata; class Mammalia; order Artiodactyla; family Phocoenidae; genus Phocoena; species Phocoena phocoena. The sequence continues at coordinate 79,964,941 of NC_089227.1, forward strand.
GTGTGTGTGTGTGTGTGTGTGTGTGTGTGTGTGTATGTAGCATAGAAGCAGATTTTAAAGGTTGATATCCAACGTGTTACTGCTGACAACCTCTAGGTACTTAGGCTTCAAGTGTTTTTTGTTTTTTCTTTCTTCTTTATACTTTTCTGTAGTTTGTGAAGTATTACAGTAAACATGTATTATTTTAAAATAAAATATAAATTTATTTTCGGTAAATCATAGAGAAACAAAAATATTAAAGGAAATATAAACAAATATATGTATAATGTAGTAGTGGAAAAAAGTCTTTCTTAGCATGACTATTATTCAAATGAGTGAAAATATAATAGGTATGACTACAGCATTAAATTTTTTTCATTATAAACCAAATTTTTCATTATAAACCAAATTAAAAACCAAATTAAATGACAAGCTAGGAAATATTTTAAACATATATAACAAAGGGTTAATATTAACACGCAAAGAACATTTTTATGTAATTTAAAATCAGAAACACCAGTAAAAACAGGTAGAAAACATGTACAAGAATTTCAAAGAAAGAAGAAATAGAAATGGCCAATAAAGATATAAAAGGTGTTTAACGTCGCTAAATTAAAAAATGCAAACAATGAAGCACTATCTTTTTGTCTATAATATCCATTTGGTTTAAAAGGAATGAAAATATCTATTAAGAAATGAAATGGATACTTTATTTCATTGCTTATGTGAGATAAATTAAAAATAATTTGGATCACAATTTGACAATAAATACCAAAACTTACAAATGTGCTTTTCCTTTAATTAATTCACTTCTAATATCATATCTAAAAGATATAATTGAATCTGTAAGCAAATATATATATATACAAAAATGAACACCACAGCATTTTTTGTGTTTTTAGACTTTAGGTCAACCTAATGAGCAACTACATGGGTTATCTAATACTCATCCACACAGAGAATATTATGCAGCAAATAAGAATGGTGCTATAAATTGGAGATATTTATTCTAGTTTCACTAAGAGGCCCTGGATGGGATTCAAAGGATTTGCTAATCCCATGATAGTTTATTTCAAGTTTGTGTGTATGTAAAAGTATATGTATGTGCATTTTGAGAGGGATAGGGTCACAGGGTTGGTAGCCTTTATTTGTTCTCACAGTTCTGTGGCCCATAGTTTAAGAAACACTGGATATAGCATTCATAATTTATTTTCAGTGAAAAGCAGTTTATCATTACATCACAGTTTTGTGTATGACATAAATGTATACACATATACACATATATACATTAAATCTTGGTGGATTATGATTTTCCATTTTGCTTATCTATATTGTCTAATTTCTCCACTAAATACTATAATGCAAGCTTTCACAAAAAAATGAGCTTAGGTCTGAAAGATGACTAAGAGAACTGTTTTACCATGGAGATAGGTCCCTTCCCCCAAATATTTGCTTCCCTATTGTATTAACATACTAAGTTTAAAAAAAAATTAAAAACTTGCAAGTGGCACCTTAAGCAGTCATGGCTAGAATTTGGTGATATTAGAGAGGCTTGTAAGTGTCTTGTTCAAACAAATCTTTTGCCAGCCACCATTTGTAACTGAAATTCCACTAAAGCAATATTTTGGTTAATGAGTTATTTCAGAAATATCTTAATAAAATATACACTACTAGGGAGGAAAATAAGGGTTTTCACTGTAACATTTTCATGAATTAGAGCCTTTGAGAAGCTAGCAAACTGTAGGAAGTAGGAATTCCTCCAGTGCCTGCAATAGGTTAAAATATTCCTGGAGGTCAGAAGAACTTAGAAGTTGTCCAGAATATGCAGATGATTCATTATTAGGATAGATCCTAATGGGACTCTGCAGAGAGAGAAGGGACCAAAGAGCTGGACAAATCTGAAAGGAAAGGTACCCATTGACAACTAAGGCTCTAAAGTGACCTTGAACACATGGCTGTGGACAGGACCTTTGACCTATTGAAGGTCATTTTGGTCACATGATCCAGAGTTTAAGAAGACTCATTAAATTTTTAAAATTTTACTTATATTTTCTGAGGATATTAATACTTTCTTATTAAAACAACATATATCCTTGCTTTTAAATAACAGGTCTCAGACAAATTGCCCCTGAACAAAACTGTATCATTTTATATATTAAATCCCTATTTTGATTTCCATACGATTAATCTACTTTGAACTTATATTAAGATTTATTGGTCTTATGCACCCAATTTTTCCAAGTGCTTTTTTAAAAAGTTATGTTATTATCTGAAATGGAAATTAATTTTACTATTTAGTCAAGTCCCTAGTTATCCATAAGAACAAAAATCTAATATGATGTTCTGGTTGCCAGAAAAGAAAGATTTTCACCTTTTTAATGTAGTTAGCAAAACTGGAATTTATTTAAAGTTGAATCTTGATCTTTTTTTCACTTTCCCTGTTTTCATTTGTTATTTTGTGTTGTTTTAAATACAGAATTATCATTTGGTACCGATATTTCTCTCTTTCATGATCTGGAAGAAAGGCCAGACTTGTAAAAGGTCTGCTCTGAGTTCTGAGATAAAACAAACAGCAATACTTCTGATCTACGTACTTTATATTATATTCTAAAAGACTTTCATGTTTTTAATATTATTAGAAATAAACTTTTTTATGAATTTTCAGGTTATTTTTACCTTAAGAGAACTCTATGCCCAACATCTATAAAAAAAAAAAAAAGATAGCATGGTATATTAAAAATAAATAAATAACAGCAAACTAAAACCTACTACTAACAATATAGTAGAGGCTAGACACCTGGGTAGTAGTAATAATTTTGATATTAACTTCCATGGGCCTTAAGGACCTCAGCTATAGTATGAGACAGTAGATAACTCAGGGGTTTTAGCATTCCCCCTCCACCATTTTTTTTTCTTTTTTTCTTTTTTTTGACATAGACCTCTTTTAAGAAGCTGATGGAAGCTGTGGATCATTAAATACATAAAGAATTTCACCTGCAAATAACCAGGACTATGTTCACTTGCTTTACTGACCTACTGTCACTGTCTTGAAATTCATAATTCTGAAACAAGTGGCTTCACATTTTCGTTGTGTTACTGGATCTCACGAAGTATGTACACGTGTGCTTCCTGAAGCTCTTTAATAGATAATGAAGCTTTGGTCTAGATAGTTTCAAAAAGAAAAAAATAAATCTCTTTAAGGTTTTGCTCCACTTCTAATATACCGTAAATACTTATTGATGTTCATGGTTGCTCTTGAACTATGGAAAGAAGACACGTGAAAGTTCTTTAACTCTATCCTTTTAAAATCATGCCCTGTGTGTCAGAAAGCATTTGGTCTTCTGACTCAAAGAAAGGGCTTATGAAGAGTGCTGGCTTTATTTTAGACAATTCTAAACATTCGGTACTGATAACATTCTTTCAATTATCTTTATTGGTTTTGAATCAGAGAGAATTTCTCACTTAGATTGCTACACTTCATGATTATTTATTTAAATAGCTGGTATTAAAATTAAAGTGCAAAGTTACATTTTTTTTCAGAGCAGATTTAAATGATGAACTATGCCTAAAACCATGTCATTCTATTATCTCTAGCATCAAATGCCAAGAAAGTGTGTCTTAAAAAAAAAACACTCTTGGGCTTTTAATGATTAAGTGAGCAATTTCCTTTTTTAATATTTTTTCTATTTATTTCCAACCACATACCTCAAGCACAGAAAACTTGAAAAGTTACAGAAGTGTGATATGAAAGCAACTCTTCTGATATTTACTCTGTGATTGCAAATGGGAGGTCAAAGCAAACTTACTTTAAATTCTACTTAAACAGGTATAAAAAAAGCATATGACTAATGTACCTATGGTTTGAGATGTTTTTTAATTTTAATTTTTTGAATAGTTATAAACCCCAGCTGAGTTAGTAATAAAATACAGAATTGCATACAAGAAAATGGATACCAGGAATCCATTTGATTAGTAAAATCTTTTGGACAAAGCTGGGAAGAAGAGCACATGGTTGACAAGTTTAGGAAGAGATCAAAGGGATGTGCTTCCGTCCATCATTCTGTTGTATTAGGTGGGGCATTTAAATGAGCTTTAAGGAAAGATTATGTTCACAGCTTGATATCTAAACTGGAGTGATCATATTACCGGGGCTTGGTACTGTTGGTGTGGAAATTGGTGTGACTACTAATGTTTTAGGAATAAGGAAGATTTTGAGTTTTTGTCCGTCTTTCAGAAATTAGAGTTTCATTAAGGCTTTTAATGTCTTGGAGTCATTTTTATCATGATGACATGGGAATAAATAGAGGAGTTATCCAAACTCCACAGTCGTAATGTTTTATTTCACCCTTTTAAAATTTAACTTATATTCTATAGCCTTTCATATTTTCACTTTCCCAGTGAACATTCATTCTTGAATTAATGACTCTTGTGAAATGGAAAAGATGTTTGTAAAGGACAGCTAGATAAACTTACTAAGTTATGTTTGTTGTCTAGTTAATTTATGTTAAGTCTAGTCCAGAACAAGTATTTGAACTGGTTTTCCAACTCACGTGAAAACATCAACGAAAACAACTATTTAACTGAAATGAAGGGTAATTCAAGTAAATTTGCTAGACAAAATGGTTATCATAGTAGCCTTCATGACTGTCTAAACTGCAGTGCATTGGCCTGCTAAGAAGTTGATTAACCATCCAATATTACTTCCTATGATCTTCATACTAGGAAAGGGATAAGCTTGAGTATACCCTTTAGTTATGTTCATATATTCACCTATGAATAGATACCGTTTCAATAGATGAGTTTTTACGGTTGACCATTGGTCATCATTCTGATACAAATTCAGATTTTACTATTAAAACATTTCTATGAACTCCTCTTCCCTGAGGCAGAATTAATAGACTTGCAGTATTGTAATTCATAAAGACTAATGCATACCATTTAGAGGGTTAGCTCATCTTATAATAGAAACCCATTATGGAAAACACTTCTAACTACCTTCAATTGTCTCTTTTTTGTTTAAGCAGAAGGGTAAAATTAAATGCAATATTTGAAAGTGTAACTATGCTGTGATTAGAGTACTTGTTCTCTATTTTCATAAAGTAAAAAGACAAAGAAAATATTCTCACTTTTTAAAACATTAGCTTTTTTCTAGTGTATATGTTTAGAGACACTGCAACTGTAATATATTTCTAATCCAGTTCTCAATTTAAAGAGCTGAAAAACTAGAAATAAAGTTTACATAGAAGCAAAAGTTGTTATATAGTCATACACGTCATTGGATTAGACATGGGGAATAAAAGGGAGATAAAATGAGAGTTTTAAATTTCTAAAGTATACCTGTTCTTTATTTAATAAACTGATAATTCAGGAACGCACAATGTTTATTTCTATCACCAAGTTACATTAATCTTCCAACTGATTATATCTAAATATCATATATATTATGAATATGCACTTCAAGTCCACATTGTGTGATTCTAAAAGAAATTGTGTTTAACAGCAATCACGTAGTGAATGGGGCCAATAAAAAAATCAGGCTGAAATCCACATTTCTTTCCAAAAATTTTTTTTTCTGCTGAAATTGAAGTTTTTTGAGAAAAGAAAATTTTCTGGAAGAATATTTTGAATAAGACATAAGGAAATAAGTTTCCGATGATCAGTAGCTGACAAAGGTACTCCTGCATGTGAAGTGATGCTAAAGAAGACTCATGGTCACATTGTTTGGTTAAAGGGGAGCTAGATGGATATGCTTTCAGGAAAATTATCAACACAATTTCATTATAGTCATGAATAAACCTGCTAAGAGACACAGTTTTCTCATTGTAACTGAAGAAAAACTGGTCTGAAAATACTCAGAATCAAAGTAAGTTTGTGTCTATTTATTATTGTTTTCTTCTTAGTCTGACTGTTCTCACTATTTTAGGAAGATAACAATTTGGCAATTAAAATCATATCTTGAAATATTACCGTTTGCATCCTCAATACCCCATGAAACAGTGGTGCCCATTCTTTTAGGTTTTTGGATATTGCTGTGATTTTCCATTGATGGTCTTACATTCACAGCTTTAAAAATTGTGTCCTTTCTCTAAGTTGATCATTTGGATATATTAACAGAGTGGATATATATTCTCACAAAGGGTCAACAGATCCCTGAGGGTTTGTGTTTGTATTCTTGAGGACCCCCAAATTCTCTATGATCATTTTTATATCTATGATTTGATTTTATAGATGAACTAAAAATACCCTACAAGTATTTTTTTTAACATCTTTATTGGAGTATAACTACTTTACAATGTTGTGTTAGTTTCTGCTGTATAAAAAGTGAATCAGCTATACATATACATATATCCCCATATCCCCTCCTCTGTGCCTCCCTCCCACTCTCCCTATCCCACCCCTCTAGGTGGACACAAAGCACCGAACTGATCTCCCTGTGCTATGCAGCTGTCCCATTAGCTATCTGTTTTACATTTGGCGGTGTATATATATCAATGCTACTCTCCCATTTTGTCCCAGCTTACCCTTCCCTCTCCCTGTGTCCTCAGGTCCATTCTCTACCTCTATGTCTTTATCCCTGTCCCTCCCCTAGGTTCATCAGAACCATTTTTTTTTAAGATTCCGTATATATGTGTTAGTATACGGTATTTGTTTTTCTCTTTCTGACTTACTTCACTCTGTATGACAGACTCTAGGTCCATCCACCTCACTACAAATAACTCAATTTCATTTCTTTTTATGGCTGAGTAATATTCCATTGTATATATGTGCCACATCTTCTTTATCCATTCATCTGTTGATGGACACTTAGGTTGCTTCCATGTCCTGGCTATTGTAAATAGAACTGCAATGAACATGGTGGTACATGACTCTTTGAATTATGGTTTTCTCAGGGTCTATGCCCAGTAGTGGGATTGCTGGGTCGAATGGTAGTTCTATTTGTAGTTTTTTAAGGAACCTCCATACTGTTCTCCATAGTGGCTGTATCAATTTACATTCCCACCAACAGTGCAAGAGGGTTCCCTTTTCTCCACACCCTCTCCAGCATTTATTGTTTATAGATTTTTTTGATGATGGCCATTCTGACCGGTGTGAGGTGATGCCCCATTGTAGTTTTGATTTGCATTTCTCTAATGATTAGTGATGTTGAGCATCCTTTCATGTGTTTGTTGGCAATCTGTGGTAGAGATGAGCATCCTTTCATGTGTTTGTTGGCAATCTGTGGTAGAGATGACATCTTTTAGGAGATCACTGTCCCCAGTGTCAGTGGCCACATTTGAAGATTTCATTTAAATCCTACTGATGTGATAGATACACATTAATTATCTCTGGCTGAGGAGAAACTAGTATGAAAAAGATATAACAGATGAATTTTGGACAAGTGAAAACCAAATGGCTTGACAGAGACTAATGAATAAAAGTTTAACAAGAGTTCAGATAGAGATAAATTCTGGTAGCAAGAGTGGGGATGATTGAAAACAACAATCCCAAGAGAAACTCAAGAGAATATTAGATGAATAGCCACCAAACAGTGGCCAGTCATCATGTTTATTTGAAATTTAATAATATTATATTTTTATTTGTACTGAATTTGTAGGTCAGTTTTAGGTAGGTCAATTTCATATTGAATTTATATGCACTTCTATGTGTAAAATGCAATTGTAAAAATAATTTCCATCAATATTGGTATGTCTTTTATATTTTACTTTTTTTTTTATTTCATTAAGGTCTGTAAATGACTAAAGTTTGAGAAGCATTGCATTCTCTTATAAGTGGAACTACTTTTCTTTTTTTTGGTCACTGGGACTCTCCTCTTTCTGTAGTCTGCAGCATGGATTCTGAATTCTCTGTAAATTCTGATTCTGAAGTGGAGAGTTTGAATAGAATCAAAAATAACGATGGTGGAAGGAAGACGTATTTAGGCTAATCTGAGTAGATAATGTTGAGAAATATTTTGACAAAAAACTAAGTATTGGGATTATATTTTTGTATAATTTCCAGAAAAATACATAATCTGGGATAAATTACTAGGAGAAAACCATTAGTTGGAGATAGAGCAAAATTATTTTCATGAATAAGTCAAAGTAAACAGTTAATATTATTTTTGTCAGGGCCTCAGAGCATTCTAGAAGCAGAGAACCATTAGATACAGTTGTGTAGATTGTGTACAATGCAACTCTAGCAGTCATCATTCATATAGCTTATGCTATAAATAGTTGTCTTTTTGTGCAGTAAATAATTTGGAAAACATGCATGAGGGTCTTGATTAAATATATGATTTCTTGTATCAGGTAGGAATACTTTCATTTAAAATGTTTCATGAATAATTTAATGTTATATTGCAGGCCTTTCCCTATAAAATTGGCTTATAGATAAAATGAACTTTTAGCTTCAAAAATTAAACCTATTAAGATAAGGTTTAAGACAGAGTCACTCTGTGCCTCTTCTGGTGTAGGCAGTACAAATAGAGCTCAATCGCAATTTTATATGACTTGATATCGAAGTTAAGGCATCAAGGCCTAGGCAATATTATGGAGAAAAGGACACTGGCTAGGTGGGATCCAACAGACAGAAGCTGGACTTGGACTCGGATGTGGGCAGAATCAAGAACACACTCTCACTGACCCAGCCAGGGCCAATCCACAGCAGAGGATTACTGACCGAGAAGGTGAAAACTGAAGGAGAGTATCCTAGAAAAGCCCTGAGGTACAGCTTTGAGGTAAACTGTTTACCAGATAAAGTTTCAAAATAAAATTGATTTGGAAGCTTTGGGGTTAAACACTTATCCTGTATTACACACTCTGCTGGTATTTTTCATAAATTATCTCATTTAATTGGAATCCACACAAAAATGGAATGATTGTCAGAGAATTTAACAGACTTGCCAAAGTTAGTTTAAATAGCAGATAAATCTAACCATAATGTATGTGATTTCCCTACTTTGACATATTGCCAAAGAAGACTAAGTCTTCCTGCTCTTAAAAAGCTCAAGATATAGTTCAAGGATGATTAACACATTCATGATTGGTCTGCAAACACTCATGAACCTCTGGAATCTGCATTAGCATGATGGAACTAACCTTTCAAAATTAATTTCTTTCCTCTTTGGGAATCCATACTGTCCACTGTAGATTAAACTTCTGGCAAAGTTTAGAACTTATTACTATATGTACATTTTTACCCAAAAAGGGTTAATGATGTAAAAAATGATACCCTGTCACTTATTTTCCAGAGGAAATATGGAGTGTTAAAATACAGCATATTTAGTCTCTTAAAGTCTGTGATATAATCAAAACCTTGTAAACTCAGACAACTGACATAAACTCAGTGGCTACCGTTCTCTCTGACCTTTGGGAACTTTCCAAAATTTGCTAATTTCACTCTGTTTAAAACAAAGTAGTCATTCACATATGATTCTGGCAAGTTTGATTACTAAGAAGAATTATTCTGTATCTCTTAAGATTGAATTATATTATATAAGCTTGCTAATAGTTGTATTCATCCAAATCAAATAGAATGAAAAAAATAAACATACTATAACTACAAATGACAGATGCTGGGAAGACTAATCAGAGAAGCAGCATATCTATTATTTTTATGGTATGTGGTTATTGCTAATCCTGATATAATAGATTTATGAATATTTAGCTTACAGATATTAAAGATGTCAGGCCATTTTCTTCACATCTGAAGACCAGAGCAGCATTATTTTATTGTTACCCTTTGAAACATTTCATTTAGACATTCAACAAAAGGATGAGAGTCTTTAATGGTTTTGCAAGTGCTTTTCCTAGGCCAACAGACCTTGTTCATTCCTTAGTTATTCTGTTTATTTAACAAATATTTATCATGCACTTGTATAGGTCATTGGGCAGTAGGATGTGGACTACTCAAAACAACCTGATAGACTCAGAAAGATCAAAACAATTTTGAAGAACAAAGTTGGAAAACTCACATTTCCAGTTTTAAAACTTGCTGCAAAGCAACAGTAATTAAGGCAGTGTGTAGGTACTGCCATAAGGATAGACATATATAATGGAATAGAAATATGATTCCAGAAATAAACCCATATGTCTTTGGTTAACTTATTTTCACCAAGAGTGCCAAGACCATTCATCAAGAAATGTTTTTCAACAAATGGTGCTAGGACAGTGGATAGTTACATGAAAAATGTAGTTAAGCCCCTACTTTGCACCATATAAAAAGATTAACTCAAAACGGATCATAGACATAAATTTTGAAATGAAAATAATAAAGCTCTTAGAAAAAAAACATAAAGTAAATCTTCATGATGTTGGGTGAGGCAGTGGTTTCTGATATATATCACCATGAGCACAAACAACAAAATAAAAAATTGGTAAGTTGGACTTCATCAAAATTAGACTCTTGTGCTTCAGAGGACACCATCAAGAGAGTGAAAAAGTCCACAGATGGGGAAAATTTTGCCATTCATATATCTAACAAGGTACTTTTATCCAGAATATATAACATACTCTTATAACTCAGCAATAAGAAGACAGATAACCCAATTAAAAATTGGACAAGGGATTTAGAGAAATATTTCTCCAAAGAAGATAACCAAGTGGCCAATAAACACATGAAAGGATACTCAACATCATTAGCCATTAGATAAATGTAAGTGAAAATCACAATAAGACACCACTTATTACTAGTTTCACTGTAATCAAAAAGACACACAATAACTAGTATTTACAAGGGTGTGGAGAAACTGAAACCCTCTACTTTGCTGGTCGACAAGTAAAATGGTACAACTGCTTTGGAAAACAGTTGAGCAGTTCTTCAAAAAGTTAAACATACAGTTACAATATTGACCTAGAAATTTCACTTCTAGGTATACACCTAAGAGAAATGAAAACACATGTTCATACAAAAACTTACACACAAATGTTCATCACACCATTATTCACAGTAGTCAGAAGTAGAAAGAATACTAATATATATCCATTTACCATTGATGGGCATATACATATAAAATATATATGTGTGCATATATACACATAACATAGATACACTTTAAAAAGGTGAATCTTACGGTATGTGGATTTTATCTCAATAACCATGTTACATATGTATACACACAAACATGCATCTCAATGAAGATATGTGTGTCTGTGTGTGTGTGTGTGTGTGTGTGTGTTGTGTATGTGTACAATTTCCCTGGCAGATGTTAGAGGAAAGAATAAAGAGGCTGAAGGAAATAAGTGTTCTTGAATTGATACATTATGCTCAATCAGATGACCCAGTGACCCACAATAAGATTATGTTCCATGAGAGTTCCTAGAGGCCACATCATTTACTAAGATCATCAGAAATATGGTGGTGATAGAGGTACCAACATAATTAAGAAGTTCAGTGGTAGCTATCCTCCACAAACTGCCTGGGAAGGATGGCTGAATACATAGCTACAAACCTCATTTTATTTTCATCTGTGCTAATAATGGGGCTCTAAGTAACAGAGGCCAAGTGGTGGCTGCATCTTGCGTCCCACATTACAAAAAAGGAAGCACAGCACGTCGTCGGCCATTTTGGGTTCAGAAGGCAACGCATTCCACACCTAAGAATATTGCTCCAGCCCATTTATTGAGTGGCCTGGAAGACCACCAGCTTTGAGTGGTGACCAGAGCCAGAAAGTTTTCTGCATCAGATCCAGGTCAGGATGCAATCTGCCCTACCACTTGCGTCTCACCATCAGGCAGGCATTTGGTGTTGGAGGTGTCAGTGGTGGGAAAGGATGAAATTGAAGTATGTGGCAGGCTGCAGTAGAAGAATGACAATATAGCACTTTGGATTCTGTAGCAAAGCCTCACTATCTGCAATAGATAATTAGGTACCCTTTCTGAAATAGCTTTTGGTGTGTTACTGGGTCCTGGTAGAGATGGAAAAATTGATCATGGGACATCAACTCATTATGCCTATTATGAGATGGGATCTGTCAGACCTTTCAAGTCATAATATTATACAAACCTTGCAAGTGTCCATTTTAAGATGGTAATGGTGTATCCAGGAGCAAGCCCAAACAGAGCCAGAGGGATGAGTAAGCCTTTGAGCAGGTGGCTCAAATCTTCCTGTCTCTCCCAACTCTTACATTAGTCCCCTTCTATACCTGCACCTATATCTGTACAGGGAGGGTTCTGTAGGACCAGTTGAAAGAGGAGGGAAAAGCCTGAGCCTGTTTTATGGATGGATTGGTTCAGTGTGTAGGTGCAAGCCAAAAAATCGATGGCAGTTACATTGCTAACAGTTCCAGGATTGGCCCGGAAAGACAATTTAGAGGGAAATATGCCTTTTTGGGAATTGGCCAGTGGTCGATCTGTCTATTCAGGGACCTGGAAGAGAAAGGACTGTAAGATTGGAGACAAGTAATTCTGGGGTAGAGGCATGTGATGTGGATGGACATATAAGTGTAGGCCTAAATTAGGAAAAATTTGTATCACATATTAAGCCCATCAAAAAACATTCTCCATGGAAGAGGCACTGAACAACCAAGCAGACAAGATGACTCAGCGTTCATCATCAGTCATTTCAGACGTAGCACAATAGGCACATGAATGAAGTGGCTAGGGCCTCCGTGATGGAGGTCATGTATGAGCCTGATAGCATGGTCTCCGGTGTACTAATGGAATCTAGCTACTTCCGCCTCTGAATATACAATTTATAGTAATGGAATCCAACACTAATCCCCCAATGTGATATTATTTTTGGAGGGAGACTAACCAACCACTTGGTGGTAAGTTGGCTACATAATCTCCTTCCATACTTGAAGAACCAGTGGTTCATCCTTTCAAGGATAGATACCTATTACAGTTATCAGTTCACCTTTCCTGCCACAGCACCACCGTTATCTAGAGACATATGGAATACCTGTTATGGAGACATGGAATAAAAACATAGTATCTGAGTAGGAGACCCAGCAAAGGAGGTGCTGGAATGAGCCTATTAGGCTTGTTAATAATTTCAAATACTTAAAACAATTCATTCAGGTAGGAATTCTTTTCCTCATTTTATAGATGACTGCAGAGTTTCTGAGGTCTTTTAAGTAGTTGAGTTGGATTTTAATCAAAGTCTATTTCATACCAAAGTTCATGATTTTTATGCAATACCATTTATGAAGTTCTCTCACAGTTATCACCAAACACACTCATGCTAATAAATTCTAATAGGAAAACATATTCTTAAGCAGGTTATAATATTCTGGAACTTCAAATTAAAAGATACATGAAAAAGTTGAAACTCAGATTGTCATTTGTCATTTCTCATTTTTAACAGGCACACTCGTAGTCCTACTTCCTCTGTTTATTGAGACATTTTGGTTGGCCTAATTTCCAAATAGTCTACAGAGTTTCCTCTGAAACAGTTCTTGGCTAGTTTTCCAAGTCTTGATGTGTTTTCTGGATGAAGAATAATTTGTAGCATGGCCTTTGAATAGTCAGTACCAAGCGAATGACATGTGTGGACAGTGAATAGTCCTAGCACATAGCACTCAAGCGATATGCAGGCTGAAACTAAGTCTTACAGGGCTCCACAGCTAGGAGAAAAACATACAGAACATTTGAGGTTGCATAGAGTTTTCTAGTACATGGTGGTTATTGAGTGTATATAAACAGTTATATAGCAGAAGTCTAATAAACAAGTCTTGATGGGTAGAAGCTGCCATAGGAGAGAATTTATCAAAATGAAGGTCACAGGCATTGCAAAAAATTTAAATGATTTAAAGTCTTTTATGTTTGTCTGTGGACAGTATCACTATAATTATACACGGTGAGGTCTGATGTTCTGGAATTCTCCTTAGGTACAGGTAGGACATTATTAGATATCTGAAGGTTACAGCCTGCTGATAGGTAATCAGAAAAATTTTGCTTGGCATGACAAATTAAATTTTATGGGCTATAAGCAGGGTGAATATTCTCCAATTTTCCACAGTTCTCACCAGCTGCTGTTGTATTAAGTGAGACATGTTTCATTCATTCATTAATATTCTGTAGCTGGTTCAAGAATTCGTTTGACTTTGCTTTAGTTCAGTAAACTCTAGCATTTCAGTGTGATGTCATTTTAGTTTCTCTGATTTCTTTACTCTTCTGTAGAAACAAATGTATTCCATTAGACTAATGCATAATATAAGCAGAACTCCTCTCTCTCTAATTTGTAGTCTTTTCAGTTGACGCATATTTGAACTGGGTAAGACAACTGCACTAACTGTTTAACATCCTCCCGGCATGGCTCTAAAGACTTTGGTACCTCTACTTAATGATATGTTTTTGAATTACATGCATACGGAAAATTCATAGAAAATAATGTTAAACAGAACAAAAAGCAGAATACAAAATTGAAGATATAATTAGTTTCTTTTCAGAAAATATAAACATAAAATTATTATTATTAAATATATTTAAATGTCAACAATGGTTACATTATTATTTCTACACTTTTCTGATTATCTTTTGAGACCTTGTAGAGTTAAAAAAGATCATTTTGCATAAACAAACACAAAAATATTTATTCCAGAAAAATACAGGGTGAAGGTAGTATCAACAGAAGAATTCTTTAAAATAATAAGCCAAAAAGAATAAAACAGGTAGACTTCTGGTTAATTAAGCAGAGTAGGGATAAGCCATAACATGCATATTATTCCTATGGCTGTTGCACTTGGAAATAGTAAAGGTTGTTTATGCCTATTCTGGGGAATAGATCAAGTACTGTGCTATGAGGATTTCTTACACAGAGCATGGCTTTGGAGAAAACCTACTCTTCAGTGGCACTGTTACCTCTGATGCTGCACCCTGCTTTATCAGGGGGATAGAATATAGACAAGTAGTTTCTCTGTGATCTGGCAAGGGAGGAAAAATAATTTCCCTTTCTCTTTCTAGATTCTTGGCTGAGACACCCCCTGTAATAAAAAGACAGATTAACAGGAGAAAAATAGGAGAGACCCAGAGTAATAGAGTAACCTCCCCCAAATGGCCCAAGCCACTATCTTAAGTTCTAGTTCCAGTTAAAGACAAAAGAAGATGCTGAGGTGGCGGTGGGGTCAACCAGTTATGGGAGGTTATCAGGAAAAGCACGGTGAACAAATGGAGATACCCTTACAAATGGAGATTTCTTTTATAAATGTAATGTCCTTTACCAAAGGGTAACTTGGTTTTTAGAGGTTCTCCTGTGTCTGCTATTTCTTAAAAATAATCACCTCAAAATAAATCTTAGGCCAAAGAGGCATATTTTGGGGTGGCATATTCTCTCCTCTTCATTCTCATTCTGAAATTATTGGCATGCAAAACATTCTGCTGTGTTTTAATACTCCTCATTTGTGAGGGAGCATGTAATAAGAGTGATAGACAATGACTTATTAAGTCAAAAAGAAATTGGGATATTGTAATATCTCAGAAATGACACAACTATCAATATTTCCATTGAGTATATATAGGGTATGTTATAAAGCAAATAGAACCCTTATTTTTTTTGAGTTATTGAAATCTTTACATTTATTTCCTACTCTGAGATGCAAATAGAAGATAATTATTAATCTGATGACCAAAATAAATTACATCTGTTACCCCTTAATGTATGAATGCTAATGAACCACATGAATATCCTTTGATGACACAATGTAGAAGACAAATGATATACTTCATCCAACAGAAATAAAATGTACCAAAAAATTCCTAATTAGATGTTTTCTCAGCCATTAGTGAAAATAATTAGTGAGGAGGGAAATACAACCACTCTTTGGGCTGGCTTTCCCATTCCCATGAAAAGATCAGCCTCACAGTTTGAGAAGCTCTGCCCCAGTTAGTTTAGAAAATCAGATAATTACAAAAACAATTTGCAACCTCCAGGTGATTTAGAAAACAGAAGTGACTGTAAGCTATATATATTATTATGTAAAGTGACAAAATATAATTACTGCATAGGAGGTCTTTGTGTTTTGAAGCAGCAATCTTTAGAAGCAGAAGGGTGAAGTGAATCACTCTCAGTTTGCTTCCTATCTCTGCTCCTATATCTGGATTTAGCCTGTGTGATCAGACTGAAGTTGAAAAATAATGTTCCATTTTATGATGTAAAACAGGAATCACATTAACAACAATAAAAAAAAGTCAAGACATTGTGGCAGTAAATCTGTACACTAGCAGGAGCATCTTCTATGCTGCTGTTAACTTGGTGAAAAAACATGAGCGTAAATGTAAAGTGATCACAGGAATTTTTAAAAAATACTTTTTGGCTATTCAGTAACAAACCTGTCAATTATAACTTTCAGTATTCTAACTTGAAAGTTTTTTAGGACTGGAGTCTTCCAGCTTAGCCTGTCCTGCACACTTGACTATTCCTCTCATGTAGCTTTGGTCCAAGTATTTATATATGGAAGAAGTTTGTATTATGTAAGGAACTGAGCAATGACCTCCAAGAGGAATCTAAGAGAACCTTAGATTGGTGTTTTATACTTCCTAGTTTATGTAATTATTGTATTTTAATTTCAGTTTGTAACCCCACCAGTGGCGTTTCTTTGCAGTGGTTCAAAATGGCATATATGACATGAAGGCTGTTGAACTACATTGTTTAGGATTTGGTATGGTAATATTTTATTCTTATTTAATTTATCTTCTTTTACCTTTGTCGGGGAGCAGAATTTGCCACCCTAAAGAAACATTTTTAAGAAACATTTACATTTGTAAGAGAAGTCTCCATTTGTAAGGAGGATGTCTCCCTCTCTATATCTAGAAGAGGAGGATGACCAAACTCTAGAAACTCCATCAGTGGAGTAGGCAATGACTTAAATCTGTATCACAGTCTCCCTTGTTTACTGTGCTTTTCCTGGTTACTCTCTCCACCCTCAACATCCTCTTTTGTCTTTAGCTGGGGATGGTATTAAAGATGAGGGTTTCACTTTGGCCATTTTGGCAAGATACTCAGTTTTTTTTGGGTTTCTCCCAGGTACACATGTTATTAAACTTTTGTTTGGTTTTCTCTTGTTAATCTATCTCATGTCAGTTTATTCTTAGACCAGTCAGAGAAACCTAGAAGGTAGAGGAAAATTTCTTTTGCCTCAACATCTTCTCTAAGAGTCACAGTTTATTAAGAAAAACAACTCCATTATTTGAAATTTTTAATAATTTAAGGAAAATCAAATGCATTCTTTTAGAGTTAACCTACACATACTTTATGGTAAAATAATACTTTCAGTGGAATAAATGGTGAGTCCTTATTTCTTTGTCTTCAGTGTAACTGTTACATGCAAATTTAACAAACAAGCATTCCAGTGAAACATAAACCCTCATCTTTAAATTGAGCAAGCTGACAAAATTTAGTGATAGGTATAATGGGATTGCGAAATAAAATGGAATCACAGAATTAACTAATTCAATTAAAGTTTTATACTACTAGGTAGTGTTAAGTAAGGAAAACAATAAAATAACTCTCACATTGTTTTTAATTTAATTTTTATTTTTCTCATTTATACATGTGTATAATTTAAAGAGTTAAAATGCCCCATAAGGTAGAATTAGATAGCAAGATGGCAGAGTAGAAGGACGTGCTCTCACTCCATCTTGCAAGAGGACCAGAATCACAGCTAACTGGTGAACAACCATTGACAGGAAGACACTGGAACTCACCAAAAAAGATACCCCACATCCAAAGACAAAGGGGAACCCACAATGAGACGGTAGGAGGGTCGCAATCACAATAAAATCAAATCCCATAATTGCTGGGTGGGTGACTCACAAACTGGAGAACACTTACACCACAGAAGTCCACCAACTGGAGTGAAGGTTCTGAGCTCCACGTCAGGCTCCCCAACCTGGGGGTCTGGCAATGGGAGGAGGAATTCATAGAGAATCAGACTTTGAAGGCTAGTGGGATTTGATTGTAGGACTTCGACAGGACTAGGGGAAACAGAGACTCCACTCTTGGAGGGCACACACAAAGTAGTGTGCGCATCAGGACCCGGGGAAGGAGTAGTGACCCCATAGGACACTGAACCAGACCTACTTGCTGTTGTTGGAGGGTCTCCTGCAGAGGTGGGAGGTGGCTGTGGCTCACTGTGAGGACAAGGACACTCACAGTGGAAGTTCTGGGAAGTACTCCTTGGCATGAGCCCTCCCAGAGATCGCCATTAGCCCCAGCAAAGAGCATGGGTAGACTCCAGTGTTGGGTCGCCTCAAGGCCAAACAACCAACAGGGAGGGAACCCAGCCCCATCCATCAGCAGACAAGTGGATTAAAGTTTTACTGAGCTCTGCCCACCAGAGCAACACCCAGCTCTGCCCACCACCAGTCCCTCCCATCAGGAAACATGCACAAGCCTCTTAGATAGCCTCATCCACCAGGGGGCAGATGGCAGAAGCAAGAAGAACTACAATCCTGCAGCCTGCAGAACAAAAACGACATTCACAGAAAGATAGACAAGATGAAAAGTCAGAGGACTATGTACCAGATGAAGGAACAAGATAAAACCCCAGAAAAACAACTAAATGAAGTGCAGAGGGGCAACCTTCCAGAAGGAATAATTCAGAATAATGATAGTGAAGATGATCCAGAACCTCGGAAAAAGAATGGAGGCAAAGATCAAGAAGATGCAAGAAATGTTCAACAAAGACCTACAAGAATTAAAGAACAAACACCTAGAATTAAAGAACAAACAAACAGAGATGAACAATACAATAACTGAAATGAAGAATACACTAGAAGGAATCAATAGCAGAACAACTGAGGCAGAAGAACGGATAAGTGACTTGGAAAACAAAATGGTGGAATTCACTGCCATGGAACAGAATAAAGAAAAAAAGAATGAAAAGAAATGAAGACAGCCTAAGAGACCTCTGAGACAACATTAAACGCACCAACATTCACATTATAGGGGTCCCAGAAGGAGAAGAGAGAGAGAAAGGACCAGAGAAAATATTTGAAGACATTATAGTCGAAAACTTCCTTGACATGGGAAAGGAAATAGCCACCCAAGTCCAGGAAGTGCAGAGAGTCCCAGGCAGGATAAACCCAAGGAGAAACACGCTGAGACACATAGTAATCAAAGTGACAAAAATTAAAGACAAGAAAAATGATTGAAAGCAACAAGGGAAAAACGACAGATAACATACAAGGGAACTTCGGTAAGGTTAACAGCTGATTTCTCAGCAGAAACTCCGCAGGCCAGAAGGGAGTGGCATGACACATTTAAAGTGATGAAAGGGAAGAACCTACAACCAAGATTACTCTACCTGGCAAGGATCTCATTCAGATTTGATGGAGAAATCAAAAGCTTTACAGACAAGCAAAAACTAAGAGAATTCAGCACCACCAAACCAGCTCTACAACGAATGCTAAAGGAACTTCTCTAAGTGGGAAACACAAGAGAAGGAAAGGACCTACAAAAGCAAACCCATTACAGTTAAGAAAATGGTAATAGGAACATACATATCTATAATTACCTTAAACGTGAATGGATTAAATGCTCCCACCAAAACACACGGCCTCGCTGAATGGATACAAAAACAAGGCCCATATATGTGCTGTCTACAAGAGACCCACTTCAGACCTAGGGACACATACAGACTGAAAAGTGAGGGTATGGAAAAAGATATTCCATGCAAATGGAAATCAAAAGAAAGCTGGAGTAGCAATACTCATATCAGATAAAATAGACTTTAAAATAAAGAATGTTACAAGAAACAGGGAAGGACACGACATAATGATCAAGGGATCAATCCAAGAAGAAGATATAATAATTATAAATTTATATGCACCCAACATGGGAGCACCTCAATACATAAGGCAACTGCTAACAGCTATAAAAGAGGAAATCAGCAGTAACACAGTAATAGTGGGTGACTTTTAACACCTCATTTACACCAATGGACAGATTATTCAAACAGAAAATTAATAAGGAAACACAAGCTTTAACTGACACAATAGACCAGATAGACCAGATTTAATTGATATTTATAGGACATTCCATCCAAAAACAGCAGATTACACTTTCTTCTCACGTGTGCATGGAACATTCTCCAGGATAGATCACATCTTGGGTCGCAAATCAAGCCTCAGTAAATTTAAGAAAATTGAAATCATATCAAGAATCTTTTCTGACCACAATGCTATGAGATTAGAAATGAATTACAGGGAAAAAATATAAAAAACAGAAACACATGGAGGCTAAACAATACGCTACTAAATAACCAAGAGTTCACTGAAGAAATCAAAAAATACCTAGAGACAAATGACAATGAAAACATGATGATCCAAAGCCTATGGAATTCAGCAAAAGCAGTTCTAAGAGGGAAGCTTATAGCAATACAAGCCTACCTCAAGGAAGAAGAAAAATCTCAAATAAGCAATTTAACCTTACACAAGAAAGAAGAACAAACAAAACCCAAAGTTAGCAGAAGGAAAGAAATCATAAAGATCGGAACAGAAATAAATGAAATAGAAACAAAGAAAACAATAGCAAAGATCAATAAAACTAAAAGCTGGTTCTTTGAGAAGATAAACAAAATTGATAAACCATTAGCCAGACTCATCAAGAAAAAGAGGGAGAGGACTAAAATCAATAAAATTAGAAATGAAAAAGGAGAAGTTACAACCGACACCGCAGAAATACAAAGCATCCTAAGAGACTGCTACAAGCAACTCGATGCCAATAAAATGGACAACCTGGAGGAAATGGACAAATTCTTAGAAAGGAATAACCTTCCAAGACTGAACCAGGAAGAAATAGAAAATGTGAACAGACCAGTCACAAGTAATGAAATTGGAACTGTGATTAAAAATCTTCCAACAAACAACAGTCCATGACCAGATGGCTTCACAGGTGAATTCTATCAAACATTTAGAGAAGAGCTAACACCCATCCTTCTCAAACTCTTCCAAAAAATTGCAGAGGAAGGAACACTCCCAACTCATTCATTCTATTACTCAGCCATAAAAAGGAACAAAATCGGGTCATTTGTAGAGATGTGGATGGACCTACAGGCTGTCATATAGAGTGAAGTAAGTCAGAAAGAGAAAAACAAATATCGTATATTAACGCATATATGTGGAACCTAGAAAAATGGTACAGATGATCCAGTTTGCAGGGCAGAAATAGAGACACAGATGTGGAGAACAAACATATGGACACCAGGGTGGGAATGTGGGCGTGGTGGTGGTGGTGGTGGGATGAATTGGGAGATTGGGATTGACATATATACACTAATATGTATAAAATGGATAACTAATAAGAGCCTGCTGTATAAAAAAACAAAATAAAATTTAAAAATTCAAAAAATAAAATAAAATGTCCCACAAGCCTTAGAATCACAAAACTGTATTCACCCTGCACCTCTCCTCACCCTAGATTTCTGCTCTGGAGAGCTTGGCATTTTCAACTCTTTAACTGTATCTTCTTGTTTTTACTTCTATATACATAGATAAAATACATATAATGTTATTTTTTGAGTTTTCAAATGTAGACAGTATACAGTTTTAGTTGGAAGGTGAGTACCTCTGTGTCTTATATCCCCACTTCCCCATACTCTTTCTCCCCCCTATGTCTCCCAACATAGTTATATTAAAATTATTTTTCAAAGTAGTGTTTCCTGCTTACGTTATTGTGACTTTGTACACACTGGTCACATAAATCCTGTGCTATACTCTGATTTTCTTTTCTTTCTTGTACAGTAAGTCCCCTACATCTGAACCTTCAAGTTGAGAACTTTCAAAGGTTCTAACGTATTATAAACCTATTATAGTACCATACTATATAGCCGATTGTGTTAGTTGGGTACCTAGGCTAACTTTGTTGGACTTACGAACAAATTGGACTTAATGAAATCACTCTCGGAACGGAAGTTGTTCGTATGTAGGGGACTTACTGTCTAATTCTTTGCTTTTCTTAGTGTTAATAATGACTTTTTTTCCCTTTGTCTATATGCCTATTTGTCCGTTAGAGGCTTTTCTCAGATATTTGGTGACATTTGCTGTCCATTCATATTTAAGTGTGCACTAACATGGTATTTGGAAACTTTGTACAGAACTTGGCCTTACTGATTTGCTGAGCCTTACTGTTAACAACCAGGTTTGTTTGCCTGCCCTGCAGCAAGCCAAATGCTGAGATGCCAAGGTTTGCAGCAGAGAAAGAGTTTATTTACAAGGCAGCCAAGAGAGGAGACTGCGAACAAGTCTCAGATCCATCTCCCCAAAGGTGAGGGGCTTGAGTTACTGACGGGATAAAGAAGTAGGATCATCTTAGGCATGGAGTGCCTAAGGTGATTGGAGGTGGGGAAAGGTGAGATAGTTGGTGTTCTGCACAGGCGCATTTAGGTTACATCCTCCTTCATAGGATGCATGTTGAAAAATGGAGGTGCTTAGTGTCATCTGAAGGTGGAGTATTCGGCCCTCTGATGTTAAAAGTTCATTCATCAGTTTTGGGGTCGGTGGTCCCAACCAGTCTTAGCCAGCTTGAACTGAACAAGAGTTGACTCCAATCTCCTGAAAAACAATTTAAGCCCCCATTACTATTACTATAGTGACCCGTATATAGAGTTGTTATCTATAGGGGTGGTTAAAGAGTCTTGTGATATATTACCTAGGCTACATGAGGGTTGGAAGGTATGCATTTAAAGAAAGAAAAGAGTAATACCTAAAGTGAGCTTAATTGGTTAAGGCAGTGTACAAGTGGAGGGCTTTTAACAAGCTGTTCCCTTTTCTGTTGTTCTGTAAAACAGGCTCAAGAATTTCTGCTAGTCACTCTCTGTTAACCCTATGGGGCACAGTTTCATTATCATAAGTTCATCAGAGGTACACCCAGGTATTTGGTTGGGAATTTGTATTGGATAAGGCATAGCTAACTTCTGTAACAAATAGACCCTAAAATAAGGGCTGTATAAAGTCTCAAACACAATGGAAATTTTTTATTCACTTTTTCTGGTGAATGGGTGATTTTGCTCTCTGTAGAGATTTAGAAATGTAGGCTGTCTTTATCTTGTGATCCTGCTGTCACACGGTCTTATAGTACCCACATGACAGAAAGGGAAAATGGACTTTAGAGAGGACACATTGCTTTTTGAATCTGTATCCTATAAGTGACACACATCATGTCTCCTCAAATTAGAGTGGTCAGAACTAGTTCAATGCAAAGTGGGCTGGGAAATGTTGCCTCAGGCCAGGCTACTATTTTCCAGTGACAACTCTGGGCTGTGGGAAAAGGAGTATTAATTTTGATGGCAGCTATCTCTGACTCTGAAAACATCCCTGAAAATCAGCATCTGTAGATCT
Organism: Phocoena phocoena; assembly: GCF_963924675.1. Lineage (NCBI taxonomy): Eukaryota > Metazoa > Chordata > Mammalia > Artiodactyla > Phocoenidae > Phocoena > Phocoena phocoena. The sequence goes on from NC_089227.1 coordinate 79,988,175, forward strand.
TTGCTGTGAGGCTTGCCTGGTGAATATAAACTGGATAGCCACATTCTTTTAATTAATACAATAGGTCATTGCTTCTTAAACTTTGATATGTCTATAAATACATAGTAGAGTACACTTTGTGATTCCATAGTTCTAGTGTAACATTTCAGTTCCTGAATTTCTAACGAGATCTCAGGTGATAAAATTTCTGCTACTCCATGGACCATACTTTGAATAGCAAAGACCCAAGTTGCAGCACTCTGCCTCCGTCTGTTCCGTTTATTTCTGAGTCCAGAGCCTTTTTGATTAAGCTTCTCCAGGGAATAAACATCCTCTCTAATGCTAGTGTGTGTGGGAGTAATTTCCTGGTGGAAAGGAATGGGGAGGATCCCTAGAAATCTCCTTGCTCTTTATGCAGCTCTTTATAGTGGATTTAACATCACTAAAAAGTAAAATGGGGGAGTTTTGAAGAGTCCTCGTGACTCAGGTATCAAATCCTTAGGGAATGGACTTGGGTCGTGACTTGGGTCATTTAGACGTAGGATCTTTAGAGAGGAAGAGAAGAGAACATGTTGGAAGTGGCAATTATACAAGAAGAATAGCTACCACACCTCCAGGTCCAGTGGTTAGAGGAGGTAAGGAGGCCAACACCAGTTGAATGAGCTGTGTGGAAGACTGGTTAGAACAGTAAAGTGATGGGAATACTCAGAGACGAATTAGAGAATCTAGTGAGTTCCAGAGGCCAAAGCAGAAAAGTTTTAGGAGTTATGGAAGGGCGAAAGGTGGGTAGAAAAGGGGCTAGAGAGCATTCTGGGAATTGAAAGCTGGGGGATGAGGAATAACCGGGAGAGGCAAGCTTCCCGTGGTGATTGATATAAAAAGATGCATATTACAATTAGTTTAGTGCTAATGATTCGGAACAGATAGCAGAGAGTTCAGGAAAAGAGGGGATGGGGATAGAGGTCAGGGCATGTCAGGAGCAAGTTCTGGGTCTCCAGACTGACCCCCCATTGGTGGAGGTCTACAGAGGGAAGGTCTGACTCTGAGTGTGTCAAGGAGTTTTACCCAAGAAAATGAAATAAGGTACCTGGCGAAAGAAGGAGAATTTAGGTAGGTGTACAATGTAGAAACCCCTTGTATTATACTGCTGTTGTGTAAATTACACATTTTTTGGGTTTTGTTTGTTACATTTTCTGCCCATAGGTGAATATTATCACAACTTGGATATTTATTGCTATTTCCTAAATGTGTCTAATTGCTTCACATAACATTAGTGGATGACTGAAAATAATGTGACATTTCTAAGGGAGATGTAATACTGTATAAAATACTGTAATACTGTATAAAATATAGGCTGCAAATCTCTTGAAACTTAAATCAGAGCTGATCCATCAGTGTATGCTGTGTGAGTTGGTTATTAAACAATAAATAAATCATAAATTCTTTGAGCAAAGTTAAGAACAAATATAAAGGGTGTGGCAGACTAGCCTCTTTTCTTCTGATTAACTGAAAGAGATTCATTTAAAATTTATACTATCAAGCAAAAGGCAATTTCTGTATTATCCCCAGGTAGTTACACATTGGTTACAAACACAAGCATGTACAAAATTCTCTCCATTTTACACACTTACTTTCAAATTGTTAGTTCATTTCATCATCAATCATTTAGTCTTCATTCAGGAAACGTAAGCTAGCAGTGAAGTTCGTTTATGGAACACTATTTTCATACTTTGCAATGTATGAAACTGAATTCTTCACTTTGTTAAATTCAGCCTCATTTAGTGCAAGGGAATTGTAGACATGTGTAGAGACAGACACTAAAGTGCTGAACAGGCAGAGGGTAAACATAGAAATTGCTCTTTGGAATCTTCTCTAAACAAAAAGCTCTGAAATGATGTTTTTTAACTGTTAAGTCTTTTTGTTTTCTCCTAATGTAAAGGTGGCTAAGACCAGATTCCCTCAGCTTTTAAGATACTGAAGTTGAGATACTGCCCAAGTAGCAGTCTCTCCTTTCCTCTTTGTTATTTGTAACTACTTCTATATTCAATTTTGCAACAGGGATTTCCAAAGCACACAAATGAATAAAATGAATTTATGTAAATTCTGGAACACTTAATATCCTGGGCAAAGGTAGAATATTTTAATTATGTAAGTAGTTCCTATCACCTTGAGGCTCAACTGCTTCTAGGCAGCTTCTTTATCAAATGGCCCTAGCTTTTAAATCATTGCAAATAATTTGTATACTTGTGAACTTAATCACCAGTTTGACAGAATTTGAAAAGGAATATATTCAAGTCAAACTTGGATGTGTGGGGGGATGTTTCCAAAGAACCAACTGTGAAGGGATATTTTTTTCTTTTTAGCAGTTGCTTTGTATTGACGTTCTTGCCTGTATTGCATTTTCTTCTCTTTTGCACTGCTGATCTAATTGCCTGCTGACATATCCATTATCTTTTATAGTCATTTCAAGTAACAAAAGGATTAGTTGCATATGATTTTTACCACTTGTCTTGGACTTGCAACCAGTTCTCCCTGATTGCTTCATTTTTAATAGCCTACACAATGCAGTTAAAAATCTAACACCCCTTTGGGTATAAGATGGCTGTGAACCAATGGAGAAGGCAAGCTAAAGACTTTGACCATGACACTGTGTATGTAAGGAAAACTGCTTCCCTTGGTATAAAAAGACAGGAACAAACAAAACCACAACATCTAGAATATAGGAAGTCATTGTGGGAAGAAAAAAACACGATTTTTGTTTGTTTTTTTACAGAGACCTGTGCAGTTATTGTAAAACTTCCAAGTTCCTTTGTCAGACACTAGGTGAGACTGTGAAACATATTTTCAAGGACAGGAAGATGTTTTTATTGGACTGTCTTTCTATTTGAATAGAACATTGTATCAATAGTCACTCCTCCTGTGATTCTAAATTGTAGAGTCTAGAGATAGAGCTCAGGATAATAATCACATTTACATAATCCTACATCCCTTTTTAAAAAATAGAGCAACCTCAATGAAATATTTCTTCATGAAACTAAAACAGATGTTCTAATTTCTTCAAGACTGAGAAGAAATAAGGTTATTTGATGTTGTTCAGATAGCAATAGATTGCTGTTGTTTTAATCTTTTCACTTCCCTCCCTCCCTTCCATCTTCCTTCTTTCCTTCCTTCCTTTTCATAAAACATCTAGTTCACTCTCGGGGAATGAATGAAAGGAGTCCTTCACTTAGTGAGATGTTAAACCTTTTGGGACTTAGAGTGTCATATACATTTTCCTTATATGGCTTGGATAGTGTATGGGGCTCAAAAGAATACAAAAACTGTTTTATGCCCACTAGAAATCAAAGGCTGTATCAAATATTGAAATGTATGTGTAATGGTTAATTTTATGTGTCAACCTGACTGGGCCTTGGATTGCCCAGATTAAACATTATTTCTGAGTGTGTCTGTGAGGGTGTTTCTGGATGAGGTTAGCGTTTGGATATGTGGACTCAGTAAAATAGATGGGTGGGCATGATCCAGTTCATTAAGAGGACCTGATTAGAATGAAATGGGGAGGAAGGGAGGATCTGCCCCATTTCTGCCTGCCTGCAAGACTGGGACATTGTCCTTTCCTATCTGTGGACTGGAATTTACACCACTGGCTCCCCTGATTCCTAAGACTTTGGACTCATACTGGCTATCACTGGCTTTCCTGGGTCTCCACCTTGCAGACAGCAGATCATGGGACTTAGCCCCCATGATCACATGTGCCAACTCAAAGATAGATAGATAGATAGATAGATAGATAGATAGATAGATGATAGATAGATCTATTGGTTTTGTTTCTCTAAAGAACCATAATTAATACAGTAAATTTTTCATTTATGAATATTTTTAGTGAAAACACAAAATCCTCTATTTTATTACTGAAAATAAGAGGGCAAAATATTTGATGGGGTGATGTATACTTAAAGCAAGATTAGAAACTTCTCAGCCTTGATGGCCAGGGGAAACCCAAAAATATATTTTGGGGAGGAAGAGAAAAGGGAATGAAAACAAAATCAAAGAAAGAGAGTAGGAGAATAGGGAAAGGAGAAAGAGTCAATGACTTTTCCAGTATCATAATGGGTGGTTGACAAGAAGCACCATGAAGGGACATGGAAGAGACCCACGGACATCACCTCATGAATTTCTCTATGACAGCAGCTCATTCACCCACAAACATTTATGGTGGAACCAGTATATGGCAGACCTCTTTGCATAAATGGCAAGAGCTTGGTTTCTAGGGTTTTCAGCTACTGCATAGTAAAACAAATAACCATGTAAACAAACAACCAAAAGTCCAGAGGTAGGCAAGAACGGAGCTAAATAAAGGTAAAAATACAACTGACATCAGTGACTGCAAATCTGATTTAGGATAAGAGTTAATAAAGACACAACTAGGAGTTGTCAGAGTCAAAATCTGGAATGCAACCTGCAAAGATCAGAGAAGACTGACTCTGAAAAACCCAGGAAATGAATAGGAACTCTTTAAACTGTATGTTCTTTGAACAGAGCATGGTTAGCCTAGGAAGTCTGTTTTCAGAGTTGAAATTCATCACTTATATTCCAGCAGCTACTAATTTTCATAAGAAATTAGAAATTAAATAAAGATATAATGATAGGAAAGTGAAGGATTCACTGGGCTCTCTGATAACATCCAATGACTTAATTAAGTAATCGGAAAAAGAGAACCTTCAGTTTTAAAACTGATAAACAATGAATTACCTGATATGTTTAAGGGGGAAAAAAGGAAAATCTCTTCTAATCCCATTTAAGAAACTCTTTTTAATTCAAAGATCATTTTTAAGTTACTGTTAAGAATTTTTAATATGGCAGTATAGTACAAATTACCAGGAAGCAAAGCTTAGAAACAAGCTAAATCAATTTTTTGATCCAATATTTATTAAATATCTACTATATAATCAACTCTTTCTTTGGAATTATAAAAATAATAGGACTATTTTCCTAAATTCGAGAAAGTAATAAGGGATACATAGTTTTGTGTACTGTAAAAGTGAGTCAGATATTCTGAGAGCTTATCTTTGAAGGAATCTCTTTCAGTTAAATTTTATATCTCAAAGCTCAAAATGTAACTCTTAAAATTAATAAATGTTTATAAATTTTAAAATCTTCATATTGAAGAACTGATTCATATTGAATCATTTCAGAGAAATATTATCATAGTTAAAGCCCTTACTATATTTGTAATTTTATTGTGTGACACAAAGTTCTAAAAATCTGAGACAGATATTAGTAAGAAATGAAAGTCCCCTGTGTATCTTTAAAAAATGTGTTGTATACAGTGAACAGTGTGATAATGCTATTTAATGACAGTATCAATTTTAGAGACCATACATTTAGGCAGTTGTCCTCTTGGAAGAATTTGAGAATGGCTCTATCCTACACTCAAAGTATGTTCCCTACACAATTACACATAATCCATAATTTACCAGGTAAAAGAGCATGGTGTTTAAACATGCATGGTGTTTAAATATGCAGGCTGTGCTGTAATCATCTGAGGTGGAATCCTAGATTTGCTCTTTTTTATCCTCCCTTTTGCCTCATTTATGGAATTCGAATCACAGTATATAACTTTCCCCATAGGCTTACTAGGATGACTAAACGATTAAAGCTTATAGTTTGAATGTGTGAACCAAGAAAGTTCTCAATAAACACTTAAATAATACTATGTGAAGTGGGAATGCCATCCTATGAGGTTAAAGGGAATTTTTCCCCAAATTTTCACCTCTCTACTATATTACCACTTACAAATTCTCTGTAACATGAAATTTAAGAGTTTTGGGCCTTCTCTGATTATCCATCTTGAAATACTGAGACTTCTGGTGTAGACGCCTTTTAATCTTAAGTTACCCCTGTGGCTGCAGGTTCTCCTTCCGTTGCCATCTAAGGTCTGAAGAATTAGCTTGTCATTTCCTACCCTTCTTTCTTGTTAATTTTGTAATCCTGAGACAACAACATGGTCACTCGAGGGTAATTTAAATTTCAGGCCACTCAATCCCATGAGAATAAACATTTTTATCATCTTTATCTCCTAATTGTTAACAAATGTTCTTGAGAAAACACAATGTCACATTTGAATAATTTGCGTATATTGAGAAGGTGCCAGGTTCTTTTAAAAAGTCATTAGTTTGAGCAAAAAAGTGATTGTCATGAGTCTTAGTCTTATCATCTACACAAATCCTTAACAAATCTGTTAAGTTTTGTTAGTGATTGTGTTCATGCCTATGTTCAAAAGTTACAGCAACTTATCGAACCACTTCTCTATTTCCACTCACAAACAATAACTTTATAGCATCTTGTTTGCAAAGACCAAAATTAATTCACAATACCTCATAAATCAGCCAGGATCCTTATCTGTCCATTAAAAGTTGATATGTACCCTTTATCTGATATTTGTAACTTTGTTTTTGGAAAGGGACAGTGAAGAAAAGCAGATTCAGTACTAAACACAACAAAACTCAAAAAAGAAGCTTGTAAAGAAAAAAAAAAACTCTTTTTTAATAGACATGCTTTGCTATGGATTGACTAATACTTTTGATAAGGATCACCTATAATGAGAAATCTCTACATAGTCTGAAATTTACTTGCTGTTCCATTGCAGCTGTATATATGCCACCTAAGTTGCCTATGATACGTTCTGAAAGAGTGTCACTTACCTTCTACTAATATGAAGCAAACTTAGATTGGGGGTGGGTGATTTTTTAGCACAGAAAGTGACCCTGGAAATCTATTTTCTGATTTACATATAATTAATTTGCACCTCAATGATGAGTAACACAGCATGGCGTCTGCTGTTTTCAGCAGTATATTGGATTAGTCTCATGACCATCATTAAATGTTTAATAATGTTATACATCTCTGCATATAAAATGTAATCCTGATTCTTTTTACTTTGCGAAGTGGCTGCTCACAATACTTCTGTTCTCTAAATTTCTCTAATCAGCCAACTTACCTAAAAGATTCAGTTAAGCAGCTGAGGGTAGGGGAAAGAAAGGGCAGAGGCTGTCCTTTTCTAGTAATTTGAAGACTTAAGACAGTGTTTGTCAAAATGTATCGAGCAGACTAATCAGTGGGAAAGCTTGACCTTGCCATATTCTCAAAGTGGGTCTTAGGAGTCTACATATAAACACACACATGTTTTGATGCAGGAGGTTCCTAGGTAACACTGAAAACATGACGATATCAAGGGTGATTTGAGCTGGGGAGGTACAGGTGGTTTGTATGGTATACTGTCAATCAAGAGCAGAAAATAGCTGTAGAGACCTGAGACCAAGAGGAGACCTAAACTGTCTGAATTGAAGACGATGAGAAGAGCCAGGAAATACTGAACTAAAAGGTGGAAACCAAGAGTAGTAGCTGCGACCAACAGAAGGTAAGGTAGGAACATATTCCAAAAGAAGAGGGTAGGTAGAAGTAGCTTCTAGCAAGGCAGGGTTTAAGAGTGATAGGACAGTAGGAGCCAGCATTCTAGCATTGTTTTTCAGTTCCTAGAGTAGCTGATAATCTTAGACAACTAGTGTCCATTGCTCCCTCCCTTCAAAAGTAATATTCGGGCTTCCCTGGTGGTGCAGTGGTTGAGAGTCCGCCTTCCGATGCAGGGGACGCGGGTTCGTGCCCTGGTCCGGGAAGATCCCACATGCTGCGGAGCGGCTGGGCCCGTGAGCCATGGCCGCTGAGCCTGTGTGTCCGGAGCCTGTGCTCCGCAACGGGAGAGGCCACAGCAGTGAGAGGCCCGCGTACCGAAAAAAAAAAAAAAAAAAAGTAATATTCTTTGTAAAATTGTATAGTTGATTTGTCTATACATCCTAACTGAATAAGGCTATGGATTACACATTAATTATTCTAACTCAAAACCAGGACTTGTCTTTACCTTCATTTTTTCCTCCTTTCCTTTTACTTTTTCCCCCACTGGATGATCTTTTTTAGTATCCTTTCCAAATGAGCCCCTGTTAGAACAGCCTTCAGCCACCTCCTTCATCAGTCAAATTTAAAGGAATCGTCTTTCGCCCAGTCTTCTGCCCAGCTCCCCTCACACTAGAGACCACTTTGTATACCACGTGGCTTCAGACTATCAGAGAAGGACAGAGCCCCTCCCCGCACGGCTGTGATGTTTGAGCCGTCTGTCCTCAAGGAGCACGAGCCTCTTGCTGGCTCTCGCTAGAGCACCAAGTTAGTTCTTTTTCCTTGTTCATGGAGTGATGTCGGCCCAGGCTAGTTCACTGGCAAGTACAATATCACCACAGACATAGTGTACCTGAAACCATACCTGAACAAGTTAAAATGACGTTGCCTCCAGAAGCACATTACTTTCACATCAGTAATTTATTCTTTAGACTAGTCTTTACAACAGTCCCTGAAAGAACAGTTACCAAATGAGTTATTTCCCTCTGAGTTCTTCTGAAAGGTCCCATTAAGATATCTGAATGCAATGAAATCATGTTTTAAAATTCATTCTAGAGTGGAATTCAGAGTAAGTCAGATTGATCTAGGTACTCACAAAATGAATTTAATTGCTGAAACATCAAAATAATTCTCATTATGTGTTTCTTCCATGTTGTTGTCCCCAGAACAGATTACTCATAGTATTGTAATATCAGACTGTCCACTCTTCTGCTGAAGTACAAGTTTGCTGATTACACTGGTGATGAGAGAGCCCCAAATTATCTGTGTCTGTGATTTATGTGAATTGATATGAATCCAGAATATAAGCAAAGTGAGACTCAAAGCTGTAATGAGGTCAAAAAGAAAAGCAATTGTTCTCGGTTTGAGTTAGAGGTTTTTTTTTAATCGTTGTTGAATAAAATAATTGGGTCATATTATGAAGGATTAAGAGTGAAAATCCTGGGCTTCCCTGGTGGCGCAGTGGTTGAGAGTCCGCCTGCCGATGCAGGGGACACGGGTTCGTGCCCCGGTCCGGGAAGATCCCACATGCCGTGGAGCGGCTGGGCCCGTGAGCCATGGCCGCTGAGCCTGCGCATCCGGAGCCTGTGCTCCGCAACGGGAGAGCCCATAACAGTGAGAGGCCTGTGTACCGCAAAAAAAAAAAAGAGTGAAAATCCTTAACTGAACTACATACATTACAAATTGATTTAGACGAACCAGGTCTAGCTCTAATATCCAGCACGCATGATGTGCTAAAATTGTGTAATGACCCATGCACAGATGCAGCAGAGAAGGAATTTAACAAAATTGGCATTGGCTTTTACTAGATCTCAACTGGTCAGATAGCATTTATCTGATATGAAGAATGGACCCAGTGAATTATCAAACAAACAGATGCTTTTTCTTTGGATGTGGTAAGTCTCTTTGTATTTATAATAGCTCATCGAAGAACATAGCAACCTATAAAATTTTGCTGCAAGGTGAGAAAATACCAAGCAGGGACAAGTTATTAGAAAGAGAATGCATCACTTTGAACTCTATGCCTCATACAGCAACAAATAATATGACAGATGTATATGATTTATAAAACATTTTCTCGTTTAGAAAAACAAAGTGATAAAATTGAGTTGATGGATATAGTAGCTGTGAGACAGAATCATTCTTTGTCTGTGCAAGCTGTATGTAATAAAATCTCTAAAATAATGTTCTCTATTTCTTAAATTCAGTTGCTGGTGCTATTTATATTTTTCAGTCATTTGGCAAGTAAATCTTCTCTCAGTACTCTAAAAATCTAAATCATTACTGTTGATATTCAGGAAATTGAGAAGTATGATTGCTAACTCAGCGATTTCAATTGTATTTTTTTGAATGTGAACAAAAGAGAAATGTTGTGGTAGGTAGAAAAATGGCCTCCCAAAGATGTCTACATCCTAATCCTGGAATCTGTTAATATGTCAACTTACATGGCAAAAGGGACTTTACAGATATGATTAAGTTAAGGGTCTTGAGATGGACATCTTATTTTTCTGGGTGGGCCCAGTATAATCACAAGGAACCTTAGAAAAGGATGCAGGAGAGGCAGAGGCAGAGAAGGAGATGTGATGACAGAAGCAGAAGTCAGAGTGATTTGCTGGTTTTTATTGAAGATGGAAGGGGGCCATGAGCCACGGAATGGAGGTAGCCTCCAGAAGCTTGAAAAGGCAGGGATACTGTTTCTCCTCTAGAGCCTCAGAAGGAATTCAGCCCTGCTAGCACCTTGATTTTAGCCCCATAAAACCGATTTCAGACTACTAAAATGTGAAATCGTATTTTTGCACCGTTTTAAGTTAGTGAATTGGTGGTAATTTGTTACAACAGCAATAGAAAACTAATATAGTCTGTTGCCTTATGGCCACTGTTGTACACTGTCTAAAGAATACCCTTTATCTTTGTAATAATTTTCCTGAAGTGCCTTCATGTATGTGGAGAATTAAACACTATTTTCGACTTTCGACATATCAAGTCTAAGCTCAGGCCATGTTTCCATGTCCCATAATGTGATGCCCAGTGAATACTCAACACTACCCCAAGATGTCTTTTTTCCTGGTTGTTGGATATTTTTACTTCAGTAAGAAAAACCTCATCCTTTGTGGTCAACAATTAGCCTTATCGATATACTGACAGCATTCAGCAAATCCGACGATCCAGAAGCAAAATAAAATCTGTCTCAGATGGATTCATGTGCTCTGAAAAACAAACAAGTAGTCTTTCCCTATTTGAAAGAATACCAACTTGAAAGTATTTTTAAAAACACAACAAAGTAGAACTGTGTATTTTCTGTGGCTTAGCTAAACAGTAGATTGCAATTAATGAGTGGAAATAAAGTATTGTTTTTCTAAATGATTTTACAAGCTTTAGAACACTTGGCAATAAAAATGGGATTCCTTTAAAAATAATTAGATGAGTGCTTCCCAAAGAATGTTAAGAGAAACTAGTCCTAGAGAGCTCACTTTAAAATAAAAGAGGTGGGTTTATGTTTCACAATCTTACTAGCTTTACTCTCTTCGACTTTAGCATCAGCATATTATGAAGGCATGTCCAAAAAATTATATTCAAATTTAACTAAGCTTTTCCTCAGTTATTTAATTATGGGACTTTTAAATGTATTAACTGTAAAGAAAGTTAAGCCAAATAAAGATCAAATCTATTTTATAAAGCCAGTGGTAAATAATGTATTGATCGACTTTGAATTCAGGGAGACCTCTTAAAATTGTTCTGATAAGGCATAATAATTTCTATTAGTTTTTGCCTTGAGATAATCTCTTTATCTCCATTTTACAGGTATAAAAATAAGGCTAAGTAGGTTATGTTACCTGTCCTTGCTTGGCTTACATTTGTGTAAGTGGTAGAAATAGGATCAATGGGAATAGGACTAGTCTGTGCTTTGTATGCTATGGTATCTTGCTTTATTCTGGCATTTTGAAATCTTTACTAACTATTCTTCCACATTTTTGATTCATACGAATAAGAGACTTTCATTTTATCTTAAATCAAAGAAAGTTTCAGGAAGACCAGAAAAGAAGCATATTGCGCTTCTGGTGGTTTATTTGTCTCCCACATTTCCCCAGGGACTACTTCCCATACTATAGAGAATGTGATGAATTTATGGTGACATTGAATAGAAAGTGAATACCACATTGAGCAGTAATAATTCATAGACTCTAAAAGAATTGACAATCGGATAACAATCTATGTGTACTGCAGAACTGAATTATCTGTCTTGATACAATTTCAGTGATTTCTAATTCAGTCTTTTAGAATCAAAATCAATTCTATTATTAGCATATTTTGATTTCACAAAATTTAATATTTAATTGCCCAAGAAGGATAGATAGTAAGACTGCAATACTATATATTCCAGAAGTGAAAAACTGTAACTTTTTTAATATTAATAATTTGTAGTTTTTGTTTGGTTTTTAAAGCGATCAGATCTATATACATTGTGCTTGCAGAAGGTAAGTATGGACTTTGAATCTGTCTTCATTTAGGTCCATCATATTAAGTCCAAGAATGGTTATGATGGTTAAAATTGTTTGGCAGTAGGTAACTTAATTATTCTTATAAACATGAAGCTTAAAAACTGTGCCATCTTTATAGAGTCCAGGGAAATTTGCCATGCATGAAGTACCACCTGTTAATCATAAATGACCATTTGTGTAAGAGAACATTATCATGGTTGTGGTATGTGGATGGATAGATAGATAGATAGATAAAGATACTTTCCAACATGAGTTTTTATAAGACTTGTGGTGCCACAAACAATTGCTGAAACTGAGCCTGTTGCTCACTTTGTGTCCTAGCTGGGTATGACCAGAGATTTCTTTCAACCAAGATCATCTTTCCATTGGACTGGGTCTTCCTCCTCCAACAAGGGGATTCCTCAAGACTTAATCTCCAAGTGTTGAAATGCTAGTATTTTCGGAACAACTTTATAAATAGATGGCCCCCAAATCCAGCAGTTCATTTATTCCCTCAATGACAAAGCTGTTTACCCATGTTTGTCATATAAAAAAGGAGACTCAGGGCTTCCCTGGTGGCGCAGTGGTTGAGAGTCCGCCTGCCGATGCAGGGGACGCGGGTTCGTGCCCTGGTCCGGGAAAATCCCACATGCCGCGGAGCAGCTGGGCCCGTGAGCCATGGCCGCTGAGCCTGCATGTCTGGAGCCTGTGCTCCGCAGCGGGAGAGGCCAGAACAGTGAGAGGCCCGCGTACCGCAAAAAAAAAAAAAAAAAAAAAAAAAGAGACTCATAGTAGGGAGGGCTTAAAGCTTCCACAGGCTCAATGCTTCTGCACGTCTCTCTGAAATGAGGGGAGGATCAGCGGCTCCTAAAAAAAAACAAATCACTTGTTGACCTTGGCCCTATGTAAGTTTTCTCAGTAAAGTATATCCTTAAGCCATGTCATACATTATGAAATTCATCTTGAATCCTAGTGCAGAGCAGGTAAAGACCAAGAAGAGATATGATTTGCATGGCAAGACTTTTTATGATGTTTCAGAACTTACTTAAATTATAGTTTCTATATTGAGAAACTGACTTTTATATGAAAATAAATCAATGAGAAAGAATGATAGCTCATCATTTTTAGCTTGAGGGAGAATGTGGAAGTTATGTGAAGATCAATATTTAACAATACACTTTGTCATCTTATCCAGGGAAAAGAAACATAAAAAGAAATATTGTGACAACTGTAGATTCACAAAATTCACAAACTTTTATAATATGCTTTATTTTATTGAATAAAAGCATCCAACATTCCATTTTTCAATATAGTTTATAATCATAATTTTTAAGCCTTGTAAAATTCTCTTCAACACTTCATGTAAATTATCCTAAAGCTTTTAGGTTGTCTATAATGTTGGCAGCACATTTTACAAAATTGAATTCAGATTTTGAAAGCGCACTACTCCAAATGCTACCATACCATATGTAAATGACCAAGTTTATTTGGTGATGTTTAATATGGGTAAGTTCACTTTCTGGTTTGCCTGGGACATTTCTAGTTTATTGTCTCGGCATCCATCTGGTTTAGCACTTGTCCCAGGTTTTTCACTTTTTAACTAGGTGTTTTTATAAATAGTTGTATATGTAAATAGTGCAGGTGTGGTAAAGCTCAAAAAGTATTTTATTTCCAGTTGCTATCACAGTCTCATAATCTACCTCAAAATTTTGGTTATTTAAGAAGATGACACTCAGAGCTGCAGAGGGTGCACTTATGTATTTATATGTCTTTTCTATAAAGCATGACTTTTCATATAAATCAAATGACTCCTATATTAATTGACCTATTGACTTAATTCTTGTTTTCTTATATACCGTGAAGAATGAAGTGATAGATGTTAATATCTTGTCTCTATTTGTACACGAAGAACTTCGAAAATAGTTAAATTTTTCCAGTTAAAAAAAATTACTGTCATCAACTGCTTCTTTTTGTTGCCCATTAATTGAGAGAAAATACAGCCCTGGAAATTAATTTTGTTAAAAGTAAAACATCTAACATGTTAATTGGAATTTCAGTTAAAATCAACATGAATGATACAACTATTTCAACCAGTTTTGGTGGAGCAAAGCTTTATGATAAAAACAATATTCACACTAAATTAAGAAATCTACAGAGCAGAAATGTACTTGGATTGGGAGCACACATAAATTGTAATTATATCCAAATAAGATGTATGTTTCTACCAATGGAAATAGAAGCTTGAAGCTGTCAACATTTATAATTTTTGCCCATACACATCTAGGGTAAAATAAAAATTTTATGGCAAAACCAATGTTGAATAAACACACAAACTAAAGCTCAGCATAGCAGTATATGTAGCCTTCTGTTTTTATTTTTTTATAATACTTTGCATTTCAGAAATGTTTGAGCTGTATTTTATGTCTATCTAAGTGCACTAAAATATTACTGATTTTTTGTAAATATTTCTACTAAGTTTCTTTATGTTAAAAATAAATGACTTTTTTTTTTTTTTTTTTTTTGCGGTACGCGGGCCTCTCACTGTTGTGGCCTCTCCCGCCGCGGAGCACAGGCTCCGGACGCACAGGCCCAGTGGCCATGGCTCACGGGCCCAGCCCCTCCGCGGCACGTGGGATCCTCCCGGGCCGGGGCACGAACCCGCGTACCCTGCATCGGCAGGCGGACTCTCAACCACGGCACCACCAGGGAATCTCCATGACCTTTTTTTTTTTTTCTCAGATTCCAATGCTGACACATGTATATGGCATCTCTTAGCACTTTTAAGATAAGTTTTCGTTGTCTTTGAGCCTCTTTCATTGCTGTTGAATACTGTCAGTCTAATTGTTCCATTCTTAAGTAACTCATCTTTTGTTTATGGTTGCTTTTAACACTTTTTCTTTGTGTTTTATGAGGAGCAATTTAACTTTTAACAAGATATGAATTCCTTAATCAGTTTGCTTAGAAATAAGTGGCCAATTTCAATCTCATAATTCATGTCTATACTGAATTATGGATGATCCCAGGCATTATGATTCTCAAATATTGCCTCAGTAGCATTCCCTTTGTTCTCTCCTTTTGGAACTCCTCTTAATGAATGTGATAAACTCTACTGCCTGGCCAGTCCACACCATTCCTAGATCCCTTCCTTTATATACACTTTCGCTAAAAAGACTAGAGCCACTAAATACTCACTTTCCAAGTCTCACTTGACTCAATGAGATGTTAAATGGAATTGTGGTGTTGGGGTTTCTGGGGAAACTCTTTTATGATGAAAAGGGAGATTCAGCTAGTGTTTCTCCTTTCCCCTTCCTTCTTCCTGCCACAAATTGAAATGAAGTGAGAGGAGCTTCAGCAGCCTTCACTTGGACCAAGTAAAAGGCTGAGGTAGAATCAGAGATGGTGTCTGTGATATACCTAAGGCACAAATCTATTGCTTATTAGCTGCCTCCCTCCAAATTTCTAATTATAAAATAAAATAATCTCAGTTTCTTTAAGTAGAGTCTGTGGAAAGGATTTAGGTGCCAATACTTGAGAGGAACACCCCAAGATGAGGATGAGAGAAACATGGGACTGAAGCAAGGAAGGATGCCAAGCAAGTTAATGCCATGCATCACTACCTGAGTACCTGTTTATCAAGAGACACAGAGATACAAGAGGCACATAAAATGCTTTTATTTTATTTATTTATTTTTTACATCTTTATTGGAGTTTAATTGCTTTACAATGGTGTGTTAGTTTCTGCTTTATAACAAAGTGAATCAGTTATACATATACATATGTTCCCATATCTCTTCCCTCTTGTGTCTCCCTCCCTCCCACCCTCCCTATCCCACCTCTCTAGGTGGTCACAAAGCACCCAGCTGATCTCCCTGTGCCATGCGGCTGCTTCCCACTAGCTATCTGTTTTATGTTGGTAGTGTATATATGTCCATGCCACTCTCTTGCTTTGTCACAGCTTACCCTTCCCCCTCCCCATGTCCTCAAGGGCATTCTCTAGTAGGTCTGTGTCTTTATTCCTGTCTTACCCCTAGGTTCTTCATGACATTTTTTTTTCTTAAATTCCATATGTATGTGTTAGCATAAGGTATTTGTCTTTCTCTTTCTGACTTATTTCACTCTGTATGACAGACTCTAGGTCCATCCACCTCACTACAAATAACTCAATTTCAGTTCTTTTTATGGCTGAGTAATATTGCATGGTATGCATGTGCCACATCTTCTTTATCCACTCATCCGATGATGGACACTTAGGATAAAATGCTTTTAAAACTTGGAAATAGCTTCCTTTTCTTCAGCTTCCGCTAAGGTGCTCGGTCCTTCCGAGGAAGCTAAGGCCGCGTTGGGGTGAGGCCCTCTCTTCATCCGGCGACTAGCACCGTGCCCGGCAGACCCTCCCTAGCCCTTGCCCGCACCATGGCCTCCGTCTCGGAGCTCGCCTGCATCTACTTGGCCTTCACTCTGCACATCGATGAGGTGACAGTCACGGAGGATAAGATCAATGCCCTCATTAAAGCAGCCGGTGTAAATGTTGAACCTTTCTGGCCAGGCTTGTTTGCAAAGGCTTTGGCCAGTGTCAACATTGGGAGCCTCATCTGCAATGTGGGGGCAGGTGGACCTGCCCCAGCAGCTGGTGCTACACCAGCAGGAGGTCCTGCCCCCTCCGCCACTGCTGCCCCAGCTGAGGAGAAGAAAGTGGAAGCAAAGAAAGAAGAATTGAAGAGTCTGATGATGACATGGGCTTTGGTCTTTTTGACTAAACCTCTTTAGTAGCACGTTCAATAAAAACCTGAGTTCTTTAAAAAAAAAAAAAAACATTGAAGTAGGGACTTTACATCAAAGTAGTTCACTGGAGAGATAATAGAGGGCCTCCTGCTTCCTATGAGGTCACATAATGGGGAACACATGATGGGGAAGCTTCATGGGGATCTCTTGAACTTCCATGTCATGGTGGCCAGCCCTGGGTGGCCATTCATTAAGCCATGTCCCATCCGCTGTAGCATAGTATTTCATCCATGTCTAAAAGAGTCGAGGCAGTCCTGAAGGGTGAGGTGTGGACCAAAAGAGAGGAAAGGAGATATTTGGGAGCATCTAAGAAAATACAGAACTTCCTTATTTAAAATTCCAAAACTTATCCTGAGTTTTCTCATACATCTTCCTTTCTTTATTTTCTTATCATAGGATTTATTGCTAGCAAATACCATTCATTCATCTATTATCTTTCACCCTCTAATAGTTTGTAAGCTCCATGAAGTCAGGATTTTTATCTATTCGGTTGTTGTTAATCTGGTATTTCTAGGCACCAAGAACATTAATTTCTTGGTAGATAATATGTAAATGAATTGCAGCCATGATGTCTTGCCCTAATCCCTTGGATATTAATAACTGTTTGAACCAGATTCATCTTTTGGTGATTTGGACAGCTTAGACTCTCATCCCTATTGGATGTTTCCCACATGGCGGGTAATGAGGTTGATTTGACCTAGTATTTTAGTGCATTAGAGCGTTAGTTTTAGAGTCAGATGGCCTGGATTTAAATTCTAGCCCTTCTACTTATAGTTGTGTGACCTTGTGAAAATATTTAAACCACTTTAAATTTCCTCCTTTGCCAAATGATACTACTAATATTATCTGTTTCTTAAGGAATGTATATAATACCATAAAAGGAATTGTATACAATACCAGTAAAGCATTTTCACTGACACCCAGTGAGCCCCTGGTGGTGTTTTTTATCCTCAGAGTCTAGGCAGAAAGACAGAAGACACTCAAAATGTATAAAATAGAATTTAGTGTATATAAGTCATTACACTGGTGATGGAAAAGCAGAGACAATGAATAGAAAACTGTGGTGAGACAGTCCACAGACAAGCAATAACAGGATGAGCAATAACAATAGCAGGATGTTGCTACCATCTCTAGACATTGACACAGAGACGTAAGGTAATGTTATGAGAACTCAGGGGCCAGAGTCAAGTGATTGGAAGCTGGTGCCTTGAAAGAGATGCACACATGGCCTGATGATCAGGATGAGATGATGCCTAAGGCTGAGATAGACAACACATAGTCTGTTTCCTCTCTTCTTTCACCCTTCTATCCTTCCTTCTGTGGAGCCCAACAGAAAGCCAACTGATAAAAGATCTTGAAAACACAGTTTATGGGATCAGATTACCAATTTTACAGAGCCAAAAGGAGAAGAGTAAGATCTGATGGCAAACAGGCTCATGTTCTGCTTCATCTTATCTATCATCATTGCCAATATGTCAGCCTTTCCCAGTTCTGTTGTTCAATATAATTCAAAGGATTTTTATTTCTTTACTTTCTACACTGTTGCATTTTAGAGCAGAAGTCATACTTATATACTTGGTATAATCCACCTTGCAAAGTGTCTTGTTCATGGAAAATACTCCAGTATTCGAGGAGTAAATGAGATTTATTCTGTCAATCCATATTAGGACTTTACAATCATACCTTGACCATTTCAACAACTTAAAAGTTCACCTACATACTTCTAATTTCATTTTATGCTTCCCTGTTAGAATAAATCACAATTTTTATGCAAAACAAGTAAGTGTTCCATTTCCATTACCTGCTCTCTATACCGGAGAAATCATATGATCAGGAGTTATTACCATGATAAAGAGTTTCTAAGAACTTTTTCTTTATGCTCTGTATCAGTTGTTATCAATGAATGGTTCATTGTATCTAGACATTGCTCTTTGTATGTTTCTCAAAAGCCAACTAGTTTCAGCATTAGTGAGTCACATTTTCTTAATCTCATTTGAAATATTGTGAATCTAAATTCTTCCCATTTAACAAGTAGTAAGTTTTTAGAGTACTACCTCTCAACTGTTGCTTAATTCATGAAGTTTCATATTGCTTTTATGAAAAGACTACTTTATTTTCTAACTTTGGAATCTTTTCTTGAGAATTTCCTCAAATTAATGTATGTTCAAATGTAATGCCATTTGTATATAGGATATCACACTATGAATCCTCTACTTTTCTAGCTATAAATACAAGTCAGACCTAGAAAAAGATACTTTATTATCTTAATCTATTCTATTTCTAAAATTACTCTGCTTGGTACAGTGAATGCTCCTATGTGCTTAAGAAATTTTAATATTAAAATCTATATAATAGTGTTTTCACCAACATAGTACACATTTCTCCTGGCATTTATACACTCTTTATCATACTCATTGTACAAATACAGTGTTTGGAACTGTGAAACTTTCCTGTTATGCACATGGTATAGGGTTTCAAGGGTAAAGAAGTAGGAATAAATGGCAACCTTAGTTTCTCATGTTAAATTGGATTTAATAGGGCTGATATTTTGTTAGAACAGCCACAACCCCTATTCACGCATTTATTATAACTGAATCTCCCGCTAAAATACTATGTAATCCCCATGTGATATCTATATCTTTCTTTCTACTGAGATATTTATAGAACCTGATATGCCTTTAATATTTCCTGAAAATTGTCCCATGTTTCAAACATTATTGGTAATTAGTGGTTTATAGTGCACTATATTTCATCATCCTTTTACCACTTTAATTATTTTAGCGATATTCATAGGGTAAAGAATCTTAAAATTGCCTAGGCCCAAAGCAAAGGCTGAGTGGGATTGGGAATTTAACTAGTAAAGCCATCGAGAAAGGAATTAAATCCAAATTTAAGGCAAGGCAAGGTTGTGGATATGAACCAGATTTAGAATTTATCTCCCATCCACACTTCCAAAAAAAGACAGTGAAAATAGAAATATGAGGTAAAATCTAGAGAGCAAAAGAATATGTATACTTTAAAATTAAGAACATGTTCATTGTTAGGAGACAATGTAAGGAGCTATGTTGTAAGCTGATTTGTGACTTTGGGATTTTTTTTTTTTCTTTTTAGCCTTATTAAACGTGGTTAAAATTCTCCTTGAATCACTTATAGGAAGATTGTAAGTCTGCACAATGATGATAAATTACATATCTAACTGACATAACATAATTTTCTTAAACTGCATGTGTTTACAATATGTTTTTTCAGATCCTGCCCATAACAGGATCGATATTCAGTTTATCCTGTTGTTAGTTGAGGAGACTCAATTTAATGCTGCTTAAGGAACCAGTTGTTTTATTTTTATGCTTTTTGAATCCTATGCTTTCAAGTGCTGTAGAACTATAAAGTGCAATAGAAATACAATGTGAACCACAAAGGTGAACTACGTATTTAATTTTTCTGGTAGGATCTGTTCAAATATTTGCCAGTTTTTAAATTGAGTCGTTTGCTTTCCTATTGTCTATTTTGTCATATAGAAGTATCGCATATATTTTCCTCCATTCTGTGACTCGTTGTTTCATTTTTCTTAATGGTGTTCTTTCAACAGAGAAAAGGTTTTTAAATTTGATACAGCCCAATTTCTAAGTTTCAAGGGTTGTTTTTGGCCTGTCTCCCCAAATTTTACAAAATTTTCTGCTGTATTTTCTTCTAGAAGTGTTATGGTTGTTTATTTATGGCTGTGCTTGAATTTATGTTGTTATTATATTTTTTGTATGATGTATATAAGGTCAATGTTAATTTTTTTTTCCCAAATGGATATCTGGTTTTCCCAGCATCATTGTTTGAAAGAACATCTTTCTCCATTAAATTGCTTTGGTACCTTTGTAAAAATCAATTAACCATTTATGGGTAAGTTCACTTTGAACTGTTTCCATTGATCTGTATATCTACATTTCACAAATACTGGCTTTATATTAAGTCTTGAAATGAGGTATTATTCTTCAACTGCATACCACAATTTGTTTATCCCATTCATCCACTGATGAACATATGGGTTGTTTCCACCTCTACGCTTTTATGAATAATACTGCTGTAAACATTTGTGTACAAGTTTCTGCAAGGACATATATTTTCATTTCTTCTGGACATATACCTCAGAGTAGGATTGATGGATCATATAATAACTCTGTGTTTAACTTTTTGAAAAGTAGTCAAACTCTTTTCCACAGTGGCTGCATGATTTTACATTACCACAAGTAGTGTATAAGGGTTCTAATTTCTCCATGTCCTCACCAACACTTGCTACTTTTTGTTGTTTTAATTTGTTTTTGATTGCAGTCATACTAACTAGGGGGAAGTGCTATCTTATTGAGGTTTCAATTTGCATTTACTTAATAACTAATGATAGGGAAGATCTTTTCATTGTTGGCCATTTATCTATTGTCATTGGAGAACTACCTATTCAAGTTATTTGCCCTTTTTTTTTTTTTTTTAATTGGGCTCTCTATCTTTTTGTCATTGAGTTGTAAGGGTTCTTTATGTATTCTGGATACTAAGCCCTGATCTGATATGTGACTTGAAAATATTTTCTTCCATTTTATAGGTTGCTTTTTTTACTTCCTTAGTAATGTCTTTTGAGAAACAAAAGTTTTAAATTTTGACAGTCATATGTGTGTGTGTGTGTGTGTTTTGTTGCTTGTGCTTTTGGTGTCAAATCTAAGAATCCATTGCCAAATCCAAGGTCATGAAAAACTACCTCTATGCATTCTTCTAAAAGTTTTATGGTTTTAACTCTTAATTTAAGTCAGTGATCCATTTTGAGTTAATTTGTATGTGGTATAAGGTAGAGGTCCAATTTCATTCTTTGGCATGCAGTTATCTAATTCTCCCAGCACCATTTGTTGAAGGGCTAATCTTTCCCCATGAATGCTCTTGACACCTTTAACAACAATTGATTGGCCATGGATGTTTGAGTTATTTCTGGGCTCTCAATTCTATTCCATTCATCTGTATGTCTCTTCATCTGCCCATGGATACATATTTTCATTTCCCTTGGACAAATACCTAGGAATGTAATTGCTGAGTTCAATAATGCATGTGGTTTTAACTTTTTAAAAAATTTGTCTTTTGGGCTTCCCTGGTGGCGCAGTGGTTGAGAGTCCACCTGCCAATGCAGGGGATGTGGGTTCGTGCCCCGGTCCAGGAAGATCTCACATGCCGCGGAGCGGCTGGGCCCATGAGCCATGGCCGCTGAACCTGTGCGTCCGGAGCCTGTGCTCCGCAATGGGAGAGGCCACAACAGTGAGAGGCCCGCGTACCACAAACAAAAACAAAAACAAAAAACAAAAAACTTGTATTTTCCTCATCATGATCCTGCAGCTGGGTTTATTGCTCCTCTGTGCAAATTTGGACTTCTGTTGGTGAGGAACAAATGAAAGGTGGTTAGTGTTTAGTCAGTGAAAAGTATGTGTTCCAGTGTATTCCACCAGATGCTAATACAGTCTAAGTGATGAACTTTGAACCACACTGGAGAATTATTTTGTACCCTTAGACGGTGATAGATTTATATATATTAATTTCCCAGACTGTAATTCTCTCATTTTCAATATTACTTTTTGACTATCAGAGCCACCTTTAGAAGAAAAAAACTCATGACAGATATATCCAACTGAAACCTTGTATTACAGTTTATGTTATCAACATTTTAGAGTTATGTTCATTGATGTTTGTGTTGTGTGTGTGTGTGTGCGTGTGTGTCTGTGTTTGTGTGTGGTCTCAAAATTAGGTTAATGTTAACAAATTTTCATTTGTTTTACTTCCAGTTCCGAAAGTGGTATTTTCTGAGGTTCTGAAAGTGTGTGCTCTTTCAGGTTACTATACTCTTCTGTATTACATACTGATGATTTGCAGTCCAGTAGGTCAGAAAATCCACTGCATGCTTATACCAGTATGACAGGGAATTATCCTTTGGCTCACATTTCAGTAGTAACAAGCTCTACTATATAATACTGTGTATTAATGTAGCTGTTCTTAGTTTTTAGAGCTGACGGTAGGAAAAAAGTGAAATGAGTGAAGTCTTGTCTTCATTCTATATTTATTTTATTCCTTAAGTTATATTTTCTCTCTTCCCCTCATGAAAACTTTTACTGGAGAAATACTCTGAAGAGATTATGACATTAATCACTTTAATTATTATTCTGCCAAGGGGAATTTGCATTTAACAGAGGTTAAAGGAATAAAGCACTAGTAATAGTAGAATTTTAGCACTTGAAAATTGGTTGGAGAAGGGCTCTTTGGGAAAAAGGAGTGCAAAAAGGGGGAAAGAGGTTGATGCTTTTAGACTCCTACCATTCAGAAATTCATACCATTCATAGAAATTCTTCTATTTTGACTAAGCCAATTCAGAATGGCCCCTAAACAGCACCACTCACCTCAATTCTGTCTTTTCCTTAAAAAAAAACCCAAAAAGCAAAACTGATATATGCAAAATTAAATGGAGTGCACAGCTATAGACTATTTTTATTTATCTGTAAAAGAAATTGAGTTTGTGTCATTTGATTACAGTATCTAGGTGAGCATTTGCATCCAGTACAAGATGATTAGCTCCATCGGGATTCAGGGCAACATGGAACTGGCTGTACGTTAGGTAGATAGAGTAGATTTTAAAATGTCAGATACAAAATAGAGTTTGAATAATAATTTACTGCTTTAGTAAAATTCAATTGTACATCCCCTTTACCCAAGAAGAGCTTGATAAAAAGTGATTATTTTATATTTTTTAAAAAATTGTATATATCAATATTGAAGCTTCTGAATATTGGAAGGTAAGGTGAAAAACTCAGTACTAGAAACCAGCCTTTTATATTATGTTTACCAGACAATTGAGGAACTCCCAATTTGTTAATATATGAGTTTCAAAATACCAGAACGCGAGAATTTATAATGCACCTGGAATAGATATCACCCAGTTAAAAAAAAATAACTTGCCAGGGTAAAAAATATAGAGAAAAATAAGAATTTAATTGAAAATGTAAGGTTCTAATATTTCATTCTTATTTCCTTTAAAAATGATTAATTAATCTTGGATTCATGAAATTTCTTTAAAAATATATGTGGTTCGATCCAGAATAGAACACAATGACCCAGCTATACAATATTCAGACAACATCTTATTATCGATGGTCTAGATTGCAAACTCCTTCAACAAAGGTGGAATATACTTATAACATATAAAACAATATAAATAACATGCATATAATATGCATATTGTTATGTATAAGATGGTAAACCAAAGAATAAAAAAGTTACTGAGTAAAGCAGTTTTGCTGTTTTCTATGTCAGTATACAAAACTGTATAATATTTTACCGATTGCAGAGAATATACCGTCATGGAATTATAAGGAAAAATTAATCTATATTAGATATGCATCATTTATTCTTTTCTTGACTAGTTCTTCCTATGAAAAGTGTAGACATCTTCAAATCCAATGGAGAAATGCACATAAGAGTTATTATTTATATATTTTGAAAGCATGAAAGTTAAATGATATCATACTGAATTCTTTGTGATGGATCTTAAAAAAGACAATTGTCTTCACTGATGCCCAGTAAAAAAGTTTATGTACAAGGGATCAATACCGCTCAGACCTGAGTTTTAGAATCTTTTGCCAGCAATTTCAGTACTGACAAAAAAACTATACATAGTAAAGGAAATGACCCAAAGAACAAGGGCCCTGTCAACTACTTAAGTCCTTTTAGGATTATTGTCCCCACCATTGACATTAGCCTCATGTTCAGTTTGTGTACTCAAAGTCTTTTTGTGCTAAGATGGGGAGCTTGGCTGAGAAGATATGTGCCTTTAAAATGTCCACTTAGAGACAACAATTTTATAATGACTACAAAAATGAAAAGCAATGAGTAATAAAAGAACATTGACTTTTGGGGGGAAATAGGATTGTCCTTGTTCCTTTCACTTAGTTGGATGACTCTCAGATCTTGACAAATAAAGAATAGTATAGTCAATCTGCTAGGAAAGAAGAAGCATGCTGATAGCAGAATTATGCTAACCAGTATCCAAATGCGTTCTAAATGGAAAGGTTTCTCAACTCAGCTGACCCTGCATACTTGCTGCCTGCACAGAGGAAACAAACAGTGTAAACTGTCAGGTTGCCCAGTCTAATTATAATTTATATATAACTTGGTTCTATTTAGCTAATATTATAATTCACTGCACACAAGATTCCCACTCATCTGGGAGTGTCTCTAAACTGCTATTTAGGGGCAATAGTTTTGAATTAATTACCTGATATTTCTCAAGCACCATGTTTGAAACCATCAGAAACCTTGAGCTGTAGTACTGGTTCTTGGATTTATTAGCAGTTAAACTTGGAAAAGTCTCCATTTCTCAATGTCTCAGTTCCCTTAACTGTCATATGTGGATCATTTATATTCTCTTTCCTGAAGATACAATGTGATAATAGATCAAAAAGTACTTTTGAAAATGTAAATTGATGTACAAATGTGAGGTCTTATCATGATCATCATCATCCTGCTGACGTAAGCCACTCAGTGGCTGAAAAGAACAGTCTCCTGTTACCTTATATTGCTCTCAAACTCTTCTACCTGGTGGATGCTTTCGGGGCTGTCATCTGTCAGTGCATGGAGTTGGGAGAAATACCACAATGTGTCATGGTGTGGTCTAAGTGATAACCTGTGTGGTCAGATTTAACCAGGCAGGGAATTTGGACAGTCATTAGTTTCCTATCCTATGGAGTGTGAGATCCATTCCATTGCTAGACAAAATAACCTTCCATCTGTGAATCTACTCATATAGGGTAAGTTTGAAGAAGGGCTCTACTCAGGGGAAAATAAGCAGTCTGTTTGGCATAGACAGTCGCTATCCGAGGGTACCACTTGCTTCCAGAAGTGTCTGGGAAAGCCAGTTTCCCTGCACCTGTTGACTGAGGGACAGCTGGGAAACAAAGCCAGTGGATGTCATGTGGCAGGCAGAGGGAACTGCTAATCCTATAGAAGGCTGAATATGGTTCCTGTTCTAGCTGGGACAGTAAGGGAGTGACCTGAGACCCAGCTAGCTTGTTATGCAAGCATTGAACACCCAGGATCTTTTACAGGCAGCACCGATTCTTGTATGATACGGACTCACTACCTATTCTTCTTTGAGAAAAGACCATTTTATTGCTTCCTAATTCCAAAGACCGCATCTATAGGAAAATCTCTGATTACTGCATCATGCCCAACCATCTCAATTCTACCTAGTTTCTAAGAGGTATTTTGGCACATAGGGTAAGAGTGCATGGGCTTTGGAGCAACGCTCCTGGGACTCAAATCCCATTTCCTCTGCTTGTGAGTTCTATGACTGTCAGCGTGTTAGCATCTCTGTGCCTCAGGTTACTCACCTGTAAAGGCAAATAACAGAAATACCTATCTCATAGATTTAAATGATACAAAAGATTTAAAGCTCTAAGAAGAGCACCTCCTGTATATTAAATACTTAATAAAAGTTGCTATTTTTATGGACCTATGCAAATTTGATCACTAAGCATTAAAAGTCTTAGAAGCAACACTTGCTGACTGAGGTAGGGGGTGGAACCTTCCATTTATTGAACACATATATTGATCTCCTACACTGTGCTAGGCATTTAATCCTCAAATAATCATATGTTTTCTTTGTTTAAAGATGAGAAAATCGAAATTCTGAGTGACTGACTGAGGTTACACAGCAGGTAGCAGATAAAGGAGGTCTTAGGACCACCTGACTCCAGTGGCCTTTCTGCTTTCTTTGTATTATTCTGTGTCAGAATCTTTGCTCCTTTTTCAGTCTACTCTCTTCACTTCCCAATCAGAACAATTTTAAAGGACATTTACACATGGTTCCCATGTGCCTGCCCAGAGGAACTCTTGGAGAAATATAATTATCCAGAAAAAGATGTGCATGTCTTCTCCTTATAATCCTACATATAGCTATGAAAGAAAAATATTCTCTTTACAAACACATATTTCTTCCAATGTTTAAACTCCAATAGCAGATGCTCACATAGAGATACAAACAGCATTCCTCTACTCACTAATATACACATATGCATATTAGAAATCAAGGTGTGAGTAGAACTGGCATATAAAGCAAAAGTTGATCATATCATGTCTAGTAAAAGTTCAAAGAAAGTTTTACAGCTCAAACTTAGCTGTTAAGACTATATGTAGAAAATTAATTTTGAATCTAGTTTGTTGTTTGAACTTTGAGAGAAGTAACTGACCAGTAACTGAAGGAAGTAGGAATAAAAACTGGTTTCTGGGAGAAAGTATAGAGTTCTGTGGACAGTTGGTAGAAGAACAGACATTGCTTCCTGGTCTAGGAATGTGCCAGAAGTTAAAAACAACAACAAAATCCCAAAAAACAAAATCAAGCAAACAGCAACAGAAAAGGCTCAAGTCTACGGCCTGATTTGAGGTCTGTGTCTAAGTAATGTTATTTCTTTGAGGAGAAGGGAAATGTGAGTAAGGACACAGCACCTCTGTTTAAGGAATGATGTGTGAACCATTCTAGCAGCTCTTTCCCAGCAGGACTCAGAGTTGGCCAGCTTCACAGCCAGTGAAGAAATTACTGCTGTAGAAATTCAGCACTTCAGTGACCAAACCAGAAATTAGCCCCCACCCCACCATAACAAGTAGCATCTTTGGAAGGCTAATGTAACAGTCTATTGAGTGCAACCTCCCAGTTCATAGGGGACCCAGAGGATGACAGCTTTTGAGAAAGTGTAGGCACGCTCTTTGCCCTACACCATCAGGCACTGAACCAAAGTAAAGGAATCACTGTGTAGGGCTGGTGTTCCTGGGGCCCAGATACAGAATAAGGATTTTTAAAATTTGCTTGAACGCTGACTATACATCCAGGCTCTTGTAGCCTGAGGGACCAATTTTTATAAACACATACACACACACACACACGTATTACACACACCTATTACTAGCATAAACAAGCTCTACATTGCACAAATATTTACCTGAGCTAACGGTAGTCGAGGTCTTGTACTACAACTTAGAAATCATTCATGGAGAGCTGATAATCTAGGCCTTCATCTGAGTTCCAAAACTATAGATAGAACTACATTTCAGTAAAATTGGTTTCCTTTACAATCCTATGTATTTAATTTTATTCAGCTAAAATCAATATTCTGAGAAGGATCCATATAAGCTTTAATCCAGCTATCAAGGGATTATGGCATAAAATATGCTTAGGCTTGTGCTCCAGGGGATTCTGGTGAAGGCAGGAAGAGGAACTGGTAGATACTGTAGATGTATTTCAAACCTCAGCGATCTAGAAGAGGTAGGACAGGATCCCTGACCACGGACATGTCCTATCAACATAATTCTTCCTTTAAAATAATGGTTGGTCCCACTATAAATATAAAAGTCTTCTCTATTATTCTTTCAAATAATCTGTATGCCATGTTTACTTTGCTACCTCTTGAATATTTTTTGTGAAGTATTTATTTCAAATAAAACACTTTTAAAATTTTCATTATTTATGCCAGCATATCCACTTATTAGATTTGTAAGAGATCTCCAGAGATAGTTGAAAACATGCCGTGATATTAATGTAAGCATCTACTGTTTATTATTTGTCAAAATAAGTTATATCAGAGAAAATAATGCACATTTCTTAACCTGATTATAATTTCCGGTGTCACATATCATCTTCAGTGAATACTAATTGCTACTAACTGGCATTTGATTGAAGCAGTAAAGAGGTGGATTCATTCTGTGTCACTCATTGAGTCCAGTTGGGTTTTGGCCAAGGCTTATAGCCTAAATGTCCAATAATAAGGGCATGATTAATTGAATCTTAGCACATCCATATGATAGAATAATGTGAAGCCATGAAAATGGTATTTTAGAAGAATACTTAGTAAAATTGGAAAATGTTTATAATAAATTTGCTATCAGTACTACACGGAGAATGAAATCCAGATTCATTATCGTGACCTCTAAGGTCCTGCATAATTATGGGCTCCTACACAACTATACTTTCCATCTTACCTCCCTCAGTCATCACACTTCATCCACATAGCTCTTTAGTCTATTTCGCTAACATGCCAAGACAGTTTCCACTGTCAGGACTTTGCATTATCTGTTCCCACTTCCTGGAAGGCCCTTCCTTATATCTTCACATGAACAATACTTTCTTGTCACTGAAGAGGGCCTCCTCTGACCACTTACTTCCCAGTATATCCCTTTATTATATTATGTATTGCATCTTACTATCTGATATTGCTTTACTTATTTTTAGTTTATATTTCTACACTTCCTACTAGATTGCAAGCTCCTTGAAAGCAGGGACCTTGTATTTCCTGTTCAGTGTTTTATTCCAGGGCTTTGAAAAGTGTCTGGCACTTAGTAAATGTCCACCACATATGCTGAATGAATAAACAAATAAACCAGTACTCTTGTTTTAATTTCAAAAATATGCTTATTTTAGAAATCTTCAAAAAAATATAAAGAAGAAAATAAGAACATAAATTCCTGATAATGACTTCAGAGATAATTATCATAGACATGTTAGTATATGTTAAGATACAGACAAGTAAATGTATGACCGTGGGGGTCATCTAACTGCACTCCCTGTTTAGATCTCCTCTTTTTCTTACTTTTTTCTCTCTTCTCTTTCTCAGAAACAAAATATAAATTTCCCTCATAAATTCCTGTATAACAGTTTAGTGATAATTTTAATTTCTTGGGAAACACCACACCATAGCCTATTAATGTATTTATTTGCCCAAAAATAGTGCTCTCCCAAACAGGAATTTTAGCACTCATGTTTTTCTGCTCTTCTAAAATGTGGAACAGAGCACAGTGATGGGATAGTGCTGGGACACAACCACATTTTCCTTTGTGGTGGGTCAGAGAAGACCTTCAGGAGGATTTGACTTCTCAGCTGAGACCTGAAATGTGTCCAGATCAGCCACACTAAGTTTATAAGGTTGGAGACCTGGAGGGTGGGAGAGACAGAGAATCCCAAACAGAGAGAGAACGACTATATGTGTAAAGACCCTAAGATGAGAGAACCTTGAACTTGAGGAGAAATAAAAGATATTCCATGTTACTACTAGTGCATAATGTGTCAGGGTCTTTTGATGCTGGGGAAGTAGGCAGAAGCCAGAAAAGGAGGGCTCCATGGTAAGCAGTGTATCATAAGGGCAAGAAATCTTTTGAGTGCTTTCAGCACTCAGAAATATCATGGTGAGTTTTTCCAAAGATCATGCAGACTGCTCATGATGAAATATGGAAAGAGAAAAACTTTTGCCACTTCTGTGCCTATGCAAATATATAATGAGTGTTTTTTCATATCTAGAGAGAAGACAAGAAAGCTTATGCAACGTGTGTTCTGGACTTACTTCAACCACACACGCATCAAGCAGCAGACAAAAGGAAATAAAGGTACGGTGTCCTTGGTGGCTGCTAATTGGGAGACTCTTACTATCTGTGTCAAGAGTCGTCTCTACTCGTTATTATGTCATTACCAAGTTAGATGGGAAGGGCCACCATGATTTGGCTGGCATGATAGCTATCATAAGGGGATCATAAAATACTGTCTTTCCTCATGTATAGCAGTGCCATCTGCAGGTTCCTTCTCTAGATCAGGGGTCCCCAACCCCTGAGTCCCAGACCGTTAGCAGTCCGTGGCCTGTTAGGAGCCAGGCCGCAGAGCAGGAGGTGAGTGATGGGCGAGCGAGTGAGCGAAGCTTTATCTGCCGCTGCCCATCGCTCCCCTTTGCTTGCATTACCACCTGCACCATCTCCCCCCTCACCCGCCCTGGCTGTAGAAAAATTGTCTTGCACGAAACCGGTCCCTGGTGCCAAAAAGGTTGGGGACCGCTGCTCAAGACGATCTTTACATGGTCAGGAAGCTCCAGCAGGATCTCTATATGCAACCCCACCCTGCTTTGCTCCTGAGATATAAAGATATATGCTTTCTCCTGGTGACTGTTCCACATGCCAACCTGAGACAGTCTTGTACTTAAGGCCAATTTCAGATTGGCCGGCCTCGCCCTCCATCTGCTGCCCTCAACCCTGTAACTTTCAGAATTTACTTGATACCTCTGGCATGTGGATGGTGCCCTTCTCTCCTTTTGGTAACTTACTTATATCTCCCTCCACCCTATTTTCACAAATATTTTAGTCTTTTCAAAGATGATAAGTGTAGAAACAAGGTTTTAAAAGGGATAGGGTAGGCAAATTACTGTGAGTAGGCAACTCAGCATCATGTCTTAGAAATATAATCGTTTTTCACAGTATATAGAGAGATGGTCTATTATTTGGGGGACATTTCTAGCCTTTTGTAATTCACCCATATTTATTGAGCTCCTAATATATATATATTTAATGGGGGTCAAAGATAAAAAAGGCCTTCCCCAGGACAAATAAAAAAGCCAGTCCCCTTAGTCTGGTGCTTTCTTCCCTCACAGCTACTCAAAGACTTCACGCTTTTCCCTATTCCTGTCTTTTCTTGTATTAGTTTTCTATTGCTGCTGTAACAAACTACTAAGAACTTAGCGACTTAAAACAACATAAATTTATTATCTTATAGTCCTGGAGGTCAGACATATGAAATGGGTCTCATGGGCTAGAATCAAAGTGTCGTCAGCAGAGCTGCATTCCTTCCTGAGACTCTAGGGGAGAATCCGTTCCTTGCCCTTTTTAGCTTCTGGGGGCTGCACATATCTCTAGGCTGTGGTAGCATCACTCTTACCTCTGCCTCAATATTCACGTCTCCTTCTGTGACTCTGACTCTTCTGTCTCCCTCTTATGAGGACTCTTGTGATTACACCGAGCTCACCTGGAAAATCCAGGGCAATCTCCCCATCTCAAGACCCTTAAACTTAATCACATATGCAGAGTCCCTTGTAACATGGTAAGTGACATATTCACAAGTTCTGGGGATTAGGGCAGCAGCGTCTTTGGGGACGGGACATTATTCTGCTTACCATACTCCTGCATCGTGAATTTAGATCATTTTTACTGTTCTTTATTTCTTCTAATTTACCTTTATGCTTTCATCTTCTCATCTGTAAAAAGTAAAAAAAGGCGTACACATCACCTAGAGTTGTTTGCAGGAGTATGCGTAGAAGAATCTGGCACACATCACACACTTCAGAAGCTCTTATTGCTTGGGGAATAATATAATTTTACAACCACCTTCATGAGGTTAAAAATTCCATCATCCACACATACTGATGGTAGGTGGTAGGACTTATGAGGCGATATATGATAATTTAATATGATATAATACTTTAGTAATTGATTCTAGGAACATATATGCTTACATTTTGAACAGTTTAATCTTTGAATCAATTCAAGAATCATCAATATTTTAGCAACTCTAGCAGAAAATTATGAACAGATCAATTGCAACTTTGGCTTTCCTTCCCATCTGTGACAGGGTAAAGCATCTGCATTTTCCGTTTTCCTTCTGCCTTGTATGTTCAGGAAAATTGATTGTTTTCCATTGAGATTTTCCACCCCAGCTACATCTAGTGAGTATCCCCTTTGTGCCAGCTGTTTCTTTAGGTTTTTGTGATATAGTTTTAAGATAACAAATAGAGCATGATAAATTTAGGACAAGTAGAGATAAAGATACGTAAATAGAGTGACACTGGGAAGGGCTTTGTCTACTCAAGAGGGAATAAGAGCAATAGTGGCTTAAAGCAAAAGAAGTAGGGGTTCAGAGTAAGTGGGGTGGGAGATTTTGAGGAAACCACTTGTAATTCAAGGGTAGGATACCGATGATGACAGAAATGAAAATGTTTTAGATTTTCAACACAATGAAAATATGTTTCTTACCCTTTGACATTATTTGAGAGATTCTAGTAAATAGGGATTTATTTTCATTACTTTCGGTGGTTAGATTATATTTTTTTCAAACCAACTCCATGCCTTGACTCGTCATGCGGAGTTTAGTTTTTGTTTAAATTATACATCATCCAGTGGATATGTTACATTCTCTTCAAATTTCTTAAACCCTGCATGTCAGTCATACTCATAAAACCACTTGCATCCATCTGCCTTCTCCTCCAGCAATCTTTATCACTACCTATCTTTCCTCTCACAGGAGGAACTGACCCTTCTTTAGTTCAAGTTCACCTTTTCTACCTGTTCTAAGAATATTGTTCTTAGGTACAATTTACAAACATGTCCTCAAAACACACTCTCACATACACTTTACCAATGCTGCATTGCAGGTGCTCTCACTTTCTCCCTTCTACAAACAAACTTCATTAAAGAGTCTAAAGAAATTGCTAGTTCTTTCATGTCCAATTTGCTGCTAAACTCACTTTGATCTGATTATTTTAATGAGATAGAAAATAGACTTGTAATTATCAAATCCAGTGACTGCCTTCTACTTAATTTGGCTGCTCTATAACATAATAATATTGATCAAACTTTTTTTCCACTATAGTATTCTTCACTATTATATGTTATTTCTATCTCCCCCCTTCAGCTCACGAATTATTCTCCTTCTGGATTTCCTCCAGCTCTGTCCCTAACCGTTGGTAAATTCCATGGTTCCACCTTTGACCTTTAACCCGTTAGGCATAATTTTGTGTGTGATCTTATCCACTACTATAGATTTTATTAACACCAATTTAAAAGGCCAATGAAATTAATCTCTAAAGCCTCCTATGTTTACTATTTCCTTAAATGGAACCAATGAAGTTATTATTAGTGGAAGTATCCATACTTGAAAACTCAAATATCCTTGATATGCCTTGCTTCAGTCCATATCTTTTAGCTATCAAGTCATTAATTGAAACTTCCCCTGTTAACTATGAAATCCCTCTTCTCTTCTCCATAGCTCTATCAGTTCAGATTTCCTTTCCCAATTCTCTCAGTTATTTCAAGTCACTGAACTGAGCTTTCTTGGATGTCTCTTACTCTCTGACTCATCCTTTTTTGCAGACTTGGGCATGGCATTCCCTTCTTTAACACTTGTTTTAAATCTTGGAAAGAAAAGGATAATATATAAGTCCTTTACAATATGACCACAAAATCCTTTCATTCAATTACCAAGCCACATCTCATTTTAAACTATATTAGCTCATTTTTAAAATGGTATGTAGAGCTGAGAGTACCACTATCAGAATATAAAGAAGAAACTCTCTAAAGGCACACAACAACACAGCTTCAGGCAGTGTTCCATAGCTGTAAATGCTGGATAAAAGCTCTAACGGGCAGATCACTTGAGCACAGACAGTAGAAAGAGGCTAGTTGAATCTGTGGCACTCCTGAGGCATGGTCATAAACATTTGACTGATAGTGGCTCACAGATGGCTGACCATTAGCAACACTATGAAAAAAAAGAAATTAGTTACTTGGCAACATCATCACTTCCACTGTCACTTCTAAAACCTTCCTCTTCTTTCTCTGTTACTTCCCCTCTTCTTTTCTCTCTCCCTCAACAAATATGCATAAGATCTTTCAACCTAGGAGCTTGTGACTGGCCCAGGGACCCTTCCTATGAATGGTTCACCTAGAGATTTCCTGATATTGAATTTTTGTCCAAACTAATCTACCCTACTTTCCATTCACATAGGATAAGCAGAATAATTTTTTCATGGCAGAATACCCAAAAGGGGGTTCTCTTTCTGTTTTTGTCTGTGGCTACATAGTATCTCTCATCTCCTGTGTGTTTCTAGAACCTTGCCACACCCATGTCAAGAAGCAGAAGTTAATTCCCCTCCTAATTCTGAGCAGACTTTTTGAATTACATGTGTCCAGGAGAGCGTGGCCAAAAGTATGCTATGTTAATTTAAAGGCTGGCCTTAAAAGGGTGCAGCATCCATCTAACTACCTGAGGCATTCACCTTTGGAGCCCTAAGCTTTGATGTGAGCAATCTAGCTGCCTAGGCTGTCATGATTTGAGGAAGCCAAAAGTAGTCTATGTCGACTAACCATGTAGAGAAACCACAGAAAGAGGCCCTGAGATTATATGAAGAGAGAGAGCTTTCAGTGAATTTAGTCATTTGCTATTCCAGTTCCAACTCGCCTGACTACAGTCACATGATATATTCTGAGGCAAAAGTATTCAACTGAAGCCAAATTCCTGACCTAGAGTAAATGTAAGAGGTAAAAAAAAAAAGTTGTTTTTTTAAATACATAAATTTGGTATGATTTATTATGTTTCAGTACTGACAGGCACAGATTTTGTTCAGGCCTCCACTCTATATTCAGAGTAAATCCTGTTTTGCCTAAATTAATTGAGTTTTCTCATTCTCTGACTTGGTTTAAGAATAAGCATGGTTTAGGGGTTACTTGGGTATGGCCAGTAAGATATGGGGCAATTACTGAAAGGAATCACACGTATAACAAAAGTACATTGTCTTCCATCAGATATCTTCTCTAGAAATGGTTTTAATCGATAACAAGCACACTAAGGGTGACAGAATGAAAAGAGAGAAGGGATCTGTGTCCTTGACACTTGATCAACTGAATTAGCCAAACCTGGAAATGCTATACTCGATATCTCTTGTATATGAGGGACTATATTCTGGTTTAGTTAAGAAATTTGACTTAAGTTTTCTGTTATTTGCTGCTTAAATCATCATAACTCTTTTAATACCTCGATATAAATACATGTAATAGTCAAGGATTGTCACTATAGCCCTTGCATTATGGTTTAAGAATAAGGATGCTTAGAATAAGCAAGATAAGAAGTGAGAAGTTGGCAAAATAATCTAAAATCAGGACAGAAAATTGGTTATAAAAATTTACCAGGCTGCAAACATATAATAGGCTAGTACCAGGCTATCTGAAGGGAGGCAGTCTTTTTAACTTAGGTAAACCATGAGGAATTGTTCAAGCGACTAGTCCCCAGGGCCGTGGCCTTTCAGGGCATCTGGATTAGTAGGGAGACTAAATAAAATATAAATCACACAGAAAGGTAGCATTCTCACTCTTATGGAGTAACCTAAAACAGAGGAAGAGTGATGGAGTTGAAGTGAGTGAACTGGAGAAAACTAACTCAAGACATTCACTTCATGGTGGGCTTGAGTTCATACTGAGAACTCGAAAGAGAAATAAGACAGCTTACAAGTACTGACTACATGAGCAGACAGTAATAAATGATCTTAAATTAGTGCTTATTTTGTATTAGGCATTATTCTAAGCACTTTATGTTTACCAGATTATTTAACTCTCATCAAAACTGTATGTTAATTCCTTCCCAATTATCAGATAGGGAAACAGACACAGGAGGCTGAATAGCTTGCTCATGGTCTTACAGCTAGTAAATGCAATCTGAAGTTTGAACCCCATGCATTCCAACCCCAGACCTTACGTTTTAACCTCTGAGCTATATTTTGAGGATGATTTACATGTTTAAGTTTGCAAAAAATTGTTGGCTCAGGAGCTGGGGAGATATTAACCTTTCAGGTGGTGAATAGCATTGCTCAAACTATGAGGAGATGAAGAAGTGATGACATCCCAGGGGAATTTTCAAATTTCCCTGGGATTTCAAATATAAAGCCATTTCAAATATAAATGCTTTATCAAAAGGAATGAGTATGTTGTAACTGATAGCCTGCTCTAAATAAGTCTAGCTTTGGCTAGTCTCAACCAAAATACTTCCAGGTACAGTTAGTGTGAAGTTTTAAGCTACTCTCGCACAAATATATAATACTGTCTACAGCAGAATCCTCAAATACCTCAGTGTGTGTAGAAGGAATTAAAAATTATGATGATTCATGTAAATAAATTGCTTGACTTTAGAAACTGTTGCTGGGAAGAAGATTAAGAAGTTGCATCTGTTGAAAGAAAGAACAGAGAATGAGCACTGACAAAAAAGAGATATATATGGGTGAGAAGTATTAGAAGCCATAAAGATACTTGTGAGAAAGGGAATCAGGTAACAGCAAAAGCCAATAAAAAGTAACCTTGGCAACACAAAGTTTAAACATGTGGAGCTAAGAAGAAAGAGATAAAAGTTACAGTAACTGAAAAAAGTTAATTTCCTCACGTCGGAGGAGAGTATTTTTCACTCTTGCACTCACTCACAGACATGCTCAGAAAAGGACATCTATTCAATGATTTCAACAAAAGACAGCCAAATCTTATATCAAGGTTAAAGGCTAAAAAATGCAAAATTAAATTCTGAGTCATCTATCTTGGAAAAATTGTTCTGAAATCAAAATTGTTCTTCCTTTTGAATCTTAAAAAAAAAGAACTTTAGAGTTAGAACTTTACCTTTACTTGCATGGTGTCATTTTACATTCAGAATTATGTAATCTGAGTAATCTTATTCAATTTTATGGACCGCCAATTGTATTATAAGATGTTTGCTGTTAAATAGCCTCAGGCCTTGGCATTAGCCAGGATTCTCTTTGGTTTGGACAACACACCATCCCATTGGGCATTCCTCTGGAATCCGACTATCATTGCGAGGAAATGTCCTCATTTTTATGGCCGGAGAGAATCAGATTGGGGAATTTCTGCCAGGAAAATGCATTGCGGCATCCAAACATATGAGTAAAGAGGGACTGTTTTAAGAACTTCATGGGTTTTTGTTCTATTTTTGGGTGTTCAGAATCGTCTAGCAAAGGCAAGGAAAGTCTTAAGTGATGGTAGAAGTAGGCCACCTAGTCTAATTTTGGGTAGGAGTTGAATACATGCCCTTAGATCTTGAAGAATACTTATCAATAAAGATTATGAAATCATTTGGTTATCATTACAGCAGTTTGTCAAATAACATATCAGGAGCTAAGAAAGAAGAAAATCACTTTCAGAATATTAGACTATTTTCCAGGATGATAACTGAGTGAAGCTTCTATTTGACATCAGATTAAGTGCTATAAGAAGCAGTGCTTGAGTTCAACCTTCTCTCTCTAGTTCAGAGGCATGAATCATAAGGGATGTACCCAGTTACTGAGCTATTTATTGTCACCTGTGAATTCTGTTTAAGATTAAAGGGAAGGGATGGAGGGAGGAGGATCCATCACTGCAACTAGAAGAAGTGAAAGGACATGTACCAAGCTGCAGACAGCAATTAGTTTGCCATATCATACAGTGCAAATAAGATTATGTTTAACTTTGTAAGAAACTACACAACTGTCTTTCAAAGTGACTATCATTATCAATTCCTATCATTGGTGGGTGAGCATTCTTGCTACTCCACATTCTCACCAGTATTTGGGTTTGTGAGTGTTTTGTATTTTAGTGTATAGTAGCATCTCATTGTTTTAATTTAATTTGTTTATAACACCATAGTTCTTACCTTTTTATTAATAATTCAAAATTAAAAATGTTAATAATAACTAAATTATTAATTTCCTAGTATGAACAAGGCACTTATATAACCAGACTTTCCAGTGATCAACCTCCCTTATTTACACAGACATACTTCATCAATGAAAGGATTGAGACATTGATCAATGGATTTTGTCAGTGGATATTTTAATAAATGAATAGTTCCATTTCTGAAATAATCATTGATCTCCTTAAAATATTATAGAACAAATTTTCTAAGAATTTCTTTTCATTAAGAAGAGGACATTTCCTGTTTCAGCTTCAACATGAAAAGAGCTTAGATGTTATTACTCCTGTCCTTACAATAAGAAAAAGCTTGACAAACTGAAAACCAATGACTTTTCTGGGTCCCACCCAGAGAATTGAGGTTTCAGAGCAAACCACCATCCCCAGATCTGAAGAGACAGGTCTTTATAGAAAGTCATAGTTGAGACCTGCATATCTGGAGCAGAAGCTGTTGAAGCCATAAAAATGTTCCCATAATCTTATACAACATGTCTGGCTTTCAGCAAAATGTTACAAGGCATGCCAAGAAAATAGGTAAAATCAACAAAAGCAAAAGCTGGTTCTTTGAATAGATAAATACCATTAATAAACCTGTAACCGGACTAACCAAAAGAAAGAAGAGAGAAGCTATACAAACTGCCAGTATCAGGAATGAAGGAGGAGCCATCACTACTGATCCCATAGACACTAAAAGGCTAATAAAGGAATAGTACCAACAATTTTATGTCCACAAATCGGATAGTTTAGTGAAGGAACTTATTTTTTAAAAGAAAATCTAACAAAACTGACACTAGGAGCGATAGATAACCTAAATAGCTCTATTACTATTAAAAGAAATTAGATTGATAATTAATAATCTTCCAAAAAAGAATGCACCAGGCCCAGATAGTTTCATTGTTGAATAGTAGATTTAAGGAAAAAATAATACCATATTTTCATAATGATCTCTTCCAGGAAATTATAGCAGAGGAAGCAGTTCCTAACATATTCAATAAAACCACCATTGCCCTCATAACCAAACCAGATAAAGACATTACAAGAAACAAAAACTACTGAGCAATATCTCTCACGAACACAGGCTCAGAAATCCTTAACAAAAGTTAGCAAATTAATTTCCATAACGTATTAAAATAATTATACCAGATATTCAAGGCTGATTCAACATTTAAAGATGTTATAATCCATCATGTTAGCAGGCTAAAGAAGAAAGATTACATGACCATATCAATTCATATAGAAAAAGCTTTTAACATCCAACATGTATTCATGATAAAAAATACCAGAAAACTAGGAATAGAGGCGAAAGTCCTCAAGATGATAACAAATATATACAAAAGACCTACAACCGGCATCACGCTTAACTGTGAAAGAATGAACACTTTTTCCCTAAGACCCAGAAAAAGGCAAGGGTATCCTCTCACACCACTCTTATCAAACATTATCCTGAATGTTCTAATTAGTGCAATAAGAAAAGATATAAATGGCATCATAGGAATTGGAAAAGGAGAAATAATATCTTCAATTTGAAGATAACATAGTTAGCTATGTATAACATTGCAAAGAATTGACAAAAAATCCTTGGACTAATAAATGACTACATCAAGGTTGCAGGATGCTAGGTTAATGTTCAAAAGTCAGTTGCTTTCCTATATACTAGCAATGAACAATAGGAATTTGAAGTTAAGAAAAAGACATTTTTAATAGTATAAAAAAGGAAATAAGGTATAAATATAAGAAAATATGGGAAAATCTAAAAAAAATTCTGATGAAAGAAATCATAGAAGATCTAGATAAGTGGAGAGAGAGTCTGTATTCATGAATTAGAAGACTCAATATTGTTAAGATGTCAGTTCTTCCCAACTTGCTCTATAGATTCAGTGCAGTCTCAATCAAAATACTAGGAAGCTATTTATCAGATATCAACAAGTGGATTCTAATGTTTATATGGAAAGGCAGTAGACCTAGAACAGTCAACAAAATACTGAAGAAGAAGAAAGTTGGAGGTCTCACACTACTCAATTTCAAGGCAATATAAAACAGCATAGTTTTTGATAAAAGATTAAACACATAGATCAATGGAAGAGAATTGAGTCCAGAAATACACCTGTAGTCAACTGATCTTTGACAAAGGAGCAAAGGTAATTCAATAGAGAAAATTTGTATCTTCAACAAATGGTGCTGGACCAATTGAGAATCCATATGCATAAAGTGAACCTAGACAAAGAACTTAACCTATTTTACAAAAATTATCTCAAAATGGATCATCAACCTAAATGGAAAATGGAAAACTATATAACTTCCAGAAGAAAATTTAGGGTAATGTTTAGGTCACCTTGGGTTCAGTGATGAGTTCTTAGAATACCAAAATCATGATCTATGAATGAAAGAAGATTATAAGTTGAACTTTATTAAAATTAAAAACTTCTGCTCTGAAAATGACAATGTTAAGAGGTTGAAAAGATAAATGACAAATGGGAGAAAATATTTATAAAAAATATCTGATAAAAGATTTGAATCCAAAATATGCAAAGAACTCTTAAAATTCAACAATAAGAAAACAAACAACCCAATATGAGAAAATGCACTAAAAGAGACAACTTACTGAAGAAAATATACAGATAGCAAATAGGCATACGAATGATGCTCAACATCACATGTCACTGGGGAATTGCAAATTTAAAAATATAAGATACTACTATACACCTATTAGAATAGCTAAAATTTAAAAAAACTAAAGGATATACTAATTGCTGGTGAGGATATAAAACAATAAGTACTCTTATCTATCGATGCTGAAAATGGAAACAGTACAACCATTTGGAAGACAGTTTGAGAGTTTGTTACAAAGCTGAACACAGACTTACAATACAGCACAGCAATCATACTCCTAGTATTGGAATGCATTCTCATATTAATATTAATTCCATCTCATTTTAAAAGTAGACATTTTATCACCAGCTTTTGTATAAGCAAGGGAGATTCTGGTCTTGGCAATAGCCTCAAGTCTGATTTTAACTTTGCCCAAATGGTGGTGATGTTCACCCTTCTCAGCAAATGAAATTTTCATCTGTTTTTAAAGTAATCTACAGAATATTTATCTCTCAGCTTGCTTCATAAAAAAGACCTCCCGTGAGGCAGTATGAATTATTTTCACACTACCAGAGTGAGATTTAATGACATTTTAAATAAATAATAGTATCCTGTTTACATATAATAAAGTGTTACCATTTACAGAGTTTCTAGTTTAGATTTACAAAAATGTACTAAATCAGACATGAGAATCATGATTTATAATTGTTCTATTACTGT
This sequence comes from Phocoena phocoena, assembly GCF_963924675.1. Taxonomy (NCBI): domain Eukaryota; kingdom Metazoa; phylum Chordata; class Mammalia; order Artiodactyla; family Phocoenidae; genus Phocoena; species Phocoena phocoena. The sequence goes on from NC_089227.1 coordinate 80,029,472, forward strand.
TTCTCAAAGTATTTATGGTAGGAAAGGTTAGTGACTGCTGCTGGCATGGTAGTAGCGGAAAGCTAATGATTCTCTTGTCTTTTAAGAGAGTTAGACTCGGTTCATGTGCCAAAAAACATACCTCAAGGCTGTGCTTTAAATGCTTAGCTCATTTATCTCTCATCAGTTAGGTAAATGAGATGCAGAAGTGGTTTCTAGTTTCTAAATAACTTTTTATGCACTACTGAAAGCCTTAAAGGGTCCTAAAATGCTTTCTCTTGTTAATGAAATTTCACTCGTATAGTCTGTTCCGTAGTCTAGAAGACTCCTTTTTAACGCCTCCAGGCAGTATGCCATTGTTTATAAGCTCCTTTTTACTATACATTTACATTATTATACATTTGCTATACATTTTACTATACAAAAAAACTGACTATAAATGATTGAACTATACTTTCAGAAAAAATAAGGCACAGTTCCAAATTTATGACCCACCCCTGTAAAGAGGTGATTTATATTTGGGATTACTATTGATGTTAAATATTCTATTTCTTGGAGGATATTAAGGAATATTCCAGGGCTGAACTCTTTATTTTCTCATTATAATAATTTATTTAAGTAAGAATACAATTAGTTAAGTGAAAATAACATTAAGCCTTTTTTTATATGATACTTAAATATATTTGAATGGTTATGGGTCTAAGACTGTATTGGACTTTCAACCAAAAATGAATTTCAGTTTGGTCTTTGTTATGGTTTCTTTGGGAATGTGCTATGATATTGATTCAGTTAAAAATGAAACTTACTTATAATCCCTGGTCAACATTTCATGACCCTCCAATCTTTGAATTAATTATAAATTGCTTTATAACTATTCCTCGTCTTTTCCTTTCTCTTTATCCATGATCTTCCTCTGACACAGCTATAATTTATGAGTTTTCACAAGTTTATCTCTTGACTCTCTGAAGTGGCTTGAATAAAAATTTTCATTTCTTTCTTAGATCGACAATAGATTAATTTTTTTGTTGACAGTAGGGTGTATGGATCTGTATTCATAATACTTGAAGTAAAGAGAAACTAATAGCAGACAGGCAGCTGTGGGCTCTCACACCAGCAGGGACTTTCAGAAGTGACAAAACCAAGTTAAAGAAGCACCTGGTAAAAATAAAGAGTTTACTTAGATATAACTACAAAGGATTTGCAATAATGTTTAGTGAGATTGATCAGAAAGTATCAGGAGCACATATGAAACTGATTTACTGAGATTCTCTGACAAAGGTAGACTATTGTAGGGCACTTGGGCTCTTATCCGTGGACCATGGGAAGAGAATGAAGATTGGCTTTGAAAATAATTCAGTTAAATACTGACCCTTCTAACATACACATCAAGCCCTAATAATGGGCTTAATTCAGAGTTGCTGGATGTTTGAATTTTTCAGAAGCAACAGCAGTTAAAAGAAGTGAATGTAAGTAAAATCATAGGGCAAACAGTATCAACAGTGTACAAAAGTATATAGCACTCTTTGTAGTTTCCTTAGTTAAGTATTAAACAAAAAAGTAAGAGTTATATTTCCTTAAGCATTCAGATTCTTTGAAGATATATCCTAATTAGAGAAAGAATGGTAGAACATGATAAATATAGAAGATAATTAATGTATGCATCCAAAAATATTAAGTGCTTCATCTAAAACCAATACTCATTAATTGTTAATTTAGTAAAATTTGCCATTATGTTCAGGCATATTAAGCCATATTAAATAGTGTATCTTAAAGTTATTCACACATTCTGTTCAGCGTAAGGAGTTAAGATGAAAGAATGTTTCTTTAAAATGTAGATGACAAGGTTATTAAAGTAGCACTGTTACTTTAGTTTTGGAATTCAGAATAGGAAAACAGCAATATGAAACAGTAAAGTTTATTTCAGTGTTTTAAAGTCATGCAAGGTTCATTAGGTAGCTATTAAAAGGCAATTTTTTGTTCATCTTGCTTTGACCATATCGCCTTAGGCCTTCCAACAGGGTTCTCCTGCCAAGAAACAAATTAAGTACTTATTAGAGGGTCACTAAGGCATCGTTACAGGAGTAATAGCTCACTATAGGTTCTTGTCATTAGTTCATTTATTACCTTCTCTCTCACAAGCTTTATAGAATCATGGATTTTTAATGTGTTGTGCTCTGTGGTTATCTCAGCTTTGTTACTGCTCATGGAATTTGTTTCCTTTTTGATTTTAATAGCTTGTTTACAAAATGATAAGTTCTTTTTCCTACATGAACTCCTATAAAATGGCTAGAAAGTTGCTATAAACTTGACAATTTAATGCAGAATATAAACAATTATAATATGGATTCTTTATCATTTCTATGATCCCTTGCTTACTATCCCTTCTTTATCATTTTCTAATTTCCAGTGTTAGGTATATTATGTATTTCAATAGTTGAACCCCAGTGAAATCTGAAAATGTCATTGATAGACCCATGCTGTAAGTTTCTTCAGATACCTCCAATATAGTACACCAGCGTGGACACTCTCTAAAATGGAACTTTTAGAAGAGGAGATCAAGATGGTGGAGTAGGAGGACACTGAGCTCACCTCTCCCCATGAACACAACAAAAATATATCTACATGAGGAGCGACTCTCACTGAAAACAAACTGGAGACTGTCAGAAAGACTCTTCTATAACCAAGGCTATAAAGAAAGATCCACACAGAGTTCAGTAGGAAAGAAAGAAAAGCGATTAGTTCAGGACTTGTGCCCCTAGGAGGAGACAGAAGAGGAAGGAGGGGGATTACTTTGTCTTGAGATCCTCCCTGGAGAGTGAGTGGTTTAAACCACATGTTGGGCATCTTAGCCCTGGGGTTCAACACTGGCAAGACTAATCCCCTTAGGTGCTGTGAAAACCAGTGGGACTAACAGAAGGTCTGTAAGAAATCTAGACTTCTCTCATGAAGAGCAAACACACACACTTGCTTACTCCTGGGACCAAGGCAGGAGAAGCAGATTGAAACTGTCTGGGCCTTGGCCAGTTTCCCACAACCACCGCACCACATGCTCTGGCCCATGCTGAGCACTTGTTCCAGCCCCTCTTGCTCTGGAGCAGCTCCCCACTAGGGTGACTGTTGACCCAAACTGCCCCAGCACATGCCCCTGCCCACGTTGGTCACCTGCTCTGGTCCCTCTTCCTCAAGCACTGCTCCTCTCTGCTGGAAGGAGGGAGAACGCACACTTAGTAGGAATGGAACCAGCTTGGACCCGACCCTCAGGGCTTCTGCTTTAGCACCTTGGGACCCAACACAGCCCATGATAGGGTGGTGGCAGGCTCTGAGCATAGGAAAAGCCCTAGCTCACACCTGGTTCTGGCTCTAGCTCCTCTATCTCCAGCTCCAGTCTTCCCCCAGCACACCCTAGGGGAAGACGTGACCCATGTTCAGCTCTCCCACCAAAGCTATTGCGCACATGTCAACTGCATAGGGATACTCCCAAATAAGGATACCCCTTCAGGACCAGGATAGGAAACTGTTTCACCAAATTCCATGGAGGCAGTGAAGGTTAAACAAAATGAGAAGACAGAAGAATGTTTCAATTGTACTACGATTCAACTTGTACTTTAAAAATAGGTGAATCAACTGCCTGTCTCCCCTTATCCCCAACCCCTGGCAATCACCAGCCTACTCTCTGCCTCTGTGTGTTTCCTCATATAAACGGAATCATGCAGCATGTGCGGAGTTGCTAATCAACGAACATAGCGTTTCAATTATGCAAGACGGTTAAGGTCTCTAGAGAGCATTGTGCCTAGAGTTAACAATGCTGTATTGTACACTTGAAAATTTTAGAAGGGTAGATTTCATGTTAAATATTCTTACTACAATAAAAATGTGATTAAAATGTTTAATTTTTTATTTTTAGAGCTAATATACTTTTTGAGATTAGTCTTAGTAATCATATTTTGAGAAAAATCTTAGGTTTAAGTAGAGGTGACAAGATTTATCATAGGAATTTTCCTTATCCTGCATTTTCTGAAATATCTTCTCAAATATGAGGCACGTAATTTAATATATTTAATGTCAATCACTATTGTTAGAGTATTATAACATTTTATTATGAACTACTTTATTTCTAGCGTTTCTGACTGTAAAATAGCTATTTATTTGTAAGATTCTGTGACCTGTCCTGATAGATTTTAATGCTATATGTAAGAAATTAATACTTCAGTCATTGCTTGAAGTACATAATACTGTGTTTTGAAAACTTTCTCAAGAATAATAATAATTAAACAAATTAACACATAATATATATTTAATATAAGGAACACATGTGCCAAGTTCTTCTTATGTGGAAATAATAAAGAAGAATGAAAATCTGAGTTGTTACCAAGTCTGAATTTTAGAATTAAAAAGTTAATTTATTTAATTAAATCTATAACTCCTTCCAGTTGGACCAAATCAATATTGACAGATTGGAAACTAACTTATACTGCAGGTGGAAGGATGTAAGAAGAATGATTAGGACTTTAAATGACTGAATGTGAATCGATCCTTCAGATGTGCTTAAAAACAATTTGTTTTCCTAAACCCATTGAAGTCTTTTTTCTAAAGTTATTCTTTGTTTGATTCCAATCATATAGTGATGATTTTAAAATGAGTACATTGTTGCCAGAGAATTGAATCCAAAAAACCTGCCATCTTTTGGTATATTTTATTTTTTAAATAAAAATTGTATATATTTAAGGTATACAACATGATGATTTGATATACATATATATAGTGAAATGATTACTACAGCCAAGCTAATTAACATATTATCTCTTGATGAAGTTACCGCTTTTTGTGTGATGAGAGCACCTGAAATTTACAAATTCAGGTAAATTTAAGCAAATTTCCAGTATTCAATACATTATTATTAACTTTAGTCATCATGCTATACATTAAATCTCTTCATCTTATATAACTGCAACTTTGCACTCTTTAACCAACATCTCCCCCGGTAACCACAATTCTACTCTCTGCTTTTACATATTTCAGCAATCCAACTTCTGTGTATATACCCAAAGAAAATGAAATCAGTACCACAAAGAGATATTTGCATTCCCATGTTCATTGCAGCATTGCTCATGATAAACAACCTGAGTGTCCCTCAGTGAATGGATAAAGAAATTGTGACACACACACACACATACACACACACAGAGGAATATTATTCAGCCTTAAAAAAGGGAGATCCTCCTATTTGCAACAACATGGATGAACTTGGAGGGCATTATGCTAAGTGAAATAAGCCAGACACAAAGGAAAAAAAAAAAAAACACATGATCTCATTTATATGTGGAATCTAATTCCATTGAATTAACAACATTTTTTCATAGAGGAAGTTTAAGCTACAACACCTGAATTACTAAATATTTAAAATCAGCATTGCCTGAATGATTGTTTTCATTGGAAGTAATGCAATCAGAGAAAGTAATCAATAACCAGTATCTCAGGAGATTGTAAAATTGCAGGTTTTTACAGTGACAATTAAATTGTTATCTAACCATAAAGCTTAAATGGAAAATTTTTCTTTGATGTCATTCATGGTGATTAACATACAAAACATAAAGATCTCTTTGTATAATTGATTATATAAGAATGTTGAGATTGACATTTTTTCATGCAAACTGGTATATTCAAGTACGAAAGATCTGAACATTTAAAAAAAAATTAACCAACATGTTAATTTATGTGCTCAAACTCTCACTTGGCATTATCAGTTCAAACATATTTTTTATGAAGGAGAGTATAACTTCTGCAGTGGAAGATTCAGTATTTGCCATTTTGATTATACTGTAAGTTCCATTTATGTTAGTAGAGTATGATTTTGATGAGGTGATGAGGTGAGAATTTAAATAATTCACAGTGGGTTTTTTTCTCTCATTTAGTCAGATAGTGAGCTTATGTGAATGCCCTATAAACTCATCTCAGTGCACTTTTCTTGTCCTCTACTTGTCCTTACATAAGCAGTGACTATTAAAATGATAGGAGTCACAGGTAGAAAACAAATTTATGGTTACCAGGGGGAAAAGGGTGAGTGGATAAATTGGGAGATTGAGATTGACATATACACACTACTATGTGTAAAATAGATAACTAATAAGGACCTACTGTATAGCACAGGGAACTCTACTCAATACTCTGTAATGACCTATAATGGGAAAAGAATCTAAAAAAGAGTGGATATAAGTATATGTATAACTGACTCACTTTGCTGTACACCCGAAACTAACACAACTTGGTAAATCAACTATACTCCAATAAAAATTTTAAAAAAAGAAAATGATAGGAACTTTAAAGACTTCAGAAGTTTCTTGGTTAATGTTTCCAGAGAAATAACAAAATTACATATGTTGTATTTAAATAACAGGATTTATTTTAGTAGTTTTATAAATGACCTTGAATAATGACATTGCATAAATGATTGTACAATGACCCTTGTATAATCATTCAGGATCTGAATGAGGCACTTAATTTTTCAAAAAATGTTTGTTGCAGTTTGTGAGGAAAATTATAAATTACATATAAAACTGAAGCTATTTAATCTTTCTATATATCAACTTCCGTATAGGAAATTGATGTAAAGCTGTCTTTTTCCCATTTTGGTCATAGATTGGTGTGAAAGGATCCAACTCTTAGAAAAATCATGTCATAAAAATTGTTCTTACCTTACATGTGAGTTATGTTCAAAAAGTTCTGTATAAGGTATTTATTGAGAATTCCAGTTGTGTGTTCCCAGAGAAAGAGGAGGATTTATGGTAGCTGGTGAGCAAAGGTCTCGGAACAGCTAACTAAAAGTTTTCCCTCAGACCATTAGTATTCACAGAGTTATTAATAGGTATTCCAAAGAAAAGTAGAATTTCAGGAGTAAATATATTGATTAATGTTGGAGTTGAATGAATTAAACAAGTTTTCTTGCTGTAGGATTCTTCAATACCTTTAACGTTAATGTGCATTAATATGCATTGTAAGATACAACATACAATGTTTCTGAAATGTATTTTGCCATGAAACTTCTAATGCTTTTGAAAAGCTCACAGGACATTTAATTTTCTCTAAGGTAACAAATAGTGCTTATTAGGTCAGCATTATTTGGACTACTTCATATGCATTAACTTTTTTAAAGTTATGTGTGGAATCTGAAAAAAAAGTGGAATTTGCTTGCTACTTCCAAATATGGATGTCTTTTTTAACATACAAACAATATTTTAAATAGATTGTCACTCAATGGACATGTCTTATATTTATCCTGCGGTTTTTTGAACCTCCTGGCATGGAACCATATCCCTTTTCAAGGTCCAGTTTGCAAAGTGCACAAAATGTTGTCTCACTTGGTCTTTACTGAAACTTTCTAAAGCATAAAGCTGAGGCCCAGAAAGATTCACAGCCTGTAGGATTGGAAGCCTGTAAAGGGAAGAGCTGAGATTTGAATTTGGGATCTGGTGGATAGTGATAATAGATGCATCCAATGTCTGTGGAATGGTATATTATACTATTCCTTTGGAAGTTGTCTGCTGCTTTCAAGTCTTCCATATTTTTAATTTTTTAGTCTTCTATATTTTTCAAATCTGCTATATTTTCTGCTTTCAAATCTTTCATATTTTCCATTTTCCTTTCTCCTTTGCTCTCTAACTTGTTTAACCTTTATTCTCACTCTAAGAGTTGTCTTCCTTCCTCTTTTTCTCCATGACTCCTTATCATCCTAGACTTTCTACAGGAAATGAATATTAAAACATCTAATCCATTCTCTAGTCACCAATAAACACTACTCATTGATCAATTTTTTCTTTCTCTCTTAATGGGTTTTGTGTTAAAAGCTATAAAGAAAAAGATAAAATTTAAAAGTCTCCTTCCTTTGGTTCTAGTATAGTTATCTCTTGGAATTAAATAAAAAATGATGAAAAAATTGATGGAAAAGCAGAGAATTTTTTGAGTATGTAAATGTATGAAATGAAATTTTGAAAATGTATTTTTCAGAGAATATCCTAGACTGTACATACTAGTCATTTTATCAAAGTTGCTATATAGCATCCAAAATTAGTGTGTTGGAGCTTGCAGTGGAGAAAGTAGGAATTGCCTACTCTGCTCTTTTATCCCAGGACACCTTCCTCCAGACATACAGTACATCATGGATGCAGTGAAAGAGTAAAGGTAGTCAAGCAAGAGGTTGAATGGGATGGGTGCCATAGTTGAGAGGCTGTGGAGTTGGGAGGAGTAGAAGAGCCCAGCCTATAACAGTGGTGAGGGCATCTTGATGATGGAGAAGGGGGCAAGGATTGAAGTAAGGAACATCATATGATGTGCTTTGAAAGATAAAAATAATATTTATAGAAAGCGTATGAGAAGTTATTTTCTGTAATTATCTGTAGAGAGATTATTTTCTGGGATTATCTGTAAAGATATAAAAACAGAAGTGAAAAATATGGTATTTAGAATTGGTCATACCTGAATTCAAGTCCCACATCTGCCACTTACCAATGATATGACTTGAACAAAACTTTTTAACTCATAAAAACCTCAGTTTACTCATCTGGAAAATGGGTGTGTGTGAGATAAACTCTCATAGGTCTTAATTTGTCAGTTAAATGTTCTACTTCTTTTAAAGTGCTTGGCACTAAAAGTTCTCAATAAATGCTAGCTAAAAGTATTGGTATCAGGGAGGCTGTATGTGTAAATCTGGGACTCCCTGAATATGTGCTTTAAGTTTTTCAGACCCATTTGCAGTTGTAAAATCAGCTCTTTCCTTCTGGCGGAAATGCTTAGTTTATCAATTAACTTTATAATAATTTCCCCTCCTGCTGTAAAAGTGCAGCTTTAGTAAATAATGACCCAAGAACAATGCCAGGAAATGTACTAAATTTTCCAAACGGATTTCTTTGATTCAGTCAGTAACTATTAATTAGAATATGTAAATAACTTCTAAAACTCCAATTTCTTTTTTTAAATTAATTTTTATTGGAGTATAGTTGATTTACAATGTTGTGTTAGTTTCGGGTGTTCAACAGAGTCAGTTATGCATATATCCACTCTTTTTTAGATTCTTTTCCCATATAGGTCATTATAGAGTATTGAGTAGAGTTCCCTGTACTATACAGTAGGTCTTTATTAGTTATCTATTTTATACACATATAGTGTGTATATGTCAATCCCATTCTCACAATTTACCTCCCCCTTCCCCCTTGGTAACCATAAGTTTGTTTTCTATATCTGCGAGTCTATTTCTGTTTTGTAAATAATTTCATTTGTACCATTTTTTAGATTCTACATTTAAGTGATATCATATAATATTTGTCTTTCTCTGTCTGACTTCACTCAGTATGACAGTCTCTAAGTCCATCCATGTCACTGCAAATGGCATTATTTTGTTCTTTTTTTTTAAATGAAATTGAATACTATACTATTTTAAGTTTGTATTTTTTAGAAACAGTTGTTCCCAAACACTGATCAATTTGACTGCTTCCATCAAAACTAAATAGGTGAATTCAGGCATAAACCAATGTAATTTTAAAAAATGCAATATAAGATTTTTTTTTGTCAAAAAGATATTGTGGCCCACTGTAAAATATCTAAATGATGTGTTATCTTATAACCATTAGTAAATTGTTGATCTAACATTGATATGCCAATAATGTGCTATTCTTCTACCTTTGTTAGCTTTTATCACAAATAACATTTAGAAGGAAATAATAGGAATCCAGTTAGAATTGTTAAACAAGGTTAATATTTTTTGAGTATCTACTGTGTTTCTGGCAGTGTATTAGTTTCTTTATATGTGTAATGCATTGAGTATATGATATTATTCGTATTATTTTATTCAGATGGCAAGAATAGATTTGGAAAGCTAATAACACACTCAGAGTCAGATAGCTGTAAGTATGGCAAGTCATGGAGCTAGAAGTTCAACCCAGTCTGTCTTATTCCAAAATCTATTTTTCTAACTGCTATACCTTGCTGCCTTTTTTATCATTGTTCAAAACTAAGCTTTCTTACACATTGAAATTTTCAGTTTGCTGTGTTATGAATACCTCACAATCCAATTCCTGCTACATAATATCAATATAAAAATCAGATGATCGGCTGATAATAGTAATAGTAGCTAACATTTACTGAGTAATTAATAGTCTGTATTATGTGTTTCAATATGCAATCTTTAATATTTATAACTACCACTTGAAGAAGTAGTAATTGCTCTTACCCCCATTCTACAGATGAAGAAACTTAGCCTAAAGGAGGCAAATATGTTGTATATAACTAGCAACTAGTAGAGTTGTGATTCAAATCCAGGTGTGTCTGATTCTGAAGCTCTTTACCACTTTACTGTTTTGCCCTTTGTTATCATGAAGCTATATATTGTTTAGTAATTCTTATGATGAGAAAAACATATCCCAAGAACTGAGAGAGACATTTCCAGACCTGAAATTATCTAAATACCCTGACAGGTAATTGCTAGTAAACCAAAATTCCTCAAACCAAGATTTTATGGGCTTCATATTTATGCTCAACTCAAGATTCAGGTTAAGGTGACTTGAAAGTTTAAGATGCCCTGGGGTAGGTGGCATGGCCCAATGATTTGGAGTTTTACTCATCTTTAAATGTATGGATACAAATTACATACAGCTATGTATCTCCTTACTCTTCAAGATAACTGAGCTATGATATTTAGCTGAACAGCTGTGTCCTTCTTTGCTTTCCTGCCTTCAAATAAGCCGCTTTTTATAACCCAGAATGTTCCTTGTCTTCTCCACACACAAACATTTTAATATAGTACTTGAAAGAGTCTGGCCCTAGTGGCTCTCTCTGAGAGTCAGCTTAGGGTAGTGGTTAAGAAAGGGAACCTGGAGCCAGACTGCCTGGGCTCAGATCTCCTTCTAGGTATGACTTTATTTAACTTCTTAACCTTTTTGTTCTTCAGTTTCCTCATGTGTGAAATTGGGATAATAATAATAATAATAATAATAAATTTCACAGAGGGTTGTTATAAGAATTAATTGAGTAATTTTTGAAAATATGTAGATTGATGTCTGGAATAAAACAAGAGCTGCATAAGTACTTACCAAATAAATTTTTAAAAAATAAAGCTTTCACTGATAACCCTGATCAGTGTCCTCTCTTTGTCCCCTATTTCCTGATGCACTAGATTCAACTCTTAGGGCACTTACCACATTGCCTTTTCTAATAATTACTTATTTGTATACCTTTTTACTTATACTAGATTTTAAGCTTCTTGCGAAGAGACAACTTCTTTCATTGCTTCAGGTTATTGTTCAATAAGACTCATGCATAAGTGAACCAACGACTCTCTAGAGGCAGGTAAGTGACTTCCATTTCCTTCCGTCCAAGAGAACATTGCTGATGATTGCAACACCATTACATCATCTGTCACAATAAGATGGCAGTTCAGGGCTTACCCTGGTGGCGCAGTGGTTGAGAGTCTGCCTGCCGATGCAGGGGACGCGGGTTCATGCCCCGGTCCGGGAGGATCCCGCATGCCGCGGAGCGGCTGGGCCTGTGGGCCATGGCCGCTGAGCCTGCACGTCCGGAGCCTGTACTCCGCAGCGGGAGAGGCCGCAGCAGTGAGAGGCCCGCGTACCGCAAAAAAAAAAAAAAAAAAAAAGATGGCAGTTCACACTAGTGGAAATTGTTACCTTCTGATATGATCATTTGGTGCCTTCTGTGTATGTGGTAGGTGAAACAATGTTCTTACAAAGTTGTCCGTGTTCTAATCCCAGAACCTGTGGATATGTTACCTTACCTAGCAAAGGGACTCTGCGGATGTAATTATATTAAGGATTTTAAGATGGAGAGATTATTCTGGCTTTTTCAGGTGGGTCCATTGTAATCACAAGTGTCCTTTGAAGAAGGAGATAATGGAAGCAGAGGTCCTAGTGGTGCCATTGCTGGAGGGGAGGCTGTGAGCCAAGAGATGTGGACAGCTCTCTTGGTAAAGGAAAGGAATGGATTCTCCCTTAGTTCCTCCAAAAGAGCTGACACATTGCTGTCAAGACCTCTGGCCTCCAGAATTGTAGGTCAAATCACGTTATTTTTAGTTTGTGTTATTTTAAACCACTAAGTTTGTGGGTGCAGCAGCCATAGGAGACTAATCAAATCTACTTCCCGGAATGAAAGATAATGAAAATAAACGATAAAAATAAAGGAAAGAACAAAAGAATGAAGGAACAAAGGATGCTTTACTACAAATTACACCTTTGTAGTTATTATGAGTAAGAACCAATAACTGAATAGACAATTAATCATCACAAATTATAGTGGGCAGAAAATAAAACATCCATTGTTGGGAACAAAATTTAAAACAAGTACATTAGTTTTAAATGTACTTGGAAGTTGGTCAGAGTTTTTATGAAAGTGCCTTTATCACGAGCAAGGCATTGTAAGAAGAAAAAAAACCCTGAATCAATACTGTAATTCAATTTAAAAATGGAAGAATCACAACCAAGTACAGAGTTTCTTTTTATAAACCCAATCTTAGAAATGATGAGTAAAAATTTTTAAACTAATTCTCTCCTAAGCTACAATATGTAGTTCTTTTCACCATGTTTCCCTTCCCTCACTCTTTCATTTCCACTCCCTGATTCTGCTTGCAACCAGAAGCAGTTGTATGTAGGGTAGTCATGAGGGGAGAGTAAACAAAAGGGCAATGGCGGAGATGATACTGTCAATCTCGTTTTAATAAAGAGTCTACAGAGGGGCTTCCCTGGTGGCGCGGTGGTTGGGAGTCCGCCTGCCGATGCAGGAGACGCGGGTTTGTGCCCCGGTCCGGGAGGATCCCACATGCCGCCGAGCGGCTGGGCTCGTGAGCCATGGCCGCTGAGCCTGTGCCTCCGGAGCCTGTGCTGTGCAACGGGAGAGGCCACAACAGTGAGAGGCCCGCATACCGCATTAAAAAAAAAAAAAAAAGGAAGAGTCTACAGAAATGCTGAACAGAAGCTTTAATAGCATTTCTGGCAATAACCACCCCTGTTCCCCATGTATTTTGAATCAGATTTAATTTGAATTAAATAGAAATAAAAACTCTTTACCATTGCACCCTAATGACTGTAATTTTCTCTCAAGCTGTTACTTATACAGTATGCGGCACCTAGGAAAGAACATTCTTAATCCTTTTCTAATTGAGTCTCAAGGCTAATGTCTTTATTTAAAAAACTCACTTATTTTTGAAGGCTGAACTCTAATACTGTGAATTAATATGACATATAAGCCCTTCTGGATTTTCCACAAGAAGAGAAATTCCTAACTTAGATGTCTTCCTTTAGTTACAATAATTCTAGCTAGTCTAATGATACCACCCAGTTTGTCCTTTTGAGGGCTGTAATACTCCTGTCAGCAGCTCCGTTGGAGCATTTAACTCACCAGATATCTGTAACCCTGATTGCCAGAGCCAAAAATGTCTCCAGTATGACTTCAAGTAGTTCAACTCTCTGGTGCCAGATGGTATGCAAATAGAACCCTTCTCACAGATACAGATGTCACTGTGTGCAGAGCTTTTGCGAGTATCTATTCTACTCCTGCTGGGAATATAATTTGGTAGAAAAACTCTTTGGCCGACCTGCCTATGATCTGTAGACTATAGACTCATTCCCAGATGACAGCTTTAATATGTACTTTCCTATTAATCAAAAATGAAAAAGAACCAAAATTCAAAATTAGGGATGAACATATATTTTTGAAGCTGGATCAAAGGAGAGACTTGATAAAAAATTTAGAAAGATTACTAAAAAGGAATATCACCGAATGAGAGATCTAATTTGCCATCTCCTCCTTCTCTCACTGTAAATGCTGCCAAGGAGAATACCAAACTGTTTACAACTAATGGAGTGAGGGAACTTGTTTGCATCCATGCATCAGTTCCTTGATCTAAAGGAAGGCAGTAATGAATAGAAGGAATATCAGTGTTAAGAAAAGTATCTGAATTAGGTAAGAGTCAGTTTTCAGAATGAGTAATTGAATCCAAACCCTATATCCAGAGTTTTCCATTGTTAATATCTGAGCAGCTTTTAAGGACTTTTCTTTGGTTCCAATTCTACCCCTTGGGGTGGGTAGAGTAGGATTATTTTTCTGTTTTTATGCAGTTTTAGATCATCCCATAACCTAACTTATTCACTTGATCACATATTCAAAGATTTGAAGAAAATTTTAGCCTATGACACTTCGGAAGATAAATCTGCTTTAAAATAAAATTATTTATAATTTTACAGCCCAATAAAAATTTTTAAATTGTTTGTGATTTTAAAGTGTCCATACCACTATCCTTTTCATTAGAAAAACATATAAAATCTGAAAGTATTTTATATACTCAAGTATAATCTTAGGAGTGAAATATAAGGCTTTGGAGAAGTAGGATATATATTTTCTCTGTTATTTTCATTGCTGTAGTTGTGCTGGACTTCAGTCTTTAGCATGGACAAATAGAATGATATAGTTTTTTGCTTTTGCCATGTTGTACAGTTTGTCAGGTTTAACCAAATATTGTCAGGTAATTTAACCAGATTATTGGTGTACCAACAAAATATTTTTAGAAATCAGCCTAGAGAAAACCCGAAACTATACCCTAGAGCTAAGCCAATTGGTTGGTTTGTAGACATCTCCTTGTAGAATTGGTGTATTTGTTTGAATTTGAATTTGAGGTAGAGTATTTAATGTCTAGGAAATAATGAAAAACTATTTTTGCACGTAAACCCTAAATGTGGTGCTATTCTTATAAAGAAAATGTCTAAGAAGAATGAGCTCAATATCTTTAAATATTTTATAAGGAAACCCACTGTTCTTTAAGAGTTTAAAATACTGCATCAGGGACTTCCCTGGTGGTCCAGTGGTTAAGACTTTGCCTTACAATGCAGGGACTGCGAGTTTGATTCCTGGTCAGGGAGCTAAGATCCCACATGCCTCATGACCAAAAAAACCAAAACATAAAACAGAAGCAATATTGTAACAATTCCAATAACGACTTTAAAAATGGCCCACATTAAAAAAAATCTTTAGAATATTGCATCAGTGACACAAATGAGCTACTAAATAAAGTGCATTTTTTAAACAACAAACCCGATTTAATAAAATAAGTCTCAATTAAGCAGGAGGTTAAAGGTTAAAATATTTAACTAAGGTGATTCTACTGATGGATGAAGTAGACAAACTGGGATTTAAGACTAGTTCCATCAGATTCATGGCAAATTATTTGATCTCATCGTAAGGCTGTGGGAACTCTTAACAGCCTTAATTTACTTACCTGCAAATTGTAGCTACCAGGAGGAATTGATAGATACCATATAGTGTTTGCTTCATGGTAGGTCTCAGTGATTTTTAGATATGATAAATGATGATGATGCTTAGTATCAATATTATAATATCTAATAACACTACATCTATACCAAATTCTTTTGTCCATTTAACTTTAATAGACTACTCTTTCCATTTTGAAATGTTATCTTTTTAATGATCTTATAAAATCTTCACTGATTTTTTTATTCAACTTGTAACCTTTTTTTTTTTTTGCTTTTTCTGCCTATTTGCCACACGTTTTTCATGACGTGTGGAATCCCTATGTTACGAGATGAATATCCAGTTACTACCTTTTTCATTAGGCCTTGGGCAACTCTGGCTGCAAATACTTATAAATTTATGTTACAATTTCACTTTCTATATCTTCTTACTTTTATTTTTCACTTCGGTGCCCTATATTTCAGTACAGTATAGTTTTAATGTGCTCTTTATTGTTCCTTGGTGAAAACTGAATTTTATTAAGCCCAGGCTCTAATTCTCATCAAGCTATCCTATAACTATGAGTTATATGCATGAGTCTATGAATATGAAAGAGAAAGTTCATTCTAATCTAAAGCATACAGATTGATCTTATTATCAACAGTACATAATAGAGACTTATTATTCTTCAGTTTGCCTAGTGTCTTGCACAGGGCCATCATCAATATAAACCAAGTTCAAGGCATAATGCTTGCTTTCAAGAAGTTGGAATAACTAGTTCAATTCTTTCACCCCAGTATTCCCTATCAGATTTACAGTGTTACTTATTTTAAAACACTACTGACATCACCATCAACAAAAATACTAGAATTTATTTTTGTAAAAAAATGTGGGAAAACAATTTAAAAAACAAAAACAGAATTTAATTTAAAAATTTAGTCAGTATGATGTGTTTATTACATTCAGAGGGCTGATCCCTATAAAGTTGCCATAAGTCTCTTTGGTCATCTGATTTTAAGGCAGTGATTTGTAGTAAATATTAGTGTGTATAGGAGTCCAAGCCCCCTTCTCCCACCCATCCTCTGCCATCTCAAGAAAGGCGATACTGTCATGTTCTGTTAGAAAACTGAAAAGAAGATCTCTGTTGTTTTTGCACCATTAATTTATAATAATATAGAAGAGTATCTATTTCTCAATCTGTGTGCCTCTCCACCTTCTGTGTAAGTGCTATTGTATTAAAAATTGAGGCATATGGAGGAGGCTGTAGTAAATCAGTAGAGGTAATGTTTTCTGTGCCTCTTAAAATCATGTAATTATGATTCAAATCCTTCACAGCTCATGTATAGTAAAGATAGGTTCTGCACATCTATATTGGCATTTAAACAAATAAAAGTTTATGACTCTGCAGGTTGGAAAGAAGTTTCAACCAGTTAATGTAGACCTTGTGGGAAAAATCCCTTTTAAACACAATTGTTGCTGGAAAACAGGATTTACACTTAAGCCATTTTTTCTGTTGCCTTAAGATAGTATGCAAAACATTTGAAAGGAGTGACGCTTTTAGTTTGACTATTTCATTATTATTATTGTTCTTAGTTTGCGGGACAGCACTGAAGATAAGGGGTCTTTGTAAAGTACAGTAAAAGTGGAGTCCTTCACTACATGTCATTTTTATT
The DNA here is from genome assembly GCF_963924675.1 of Phocoena phocoena. Classification (NCBI taxonomy): domain Eukaryota; kingdom Metazoa; phylum Chordata; class Mammalia; order Artiodactyla; family Phocoenidae; genus Phocoena; species Phocoena phocoena. The sequence continues at coordinate 80,046,361 of NC_089227.1, forward strand.
TTAGCATCTTGTTCTATATTTCCTCTCAGAGAGACAAGGATACTACATAAACAAAATTTACCAAAATCCTAAGATTGTGTGCTTATTGGAGGAAAGGAATGGCAGTGATGGTAAAAGATGAAGGGGAAAACATAAGCAAATAAATTCAAATAAGAGTAAAATTTTATAATGAAGATGGCATATCCTAAACTAAGGAATAAAATTTATTTAACTTCATGCTCCTGAAATTTAAATGAATAAGTAAGTATATATATGTGTGTGTATATATATGTAAGTATATATATATACATATGACATATATACCAGTATATAGGGGTCAAACCACCTTCACCATTGTGGGCAACCTCAAACATCATCACATAGGCATCTGATATACCAGGCTTCCCCCAAAACAGATTAGGGATACATGCATGCCATCAAATTGAAATGTAGGCATTTTTGCTTACTCAATGTGTTTATCTCATCGGTAGTTTACATAATTTTTCTAAAATGCTATTCAATTTAAGATGGGGTTTCAACTGCCAAAACCTGTCAATGAGGTATTTTAAACATTTGATGATATTCATAATATTTGGTTTCAAAAATTAAAAGCAAAACACCTATTTTGGTGATTTAACAGAGGTTCATAAGTTAGTGTGTCTACTTTTATCTATTATGTTGTTATATTTCCAGTGCAAAATTGATGTTTGAAATTTCAAGGTTGATGTCTTCAGGAATAGGTTATCCCTCAAACAATGAACATGATTTTTGAGAATGACCAAAGTAAAAGAAAAATGCCATAAATCCGGAGTGTGTTCACAAAGGGAAGAAGTGCCTTCTCTATCTCTGAGTACTGGGCATTCACAGCAAGCCATGCATTGCAGGAGACTTTTGTTTGTTTGTTTTAAAATTTTACAGAAACTTTGGGAGGCTGGAAGGGTGGAGACAGGGAAGGTATATCTACTTTGACGCTGAGCCTGGAGTATATAGAATTTGGTTTTACCTTTTCTGTGGTTACAGTGATGTTTTTCCTAAAGATAATTGTTTCCTCTCAGGGAGGGGCTTATGCCCACACTTAGAATGAATTAATGTGAGAATGCTTTCAGCAGCCATCACCTTGGAGAACTTCAAAGAGTGAAGGTCAGGTCTGAAATCAGCTGTCTGGTAGAAGTTAGGAAAAGAAATACATAACTTTCCCTGAGAATTTCCAGAAACGCTTGGATAGCACAACCTGCTTTCAAAAGAAAGAACGGGAAATCCCGCTGCAGCCGTTGCCATAACCACGATGCTGAAAGGAAAGAAGCAGAATCAGCAGGGGCAGCCACGGCCACTGCAGCCCCCATCTCCAGAGGGGAAGAGACCCCAGACAGGATGGGGGGCTCACTGCTCTTCCCAGAGGCCCTCTAGGACCAAGGGGACCCATGATTGCACCAGTGGGGAGTCTCCTGTTTCCTCCTTAGGGTAGAGGCCCAATTCAAGGAGGTTTAGGTCCCTGGTCTGGCCCATATGGTCATGGTTGGTGGGGGAGTCAGTGCTGAACCTCCTTCCTGGACCAGGCCAAGGGGGTCCCTCCGGGGAGGCCTTCACAAAGAACAGAGACAACCTTGAACACTCACAACTGGCCCCTTAACAAGAATGCCTGCTGACCCAAATATGGACCCCAGGTTATGGAAGACAGATCCCACCACCCTCTCTGCCAACAGTGCCAAAAAGGGCCATTGTTGATATGAAGACCTCTGTGCCTTCTGCCACCCAGGCATCAGTGGACCTCTGTGAGACTGTGCCTTTCCACCAGCCTGGAAGGGGCCCTCTATGGCCAACAGCCATTTATTTCCCTGTGTCTTGTGATGGCTACTGTGTGGCTGTTCCACTCCCGACCTCAGTCACTGACACCCGCCCCCAGAGTTGTGTTTCATCACTGGTGCCCTTTCTTCTGATCCAGCCTCCAGAGCCTTGCCTCAGGACCCCGTCTTTGCTCCCTTCAGCTGCTTCCTGGATCTTCCTCTCTCTCACCAGAGTCACTTCCTGAAAGGCCACTCTCCCTGCTCTTGGACTCCGTAGTTTCTGCCTCAGTAGCACGATCCCCACCGCCGTGGTCTGTGATCGCTGTGTCTTATGCGACTCTGCATCCCCCTCATAGCTTTTCTCAGCGTCCTTGGCATTTTGTGACTTCCTAACACTAGAGGAAATTTTTCTGTCAAAATGAGTGAGGCTCTTGGTACCTTCTAGACTTTCCCCACCTCCCAACACGTGAAACTTTCCACAACTTTCCCTGGCATCTTCATCCTTCTCCTGGAGTCAGTTATTGTGGGTAGGACACAGCCGCTGAGATGTTTTATAAAGCCTCTGAGGGACCTTCTGTAGTTCCTTCCCAGTCCATTTTAGTTAGACTATGTCACTGTGAAGCCGTCAGCCCTTTTGTTTGAATTTTGTGCCTCTCCACCTGGCCTGCCTTTGGTGGAACCTGGATAGTACTGTCGCCCTCTTCCCACTCTCTGCCTCTGCATCCCTGGCGTTGGTTGTTTTCTGTGAAAACACCAGTGAACAGGTTCAGTATTTTTTCAAAAATACGGAACCCTTCACGAATTTGTGTGTCATCCTTGCGCAGGGACCACGCTAATCTTCTCTGTATCGTTCCAGTTTTAGTAAATGTGCTGCCGAAGCGAGCACCAGGTCCAGTTTTGAACTGACCCTGAGGAAATAGGTCAGGAACTGTGTGGGGAAGAGGGAGGGATGAGAACCACTGGAAAACTAAGAATAATTTTTTTTTCATTTTAACATTTTTTTATATTGGTAGTAAATGCAGTGGAAACAAAAAGAAAAAGAAAGGAAAAGAGGAAGGTAAGACAGGAGGAAGAAAGAAACGAGAGAGAAAAAAGATAACCCCAAACCGTACTTCCTGTGGTAAGGTATAACCAGGAAGCTTTATTTTAAACCCTGAAGAACTGTGGCACAGTTAAAACTGCAGGAACATCTAAAGCTGAATCATATAGCAACTGACTCTGCGTTTGAGGGAACCTAGGTATCTAAAGGCCAAAATGTATATTCCACGTTTCTATTTAATTGGACAAAATATATTTGAAATTTTTAACAAGCAATAATAATTACCCTGCTGCACATCTACCACATGCTTGACGTGACTTTAAGTGTTTACAGCTTTTATGTATGAGGTTGGAATTGTTATTACCACCATTTTTACAAAAAGGAGACTCAACAGTGAAATTAAATAACTTCTCAAAGTTCTCACTGACAGGAAGTTTTGAGGACTGTTAGAAATTGCTTCAAATTGAGTTGTCTAACTCTAGACCGTGTGCTCTTTATTGCTATGATATTATTCTGGAATTATGTCCCTTTTAGCTTCACAGACCTACTTTGTCAGCTTCTGCTGGGAAATCTCATTATAGGAGGTGCACACACATGTGGAAACTCTGCATTTCTACTCCTCAGTGACCTGACAACTCCGAATTTGGTAAAATTCAAGTGTAATTACTTGTGGCTTTTTATCTCCAAGTGATACTTCTTCCAAAAGATGATGTGTTGAAAACAACATTATAGACCAAAGTTCTCCAAATATACTTGAATATAATGTCATGGAAATCATTCTAGCAGTATAGCGTTTATCCCTCTTTAAATCATTGTAGCATTTGACTATTATCTATTTGTTTCTTTTTTGTTTGTTTGTTTTGTTTTTAATAGAGTATCCTGAAGAGTATATATTCAAAAAATAATAATTGTTGAATGACTGGATTTGGAAATTTTTCACCTGTGAAAGCTGAATTCTAGCATCAGACACAGCTTTAGCTACCCTTAAAATAGACTAATGATATGCAAACGTTAGAGAATATTTTCAGAATGATTTTTTTCATTCTGAATTTTGTCTCTAACAGTGGAGACAAGGTATGTACTATGGAAAAGCTGGTGGTAACCCTAAGGGTCATCAGAAGAGACTAGATTTGTATCTGCAAAATGTACATGTTTCTCCAGACATAGGATTAAAGTCCCTTCAGTCTGATTTGGGTCTCCTCTTTCTTTTCAATACATTAACTTCTTTCCTCTGAGACCACATGACTCCTTACAGTCAAAATTCCAGGTTTATTTGCTTTCTGTTTATTTATCTTCTTTGAGGGAAATAAAAAGAAGATGAGCAATCAGTTTATAAATATTGAGTAAACTGAATTTCACTCTTTGAAATTTTGTTGTGCAACTAGGAACAAAGGGTTATATTTGTTATAATGGTGATGAGGAAAAAAAATTGATGAGATGATAATTTAGAAATATTAAACAACATTGCTTTATAAAATAATCTCATTTACCTAAAAATTAATGGAGAGGCTGCAGAAAAAAATAATGGTGACTTAGGAGAACCCAGCTTCCCCATCCCCCCACAGAGATCAATGATTGGATAGCTGGCCACAAATAAAAAACAGCTCTGGGAGACCACTAGAGTCCACTTAGGAAGTTTTAGCAGCACAGTGGAAAAAACTGAAATAATCACACAGAGGAGAAGGAAGACAACTTCATTTTGCTTGCATCATCCTATCCCTAAGCCAGCACTCTTCAGTGCCAAGGAGTTTACCAGGCACAAAGAGTTTCTCTCACCAAGAAAGGAAGAACAGAGTGAGCAACCACCTTTTCCAGCCTCTTGGGGGCACTGCATGAAGATCTCGCTTAGGTTTCATCCCACCCAGTCTGGCAAAGCTGAGATGTATAGAGCTGGCTAGGAACAAGTAAGAAAAACACAGATTAGCAGACATGCAGCAGGAGTGACTGTTCATAGAGACCTGGATTAAAGACTTAAACATAAGACCTGAACCTGAAAACTCCTAGGACGAAACATAGGGAAAAATCTTTTTGTCATTGATCTTTGTAGTGATTTCCTGGATATGAAAAGTACAAGCAACAAAATCAAAAATAAACAAGTGACACTGCACCAAACTGAAAGCACAGTAAAAGAACAATCAGCAAAAAGTAAAGGCAACCTATGGAATGGGAGAAAATATTTGCAAATCACATATCTGATAAAGGGTCAATATCCAGAATATATGAAGAACTCATATAACTCAATAGCAGAAAAAAAAAAGCCTGATAAAAAGCAGTCAGGCAACTCAGTAGACATTTTTACAAAGGAGACACACACAAATGGCCAACAGGTACATGACAAAAGCCTCTACATCGCCAATCATCAGGAAAATGCAAACCAAAACCACAATTAAATACCATTCTCACACCTGTTAGCATGGCTATTATCAAAAAGACAAAAAATAGCAGGTATTGTTGAAGGTGTGGAGAAAAGGGAACTCTTGAGCACTCTTGGTGAGAATATAAATTGGTATAGCTGCTGTAGAAAACAGTGTGGAGGTTCCTCAAAAAATTAAAACTAGAACTCCCATATGATCCAGCACTCCCACTTCTGGGTATATATCCAAAAGAAATGAAAATAAGATTTTGAAGAGATATCTGTGCCCCCATGTCCATTAGAGTATTATTCAACCTATTCAAAAACCTAAATGTCCATCAACACATTTCATATATGTATGAAAAACAATATTATTCAGTGAGAAGTCCTGCCTTTTGTGACAACTCTGATGAGCCTTGATGGCATTATACTAAATGAGGTAAGTCAGAGAGATAGACATATACCTTAAGATGTTACTTATATATGAAATCTAACAGAGAGTAGAAAAGTGGTTACCAGGAGCTAGGAGGTGGTGGAAATGGGGAGATATTAGTCAAAGGATACAAACTTTCAGTTATAAAATTAACAAATTCTGGGGTTCTAATGTACAGCATGATTATAGCTAATAATACTGTATTATATACTTGAAAGTTGCTAAGAGAGTAGATCTTAATTGTTCTCACCACAAAAAAGAAATGGTAATTATGTGAGAGGCTGGAGGGCTTACAAATTAATGTTATGGTGGTAATCCTTTTGCAATATATAAATGTATCAAATTGACACACTGTACACCTTGAACTTTTACAATGTTATATGTCAATTATATCTCAGTAAATCTGGGAAAATAGAAATAAATAAACGAAGGAAGGAAGAAAGGAAGGAAGGCAGCAGGCAGGCTTTAGGGAGTATTTTGGAATCATTAATTCCTTATGCCATCACATTGTTTTCTTGGAAATATAAAAATGACTAAAGCAATATACTGACTTTTTATAGGTATAAAAGTAAAAATACATTACCTTGTTACTTTATTGTGAGGTCCAGTTTATTATTAGAAACATAAATAACTACAATTCACAATGGAACCTGCACTTAAACATGAAACAGGCTCTCACGTGATACTGTTAGTTGATTATGAACTGGTCAGCTTCCTTGAAGTATGAGAGGTCACAGTTGGAACATATTCCCGGTTTTTGTCACAGTGTTTTAATCCAGATATTTCAATGATGTCGGTGGTTTCATTGAAACCTCATCAAGATGACTGCTAAAAATCTTATATTTGCTCTTTATGCTAAAATTCAACTCCAGAGAAAATTACAATATTTCCCTGCTCTACTTATGAGCAGTAAGACTTAGAAACTAACTTGAGTCAATATCATCCAATATAGGATTACAATTTAAGGTAATATTTTAAGAGAGTGTCACATCTCAGTTTTTGAGGAAGAAGTCACATGTGGAAATATTTACAGAGAAATATGTGAGAGCTCTTTTTAGTCTGGAATGGAAGGATTCAGTGTCAGTCACCTTTACCTTCGATGCACCACTGCCAAAGCTGGAAACTAGTTTTCCTAGAATGTATGGTGTTAGGTTAGGGTTTGTTAATGAGAAGAGATTAGTTGAAACTTAGAAGCCATTACTCTCGGGAGCCAAGACATCACAGCTAAGGCGCCCTCCAACAAACTCCCTCTTTGTGATAGTGGCAAACAAATGTAGCAGCTTCTTCGCCATCTGCATAAGCTCTGCAGTTCTCCACCTGCTCTAGTTTGAAGTCATTAGTAACAATTTCTCTACTTCTTTGACCACAGACTTTCTGTCCAACATGTACTTCTACATTTGTTTAAGCTCACATTCCTTTTTTTTTTTTTTCCAGATGTCCTGAATTTTATTAGCTGCGTGATTTTCAGCAGACTCTTAACTGCTCGGGTTCTAGTTCCTCACCTATAATACAGCATGCCTGTAAAAAATTAAAGTTTAAATGAAAAAATATCTATTGTGCATTGTAGACTAGAAGTCATTTTACAAGCATAACCAATTATTATCACATCAAGTCCAAATCTCTCTACCATTTTTCAAAGCCCTCTAAAACTTGACCTCATGCTCTTCATCCAGCATTATTTTTTTAATTATTTTTTTAACATCTTTATTGGAGTATAACTGCTTTACAATGTTGTGTTCGTTTCTGCTGTATAACAAAGTGAATCAGCTATACACATATATATATCCCCATATCCCCTCCCTCTTGAGTCTCCCTCCCACCCTACCTATCCCACCCGGTTAGGTGGTCACACAGCGCCGAGCTGATCTCCCTGTGTGATGCAGCTGCTTCCCACTATTAAGCTCACATTCCTTCATTAAACTCTTCCCTGAAAAACTGTAGTGTCTCTATCTCCTTGGGTACACCAAGATTAATAAAATTTTGGGCACCAGAAGTACTTCACTGGGGTCAGACTTAAGGATGGGAATCCGACATTCATTCTCTGATCTAACTAGATTTAAAGGTATTGATGATCTCATTGCCAGTGGTAATTAGGACGCAGTGAAGGGCAGTATTTAAAAATATACATTTGAGATACCATAAGGTGTTTGAGTTCCAGGGTTTATGGATGTAGGAATGCTGGAGTCGAATTTTTGTATGTGAACTCTTTTCTCACCCCTAACTAGGTCACCTGTGAGGATCCAGTGAACAATCCCTTCAGCACAGCTTTGAGGGATATATTATGAGTATATATCTTTTCCCTAGAGCTGCTGTAACAAATTACCACAAACATCATGGCTTAAAACAACAGAAGTTTATTCTTTCACAGTTTTGGAGGCTAAAAACCTAAAATTAATCTGTCAGCATGGCCCTGCTCTCTCTGAAGTCTCTAGGAAAGAATCCCTCCTCGCTTCTAGTTTCTGATGGTTACTGTCAGTTCTTGGCATTCCTGGTTTCTTTGGCAGCTGAACTTCAATCTGTCTCTGTCTTCACATTGCCTTCTTCCCTGTTTCCTCTGTGTCTCTGTATTTCTAAATCTTTCTCTCTTTAGTAAAGACTATCAGTCATTAGATTCAGGGCTCACTCTAATCCAGTACGACTTCATCTTAACTTGACATTATCTGTGAAAGCTTTATTTCCAAATAAGTCACATTCACAGGTACCAGGGGTTAGATCTTCAACCTGCTTTTGATGGACAAAAGTTAACCCATACAGTGAAGGAAGCAACAGTATTTTTTTTTTTTTTTTTTTTTTTTTTTTTAGCGATACACGGGCCTCTCACTGCCGTGGCCTCTCCCGTTACTGAGCACAGGCTCCGGACGCGCAGGCTCAGCGGCCATGGCTCACGGACCCAGCCGCTCTGCGGCATGTGGGACCCTCCCGACCCGGGGCACGAACCCGTGTCCCCTGCATCGGCAGGCGGACTCTCAACCACTGCGCCACCAGGGAAGCCCAGCAATAGTATTGACCCGGGGCACGAACCCGTGTCCCCTGCATCGGCAGGCGGACTCTCAACCACTGCGCCACCAGGGAAGCCCAGCAATAGTATTTTTGAAAGTTACAGTAGGGGCTAGAGGCTGTTGTCTGCAAGCAAAGAATGACAGTGGAAGGTGGTGCTATTAAAATGGGGTTGCTGAGTTTAATGAGGTGGTAGAATCCTATAGTGGCAGGGCCAAGTGGTGGAACTTAATTACCAGACCTGGGTATGGTTAGCATAATACGCAGCAGGACCAGAATTGTAAATACTAAGAATGGTTTGGCCCTCAGAGATCTTCGGCAGTCTTTGCCAGTATATCATGATATCCTCAGGATTGAAATAGATGGCTAGCTGTCTTAATGTTTACTAGATTTATATAAACAACAAGGTTTGACATTATTCATGGCCCCTCACACAGCTCCCGGATCTGAGCTAGTTCACAGGCCCAAAAATCCTTAAAAGTAGGAAAGTCTAGGTGTTTATGAAGGATTTTCTTACAGTAACACACCCATGATTATGCTAATACTTGTAGTGGTTTTGTGTTCCTCAACAATAACAAATTGATAAAGGCTTTGAACTCTGAGGAGTTAAAATCAAGATAGTAGTTTTTTGGAAGAAGTTGAATGAGTCATCAGAGCAGACTTAAATAAAAAATACGCAAGCAAATAATGACTAATGTAGTGGATTGAATAGTGTGCCCCAAAATCACATTCACCCAGAACCTCAGAATGTGAACTTATTTGGAAATAGAGTCCTTGCAGATGTTAATAGTTAAGGATCTCGAGATGAATTCATCCTGGATCTGGGGTGAGTCCCAAGTCTAATGACTGGTGTCCTTATAAGAAGAGGAGGGGATACAGAGACTCACAGAGAAGACAAAGATGATTGGAGTGACGCAGCTACAAAGCCAGGAGTACTAAGGACTGCTGGGAGCCAAAAGAAGATAAGGAGAAACAAGGAAGGATTCTTCCCTAGCGCCTTCAAAGGGAACTGGCTCTGCTGATACCTTGATTTCAGGCTTCCAGCATCTAGAATTGTGAGAGAATAAATTACTGTTGTTTTAGCTAATTTGGGGTAATTTGTTACAGCAGTCTTAGGAAATTAGTATGACTAGTTTGAAACAAAGCTTGTGTTGAGAGTTTAGCTAAGCCACTCCATGGTATTGTTGCTTTGGCATTCATTTTGTTTGGTCAAGTGACCTGCAGGGACCCTAAACTGACACTAGCCCCCTCATGCAAGCTCATGCCCTAGATAGCAGCTGCAGAGTCACAAGCAAATGTAAGTTCCTGATGTAACTTCCCCAACAGCCCTTGTGATCCACAGTCTCCCCGGCCTCCCAGCACCTGGATGCCTTATGCTTTCCTTAGATAAGACCCCCATGGGGTTGCCAAAACCCTGCTCTTTTGATTTGAATTGACCAAGCTGGCCCTACCTTTGAACCCCAAAGCATTCTACTCACACACCCTAACAAAAGCATGTGCCCCACCCAGTTCCTGTCTGTCTGTCTGTCTGCACTCTGCCTTGACCTCCTCTTGTGGCCCTTTGAGGCATGCTGTGTCCTCCAGGACCTATGAGTAATAAACTTACCTATTTCAAATTGTTTTTTTTTTTTGTGGTCTGTTGTTGAACCACAACAGCACCCTGAGCTCCACTTAACAAACGTTCATTTAACAAGGTCCTGACAGCTTGTTAGGAAGGTTTTCATACCAGTATTTTCCTCTTCCTTTTCCTCTTGCATCCTGCAGCATAGAGAATGTGATAAATATTTGGTGGCTTGAATCCTAGAATTTTTATATTGTGAAAATAATTTGCTACATTCTATACAATCAAAATTTATCCTATCTTCAGTATGTATTATACAAAGGATTTTGAAAAAGAAAAAAATTTCATATTTCATTGCACCAATATATAATATACCATGGACCAAAGAATATCGACTAAAACAGGCACTGGCAAAGTATAAACTGGGGGTCAAATTCAGTCACGTGCCTATTTTTTGTAGGTAAAGTTTGTTGGAACACAGTCATACCTGTTCTTTTATATTGTCTGTGCCTGCTTTCACATTATAATGACAAAGCTGAATAGCTGCAATAGAGACTATATGGCCCACAAATCTGAAATCATTTATTCTGTGTCTCTTTATAGAAAAAAATGTTCAACCTCTGCATTAAGATACAATTGGATATAATAAAACATCTCATTATACATGGCCTGCATATACAATAACATGTGTGCTAGTGTTGCACCATTTTTAAAATCAAAACGTCTCTATCGTGGTTTTCTTTTTCCATTTTCAAGAGATTGCAAATTTGCCTTTGGAATTGATTTGTCATTGTCCCACAATCTTCATCTAATTACTGTGGTTCACATAGTAGTTGTAGATAAATGTTTGTTGAATACTTATTGAGTTCATTCATTTAATCAGAAATTTGTCAGCTGTAATATATGGTTGAAATGTTAGTATTAATTATATACTGACATGTTAAGTATAGGTTTGCAATTTTACCATTAACACCAGGATAAGCATATTAATTGCAAAGATTCTTGATGAATCTGTTGACAGAAATGTGAGGATAGACACTGTAAGTCAAGATGAGTCTTGTTGATGCCAGGAAAGGTGAAATCAAAGACACTAGCTTACTTACGAACGGGGATTTGAGGCTGAGAACTATGGGAAAAGTGGGAGAAAGCACATCTTTGGACACCTGGAATCTTTTCTTGAAAGAGAAATAAAAGAAGCTATCACACAGAGCAAGATATCCAAGGGACAAAACTGAGAGGAATTGGGGTGAAATACTACAAATGAGAAAAGTTTTCAATAGAAAAACAGAGGAAATGAAATTAAAAGCTCTAGTTAGAGAGGAAAAGAGAGACAAGCATGGGTTGACTCTGTGCCATATTTCTAGTCTAGAACAAACAGGCTGAACTTAGAATGCTTTTCTTTCTTTGTTTTTTATTTGTTTTTAAATACAAATGTATTGATTCTAAATCTTTGGAAGTGGGATTTGGGATTTGTAATTTAAGAGACAATAGTAACTTTCATAATCATGCAGGTTTGAGAATCACTAACCCAGGTAGGAAAGAGTTAATATTCTATCACAAATATTTGGAATTTGGTACTAGGCCACTCTTGTGCTGAGTCTGACATTCTCATGGTGAGTCCAATTCTAACAACTCTTCTTCTCTTATATTTTCCTTGGTTTGAATTCCTGTCTTAGTAATCCATTTAATGCTTAGTCCACATGTGGATCTTTGCTTTGCTTTTTGTCTTTTGTTTTTTCTCCTCATAAACTTTCCCATTTCTAGATACCAATATGGTAGCATGGCCACTGCTGGCTGCAGATAAACTTCTCTGATAGGGGCTGCTGGCATGTGTTTCTGGGTAACTTCTGTCCTTGGGTTTCCCCGTTTTCAAACTACTCCTTTTTGCTAATTATTTCTGTTTGCCATGCCCTTTAGGTTGTGTTTCCTACAAATGGCTCATTCTCCCCAAAATATCCACAAATAAGTCTGGGTCCCTTGCAAAATAAATTTATAGAATCTCCCATGACAACTACCAAATCCATCCCTTTCTCCCCTTTTTCTAAAGCATTGATCCGAAATTTGTTAGTGTTCTATGTGGAATTATAATTAATTTCAATTGAAAAAATATTGATTATGCAAATACCACTAATTAATGTAGCTCTAAGTGTGTCATATATTTTGATAGAAGCATAAACAAAGTCATGAAAGAGCGATTATTTTTGCCTGACAATAGAAAGTGACATTTGATCTGGTTCTTTGGGAATATCAACAATAACAATAACAAAAGTTTCAGGAAGGAGCTTTCGAATCAGGTGGTAGAAAGACCAATATGAAGTTAATATAAAAGTCACAAAAGTCCATGGCATGTTTATGAACAAGTCGACAAGTAAGATATAAAGGTAGAGATGAAAGAGGTAAAAGTAGGTTGGAAACCAGAAAATAAATTTAAAAGTGCTTAAAGCACTGTAGACAGCCAACAACATACTTTGTTTTGGGAAATGCCATCATCATGTTCTTATTTTAGAAGATGGCTAGAAAACAAAAGATAGTTTTTAGTAGTATTGTACTCGGTTAGCTCTCTCCCTCATCTTGGCTTATTCCATTTTTGTTTTCTAAGTATTCATGCCTTCCCCTTCACTTAACAGTTACTGGCCTAAATTCATTTACTGATCTCATGTTCGTATTCCAAAATTTTCTAATTGATTTCTGGATTTTGCATTAGGCTCAGAAATAAGAGTTTTGAGAGCTATGTATCTGAAATTTCATATTGTAATTATTCTGGTGTATGTTCTTCATCAGTCTATCGATTGTTCTGTAGCTGGTTCTTTTCTAATCATTACAATCTTGATTTGAGATAATTCAATCAGGGCAGTTACTTGCTCAAGAGTAATCTCGGAAGGGGACAGCAGAGTATAGCATATGAGGGGAATTTGGCTGTTGCACATCCAAAGCGGTGTTCTCTAATTTGTTCGCATGCAACTTACTACATTCTTTACTCACCTCAAGAGGTGCATTTCCCTTCACTTTTAGAGTAGACAGGATGTCACCATGACTCATATTCTTGTAACTTGCGTCACAAACTTCCGACCCAGAGTTATCTTTTTCAGTTGATTCTGATCCATGGCAGGGCCCTCCACTTATCCCTTTTTCATCTAGGTCTGCTTCCAGTGCCAGTCAGCAGGGTAAGTATGAACAGTATAGGGGAGTTTCCCACTTTCCCATGACCTGCCCAAGCCTTGTCATTTCATCCGCTCAGGCATCATTAGGCTTTTTTAGACCTTGTCACATAATCCTAGAAAAATCTGAAAATTGCTAAGGATCTGGAGAAGAATGTATTAAAGTATGGCAGTGTTCTCCAGTTTGATTCAGATTTCATTGTTTTTGTCAAATGCTCTATTTATGGTCTGTGGATGTGGCCATTTGAAAATTTTGATCAGATTGTTTCCCTTTTGTTGCATTTCTTGGATTTCCGATTATAGGTCTCAGAAAGAGGAAGAGTAAAAATGCTCGTTCCATAATATTTTAGTGGAACTCTAAGCTAGGTTTATCATCACTCATTTTTATGTTATTCTTCATATGTTAGAACGGATATTGTAATACTCAAATATTTAAGGATTCTTAGCATTTTAAAATTCTCTCTCTATATATGTAGAAGAGATCAAACATCTGATTTATCTTTATATTCAAACCAATTCAAAATAAAAATTTGCACTGGGGAGCACTCCTATGCAGCTGTACTATATTTTCCAGTATATGCAAAGCAATTATTTTTATGGGAAAAGTCAATTATGCTGTAAAATATGTCTCCGTCAAACTTTCTTTTAACCAAACCAACTGTGCTAAAAGTACACAAAGTATTCTTGGGGGTAATATATATTATATAGTATAATTTTTAGAACATGAATTCTAGAATATACAATATGATGTAAAATTTGAAAAAAAATATGTGCAGTTATATACTCTATGAGAGTTATTGTATTAAAGAAAGGAATTTTAAAAATCTGATTCTGGTCCTGAAGATTCCAAAAACGGACTGTTAGGAGAAATCTATTTAACACTCCCAAATTTTCATTTCATGTTCTGTAAAGAACATAGACAAGATGTCTGAAAGCTTTACTATCTAGAGACTTTCTGAATGTAGGACAATTCTTTCCCTTACATTTTGTTTTTTGAATGTGTCTATAATTATTTAACTTTATTATGTTACAATTCAAGTATTGAAGAACATATATTGAGAAAAAATTCATTAAAAAAAACAACTGAGCATTACACTTATAACTGTCCAAAATGAACATCAAGTTTTATAATTATATTATTGGTAATTTGACTGAAATTCAAATAAAATCATCTATGTTTTTCTCCAAAAACTGTTAGATGTTAAAAATTTCCTGTTTTCAAGTTAATATTTCTGGAGAAGCTATATTTCCCTCTGTCTCTGTCTCTCTCCCACATACACACCTACCTCTACATACATGAGTTGACACATACATTACAGAAAATGGAAAGTGCCTATAATCTAATCACCCCACGTATTGTTATGTTAAAATGTATTTCCATCTAGTCCTAACTTTCTGTGTTTGCTTACTATTATTATATTGGGATCCTATTTTATGTAAAGTTATATAGATTTTTTTTTTGTAGAAAATTACGTCGTGGACATTTTCCCATGTCATTTTAAGATTCTTCCAAAAAAAGCAAAGAGTTTGATTTCCTGGAAAGCATTCTAACTTTTAGTTGACTTTGGATTAATTTTTTTAAGCTTAACTTTGTCAGTTTGAATAAGGCAACTGATGCAACTATTTATATTTTCATATGCAATAGTAGTTCTGGTACATAATTCTAATAGGAAGAATGAATTAAAAATTTAAAATATCTATGGTCGTATAATAATATTACCTCCATAATAATACCATTGCCAGTCACTCATAAAATATGTACATGAAGGAAAGAGAGTAGAAAAAAATGTTCAACCCCTGTATTAAGATACAGTTGGGTATAATAAAACATCTCATTATACATGGTCTGCATATACAGTAACATACATGCTAGTGTTTCACCACTATTAAAATCAAAAACTAGATGTTTTTCATCCAATTTTGATTAAAATTGGAGTTGATACCTGAGGCCACAAAGGTCAAGCTAATATTTGGTGATAAAACTTTAATGATAATATTTAAGAAGCTGGTCACACAAGTCCTTTTGATCATGCAAAGCCATGGATTTATCCATTACTTTCTTTACAAAGAAAGGTAATAGCAAATATTTACATGGAAGTTACCATGAAAATTAGGCGAAATCTGTACTTATTCTGTATCGTGCTTCTTAAAAATATTTTTTCTAAAAAGAGGGAGAGATATTTTCCATAGTATTCACACATTTGAGTAGTACCAAGGACAATAAACTTGTAATCTTTAGATTTTGCATGTTTGCTTTAGGAAAGAAAAACTTTTAGAATTATGGAATATTGTTCATTCAAAATGATAAGCTTTGTTTGGCATATGAGGTTGATTTTCTCACCACTGCAGTGATAAGTAACCTGCTGATTCTGACCTCATTCATCCAGTTTTGATTAACGCAACTATTCTAAAGGATGTATTAGTCAGGGTCCTCCAGAGAAACAGAACTGATAGGCAGATAGATAGATAGATAGATAGATACGGAAAGAGATTTATTATGAAAGATTGGCTCATGCGATGATGGTGGCTGAGGAGTCTGCCAGTGTCCGAGAGCAGGAGAAGATGGATATCCAGGTCAAGCAGAAAGTAAATTCACTCTTCCTCCACGTTTTTGTTACATTTGGACCCACTGTGGATTGGATGATGTCCACTGGCATTAGTGAGGACACTCTTTTCACTAAGTTTACCAATTCAAATGCTAATCTCGTCCAGAAACACCCTCACAGACACACCTAGAAATAATGTTTACCAGCTATCTAGGCATCCCTTAGCCCAGTCAAGTTGACACATAAAATTAACCATCACATAATGACTATTAGTGTTTTATAATGTGCTTTATTTTCCAAGTAAAAAAAAAATGTGGATAACAAATTCCACTTTAAAACACAGTAGTGAAGACTGATTTTCCATGATATTATACAGTTTGTATAATAGTGTATTCTCATTGTGCACCAGAAACATACTAGGTTTTTAGCAAATATGTTCTGAATGACTGTACAAATTACTGTATGGATGTAATAAAAATAAAGGGCTAGTGAAAAGGACTATTATTTTTGGACAATGAGAATAGATTTAAACTGCTAGCAATGATTTAATTTTTATTTAGGATTTATAATTCATATTTATATACTGCAGTGATTTTTGGAAAAATATTAACCCATCAATGGAGGCTGAACTATGTTTAGTCTTTCCATAATCTTTTTTATTTTTATTTATTTTTAAACATCATTATTGTAGTATAACTGCTTTACGATGGTGGGTTAGTTTCTGCTTTATAACAAAGTGAATCAGTTACACATATACATATATCCCCATACCTCTTCCTTCTTTCGTCTCCCTGCCTCCCACCCTCCCTATCCCACCCCACTAGGTGGTCACAAAGCACCGAGCTGATCTCCCTGTGCTATGCGGCTGCTTCCCACTAGCTATCTATTTTACATTTGGTAGTGTATATATGTCCATGCCACTCTCACTTTGTCCCATCTTACCCTTCCCCCTCCCCGTATCCTCAAGTCCATTCTCCAGTAGGTCTGCGTCTTTAGTCCCATCTTGGCCCTAGGTTCTTCATGTCCATTTTTTGTTTGTTTTTTAGATTCCATATATATGTGTTAGCATATGGTATTTGTCTTTCTCTTTCTGACTTACTTCACTTTGTATGACAGGCTCTAGGTCCATCCACCTCACTACAAATAACTCAATTTCGTTTCTTTTTATGGCTGAGTAATATTCCATTGTATATATGTACCACTTCTTCTTTATCCATTCATCTGTTGATGGACGCTTAGGTTGCTTCCATGTCCTGGCTATTGTAAATAGAGCTGCAATGAACATTGTGGTACATGACACTTTTTGAATTATGGTTTTCTCAGGGTATATGACCACTAGTGGGATTGCTGGGTCGTATGGTAGTTCTATTTTTAGTTTTTTAAGGAACCTCCATACTGTTCTCCATAGTGGCTGTATCAACTTACCTTCCCACCAACAGTGCAGGAGGGTTCCCTTTTCTCCACACCCTCTCCAGCATTTACTGTTTTAGATTTTTTGATGATGGCCATTCTTACCAGTGTGAGATGATATCTCATTGTAGTTTTGATTTGCATTTCTCTAATGATTACTGATGTTGAGCATTCTTTCATGTGTTTGTTGGCAATCTGTATATCTTCTTTGGAGAAATGTCTATTTAGATCTTCTGCCCATTTTTGGATTGGGTTGTTTTTTTTTATATTGAGCTGCATGAGCTGCTTGTAAATTTTGGAGATTAATCCTTTGTCAGTTGCTTCCTTTGCAAATATTTTCTCCCATTCTGAGGGCTGTCTTTTCATCTTGTTTATGGATTCCTTTGCTGTATGAAAGCTTTTAAGTTTCATTAGGTCCCATTTGTTTATTTTTGTTTTTATTTCCATTTCTCTAGGAGGGGGGTCAAAAAGGATCTTGCTGTGATTTATGTCATAGAGTGTTCTGCCTATGTTTTCCTCTAAGAGTTTTATAGTGTCTGGCCTTTCATTTAGGTCTTCAATCCACTTTGAGTTTATTTTTGTGTATGGTGTTAGGGAGTGTTCTAATTTCATTCTTTTACATGTAGCTGTCCAGTTTTCCCAGCACCACTTATTGAAGAGGCTGTCTTTTCTCCATTGTATATTCTTGCCTCCTTTATCAAAGATAAGGTGACCATATGTGCGTGGGTTTATTTCTGGTCTTGCTATCCTTTTCCATTGATCTATATTTCTGTTTTTGTGCCAGTACCATACTGTCTTGATTACTGTAGCTTTGTACTATAGTCTGAAGTCAGGAAGCCTGATTCCTCCAGCTCTGTTTTGCTTTCTCAAGATTGCTTTGGCTATTCGGGGTCTTTTGTGTTTCCATACAAATTGTGAAATTTTTTGTTCTAGTTCTGTAAAAAATGCCATTGGTAGTGATAGGGACTGCATTGAATCTGTAGATAGCTTTGGGTAGTAGAGTCATTTTCACAATATTGATTCTTCCAATCCAAGAACATGGTATACTCTCCATCTGTTTATGTCATCTTTGATTTCTTTCATCAGTGTTTCATAGTGTTCTGAGTACAGGTCTTTCACCTCCTTAGGTAGGTTTATTCCTAGGTATTTCATTCTTTTTGTTGCAGTGGTAAATGGGATTGATTTCTTTAATTTCTCTTTCTGATTTTTTGTTGTTAGTGTATAGGAATGCCAGAGTTTTCTGTGCATTAATATCATATCCTGCAACCTTACCAAAATCACTGATTAGTTCTAATAGTTTTCTGGTGGCATCTTAAGGATTTTCTATGTATAGTATCATGTCATCTGCAAACAGTCACAGCTTTACTTCTTCTTTTCCAATTTGTATTCCTTTTATTTCTTTTTCTTCTCTGATTGCCATGGCTAGGACTTCCAAAACTATGTTGGATAAGAGTGGCAAGAGTGGACATCCTTGTATTGTTCCTGATCTTAGTGGAAATGGTTTCAGTCTTACCATTGATGATGATGTTGGCTGTGCATTTGTCATATATAGCCTTTATTATGTTGAGGTAAGTTCCCTCTATGCCTACTTTCTGGAGGTTTTTTATCATAAATGGGTGTTGAATTTTGTCAAAAGCTTTCTCTGCATCTATTGAGATGATCATATAGTTTTTCTCCTTCAGTTTTTTAATATAGTGTATCACATTGATTGATTGGTGTATATTGAAGAATCCTTGCATTCCTGGGATAAACCCCACTTCTCCATGTTGTATGATCCTTTAAATGTGCTGTTGGATTCTGTTTGCTAGTATTTTGTAGAGGATTTTTGCATCTATGTTCATCAGTGATACTGGCCTGTAGTTTTCTTTCTTTCTGACATCTTTTTCTGGTTTTGGTATCAGGGTGATAGTGGCCTTGTAGAATGAGTTTGGGAGTGTTCCTCCCTCTGCTATATTTTGGAAGAGTTTGAGAAGGATAGGTGTTAGCTCTTCTCTAAATGTTTGATAGAAGTCGCCTGTGAAGCCATCTTTTATTTGTTGGAAGGTTTTTAATCACAGTTTCAATTTCAGTGCATGTGATTGGTCTGTTCATATTTTCTATTTCTTCCTGGTTCAGTCTTGGAAGGTTGTGCATTTCTAAGAATTTGTCCATTTCTTCCAGGTTGTCCATTTTATTGGCATATAGTTGCTGTAGTAATCTCTCATGATCCTTTGTATTTCTGCAGTGTCCGTTGTTACTGCTCCTTTTTCATTTCTAATTCTATTAATTTGAGTCTTCTCCCTTTTTTTCTTGACAAGTCTGGCTAATGGCTTATCAATTTTATCTTCAAAAAGAACCAGCTTTTAGTTTTGTTGATCTTTGCATCATTTCTTTTGTTTCTTTTTCATTTCTGATCTGATCTTTATGATTTCTCTCCTTCTGCTAACTTTGGGGTTTTTTTGTTCTTCTTTCTCTAATTGTTTTAGGTGTAAGGTCGTTTATTTGTGATGTTTTTTATTTCTTAAGGTAGGCTTGTATTGCTATAAAATTCCATCTTAGAACTGCTTTTGCTGCATCCCATAGGTTTTGGGTCATTGTGTTCTCATTGTCATTTGTTTCTAGGTACGTTTTGATTTCCTCTTTGATTTTTTCAGTGATCTCTTGGTTATTAAGTAGTGTATTGGTTAACCTCCATGTGTTTTATTTTTTACAGATCTTTTCCTGTAATTCATATCTAGTCTCATAGCGTTGTGGTCAGAAAAGATACTTGATGCAATTTCAGTTTTCTTAAGTTTACCAAGGCTTGATTTGTGACCCAAGATATGATCTATCCTGGAGAATGTTCCATGATCACTTGAAAAGAAAGTGTATTCTGTTATTTTTGGATGGAATGTCCTATAAATATCAATTAAGTCCATCTTGTTTAATGTATCATTTAAAGCTTGTGTTTCCTTATTTATTTTTATTTTGGATCATGTGTCCATTGGTGAAAGTAGGATGTTAAAGTCCCGTACTATGATTGTGTTACTGTCGATTTCCCCTTTTATGGCTGTTAGTATTTGCCTTACGTATTGAGGTGCTCCTATGTTGGGTGCATAAATATTTACAATTGTTATATCTTCTTCTTGGATTGATCCCTTGATCATTATGTAGTGTCCTTCTTTGTCTCTTGTTATAGTCTTTGTTTTAAAGTCTATTTTGTCTGATATGAGAATTGCTACTCCAGCTTTCTTTTGGTTTCCATTTGCATGGAATATCTTTTTCCATCCCCTCACTTTCAGTCTGTATGTGTCCCTAGGTCTGAAGTGGGTCTCTTGTAGACAGCATATATATGGGTCTTGTTTTTGTATCCATTCAGCCAATCTATGTGTTTTTGTTGGAGCATTTAATCCATTTACATTTAAGGTAATTATCGATATGTATGTTCCTATTACCATTTTCTTAATTGTTTTGGGTTTGTTATTGTATGTCTTTTCCTTGTCTTGTGTTTCCTGCCTAGAGAAGTTCCTTTAGCATTTGTTTTAAAGCTGGTTTGGTGGTGCTGAATTCTCCTAGCTTTTGCTTGTCTGTAAAGGTTTTAATTTCTCCATCAAATCTGAATGAGATCCTTGCTGGGTAGAGTAATCTTTGTTGTAGGTTTTTCCCCTTCATCACTTTAAATATGTCCTGCCAGTCCCTTCTGGCTTGCAGAGTTTCTGCTGAAAGATCAGCTGTTAACCTTATGGGGATTCCCCTGTATGTTATTTGTTGTTTTTCCCTTTGTGCTTTTAATATTTTTTCTTTGTATTTAATTTTTGATAGTTTGATTAATATGTGTCTTGGTGTGTTTATCCTTGGATTCATCCTGTATTGGACTCTCTGTGCTTCCTGGACTTGATTAACTATTTCCTTTCCCATATTAGGGAAGTTTTCAGCTATAGTCTCTTCAAATATTTTCTCAGTCCCTTTCTTTTTCTCTTCTTCTTCTGAGACCCCTATTATTCAAATGTTGGTGCATTTAATGTTGTCCCAAGGTCTCTGGGACTGTCCTCAATTCTTTTAATTCTTTTTTCTTTATTCTGCTCTGCAGTAGTTATTTCCACTGTTTTATCTCCTAGGTCACTTATCCATTCTTCTGCCTCAGTTATTCTACTTTTGATCCCTTGTAGAGAATTTTTAATTTCATTTATTGTGTTTTCTTCACTGTTTGTTTGCTCTTTAGTTCTTCTAGGTCACTGCTAAATGTTTCTTGTATTTTCTCCATTCTATTTCCAAGATTTTGGATCACCTTTTTTATTATTATTCTAAATTCTTTTTTAGGTAGACTGCCTATTTCCTCTTCATTTATTAGGCCTGGTGGGTTTTTACCTTGCTCCTTCATCTGCTGTGTGTTTCTCTGTCTTCTCATTTTTCTTAACTTACTGTTTTGGGGGTCTTCTTTTCACAGGCTGCAGGTTCATAGTTCCCGTTGTCTTTGGTGTCTGCCCGCAGTGGCCAAGATTGGTTCAGTGGGTTGTGTAGGCTTCCTGGTGGAGGGGACTAGTGCCTGTGTTCTGGGTGATAAGGCTGGATCTTGTGTTTCTGGTGGGCAGGTCCATGTCTGGTGGTGTGTTTTGGGGTGTCTGTGACCTTATTATGATTTTAGGCAGCCTCTCTGCTAATGGGTGGGGTTGTGTTCCTGTCTTGCTAGTTGTTTGGCATAGGGTGTCCAGCACTGTAGCTTGCTCGTCATTGAGTGAAGCTGGGTCTTGTCATTGAGATGGAGATCTCTGGGAGATTTTCGCCGTTTGATATTACGTGGAGCTGTGAGGTCTCTTGTGGACCAATGTCCTGAACTTGGCTCTCTCACCTCAGGGGCACAGCCCTGATACCTGGGTGGAGCACCAAGAGCCTGTCCTCCATACGGCTCAGAATAAAAGGGAGAAAAAAAGAAAGAATGAAAAAGATAAAATAAAGTTGTTAGAATAAAAAAGAATTATTAAAAAATATAGAAAGTAATAAAAAGAAAGATAGAAAGAGAGAGCAAGCAAATCAAAAACAAATCCACCAATGATAACAAGCACTAAAACCTATAGCAGAAAAAAAAAAAAAGGAAAAAAAACCCAAAACGGACGGATAGAACCCTAGAACAAATGGTAAAAGCAAAGCTATACAGACAAAATCACACACAGAAGCATACACATACACACTCACAAAAAGAGAAACAGGGGGAAATACCTATGTATCATTACTCCCAAAGTCCACTGCCTCAATTTGGGATGATACGTTGTCTATTCAGGTATTCCACAGATGCAGGGTACATAAGGTGATTGTGGAGATTTAATCTGCCGCTCCTGAGGCTGCTGGGAGGTGTTTCCCTTTCTCTTCTTTGTTCTCACAGCTTCCGGGGCTCAGCTTTGGATTTGGACCCGCCTCTGCGTGTTGGTCATCTGAGGGTGTCTGTTCTTCGCTCAGACAGGACAGGGTTAAAGAAGCAGCTGATTCGGGGGCTCTGGGTCACTCAGGCTGGTGGGGAGGGAGGGGCACATAGTGCGGGGTGGGCCTGCAGCGGCAGAGGCTGGCATGACGTTTCACCAGCCTGAGGCACGCCGTGCGTTCTCCCGGGGAAGTTGTCCCTGGATCACGGGACCCTGGCGGTGGCTGACTGCACAGGCTCCCCGGAAAGGAGGTGTGGATAGTGACCTGTGTTCGCACACAGGCTTCTTGGTGGCGCCAGCAGCAGCCTTAGCGTCTTATGCCCGTCTCTGGGGTCCACACTTTTAGCTGTGGGTCGCGCCCGTTTCTGGAGCTCCTTTGAGCAGCGTTCTTAATCCCCTCTCCTCGTGCACCAGGAATCAAAGAGGCAAGAAAAAGCCTTGTCTCTTCGGCAGCTCGAGGCTTTTTCCCGGACTCCCTCCCGGCTAGCTGTGGCGCACTAGCCCCTTCAGGCTGTGTTCACGCCGCCAACCCCATCCTCTCCCTGGGATCCAACCGAAGCCCAGCCTCAGCTCCCAGCCCCGCCCACCCCGGCGGGTGAGCAGACAAGCCTCTCGGGCTGGTGAGTGCCGGTCAGCACCGATCCTCTGTGCAGGAATCTCTCCGCTTTGCCCTCCGCACCCCTGTTGCTGTGCTCTCCTCTGTGGCTTCAAAGCTTCCCCCCTCCACCTCCCGCAGTCTCCGCCCATGAAGGGGCTTCTAGTGTGTGGAAACCTTTCCTCCTTCACAGCTCCCTCCCACCGGTGCAGGTCCCGTCCCTATTCTTTGTCTTTTTTTTTTTTTTCTTTTGCCCTACCCAGGTACGTGGGGAGTTTCTTACCTTTTGAGAAGTCTGAGGTCTTCTGCCAGCATTCAGTAGGTGTTCTGTAGGAGTTGTTCCACGTGTAGATGTATTTCTGATGTATTTGTGGAGAGGAAGGTCTCCGCGTCTTACTCTTCCACCATCTTGAAGCTCCTTCTCAGTGTTTCCATAATCTAAAAGAAGCTGTTAAAATATAGAATATGAAGGGTGACAGGCTCTTCTGCCTTTGAAGCCTCATTCTCTCTCTATGATGAGCATTATTCCAGTCTCAGACTATACAGCTACTGAATGTAGTAGATGGGTGAGAGAAAAATTAGTCCTAGAAAAAAAGGGCATTCCTCAGAATATTCAGCCAGGATTCATTCTGACTGCACATGGCAGAAATCCAACTGGAACACATTTACTCCGAGAGTGATATTGGTTATCTACTCAGACTTTAGGAATCACAAAGCATTAGCTATTCTCAGAAATGACTGAGAACAGGGATTTGAAAGACATCAGGTGTTGATCATTCTCTGTCTTCACCTTAGTATTTTCTCTCATAATTCAGGCTTTTTACAGCTGACTAGCTAATTCACCATGGCAGTGCCAGCTCTCGAGCTAGTGTATTTCCATTGTGCTATGCAAGGCACGTTACATATCATACTTCAGTCCTCAGGTTAAAAAGTCGTAGAGGAATAAATTAATTAGTCTTATTTTGCTGAAGTGTCCAAAAATAGAGTTCTTGGGTACAATGATTAGGTAATTCCCTCTACAACAGTGTGGTTAGGTTCAGGGGAGGGACAGTCCCCCCACATAAGAAGGTGCCGTGCTATTCCTGGGATGTTCAGTAATTTAGAAAATTCATCAGTCTGAGACTCTTAGCTAGAAACTGGTTATCATTTAATAGGAAAAAACTAATCTACTAGATTATAAAATTGCTAGTAGCATGAAGAGGTCAAAAAATGAAAATGGTTTCTGTGTGTGTGTGTGTTTGTGAAAGAGAGAAAGATTTAATGTCTCACTGGTTCTGAAAAGTGATTTTTGTTTCTTCTCATTTGTTCGTTTTTAGAAAATGAAATCCAGTAGCTAATGGTTTAGACGTCCGTGTAAGATAGGTGTTAGAGGTTTCTTGTGATAAAAGAATATTTAAATAACAATGAAATTATGAAGATATAAATGATAGGAAAGTCAAGACTAAGAGAAGATTTCCTAAGTCAAATCCTTGATATCGTATGACTCTGAAAGTGTTTTCTCTCTTTTTACTCTTTTTTTCATTTCCTGACGTTTTCTGTGACTTCCCTAAAACTGACTAAATCTGTCAAGGACATTGTATTAGAACAGCCAGCCCTCATCCTAACTACCAGATGAGCAATTGTATGAGTGAGCCTGGGCGAGATCATCTGAACCCAACAAGATTAATAGAAACACCCAGACCACCTGTGTACTCATGCGAACTAAAAAGAAGTTGT
This sequence comes from Phocoena phocoena, assembly GCF_963924675.1. Lineage (NCBI taxonomy): Eukaryota > Metazoa > Chordata > Mammalia > Artiodactyla > Phocoenidae > Phocoena > Phocoena phocoena. The sequence continues at coordinate 80,071,307 of NC_089227.1, forward strand.
TTAAGACACTGAATTTGGAAGTGATTATTTCAGAATCCTGAAATATTCTAAGTCCTTTTCCAGAAACATGGAACTGGTTGTGCTAGCAGGGTAGCCACAGAGATGAAGCGCTAAGCATGCTTGAGTCCATGAACAATTGTATGATTTTCCTCAGGGGACCAAGCACATGCTTGTGCTGACTTGGAAGCCCCAGAGACGGCTCTCTGGGCTGCCAGAGCCACCACAAAAGCCCAGAACCGCTCTTGCTTTCCAGGAAGCAGTGGAGAGTTACCCCTGTCTCAGTGATTTCAGGATTTTCTACCTTACTTCAGAACCCCAGAATCAACACTGCTGAAAATTGAGCCTCAGTGATGATGCCAGTAACCTGGCCAAGCTTCTAGCAAAATTTTAAGTCCCTTCCAGGGCCCAAACAACTCTTGTGCTGGGCTGGAAGACCCAGAGAGTGCCTCTTGCACCACCAGAACTACCAAAAACTTTCTAAGTCTACTTGGGGCCCAGGAACCATTTTTGCCTTCCTAGAAAAGTTTGAGAAAGTATTACCCTCTGCCTGAGTGTCCTTAGAATTTTCAACCTCACCTCAGAGCCTGGAGCGGTTGCCGAAAATTGACGTACAACGAGGGTGTCCTCAGCTTGGCTGAGCTAATGGAACTTTTCTAAATTCCTTTTTTGTCCCAGGAAAAGTTTGTGCTGTGCTGGAAGGCATAGAAACCTTACCTTACCTTTATTTTTTTTCTTTTTTTCTTTTTTGTGGTACGCGGGCCTCTCACTGTTGTGGCCTCTCCCGTTGTGGAGCACAGGCTCCAGACGCGCAGGCTCAGAGGCCATGGCTCACGGGCCCAGCCACTCCGTGGCATGTGGGAATCTTCCCGGACCAGGGCACGAACCCGTGTCCCCTGCATCGGCAGGCGGACTCTCAACCACTGCGCCACCAGGGAAGCCCCCTTACCTTTATTTTTGAAAGCTATTCACTGATCATTAAATTCTAAGTTGACAGTCTTTTTTTCTTTTTTTTTTTTCCCCTTCAGTATTTAAAGATGATGCTACATCTATGGCTCACAAAATATCTCAGGAAAAGTCTTTTGTCATTCTCATATCTGTTCCTGTGTACACGGTGCGTCTTCTTTTCTCTGGCACCTTTTAAGACTTTCTCATCGCTGGTTTTTAGCAGTTTGTTATGTTCTGCTTTGCTCTGATCTCTATGTGGCTTAAGTTTCATTGAGATTCTTGAATCTGAAATCTTAGATATGTGAGTTCATAGTTTTTATCAAATTTGGAAATTTTTTGGATATATTACTTCAATTTTTTTTTCTACTGTCCTCTTTCAAGAATTCCAACTACACATATGTTAGACAGCTTAGATTAATATACTGTTTTTTTTATCTTTTAAAAAATTATGCTTCAGTTTGGAAACTTTTATTTCTTTATAATTGATCCCTTGTTCTGCACTCTCTTGTGTTGTTTATCTCATCCACTGTAGTTGCCATTTCAAATATTGTAATCTTCATCTCTGATTGGGGCGTTTTAGTACTTTCTATTTCCATCCACATCATATTTATGTTTTTATGGATATTCTTGAGTATCATGTATATCATATTCACAATAGATTTTTAAAGGCTTTTGTCTACTAAGTTCATCATCTGTATTACTTCTGAGTCTATTTCTATTTACTAATTTTTCTCTGGTAATGAACCATATTTTCCTGTTACTTTGCACCCCTGAACATTTTTGATTGGATGCTGTACATTATAAATTTTACTTTGTTGGATTTTGTCGTATTTCTTAAAGAGTGTTGGTCTTTGTTCTGGCATGTAGTTAAAGTATTGAGGTGGTTTGGATCCAGTGAAAACTTGTTTTTAAGCTTTGTTAGTTCTGTCCAGTAGCCTTTAGTTTAGAGCTAATTAGGTATCAGTCCTAAGAAAATTTGATTCTGAATATTCTATCCAATGTCCCGTGATTTATGAGGTCTCTCTACTCTGGCTGGTGAAAAGCAAAGTATTCATAAGTATTCTGCAAAAATTCTTTGGTCTTTCCAGTGGTGCTTTTTGGAGTCTTATGGAGTTTCACTTCAAGTTTGTTGAGATCAGCATTTAGACAAACATTTAAGGGTAACCTCTTTGCAGAGTTCCAGAGCTCTGTCTCTCTCAGTGCAACTCTCTTTCCTCTGGTATTCTGCCCCATGGGTCTATTCAGATCTCCTTTCTCATATTCCAGCCTCTGTCTACTTAGCTTGTTGACTACTGGACTTTGTTAGGATTTCTCTCCCTAAGAAGTGCCCTGGAAATGGCATTAGGTAGTACACAGGAGCAATTGTAGGTTCATCTCATTGTCAAGATGCTTGCACTGGCTTTTATCCAAGACTAAATGTAGTTGTTTTAGATATTTGTCCATTTTTCTAAGCGTCTATGATGGGAGGGAAATCCCTATAGCAATTAATTCTTTTTTTTTTTTTTTGCGGTACGCGGGCCTCTCACTGTTGTGGCCTCTCCCGTTGCGGAGCACAGGCTCCGGACGCACAGGCCCAGCGGCCATGGCTCACGGGCGCAGCCACTCCGCGGCATGTGGGATCCTCCCGTACCGGGGCACGAACCCGCGTCCCCTGCATCGGCAGGCGGACTCTCAACCACTGCACCACCAGGGAAGCCCTAGCAATTAATTCTTCATGGAAATTTTTTTTTTTAATTGGTGGCTGAGTGTACTTATGTTTTCCATATTTTAAAACATATTATAATATATATGGAATCTAAAAAAAAGTGGTTATGAAAAACCTAGGGGCAGGGCAGGAATAAAGACGCAGATGTAGATAATGGACTTGAGGACATGGGGAGGGGGAAGGGTAAGCTGGGATGAAGTGAGAGAGTGCCATGGACATATATACACTACCAAATGTAAAATAGATAGCTAGTGGGAAGCAGCCACATAGCATAGGGAGATTAGCTCGGTGCTTTGTGACCACCTAAAGGGGTAGGACGGGGAGGGTGGGAGGGAGACGCAAGAGGGAGGAGCTATGGGGATATATGTATATGTATACCTGATTCACTTTGTTATAAAGCAGAAACTAACATACCATTGTAAAGCAATTATACTCCAATAAAGATATTTAAAAATAAAAATAATAATTGAGTTTTTAAAGTTTTCTCATACTATTATAGTTGCTGTGGGTGACTTAATATTTATAAGCTGAAATTCTTGCTTTCCAGGAGGATACGAAGGATAAATATATTAAAGACTCAGTGAAGGGATGAGTTTGCTGGCGACTGATTGTATACATAGAAATCAGAAAGAACTTCAAAGATCTGAGTCTGCTTAAATTGAAGAAATCTTTCCAAGGTATGTTGTGATTTATTATTATTTTTTAGTGAACTAGCATTTTTTAAGTTAAAAAAGTAAAACATTAATTTTGATAATTGATAATATTGAAGAATGGCTCTAGCAAAAAAAAAAAAAAAACCACAAAACTCCCTTAATTTGAACGTTTAAGGAAAAATCCAAGAAAATCCAAGAGAATCTTCAGATAAATTCTTAGACTAATAGGACAGTTAATCAATAGGACTAATAGGACAGTTTGTTGATGTAAGATTTTTGTTCTGCGGGTATAAAGTTACAGTTATAAAAGATGCATAAGTTCTAGAAATCTGCTGTACTACATCCTGCCTATAATTAACAATACAGCATTGTGCACTTAGAAATTTGTTAAAAGAGTAGATCTTATGTGTCTTACCACAGAATAAAACAAAAGAAAAACAAAACCAATAAAGCAAGCAGAAAACCCGAAAGGTTTTTCATATGGATGGATATGTTTATTACCTTAATTATGATAATGGTATCATGGGTGTCTGTGTATATTCACATTCATCAGATTGTAAACATTAAATATGTGAAGTTTTTTCTATATCAATTATAGCTCAACAAAGCTGAAAAAAACACCTGTACACATTGTTCATAGCAGCTTTAATTGTAATAGCCCAAATTTGGAAACAGCCCAGATGTCCTTCATTCAACAAGTAAATGGTTAAATAAACTGTAGTATGTCCCTACAATGGATTATTGTTCAGCTAAAAAATAAAATAAAATTTAAAAAGAACAAACTACTGATACATGCGACAACTTGGATGGATCTCAGGGCATTATGGAGAATGAGATAAAAAAATAATCTCAAAAAGTTACATAATGTATATTTCAATTTCTGCATCATTCTTGAAAAGACAAAGTTAAAGAAATGGAGAACAGATCAGTGGTTAGGGAAGGAGGGAGGTGTGACTTTAAAATGGTATCTCCAGGGGGTTCCTTTGTGGTGACATAACAGTTCTATATCTTGATTAAGATGGTGGTTTATATGAATCTAAACATAACAAAAAATGCATAAAGCTATACACAAAGACATACGAAAAAGAGAATTTGTGCAGAAACTGGTGACATTTGAATAAAGTCTTTAGGGTAATTAATTGTATTTCATCAATGTCAATTTCCTGGTTTTGATTATGTATGTACTATAGTAATATAAGATGTTACCATTGAGGGACACTAAGTGATGGGTACATGGGACCTTTCTGCACTATTTTTACAAGTTCTGGAGCCTATAATTATTTCAGGATAAAAGTTTTAAAGCACAATTAATTGTATAATTTTGAATACTAGAAAAACCAGAAAATGTAATTTAGAAAAAAAATATTTACCATAGCAATAAAGCATACATATTATCCTAAAAATAACTATAAAAATATACTGAAGGGAAAATAAATCTGTAAGACAGTTAAGAGAGAAAATCCTAAACCTTTTTTAAAATTTTTATTTATTTTTGGCTGTGTTGGGTCTTCATTGCTGCACATGGGCTTTCTCTAGTTGCAGTGAGCGGGGGCTACTCTTCATTGTGGTGCGCGGACTTCTCATCGTGGTGGCTTCTCTTGTTGCGGAGCACAGGCTCTAGGCACGCGGGCTTCAGTAGTTGTGGCGCGCAGGCTCAGTAGTTGTGGCTCGCGGGCTCTAGAGCACAGGCTCAGTAGTTGTGGCACACGGGCTTAATTGCTCCGTGGCATGTGAGATCTTCCTGAACCAGGGCTCAAACCCATGTCCCCTGCATTGGCAGGCAGATTCTTAACCACTCTACCACCAGGGAAGTCCATTAAACCTTTTTTAAAGCAATTCAAGAAAACCTAAATACATGGAGAGATGTACATGTTTATACATGATTAGTCAATATGATAAAGATGTTAGTTTTCCCTAAATTGTATGTTCTATGTAATTCTGATCAAAGTACCAACCAGGTTTTTAATGAAACTTGAAAGGCTAATTATAAAATTTACATGAAAGCACAAAGGCCCAAATATATCAAAGACGCTCCTGAAAAAGTACAAAGTTGGAGAATGTGTCCTATGCAATCCAAAATATAACAAGGATATATTAAATGCAGTATGGTATTCAAGCAAGGATAAAAGGATGGACTAGAGAGAATAAGTATCCTAGAAACACACCCATGAATACTTGGAAAATTGAGTTACAAAACAGGTAGCATGTCAAATCAGTGGACTCTTTGGAAATATGTTGAGGCTATAGGTTAACTGTAAAACAAAACATAAATATAAAACAAATATATTAGAATCGATTCCAGGTGGATTAAGTATCAATATATGAAAACTAAGAATTTAAATTTTTAGAAGATAAAAAAGACTATCTTATCGCTTCGGGATAGTGAAGATTTTCTTACATAAAATACAAAAATCACAGTCCCTAAAAAATGATTGACAAAATTCAATATAATAAATTAAACAGTGTGCATCAAACAATTGCTATAAAAATTGAAAAGATATGTACCAGACTTTTAGAACAGATTTACAATGATCTACACACAATACAAAATAAAACATGAACAAACATTATGAGCTGGTAATTCATTGAAATGGAACTCAACCAGAAGTATACAGTTTCAGTAATAATCAGTGAGTTAAAATTAAAACCACAGTGAGATGTTATTTCAGAACCAGCAGACAAGAAAACACTAAGAGTCTGACAATACCAATGCTCATTTATATAGGGAGCAATGTGTAAATCACATACACTCCAGGTAAGATATTATAAGCACTTTATATATCTATTTGCTAATATCTAATTAATATGACAATATGAAAGACCTATAGCTAGGCAGTTCCTCTCCCAGGAATCGTTCAAACATCTCATATTAGTATTTATTTAGAGGTTCATAATAGCCCTTTTACTATATAAATTAACCCATTGTTATTCATATTGTACATGTATTTGGTATGTTTTTTTTTGTTTTTTGTTTTTTTTTGCGGTACGTGGGCCTCCCACCGTTATGGCTCTCCCGCCACAGAGCACAGGCTCCGGACGCGCAGGCCCAGCAGCCATGGCTCACGGGCCTAGCCGCTCCGCGGCATGTGAGATCCTTCCAGACTGGGGCACAAACCCATGTCTCCTGCATCGGCAGGCGGGCTCTCAACCACTGTGCCACCAGGGAAGCCCTGGTATGTTTTTATAATGAAAAAATTTTTAATCTATGTATAATGTAGTTCTATCTTTATTAGATTTTTAAAATAACATTATGCTGCCTTTGCAAAAAGATTTTGAATGCTTTATTCTCTTTCTACTCTTTGGAATGAATTAAATTGCATTGAAGTTATCTATTCATTTTATGTCAGTAGTTTCACTCATGCCAAGGTTTAAAATTTATCTATATTGTATTTAGTAAACTAATTCCTTACGATTTTTTTCTAATACACTCTGTAGATGTATTTTTCCATTCTCCTTTGTTTTCTTCTTTATTTCCACTGAATTAGCTTAGTCAGTGGTTTATCTATTTTATTTTTTTCCCATTTGCATTTTTTAAAATTAATTTATTTATTTTTGGGTGTGTTGGGTCTTCGTTTCTGTGCGAGGGCTTTCTCTAGTTGCGGCGAGCGGGGGGCCACTGTTCATTGCAGTGCGTGGGCCTCTCACTGTCGCGGCCTCTCTTGTTGCGGAGCACAGGCTCCAGACGCACAGGCTCAGTAGTTGTGGCGCTCGGGCTTAGTTGCTCCGTGGCATGTGGGATCTTCTCAGACCAGGGCTCGAACCCGTGTCCCCTGCACTGGCAGGCAGATTCTCAACCACTGCGCCACCAGGGAAGCCCTCCCATTTGCATTTTCAAAGAACCACGTCGTTGATTTATTTATTAGTTCTGATTTTCTGTTTTCTAGTTCATTAATTTCAGCTTTTATATTACTTAGTTTCTTCCTCCAACTTTCCTTGTTTTATTTTTCTGTATTTTTTCTAACTTGCTGGGTTTAATGGTCAATAAATTTTCATTTCTTCTTAGTTTGTATTGTAAATATTTAAAGCTATGCATTTCTCTTTCCAGAGTACAGTCCATTGATTCTAGTACATAGTATTTTCAGTATCAACATTCCTAGATATTTTGAAATTGTGTTCTTGATTTATTTTATTTAAATGTTTTTTAAGGCTATTTCTTAGCCTTAAAAATTTCAATTGTTTTGTTTCCAGCTTTACTATGAATTTCTAGTTTTACTGCACTATGATCAGAATGTATAATTTTATTTTTTTATAAAATATTTTAATTCCCTTTGTATTCAGTTAATTATGATGGTTTTTGTACCCCTGAAAAGAAAGTTTGTTTTCTAGTTTTATAGTCTGAATTCTAAAGAAAATTAATTTGATTTCTTTTACGTTTACTCATATTTTTTATTTGCTGTTTAGTGCTGATGGAAATAAATTAATTTATCTTCTAATTTATCTTTGTTTCTATGTTTCTCCTTGCATTTCTTGTAGTTTTTATTTATGAATATCGAAGCTCTTCTGTTTGATTTTAAAGTCATTATAAAGTCTCCTCATTACAATTATCATGATTCTTAACTTTTAGGTTTTCCTTAATTGTTTCAAATTAGTTTTTTTAATATTGATACTGGAATATTTGAAAGAAAAATACTTATGATAGATTTTCATGATTCAGTTTGCTCTATTTTTAGAGTGTCCTTCTTTTCCTTCAGAAAAGTTTATTTTTCCACCTTCAGTTCAAACTGTTGATGTAAGATTATGCTTCTTGTTTTCTTTTTGTTTGCATTTTCTGGATATATCTTTAACAATACTATTACTTTCAGAATTCTTGTTTTGGTTTTAGCTTTGTCTCATATTTATCAAATAATTGTTTTTTTCCCTTTGAACTGCTGATTACGAACATGCATGTATATGTGTGTGCGTGTCTAGGCGCACACATGTGTATATTCACCTTTGTTTTATATTATGTTTTCAATATTTCTTTCTTTTAATCATCCTTTAAAATCTTTGTTTGATTTGCATTGTCTTTGTCTTGTGTTTCTTATATGTTTCTCTTCTGAACATCTAGGGGGCTTCATGATGAAGCCATGACAGCTATGGTGGTTCATTTGTGTGTGTTTGTGTGTGTGCGCGCGCACATGCATGTGCACGTATGCACGTCTTCATGTTTGTGTGTAGACTTTTTTCTAGTATGATTTAGCCATTAATGCTTTTCAGATGACAAAGTTTGCAGATCCAGGGCATTTTGCTACTCAGTTTCTTCTTCCCTTTACAAGCTCAGCAATCTGCATTTTACAAAAGTTGTGCATTTGTTTATATGGATACCCCCACCCAGCCCCTGTCTCTCAGTACTGCTAAGTAAGTTTCAAGGAGGCTCTCAGAGCAAGTGCATGCACCACAACCTTGGAATTCCAAGTGTGAAATCCCTGGTCTTGCTCCTACTTTGGAGGCCTTTTGATCTACCTGCTCTGAAAGATCTGCTGGTTCTGTGTCCTCTGTGGTGGTCCCGTTCACGTAGCACCCTTGGTTGTCCTTTTCACATGGCACATAGGGTTACAGGTATTTGCTAGTCTGTATATATTTTTTCTCTGCTTCTCATTCACCTTTATTCCAGTTGGTTTCAGAGCAGAGTGGGGATATATAGAAAAGAGCTCAGTCTTATGAAAGTGTTTAATAATTATGAAAAGTGATTTTTAAACATCTCCAATTATAATAAATTCTCTTAGAGTATCTTCCTCTCTCCCTTTGGTCACTGTACAGTGTTCAATATTTGCTTCTTGTTTGATAGCTGATAGATATTGCCAGGGTTAATGTATGGGCTATGAACACATTCAAAATCCTGGAAACATTTGTCTAATTTGATTTTTATGTCAGTGTTCACATCCCTGGATTTAGGTTATCATGAAAAGGAAGACTCTTACTGGGTTTTGCTTGTTTAGTATTCAAGAGAGATTTCCCCTTCAATATGTCAACTTTGTGCAATATAGAATAAGGGATTAAGATGCTGCATATGTCAATATACTTTTCCATAAATTAAAAGAACATTTATTCTTTGTAGACTATCATTTATTTAAAATATATCTAGTACCACTGACTTCCATCTTTATGAGGGCAAGTATAACAACTCATGTATTTATATTTACAGAAAGAAGACAGTCATGGAGCTTATAATAGTATGATATACAAGATTGCTAGCTAGTGTTGATCATCTACTATGTGCCAAGCACCATACCAAGCAATATGTTTATTTCATTTTGTTTAATCCCCTCAGCAATTAAGATGGATTTGTTCTTTCATCTAACAAACATTGTAAGTGCTGTGCTGAGCAGGAAAATTACATTAAAGATAAGAACAAGGATTTTAAACAAGGGGATGAAACAGTCTTCCTTAGATTTGAAGTCTATCATTCTGGCTGCTGAATGATATCAAATGGAGTAGGAATAAACAGATAACAGAGGAAATTTAGGACAAGATAAAGCATTATATTTTTTCTAAGGACAACCAGGAGACTTGGGTTATTTTTTAAAGGGTTATGAGGAATAGATTGATGCAAAAATTTTTTAAGAATAATATTCTTGCCACTGTGTAGGTAATACTTCTGAGGGAAATGTGAGTAGAAAAAGAGAGATGAGTCGTGATACTGTTGCCGTGTTCTGGGTAAGTGATGATGGTGGACTAGACTGGGATTTAGGCAGAGAAATGGAGAGAAATTAATCACACGTGTACAGTTAGAGCAGAAGGTGAATGTAGAGAGAATTCTTGAGTTAATCACCTAAGCAATTGGGTGAGAATGGTGTTGCTTTTACCATTAGGTGAAAGATTGGGGTTTAGAGGGATGGGAAACTAATTTCTAGGACACTTAAAATATATCTGACTATGCGACTCCCAAGAAGAATCTTAAGTAGGCAAATGTGATGTGCAGTTTTTAGCTCTGAAGACTGGGCTTGGCTTAGAGATATTTATGTTGGAACTATGAAATGGAGAGGATGTAGAGAGAGAAGAAAGGACTTTTGAATTGATCCTGAATATGTCATCACAGTTATCACTTACCTACAGTCTGTGGTTGTTACTAGTTCTTCAGGCAGAAAGGCACAAGGCACATTTCCAGATCTCCAGAATGGTGGGAAGGTATCACTAGGCTGAAAACAAACCTTTGTGAACTTAGTAGAGAGCTTTCTGTAGAATCTGATGGTCCTCACCCCTATTGGGTGATTTCTTTCATAGTGTGATGCCTTCGTGAAACTTAAAGGCCGGGAGGGTTTGCCTTTCTGGCAGGGAGAATGTTGTTATGTCTCATGCTTTATACAGTATCTTCATTCAGTTACATTATTATAACCTTTATTTACATTGTAGGAAATTATTTTCCTGCATTGTACATTTCGGTGTTTTTCTTTAAGTCATCATTACTCTAATGTTAGAAAAATTAAAAATTAGATTCTGCCGTACCCATTTCAAAAGTAGCCAGAATAAAGCTTTAGTCACCAGTTTAAAATATAAGTACAAGTATGTTTCTGGAATAAAAATGCGGGTTTGGAGTAACAGTGTGTGGTGAAGACCTTCAAAGGACCCAAACCAATGGGCTCTAATTATTAAAGTTATATATAAAAAATACTCTAAGACCAACTTGCTTCATATTTATTCTTTTCATTTCAGTAATGTTATTCAACATGTGGCAATGAAAGCTGCATTATGTTTTTGGATACTGACAAGGTGCTTAACAAATATTTCATGCTATCCTTATAAGCAAAATTGAGACATTTGTGCTGAATATTAGTATAATCTGGTACCTTCCTAAATAATGGAATAAGCGTGCCAAAAATGTGTATAATTATCTGTCAGCATCAACAAGAAAAGAGCATTTTAGTAGAGATGCCATTAAACTGTTATGAATTTCATAACTGTTTAATATTTTAATCATATTTTACTAATTTACAAACTAATTTGTTATTTTAATAATATTTCAATAAAATACCAGTAAAGCTGAAAAGTATATTTGTACTTATTTTTTCAAAAATAATTTAATTATGGCCAGGAAAATTATAAACTATCTAAACATTTTTGCCTAATAAATACTCATAACTGTGTCTATATCTGGGTATATATGCATTTTTGAATGTGAGTTAACATTTCCAGCTGCAGATTCACTAAAAACAGAGCAAGTTCACTAGGAGCTTGTGCAAGACTTTCTAAACACAAAGGTATGTACATTGTTCTCTAGAAGGACCAGGAAATGTAAAGCAAGTCAAAGCAATGATCCAGATGACAGAAGACAGAAGGCAAGGAAGAAATGATGAGTCTCTGGGTATATGGTGCTGTCCAGGGCTTCAGTGTTTCCTTTGATTTTCTTGTAAGTAGCCTGATAACAGACGCTATAGACGTTAAAATGCAGGAACCACCTCTACCTGGATGTTTCACAGGCATCTGACATCAATATGTACAAAGCCCCTCTCAATATCCACGCTGTGATATTCCCTTTTAATTCTGTTTTGCAAAGCCAGCCCTTAGCCTGGGCAAGAAATATTGGAGATACCTCTCTTCTTCATGTAAATTTATATGATTCTATATCCTACAAACTTCGTGATTCTGTTTACTTTTCACCAACGTTCCTGCTTGGAATCTTCAGTTATCCAATATATATCCTGTATACCCCTCAGAGTAATTTGAAAATGTAAATCTGATCACCTCTTTCCAATGTCTACTCATTAATTGTGGGATAAAGTTAAAGTTAATATTGTTCACTAGGAGGTTCATTATTAGGCAGGCTCTATTTATTTACCCTTCCAACTGTGCTCATTTTAAATTTTTTTTCACTCTTGGGTGCTACCTGTGAGCAATTTAGAGGATGTTTAGCTTCTCAAAAGTGCACCTCTCTCTCAACTTTGAAACTTTGACTGTAGAGATTAGAGTTAGAACAAAAAATGTAAATGTTATAAACTATGGATCAAAAGCTTAATGTGCAATTAATAATTATGAGCAACATCTGGGCCAGTTAGTTAAAAAAAAGATTGGAATTGATATTACTTGTCCATTATATTTGTATTGATTCTCTATTTAATACATTACTAAATAATTTCTCAAGTCTGTCATGCTGATCACATCTGTGATTCATACAGGTTGAGAAAGGTGGAGGATATATTACTTGGATGGCAAAAATAAATATGCCAGTATGGAAGAGGAAGGTGTTTCCTTGGGGCTTTCTACCTCAGTGGGGAAATATGAATAGAAAGAACTCATTAAAGCAAGACTAGAAAAAACAAAACAAAACAGAGGAAGTCATTAGTGATTCAAAGATATCAAAAAATTCCAGGAAGACAAAAAGCTGAAAGTATAGAAGAAACTAATGCCTGGTGTTTTTTGATTGGATGCGAGATATTTTAGCTTGTTGGATGCTGGATATTTTGCACTCCTAAAAATATTCTTGAGCTTTCTTTGTTCTTGAAGGCAGTGAAGTTTTTTGGGAGCAGTCTGATGATTTTGTGTCGTGATTTTAAGCTTTGTTGGCATTTACTTTAGGGCTAATTTTGTCTCCCTAGTGACACAGAACACTCAGTGCTCTATTCAAGCCCCAAGATATCACACACTGGCTGATGAGAACAGGAATTATTCTGGCCCTTTGTGTGATCTCCAGTTATTGTTCCATCTATCTCTCCAGGCTTCAAGGAGTTTTTTTTAATCTACATGCTTTTTCTTTTTTCAATTAAACTTTTAAGTTTAAGATAATTGTAGATTCACAAGCAGTTGGAAGAAATAGTACAAAGAGAGCCCATGCATCCCTTACCCAGTGGTCCCAAAGATGACATTTGTCAAAACTGTAGTACAGTATCTCACAGCAAGATATTGACATTGACACAATCAAGATACGGAACAGGTCTGTCACCACAAGGGTCTCCCAGTTTACACACCCACTTTCCTCCCTGTCCCTACACCTCTCCCCATACTTACTCTGGGAAACATGAATCGGCTGTTTCTAAAATTTTTCACTGAGAGAATATTATGTAAATGAAATCATATATTATGTAACCTTCTGTTATTGGCTTTATTCACTCAGTATACTTCTTAAGAGATTCATCCAGGTTGTTGTGTGTATCAATAGTTCATTCTTTTTTTATTGCTGGATAGTATTCCATGGTATGGATGCACAACAGTTTTTTAAAAATTCAACTTATTTAAACAAACAAACAAAAACAATTCACCCATTTCTGAGTTAAAAAACAACAGCCATTTTTTTTAACCATTCACCTGCTGAAGGACATGTGGGTTGATTATTCTTGTTTTAGACTTACAAATAAGGCTTCTGTGAACAATTGTGTCTAGGTTGTTGTGTGACTATAAGTTCTCAATTCTCTAGGATGTATGCCCAAGAATGCAATTGCTGGGTCATATGATAGTTGCAAGTTTAGTTATTTAAGAAAATGACAAATTGTTTTTCAGATTAACAAGGTTCCTGACCTACAGCACAATAAATGACAAAATAATCCTTAGAAGAGCATCAAAGACTTTCAGAACATCAATGATAAAAAGCTGTGTTGATGGTTAAGCATTGAAAGCAATGCTTGAAAATTTTAAGAGGCCATCTGAGTTCAGTAAATAGAGCATATTTTCCAGAACAATGAATTGACCAAACAACATGTGGAGTGTTGTGTTCAGTTCTACATACTGTGGTTTAATAAGGAAATTGATAAACTGAAAGAACTTTGAGTCAATTTCCTTATCACCTGATCAAGAAAGCCATATTATAATAGGGGTCCATATGTAAGTTTTGTTAGTGTTATTCAAGGAGAAAAGACTTTACCTATACTGAAATATATTTATGGTAGTCTAACAGATTAAATATTCAGAGCAACAAATAATTTTCCATGACATATCTTGTGTTATATGTAAATATACCTGGAGAAACGGGTTATAATCCCAGTTCTCCCACCAACTGATTGCGACCTTAAGAAAGTGTATGTATTCATTATTCAAATTACCTTTTAAGTGAAGCATGTTTTAATATTTTTCATTTTAATGGAAGGTTGCTGTAAAGATGTCATCTAAGGTGTGTATATATTACAGTGATAGGTATTGTGATCCATGTAAGAATTTGTAAATGCTTTGCATATATTCTTACCCTATGATGAAGTTTTCCATAACTGTCAGTTACAGTTATTATAATAAACTTGAAGGTATTTTTTTCATATCTGAGTGTAATGTGGCTCCAAATTCTGCATATACTCATGATTATTTTCAAATATTAAATCTTCAACATGGACCCATATATTCTGTGTTGTTAGCTTCACAAGTATTCAGCAATATAGCTCTAACAGAGGAATCACAGCCCACTGCTTTCAGAGTCAGTAAATTCTACAAAGAAAATACATTAATTGCTACTGCTTTTTATCATGTAGACTTTTTTCAATTTTTTTGTAGATTAAAATTATAATGTGAAGTATATATGCTATATATATTTAGCCCCTCAAAAATTACTGTTATTATTTTGTACAGTAAATATTCGTATAGATTTACCTTAATATTTATCTTTTCTGATTGCCTTATTCTTTTCTGAATTTCCATGTGGTTTTTGTTTGTTTGTTTGTTTTCTAGGATCATTTTCCTTTTGCATGAGAACTCATTTTAGTGTTTTTTTTAATATTGAGTGATTTCTAGGGGCTGGGGAGAGGGGGAAATTGGGAGTTGGTAATAAATGAGTATAAAGCTTCAGTTAAGTAAGATGAATAAGTTCTAGAGATCTGCTGTACAACATTGTACCTATAGTAATAATACTGTACTGTATGCTTAAAATTTTGTTAATATTGATCTACTGGCTAAAAATTATTTTATTTACTTTATCTTATTTGAAAAACATTCATTATTTTCTTTACCTTTGAAGGAAATTTTTGCTAGGTCTAGAAATCTAGGTAAGCAACAGTTTCAGCATTTTAAAGATGTTATTTTATCAGCTGCTAGTTTAATTACATACCTTTGAAGAAAACATATGATTTTCTTGCCTATGACTGCTTTTAAGATATTTTTATCTTTGTCCTTGGTTTTCAGCAATTTTGCTATGATGTGTTTTGGTGTAGTTTTCTTATTTATTTACTTGAGTTTTGTAGAATTTCCTTAATCTGTGGCTTGATGACTTTTGTCCGTTTAGAAAGTTCTTGACCATAAATTCTTCAAATATTTTTCTTTCCCTTTCCCTCTCTTCTCCAGCCTAGGATACTAGTTACACCATATTAGACATTTCAATATGTTTCTTCTGTTTTTCTCCAAAGATAATTTACATCATCATTTGCCAGACTCAGCGGAGTAGATCACCCCAATCCAATTAAAGACAGATTTGGCTGATTGCTGATTTTGGAGTCTCTCTCCCTCGCTCCCGCCCTTCTTTCCTTCCTTCCTTCCACTCTTCTCTCTCTATCTCTTTCTTCCTTTCTTCCTTTTTCCTTCCTTCCTTTTTTCCTTCTCTCCCTCACTTCTTCCTCTTCCTCCTCCTCCTCTTTCTCTCACTTTCTGTCTCTCCCCCTCCTTCCCTTCCAGCCTCTCTCTCTTTCTCTCTCTCTCTCTCTTGTTTTTTGTTGTGTCTCCTTGGATTTGGCCTCACTCCTGTTTTTTAGCCCTCTAATAATTGCAAATGTGCCCTCTGGAATTTTTACAGGCTTTCTCCTATTTAGTGATTTCTGGACCCCAATTTTTATATTCCCAATACAGTGAGCTATCCAAAAATCTCTCCTCTGCATTTCAGATACTTCTGCTTGGTTTCTTAGTCCCTTATGCCTGGCAAATGTCTTAAAGGAAAGACCAGTGTAGAGTGTCTGTTTCACTTCTCTGTGTTACCGTTTCTTGAGGATCTCAGTTCATCAATTTCTGGATACCTTGGCTGTCCCAAACTCAGTATTTGTCTCTGAATTTCTCAGAGACTGCTTCAAGTTCCACTGGATTTTTCACCTGTTAGAAGAAATCATTTGTAGCACTTCTTAGCCATTTGCCTTACTCCAAGACTTGGTAAGCATCCCAAGGGCAAAGCGGCATGCATTCAGTTATAGTTACCTCAGTATGCTTCTCTCATTTTCCAAGATCTGACCCCTCAATTACTGGCCGCAGTCGTAGTCATGCAATACTTTCAAACAAAGGCTGGGCTGATTTTAATGGGTTTGCTACACTGAAGCGTGAGCCAAGGAAGGAACAACACAGGTAGCACAACATTCTGTGCAGAGTCTAATCAAAATGTAAGGATGAAATACGTGTAGCATGTTGTTAGAAATAAGACAGTTTTGCCTCGACTGGAGTATGATATGAAACAGAGGTGGTGTTACAGATGACGAGGCAGTGAGGAGGCAGCGCACCTAAGGAGTAGTATTAAGCCATATTCTAAAGTGCCACACTCTTCCCTAAGCCTCCTCCAGTGTGCTGTATGCCCAGAGATGTTAGCAGCCCAGCACCTCCTCTCCTCTGATTATCTGCCCCTGTATTGCGTCTATAATACTTTCCACCTTAAAAAAAATCTCAGTCTCTGAGTTATTCTTTCAGTTCTGTGCTTCAGGTATCTGAGTCAAGTGCATTGAGTTAGTGCAAAGAAATTAAGAAATAAGAAATGAAAGAGAAAAAGAAAACAGCACTACAGGAGAGTTGTTTATGATTTTTACCATTGCCTTTTGGCCATGGGCATTACACTTCAAAATTTTTGGTCATATTTTATTTTTCATTATGCATTTCAACTTGAAAATATTCTGACAGTAAACTCTAAAAATATAAATTGGCAGTTTATATGTGCACATAAGGCATAGAAACCGATACATGTGGGGTCTTCCTATTAAATAATATTATCCTGGAAACAGAAACTCTATCTGCTTTTGCTTCAGTAAACAAACCAAATCTGTTTTTCCCTGACAGGAATTTTTAACTTTTCTCAGTTTAGTTGTAAAATTTTAGCTAGTCTATACTGTGACTTTCTAAACTTGAGAATACTGGGTTCCATTTAAACAATAGCATATAAACCATATAAACAATGTCTGTCATTCACAAAATGAGCAATGGAGAAGTAATATTACATTTTTTGGCTTATAGAGTCCTTAATCTTAGAAACCATCACAAATCCAAATCGTGTTTCCCGAGGTTAAGTTCTGTGCTGAGATCTCATCTATAGTAGATGAAGATTACATGCCATAAGATGCCTCCCTAGAGGCATCTTTATCACCCAGAGAAAATTGAAGCTAATATTTGAATATCTTTATTTTGATGTATATTCATTTGTTGAAACCAATAATTTTTCCTCTGTATATACACAATATATATCTATATTAATAGAACCATCAACTTGTAACTGACATTTTTATCGTGTGGTTTTACTTAACATTGTAGTATTTACACTTCTCCATGCCATTAAAGCAATTTTTGTTAACGGCATCTTAGCAATGATAAACTTTTCCATCATAATTATTTACTATAAATTAATAATTTGCTGTTTTTGCACATTAAATTTTTTATATTTATTACATTATATAGTTTTATAATGAACATCTTTGTGCATTTAGCCTTTTATATATCTCTTGTTGTCTCTTTCTTATAAACTTGTAGATGTGCAATTGTGAAAAAAACTTGCACATAGCCACACTGGTCTCTTGAAGTTTGTGCCAGTTAATCAACTGCAAGCGGGATATGAAAGAACACTTGATTTAGCAGCTTTCCACCGTATTATTCAAAAGTGCATCATTCAGTAAATACAGAAATTCATATGTGGCCTATTTCAACCTCATTTACAAGAGGTAACTTTTGTTGACGTCATACAAGGAAGGATGTATCAAAAATTCCATGCTATTGACTTATCTGGTCATTAACAGTAAATGAAATATTGGACTTTGGGGATATCTGGTGCTTTACATCCTGAGCTTCCGAGTGTCTGCAGAAGATGTAGGATACTCCAAACTTCAGCATAGGATGGACCTATCCATTAGAACATTTTAAGAGTTGCCAACTATTCTTTCTGATTTCTTCAACATTTATTTTGAATATATTTTTCTTATATCATTCTTACTTCCAATCCTCCTCCTACAACTAAACAGCGAACACACTAAGACCAAGCCTAGGAGTATCAGAGTTGAGGCCTTGTGGGAAAGTCAGGGAGTAGGTGATAGTGCTCCTCAGGCCATGCGTTTTCAAAACTTCTCTTACATATTCACTCTTCAGGACAGGATTGTGGCAGGTTATACCATAGATTTTCTGTTCACATAAGTGTATTCCAAATGAACAAGATAAATATCTCTTTAGAGCAGTGAAAAGTAACGGAAAAGATAGTATTAACTTATCTTTCAGTTCAAAATTTAAGTATTGGGTTTTAAATTTAGTATTCTGTGTATTTTCATTCAGGTGTTATCAGGAAATTTCAAGAGTGAACAGAGTGTTTGAATAAAAGCTAGTGTTTGTATTCAAATAGGTGCCTGAATATGAGAAACATTTAATTGATAATTTAACCTTTAATCAAGTAAAAATCTGTCAACTACACAATTAACTTTCTTTATTTAAAGGGTAAATACGAAGTACCTCATTAAATGTTCTCATATCAGGCATGAGCTCACTTTTTGTGATGAATATATAAAAAGGAAAGATATCTCTGTTGGTATGAAGGAGATTTTTGAAAACTTTTTTGACTTCTGCTTCTTGGACTGTCCATCTATCTAGCAGAGAGCATTTCTCTCTCAAAGTACAATTAGAAAAACTGGGTAATATACTGAACACAAAACAAACAAACAGAAATTTATTTTAAGGCATTGGAGAAACAAGTTGATGTGAGTCTGTCAGATATTGTCTGATTTCTAAGCAGCACAATTGAAGAATGAGAGAGACCAATATTCAACTACAAAAAAAAGAGAGAGAGAGAGAAGCTGTGCAGTTTTCTTTGTGGTGGGCTTTCACAAATTTCTTTAGACTTAGTCATAACTATTTGGTGCTTTTTATTGCTATTGCAATTGACATTTAAAAATTTTTATATGCCAGTAATAGAAAATAATTTTCACATATCAATCTTATCGCTAGATGCTTTCTTACTTTCTATGTTGTCTCAAAAAAGGAAAGTTTTATTTCATACTTTGCAATCATTATTACCTTTACTTCTTTCTCTTTTCTTATTGCTTGATCTATGACTTCCAGTTCAGTGTTCAGTAATGTGGTCATAGTCAATATCCTTTTCTCCTTCAGGAGAAAGGTTTTTGATGTTTCCTCATGAAATGTGATGCATACTGTAGTTTTTTGTAGACACTCTTTATAAGATTAAGGAAGTTTTCCTCTTATCATTAATTTTTTTACACTTATTTATAAATAAAGGATGTTGAATTTTATGAAATGCTTATGAGATTAGGTGGTTTTTCTTATTCTGTCATGCATTGTGAATGTCATAGACTGATTTTGAAATGTCAAATCCCAATACATACCTGAGATAAACACAACTTGGTCATGATATAGTTCTATATTATACAATCCTGGATTTTAATTGTTAAAAATGTGTTTATGATACTTGCATTTCTGTTCTTGAGAGGATTTTGTTTCTTAGCCTTTTTATCTTGCAATATTCTTTGTTTGGTGTTTGTATCAAAGTTAGAGTGGTCTCCAGAAATAAATGTATTAGCTCTTTTGAAAGAAACAACTTTTAGCTTAGTTTATTTTCTCTATTGCAATTTGATTTTTTTATTGTTATTAATTTCTGCTCTCATCTTTATTATCCATTTCATCCTATTTTTCTCAGGTTTCCTTTGCTTTTCTCTTTCTAACTTTTTGAGATGGATACTTATATTATTTTTATTTAGTCTTTGCTCATTTCCAATATATACCTTTAAGACTAGACATTTCCTTCTAAGTATGGGGTAAGCGACATCCTGTAAGTTTTGATATATCATACTTTATCATTCAGTTAAAATATTGTCTGAAATCAGTGTAGTGTTTCTTTATTTGTTTGTTTTGTTTTTGATCCATGGATTATTTAGAAGTGTATTGCTTACCTTCTAAAGATTTGGTGAGATTTTTAGATACATTTTTGTTATAGATTTGGCTTGATTTCAATCTTTTGAGATTTGTTGAGACTAGCCTTATGAAACAGTATATGGCTAACTTTGGTAATGTCCCACATGGATTTGGGAGTAGTATATATTCTTAAGTTATTGAGTTGTTCTATATTTGCCAATTAGATCATGTTCCTTAATCATTTTGTTCAATTTTTCTATACCTCATAGATATTTCATCTTCTTGTTTTATCAGATGCCTTGACATCTTGAGAATTGTGTGTTTCGCATGTTTGGGGATATTTCTAGCTCCCTTTTTAGTTCTGATAATTAACATTAATGTCTCCAAATTTAGAATTGTGTGTTCTTGGTGAGTGAACACTTACTGTTTTTAAATGTCCCATTTTATCTCTAATAATGCTTATTGTCTTAAAGTCAATTGTGTCTGCTAAATATAGTTAAACAAAGTTTGATTTGTGTCCATGTGTTATATATTTTTCCAACCTTTGATTATCAAATTTTCTTTGTTTTTACACTTGAGGTCTATTTCTTGTAAAAGGAACAAAATTAAAGTCTCCAGAACAACAGAGCACCACCAAACTTTTTTGTTCCTATGCCTCTTGAGTTATGAATATCCTGCAAGGTATGAGTAAGAACAAAAGTAAAGGTACCTATTTATAGATGGAAGTGGTATATAGTATATTTATTTATAGAAGTTATAAAATATTATTTCTGAGAAATAACAATATGCACTTTATCTTGCGTACTCTAAAACTGTCGTCATTATTTTCTTACACAAACATGTCACATTAAATGTTTAGAAATTAGTAAAATAATTCTTTCTTCAGTTTAAATTTGATAAAAAGTTATTTTTAATAATTCTTTTATGCAGTAGTTTTACAATGGGATTTCTTATCATGGATTCCTCATAACTAAGGTGACTGTTTTTCTCTAGCTTCTCCAAAATGATATCATTGTTACCTAATTAAAATTATTTAATATCTCTCAATTTGTTACATGGCAGTGCCCAATTTCTTTAACATGTGAAAAACATCCCCCATGATACAGCTGCCTAGGGCTCCTAATTCTTCTTCTTAATTCCTTAATCCTAAATTGCAGTTCTTTGAACAAAGCATGAATATCTAAGTGCTTTGAACAATCTACTTCTTGCAGCCAACAGGGCCGTTTCCATGCTCCTCCTAGATGAATCCTGTTACTTCAACACCCAGAGCCAGTATAGTTTTGGGGAGGAGCAGTATTTAACATCTTTCTTCCCCTTTCTGACAATATGTAAACCCCAAACGCATTGCCACCAAATATCCTGTGCTAGTTTCTATTATTAACATTTATTAAGCTGCAATTAATTTGCTTATCTGTCCACTAGAAATTAGCATTATGCTTTTCATCTTTGTATCTTTAATTTCTAATACCTACGTAACAATACAGTTTTTGTAAAGTGGAGGAATTCTTTCTAAGATAAGAAGTCAGAAAGTACTGTGTACCGCTAGCAGCACTGGTTTAGGATATGAGTTGACAATCAAATGCATAATTCACATAGGCTTCTCTGAGAGTGTGTAAACTACTTGAGATTTAGGAAATCACTATCTCTAAAAAGTCTTAACTTTTATATCTAACTAGTCACAGAACCCACTGTGACTGGCATGATTAGTCTTGCAGTCCCTTCACACACGTGTGCCTAGCTCTTTGTAGCTGCATCTCATTAACTTGAGTTGTTTGTTACTTGATGATGGGTGAGTGGTCTGGTACATAGTCCTTATTGTGGATATGGTATAAGTAAGTTATTAGCAATTTATATGAGTTTCCAAGGGTCAGAATTCTCAGGCATGCTCAAGGCTAGAGGAAGACCCACAAAGCCACTGTTAATTCTTCTCTTGTATTATACTACTGCAAACCAGTTCCTTTGGGTAAGGGAATTAGAACATTTTGGAGAACGGAAGATAGAATCTCCCTAAACAAGAAAGAAAAAATTGTCACCCCTATTACTAATTCCCCAGGGCAAGATTGCTGAATCATGACAGTATGTGCTTTGTTTCATAGAATGACCCAAAAAGAGCGGGTCTTCAGGGTCAAATTTCAGGGTCAGTTGCCCGTTTTCTAATTCATCTTGTCTAGAATTACAATCAGGACATAGAAGCAATTAGGACAGAAGTTTAGCATCTTATTAATGTAATTAATGAGGATTGTTAATGCTTAACAAGTAACACCGAATATAAGATCCTAAGTGGCCATATTGTTACAGTTTTCCTTCCATCCTTTCAGAGAGTTTCAACTACTGCTCATATTGATAACTATTATTATACATTCAAAAAGGTCACAGGTTTTTGAATGACTTACCAAGATATTAAAGACTAATTACTCACAGAATCTGTCATTTTTCTTTGATCTCAAATACAAGCGTTAACGCTTAAATATCTTGAGATTCTCTGATCTTCAAGTTTATATTTTTCTTTGCATTAAAGAAGATACTTAGAACTCTATTAAATGTGTTTAATTATTTACATACTTATATATAATTTTAGTATTTTCCAGAATTTTAAGTGACATCTGTTTTCATCAGATCATAAAGAACTATTTCTCTTTTAAATATAACATTTATTTTTATTTTCAAATTGTATACCTCTCTGAATTTTTGAACACTTTTTTCTCTAAAATATACTGAATCATGAGATTCTATGCATTATAGAGAAGGTGACAGATTTCAAAAGTAAAACTGCTGACCACAATCCCCAAAAGAAGCAAATGAGAATTCCACAATGGCAGGTCATTGGGAACAGCAAATAAGACCACAGTGTATTTTATAGTTTGGCAACATGTAAAACATCACTTGCTGCCTTCAGGGCTTTCCCACTAGGAGAGAGCAGCAATGACTTGCTGACAACCCCTTCTTATAAGATCATGGAAATATCCGAGGTTATTTCCAATTGTTTATAGGCATCATTTAAGGGACTGCAGCTGTGGTTTCACTTGCGCTTTCCACCTGTCAAACAGTAATTGCCTCAGAATTAACACTCTCTAAAAGGAAGCAAAGATTCTTAAGAGATGTATTTGGCCCCAAATAAGCCAGAGATATATATAAACGTGCTCATTTTCCCATTAAGAAGAGAACCATAGAGAAATGCGCCTCTGCTCTTGGCAGATGGTGATAGAAACTCATCAGTTACTCTCAAGCTGCCTTGCCATAATCCTAGCGAAAAAAAATTATCATCTACTAGTTAGATTTATAGCATTTAAATTATGATACCTTTTAAGTAAAGGCCAGAATTATCATCAAGGAAAGATGGATTAACTGTGTTATCCATCATGTAACCAAATGCCGAAGGTGAAACATTGCATTTAGAATTTCAAATGAAATAAAGAAGCTGTAAGATCTAGGTTTCATCTCCCAAAATTATCCAGTAAACTCATTAAGCCCTTTGGAGAGGGTGAAAGTATAAATAGAAAGACAGAGTGGCAATAATTATAGCTTTATACATATACTTAATTGGAGTGAAACTTAAATCAGGCATCATAAAGTAGTATGATTTAAGAATTTCATTCTCATTAAATGTGCACTTTAGGTTTTCATCTTAAATGCAAACATTAAAGCTCAGCTAAATGTTATGATTTAACATGAGAACTAAAATAGATAAAATGAAAAAACAGGCCAAGATCATGAGGAGAATATTCTCCTTGTTACTCCTTCCGTTTCTAAGGCAGAGAGTTGGAAAAACAATGTTCCTTAGTTAAAAGAAAAATCTGTACATGTATTTTTACCGAAACCTTTTAGAACATTTCCTATGCAAGCAAGTTATCTACCTATCTTTGTAAATATATTAGCCTATATTTCCAATTTTGTGGTATCTACATTCTATAGTCTAGAACTAAGATGTGAAACAATAATTATCGAATTTATATCATGGCTTTCTTTTGATCATCATTTCTTCACTTTATCTAGTTTTGGCAATTATTTCTTCTTCTACCACATAGAGTTTCCCAAAGCTGAGGAGTCCCTGGTTATTCTATTTATATTCTCCCCTTGGAGCTTTTATATGATGAATTAGACTCTCACGTTTATAGAGATGATGTAAATTCTGCCATGACATATTCAACAGGTACCCATAATTCTGACAAAGAGGCTGCTCTAGCTTTCCCATTTTCATCAATGGCATTGCAATTCTGTCAGGTCTGAAAGTTTGAGGAGGCACAGATTTATCTACTTTTAAACGTAGATCAATTAAATCAGATATTCTCGAATATGTATTGTTCAC
Organism: Phocoena phocoena; assembly: GCF_963924675.1. NCBI lineage: Eukaryota > Metazoa > Chordata > Mammalia > Artiodactyla > Phocoenidae > Phocoena > Phocoena phocoena. The sequence goes on from NC_089227.1 coordinate 80,095,827, forward strand.
ATGTCATTGGTGTATTAAAAGAAATACAATAGAATCTATCTAAGAATGAGAATAAAAGACTCATAAGAGAACTCAAGAAGCCAGGCTTAGTGAATCTTAATTTTAAGAGGTTTAAATAAATGCCACGGGAAAGGGGATAGCAAGTGATTAATTGGGACTCAGAGAATCAAGCGACTCTCTTTAAAGAATACATCATATGAGTTTGGTTATGAAAGTTAAGTAAAATTTCAACCAGAAGGAAAAAAGATTTCAGGTGGAGTGTGATATCAGCAAAGCCCAGAAGAGTCAGAGCATCAGGATATGCTGGGAGCAGAATGGGAACAGCTTTACATACTTTATCCTAAGAAAGTAGTCTGTATTAAGTAGTCATGAGGAGCTAAGAAAGGGATGAATATGCTGGGGCCTCTTTTATAATGATACCTTTTGGCAACTGTTATGGAATGAATTCTGTTTCCCCCCATAAAAACACATTAAATTTCTAATCCCCAGTATCTATAAATGTGACCTTATTTGGAAATAGGGCCTTTGTAGATGATCAAGTTAAGATAAAAGTCGTTAGGGTAGACCCAAATCCAGTATGACTGGTGTCCTTATAAAAAGGGGAAATTTAGGCAGAAACAGACACATATTCAGTACAAGGGGAAGATGATGTGAAAATACAGAGAGAACACCATCTACCAGCCAAGAAATGCCTGAGGCTACCAGAGAGACTCCTGGGACAGATTTTCCCTCATAGCCCTCGAAAGGAATCAGTCTTGCTGATGCCTTGATTTTGCACTTCCAGCCTCGAGAACTATGAGACAGTATAAATTTCTGTTGTTTAAGCCACCTGATTTGTGGCTCCTTGTTTTCGCATCTTCAGGGAATTAATTATGGATGTAAGGGACTGAAGCTGGAGCCAGAAAGAAACAGTTAAGTAGCTGCATTAGTTTCGTAATGAGTGACAATGTCACAAGATTCAGGGTGGAATAGTTGGTTCATGGATGAGAAACATTTTAATAAAGAATATTAGGATTTTCAGTTAAGTTAATTGTATTAGAGGAGAGGGAAAGGAAGAATAAAAATGACTTCTGGGTTTCTAATTTGATCCATTCAGTTCAATGTTGAAAATGTGACAAAGATGAGACACCCAGGAAAAAACAGCTTGAACTGAAAGAATGGATGTTGTTTTAGAAATGTTGGAATTTGAAGTTACTCTGAAATATTCAGTTTGTTGTTTGAAAAGAAAACTTGAAAAGAGGTCTTGGGTGGACATAGATATTTGGGTTCCATTAATACTTTTTAAAATGTTTTTATATTGAAGTAGAGTTGGCATACAATATTATATGTTACAGGTATACAATATTATGATTCATAATTTTTCAAGGTTATACTCCATTTATAGTTATTATAAAATATTTGCTATATTCCCGTGTTGTACAATATATCCTTGTAGCTTATTTTATACCTAATAGTTTATACCTTTTAATCCCCTACCCCTATATTGCCCCTTCCCCCTTGCCTCTCCCCACTGGTAACCGCTAGCTTGTTCTCTGTATCTGTGAGTCTGCTTCTTTTTTTGTTATATTTGCTAGTTTGTTGTATTTTTTAGATTCCACATATAATTGATATCATATAATATTTGCCTTTCTTTGTCTGACTTATTTCACTTAACATGATGCCCTCCAAGTCCCTCCATGTTGCTGCAAATGGCAAAATTTCATTATTTTTTATGGCTAGGTGGTTTCCCATTGTGTGTGTATATGTATGTGTGTGTGGGGTGTGTGTGTGTGTGTGTGTATATCACATCTTTATCTGTTGATGGACACTTAGGTTGCTTTCATATCTTGGCAATTGTAAATAATGCTGCTATGAACACCGGGGTGTTTTTTCCATATATATACCCAGGAGTGAAGTTGCTGGGTCACACAGTAGTTCTATTTTTAGTTTTTTGAGAAACACCATACTGTTTTCCATAGTGGCTGCACCAATTTACATTCCCATCAACAGTGCAAGAGGGTTCCCTTTTCTCCACATTCTTCCCAATATTTGTTATTTGTGTTCTTTTTGATGAGACTGTTCTGACAGGTGTGAGGTGATATCTCATTGTGGCTTTGAATTGTATTGCCCTGATGATTAGCAATGCGTTCCATTAACATTTGAACTAATGAGTTTGAATAATGTGGAGTGGGAGTGAGAATGGCTGAGGCTAGAACTCTAAAGAACAAGAATACTTACAGGCCAGTTGATAGAGAAGGGTTCTGAGTTGAAGAAACTCAAAAATAGTCAGGCAAATAGAGGATATTCACCAGAGAGGAATGTGAGAGAAGCCAAAGAAGAAAATGACTTTTAAGACAGATGGAATGTAAAACATTTTAAATGTTACGTGGAGATGAAGCATTAGAGAAGTGTCCATTAAGTCAGGCAAATGGATTGTCATTGTATAACCTGATGATCCTTCTTGGAAAATAAAACACACATGCTTCGCATATTAACCTAAGAAATAAGTAAAGCAGCTCTCTCAGAATAGCAAAGAATGTGTTGTAGCAAACAGATATACCAAATTCCATAATTTTGAAAAGAAATTTTTAAAACATTTTAACATCTCTGAAATTGCCTTTTATAATCCAAAGCATTTTGTAGACCCTGCTGGCCTGGATTCAATTTGCATTCTTCTGGAGATAATCTGAGTCTGCTTATGCCAGTTGTAAGGGGTCCTACCAATCTGAGGCCATTTTAGATTAAATTTTCTCCTTAAGGACTTTTTGTGCCACATTGGTGGTTTGAAATAATTGTATGAATACTGGTTTGCAGTTCATTTTCTCAGATATAATTCATTTTTCTCTTTCTTCCTAGACTTCCAGATATCCTTATGGTCACTTTTGGGTTGGTACATTTATAGCTCTTTAAATTTGTTCTCTGGGTGTAACTCTTTGGTGACACAGTTACCTAGCTGTATCAAAATCTTCTGTTATGCAGTGATGACCATCTTGGATCTTATTCCCCTCCTGGATGTTCTGCATCCGGGCCGGCATTTGGTGTTGACAGTGTTTGGGATTTTAGCTATTCTAATAGCTGTGTGGTGGTATATTGTTGTTTTAATTTGCAGTTTGCTTATGACATGCAAGGTGAGCATCTTTCCAAACCCTTGCTTGCTATTTATATATCTACTTTGGTGGAATGTCTTTTCAGACATTTGTGCCCGTGCAGAAACCTGAACACAAATGTTTATAGTAGCTTTTTTCATGATTGCTAAAATTTTAAGGCAACAAATATGTCAATGGATATCTCAACGGATGAATGGGTAAACAATCAGTGGCATAGCCATACAATGTAATATTTTTCAGCAATAAGAAGAAATGAGCTCTCCAGCCATGAAAAGACATGGAGGGACCTGAAGTACATATTGATTGGTGAAAGAAGCCAAACTGAAAAAGGCTACATCCTGTATGATTCCAACTTTACAAAATTCTGGAAAAGGCAAAACTATGGAGACAGTAAAAAGATCAGTGGTTGGAGAAAGGGATGAATAGGTGGAGCACAGCACTTTTTTTTATGGCAGTGAAACTGATCTGAATGATAATGTAATGATAGATACAGGTCATTACACATACATCAAAACTCATAGAAGGTACAGCACAAAGAGTGAACCCTAATGCAAACTACGGACTTCAGCTAATAATAATGTGTCAATATTGATGCATCGATTGTAATTAATGTATCCCACTAATGCAAGATATTAATAATTAAGTTAATTATGAGAGGGGATGAGGCAGTATATGAGAACTCTCTGTACTGTCTGCTCAATATTCTATAAAATTAAAGCTCCTCTAGAAAATAAAGTCTAATAATTAGAAACAAAACAACCAAAAGGCCCAAATGTTACTATGATCTGAAGCTGCACATACACATGAGGTCTTGTTATGTCCCTTTGTTGTTGCCTGAGATGAGACCTAAAATAGAGTATTTGCACACCAGATACAGCAGGCACTCGGTGTGTGTGTGTCCTTTTGAAAGTCCGCACTTTCTAAGGCAATTTCATTCATTTATCCATTAATGTATCTATTCAGTAACTGTTAATTGGGCACTTCGTTGAGTCTGGTATCTTGGCATCCATTGTGGATACACAGCGATGTGTGTGTGTGTGTGTGTGTGTGTGTGTGTGTGCACGGGCGTGCGCTCATTTGTGTGGTATATATATATGTGTACTGCCACCTATCTGTATGCTCTTGTGATAAATATAGATGGATAGGTATATATATAAAAAATATAAATGTCTATCTGTCTATGTGCTATATAAACTTACATATATGCCTATGGACAACTCAGAAGTGATAGGAAGGGAATAATTAATCATTAGATTTTTGTAAAACTATTATTCGAGTCATTCTTAACAGAGCGCTGCTGGAAGAACTCACTTCTGGGGTATCTCAAATACCCAAAGAGAACATTTCAGGTATAGTTAATAGTTAAAACAACTAAGGACAAAGAGATAGAAAAGCACATGGACATTTTCCTGTTTCAGAGACACGACTTGTCTTTGAGGACCGTGTGCCCACCTTAAGATGGATTACTCCATTTGGCTCTTCCTGTTGTCTTCAGGGACAGCCAGAATGAAGGGCATTTAAAAACCCAAGCATTGCAAAGTTAAAAAAAAAGTAAAGAACAGGGATGTCAAGATACCTGTTACTGAAAAACAGCAATTAAGTAGGAATTTAATGTTCATTTGAGAAAGTATTTGTGGAACATGTCTTCTCAGTTCAGGGAAGGTCATGGGGTGTTTCTGTTTTGTTTTAGTATACTAAGAGAATGTATATAAACTATGTAAGTTGAGAAGACCCTGGATGCTTTTATATTTTTCCCCTTCAATTTGCTGGAAACCAGTAGACATCACTGGGAAGAGGGTGCATGCGTCAGCATTATCCATGGAAACTTTAAAAATATATTGATACTTGGGCCCTACCCAGACCTACTGAATCAAAATCTTTAGAAGGTATTTAAAATAACCAAAAGGCAAAAAAGAAGTCCTCAATTTTTTCTCTGATAAATAACTCAGGATAACAACCATTGTTGTTAACTGACTACTTTATAGACCTTCAACAAAGTGATTCTTAAATTAGCCAATCACGGAAAATAATATAGAAAGGAAGTAAAGAAAGAGTAAATGATTTTGGAAAACTTTGAGGAAATAAATTAAGCCACTATTGAGTCTTTGTAACTAGAAGCCAAACAATCATTTATTTAAAAAATGAATATAATGCAGGTCTTTGAGTATAACTTTCAAATAGTCTGTCACTGAGTTTATGTGGAAACCTTTTTATTCCTTACTGTTTTTTCCCTTTGACTGAACAAGGTTCTGATTTTCTTTCATCCCTCCCAGGTTCACTTTCAAATCCCATCAGGTCTCCTAAGACCTGACCAGTGCTTGGTACATAAAAAGTGATCAATAAGTATTGTTAGTCTTAGTTAATTTTTAACTAGATTAGTCTCAAAAAGGAAACGAGCCAGGGAAAATGATATGGCGAGAAAAATGACACAAGCCAGAGCATTTAGAGATTGCATTTTGAGTTGAAGTGATAGGAATGTGTGCTAGTCATCTATGAGATGCTCAGTAAATACCAATCAATTACTTAAATTAATATTATTAAATGCTTAAATGAATACATAGTCTCTTTCATATGTAGTACCTCTGTACAGGACAGAAACCACTGGAAGAAAGTGGCCAAAGCCCGTTTAGATAAGGAAAACTGAGTCAGAATCCGGATTAGAACAAATCTGGTGATGCTCTTTTTAAAAATGTATTTACCTGAGGTCTAAGGAATCAACTGGTAAAATCTTATCTGTGTCTATATTTGTGATTTAGGCATATGCTGCTATGGCTGGTGAAGTGGTAGGCTCAGTAGGAGAAAGTTGATGGATACCAGCTTGGAGGAGGAGTTTGAGGCGTACTGGAGGAAATTCTTTATAAGGTAGGAAATTGCAAGTAAATAAGCTGAATTCGTTAACTGAGCTGGGGCATCACTGTTCTCAGAATGGACTGGAGAATTCTATTTGAGTTCATCCCAACACTGATATCTGTGTTTTCCAAGGAGAAACAGTTTAAATTTTTAAAAGTTATTTTACAAATCTCTTCAAGACTTTAATGGTTCCAGAAATAATGTTGTTAAAACTGACCAAAATTGGAGTGTGAAGCATCTGGGATAGAGCTAGTCTCTCCACTTTGAAAGAGGCTGCTGTTCCCTTGGGGCACAGGAATATTAAGTGTCCCCATGGGGGTGCAGCAATCTGCGTTTTGCAGGAGAAGGAAGGTAGTGTAGAAGGGTAGCTTGTAGAAAATGGGAGCAGTGAGTGACAGAAGCTTTTTTTTCTTTTAACTCTGAAAAAAACTTCCAGAAATGTTGTGGCAAGTATTGCAGAAGGAAGGGCTTTTACGTGAGCTGGTGAGTGCATAGAAATAGAAAAATTCAAATTTAATAAATACATAGGTGGAGTTTATACCCATAACCTAGGAAACTTCAGAGCACATAAATAAGAAACTGCATTTTAAATTATTATTTTGATATTTCTTAGTCCACCTTATTTCAGTCATTAATCTCATGATGTTGTGGCACTTACTTTAAAAGTCTGAGTAGTGTTTGAAGCCATACCTTTCTTCTGACTTACAGTAGGAAGCAAAGATTGACTTAACATCCAATCCACTGTTCTGGAGGATGATGACTGAAATATTTTATATCCCAGATTCTTAAAGCTAGTATTACACATGTGGATTGGAATTGTGAGTCAGATTTAGAGTCAGTAGGAAACAACTGAGATAGCAGCTGTGTTCACAAAGACTGGATCTACTGTCACGTATGAGGGTGGATGCATCTGATTTTTATATAGTAACTGATTTTTATATAGTTGGAGTTTCTTGATATTTAGTTGATAAATAGAAGTTTGTAGAAGTTAAGCTCTAAGTGGTAGTAGCTACAGTATTTCTGACTATATTTTCTGCTCAATTTTTTAAAAAATATAAAATTATTCCAAAAATAAAATCTATTAATTAAAAAAATACTTTCAAAACAAAAAACAGGATCCAGTCAATTCTCATCACCTCCACTGCTGCCACCTTAGTCCAGATCATCACTGTTTTTCACGTTGGAGGCCTGAGTGATCCATTTAAAACATGTCTCTCCTTTTCTGCAAAATCCTTTATGGATTTTAACTCAGAGTTGTGTAGACTAAAGTCATCACAGCAACCTACATTACCATTTATGATTCCACACCCTATGGTGCTGTATCCCTTTAACTTTTTACATCATCAGCTTATAATCTTCACCCAGCCCACTCAGCTCTGGCCTCATTGACTTGCTTTCTCTTTGTTGAACACATCAACCATCCTCTAACTTCGAAGATTTTTGTACTGTTCCCTTTTCCTCGAATGACCTTTTGTCAGATAGCCTAATAAGACTCACTCCTCATCTCCTTCAGTTCTTCTCAACTGTCACCTTTTAAATAAGACGTCTTTGATCACCCCGTATAAAATAGCAAGTGTTCCTTCCCAGCACTGTCAGTTCTCTTTCCCTGCTGTATTTTTTTCTCCATAGTACTTATCATCAGTTATGTCATCTGTCTCACTGTCCAACTATCTACACTAGAATATGTAGGGAGATGTGTAGGGAAGGAGGGAGGGAGTAAAGGAGGGAAAGACGGAGAAAAGAGAAGAAAGAAAATAAAAATGAGAAAACCAAATCTTAGAGGAAACTCAACTAGCTGAAGTTATCACACTACGTAGGTACAGAACCAAGGCTTAACCCCAAGTCTGGTGAAATATGACTAACCTAAGATTCATGTATGAGAGTTTATATATGATTTTGATACTCATATTTACAGTTCCTATCTAATTTCTTTATCGTGATAGCATCTCAGAACATATTCACTTGGTTACATTCATGTTATTCTGTGAGGGGACCTATGTGGATCTGAGAGAAAAGTATTCACTGACGGCACTCAGGTAATGTTATATTTAAGTAGAGGAAGAATTTTTTTAAGTAGAGGAAGACTGGAGTTTGGTTAATACTGATTCTCAGCCAGAGTTGGGTCAAAGAGCTGTGGGTGGCTCTTTTGTTCATAGATGAACTTCCAGAATCTAAAACCATGCCTGGCACATAGTAAGTTTTCAATAAATAATTATCCAGTAGATGGAAATAACAGAGTAATAAGGAGAGAATGATACTGATAAATATGGGTGAAAAGATTTCAGATATTACATAAGTAGCATAAGCTGCTTATACTTGAAAACATCTTTCAAGATTGGAAAAACTTTAGTCTTTCAAAAATTATAATAACAAAAAACAAAGAAAAATCAACAACAGTAAAAAAAAGAACAAAGTACATCAGCCCTGTAGCATATTTTTCAATCAGTAAAGCTTCTTGTAAGTAGTGTTACATAGTGGTCAGTCTGATTTTCTTACTAAGTCAGGTGTCAAAATATATCCAGAATATGAACTCCACGATGTCAGTTTCAGCTTCTTTTAATAATTTTCATAAAATATGAATGACTTTTCAAGCCTTTCTTTGATTTTCAGCTAAGTTTTGTTGCTAGTGGGAATCGCATGCTTTAAAGAAGAGAGTTTTAATGCAACAGCACATAGCAGAAAAAGTTGTGTGGGGGTCTATGGCACTTGCTTTATGTTTTTTGCCTTTAAAAAAAAATTCATAGTTACTGCCATAGACAGTGTTGGCACATGGATTTTGTGGCAAGTGCTTAATATTTTATACTGAATATATAAACAGGGTTTTTAAGAAAAGTCCAAATGTTCTTTCCTACTAGAGGCTTTCCCTAAGTTTATGTGTATATTTCCAATGGTTATTTCTTCATAAATAATTTTGTAGTGTGTTGATACAACAACCTATGTTTCTGTAGCCTAGCTACAAAATCGTTGCTTATGTAGACGATACTAAAACATTCCCACAAACTAATTAGCTTGTATTATAGAGAAGGACAAAACCTAAGCATACGTGTATTAAAAATTATCTCTGACATCAAAAGTAGGTTCAATAGCTAAAGTGCAGCAATTATGACAGCCATAGTGAGTCATGGCATGGCCTGTAGATCTGATTTCAAAATCAGTTAATGCACATGACCTAGTGAGCAGCCACACCAGGTTTACTACAGTCAGAGGATGGAGACTTGTTACAACTGGACTTCTGGAAATCTCTTCCTCTTTCAGCGCTCTTATGTAATAACTTTTTAAAAATAGGGCTTTTATTCCATCATCTGTATTTTATTTCCTTCATAAGAAAAATATAATAGATCCAGCAAAAAGAAACTAAGTAGCCTTATAAATCAAAAGTTATGACAACATTGTTTTTACCTAAATTTGGCTTGAATGTCTTTTTAAAGAAATGAATGACAAGAAATGAAGAAGATTCCTCCTCATTAAAAACACAAGTAATGCATGGTAGAAAATAATTGAAGGAAGAGAAGAGAAAATAATGAAGTATTTACGTAATAGGGATAGGAAAGTAAATTATTATTGAAAGAAAAATATTGTTGATTTTTTTAAGTATTGTTCAGGAGAGTCAATACGGAGAAGCAGTATGGCATGGAAGTTAATAATCAGGGTTAAAATGATCACTTCTTGGCTTAAGACATAAAATCTGTCAAACAGTGATAGCAATAATCCTGTCTCATAGATATTTTGAGGATTTATGTGCAAATACATAAAAACTGCTTTAAAAGAGATTGGGCACATGGTTATTGCTCATTAAATGTTAGCTATTAGTATTTGTTAAAATGCCCTGGATGCTTAATTTGAGAGGGGTAAAAGCGGTAATCAAGATTGTTGACCCTGGTTTATATATTTTCTGAGAATATAGTCTCCACTTAAATGGATGCATAGGAAATGGTGTTCTAAGGAAAACTCAGCTTTCAAGAATATTGAGAAATAATGCTGAGGCCTGACAATATATGGGGTTTGGGGTTCCCTTTATAATCATGTGGGAGTTAGAGAGGTCACAGTGTTTATATTTTGTGGGCAGCGGAAGTGTTGAGCTGTGTGTCAAAGACAAAGAAGCTCAGAGCCCTGTGATGATGGCAGCACATGGTAGGGACCTGTTCTTTAGGCATTGACCAAGGAAAGCATGCACGTTGATCAGCATCATTAATTTCCTCTCCAGTATTCTTTTGGAGAATAATGGCCATTTGAACTTTACAGAATGCATCTGAAGCCAGGAAGAAATGTGCTTTGATTAGAAGCAGAGCCAAACATTTCCCTTGATCCGTAGGTGTTTGTCACAGAGACGGACTCTATGGCAGTTCGAACACAGAGCGAATAAGACTGAGGGAATGTAGTCTCTGTTGGAGACCAGTTGTTCTGACCAAGTTAAGTCTGTATTCAGTGTCTGGTCAGCACTCTGCTTACTGGCCCTGAAACTTTCCAAGTCTCGGTATCTCCCTCCGGAGAGGGAGTTAGTAATAGTATCCTCTTCGTATTATTTTGGGATGATTAAGTGAGTTAATGGATGTAAAGCACTTAAAACAGTGATGGACTATTGTAAGCTGTTGATGAATAAAGCATGTTCCAATTTTATTTTCTTTCCTTTTAAAAAATCAGTGTAAAGCATAACAAATGCAACTCTCAGATGCCACCAGAGAACTACAAATATATGAAAAATAAACTTTTCAGAACAATCAGAAGAGTACTGTGCTTACCTTCCAAAGACTTCTGTCTTAATCCTGCCTCCACTTCTAAATTTGACTCTGATTTTGAGCTAGTAACTTGAACTCTTCTGGCTTCAGTCTCCTTATCTGTGAAACATCAATTGCCGTGTATGCCTATCAGTTGTACTTCCTAAAGGGCTGTTAGGACAAAAGAGACTTGTACACTGTTAAAGCTGTATTTATTAAATATACTTGAGTAAATGTAATATCATTATTAGAAATTACTATTAAATTGAAATATTTATTCCCTCTTATCTCTACCTGAGTAGTGGAGATGGTAAGCAAACTATTAGATTAATAAGTGTTAACTAATTGAGATGCATACCTGAGTAAAAATTACTGAAGTATGCTATAAGAAAATTTCCTTTTTTATATATTATATATTTATATATTAAATTTACATGATGCTCTATAATTTTATTTCTACTGAAATTTCATTGATTTTCTGACTATCTTTACAAATGTAAGGGGTTTGTATTGTTGTGAATAGACGATCCCCAAAGAACGAACTATTTAAAGAGAAAATATACAGGATAAATAATGCTCTTCTTGTCTATTTATAATCCTGTTGGTAGCTTCTTGTAAAGGTTTTGTAATAATATCTTACACTATCTGTGAAATGTCAGTGGTAGTGTTTAGGATAGTATAACTTTTACTTAATTCGTCCTCTGAGTTCTATAGGAGACAGGAATAGTAAATATTCAGGTATTTTTAGGATAAAGGAAATTTTCTTTCTAGGAAGCACTTCTGAATTGGCTATCCGCCTTTTTCACAGGAATTGCCAGAAATCTCAGCAAGAAAAGGGTGCCAATATATTCATTTGAAGAAAATTATTTGGTATATATATATATATATATATATATATATAAAAATATATATATATATATATATATATATATTTTTTTTTTTTTTTCCGGTACGCGGGCCTCTCACTGTTGTGGCCTCTCCCGTTGCGGAGCACAGGCTCCGGACGCGCAGGCTCAGCGGCCATGGCTCAGGGGCTCAGCCGCTCCGTGGCATGTGGGATCTTCCCGGACCGGGACACGAACCCGTGTCCCCTGCATCGGCAGGCGGACTCTTAACCACTGCGCCATCAGGGAAGCCGTGGTATATTTTTCTGAGCTGACTTCAATGTAAGTCTTAACTGCAGACATTAATTCTGATAAAAGGAGAAAAGAACAAGAATATTAAAAAGAGTAGATTCTACAAATCACACTTTTTTTTTTAACATCTTTACTGGAGTATAATTGCTTTACAATGCTGTGTTAGTTTCTGCTGTATAACAAAGTTAATCAACTATACATATACATATATCCCCATATCCCCTCCCTCTGCGTCTCCCACCCACCCTCCCTATCCCACCCCACTAGGTGAACACAAAGCACCAAGCTGATCTCCTTGTGCTATGCAGCTGCTTCCCAGTAGCTATCTGTTTTACATTTGGTAGTGCATATATGTCAATGCTACTCTTTCACTTCGTCCCAGATTACCCTTCCGCCTCCCCGTGTCCTCATGTTCGTTCTCTACATCTGCGTCTTTATTCCTGTCCTGCTTCTAGGTTCTTCAGAACCATTTTTTTTTAAGATTACACATATATGTGTTAGCATACGGTATTTGTTTTTCTCTTTCTCACTTACTTCACTCTGTATGACAGACTCTAGGTCCATCCACCTCACTACAAATAACTCAATTTCGTTTCCTTTTATGGCTGAGTAATATTCCATTGCATATATGTGCCACATCTTCTTTATCCGTTCATCTGTCGATGGACACTTAGGTTGCTTCCCTGTCCTGGCTATTGTAAATAGAGCTGCAATGAGCATTGTGGTACATGACTCTTTCTGAATTATGGTTTTCTCAGGGTCTGTGCTCAGTAGTGGGATTGCTGGGTTGTATGGTAGTTCTATTTTTAGTTTTATAAGGAAACTCCATACTGTTCTCCATAGTGGCTGTATCAATTTACATTCCCCAAAACAGTGCAAGAGGGTTCCCTTTTCTCCACACCCTCTCCAACATTTATTGTTTGTAGATTTTGACGATGGCCATTCTGACTGGTGTAAGGTGATACCTCATTATGGTTTTGATTTGCATTTCTCTAATGATTACTGATGTTGAGCATTCTTTCATGTGTTTGTTGGCAATCTGTATATCTTCTTTGGAGAAATGTCTGTTTAGGTCTTTGCCCATTTTTGGATTGGGTTGTATGTTTTTTTGATATTGAGCTTCATAAGCTGCTTATATATTTTGGAGATTATCCTCTGCCAGTTGATTTATTTGAAAATATTTTCTCCCACTCTGAGGGTTGTCTTTTCATCTTGTTAATGGTTTCTCTTGCTGTGCAAAAGCTTTTAAGTTTCATTAGGTCCCATTTGTTTTTTTTATTTCCATTTCTCTAGGAGGTGGGTCAAAAAGGATATTGCTGTGATTTATGTCATAGAGTGTTCTACCTATGTTTTCCTCTAAGAGTTTGATAGTGTCTGGCCTTACATTTAGGCCTTTAATCCACTTTGAGTTTATTTTTGTGTATGGTGTTAGGGAATGTCCTAATTTCATTCTTTTACATGTAGCTGTCCAGTTTTCCCAGCACCACTTATTGAAGAGGCTGTCTTTTCTCCATTGTATATTCTTGCCTCCTTTATCAAAGATAAGGTGACCATATGTGCATGGGTTTATCTCTGGGCTTTCTATCCTGCTCCGTTGATCTATAGTTCTGTTTTTGTGCCAGTACCATACTTTCTTGATTACTGTTGCTTTGTAGTATAGCCTGAAGTCAGGGAGCCTGATTTCTCCCAGTCCGTTTTTCTTTCTCAGGATTGCTTTGGCTATTCGGGACTTTTGTGTTTCCATACAGATGGTGAAACTTTTTGTTCTAGTTCTGTGAAAAATGCCATTGATAGTTTGATAGTGATTGCATTGAATCTGTAGATTGCTTTAGGGAGTATAGTCGTTTTCACAATGTTGATTCTTCCAATCCAAGAACATGGTATGTCTCTCCATCTGTTTGTATCATCTTTAATTTCCTTCATCTGTGTCTTATAGTTTTCTGCATATAGGTCTTTTGTCTTCTTAGGTAGGTTTACTCCTAGGTATTTTATTTTTTTGTTGCAATGGTCAATGGGAGTGTGTCCTTAATTTCTCTTTCAGATTTTTCATCATTAGTGTATAGGAATGCAAGAGATTTCTGTGCATTAATTTTGTATCCTGCTACTTTACCAAATTCATTGATTAGCTCCAGTAGTTTTCTGGTAACATCTTTAGGATTCTGTATGTATGGTATCATGTCATCTACAGTGACAGTTTTACTTCTTCTCTTCCAATTTGAATTCCTTTAATTTTTTTTCTTCTCAGATTGCTGGTGCTAAAACTTCCAAAACTATGTTGAATAATAATGGTGAGAGTGGGAAACCTTGTCTTGTTCCTGGTTTCAGTTTTTCACCATTGAAAATGATGTTGCCTGTGGGTTTGTCATTTCTGGCCTTTATTACGGTGAGGTAGGTTCCCTCTATGCCTGCTTTTTGGAGGATTTTTATCGTAAAGGTGTGTTGAATTTTGTCAAAAGCTTTTCTGCATCTATTGAGATAATCATATGGTTTTTCTCCTTCAATTTGTTAATATGGTGTATCAGATTGATTGATTTGCATATATATTGAAGAATCCTTGCATTCCTGGGATAAACCCCACTTGATCATGGTATAGGATCCTTTCAATGTGCTGTTGTATTCTGTTTGCTAGTATTTTGCTGAGGATTTTTGCATCTAAGTTCATCAGTGATATTGGCCAGTAATTTTCTTATTTTGTGACATCTTTTTCTGGTTTTGGTATCAGGGTGATGGTGGCCTCGTAGAATGAGTTTGGGAGTGTCCTCCCTCTGCTATATTTTGGAAGAGTTTGAGAAGGATAGGTGTTAGCTCTCTCTAAATGTTTGATAGAATTCACTGTGAAGCCATCTGGTCCTGGGCTTTTGTTTGTTGGAAGATTTTTAATCACAGTTTCAACTTCAGTGATTGTAATTGGTCTGTTTATATTTTCTATTTCTTCCTGTTTCAGTCTTGGAAGGTTATGCTTTTCTAAGAATTTGTGCATTTCTTCCAGGTTGTCCATTTTATTGGCATGTAGTTGCTTGTAGTATTCTCTCATGATCCTTTGTATTTCTGCAGGGTCAGTTGATACTTCTCCTTTTTCATTTCTAATTCTATTGATTTGAGTCTTCTCCCTTTTTTTCTTGGTGAGTCTGGCTAATGGTTTAGCAATTTTGTTTATCCGCTCAAAGAACCAGCTTTTAGTTTTATTAATCTTTGTTATTGTGTCCTTCATTTATTTCTGATCTGATCTTTATGATTTTTTTCCTTCTGCTAACTTTGGGTTTCTTTTGCTTTTCTTTCTCTAATTGCTTTAGGTGTAAGGTTATGTTGTTTATTTAGATGTTTCTTGTTTCTGGACATCGGATTGTATTGCTATAAACTTCCCTCTTAGAACTGCTTTTGCTGCATCCCATAGGTTTTCGGTTGTTGTGTTTTCATTGTCATTTGTTTCTAGGTATTTTTGGATTTCCTCTTTGGTTTCTTCAGTGATATGTTGGTTATTTAGTAGTATATTGTTTAGCCTCCATGTGTTTTTATTTTTTACAGAGTTTTTCCTGTAATTGATATCTAGTCTCATAGCGTTATGGTCGGAAGAGATACTTGATACGATTTCATTTTTCTTAAATTTACCAAGGCTTGATTTGTGACCCAAGATATGATCTATCCTGGAGAATGGTCCATGAGCACTTGGAAGAAAGTGTATTCTGTTGTTTTTGGATGGAGTGTCCTATAAATATCAATTAAGTCCATCTTGTTTAATGTATCATTGAAAGCTTGTGTTTCCTTATTTATTTTCATTTTGGACGATCTGTTCACTGGTGAAAGTGTGGTGTTAAAGTCCCCTACTATGATTGTGTTACTGTCGATTTCCCCTTTTATGGCTGTTAGCATTTGCCTCATGTATTGAGGTGCTCCTGTTTTGGGTACATAAATATTTACAATTCTTATATCTTCTTCTTGGATTGATCCCTTTATCATTATGTAGTGTCCTTTTTTGTCTCTTGGAATAGTCTTTATTTTAAAGTCTATTTTGTCTGATATGAGGATTGCTACTCCAGCTTTCTTTAGATTTCCATTTGCATGGAATATCTTTTTCCATCCTCTCACTTTCAGTCTGTATGTGTTCCTAGGTCTGAAGTGGGTCTCTTTTAGGCAGCATATATATGGGTCTTGTTTTTGTATCTATTCAGCCAGTCTGTGTCTTTTGGTGGGAGCATTTAATACATTTACATTTAAGGTAGTTATCAATATGTATGTTTCTATTACCGTTTTCTTAATTGCTTTGGGTTTGTTATTGTAGGTCTTTTCTTTGTCTTTTGTTTCCTGCCTAGAGAAGTTCTTTTAGCATTTGTTTTAAAGCTGGCTTAGTGGTGCTGAATTCTCTTAGCTTTTGCTTGTCTGTAAAGGTTTTAATCAAATCTGAATGAGATCCTTGCTGAGTGGAGTAAAGTTGATTGTAGGTTTTTGCCTTCTGGCTTGCAGAGTTTCTGCTGAAAGATCAGCTGTTAAACTTATGGGGATTCCCCTGTATGTTATTTTTTGCTTTTCCCTGTTGCTTTTAATATTTTTTCTTTGTATTTAATTTTTGATATTTTGATTAATATATGTCTTGGCATGTTTCTCCTTGGATTTATCCTGTATGGGACTCTTCGCGCTTCCTGTACTTGATTGACTATTTCCTTTCCCATATTAGGGAAGGTTTCAACTATAATCTCTTCAAATATTTTCCCAGTCCCTTTTTTTTCTCTTCTTCTTCTTCTGGGATCGATATAATTCGAATGTTGATACATTTAATGTTGTCCCAGAGGTCTCTGAGACTGTCCTCAATTCTTTTCATTCCTTTTTTGCACAGTGTTTTTATGTAGAGTGATGCTAGCTCACAGATCAGCTATACACACCACTGCAAACAATGTAGAGGAAGCAAACAATATCTTCACAGAGGTGAATTACCAAAAAATTGGATCAAGAGAAAAATTATGATAAATAAGAGAAGATCTGACAATAATTTTTTAAATATATCTGGGAGACATAATTACCTCTATCATTCATTATTCTCCCTCACAGGTTCCCACCCTGCTGAGGAGTAAAGAAACTTCCATTTGTCCAAATCTCTTCTGTTTTAAATGGTTTCATTTCACTTTCCATATTCAGTCTACTCTAAAATTAACCACAGATGGTTAATGACTTCACTTTAAGTAAAAGCTCTGCACATTTAGAGATTAGCTCAAGGTTTCTGAAGAGTGTTTCTTGCCGGGTTCTTGTACTGGGGGAGGGGTCCCCTTAACCGATTGATGCCATTATGCTGTTCATAGGCTTCTGCAGTGATTGTGTAGCTTGTCTGCCCGATAATTGCATATCCTGCTGGCAACTGAGGCTAAAACCTGTAGCTGGTGACTATTGGATCCTTTCCCTCTTGCCTGTATTTTAACTCCTTGAACATTGTTGGCATAATTATTTTAAAATCTGGTTCTGGGAAGTCTAATATTTGGGTTCCCAATGGGTAGGGTGACCAGATAAAACACAGAATGCCTAGCTGAATTTGAATTTCAGCTAAACATCAAATGGAATTTTTAGTCAACAGTGAATAATTTTGGGGTGTAAGTATGTCCCAAATATTTCATGGGATATTCACTGTTTATCTGAAATTCAAATATAGTAGGATATCTTCTATTACATTTGCTATAAATGATCCCTTTACCCCGAGTTTATATTTATGTCTCTTTATCCTTTTGATTTGTATTATTGTATTGCATTGTCTTCTCTCCTCAGGTATATTGCTTTTTTTTTTTTTTTTTAACACTGTATGCTACACATTGTATCAACAAAATTGTTTGTAGAAATAGCATGGTCTCATATGAAGTTATCCTCTCTCAAAATACTATCTTTTTGTTTCTGCCAGGCACTTTGAGATGCTAACAATCCAGAATCAACTTAATCAAATATCAAGGATTGAGTAGATTTAAATCAGCCTCAGTTCTTGTGAGTTCCATCTTCTTATTGATCATATTTACCTCAAATCAAGATGAGTTCACCAGATTACCATCTCAGAACTCCAGTTTCTGCCCCCACTGTAGCAGACTGTTAAAAGTGTTTTTCAGCCTCTCAGCTTCTGTGCTACTTCCTCTTGAGTCAGAAAATACTTAAAAGAAGTCCTACACTTGCTCCCACATAGGGTTTCATCCTCCCATAGATCCTGACTGGTTATTCTTCACAATCTTATTATTTCTTTTGTGCCTTCAAGTAGGTGTTTGTGTCTAGGTTTTTAAATTGTTCTCAGCAGGAGGTTTAGTGTAAATCATAGTCTTTCTTTACTGAAACAAAATCTGATTGTTATTAATAGATGCCTCTTAAGGATGAGAGGCAAAATTGTATGAAAGTAAAGGGGAATATACACAAAAGTGGTGTTCCTTTCTTGACCATCCGAAAATACATCATGTAAGAGATGGTGTCTGATTTAGTGCTACTTGTTCCTCTCTTATCCAGTCTTGAAAGGGCAGCGGAGAATATCAGACAAATCCTATTCATATACAGGTTTCAGACTTCGGAGACACCCATTATAGAAATTTTCAAAAGATTTTGTTTTTTAAAATCCTTTCATAATTCCTGAACCATTAACTTGGGATGTTTTAAATATATCCAGAAAGGGCAGTGCATTTGTTATTCTTTCAGCTGGTTTGTTAATGAGGAGGCAGTGTTTATAAGGATTTTGGTTAATTCTCTTTAACCTGGTTAAGTGAATTTTCTTTGTTACAATAGTAATTGATTGCATCTACTCTACAAATGGTTGTTTTATATCTCTTATGAATTGTCGATTTTACTTTCATTAATATGCTGTGAGCATAAGTTTTTGTTTTTATATATCATGTCGTTTTTTAGCTTTTTGTAAAGGTTTTCTGTATAATCACTAATACTCTGAAATTTTAGTTGCATGGAAGGGAATAGAGCAACTTTTAAATCCAAATCTTACTTAAAGATAGTGAGTGTCTTGAAACAATCTAAGCATGTTTATACTCATCTTAAATATAAACCTGAAATTTAGAAATGCTTCTATTCTTAAAAATAATTTATCCGTGAATTGAAGCAATGCTATGTGTCCATGTAACAAAATAAAGCAATGAAAAACAAATCAAGCAATGCCTCATTAATCTGACAAAAGCATTGCCAAGTATCTTTCATCAAAATTCAGACATTTCCTTTCAAACCAATAATTTAATTGAAATGTTTACTATATAAAACTCAGATCACCATCTTCAAAGAGAGCAAAGTGTTAATATTTGAGTGTTACTATTTAATATTCCATTAAAAATATGAACAGATTATATTATCATTTGAAAGCAGTATAATAGTTTCATGCAAAGGAAAAAGCACCGAGATTTGAATGCAAAATTCATATTGTAGCTTCTAGCTAATGATAAGCATAGTAACCTTAAAGAAGCAGAAAATTCCAGAAATAAACATAATAAAAATAATAACCATCAAAATGCCTATCATACCCTAAGCATTGGGATAAGAAATAATACCATTTGTCTGTCTGACAGAAGGTATGTTTCTGGTAATAAGTTTTAGATGCCGAGAGCAAGATCATTATTTATCAAAAAATAGATTTGTTTTTCAAGCTCCATTGGTAGAAAGGACTAAACTTTTAGCTAGGAAGATACAAGAAGTTATGTCTCGTAAGTTAAATGATCTTCAAACACAAGTAAATAAGAGGGGATCAGTTGAAGCCTAAACATCCCACATCCTGTTAGCCTCATCCCCACTGTAAATTTCCATTTCCTAAAATATCCAGTGTTAGGGTAGTGATTTTTAAAAGGAAATTTTGGAATCAGATTTCTTGGGTTCTAACAGTGATTCTACCTGTCTTGGGTTCTAACAGTGATTCTACCTGTTACTGAATGTGTGTACTTGGGCCAGTTACTTGATATCTCAGGACCCCACTTACCCCATATATTAAATGGAATCGTTTTGAGGATTAAAAGGCACATTAAGTGTAAAGAATTGAAAAGAATGGCTGGCATATAATTAGATATAACTGCTAGGATTACTTATAATAACTTATTAATTGAATATCTATAAAACTCTAACCATTGAATTAGTATGGAATTCAGTCTTTTTCTAAGATTTAATTCCAGATATCATCCTTAGGAACTCCAGGGTAACTTATACTTGTCATTGAATCAGTCCTTCCCCTGTTCACCTGAGATAACAGGAAATCACATGTCCTGATTAGGCTGGTTTCCTATCCCTTCGTCTTTCTGGCCTCATTCTCAGGGCAGACCAGGAAAGCCATTACCCCTGCAAGCCCATCATGGTTTCCTCATCATGACCACTTCTCTGTGCTTCTTTGTGCAGATCAAGATTTCCCCTTTTGCTATGAGGATTTATGCTCTTTTCAGTATAACATTCAGTGAGGGTCACAGAGGTGTACCTTGTAATATAGCTTTTTATAATTAACCTTCTTCAAGTCCTCACTGTGGCACTAATATTCAGATGGGCACTTTTCTTCTTTTTTGTTTGGGGGACAGGGAGCTCTTTCTGCATTAGCTGCATGCTGATTAGAGAATCAACACTTGATTTCTATATCCTAGGCTCTAAAGGTGAAATTGATTACCAGCAGAGAACCATTTTCCATATGGTGAGTTTTCCCTTGGGAACTACTGTTACTCGTCATTCCTTTCTATATCTGACTGAGAATGTGTCAGACAAGTTTAAGTAAGGACATGTTTGAATATCAATTTATTTTACTCTACAGTTAGTGCTCTAATGGGGGAAAAATGATATCCCATCTTGTAGCCTCCAAGTCCCAAATCCCAGTGGTTGTATTTGGGGAGGGAAGGCTGCTGAAGGAGGGCAGTTAACTCTTCCTGCTTAAGTGCCAGGTTCTTGACAAGCCAAACTGCCTTGTTAAATAAGTACATGCATGGTATATTGCATTTTATAGATTTGAGCATTAACACATTTTAATATAGAAATAATTACTTAAATATTTAGGATATGATTATATGTTTTCAAGTTTTACAACAAGCCTGCATCCTGGCTTAAGAATCTCTTATGAGATGATATTCTGCTTGTTTTTGGCTATGATATATAACTTTACCATGGAGAAATTTTGGAGGTTTTTGTGAGCACAGTTAGTGATTTTGATTCTTTATGCAGTTTTACTACATTTCACAGTGCAACTAAAACTTCAGTCCTACTTTTACTATTAAATTTCACACATTAGAAACATGATTCACAGAATCACAATGGATAAGTTATCACATTAAATACTGTATAACTAGAACATTATAGGGTTTTTTTCATTTTATCTTAAAATACAGTTTCCATCTTTTGATATAAGCAATTATTATCCAGAAAGAAGAGTTTAAACTGGACTTAAGAAATGATATAGAAAAAAGTACATCTGGGCTTTTGATTCTAAGAAATTAAATTATTCCATAATGTCCTATTCTTCTGTTATTAGAAAAGAGTCATTAATGTCTATAAACATCTGATGGGGGGAAGGACTTTAAAAGGAGCCCATAGATTAATCAGCATGCACTGTTTTATTGAGAGCAGTGTGTAAGTGCAATTAGCACTTGAATAAAATGTGAATCAAAATTGGAAAAAAGACTCACTTAAAAATTAACTGTATTTACTACAAGGAAATTCAAATCTTTATTCCTTATTTGCTTTTGTTTACTAACTGTGGTGAGAAGTGACTACTAGTAGTATATTTTCAGATACATTATTATAGCTTTAAATAGAAATGTATATATTTTAATTCCTTTTATTTTCTATAGGTGGACTACATTTAACTTTAAAATGGATGCTATGAATGTAAGAAAGGTATAAGAAATAGCAGGTGTTTTGATGAATCTCAGTACTAGTTAGAAAAAATGAAAAGCAGAACATTACCTGGTTTTCTTCAAGTGTGTAATATATGTATGTATGATGCATATATGTCGACAGTTAGATTGATAGACAGACAGACAGGCAGATAGATACTTTGCTTTGAGTCTTGGTAGGCTCTGAAACTAAGAGTTGTTGTTCTTATAGTCTCCTCTAATGTTTATACTGTAATATATGAAAGGTACCTTTTTACAAGATCCTATTAATTTTAATTTAAATTTGTTGAACTTTTTACAAGCAAATTATTTATAATTTATATTCATTCATGAATTCTTTCAAAGTAATTTACTGCATGCCTGTACATAGTAGGTACTCTATTATGTATTACTACTACTAAAATAACAATATAGCATGCTCAGGAGGTCAGAATCCTTGGGTGATTTTATATATATACATATGTGTGTGTGTGTGTGTGTGTACACACACACACACACATATATATATGCCCAAATAAAAATATATACAAAGAGCTATGGTTAAAAAGTCCAGAGAGCCACTAGCTGAAGCCAGGAAGAAAGGTTTAAACTATTTGCTCCTTGGGCTGAGCTTTGAATTATGGAAAACCTACTTTACATACAAATATATCCTGGTTTGGTAATAGTTTTTGTTACAGAAAAATTACATACACACTATTTTTTTAAAATATCTTCAGTAAGACTAACTAACCAGAGACATCATGAAAAAGCCTCTATTTTTATGTTTCCTTTGTGTGTATTTTGCTCAAAATTGTTGAAGCAAATGACATCACTAAGCCAGATCTGCAAGTTAGAACTGTTAATGTCAAGACTTCTGGGGTACAAGCAAGGCAAAACAATCCATCATTTTTAATGCTCTCTGAAGACAGATTACATAGTAATCAATAGTGATAGTTCCTCAGAAGAATGATACAATGGGGAAACTCTTTACACGTTCATTGGCCCGTGTAGCAGAACTACATTTTCATTATTTCACATAAACGGCTGACATGGCATCCAGGAATAATGACTGCCCAGTCATCAGCAAAGGGCCTCAAAGCTGAACCAACAGAATACTAACTACATAGAAATCTGCTCGTGAACAATAATGACTCATTTTAAAATAGGAGCTGATTGCTTCTGACATAGTGGGGAGTTCAGATCTTTTATCATTACTGTTTTATTCCACTAAGCTCTCATTACATCATCAGAAATACTGACTTTACCAATAAGGTTCAAGAAAAATATGAAGAATAATATACCTATCAGTCTGCATCTTAAACAGAATTGCTGAATGTAATAGGATATAAAAATGACTAAGAGGCAACAGGAGTCAGAGTGAAATCAGTCCCTGATTCTTTCTTAAATGACTTTACTTGGACAGGAATAAACAACTCTGCTGATTATTTATCATACGTTCTCTCCCAGGATCTTTTCTTTTCCTTGGTCTTTTCTCTTTATTACTTTTCATATCATCAGACCCCAGAAGCTGCTAGGAAATGATGGGCAACGTCAGGATTCAAGTGCTGTGATCCATAATAGTGATTTGGGAGGAATCTACATAGTCCCTATTTCTTGCCTCAAAGTTTATAAAGAGTTAAAAAAACAAAAGCTTAAGCATAGAAAGAGAGACAGTCTGTAAAGACATTTAACAGTTTTAGCAGAACATGAAGTTACCTTAAAAACAAGTAGTGATAATTGGTTAATTAGAAGTAGAAGATTGACTAGGTGTTAAGCGATTTCTGGGAATAAAGCAGAACATAAAGGAATAAAAGCTGAGCTATAAAGATAATTCTCCTTTTAATGTATCCAGTTCAAAAAATATTGGTGATCTTTTAGATTTTAAGAAATAGTGCCGGGGCTTCCCTGGTGGTGCAGTGGTTGAGAGTCCGCCTGCCGATGCAGGGGACGCGGGTTTGAGCCCCGGTCCTGGAGGATCCCACATGCCGCGGAGCGGCTGGGCCCGTGAGCCATGGCAGCTGAGCCTGCGTGTCCGGAGCCTGTGCTCCGCAACGGGAGAGGCCACAACAGTGAGAGGCCCGCCTACCGCAAAAAAAAAAAAAAAGAAATAGTGCCCTGTAGAAAATAGTTGAAGCAATTAAAAGAGGATCATTACAGAGCAGCATGAATCGTTTGCTTTATTCACTGGTGATCCACCAATTTAAAAAATGCTGAATAGAAAAGATTTAAGTGTTTACATTCTCTAAGCTGATATTATTAATAGCTCAAAATTCTATTTATTTAAATAGTTGCAGTAATCAGTGTTAAGGGGATGAGCTGTTTCATGATTTTGGGGGGGTTTTATCTCTTTACAAAGAAGAATCCCTCTATATGTCCTAAAGTTTTAATTATTCATTCATTGTTAATTTTTAATTTCTAACTTGGGTAAAGTCAAATTAACTCTTTTTGGTGTATATTATGTGTTTTGACAAATGCATAGAGTCATGTTAGCTGTACCATAATCAAGATACAGAGGAGTGCCATCATTCCAAAGAGACTCCATCGTATTGTCTGTCCCTTTGTAGCCAAACCATCCTCCCCTCACTTAAACCTTCTCAACTGCTGAAACGTTCTCTGTCCTTATGATTTTGCCTTTGCCGTGTTCTATAAGTGTAATCATATAGTATATAAGCTTTTGAATTTGGATTCTTTCACTTTGAATAATGAATTTGAGATTTACCTATGTTCCTGTTATTTCCCTTTTATTACTGAGTAGTGTTCCATTGTATATGTGTATCAGTGGTTTGGTTCTTCATTTTCCTATTGGGAAACATATGGACTGTTTCTACTTTTTTGCAATTTTCAGTGAAGCTGCTGGAACATTCACATGTAGGTTTCCATGGTGAGAAGGTACAAGCATAGGCTCTCATTCAACCCATGTTGGTTTACTTACTGCTGTTGAAAAATACTTAACAGGCTAGCAACAGAGTGTAAAGCTGATCCCTTTTATGTCACCATCTCTTGAAGGCATCAATCAACCACCTGACTACATTAGATTATCTGTCCTTAGTGATGTAGGAATTCATCTTCGGTGCAATATACATGTATTCTGGGTATGGATTTGTCTTTTTGCTCTATGGGGCCTTAGCCAGTAATATTATCTGAGAGTTTACCAAGTTTTTGATCTACTATCATGGAATCTCACATAACATTTCACTGGACCAAGAGACATACTCTACATAAAAGGAGATGCAGCAGTAAGGATATGACCATGAAATTAACTGGACCTATTCTGTGCTGCAGCACTCAGAAACTGCCAGTCTGGAGAGGAAAATGAAATGGCCTCATGAGATACCAGCCTGGTGATGAAACTCTGCAGTGTTGGAGTGTCATCCTCCATAATAAGTTTATACTCTAAATGAACAATCATTGTTTTGTTTTGTTTATTTTACATGGTCTGTGGACTTAGGGATAGAACACTTGGATATGAGAATTTAAAGGAGTAAGTGGGAAGGGCCCAACTTATGTCACTCCCAGAAGCTTACTTGGATAAATTTGTGTTACTCTGGACTCTGCAGATTTAAAGGGCTTCCAGAGGAAAAATGCTTTTAGTAGATGACAGAGAAAAAGTCTCATTACGTTTCAAGCTCTGTCTATCCGTTTACTTAGTTCATTGTTAACCTAGAGAGTAACAAGCAAGAAAGAAATTTGACGTGATCACCAGGATATTGTAGGCCTACTGCTAACCAATGCAGAAATGTATGTTTGGTACCCGCTTATCCAGTGGGGCCTCCCTTGGTACTTCCTTGCTCTGCTTTTACAGTAGAAGGACATTACAGTAAGAAGCACAGCATGATAATGACATAATGACCAGGGCTTAGACCTTTCAGAAGTGAGCGCCAGGGAGAATCCCACAAGACCAGCAGAGATGCTGGTTGAGAGTTCAGAAAATCTAAATGCATTGTAGAGGAGGAAGGTGATGAGTATTAGTTGTGGTGGTCTTAGAACCAGCTGCAGTGGTGGGAGTTGTGCTGCGTGTCACTAAGTGTCCTCTTGTCAGTTTTTCCTGAAAGAGACCCACCAAAAGGCTGCAGGGGATGGAGGTGCAGCGGGAGTTACCTTGCTCATCTGAACTGCTCATCTAGGGACTGCTGTACAAGGCAGATACAGACGGGTCTTTCATATTTATTTTATCCTTCTACTTTGATCTCTGTTTGATTAATCCCTGATTTCTGAATTAGTTATAATGAGGGTTAGGGAATGAGGGTGTTGATATTCTTCTCCTATACCTGAGACAATGTTTTCTGAAAGAGAGGATTTCGGAAGAGTTTTGGAGTTTCTGGGTCTTCTAGTTACTTCCAAATGTCATCTTTCTGAATTTTGAGATTGTATTTTTTCCTCTATAAGTGACCTACGCATGTACAAGACCTGGTGACGTTATAATTCTGTTGCCATTATAACTCAGCAACTTTAAGCCAAAATCTTGATTTTCCTCAAGGTACAATTACTGATATAGCCTTGGCCACAGATGAAGATACAGTCTTGCATAATGGTCACAGAAAGATTTCCAGAGTGCGTGTGTGTGTGTGTGTGTGTGTGCGTGTGTGTGTGTGTATTTTAATTACTTAAGGAAATAATGTAGGGATTGAACTTGTTTTTCTCTACCTTTCTGATGCTAACTCAATACACAGTTTTATAGCTAGTCAATCCCTAGTGCCCTGTGCTCAGTGAATGCATGACCTCAGATGAGCTAAGGCAAAAAAAGGTATCTTTCACATACTTTCCCATTCTGTAATATGAATGTCACTACCATTTGTCTCATCTCAGATAACCGTTTCCAGATGTATAACATTTCAGTGAAGTTTTGTGGTAATAATTTCTGTAGGAGTTAGTGTACTTTGATTAAAAACATTAGAAATCAGCCTAAGCTCTTTAAGCAAATTGGTCTGAAAAGATCCTAAATAGATTACAAGATTGTAGGAACAGTTTACCAAGATTTTATGAGGGGCACAAATAGCATACTTCTGTGATTTCTGAACCAGACATTTATGGTTATTTCTAGAAAACTGGCAGCAATGAACCTTCTCGTACAAAATTCTGTCCTTCTTGTTTTTTGTTATCAATTAAAATTCCTAATGGGAACAGCAGTGTTACACTGGCTTTTTGGGGCAGTTAGAATTTATAGAACCTAGGGGATTTTTAATTTTTTAAATGAGGTGCTTTAAGCATTTTTGTAGGTCATGTATCGAGTAGAGGAAAAGATTTGATGTTATACGTAACAGAGGAGTTAACTGAAATGGTAGGTTCAGTTCATGTGTAATACATCCTGCAACTAGGATCACACCCTTTATTTGTAAGACATATTGCAGTTTAATATCTCCACCTCTAAGTGCTACAAAATACGTTTTCTTTAATCCATTTCGTTTATTTAACAGTACAGGATTTTGGACTTTTAAAAACTGAGTTAACCAATTTTTAGTTACCTAATTATTTAAAAACATGAACCAATGAGTGTGTTAATAGAGTTAATGCACATTGCTGATCATGTTGATGTTGCACATAAAAATTTTTAGGCTTTTATTCCGTGACCCTTAGCTCAATGATGTTTACTTCTTTGTTGATACGTTATTTTGAGTTCAACCATTGATTCTCCATGTTAATCCTGAGCAAATTACTTTACTCTCTAAACATAGATATTCACATGTGGATGATATGGATAACAATGGCTGTGGCTCACAAAGTTTGAAGGAATGAATTGATAACGAGTTTTGAATCAGGATGGTGCATTTATTAACTGAATGTGCATTAGTAAATTAAGTTCTTTGAGCCATCTATCCCTTATTTATATACTGAAAATCTTAACAGTGGTTAAAATGAAATAATGTTTCAAGTAAAATGCTTAGATTAACACAGTGTCTGTTACAGTAATTTGTTGCTGTAATTGTTATCATCACTCTGCAAGAATCTATTTGGTTGAGCAAATCCAGATTCTCCTTTTTCTTGTAGTGAGCAAAGTTGTCAAAACAGTAAAAATCAAAGTGGGAATTTATCATTTTAAGTCAAAATTTCAAAACAGGTGTTTCCTCAGATGTGTGATGTAAACATTAAAGTTATCATTAATTTAATTGGATTTCCAAAAATTGATAACCTGAATCTAATCATTGTTGTGGGCAGTCATTTATAATTCATCAGCATTCACTTAAAGTGAGATGTGATCTGTTCCCATTTAGCTGGCTATTTAAGTCCGTGTCCTCAAAAGGATCTGAAGAGCCATTGCCTTCCCATAGGAAAATAGTAGTGATAGCGATAGTAATAGTGATAAAATAAAAATAAATGTCAGTTCTACTGTGCCTGGCCTCAACTAGTTCTTACGAGACATTGCATAAAGAACATAAGTAAATAATAGTTTAAATCCTATAAAAGTATAATTAGGCTTAAATATAAAACCAAGTGTTTTCCAGCGTTAATTGCCCTATGTGTTTTTTAAAGCTTAATATCCCCTTTGAATGAGACCACAGCTATGACATTCCACAAGTTCTGAGCCATAGATGTACAATTAATGCAAATTAAGTTGCGCTTCCATTTAATGTTGAATATCTTTTTCTCATTTGCCGTGACTTTCCCTTTTTTGTATCCTTAGGCTCTTTGTGTTTCAGAATGAGAACGGTAAAAGTATAGATTTGCATATACTCTCTTTGATCTTTGTTAAGATCAACCATAATCCTAAACATTGCTTCTGCTGTGAAAAAAAAAGACTAAAAGTCTTAGGTAATGGAGTCAGAGAAGCCACTCAGAAAACTGCATATAAAAATTATATTTGGGGCTTCCCTGATGGTGCGCTGGTTGAGAGTCCGCCTGCCGATGCAGGGGACACGGGTTCGTGCCCCGGTCCGGGAAGATCCCACATGCAGCGGAGCGGCTAGGCCCGTGAGCCATGGCCGCTGAGCCTGCGCATCCGGAGCCTGTGCTCCGCAACGGGAGAGACCACAACAGTGAGAGGCCCACGTACAGCAAGAAAAAAAAAATTAATTATATTAGATAATAATATTTGCCTCAAAATTGAACTTGGAAAATAAGAGAAGAAAGGATCAAGTGTGAGAAAGAAAACAAGATGCAAATTCTGTATGGTTTTTGTATAAAGATGACAGTGATGATTTATTAGTAGATTTATTATTTTTTGCCAAGTATACCAAACTATACTCCTAAAAGTAGTAAATCAGCATTTTGTCTCATCTCCCTTGGTTCCTCCTTAGTGTAGTGACCTTGAATGGTGTTGAAACCAGGTATTTGGCTCTGTTGGACCCTGACTTCAAAGATATAAATTATTCGTAAGGGTGTCTGTAACCCTATACTCCCATATTCTAATTTATGCTGCAAAATGTACCCCCAAAATTGTGTAAAATGCAATGTTTCAGAAATTATTCTGTTACACTCCTTCCAATCATCTGATCAAAAAACAATGCCTTTATTCCTTTATTTAAGGGAAAGAGCTAAGCATTTTTCATATAGAACTAAATTTCAGAAAATTTAGGTAACTTGACCAACCAGGTCTCCCAACCAGCTGCCACCAAAACAGAAGCAGATTTCAAAACACATGACCCTGTTCTGAAATTCAGGGTGCCAACTCTACTGTGTGCTCACAGGCTAAGTTTGCAGTGTTCCCTGATTGCTATTTTTCTAAGGAAGCTTTCCCTCATCAGAGGGTCTGTAGCATGTTTTCTCCTCCACTACTCTGACTCGTGGATCTTTTCATTAAGATGAATAAGGAGCATTATGTCTTGAAACACAAAAGGAAGTTTAAAACCTCAGTAATATTCATTTTACTTTACACAAGATTACAAAATGGCTTAGGTACTTGGGTCAATAATTTGTTTTATTCCACACTGATTGGCAAATACTTCCGCTTCATGGAGAATATTTAGACAGATAGATTGGGATACATACATATTTGGAATTTGATGGTGAAGAGTTGTCAGCCCATGTCGTGAGAGATCTACTTGCTATTTGAAGCATTATGTACCTTTAGCTCTCCCCTACCCACCACTCTCACTTCTCATAAATTTGCTACTGCTTTGGTTAGACAACTATAAATCATAGAACACAATGATTTATTTTATTATTTCTGAGCTTCCCTGTATTTTCTCACTATTTGATAACAAAAACAAACACCTAAAGTGATGAGATGATAAACTATTTAGAAATATTTGGAAATCAAGTCAATATAACTGTAGTGTTAATGAACAGATAACATGAAACAATATTTTTGTTTAATTTTCAGAACATTTACTGAAATAATTCTGAGCTCAGTGGGAGCTTGGAATGTCTGTGGTAAATTGTTTATTGGGAACTGAGCATTAACAGTCACAGTGTTTGTCGAAATTATGTAGAGATTCAGTTCCTTGTGTAACTTTCTTTTTACTTATTGGAATCTTATACAAGGGATTCTTGGCTTGTCTGGAAATTGAAATCATTTCATAGTTTTTCAGTTCTTGTATCCTTTACAAGAAATTACTCAACACAGATAGAAACTCCTAGATTCAGATGGCAAATCACTATAAACAAATAAGCATATAGTTATCAGTTACCAAATTTGATTAGATGCCAGTGTAAATATTAATTACAATGTTAAAATATTGTAAAAAAATTTTAAAGTTAGTGAGAAAAAGGTTATTTTGCTAAAAAAGACAGAAAGAAAGAAAAGAAATGTTAAGGAGAAAACTTATTTGCAAATCTTTTTTGAACCAAGACACATTGTTTCCATATACTCAAGAGATGGCCCAGGGCACTGAAATGCAAATAAACTTTGAAATTGAAGTGACTTATAATGGTACCTTATATGTGTTTAATAGAATTGGTATTTTCCCAGATTTCTAACCTTATGCTTTAAATTTTTCCAAGACCCTTATCATTTTAACTAAAAATAGTTTATAGGTTTCAGTGAAAGGAGGCAGTTCTCTAATCATGATAAAGTGGGAAGGTTACCTTAATCTAGTTTGGAAAATCTTCCCCGAGGATGGACTTACCTGGAGAGGCCAGTAGATATTGACAATGAAAGCAAATCCCAGGTCTCCAACTGGAGTTCCTTGGGGCTAATATTGATGAGCTCTTAAGAAACACCAGAGTGACAATATTTTGGGCTGGACATCTGGTAAATACATTGCAAAAATACTCACTGTAGTTGATAAATGAGCTTGTGCATAATGCCTGGCTTTTGGTATTACTGATAGGTTGGTCATGTCAGTTTTAAATCATGGCTATTTAAAAGATTAGGAAATAAGGGTAACACTTGATTTTTTACTCTGATCATTTCAAGCATCATTGTATTTTTTTAATTAAACTTTTTTAAAAATTGAAGTATAACGCATGAATATGTATCTTAAATATAAGTGAGCACAGGGGTCAATAATCTTACCAAGAAACCACCTTTGTACACATTTCCAAACATTATCTCCCCACCCAGGGTAACAACTCTCCCCGCAATGAAATGTTTCATTTACTTTTGAACTTAATTGAAATGGAAATATATATTATTACTGTTTT
Organism: Phocoena phocoena; assembly: GCF_963924675.1. NCBI lineage: Eukaryota > Metazoa > Chordata > Mammalia > Artiodactyla > Phocoenidae > Phocoena > Phocoena phocoena. Next base: position 80,126,918 of record NC_089227.1, read on the forward strand.
ATGTCTGGGAACTTTTTTTCATATATTTGTAAGATTTGTGGAAGTTTTGTATGTAGTTGTTATTTAAATCTGGTTACTTTACTTTATCCATTGTATTACTATACTCCAACTTAATATATCCATTCTATGGTTCACAGGCATGTGTTTCCAGTTTGGGGATGTTTGAATATTACTCTAGGAACATAGAATGCATATCTTTATTGCATATAGGCATGCATTTCTGTTCTGTAACTAGGGGCAGTTTTGCTGATTCCCAGCTGTAAGAATATTAACCTAGCGTTAGGGAAGGCCAGAGAGTTTTCCGGAGTGGTGAACTTTTGCCAGTTTGCACTACCACCAGCAATGTTCACGAGTTCCTGCTCTTCACATCTTTTATCTTGTTTCTTTTTTTTTTAAACTTCTGGGTCCGTAGTGGGCATTTAATGATATCTAATTGCTGTTTTAGTTTGAATTTCCCTGATGACAAAAAAAAAAAGGCACCTTTTCATTTGAAATCATCCCTGTTTTTAGTATATAATAGAATAAAATAATTTTTACAAAATAAAAATTTTCTATTTATATCGTTTTAAAACATAAAGGAAGAATCATTTTAAATATCCTTAACATTACTGTAGTCAGTTCGTTCACACCATCTTTATTTTGTTTTTATTAAGGGGAAAAAGTTTCTTTTCAGGTTTATATTTTTAGAACCTTAAAAGTTATTTTTCTTCATCTGTCATGTTATGCATAAACTAAATTCAATATTATGGCTATGAAATATGTATATGTTATTATCAAATATCATTTTACAAAACAGTGTGTGTGTGTGTGTGTATATATATATACACACACCATTATATATTTATAATTTAACATTTCCATAACAATTTAAATAAATGTATTGCCTTATCACTAAATGTATTTTTTGACATGGTTGATAATGTTTTCTTGAACCAGTAGAATGACCCTTGGAAGTAGTGGGAAAATCAATAGGAAGCTAGAGGGAAAACACATCTAGATGAAAAACAGGCTTAAGAACTAAATCTATTCAGCAGTTTTTTCAGTTGACTAGATGTAAAAATTAATCATTATTTGGGTCTCACCCACGTATACTATTTATATAGACTGAACTAATTCATTTATGACTTTTTTAAAACCATTCTTCATAATCTGTAGATTGTCAGAATGACCTTTAACAAATGTTACCTCCAATGTGAACAAGATCATGGTTCTTGACATTTAAATATTTTCTTATAAGCCTAAGAAAGAGGTAAACATTGCATTAAATTGCTTGGTTAATATGATGATATAGCCTATTGGCTATGCTTGAATTATATCACTTGTATCTGACAAACCTGTGCATTTACTTAAATCTCAAAAACAATTATGGCACACCTTTGGACTTGAAAAATAGATCAGGTCACGTTCCATCATATAGAAGGAATGTATGCCATTATATGATATCTGTCACCATTTTTTGTTCATTTAATTTCTGGTTTGTCAAAATAGTTCTATTTTTTAAAATAAGTATTGTGTTGCTTTATTATTCTGTGGTCCTTGTTATTTTATTCTTGGTAAGTGTTCCCATTAAATATTTGCAAACTGCATTTTGGTTCTATTTTATGTATACTCAAAGTCATGAACTTTTCTTTATATTTAAACTTAAGATAGCCTTATCAGCAAATTACAAGAAATATCCTTCCTGGAAGTTTGGCTATTAGCTAATTTTTTAGAATATATATTTTATAAAATAACAGTTTTAAATAGTAAAACATATAGCCTTCTTCTTGATTATTATTTTTGTTGTTGTTAATATTTTGCTTAAAAGTTACATTTAAAAATATTTTATTTTCTACAGTGTTTTCTTTAATCAGAGCATGTTGTTTATTTTATATCCTTAAGAAATTGGTTTTTCTCTGCAGAAATATACTAATAGATATTAAGACCCCATTTGAGATTCATAACTTCTATCAGCAGAAATAATGCTAGAAAGCAGAGGAAATAGTAAATTAGTTGCAAAGCTCAGGGAAATGTTAAATTAAAATTTTTAAAGAATATCGTCACCACTGCAACGTTTTCCCCCTTCGATAATTCTGATGATACATATTGGCATAGGAGAATGGCAAATAACATTTTCCCTTTATCCAGTGAATTAAAAAGTGAATCCATTTACAATATTAAAATATTATATACTGTTGCTCTATTAGCTACAAAAAGAAATATTGACCAATACTAACCCATAATCAGAAAGAAATTAGGATGGGCTTACTGGAAATTAAGAAGTGAAGTCAATATTATTTTATATTTAGATTTTCTCTTTTTTCTACTCTCTTTGTTCACCATTTTCAGGAATTCTTGTCTGTAGAGAAAATCTGAGTGTATTAGTTCAGGCAGATGTTTATATTCTCTTAGCTTCATGTCTCTGGGAATAATAGAAGGGGGTATACAATAGCAATGAATACAAGTGATTGAACCAGTGTACATTTTTCAGTCAAAAGGAAATCCATGCATATGCATTGGCATGTGAAAATACCTTGCAAAATTATTAGTCAATATACATATATACATGAGTATGTCTATTTTATATGCAGGTAATTTGTGTATATATATGTATATATAAATACATATTACCCTCTATATTTCTTTATATAAACATATACATAGTAATCAATTTTTATATATGTATGTATAAATGCATATATAATACACACAAATACATATGTAACATATAAATATTCAATATATTCATAAAAAACACATCTTTCCGTCTCTGACACTTGTGAGCTTTGCTTTTAGTACTATGAACCATTAGCTTGGGGAAGCTTTTTAAGATGGTTTTTAACAATGAGAATGCAACTTAAGTGATATCTAATTTACCAAAACTCAAATGTTGCTTTAAATCATGTCTTGTTATCATTTTAAAAGAACATTGAAATCTGATTCAGTCTCATTTGTCATTGTTTCTTAAATCTTTCTAGGAGTCCCCTTTTCTAAATACATGCTAGTTTATAAACTGGTATTTGAAGTGCAGTCTTTAGTACCTATAACTTTTTATCTAAGCATTACCATATTGTAGACCATGAACAGTAATGAATGGGAACCATCTCAACTTAAGCAGGGTCAAGTAATGAGACAGGTCTTGTTCTAGGTATTAGTAAACTTGGGTTCTGAATTCTGCTTTGATAGCCATAAATAATTATTCTTTGAGCTAAGAGATCATTAAAAAATGTTGTAGAGATGTTAAATACACAGAACACACAGAAGTTATCCTGCAAAATAGAGTGTAATATACTTGTTCTGTCGATAAAACTTGTAAAAATTAAAAGGGTTAAAAAAAGAAAAGAATTATTTCTAAATGCAATAAGATGGAATTTCAATATCTTGTAATAAGATGCAATAAGATAAAATCTGTGCAGATACATTTGAAAATTAAAATTTACAATGCAAATTTAAGTTATTATTATTAATTCTATAATTATTCAAAGATCATTAGTGTCTAAATATACCTTCTAATCTGTGTTTTCAAATTCAATTCTAATTGTAGCCTTTGATGTTATAAATGAGGGGACAAGGAAAACCCATTTGACTATTTGTCCAGTTTGCTGTTTCATAGTCCCATGATATTGTCTTTGTTTCAAAGCTCCTTTAAAAAATGGTAGCTTTATTGAGATAGGCAGCCCAAAGCAGTGTACAGAAAGGACCTAATTCTTGGAAAACAGGTAGACAAGATTATGGGTAAGAAAACAATGCTGAAAATCTAGTCTAAAAGACAAGGCAAGGTTGAAAATAGAAAGTGAACAATAAAGCCCGAAGTCAGGATAGGGGAGAACAGACAGAAGGAGGAAGCAATTGAGGAATCACTTTGTGCAAAAGCTGAAGAAATAAAAGCTTCCATCAGCACAAGAGTTCCGGCAGTTGCCTCTTTGTGGTACCTGCTATGTGACATGGGGCTTAAAGGCAGCTATGGAGGGCCAAAGAGGACAGCCAGGCGGGGAAAAAACTACCTGAAGCTAAAAAAAGACAGTATCAGAAAAAAAAAAAAAATAGTAGCTTTGCCTGAAATCACTTGGACATTTGTTAGAATGTACTCCTGGGAAAAATAACCCAACTTTAGATACCTGAAAACCATCCAGTTACAACAGCATTGCAAAGCTGCCTTAAAAGAATTACCCCTAAGACCTTGTATTTTAAAAGTAAATGAGAGACTTCCCTGGTGGCGCAGTGGTTGAGAATCTGCCTGGCAGTACAGGGTACACGGGTTCGAGCCCTGGTCCAGAAGATCCTTCATGCTGTGGAGCAACTAAGCCAGTGCACCACAACTACTGAGCCTGAGCTCTAGAGCCTGCGAGCCACAGCTACTGAGCCTGCGTGCCACAACTACTGATACCCATGCACCTAGAGCCCATGCTCTGCGATAAGAGAAACCGCCAGAGTGAGAAACCTGCGTACTACAGTGAAGAGTAGTCCCTACTCGCCACAACTAGAGAAAGCCTGCACGCAGCAACGAAGACCCAACGCAGCCAAAAATAAATAAGTTAATTAATTAAAAAAATACATTTAGGTTTTTAAAAAAAAGTAAAAGAAACTGATCTTTGAATGCATTGAAGTATCTATTTGCAGAAAATAGATATGCTTATATTTGAGATTCCCTTTAAAAATAGTAATGAATGATTGTGGTATATGGATGCATTTCAGCATTATAGTTTCAGTGAGAGAGTTCAAATCAATAGGAGCTATTTTAAAGAAGACAAAGTACACTGCCTTCAGATATATAACTGTTTTGGGGATTAATTTAAATATAATAATTTTTACTGTATGTAAGAGTCATCATTAAGTTGATATAATTTTGATTAAGCCATTGAGAAAGATACCTGATATTATCCTTGGGATATTTCTAAATCCTGTATTTTTCAACATTCCCTGAATGCAGTAAGATGAACTTGATCATTATTTAAGTTGTATTTATTGTATAAATACTAATTTAATGTATAGACATATTAGGAATAGGTAGTAAACCATTAATAAACCATTGATCCAACATTTCTGTTAAATTAGAGATCAATGATAACTCTTAAAGAAAAACTGAACTTTAACAGAAAGCTTTGGATACATATTGGAGGATCACCTAAAATGTTACTGTTATGTTTTATAACCATATTACAGTTACCTTTCATTTGCAATTGCAATGATACAAAATCACAAGCTGGCATAAATATTCACAAATGAAAGAGTAGGAATAAAAATGCATACAGTACATAGAAAATTTTGAAACTTTCATTTACATTAGTCATTGACTACAGATGTAGCGGTATAGCAGAATTTGAGATTTGCCATTGAAGTTATGTTTCCTATATTCATATGTGACCACCAACTATTTAAGCATCATACCAGTGCTTTCTTTAAAAGAAAATGAAAATGTACTGAATGTTCAAGGTTGGATGAACCCTGCAATTTGTCCTAAAGCCTAAGAAATTCATTCACTGGAAGACAATCTTAAGAGGAAGAGTCTTTGATATTTTGCAAAGGTCACACAATTCCTGCTGCTTTTAAGTTCATTTTTCTATGTGAAGTTGGCCATAAAGTAGATGAAATGATTATTTCATTTTCAGTTTTATGATTTTCAGATGCTTTTTGGAAGAATCGTACATTTTCAAACAAGGCTTGCAGTTTTTCTAAGAGAGAAGAGGGAAGAACTTGGCAATTAATACATGTCATCAAACCATATTACTCATTCTATATCAAACCAACTTGGCAGAACTTATATGCTACCATTAAGGAGAAAAGAAAAAGAAACCATGATCCTTCTCTTCAAGGGGCTACTATCTTACTGAAATTAGATATATTATCACTCATAGCTCTGTGCCACCTTCACCTTCATATACATTTTTGAAATATAATATTCATTAGTAATTTCAAGTTAGGATCCTAAAAAGAATAAAAGTGGCTCATAATTACACCAAAAGGTAATCTCTATTTAAATTTTTTTTTTAAATGAATGATAAAAATATCAAGGTTAGAGGGCTTCCCTGGTGGCACAGTGGTTGAGGGTCTGCCTGCTGATGCAGGGGACACGGTTTCGTGCCCCGGTCCGGGAAGATCCCACATGCCGCGGAGCGGCTAGGCCTGTGAGCCATAGCCGCTGAGCCTGCACGTCCGGAGCCTGTGCTCCGCAATGGGAGAGGCCAGAACAGTGAGAGGCCCACGTACCGCAAAAAAGGAAAAAAAAAAAATCAAGGTAAGAAAAGTGATAAAATTATTAGCAAATCTTCCTTTTCTCAATCTCTATTCTCTGTGCTCAAATATAACTATTATTAAAAGTTATGTTTGTAATTCCAGAATTTATGTATGCTAACATAGATGCATACATTTACATATTGATATGTATTATTTTAATTTTCATGAAATTAATTATACTAGGTACATATAGTTTTGTACCTATCTTTTTTGAATTAATATAATTTGAAGATTGTTCTATATCAAACACATAATTTTCCTTTGTACTAGTTTATGAAAATATAATACAGCAGTTTGTGTGTTTTCCAGATTTACTGTGGTAAACATCTTTAAACATGGATCTTGGCTAAATCTTACCTGGTATTCTTTTAATACAGATGTCACATCAGTTCTGAATTATTATTATACAAGACTGAAACTTGGTAAAACTGATTTAAGCAAAAGAAGAATTTACTAAATAATGTAACTGAAAATTCAAGTATTTTTGAGTTTTAGGCATAATTCCATCAGGTATTTAAATATGTCATCAAGTAAGTCCTATCTCTTTTTTTCTGGAACAAGTTGTCCCCATGTTGTGGACATGATATTAGCTGTAACCCTGTGGCTCATCATATAGATACTTCTTATTGGAAAGAGAGATGATTCCCAAATAATCCAAACAGGAAAACCACAGAGAGGATTCTGATTGTCCTTATGTAGTTTCCTGGCCTGTTGTTGAACTGCTTCTGATGTCCAAGTTCATGAGAGTAGACCTCCATCAAATGCCTGAACCTACGTAAGAGTGGCAAGTGGGGTTAGGCCCATCTGAGCCAAAAGAGAGCAGTTCTTCTTTCCCAATGAGGAAAAATATGCTAAGAAGGAAAACTCTATATATGTCTAGCACAGCAATTATACATTCATTTTAAATGGTACACTTAATCAAGACAGAGTACTTTGCCCTTAAAAATGATGTCTTTAAATCATGTCTAGTATTAATGACATGAGCCCATCTTTCTTTTGATTAGCAGTTTTCTGGTATATCTATTGTAGTTGGTAAAGAGCTATTTTCATCCTCAAATTTCCATAGAGGGAAGTAAAGCTCCATTTTACTCACCAGAAAGGAAAAAGTATGAAGGAACACTTCCTCAAGATAGGATTCATTGACCCAGTTAGTAAGACTGGTAGAAGAATAGAAAGTATGCTCTGCACAACTCAGCCCTCTGTTTCATTCATAAGTACCTAGACTTTGCAGGCTTCAATTCTCTATTTTCTGTGTGGTAAGCTGGGTTCCTTCGTTCAGTTTTTTAAGTTAAATAAATATAAGGGGAAGATTATGGAAATCCATTAGACTTCCTGAACACGTATTTTATGTTGAAACTTTGAGAAGTAATCACAAACACTACTTTGAGCACTGAAAGAGTAGGTGGAAAATTTAAGAGTTTTGGCTAAAACATGTCCATAGCCTTAGATTAAGAGGATTTATTGCAATAATTCAATTTATGTATTTGGCTATACCAGTCCCACTGGATCACAGCCTAGGTCGCAGTTGGTGAAGGAATCCCCATACTATTCAGGCATCAAAATGAGATTCATTTGGCTAAGACAGAGCATAATAAAAAAATATATATATAAATTTGGGAATTTTAATTTCTTTACACTTAAGAATTTTAGCTTTTGATTTCTTTACAATTTAAAGGAGCAAGTTATCTGACTTACGGCCTTTAATTTCAACTGGAATACAATAAAGTGATGGAATAAATATTGGTTCAAATTTAGCATATTTTAATAATGCTGACATCTAACTAGATGGAATAATTTTCTACTGGCATTTGGATTTATTGTGTAATACTCATGAGCCATCTCAGAACATATGCCTGGAAATATTTGATATAAGACTTAGACTAGGGTGTGAATATTTTTGCCTGGAATGCCTTTCAGAGCCTGAAGTTTAGGGGTAAAAGCAAAGTGACTATCAGTAACACTGAGAGTATTCACAGTGGAGCTATGTAAATGCAGATGGGAGAGCAGCTCCACAAAGGTGAAAATCTCACTTTCCCTACATATTGCTGACCAGTCTCCCTTTGGTTGATTCTAGGATCATTTGTTCAGCCCAGTGAATAAAGAATGTAAGATGATGGGGAGAGTTTGGGGAAGGAGCACGTAAACCCATCTTGACAGAGGAAAAATATGGGAGGGACATATCTCTCCTCACTCCAACCCGTACCACCTCCAGCCCTGATTCCTCCCTAAAGAGTAATTCCTAAAGGAGGAGTGAGTGATTGAACTGGGAAGACGACTGAAACAGGGAACTGAGCATGAATGCCCAACTCAGCTTTGGCTTCATCTCATGGTGCTGCTTTTCTGAAATTGCCCAATTCTCTTCTCATCACGTGGCAAGCTCACTGAGGCAGCCTCCCTTGTCTGCTGTTTAAGCTTTTTTAATTCATAGAGGAGAGTGTAGGAAGCATAATTGATTATAAATAAGGATGAGTTTAAAACATAACGTTGTAAAACATTTCCAGGGATGTTTCGTTGCTAATCCTTGAAATACACTGAATATAGCCAGAAAATGCCACAGCAAAGAAATTGCCCTGGCTTGGACCGATGGAGCAATCACAGACAAGCTAGTCTTCAGTAAATTGTTTGATAAGCTGTTTGGGGCACCTCCTTGCCCCTGTTCCTATCTCTTGGCTCTAAAGAGCTTGGATAACAAGCTTCTGGGTTTTTTTCATTTTTAATCTTTTTATCAACATGTATTTTCCTCCTCCTGTGTTTGGTCTATCTTACTGTTAAACTTTGACCTTCACCTCTGCTATGTGATCCCAGAAAATTAAAGCCTTTTCTATTTCTACCTACCATAGGTTTCTTCTAAATCATGGATCCCACACATAACATGCTTCCTAGGCAGCCAGTACCACCAGTTGTCTATCCCTCCCTGAGTCTGCCAGAGCCCATGACTTACACAAATATCAAACATGTGACTTAAATGTTTTGAATAAAACTCCCAGGCTTAACATTGGAACTTTTGGCACTGTAATTTTTGGAAATTCTTCATTTCACTGTCACTGTCTCGCTAGCAATATATTTCCCATTAGCATCAGTGTATTTCGTCTATAATAACAGACTGTGCAAAAGTAACCAAGAATAAATGAATATTCCAGTGCCTCCAGAGTAATTCATAGACTTGAATGAGGAGAAAACATTACTGGAAAGGAATGAAATGTCATATATATAATGCACTGATTTTAAATTACCGCATAGGCAGGACTGAATCTATTCCTCTGTCTGTAATATTTGCATTTCAAAATTTATGTCATTTTTTTCTGTTTTTGAAAAAGACATATTAATATCATAATGAATAAGCCAGAGCAGACCAGCAGAAATCACAAGTGCATGACCAATTTTTAGCATTGATATAAATTTCCCTTTGTTCTTTTGCCCAGCCTTCCCCAAATCCTGTAAAAGACAGTATGGCCCCAAACCCGATCACTTGTCTTGTTCTTACAAACCATTTCCTAAAAAGAGCAAAAATTATCAGACAGCTGTAGCAGTTCAGCTTACAGGGAAAACATAGCATGTCATTTTCAAGGTAAGTATGCAGCTGTCTTCCCCTCACTTAAGGTTTTTAAAGACAAATCTAATTAAATGTCTACCTAAAAAAAGGCTGACAGAATAATTCTTAGCATACTAATGAAATTTGTCATAAGGCAGCACAACCACGATTCTGCTTCTATTTTTTGCCTCTGGCTAGCACACCTGGAAGCCCTTCTTATTTGAAGTAAAATGTATAACTGCTTTCTTGAATAAGATACTTATGGTATATATTAAATTAAATTGTGTTTCATCTTTTAATTGAGCTTCTTTACTCAATAGGAACTAGAACATTCATCAGAATGGGGAATGTTGAATGCTTCCCTAGTGAAAGAAGAATTTTTGTTTGGTCTTTTGAATTAACATGTTACTTAACTCTCTGGTCCCTACCTATCTTTTTTTTTTTTTTTCTCCTTTTGTAACATAGTGAGAAAACTATTTTAAAAATATGTATTTAAATTAAGGACTGACATCAAGTCTGAGTATCAGCTTTACTCATTTTCCTCGTTTCTCAGTTTTTTTACCCTAATTTTAAGTTACGTAGCTGGCAAAACCTCTCCAAATTCCAAGCTTTTTATATAAAACTCTAACAAGCTTCTTTTCTCGTTATTATGTGAGTTTGTGTCCAGGGTCTATATGTAATAACGTGATGAGTAAATTCTTAGCAAAGTTGCATTTTATTATCTGTTGAGCAGATATCCCAGTTGAATACCTCTTTATTTATGAATTTGCTTTGTTTATTTATATATTTGTTTATATTCATCACAATTCAAATGGAACTGTAAATTGTTATTTTTTGAAAGATAGATTTGTGTCTATGAATTGAGCTTGAATATAGGCACTATATGAGGCATTGGCTAGTGTCTCTGTAGTGGTTCTTTAATTCATGTTTACAGTCAATATTGCTAATGTGTACAGATTAGTACATTTAGTACTGCATTAGTGCAGGCCTATGTATCAGTTCTTATAAATATTACCTTATCAAGTGATTCACAATTTAAATATTTTGTAAGTACTAAGGAAAGGCTATAGTATACAGAAGGCCAGTAGAGGTGAGTCCAAGTCATACTTTTTTATTGTATCAATATAGTGGAGATTTAAAAAAGCGCTAAGAAAACACATTGTTTAATTTAAATGGGGGAAGAGCTCATATTCATAATGCCTCCTTATCATATAGTTGGTTGCTATTGTTGTTGTTTAACACTGGAAAGAAACTTCTAATATACCTGTATAAGAAAAGTACAGAGTGAGACCCAGGTTTGTTGTGGTTATTTTAAGGCCAAGTAGTAAGCATCATTAGATAGAACCTGTGCTCTGACTCATGCTAAGATGTGGTCCCTCAACACTGGGCTCTCATATATATAGACTTCTTATTTTCCCAAAATTCATATCCCTGTAGCTTTGATGTTGCCTAGGAAAGAGAAAGTCATCAAATGTGGAAATACTCACTAATAAAACGACCACTCAAATTCTACTTAAAACTTTGTTCCTTCTAACCATGTCAACTTCATTGTCTACCTCTTAATCCGTTTACAGTACAATGCAATTAGTTTTTTAAAACATTACTTCAAATTTGGGGGAAAATTGGAAGATTTGATCAGGAACGTGTTAGGGTATCATATTTTAAAACAAAGCCATTATCAAGATCTGATCTGCAAGCTCAGTTAATACCTGCAGAAGAGAAAAATCTGTAACATGAAAGAACATATTAAAGAGAATTAATTTCCAGTTATTCTAAGAGCTTCATAGGGAAACTGATGAAACACTTTATATTTTGGCAAAAATTTTTTAATGTTACAATCCAATGAGATGAAGAATACTATATTATAATGTGGTATCATTTTGTCAAAAATATATGCAAAATCAACACCTGATTTTAAATTTTACCAAAAAATATTGTAGTTTGTTAAATGCAAACTGAAACTCCATACTGACTAGAAGAAGTGTGAATATTTTAATCAACATTATCCCAACTCTTTACGACAAAATGTTTTTCTACATTTAAGTGAATTTACAATAAATCAATTTTATTGGAGTGTAAAATGCACCCCTTTTAAATATACCTATTGATGAATTAGACAAATATATACACCTGTGTAATCACTGCCACAATCAAGAGAAAGAGCCTTCCATCACCCTCACCTGGAAGTTTTCATTCCCTTTTACAACCTCTTCCCCCTGCCACCCCTGGCCCTCAGCAATCACTGTGGATTTACGTTAATTGTTTTTATTTTTAATTTTGAAATGATTATAGACTCACAGGAAGAGCTTGTTGGAGGAGTTCGTGGAGAGGAGGTGACTATGGGTTGACCCAGGCAAGACCCAGGCAATTGGAAGCTTCTTACCCCACAACTCCCTGAAATGTATGTTCCACCCACTGCTCTGTAATAAATAGGAGCCACTTCAAGGACGGAGCCTTGAGAGAGTTGTGTTATTGCGACCATCGAGACTGTTGATGTGGCTGAACCCAGTTAAGGCCTCTACATAAACTCAAGACCCTGGCGAAAGGGTACAGAGATCTACTTGGTTTTGCGGCTGCCAGAGACAAGCCTGGTAAGTTCTTTTGCTTATTAAACCGGCCACCTACCAATTGGAGTAATCTGCCTCTTTCTCGGTCTCTTTGCCCCCAGTGTATGGGGGGCCAGTTTCGAATTTCACTTGGGAACCCCGAGGTAGTAGCTGGCTGGTGGTGGAGGTTCAGATTCATAACCAACTTTGCAGCCGAGGAAGGAGCAGTTTTTGATTTTTGGCTGGAGTAGGGTGTGTAGTTGTCAGAAAGGTTTCCTTCCAGGTGTCTCTTTTCCTGAGACTTTGGCTAGACTGAGCAGGCTTTTCTTGGGGCTCTTTTATCTGTGCCTGCAGGAATATAATTAATTTTTATATGAATCTTGTATACTGCAATCTTGATAAACTCACATTAATTCTGGTAGCTTTTTGGTAGATTCCACCAGATTTTCTGCACATGTGATCAGGTTCTCTGTGAAAAAAGACAGTTTTACTTCCTTTTCAGTCTTGGTCTTTTCTTTTTATTGTCTTTTGTACTGGCTAGAACTCCAGTACAATGTTGAGTGTAAGTGGTGATGGTAGATTTCCTTGTCTTGTTCCTGATCTTGGGAGAGAGCATTCAATTTTCATAATTAAGTGTGAGGTTAACACAGGTTTTTCTTAACTGTCATTTACCAGGTTCAGGAAGTATCCTTGTATTTTTCTTTGCAGAGAAATTCATTATTATTGTTTTTGTTGACTTTTTATGGTCTTATAATGAGGAATGGATGTTTTTCTGTATGCACTGAGAGTGTCATACGGTTTTTCTTTTTAAAATTGTTATAAGGTGAATTAGACTGAGAAATTTTCAGATAGTAGACCAAACTTGCGTTCCTAGGATAAACCCCATAGGGTCATGAGATATTATTATATATGCTTTGGATTTGATTTGCTAATAATTTGCTTAGAATTTTGCATCTATGTCCGTGAAGAAATTTATCTATAGTTTTCTTATAATGTCTAGAGTAATTCTAGTATCTTGGAATGAACTAACAAATCTTTCCTCCTCTTCAGATATCTGGAAGAGTTTGCTTAGAATTAGTATTATTATTAGTTCTTTAAATATATGTAGAATTTACCATTAAAATCATATGGGCCTGGGGTTTTCTTTATGGAAAGGTTAACAATAAATACAATGTCATTAACAGATATACAAGTCTTCATGTGATCTAGTTCTTTTTGAATGAACTTATGTTCTTGTTGTTTCAGGTGGGAGGGTAAATGTTACTGTGAATTCATTTCTGTTACTTCACCGTAAGGGGTAGCAAAATCCTCTTTCTTTTCCATTTAAACCCCTCTAGTGGATATTGTTTAATGGCATGCCTACCCTATGTAGGGAAATACCAAACATAAGTTTCCTCCTGTACTTATCTAAGGGAAAAAAGAAAACACAAAAGGTTAGATTGATATAATAGCCTGTGCATTTTTTAATTAAGTATTTAAAATTATAGTAAGAATGGAATTCTCCTTTCTCATGTTATAGTAGGATACCACCACTGAAATAAATGATATTTTGCATGTTTAGAAAAATCATATATCTTTACCTCAAAGTAAATTTAGATATCAAGTGCTGAGGCCTGAAAAATCAGAGATAATTTTCTTGACATCTATATACATCTGGAAAATTATTTCGAACTTTAGAAATTTTGACAAAAAACTTTTTTTTTTAATATTTATTTATTCATTTATTTATTATTTGGTTGCACCAGGTCTTAGTTGCAGCAGGCAGGCTCCTTAGTTGTGGCATGCTAACTCTCAGTTGCGGCATGCATGTGGGATCTAGTTCCTTGGCCAGGGATCGAACCCAGGCCCCCTGCACTGGGAACGCAGAGTCTCATCCACTGAGCCACCAGGGAAGTCCCCAAAAAACATTTTTGATAATTTCTTACTGATTTTAATTTCCCAAACAGAAGATGGAATCTAAAATTGTTCCTAGACTTGTAAAGATGTATTGTTATAAGAATATAAAATTATTTACAGCTTATAAATATACATCTAGAGGAGAACATTATTGAAAAATACATCTAAAACCATGGTGATGGTTAACCCTGAGATGAAGAGAAAGTAAGAAAAATTGTACAGGGGAAATTTTAACAAAAGACTTAAATATATTGGTGATATTTTACTTAAAGCAAATCTAATGTGACAAAAATTAAAATTTGCACGATATCATGTCTCTTATTATACCTGTTTTTGAGATTGACCTCAAACGTGAGGGAAGAGTAAATTATAAGAATAAATATTGCTCCAGAATATTTTTAAAATAATATTAGCCAAATATCTAAAAATAGCTTAGTTGGAATGCCAAACTTTCCATTTATGGGTTTCTTTAAAACCCATGATATGTATTTTAAAAAGTATGTATGAGTGTATGTGTGCATTAAATAGTGTACACATGGAAAAGAAACATAATCAAAATTACATTGCTCCTTTTCAAACAGTCTATGCAGACATTTAAAAATTCTATCAGAAATACAATTATCAGAGTCCCATTTCTTCCCTTAGGCTTTATTTAACACATGTTGAAGTATAATAAATTAATGGCTAGATTTATGCTCGAAAACCTTCATCTGGTTTTATAAATGTAAATGATGTTATGCAAAAGTTAACCAATTCAGTGAAAAACTCAGTCTACCAAATCAGTTGATTTTTCCTACAAAATCTCAAATAGTAGAACAGGCACCTTTTAGTGCAAATTTTTAGCCCGCATTGATATTAAAGTTCACAATCTATTAAAGAAAACTTGTACTTTCATAAATATATACCAGCTATTTTGCTTTGTTTAGAAGAATTCAATTACAATACACTTTGAATTCTTATCTGTGTTATAAAATTAAAAAATCATAGATAAGTCATGGTGGTCACCCAGCAGTTGAGGTTTTGATTATATGACTTGCATATTTTTCTTCCTTTGTATCTCTTGCATTGTCCAGTACATTACTAGAAAATCATTACTGCTTAATCAACATTTGTTGATTTACTGATTAATTTATAAAATAAAGTAGCAAGTGATCCAATGTCTGTTTTTAATCCTAGTGATTAATCCTTTCTGTGTGTATCAGCACAAAACTATTTCCCATTTAAAAATTCACACTAATTAGTTTCTAGTACATAAATAATATCTATGTTCATCAAAATTTAATTTGCTATTCTTGGTCTTGAATGCATAAAGCATATGACTTTGTATTTTTTTTTATTTGAAAGCCCAAAATCTAAATTCCAAACCCTAAGTCTATGATACGGTATTATTTCAGCTAAATCACCATTTCTAATGATACTAATATATAAGCAATATGTAACTAATTAGTTTCCATTTCCTTTGCATAAATTTAGTTGCCATTTATTACTGTAACATACTCATATATGAATACTTATTTCAAAAACAAAGATATTCCTGTTACATGTGTCTTATTTTAGATTTTAAAAGAAAAAAGTTTCAAAAACTTTCTTAAGATTCAGCAATTACCTTTAATTCTTTAAGGCCATTCCTTCATTGAGGAAAAAGTATATGTTGTCTAAATTTTGATGACGTCTCACAAGTTTGATTTTTTTTTGCATTTAACAGATCCAGTGATGAATTCATATGACTGTGAGTGGCTAATTTATATTGCACCATTCTGGAGAACACAAGATTTGTTACTCCTCTGAGGGTCACTTAATGCTTGATCTAGTTCACATGAAAGAATTCTATATTGATAAAGAAATCACTGAGGAAGGTTGCATATGGCTTGGATATTTTTTCTGGAACATATAGTTCTATATAACAACATACCACAGTAATGGGCCTTCTTACATAATTCATAGCAAGCTATTAAATGATTTAATACACTTTTGGTTTTTAATCTACAGTGCTGTGAACTACTTCAGTGATAAACTTGCTACCTATGCAGGCATTATCATTCATTCCATGCCCTTTTCCCTGTCTCCTCTTATCTCCCCTCCGAGCCTATTTATCTTCAGAACAAGCAGCCCTTTCTTCATCTTCAGTCCATTGGTCTTCATTAGTTCATTTCTTTTTCAGAAATGACCAATTGCCACTTTAACTTTCTGAGTCTTAAAAGTGTGCTGTATTTTGATTTTGTGTCTTATGAACTTTGTTTTCCTGCCCCTTCTTTTTGTAGCTCAAATATATCTTTTCATTCTTTGCTGTCAACCCAAGCTTCTTGATCACTGTTTCTGAAGCAACGTGTTATTTAAGGTATCCAAACATGAATTTTTTCACAAGTAGATGACATTATTATGAAATTATTCTCATAATTTTAAAAAATTAGCATACCCATCTATTTAATTTTGATGAAGTGTCTTTTCAAATTTTTGTGTCTTTTTAAATTGAGTTCTCTCTTATTATTGAGTAATAAAAATATTTCTATATTCTAGGTAAAGGTCACTTAACAGATATGTATTGCAAATATTTTCTTCTATTTTCTGGCTTATCTTTTCCTTTTGTAATATTGTCTTTTGAAGACTAGAGATGCTAAATTTTGTTAAAGTCAAATTAATATTTTTTCATTTCGGGTTAGTGCCTATGTTTTCAATGAATACATTTTTGCCTAAAATAAGATTGAAATATCTGTTTTCTTCTGGAAATTTAGTTTTAACACTTAGGTTTCTGATCCATTTTAACTTAGTTTTTCCATATGGTGCTAAGTAAGAGTTGTTTGTTCATTTTGTACATATGGATATCCAAATATTCCAGAAATATTCATTAAGTTACAAAAAAACTATTGTCTCCTCAGTAACTTACCTTGGCAATGCTGTGGAAAATCAACTGACCATATATGCGTTGGTCTGTTTCTAGACTCATTATTATATTTTATTTATGTATTTAGCCTTACATGTGTTCTAGATTGCCTTAATTACTCTAGCTTTGTAAGTCTTGAAAACTAACTGAAGAATGTTTGTATTTTGTCTTCTCTGAATATGTTTCAGAACATAAAATTCTGGGTTAACAGCTTATATCATTTTTTCCCCTCCTCTGGCTTTTTTTGTTTTCCTTCATTTTTATTTTTCATCAGTTTGATCACCTTTATGTGGTTTTCTTTGTATTTACCTTCTTGAGGTTTAATAAGTTTAAGTCAGTAAGTAAATCTTTTTTACATGATTTGTTATATTTGGTCATTCCTGTTTTATTGATTTATTCTGCTCCTTCTGGCTCTCCTCCTCCTTTGTTATTCCAGTTTCGTGTATGTTAGGCTGCCTAGTATTTTCCCATAGTAGTAATTTAGTATTGTGTACTAAGAATTTTCAGCGATGCCTTGTATAGAATCTGGTGTCTATTATTTCTCCCCAACTCCCTGAAGAGTGAGTTTTTTCTACTAGGTGTTTGATCACCTTGAAAAAATTACCTGAACTAGTGGAATGCTGGTTTAAAATTTGGTTATTGCAAACATGTCTCATTTTCCCCTAATCCTAGACTGAATCCTTATTCCTGACATATAGTATTTACTCAGAAAGCATGGACCTGCTGGGATTTCAATGTAAAGTGCAAGTTGTTTCCCATACCCTCTAAGTTAGTAGGAATCAAACACTAAAGACTATGTTCCTTGCTGTACACAGCAGCTGAAATCAGTGTTCAATTTTCAGTCTCCTGTCCCAGACATATGCTGTTCACAGATCAGCTGGTAGTTTGAGGAGAGTTTATATACATATTTGGAGACTTACTCCTGTGACCCCACCCCCACCTTCACTCTGGAGTTTCCTCTCAATTTACAGTTATTCTGACAGCCTTAATCTCCATCCTCTGTCGCTTGATGCTAATAAGATCAACACTTCTGGCTGAGTTCTAGGCAGAATCTTCCATGTGGCCTGTAGAGGGCTCTCAGTGGAAGAAGCGTGTAAACACGTATCTCATCCTTATTTGAAGGGTTCCTTTCTTTCAGGGATCAAGTATCTGCCAGTCCCTGCCTACTTTGATTGCTCTAATAAGTATTTCTTATTAAAAACATATATTTTAACAGAAATTCAGGTGCAAGTTAGCCAGGTCCTCTGGCTCAGGGTCTCTCACAAAGCTGCCATCGAGGGAAGGAGCAGGGCTGGAGTCATCTCAAGGCTCCACTGGGGTGAAATCTGCTCCCAAGGTCACACACCTGGCTGTTGGCAACCTTCAGTTCTCCCTGGATTTGGCCAGAGAATCAGTGCCTTGCCACATGGCCTTGTCTTAAGGTTCCTTACAACATGACAGCGTGCTTCTTCCAGCATAAGGACTGCAAGCGAGGGTGAACAAGATGGAAGCCAGTCTTTTGTAATCTAATCTCAGAATTGACACTGTTATTTATGCCATATTCAGTTTTAGAAGACATTTGTCACCGGATCAAGCCCATGTTCAAGGGGAAGGGATTAGACAGAGGCATGAAAACCAGGAAGCAGAGATCATTGGGGATCATCTTAGTAAAAGTCCTCGGGGGGAAAAGGCATGTAAATATTGCCATTTCTTTCAAGGGTGGAATACCTCCTGCCAATCTCTGACTGCCTTAGTTACTCTCTAAAATATGATAAATATATATATTTATATGAATTTATACATATTTAAAATATAAAATTACATCTGTCTATGTGGCCAGAGTTCATAATTAATGTCTGTAGGAGGATAATCCATTATAGGAGTTTCCTGCATTTACCAGGAGTGGAACTTCTGAGGCATTTTTGTTGTTGTTGAATACTGTATTCATCATTACCTATGATTACTATTTCTTTTCTTCAGTGACATGAAATGCATGATTATTATTTCCCTTTAAATTTCTGTGTTAGTAGGCTTTGATATAATTATTCCATTTGTTATTCTGTTGAGACCAGTTTTCAAAGTCATAGAACAAATTATACATTGTTAATACCTTTTTTGACCTTGGGTATGACTTAATATCTTGAAGTCAAACTCATTAGACTATGTTAACATTTTTTTTTATTTGCTTATTTTATTCCTCCATTTCTCTCTTTAGGGGTTCATCATGTTCTAATGGTGGTATATAAAATGTCTATTGAAGACATGAATAAAGAATTGCAGAATTAATGATTTTATTAAGCTAAAGGTCTCTTTTTAGGACAGCAACCTGTACAAGTGTTTGTGTGTGTGTAACTTCTCTAGTAGACTTTAGTCATCAGCTGCAGATGTCTTGCATACATACAATCCTTGTGATATTATTCACTTTAATCTTTGTACTAAAATTATCTCTACTTCCATTTAATTAACCGTATCATGCTAAGGTTTGGGCAACAATTAAGTTTAATAATCATCTGCATATTTTACTAAAATTAGTTCAGGAACAGGATTAAATAAGTATATATATATATATATATATACAC
This sequence comes from Phocoena phocoena, assembly GCF_963924675.1. Lineage (NCBI taxonomy): Eukaryota > Metazoa > Chordata > Mammalia > Artiodactyla > Phocoenidae > Phocoena > Phocoena phocoena. The sequence continues at coordinate 80,146,544 of NC_089227.1, forward strand.
AAATTCTTCTTTTGCTTCAAACATGATAGATTGGAAGAATAGCTTGAGATTGGAATCACACTGAGGAAATCACCTGCTCCCTGATCTCCATGGTTATACGCACATCTGTGTTATTGACCTTAGAAAAGCTGGTTAACCAGAGTGTGCGTTAGTTTCCTCCTCCATGAATTATGGCTAATACTTCTTTTCTAGCATTACCCATGGATATTGAGAATTAATGAGTTAACATTTGCTGAGTTCTTTCAAGTTCTCAAAGGTATTATTAACATCTTATATTAGTCTCAACCTCCTTCACACATTCTAAGAAATAATTTCACTAGTTAAGGAAGGGAAAAAATAAATAATAACGATATCAGTTTGGGGGGGAGAATATTATTTATATCCTAGTTTTAATTAATGTAAAACAGCTCAGACTTGGAAAAAATAAATTTATAGTATACATGTGAGAGTTTTGTAATATTTAAAACATTTGTTTTTCACGGGGTAGAATATTAATATTGCTCCAAAAATTCCTTAGAGCAAAATGAACCATTGTAGGATCTTAAATTTTTAAAAATATGTAACAGTTCTTATAAAGGGCAATTTTTATACACCAGTGCTTACCCAGAATATCCCAGGGCTCCCACTGGTGCTGCTTAGAACTAGGGAGTCCTCTCTAGTCTCCCCCTTACTTTCCTTGGCTGGCTGTTGCCAGGGCTGTCTATTCAGTCCTTCTGGTCTTGTGTGCTTAAGATCTGATCTGGATGGAGGGGACTCTGGTATCCACAGAGACAGGAGTGAACAGTCGAGGCAGGAGAATGGGCAGATTTAAAATTAAGATGTAAAAGTTAAATACATGTAACTTTGCTCCACTCGCCTTCCTCAGGAAGGCTCTTATGTCTGGTCATCTCAGATGTCTCTGGCCTGATTCTGTTTCTTATACTCCCTAATGATAATGTTTCTCATCTCAGATCTCTCCTATGGCTCTAGTTTCTGATATGAAAATTTCAGAATCAGGAGGAATCTGATTCTAGACATTTTTTGAAGTATGGATAAGTTTCCCCTATCTACCTACAGGCATACATGTTGACAGCACAACTACCACTTGCTTAGGAGTATTTTTCTCTCCCTTCCTCTGCATCTGTCTCAGACATAAGGGAAAATCATCACAGCCCTGAGTTGTGTGTAGTGACATCCAGGCCTGGAATAAGTAACAGAGCAGAGTAGGGACACAGTGGGCAGCAATGAAACTTTGGAGAAGTGAGGAACCATCAGAAGTTGTTCACTTTCCATTTTTCCAAAGCATTTTCTTTTCCACTACAAGGCAGTTCCTTGGTTACCTCCTATTCCTCTGAATCCTGGGGGTGCTATTTTAGTTCCCCCTTTACATGTTATCACTTTTGCTTTTTGCAGTGAATCCTCAGCAACATGACCTACTGTAGAACAGAAGTGCATGATCATTTTCGTCCCCAAGTAAATGAAGTATGTAGTGAACCATAATCACTTAAGTAAATTTATGTTTAAGATTTTTAATTAAAAGGCGGAAAGAAATATTAAAAGTGATCCGTTCATGTCCTCACAAAAAGTACTGATAGTGATCTGCTTTTCAGAGGCGATGGGAAGAGATAAGAGAGGATTTTGTGGGAAGATAAAGCTATGTGGAGAAATAATAGCAGCCCCAACTTAAAAAGGGAAGAAATCTGATAGCAGGTATCTTGATCTCCTATTATTCCCTCAGTCCAGTTTCTATACCATATATGGTCAACAAAAGTGGTGCTAATTAACCAGAGGATTGCTGAAATCAGTGCTGCTGTCTCAGTCTTAACCAGCCACAAGATCTGGAATCACCCCCTTAGTAGTTAAACACAGCAGTATATATCACAAAGCTGGACCCCTAGAATTTATGCTTAAATGGCCGCATTACCTTTTTCATTTCACTTATCTCACCAACTACAACCACAAATCTTATATGACAACATTTGAACATTGATTATTTTGTTATAGCCAGTATCCACTCTAATTGTAGGTGTGGTGATGGTAACAAAAGGAATACATAAGTACACTACTGAGGGGTATTACAGGAGGCCTAACATCAGGAGTTGATTACATCTACTCAGTTATTTTTTGATTTGGTTTAGTTTCATGGTGCCACTTAGGAAGGCGACCCTTTTATACACTTTTTTTTTCCTATGATAAAATGTATTGTCTGTGCCAAATCACTGACGTGTAAATGTCCAGTTTGGAATGGCTTTTACTCATAATTAGGGCCTGTTTAATCATAGGCCAAATCACATCTCTTTTACTAAATACAAAACCTGCATGGTATGATGTTTGGTTTAAATAATGCTCCTCTAATTCCAGCAAAAAGTCAGTCCCCGGTCACTGATCATATCCGGATAGTCAAGATATATCCAAAGTTTGTATGACGGAAACTCTTTGTTTAATCAGCTTTTTAAATGTTGAGTTTGACTTGTCATCAAAATGTTCATTTTGAGATATTCAACAATTTTAATTTTTTTGCATAAAGTGAAAAATAATGGCAGAAAAAATTGAGGGGAAGAGACTACTGTGATATGGTACTTTTAGAGAACTCTGTTAGCTGGCACTCATTGCTTATTTCTGTTCTTATTTTCTATATTGCCTGACTCAAGGATCAGTCTTAGTATCTTGCAACAGGGATGTATGTATGGGGATATTTTCTGGGCTGTAGTGGCTGCTGCAGCTGCTTCTGGCTCATGGATCTTTCCAATATGGTGGATGCCCAGTCTGGATCCTGCAGAGCAATCTGAGTGGCCATGTGCTTTTCCAGCTTTGTCTCATTCTTTCTTAGCCTGTGTAAGATAACATGGGAAGATGATTATAATTTCCTGAAGTCCTCCTCTGCCACTCATAAACATGCGTCATAATACATTGGAGATGTATGAGAGTCTTCATTCTGGTGACAATAAGATCTCAAGGGAGGATTAAGAATTGAGAAGAGCTGACAATTGAATGGAGAGGTCCTGTCTTTTCCGAGTCATTCTTTTGTACTACACTAGGGGACAGCTTAAGAGGCAGTGCTTTGAAAGGAGAGCGTTTCTCTTCTTTCATGTCTTCTTCATGCCTAGATATTTCTCCTCACTCCCTCCTCTTTCAAGCCCCTCTTTCAGGCTAGTGCAAAGGCACTCTTTCAAAAGGGGCACTAATTCATATCAGAGACAAAGGAATGTCACTTCATTTAAAGACATGCCTCATGTTAGCATAGCTTTGTCACCATAACTTTCGAAAAGTATATTCCCTATGATTATCATGTAAAGTAATCTTTCCTTATTTGGGGGCTTAAGTATCATTATAAATATACATTCAACTTTCTGTTAAAGGAAGTATTGGAAAATAGAAGTGTCCATGAACTCATCATTAACTCTGAATAATATTTCCTAAAGGATTAATCAGTACATGGTTGAAAATACATTTAATGTCTTTAATGAAAATAATATAATTTAGGGACACTTTTATCATCATAAAGGTAGCATCCAAAAGTATTCTAGTAGAAATTCAATGTATTATAAGCAAAGCTATCACATTAGTTTCTTGACTGAGAATGGTCAAAATGTTATTGTTAATCTGTTATTTGTCCACTGTCCTGACCTTGGGACTTTGTTCTATGTCTGGTTCAGGGTAGGCACGACGTAAATACCTGTTGTGTAAATAATGAATGAACATCAACTTGTCACTCTGCCAGCCTTTTAAGCAGGCAGGCAGACACTGGCTAGGTGACTAAGCCTCCTGTGCTTTGTGATGTTGTCTGCCTGGCTAGTCTCTGCCTCACTAACAGTAGCATAATTCTCCTCATATCCAAACAACTCACAACGCCTTCATTGCTCAGTGACTCAGTCTCTGATTCATATGCATCAGAGCCAAGCCATGTAACTTCAAATTTAAATGATCTACTTCTCTGTTGTTGGTTCCCTCAAGTCTTTTCCTTCCCTTTCTCAGAGCATCCTCTTCTTTCTCCATCAGATAAGCCCTGGTGTATATCTGTGTAAGATGAACATATTTTAGAGCAAGACCTATCATTCCGGCTCAGGATCTTTTAGTCAAGTCCTGGGTTTGATATACCATGTTCTCTATGCCACTTCCTTCCCATGTCCCTTTGTCATGATGAAAATAAGTATTTTTTATAGCCTTAGAAACAAGAAGAAAAAAGCCGTATAATTCTCAATTGCCTATAAAGTACTCAGAATTTTGAATTATAATATCCAGAAAAATGATAACAGTAACAGATTAGATCTTGCCTACTTCCTTTCCTCCATGATGGTTAACTGATGAGAGACCTAAAAGTACACTGTGGAAGTGAAGAGGGTGAGGCATCTCTCACAACAGTAGGTTTAATGTTGTATGTCTTCTTGTGGTTATTTTATAGTTCTAAAGGGTAGATGGCTTTACTATTTTTTTCTGATTCATAGTAACTTTAATTATAATATATACCTCTATTATTAATTAGTATAACAATCTGATACTCTAACTTCAGAAAATGAAGAGTTAAATATATCTATATATTTATGTGTGTTATACATAACATACACATTTTTGTAAAACTTCACCATTACATTATTATTAACATCAACAATTAACAGATGCTAACATTATTGTCAACAAAATATTTCTTATGACAGTAGATACTATTTTAGGTGGCACTCCAGACCCTGTATGATTTTATTCTTCTCTAAATAATGAAAGTCTCCCAAGTCTTTGCTGACTGGTCACTGTGGCATATTTTGAACTTTCTTTTTTTTTAAACAGATAGTTTTTTGGTTTTGTGTTTTTTTTTAATTTTTAAAAAAATTTTTGGCCATGCTGCGAGGCATATGGGATCTTAGTTCCCCAACCAGGGATCGAACCCACACCCCCTGCATTGGAAGCATGGAGTCTTAATCACTGGACCGCCAGGGAAGTCCCCTATTTTTAACTTTTTAAACATGCTATGTGCAACATCATAATTTATTGGGATGTTAAATTTTGGCTTTTGCTTCTTGAATTTTGCATCGAATTCACCAAATACTCAAAATTTCATGTTCTCTTGCGTTGGGAGTACTGAAACAAAAGCTACAAGCCACTTTTTTTCAGTAGCCTGAGTTCTTTGAGAGGCTTATGCAAGGTGTGAAGAGCAGTCACCTTTAAGAGTGGGAAGTTGATGGCTGTTAGCTGTACTAATAGAAGTAATTCTTGGTCGGTTTCCTCTTAAGGACCCAGGTGATACATCTAGGGATACTGTAACCTAGGGGCTAGGGGCCCTTTCCACAAACTGCTTCCCATGCCCAGGTTTGCACAGAAATACAGAGTAGCTGGGCTTTCAAGTGTCACAAAACCAGACTACCCACAAGTCTTTTGTAACGATAGAGAACTGATAGGTGGAGAGGCTTTCCCGACTAGTCTGTCCAGGATAAGATGTGGGCTATGATGTGGCTATGATAAATTTGGCAGGAAGCCAGAATTATAACAAAGATTGAATTCCCCATCCTCTTGCAGGGTTGGAGTCATTTTTAATTTGCTTTAAAGGGCAATATAAAAATGATATTTCATCTCTGTCTGATTCTATAGTGTAAGGTTTCTATCCATGCCACTTGCTCCTTTTCTACCTTGAAGCTTAGGTCATTGTCTCTCTGATTCTGATCTCTTCATCTAGCTACTTTATGATATTAACTGTCACTTTCTCAAGAAATACTTTTGTTACTCTTCTTTCCAGACTAGGCCAGTTTCCCTCATGATAATCTGTAGTGGCTCTCTGTATCTTCCTTTGTGTCATTTATCATAATTTATGTAAATAATTAATAGTGTTATTAGTAAAGCCTGTTTCACCCCTACCTCTTCAGTAAGAATGTAAATCCCAGAATGAGAAGTTTCGATCTGCATTGATCACTGTGCTCTCTCCAAACACTTATCGTATGTTATATAATTGTGTAGAGCAGGCACTCAATGCATGTTGATTGAATGAAAGAGTGAATATAGAAGTGAATGACTTAAAGTAAATTTGACTTGGAGGTGAAGTTTTGTCTGGTATCATTTGGGGATAGTAAGAAGAAAATGCCTAACGCAGATTTCAAGACACTCGGGAAATACTGGCTTGGCACTGAACACCTACCAATTTTCCACTAAGGGTTCTTGAGAGGGATGTCTCTCTCTCTCTCTCTCTCTCTCTCTGTCTGTCTGTCTCGTAGATGCTATAGTCCTCAAGCTTAAAGACCTTGAATCTCCAAGTCCCATCTATCACACACACAAAGTACCCACACCCCCAACACACTCATCCCTGCCAGCACCACCATCTCAGGGGTAAAGAGTGATAGTCACAAAAAGAACAGAAAGGAGGGACTTACAGTAGACTTGATCACTAGGTGGTGTTTATTCTACTTATTTGTTTGACCATTTTTTTAAGTGTCTGTCTTTTCTAGCTTATTGTAAACTAATGATGCAACTATGTAGCGACTACGAAAAATAATGTAGAGACTATGTTTTGTTCACTGTTGAATCTTCACTAGCTGGTACATAGATGACATCAATAAATAAAGGAATAGAAATTAAATTTATGAATAAATGAATGGATGTGCTAATAAAGCAGGTTGGGTAAACTAATACCAATAAGGGAACAATTAGTGGAAAATACACAATAAGCAACTTAAGAGAAAGATGCTTCTAAGACAAAAGTAGTGATAGCAAATCATAATTTGACATTAGTTGTGGATATTATATTTCTTGGCAAAGTTATTCGTACTTTGTAAGAAAAAATTACTTTAAAATCAATTTGTATTCTCAATTTTTAGCACTGTGTGTAGCACATGGAAGACTTAATGTTTTTGTTGAGTCAATATACTAATGGATGGTGTATCCTAGTCATTAGGGTCAGACTTGGCAAAACTCCTTACCACCTCACTATAAACCTGTACATTGTATTTCCCATTCGTCTTTTCTCTCTTAGCGGTTTTTATTCTCCACTCTTTCTGATGCCCTCGGGGCTTCTCTCACAGGCACACTCAGAGCCAGCCATTGGTGTTGCCATGCCAATGTCTACTCAGTCTTCCCTACTTTATTTCCCCCCTTTAGAATGTACTTTCTTTCTACCCTATATCACTGACATTCAGATAGGCCCTACTCCCATTTTAAAGAGAAATAGTGTGTGGAAAGGGTACTCAGTGAATTGGACTAACCCCAGTGAATCAGGAAAATAAGCAATATTTGTTTGAAGTCTCAAACAAATTTAGATAAATTGTTTTTTTAAAACATTGTTTAGAAATTGTTCCAAAGTTTTTCTGTCAACTGTAGACACTTTTTTATTTCAGCATTTAAAAATGTGTATTTTAAAGAACCAGGGGGAATAGAGACACTAAGACTAAATTTCAAACAGGAGGCAAGAAACTCAAGGTTGTTGCAAGGAGATGATAAATCACTAGGGGAATTAGCATCACAGAGCCTTCCCAGACTAAGCCCATCTCAGCTGCTGCCGTCCCCCAAACAATTCCCTTCGGCACTTGGGTATTTCTGAACAGCTGAGGTTGGCCTTTTATTTTTATAACTAAACCAAGAAATGAAAGAAGTATCTCTTCATTGTTTGTTAGTCCTGACTGAATTATATCCTCGGGGAGAGCAGAGACTCTGTCTTCTATGTTTCATGAAACGCTTTATCACTAACATCACTAACAGTGAAGATTAAATTAGAATCAGGCTTCTGCTTAGGTGAAAGAATTAAAATATTCTGGGAAATACCCCTTCCTTCGACTGAAACCCTCTCTCATAAAATACTAATGTTGCTGAGTTCTCTGTTACCACAGGATGGAGGTACAAGCAAAGAAAGATCTCCTTTGTTGAGGTCTCGCCTCACTTTTCATTGTAGTATTCCTCCAAGAGCCCACACGTAAGCTTAACTCCACGCCCATTTAGTTGCTTCTTTCCATTTCTTGGCTACCAAGCTTACGTGTCTTCTTGTGTTTTACAAATGCTTCAGGCTTTTCAGATATCTGTCAGTAGAAGTTCTCTTAGCTCAGGCTTCTCTTAGACCTGCAGTTAAGAGGAAGAGCAAATTTGTGATAACCACTAGACTGGGGACTAGACATGAAGTATGGAGCGAAAGCGAACTTCATCCCTGTCCCTTCAATGAAGAAATAAAGGAGTGTATGAATAAGTTAAACAATTTACATGTGACATTATGTATCCACAGTAATTCTATTTGATAAAATCTCTACAGCCAGATCTTTACCACCAATAACATAAGGCAGACTATGAAAAAAATGCCTAGGAAAATGAGCCAAGTAATCTTAAAATATGCATGTGTAGTAATATTCATGTTATTGCAACATTTCACTTTTATATTTTATTGCTTCATCCCCAGATGTAGTCATATAGTTCAGCTGCTTTTAACACACAGTTAGCCCAAAGTATTTTGTATCTTGACTACCATGAACTGAATGTTTGTGGTCCCCCAAAAATGTATATGTTAAAACCTAATCTCCAGTGTGATGGTATTTGGAGGTGATGCCTTTGGAAGGTAATTAAATTATAAGGGTGGACCCCTTATAATGGGGTTAGGGCCCTTATGAGAACAGACACAAGAGTGCTTGCTTCCTCTCTCTTTGTTCTTCACTGTGAGAGGATACAATAAGACAACCACTGAAAACCAGAAGTGGGCTCTCACCAGACGCTGGATCTGCTGACAGCTTGATCTTGGACTTCCCAGCCTTCAGAACTGTGAGAAATAAGTATTATTTAAGCCACATAGTCTATAGTATATTTGTTTAATAGCTTCCCATACTGACTAAGACAAGAATTGGTACCTAGAAGTGGGGTGCTAACAAATAACTAAACAAATACCTAAAAATGTCGAAGTGGATTTGGAACTGGGTTGAGTAGAAGCTGGAAGAGTTCTGAGATGCAGGCTAGAAAAAGCCAGTAAGGGAATTTTAAAGGTGATTCTGGTAAGGTATTAGAAAGAAAAGAGGCAAGCTATAGAGACTTAATCACAGACTTATTCAGCATCTCAGTAGAAACCAGGAATAGAGATGGGATTATACCAGCAGAAACTCTGTCAGCTGTGACTAAAGGAAACAGGAAATGGGATAGGATGAAGGAAGGCTGTGAATGTGTGCTCTCCTTCAAGAAAAGGGAGGAAGGGCTCCAAAGGTGACTCAGAAATCATCAGAGCCACTGCCAAGGCTTCCAACAGAAACCATGGGGGTGGGGCAGCCCTGGGGGCACAACCCCTGTCTTGACCTGGGCAGTGTCTCTGAAGAGAGTCAAGGCTTGAGTAATACCTTGCTGAGCCATGTGGGTGACATTGCTACCCCACAAAGTCCAAAAGGGAGAGCACTGAGCCAAAGATTATTCTCGAGCCTTGAGATCTCACGGAATTTGCTTTGCCAGGTTTGAAACTCTCCTGGGACCTGTCACCCCTGCCTTCCTATTTTTCCCTTTTGGAGTGAGAATTTGGTTTCATAGGTTCACAGCTGCAGAAGATTTTTTTTATTTTTTGGAGAAGATTTTTGCCTTGTGATGAACCATACATTGTGTTTCACCCATATCTGATTTAGATATTTAGATGAGACTTTGGACTTATGACTTTAGAATTGATACTGGAACAAGTTAAGTCTTCTGGGACTATTGGGAGAGAATGAATGTATTTTGCATGTGAGAAAGACATGCATTTTTGTGGGCCAGGGGAGGAGTGCTGTGGGTTGAATGTGTCCCTCCAAACTTCATATGTTGAAGCTTAATCCCCAGTGTGATAGTATTTGAAGTGGGGCCTGTGGGAAGTAATTAGGTCATGAGGATGGAGCCCTCACAGATGGGATTAGTGCCCTTATAAGAATAAACACAAGAGTGCTTGCTTCTCTCTCTCTGTTCTTCACCTTGTGAGGACACAGCAAGAATGATCTCCAAACTAGGAAGTGGGCTTTTGCCAGACACTGGATCTGCTGGCACTTTGACCTTGGATTTCCCAGCCTTCAGGACTATGAGAAATATTATAAATGCTTGCTATTTAAGCCACTCTGTTTAAACCACTCAGTCTATGGTATATTTGTTATAGCAAACTGAACTAAGACACAGACTAAGCCTTTAATCCTGGACGTAATGACTCATGAGACACAAATGTGAAAGCCTGGGATGGAGGAGTGCAAATCCATCACCACAGAAGTGGTAATCCGTGGTGGCAGAAGAGCTGAGTAATTACCTTCACACTTGCAAGGCAAGTGTGGCACACTTGCAAGGCAAGATATGGCATCACAGTGTAACTGGGACTTTGTGTATAACTGTAATACATAAATTTAATTAATAATTTATATGAAGAGGCAATAAATTATGAGTTAAAAGAAGAAAATGAACATATGCCATAGTACACATTTCAAAAATAAAACAGGTGTTTGTACTATTGGAGGACAGTAGAAGTTTGCCTTAAGGAGACAAAAAGCTGAGTTAGATAAATTCTCCAAAGTAAGAAACATAATGATTAAATTCCTAATACGCTGGCTAAAAAAACCCAGTGTTTTTCCTTATAGTTCCAATTCACAGTGTATGTAAAGACATCAGTACATTTCTTCAGGCATCATCGTTATCCTTGTGCAATAATCCAAAGATCAGTCCATGAAAAATAAGCATGACTAATCTTGCAATCACACAGTTCAACCTTGTGTTTTCTTATTTTTACTTCCTTAAAGGTTTTTTTTTTTTTTTCTGTTCCTTAAAGTTCATGTGTCTAGTCCCCTGTATATTTCCCACAGTTGTTAGAGTTGTATGAAGGTGATTATAAGCTTAGTAACTAAAAGCCCATGGGAGAATAAAAAAGAATCTCAACAAGTAACCTCTGCTATCAAAGAGCTGAAGATAGGTGCCATCTTGAGCAAGACTGTGGACAAGGCAGAGGCAATCTTTCTTCATCTGTGGTACTCTTCCCTTTCACCCATGATAAATATCACATCGAAACTTAGGCAAGGGGGACCCCAGCCTTAGGCCCTATGCTTGAGAGCAGTATTCCTCACCATTTGTGATCAAGGATGAAATTTATATTTTCAATCTTTTGCAGATATTTCCATAAAATGTAATAAAAATATTATGGCAGTTTCAGAGTACAATAAGTTTCTAAATGTTTATCCTCAAGTAGATATTCCATATTATCTTTTGACATCCAGTTGCCAAAAGTTTATGTACTGGCATCATGGCATAGATCATATTTTGAATAGCACTGCTTAAGAGGGCTCTACATATACCAAACAAAAAACAAAGAATCTATCAACACCTCTGTCATCAGGTCTGGCGCTCAGTGCAGGCACAGTACAATCATAACTCTAATCATCCACTCATACAATTAATATCATTCAAACCCTATGCTTCTCCTTCCCTATGGACTCAAATCCCAGGAAGAGGGGAGGTGAGTGCACCTAAATGCCACAGAGGCTTATGCTTTATGCTGCTGCCAGTTTTGAAGACAACCTGCTTTAGAGCATGGGGAGGATGTGAGCAGAGGAAACATTTGCATAAGAGAAAAACATTAACTTGCAAATAGTTCCTCTGTTAGCGTGACTGTAATAGATTCATACATAACAAAGCATTTGTTTCCAAGTAATGCCAAACATCAATTTCCTTGTTTTTCCTTTTGTTCCAATATGATTCCCAGAGATGTGTTATTGTTGTACAGAGCAGGTGAGGACCATTTAACAAAATGGAACAATATTCCTCTTAAATAAATTTACATATTCACACGTATACATGTCAATTACATACATAAGAGGGGTAAAGTATTAAGCCAATTCTATACTTTGGCAACTAGATGGATATTTAATGCTAAAATCTAACTACATTTTAAAAAGACAAATTACAATGTCATCTTTATAAATACTTTGGATATGTTTTTAAAAGAAAATTTTTATTTTAGAATACTTTTTATTTTATTATGAAGATAATACAGAGATCTCCTATATACCCCATACCCAGTTTCCCCAATTATTAATATCTTAGTTAATATGTATATTTGTTGTATTTAGTAAACTGATACTGATATATTATTAACTAAAGTCCCAATGATATTCAGAATTCTTTAGTTTTTCCCTAATTTATTTTTTTGTTTCTAGGATCCCATCAAGAGAACCACATTACGTTTAGTCATCTTATCTCCTTAGGTATGTCTGGGCTATGACAGTTTCTAAGATTTTCCTTGTTTTTTATGACCTTAACAGTTTTGAGGATTACTGGTCAGGTAAGTGTTCTTCATTTTGGTTTTTCTGATTTTTTTTCATGATTATACTGATGTTATGGATTTGGGGGAGGAAGACCTCTGAGATAAAGTGCCATTCTTATTACATCATATCGAGGATTAACTCTGATCACCTTGCTTGAGGGAGTGTTCGTCAGGTTTGTCCACTATAAACTTACCTTTTCCCTCCTTTCCATACTGTACTCTTTGGAAGGAAGCGTATGCAACCCATACTTGAGGAGTCAGGAGCTTTGCTTTGCCGCTCTGAAGATAGAGTACTAGATATAAGTTATTTGGAATTTTTCCACATAGGAGATTTGTCTATTCTCTCCATCTTTACTCCATCATTATATTGTTATATTGTTATGAACTCATTGATATTAATTTTGTTTTTTGGCATACAATCCACTCTTACTTTATTTATTCATTCATTCTCAAATGATTTCAACTTTAACCATCGGGGGCTTTTTCAGTTGGCTTCTGTGTTCCTTTGATATACCCTCATAATGGTTTTCTTCCTCCCCTCTCTCTCTCTCCTGTTTGTATTTTGCTTTGTTTTAACACTTCCTTATTTTCTGGAACTGTGAAATGCTCCAAGCTCATCTTGTATATTATGGATTTTTCCAAAGAACCCTGATTTTAAAATTTAAGAATAGTATTGGAAACCAAGCTAGGTGTGCTCATTGTTAGGGAAGTAGTTGTTTCTAGGTTCTCTTAGCTGACAAAACAAGTAAATATATGTGTATGTACTAACACGTGTATATATAAATATCTACAATTATGTATGTAATCATCTTTATATTAGGCCAAACATGAGTTCATATGGTGTCTCCAGCTCTGATTCATTAACATGATCATTGTAAACTCTTCTTCCTTGCTTATCTGTAACCTCCCTCTCCAACTGTGAGAAACCTGGCTCCCACAATCTACTGCACATTTACTTAATTGTTCAATTCCAGTACACCTGTATAGCAGTATCAATTGCTCATCCATACTCCTGTGGGAAACAACTTTATCAAGTAGCATATGGTGCTTAATGCTTATATACTCCATTTCCAAAATTAGTTAGGTCAGCCCATTTTTCCCATCCTCTTCAGTAAATTCTTTTCATGTTTGTAATACAGCTAGATGATTTTGTGGCATTCTGCATTCTGTCCTGGGATCTCCTGACCTCCTAAATGATGTTTTAAATGTGCATATACTAAGATTCACTCTTCTTGCATTAAAGTTCTATGGATTTTGGCACATGCATTGTGTCATTCATGCATCCTTACACACTCATACAGAATAGCTTCACCACCCTGCATTAATCTCCTATGTCTCACCTAGTAAATCTTCTCCCTCTTCTCCTGAAAAATTTATGTAAATCACTGATGTTTTTATCATTACTTGAGTTTTGCCTTTTCTAGAATTCTGTGTAATTGGAATCATACAACGGTCAGCCTTTACACACTGATTTCTTTCACATAACAGTATTAAGATTCAACCCTGTATTTTCATAGCTTGATAGCTCATTTCTTTACTGAATAATATTCCGTTGTGTGATGTATCAGTGCATTTATCCATTCATCTATTGGTGACCACCAAGCCATAAACATTTGCTTATAGTAGATACTGGTGGTGAAGCAAGATTTGAATAAAAGTGGAGCAAAGTGGGACACGGCTCCATGGGACACAGAAAGGACAAACAAGATGACACAGATGTTGGAATTAGCAGAGAAAGGCTCTAAAATATTGAGTATGTAAAATATGTTCTATAGTTAAAGATGTATATAGTGAGGAAAATATGCAAAATATTGGAGGAGATATAAAACCTATAGAAGAATGAAATGGGAACTGAGAAATGAAATATATTTAAAATAAATCACTTGATGTGCTTGACGGAGAGCACAGTAGAAGTCTATAGAAATTATACAAACTGAAGTCACAGAAAAATGAAATCAAATTCACTGAGCCTCAATGGAAATAAAATATTAAAATGTTATGATTAAATTCACTAACATTAATATCTAAAGTGAATCATCAGAAAATAGATTGAAATAAAATAAACTTATTCTCAATGTTTCATGGCCTAATATCAAATGAGTAATTGAAGACCCAGAAGAAAGGATATAGAGAAGGGGGAAAACATTTTGAAAAAGATAAAATTTTTTTATCTTGTGTGATAAAGATAGCTTGTGTGATTTAACTTTTTTAGCTTGCGTGATTTAATAAACCTATTCACTGATTAATAAATTCCAAGTAGGGCTGTGTATTCTTTTTTCCATTTTATGTTTGTTTATTATGGGAAGATTAGTTCAGGACTAGTTTCTCTATCATACACAGATATGAAAGTTCAACCATATTCTTTATCCACGCTTGTTAATATTTGTTACCAGCTTTCCACTGACTGACAGAATATAGAGGCAGAACTTTTGATTTCAAAAATTGCTATCATTCATTGAGTCAAGTAAAGTACATGTGCATATGCTAAACACCCATATTTTACTTATAGTCAGTCCTCAATGAATCTTAGAAGGATCACATTATTCTTGATAGTTACAGATGAGAAAACTGAGGTATGTAGCCACACGTGTAATTAATGACAGGTCTGGGATGTGAATCCAGACCTGCCTGAGTGTAAATCCATATATTTTCTGGTTTATAAAGTGCAAGAAATAGTTAATTACTATTACTCTTATTAAAGTATCCTCTTATTTAGGTATCTTTACCCACTGGATGGAAATCCTAAATTTTAGTTAGGTAAAATAATTGTTATCTAACTATAGGACTGAAGTAATTATATCAGAATACCACAGGGAAATATTTTTGATTTCCTGAGAACAGTACACCCACCTCAGGTAAATCAGCGCTCACAAAAATATTTTTAACCTTAATCTTCCTCAAATAGCCATTTATGGTACATTCAAAATGTTAGACTAAAAGACCTTTATTTCAAAATTATTCCATAACAATAATTCACTCCATACTGCATTCCTTCTAGATCTTATAAAGATATGCGCTTAGAGAGGAATGTCTGATCTTAAGCATAATTGAACTACATAAATTCAATGTGGACTGAATCTTAAACTTGTTCTTCTCATTTAAAGCTGTAAATGCCAAATATGAAATACAATATTATAATAAATATTATAAAAACTTTCTACAATATAGTGGTATTTTACTAAGTCAATTCTAAAATTCCATTGTTTTGAAAGCTACTTTTGCCTGAAATGTTTGGTCTACTGTGTGGCTCACTGGTTGTTAAATTTCAGTACTGTGGAAGGGAATCTTTTCAAACTGAATTGTGGAAAGCAGATTCTGATGTTTACAGCATAATTTGTATAGCCTAAAGAGTGATGGTAGGAAAAATCTCTCTCTCTTGGGCATTTGTCTGCCATGGAATTTTATAGTAAGGCCCAAGCCAATCTTCTTCATAAAGTGGGCAATGCATATAAATCTAAGGTTTGGGGCATCATATAATATCTCCACAATTTGGAAAGATACTGGGGAATTTTTAACACAAAAACCGATCGATTATATTCAAACATAAAATTTGTCCTATAAGCCTCTAGGGATAGATTTTTATGGTACGATATCAATCTAAAAATGAAATCAAAAATATAGAAATCATAAAAGGAAGCAACTTCAATTTTCTTAGTGGCTGGAGGTGGCCCCCCAAAGATATCCATGTCTTAATCCTTGGGAGCTATATATATGTTAGGCTGCATGGCACAGGGGGATTAAAGTTGCAGATGGAAGCTGCTAATCAACTGATCTTGAGATGAGATAATCATGGGTTATTTTAGTGGGCTCAGTATAAGCACAAGTTTACTTTTAAGTGGAAGAAGGAGGCAGAAGAGTCAGTCAGAGAAAGATTTGAAGGTGCTGTGCTCCTAGCTTTGAAGATGATGATGAGACCACAAGTCAAGGAATGCAGGCAGTCTCTAGAAGCTGGAAAGAACAAGGAAAAGATTCTCTATAGAGCCTACAAAGGATCTCTGTCCTTTTGACACCTTGATTTTAGCCTAGCAAGACCCATTTTGGATATCTGACCTCTAAAACTTTAAGGTAACAAATTTGAGTTGTTTTAAACCACTAAATTTATGGTTATTGGTTAAAGCAGCAATTAAAAACTAATACACTAATTTTGCACACTGACTAAAATTACTCCAATTTTAAACAAAATACAAACTTAGAAGAGCTTTATTTTTCCAAATAATTAACTGAATTGAATTAAGAGAATATTTCACAAAACAGAACATTTTATGGCATTGGTTTATCTGAGATTATAAGCATTAATAAGTTTATAGGGTAAACGTATGACATCCTGGAGATAATATTACTGCAAACATTTCTGATGCGTAGATCATGCCAAGGATTTTCATTTAGTTCCAATTATATATGAGC
The DNA here is from genome assembly GCF_963924675.1 of Phocoena phocoena. Lineage (NCBI taxonomy): Eukaryota > Metazoa > Chordata > Mammalia > Artiodactyla > Phocoenidae > Phocoena > Phocoena phocoena. The sequence goes on from NC_089227.1 coordinate 80,163,123, forward strand.
TATACAAAACTATATTAATCACTAATCAAGCAAAAATTTGGAATCAGTAGGTACTTTTATATTTTGTACCTATTAGGTAAGGAATATATTGCAAATGACTAAGCCAAAGATTTCCATCTATAATTAGCATTTTCAAATGTTTCTGCTACATCTAAATTGTGCTCATCAACTAATGTGCCATCTGATGACTTGTCAAAAATCTATGAAAACGCTTTGGTAAAGTCAAAGTTTTTATTTTAAAATTTTACTAGTTCATTTTTATTCAGAAAATTTGTCAATTTTATTCCCATTTTTAGCTAAATAAGAAATTATCTTTAATCATTGAAGCATATCTTTGGTGTATATATAGTATATTCCATAAAATTGCTTTAAAATGTTTAACTTTTGTAAATTATCTTATTTTTATTAAACTAGGGTTTTGTCAGTTTTTAAAAAGACAGATACTTTAAAAATGTTAAAGGTAACTGATGATCGCATTATTTTAGTAATACAGATGTGCCCAAGACCCTATGCTTTTTTTCTTTTTGCTCACCTTGAACCACTGCATCAGTAACTTTCATTGCATTTTCAAAATCCAATGAGTTATAAGATTAATTTATTAAAGTTTTTGCGGGGTGATTAGGGAAGGAAGGGACACTACAACACACAACACCTAGCATCTCACTCCAAAACTCTTCCTTTTGTTCTCCACCTGTGCTTTTCAGCCATTTCTTCTTTCTTTTTAACTCTCTTACTTCATAGATTTCTCTGCACTTCTCCAATTTAATTCTTCACGCACATCATATTATTCAATAAATATACCTCAGTTTCTGTTCTCTTAGAAAACAGTAGGTATTTGTAAATAAGATATATACTTTTACCTTAACATATTGAATATATCAATATATTTTTTCATTTTCTGTCACAGCTGATTGAAATCAGTCAGTTTTGAAGGCTATTATTACTTGGGAAAATAAATACCCTTTCCTATCTACAGAGAATCAGTTAAATGCAACCAAATCAAGAAGTAAGTGCAAAAATACATACACGTATATATATATGCACTATAATATATTCAATATGTACTTTATAGTATATATGCATATAAGCATATAAGTGTGTATATATACATATGTATGTGTGTGTATATTTATGCTAGGTACTGAGACTAAATTGCATGTTATTACCAACTCTGTTGCTAACGGCAACATCTTTAATTATCATAAGTCCCATTTTTTACAGAAAGTCCTAACAAGAGAACTGAGGATCCGCCTTTGGCAAATGGGTGACTATTGATTTTCTGTAAGAACAACCTGTTGATGTGACTTTACAGCCCCCCTCTGTGGGGGCTGAGCTACTGTTTCACAACTTTGTCACCTGCTGCTTAAACACTGGAACCTGTATTGCATACTTTATTCCCTCTGTCCATATCCAGAAACCCAACTACCATCTCTATATCCATGTCTGAAGACACTCATACATTCAGAGAACCTGTTTCTGCTACTTATTAACTAGACAAACAGCACTTTACAATTTGGTCTGAAGTTATAGTAGTGTGACTATAAAATAATTAAAGTGGGTCTATTAAGACACATAAGGATATTAATCGTATTCCTTTGGAGCCATGGCATATAATCAGCAGACTTTTTCTGCATTAGTCTGGTACTCACGATATCATTGTATTTAATGTCAACCATAGCTCATACTTGTCTTATAGTACATTTCTATTGCATAAAGATGCCTTCTACCCAAACTTAAGTTCAACTATAAGTTACGTGACTGTAAGTTACCGATGAACATTAGTTTGTGCAGTTTTTATTTTGAATAAAAATGGTTAGATCAAATCAGTGAATCAGTGAAACACTAATAGTTGCATTAATTGACGTGGTGTAAAACACAATCTTTCATATGTATTTTAGGGATCCTATTTTTATTAATTGCTTGTTTCTGCAAAACAGTTTCTTCAGAAATCATAACTGTGTGGTAGATGGAGCTCTCATTGTGTAAAGCTGAGTTTTCCAGGCTATGTGGCTGAGATTGGGAGGAGGTAACAAATAAATGATAATTTCTGTTTGAACGGCTTCCTTTCCAAAAAAGCAAGAGATGACAACTGAGATTTATTCTCCTTTATCCAAATGAGGTAGCAGATAAAAGTGTATCTAAAAATAAACTAGAAACTCACACCTTGAGGTGAAAACAGACTCTTTCTATAAACATACATACATGCGCGAGGGCTTTTTCCGACAGTGTAATGTGTTCTAGTTACGGTCGTTTTAGTTTCAAGAAAGAGAGACCTCTCTAGCTAGCTCCAGCAAAAAGAAAAGGGAAATACATTTTCTTATAAAGATATACAAGCAATTGTATCCAAAGATAGGAAATGTAGTCTTATAGGAATTGAAACTAAGTAGGAAATCAAGGATTCTCTTGCATTTCTTAGGAGCTACATGGTTGCCCTAATCTCAGCATGTGTGCTCCTTGCTCTTGTCTCTCCTTTCTTCTAATTTATTATTTCTACTCTTTAACAGCCTCAGCTTGTGGGTGGCTTTGGCTTGCTAGGGCACCGACCTCATTCCTGACTTTGCTTCATAAATGTTCTACTTCTTTTTCCGACTCAACCTCATAAGTTATGTCTTTCAAAATCCCCAGATAACTGACACTTGCTTCTGGTTTTTAATTCAAGTACCCAATCAAGCAATCCAGTTGACCCATCACATTTTTTAAAGCCAGACCACAGGAGATTCCTCTTGGGTCAGATGTGCACACCTGAGGAGGCATGCTAAAGTGAAACGGAGTTTTGTGACCTGACGACCTCTCAGCAGGGGCTGGAGGTGGGATTTACCTGAAAAATGTACAGGTAGAACTGGCATTTGAAGATACTACATCAAATAAACTGTTGGAGTCTTCTGTGTTAGGTCTTTTTCCTAGCCACTAATGAGGGCAAGGTGATGTGATAGGAAAAGACTTACAGACCTAATGTTTCTGGGGCTGAATTCTTTATTTATAAATTGAAATAACAATACCACCGCAGTGGTATATAGTATGTGAAAATCTTAACATGGTCTTGGATCTACTTTAAGTACTCAATAACACAAAGTAATTTTCCTTCTTTTCCTTCTATTTACCGAAGCCTAGATCCCTAAATTAGGTTAAATAACTTCAACCTAATTGGCAACCTCCAATATTTTACCCCCTAAAAATATGTCTTAATTAAAAAACATATACGTGATTACTTTTGCTAGATTTTGGCTTACATTTTAAATGTAACTATGTGATGTGTACGGCTTTTCTAAAAAATTCTCTTTTACAGCCTTAGTATCTTAATATCTTCCATTTCTGTACTGGTTTCTACAAGTATTTGCATGAACTAATCACATATAATTTTATAACAACTCTTTGAGGAAAGCAGCATTACTATCATGTTAGAGATGAGAAACAAGTTCAGTTTAAATGTATGATCCAAAATATTCCTTTTTTATTCATTCATTCCTTCATTCATTTAGCCATTCATATAATAACCATTTGTTGAGCACCTACTGTGTGCCAGGCACTGTTCTAAAGTGCTTGGGATGTAGTGTGAACAAAATGGACATTTTCTTTATTACAGTTTATATTTTAGTAAAAGGAGAAGAAGGGGGGAAAGGGAAGAGAAGGGAGGGAAGGGAAGGAAAGAGGAGAAGGGGCAGTGGAAAAAAAGCGTGGTGATACATACTATGCAGAGAATTTATACAAGATGGTGTAATAGAGAGTATGCAGCAGGCTACTGTAGATTCAGTGGTTGTGGAAGTCACTTGCAGGTGACTCCTAAGCTCATCTCTGAATGTGTAGGGCAACAGCAATTTAGGAAGAAACCAAATAGAGCAAAAGATCAAAGAACTAGCTTAGAGTGTTTGAAAAATGGAAAGAATGCCAGTGGGCCTAGAATTCAGGCTGAGGCTAGTATGGGATGGGTTTGGAAAGTTAGATTATTAGGAATTTGGAAGGAAAGCTACAAATTTTGGACTTAAATGTGATAGGAAACTAATGGGGATTTTAACCATGGAAGTAACAAGACCTAAATTATATGTTTATTTTTGTTTTACTCTGACTACTACTGTGTGGTGAATTGATTTTAGTGGGTCAGAAATGGAAGCAGGAAGGCCACCTAAGAGACTGTTGTGTCATGACCAGGAGAGGTGGTAGTGGTAGGCCTGTGGCTGGAGAGATTATGATGGTTCAGGATATGTTTGAAGTAGCATTGAGAAGACCGGGTGTGATGGTGGGATGTAGAGAAACCAAGGGCTCATGCTTAGATGACGACTCAAGAAACTGCCTGTCTGTCATGGCATTTGTTGACATGGAAAAGACAGTTTGTCTTGCATAGGATTTCCGTGCAGAAATTTCTTCCCAGTGATACTCAGGAGGTTTATGTTTTTCTGAATACAAAATCCCAAGAAAAATCAGTTGGGAACATGAGAAAAAGTATTGTAATTCTCTTGAAAGAATTAAAGCCAAACAGTTAACATCGAGGTATTCCTGGTTTGAAGGAAACCACTGATATCAGGATGAAAGCAAGAACAGGAAACGATGACATTTAGAGTCAAAGGGTAAGGTTGACATTCCTGAGAATCAGCACAGAAACACTTAGGAGACAATCAGTCACAACCTAATAAGCAAGTCTTGCTCATAGTTGCATCTATGTTGTGTGTGTTGGTGGTGGTCCTGTTGTCTGCCAACGGTGAGTCATTCCTATAATAGATAGTAATAAGTTTATATGCGTAGTAGACATTAGATAAATCTTACAAGGATGTTTTAAGAAGTAACACATTTTGGAAATTACATAGTACTTTTAACCTTGTTAGGAGATCCTAATATTATTTGAAAACTAGCCAATAATGTTCACTGGTATTTTCCAGTTTTTGAATATTTGCTATAAGTTAAAATTTTTGTAAATACTACTAAAAATATTTTCAAAGTCATAAGCATTTTAGTATCTATAATAAGGAGTAATGAGTATGAAGAATGGTAGAAGTAGTTTATGAATAACCTATAATTTAGGGAATTCTTATTTCTTGTCCCCAAGTTCTAGAGATTAATATCTTTGGGTAATGTAGAAATATTCACATGCATTTTAAGTAGCCGCTACCATCTCTTTCTTGCCTCAAGGCGACTTTTCTCCCACTTTCACCAACGGTACTCAATTACTGATTTTCTATCACCTCTTCCCTCACTCCTCATCTGTAGCTACTTTTGTTTTCCAATTGGTAGAGTTATTTCTGTGATCGCTGACACTGATCTTGTTTCACAAGTCACTGTAACTTTTTCCAGAGGGGAGAAGAAAGGACTTCATATTCTTCCAGGGATAAACTTGCTTACAACACTTCTAGAAATTTCTCAGTTATTAAACTATTGGGAGGCCCCCTGAGCTGCCAAGACTGCACTGACTTGTAGTATATAAACAAGTTCTTTTTTGTCCCTGTCCCAGATTGGCTGTCACAGACAGTGGGAGCTTGCTGTAAGAAAGAATGTATTCAGTTGTTTTCTCGCTGGTACAGTTCAACCGTCTCTCATGCCCTTAGGACCTCCTTCATGGGGAACATTGGCTATGTAGACATGGCCTGAAATGACAGATTTCACAGCTTTTTGTTATTTGTGTTATTACTATAGAAATATCACTTATTTATATTGGAAAAATGATGAGCAATCTTTTTGTAACAAAGCCAAATGTGTAAAAAGTAAAAGTGTTTGCAAGTCATTCTTCATTGAAATTGAAAGTATCATTGAATCTCTTCAGGAAAATAAAGCCTAACAATTGTTAGATAAATCTAACCATGTGTTGAACAGAATGTCAGTGACAAAATTGGCACTCTTTTTTAACCCTTAAAATATTAAAATAGTAACACAAACACAAGCATTCAGTTTTTAACGGTATGTTAAGTCCAAAGAGTGTGTTCATATGCATTATCTCATTTATCTCCAGGAAAAAAAAGCCTCCTGGAGGTAGTACTATTATAATTTACAATTTTTCAGATGTTGGAACTGAAGCTCAGGGAGTTGAAACAATTTGTTCAAGTTCAATACAATAGATTACTAGCAGTAAAGGAGCTCTAGTTGATTTATTCAGTACAATCTAATATGTAGCAACCTGACTGTAAGTATCAGCTTTCATTGGCACCATGCTAAGTAATAGAAATATAGAGATAAATAAGATGGACCCTCTAATCTCATGTAATCTTAGCTACTATTTTTCATATTTTCATGTTGCTTTTCTCCTTGTGCTGAGTAGTAATGATCAAACCAAATGATTTGGGAAAATGCCAGTTGGGTCATTTGCCGTCACCCTGGACCACTGTGTGATATCCAGGGGTGTCCTGGATCCTAATGCACGTGTGGTCTGCATCACGCTCAGCTGCCTCCTGATGACCACCATTAGAATCGTCAGAGGAAATGTGCCAGGTCATTAATGAGGCTTAATTGTCTTTTCTCCAGGTCTCATGTGTTTTCTCTGATAGCTGTTTTATTATTGATGGATTGACTGATTTGTATATTTTTGCCATTTAATCTTTTTTGATGTGTATATGCACGTAGGCTGTGTTTCAAACTTTACCAAAACCAGAGTCAAAGCTATGGAACTGTAATGAGGCTACAGTCTAATATTCATTACTGCCATAAATGTTGTTTATTTTACTGTGTACCCTCTTTAAATATAAACTCAACTGACACCTTTCTTTGGATCATCCCCCGATTTATATTCTAGGACGAAGATGTTTTTTGTGATATACAAATATCTAGGATTTCACAATGAGTGTGTATGGCAGATGCTTGATGAATTCAGGCAAAACATTTTAGCCATTGAATTATCCCATTAAAATCATATCAGTGTTTTATATTAGTTGTTTCTAATTTTGTCAGTTATTTAAACCTTTGAAAAGTAAAATATAACTAATGAAACAAGGACTGCTTATGAATTTCTTTGTGTATATGTATTATAAATTGTCTTCTCTGGTGTTTTTGTTGTTGTCGTTATTGTTGAATTACTAAATTCTACATGCACAATCATGGTGGCAAATTAAAGGATAGTTTTTTCCCAACCAGATTATGGAATAACTTATTTTCATGTTCCCCATACTGTCTCGCCCATAAGAGGGCAGAAAGTAAATATATTTTAATTATATTTTTTAGAAGTAGCTTAATATGAGGGATAATAAAAGGTGCTAAGGGTTCTTCGTAGAAACTATTTCTGAGTGTAAACTTCTACAAGTCATAAAATAATAGGTTACACATGAGAAAAGTGGAATGTTTTACGTTAGTATTAGTTTTGAGTCTATTTTGGGAAGGCTAATAATTTAATAAAAATATGTTTTCTCTTCCCATCTCTGAAATACAGACTTGAAGCTCCTCTTGAGCCCATTTTGTGAAATAATGAGCCTTTTTAATGTGAGGTTGGCAGCTGTGCATTAAATGATTTAGACACAGTATTCACTCTGCATGCAGGGTCTATTTATTCTCAGCATAAACTGAAGAGATAAACTGGGGGTGCTAAAGTGAGTGTTTCTAATGATTGAAATTTAAAAATTCAACTATCAGTGTCCCTACAGTGTATTCCTCAACTGTTATAGTCTTCCTTCTGCTTATCTTGTATTCCTCTCTTTCATTTCCATTGCTTATATGAATCTTCCTCAAAAAATGCATTAAAAAACAAACAAAAATAAGATAAAGAAATATGTAAAGCAAAACTCATACCCCCGTGACTCATCTTATGTTTGGATTCTGGATCATCCAGTGCAGATGTTGTTAATGTAAAAGAAACAAAAACAAAAAACCTTGACTGGCAACTAGAGGACTTTGGTTATGATCTCATCTCTTCAATGAATTAGCCATGTGACTGGGCAGAAGACTTCATATTTTGGGGTTTTATTTCCATCATGGTTATGTGTATGAGACTCCTTTCCAATTCTAACAGTCCGTCATTCTGTAATTCAAGAAATCTCAATCCTGTTGTATCTCTACTTAAAATGTGAGTAGGAACCTGGATTGTTCAGGAAATAGATGGCACTCTCAACAAAGATCATGAAACAATTTAATGAAGGGACTACCTACAATATGTGAGCAAAGGAAACCAAGAAAAGATGATTATATGTCCCATAACTAATGAGTAAGAACCTGAATTGTTTAGGAAATAGATGGCACTCTCAACGAAACAATTTAATGAAGGGACTACATACAATATATGAGCAGAGGATGAGGTATCCTGGAACTAACTACAATTTGAAGCCATTACCGTTGTTAGGCTTGACTTGGTAAAGAGAAGGGGAAGTTACCAGAAACTGTGAAGAATGAAAGTTACAGGAGAGGACTGCCCAACGGGAGCTATGGACATCAGTGGAAGGGTATAAACACTGCCAGCAGTGATAGCGTTTGAAAAATACACCCCCGACCTCTCTCTCCTCTTTCCCTGAAATCACCTACTGGTGTTTCCCAGTGGCTAAACCTAACATGGAATTCGAAGACAAGGGATTCCAGTTGATACAGTTCATACAAGTCAGTTTTCCAGGCACACAGCAGGGCAGAGAAGGGTAGAGAGTAGATGTGGAATAACATGAAGAACAGTCAGCTCAGGGTTATGCTACTGATAAGTGGGAAAGCAAGCTGGATACAGTGATAACTAAACAATACTTTACGGCAAATCCCCCTCTTCTGGGTTTTAGCTGCCAAGTCCACCATGACTTTAGCATCTGGGAGCTTTAGCAGGACCTGCTTTGTGCCTGAGATAGGCTGTTCTTACGGAATAGAGAGGGTGGTGAAAAGGAGGGGAATTGGAAATAATTTATTAAGTAAATCTTTCCATAATGATTCCTTTTATATTAATATATAATCCATCACTTCTCACTTTGAAAGAACAAGTACTCTGAAGATTGCTATCATAACTGAAATATTTGGTTTTCCCTGTGTTCTCCCCTTATAATGAAGTAGATATAAAATGATCAGAACAGGATAATTTTGTAATAAAGAAAAATTTCCATGGGGCATACTTTCCCATCTGTAATTATTTTACAAATGTCTATTTTGCATGAAAAACAACACAGTTGTAAGGCATGCAAATCTATGTTAATGACCAGCTACATTTCTGTAAAAGCAGATGCCAAAAAAGCACAGAAAGGAAGTAAAACCAAATTGAGCTCACGGTGAACACCAAAACTCTACTGTCTACTTTTGAAACAAGTGAGCAGAACGTGTAAAATAAATGAATAGATATGCACATAGTTAACCATAGCTTATACCAGAGAGCTAATTTGCCAGAAATTTCTTTATTTTCTATGTGTTTAAATTTGCTGGCTTACCTAGAAAATGCTGTTCTTTTAAATATAGATGCCTCAGAAGAATTTTTATGATGAGGATTTCAGTATATTCAAAATTGAGTGTACATTGTAATGCTTGTTGAGTTGCAAGAAGACGCCGTAACTGTTAATTTTGGGAGAAGCAATATGTGTTTTCAAATCAAGTGGATGAGCAAAATCAAGATTGGGAGAAATTGATTACCTCTCGCACATCTTTATTTCCCAGGCAACAACATTCATTGCTTTGCTGCTGTACTTTAGCTAAAACTCATCTGATCTCTAAAACAACCTTCCTTTATGTTGTGAAATAAGCAGGGATTGAAATCTGGTTAACCTTCTGCTACAGCAGAGGGATTCGAAAGCACTCCTGTAGCTTGTAGTGTGGTACAGGAATTCTACCAAGGTACAGAGGATTTCATAAAGAAAGCCAGAGCCTCACTCTGTAACGTGTCATGCAGGAACCCACGTGAGGTCTTCTTAGATTTCATCTGAGGAAATACAATGATGCTTTGCAGTTAGTAACGTCCTAGAGTTGTTAGCTTCTTATCTCCATAAAATCCCTTCAGAATCATTTAAACATTTTTTCCTTGTAAGATAGATGGGGCCAAGATTATTTCATCCGTTTGAATGAAACAGTGAAAGTGAGTCACAAACTTATTCCCATGAGATAAGATAGACTTGCTTTACTTCATGACTTTCACTTACTTGACTTCCAGTATTTGTTTATCCATTTACATGTTTCATACTTAACCCTCTCAGCATTCCTGTGAACTTCATGCTGAAGACCATATTTTATATGCAAGGAAAATGAGGCTAAGAGAGGGAAGATCATTTTCCCAGTCACTAAGCCTGAGCAATGACTATTCACACATGGGCCTGTTTCTCTCAGGGACTCCTTTATTATTCTTCAATGTCACACAAACTACTACCAATAGTAACAAAAACACCTTTCCTCTGATAACCAGAATAAAGCCACAAAATATGGGTACTACAAGCAATATTACAGTTTACATAAGATAATTATTCATTTTGTATTTTCCCCCAATTCCTGCTATTTTATAGTTTTCTCTCTTAGGCCTTTTTTGAGACTTTTAAACTTTAAAACTTCCAAGAAATAGTAACCTAACTATCCATCTTTAGATTTAATGAAGTAATGTATATCACTGTACTTTGTCCTTTTTTATGTGTTTGGATTAGGAAAACAATAATATCTGACGGTGAGGATTTTTAAAACATTTTCCTAAAAGATTTCTTCTGAATTTTATCACAGTAACCAATTGTTAGCTACTACTACCAGTATGCTAAATATTCTACTCCAACCAGTTTCAGAGAACTGAGAGGATAACTTGTTATGAAATCTAAATATTGTAGATTTCTGTTTAACATGGTCTTCAGTCACATTACATCCCTTAAATATATTTTTATATATAAAAGGAATTAAGCTAACTATAAAAAAGTTAAATACTTTTCCCTAACCCGAAATCCATTGCAGGACTCTGGCATGCAATTAAGACACTGTATTTTATTGACTTCTTGAAATTATATCTGTTAACCTTTCATGCACATGAAGAGTTAAGAATTACAGGCAGTGAAATTTTTCAAGGAAAAAATTGATAGTATTCTTTGCAAACAATTGGTCTATACAGTTGTTTTCCTTTCTTCCCAATCATAGATCTAGAACATTTTCCTGCTTTCACTAGTTATGGGTATCCATAGAATGTGGGCAAAAGTGATATACCCATCTTCTAGGACTATTACATAAAAACTACCTCTAAAATTATCTTTCCCCATTTGTTGGCTGAACAAAATGGGCTTTGAGGACCTAGGGGAAGGTGATACCATAAGATGGAAGAGCTTGGGTCTCTGAACTATCCTATGAACGTATCTGCCAATCACAGGAATCAAATTGTGGATGAGTGTGAAATAAACTTCACTACGTTCACCTCTGCAATTTTGGGGTGTATCTTATGGCAGTTCAGTTATTCTTCCTAATAAACTCCCAAAGTTTCAATTACCTGGGTTAAATATGTATTTGACTGTATCAAATGTGTTTACGTATTTTTATCCTCTATTCTCTACCTGTGCTGCATAAAAAATTATTTCTGGGCTTCCCTGGTGGTGCAGTGGATTAGAGTCTGTCTGCCAATGCAGGGGACACGGATTCGTGCCCCGGTCCGGGAGGATCCCACATGCCGTGGAGCGGCTGGGCCTGTGAGCCATGGCAGCTGAGCCTCCGCGTCTGGAGCTTGTGCTCCTCAATGGGAGAGGCCACAGCAGTGAGAGGCTCGCATACCGGAAAAAAAAAAAAAAAAAAAATTCTAATTTAAAATCCATGATTCCTTTCAACATTATTACAAATGGTTATATGATAACATCTGAATGTTTTATAGTAAAGAGGGAGGCAGTTCACACAGTTATCTAGACACAGCCTATCTTATATAAATATATATATATATATATTATTTATTTATTTATTTAACATCTTTATTGGAGTATAATTGCTTTACAATGGTGTGTTAGTTTCTGCCGTACAACAAACTGAATCAGCTATACGTATACACATATCCCCATATCCCCTCCGTCTTGTGTCTCCCTCCCATCCTCCTTATCCCACCCCTCTAGGTGGTCACAAAGCACTGAGCTGATCTCCCTGTGCTATGCGGCTGCTTCCCACTAGCTATCTGTTTTACATTTGGTAGTGTATATATGTCCATGCCACTCTCTCACTTTGTCCCAGATTACACTCCCCCCTCCCCATGTCCTCAAGTCCATTCTCTATGTCTGCATCTTTATTCCTGTCCTGCCCCTAGGTTCTTCAGAACAATTTTTTTTTTTTTTTAGATTCCATATATATGTGTTAGCATACGGTATTTGTTTTTCTCTTTCTGACTTACTTCACTCTGTATGACAGTCTCTAGGTCCATCCACCTCACTACAAATAACTCAATTTCGTTTCTTTTTATGGCTGAGTAATATTCCATTGTATATATGTGCCACAACTTCTTTATCCATTCATCTGTTGATGGACACTTAGGTTGCTTCCATGTCCTGGCTATTGTAAATAGGGCTGCAATGAACATTGTGTTACATTATGGTACATGACTCTTTTTGAATTATGGTTTTCTCAGGGTCTGTGCCCAGTATTGGGATTGCTGGGTCATATGGTAGTTCTATTTTTAGTTTTTTAAGGAACCTCCATACTGTTCTCCATAGTGGCTGCAATAATTTACATTCCCACCAACAGTGCAAGAGGGTTCCGTTTTCTCCACACCCTCTCCAGCATTTATTGTTTGTAGATTTTTTGATGGCCATTCTGACTGGTGTGAGGTGATACCTCATTGTGGTTTTGATTTTCATTTCTCTAATGATTAGTGATGTTGAGCATCTTCTCATGTGTTTGTTGGCAATCTGTATATCTTCTTTGGAGAAATGTCTGTTTAGGTCTTTTGCCCATTTTTGGATTGGGTTGTTTGTTTTTTTGATATTGAGCTGCATGAGCTGCTTGTATATTTTGGAGATTAATCCTTTGTCAGTTGCTTCATTTGCAAATATTTTCTCCCATTCTGAGGGTTGCCTTTTTGTCTTGTTTATTATTTCCTTTGCTGTACAAAAGCTTTTAAGTTTCATTAGGTCTCATTTGTTTATTTTTGTTTTTAGTTCGATTTCTCTAGAAGGTGGGACAAAAGGATCTTGCTGTGATTTATGTCATAGAGTGTTCTGCCTATAAGAGTTTTATACTGTCTGCCCTTACATTCAGGTCTTTAATCCATCTTGATTGTATTTTGTGTATGATGTTAGGAAGTGCTCTAATTTCATTCTTTTACATGTAGCTGTCCAGTTTTTCCACCACCACTTATTGAAGAGGCTGTCTTTTCTCCATTGTAGATCCTTACCTCCTTTATCAAAGATAAGGTGACCATACATGTGTGGGTTTATCTCTGGACTTTCTATCCTGTTCCATTGTTTTATATTTCTGTTTTTTTGCCAGTACCATACTGTCTTGATTACTGTAGCTTTGTAGTATAGTCTGAAGTCAGGGAGCCTGAATCCTCCAGATCCTTTTTTCGTTCTCAAGATTGCTTTGGCTATTCGGGGTCTTTTGTGTTTCCATACAAATTGCGAAATTTTTTGTTCTAGTTCTGTGAAAAATGCCAGTGGTAGTTTGATAGGGATTGCATTGAATCTGTAGATTGCTTTGGGTAGTAGAGTCATTTTCACAATGTTGATTCTTCCCATCCAAGAACATGGTATACCTCTCCATCTCTTTGTATCATCTTTAATTTCTTTCATCAGTGTCTTATAGTTTTCTGCATACAGGTCTTTTGTCTCCCTAGGTAGGTTTATTCCTAGATATTTTATCCTTTTTGTTGCAATCGTAAATGGGAGTGTTTCCTAATTTCTCTTTCAGATTTTTCATCATTAATGTATAGGAATGCAAGAGATTTCTGTGCATTAATTTTGTGTCCTGCTACTTTACCAAATTCATTGATTAGCCATAGTGGTTTTCTGGTGGCCTCTTTTGGATTCTCTATGTATAGTATCATGTCATCTGCAAACAGTGACAGATTTACTTCTTCTTTTCCGACTTGGAGTCCTTTGATTTCCTTTTCTTCTCTGATTGCTGTGGCTAAAACTTCCAAAACTATGTTGAAGAAGAGTGGTGAGAGTGGGCAACCTTGTCTTGTTCCTGATCTTAGTGGAAATGCTTTCAGTCTTTCACCATGGAGAACGATGTTGGCTGTGGGTTTGTCATATATGGCCTTTATTTTGTTGAGGAAAGTTCCCTCTATGGCTACTTTCTGGAGGGTTTTTATCATAAATGGGTGTTGTATTTTGTCGAAAGCTTTCTGTGCATCTACTGAGATGACCATGTGGTTTTTCTCCTTCAGTTTGTTACTGTGGTGTATCACGTTGATTGATTCGCATACATTGAAGAATCCTTGCATTCCTGGAATGAACCCCACTTGATCATGGTGTATGATGATCCTTTTAATGTGCTGCTGGATTCTGTTTGCTAGTATTTTGTTGAGGATTTTTGCATCTATGTTCATCAGTGATATTGGCCTGTAGTTTTCTTTCTTTGTGGCATCCTTCTCTGGTTTTGGTATCAGGGTGATGGTGGCCTCGTAGAATGAGTTTGGGAGTGTTCCTCCCTCTGCTATATTTTGGAAGAGTTTGAGAAGGATAGGTGTTAGCTCTTTTCTAAATGTTTGATAGAATTCGCCTGTGAAGGCATCTGGTTCTGGGCATTTGTTTGTTGGAAGATTTTTAATCACAGTTTCAATTTCAGTGCTTGTGATTGGTCTGTTCATATTTTCTATTTCTTCCTGATTCAGTCTTGGCAGGTTGCACATTTCTACGAATTTGTCCATTTCTTCCAGGTTGTACGTTTTATTGGCCTAGAGTTGCTTGTAGTAATCTCTCATGATCTGTTGTATTTCTGCAGTGTCAGTTGTTACTTCTCCTTTTTCATTTCTAATTCTGTTGATTTGAGTCTTCTCCCTTTTTTTCTTGATGAGTCTGGCTGATGGGTTATCAATTTTGTTTATCTTCTCAAGGAACCAGCTTTTAATTTGATTGACCTTTGCTATCATTTCCTTCATTTCTTTTTCATTTATTTCTGATCTGATCTTTATGATTTCTTTCCTTCTGCTAACTTTGCGGGTTTTTTGTTCTTCTTCCTCTAATTTCTTTAGGTGCAAGGTTAGGTTGTGTTTTCGAGATGTTTCTTGTTTCTTAAGGTAGGATTTTATTGCTATAAACTTCCCTCTTAAAACTGCTTTTGCTGCATCCCATAGGTTTTGGGTCATCGTGTCTCCATTGTCATTTGTTTCTAGGTATTTTTTTTGATTTCCTCTTCGATTTCTTCAGTGATCATTTCGTTATTAAGTAGTGTATGGTTTAGCCTCCACGTGTTTGTATGTTTTACAGATCTTTTCCTGCAATTGATGTCTAGTCTCATAGCGTTGTGGTCGGAAAAGATACTTGATACAATTTTAATTTTCCTAAACTTACCGAGGCTTGATTTGTGACCCAAGATATGATCTATCCTGGAGAATGTTCCATGAGCACTTGAGAAAAATGTGTATTCTGTTGTTTTTGGATGGAATGTCCTATAAATATCAATTAAGTCCCTCTTGTTTAATGTATCATCATTTAAAGCTTGTGTTTCCTTATTTATTTTCATTTTGGATGACGTGTCCATTGGTGAAAGTGGTGTGTTAAAGTCCCCTACCATGAATGTGTTACTGTCAATATCCCCTTTTATGGCCGTTAGTATTTGCCTTATGTATTGAGGTGCTCCTATGTTGGGTGCATAAATATTTACAATTGTTATATCTTCCTCCTGGATTGATCCGTTGATCATTATGTAGTTTCCTTCTATGTCTCTTCTAATTCTAGTCTTTATTTTAAAGTCTATTTTGTCTGATATGAGAATTGCTGCTCCCGCTTTCTTTTGGTTTCCATTTGCATGGCATATCTTTTTCCATCCCCTCACTTTCAGTCTGTATGTGTCTCTAGGTCTGAAGTGGGTCTCTTGTAGACAGCATATATATATGGCTCTTGTTTTTGTATCCATTCAGCCAGTCTGTGTCTTTTGGTGGGAGCATTTAATCCATTTACATTTAAGGTAATTATCGATATGTATGTTCCTATTCCCATCTTGTTAATTGTTTTGGGTGTGTTATTATAGGTCTTTTCCTTCTCTTGTGTTTCTTGCTTAGAGAAGATCCTTTAGCATTTGTTGTAATGCTGGTTTGGTGGTGCTGAACTCTCTCGGCTTTTGCTTGTCTCTGAAGGTTTTAATTTCTCCATCAAATCTGAATGAGAACCACCTCATTACAAATAGCTCAATTTGTTTCTTTTTATGCCTGAGTAATATTCCATTGTATATATGTGCCACATCTTCTTTATCCATTCATACGAAGATGGGCACTTAGGGTGTTTCCATCTCTGGACTATTGTAAATAGAGCTGCAATGAACATTTTGGTACATGACTCTTTTTGAATTATGGGTTTCTCAGGGTATATGCCCAGTAGTGGGATTGCTGGGTCATATGGTAGTTCTATTTGTAGTTTTTTAAGGAATCTCCATACTATTCTCCATAGTGGCTGTACCAATTCCCATTCCCAGCAGCAGTGCAATAGTGTTCCCTTCTCTCCACACCCTCTCCAGCATTTATTGTTTCTAGAGTTTTTGGTGATGGCCATTCTGACTGGTGTGAGATGGTGTCTCATTCAAGTTTTGATTTGCATTTCTCTAATGATTAATGATGTTGAGCATTCTTTCGTGTGTTTGTTGGCAGTCTGTGTATCTTGTTTGGAGAAATGTCTATTTAGGGCTTCTGCCCATTTTTGGATTGGGTTGTTTGTTTGTTCTTTTGTTATTGAGCTGCATGAGCTGCTTGTAAATTTTGGAGATGAATCCTTTGTCAGTTACTTCATTTTCAAATATTTTCTCCCATTCTGAGGGTTGTCTTTTCGTCTTGTTTATGTTTTCCTTTGCTGTGCAAAAGCTTTGCAGTTTCATTAGATCCCATTTGTTTATTTTTGTTTTTCTTTCCATTTCTCTAGGAAGTGGGTCAAAAAGGATCTTGCTGTGATTTATGTCATAGAGTGTTCTGCCTATGTTTTCCTCTAAGAGTTTGACAGTTTCTGGCCTTAAATAGGTCTTTAATCCATTTTGAGCTTATTTTTGCGTATGGTGTTAGGGAGTGATGTAATCTCATACTTTTGCACGTACCTGTCCAGTTTTCCCAGCACCACTTATTGAAGAGGCTGTCCTTTCTCCACTGTACATTCCTGCCTCCTTTATCAAAGATAAGGTGACCATATGTGCGGGGGTTTACCTCTGAGCTTTCTATCCTCTTCCATTGATCTATATTTCTGTTTTTGTGCCAGTACCATACTGTCTTGATTACTGTAGCTTTGTAGTATCGTCTGAAGTCAGGCAGCCTGATTCCTCCAGCTCCGTTTATCATTCTCAAGATTGCTTTGGCTGTTTGGGGTCTTTTGTGTTTCCATACAAATTGTGAAATTTTTTGTTCTAGTTCTGTGAAAAATGCTAGTGGTAGTTTGATAGGGATTGCATTGAATATGTAGCTTGATTTGGGTAGTAGAATCATTTTCACAATGTTGATTCTTCCAATCCAAGAACATGGTATACCTCTCCATCTCTTTGTATCATCCTTAATTTCTTTCATCAGTGTCTTATAATTTTGTTCATACAGGTCTTTTGTCTCCTTAGGTAGGTTTATTCCTAGATGTTTGATTCTTGTTGCAATGGTAAATGAGAATGTTTTCTTGATTTCACTTTCAGATGCTTTAATCATTAGTGTATAGGAATGCCAGAGATTTCTGTGCATTACTTTTGTATCCTGCCACCCTACCAAATTCATTCATTAGCTCTATTAGTTTTCTGGTAGCGTCTTTAGGATTCTCTAGGTATAGTATCCTGTCATCTGTAAACAGTGACAGTTTTACTTCTTTTCAGTTTGGATTCCTTTTATTTCTTTTCCTTCTCTGATTGCTGTGGCAAAAACTTCCTAAACTATGTTGAATAATAGAGCTGAGAGTGGGCAATCTTGTCTTGTTCCTGATCTTAGAGGAAATGCTTTCAGTTTTTCACCATTGAGAATGATGTTGGCTATGGGTTTGTCATTTATGGCCTTCATTATGTTCAGGTAGATTCCCTCTGTGCCTACAATGGGTGTTGAATTTTGTCAGAAGGTTTTTCTGCATCTATTGAGATGATCATATGGTTTTTCCCCTTCAGTTTGTTAGTATGGTGTATCTCATTGATTGATTTGTGTATATTGAAGAATCCTTGCATTCCTGGGATAAACCCCACTTGATCATGGTGTATGATCCTTTTAATGTGTTGTTGGATTCTGTTTGCTAGTATTTTGTTGAGGATTTTTCATTTATTTTCATCAGAGATATTGTCCTATAGTTTTCCTTTTTGTGACATCTTTTAGACACAGCCTATCTTGTTCTTAAATTTTATCTGTTTATTCAAGTGACAGAACATTAACTCCAGTTTTGCCACTTAAAGTGCAATTTATTTAAAACACTTGCTTGTCCAAACAAATGTATTTCTAGATCATCTAGATTTTACCTGAAAGCATGATTTTGTGTCTTTCTCTTCAGTGTATTTTTTAATAGCATCTTGCATTCTCTAATATGCCATACTTGATATACTCCTCAGCTCCTTCACATATTTCTCCTGCTTCCAAAAGAATTGTGGTAGTTCTTTAAGTGTCTTGAAACTTCTAGTTTAAAAAAAGGAACAAAATATATTTGTTTTCTATATTGATCTCATATATTTCGATGTGTCTTCCATTTGACCTTTCCAACTGATAAAGATTTTAATGACATTTTGCCCTTAATACAATAACAATGTTGGTTTTCAACTAAAACTTTATTATGGACTTGTACTATCTTTCCTCTTTAAAATAGCTGACACTAAACTCTGGGTTTTGAATTTATTGACAAAAGCCTAAGAATTTCAGACATCTTCAAAATGTGCTGAGCTCTTTAAAATCTGCTGCCAGAAGACCAAACCTGATAATGATTCATTGTGATAATTCTCATTGTCTTGGCATATAGTACTTATAAAATGATATAGAAGCATCTACTTTGCTCCTTTTCTAATTATGCCATTCCTGTGGGCTGTTAGCACATATTCTAGGAATAGCTTCTAAGAAAGGGAAAAGGCATTTCACACAGTGCTGCAAGTAGGTTCAGAAAGGGTAATCCTCTGGCATGTTTGGGTTCACTTTTCTTCTCTGACCATGCTGACTCCATTCTATAGGACTTCAGTAGTCTTGGAGCACTGGAAGTCTTGCAGCTTCTGCATTGGCAGTGTGCTGGACCTGAACTCCATCTGCTGAGGCTTATCTACAGTAGAAGGTGCATTCTCTTGAGCATTAGTGATGACAAATCAACTCCTATTAGCCTCCCAAAGATATCATGCAATAGATTTCAGATTTGCCATTTGATGCATTTGGGATACTTGACTTGGAGTGAGGAACTAAATCCTCACATATTGCAGATGATCGTAAGAACTCTCTGGTTACCACATTAGAAATGGAGTTCAGTAAGGACTGGGTTTGGGCATTGGTGGGCCCAGCCAAAGTGTGAACACAGTGAGAACTGGAACAAGGGTGATCAGTGATGATGTCTAAACACATTAGAAGTGGAGTCCAGGTAATCGGCCTTTTGGAGAGTGACTAACATGGCAATATGGAGCTCGGAAGAGTGATTCTAAATGCCAGTCTGAGGACAAGGGCTAGGGTAGATGCATTCAAATTGTTTGGAAATCATTTTAATAAAGATTCACCGTCCTCAGGATCAGAGCTTTTTATTCACTGTGTATGGGATAGGGAGAGAGAATCTTTATTTTAATAAAGATTCAATGACTGGTCTAGAGAGCTGGGAGACATTTGTGTGAAGTAAGTCATCCATATAAGAGAATAGGGCTTTAGTTGACAGCAATAAATAACCCTTAACCATTTATACTGCTAACGCGATCAGGTGTCTCTGTATCCACAGAAAATGTAATTTTGGACCTGGGTAGGAGTTGAATGTTTTAACAGTTGATTTCACTTCATATCCATGTGCTCAAGAGATGAGTTTTATAAACGATATTAAAAAATCGAGAAATGTTAAAGTTGTGTGTTAGTTTTATAACATGTCCCTATAAATGCTCCCATGTGATTTACTTTGAGCTTTAATAACTGTTAGATAAAACACTATTTTCTGTTTTCTGGTCTAAATTATTAAATGTTAACAGAATGATGATACAAAGGAATTGGGAGTCAGGATTTTGTTCACTTATCTCTTAATGGATGATAGGAATCTGACAGACCGTGGCAATTTTGGGGTTTCATTGATTCTCTCTTTAAAGATTTCTCTGTCACCTAATTCCTAAGCTCTATTGCTTTCTTCCTGCAATGACATTTAGTTTTACAAGTGGAAAGTTTTTACTTTGTTATAAGTGTTCCATTATTTTCTTGGCTATGTTGCAAGCATTATTAGTTTGTTTCATAAATCTTAATTCTAATGCTGGAAGTTTTTGAAACTATTGAAAACTTTTGCTTCTGTCTGCTACCCCACCACTTACCTTTCCTTATTTTCTGCTTTATATCCTTTCTATTCTCCTTCTTTCCCTCTCAATTTTTCTCTTTCTCCTACTTTTTCACTTCATTCCTACTTACCACATGCAACAAACTGCCTTTAAACTTGACATGCAAAGAGGAGGGGAGATGTCCCTCAAGGCTCTTACTCTCAAGTGAGAAAGATGAAATAATTGCATTAATTATTATTGTATGAAGCAGTTTATAATACATATGTAGTAAGAGACAGTTTAAGCCTAAGCTGGGATCAGTATATGGTTAGGCTCATGAAATGAATATTTACTTGAGGGACAGAGAAGCATCCTGAAAAATAACTCATTCCAACTGCAGTGGAAGCAGGCTCGATGATCTCAAGTTGGCATACAGATCAGGCTGGAAGACATTAGTGATACTAAATACTGCTGGGTATTTGTCATCAAACTCCTTCATGATAGTGAGGTTTTAGGCTACAGTTGAGACCTAACTTTGTAAAGACGTATGCCTCACAGAGCCGATTTGGGACATTGGGAACAACGTAGATAATATGGCAAGATGGAGGAGAGATAATCCATTGATGGTTTGCAGACAGCCTCATCCTCATGTTTAGGGAGGCAGGGAATATTTGACAAGAACTAAGAGCATTGAAAGCATGTGGAAACACAGTATGATATGTCTGCTTCCAGGTCTTGAATTATTTCCCATGTATATTACATTTTCCCAGAATTCTTGGAATAGGCATGGTCAGTGAGATGGGCAGCATCAAGAAACCTTAGAGATTATGATTATAGAAATGTAAAGCAGAGGGTATTTAGGAGATTATTGGCTATGGGCTGACAACCAGAAAAATGTTACTTTAAAGCAAGGGTGCATGCATGTGATACTAGGCATCACTGAGTTAATATTTTTCTTTCTAAGTAGTTCAACACAATTTGATTCATTGACCACTTCCTCTCTTTATCAGAGGGCCTCTATCTGCAAGGTCTTTTTGAATCCGTGTAGATTAAAGTGAGCTCAAGAACTAGCATCAGAATATTGTCCTCAGGTTAATCACTGCCTTAGGTTTGGGGGAGTCCTCTGACCCTGAAGTTTAACTTGTAGATAGTATGTACCTCTATGACTCTGGTTACGATGCAGCATAGGGTAAGGACCAATGAGGTTCCCAGTGGAGTGAGCATTGTAGAATGACAGTCTATACAGAGTATTGTCATTGTAGAATGGGATTCTATGGTAAATTGTATTAAATTGGAGGAAAAGTTTCTCCTGTAGGCATCAATGGGTGAGGCATACGTACCATCAGCTCCAGAGATCTGCATAATCCTGAGTGAGTTAGGAAACCACGTAGCAGTAGCCTCCAGAAGTTGAGGATGAAAGACCAGCCATAACTGTATCATAAATATAAGATCAACCAATTCAGAACACTGGAATACTCAGAAGATTTGGCCAGGACGTTATGTAGTTTCCTCAGAGCTCTTTACAGCATGGTGTCTACAAAGTGTCATACTTCCAGAATAGCTCTTTGTAAATGAGCCACTGTGTGCTACAGTAGGTCACCATCTCTGTATCTGTCAAGCTCTCTAAATGAATAGCATGCGTGGGTATTTTATTAAATTGCTGAGGGCTGCTGTAAATTCTAAGTTGTCGTCTAGCAGTAGAATATGTATGAATGGGAGAAGTATGCATTTTTTTTCTCCCGGCTCCACTAGAAACCTGGAAATTAGTCATACAACCAAATGTGTAGGAGAAAGAGGGTTGGTACCTCGGAGTCTCTGGTAAATGCTCCCAAATGATGAAACATCTGTGTCATTGGCTGTTGGTAAATGAGAATGCTGGGTTCTGAGATTCAGTTATTTCTCCATTATCTATGCACATTGCTTACAGCTGGAGGCCACTCATATGCAAGAGGAAGAAACTGTCACTGTGATCTCCAATCTTGGCCCTGCAGTACCCTGTGGACATTATTTTTGTCTGATACAAGATGCAGAGTCAATTGGAAGCTTTCATAACAAGGTTCTGAAACCTGAGTTAATGTTCGAGGAACAGACATTTGTTTTGTATGTGACAAACAAACTACAAATTAGCAAGCTGAAGGGAACCCTAGAGGTTACGTCTGTCATGATTCCAGTTTCAAGTTAGCAGTCCAAACGAAGTAGCAGCTGAGGGAGCTGAGACTGAGATGCAGAAATCCAGTGGGAAAATGAACACCAGGTAAAAACTCCTATTAGCGTAGATCCTCAAGAAACGATGTGAAGGAAGAAGATGGTACCTGCAAGACCTCCTTTCAAAGTGCTTGAAGGGTATTTCATAATGAATGCACCCTAAAAGAGGAAATATTTTGATGTTTAAAATTGTTTTAAACCCAGTTTCATTTTAAGTTTGAAAATGGAAACGTAGGATTGACCATCTGTCCCATCCTAACAATCAACAAAAGGTTGATAAACTATAATACGTAGTTTTAAAAAACACATCACAGGGCTGAAGACACAAACAGTCCTAAATGAACTAAACTCCAGAAAGTGGTAAACCCGTCATAAAAAAGACAGGGCTCCCAGCCCTCCTAGAACTGCAAAAGGAACAGGAATCCACTGTTAGGTTTCGTGTAGGGAGGGGTGAAGGGGGAGTAGAAACCAGCTAACACCTAAAAGACATTTAAGTCTCCTGTGAGCTTGTGTGCCAGACTGGATGTCAGAGGAGCTCCTCCAACAGAACTAGTCTGAAATCACTCAATGACATTTCTTTGTGAGTATAGTAGTCCCTTAGTATCTGGGGGATTGGTTCTAGGACCCTCACCCCAAACCTAAATCCCTGGATGCTCAAGTGCCTTATATAAAATGGTATAGTACAGTCAGCCCTCCTCTGTATCTGCTGGTTCCTCGGGATACAGAGGGCCAACTGTGTGTATATGATTTGGGTAGAAGCCTGTCAAAAGAGGTAAGAAAAGGGAGCTGAGAAAGGTCTCCCATGACGAGTGTGGGGCTTCACCCAAGTGCAAGCACCTCCTTTTCCCCAAGACAAGGAACAGGGTGAAAGAGATAAGAGAGACCCATAAGACACATTCTAGGCTCTTTCCATTCTAAGGTCTTTCCTGGTGAAGGGAGGGCTAGAGAGCTGAGAGAAAACCCTTCCTTCAGGCACTTTGGAATTTTACCTACCAAAGACTGAAGGCCGGGCAGGAAAGCTAAGATAAGCAACTCCTAAGCCATTCTAAAACTCCACAGAGTGGTCGCTGTGGAAGTTGTGGGAGGGGTAAGAGCTGAAAGAAATTTCCCAAGGTGCAGTGCACAGCTGGAAAGGAAAGCCTACTACTCTCCACGACTTAAAAACCTGGCGAGATTTTTCACACTCACAGAACTATGAGTTTCAGCTGTGAAGCAAAGGGAGTTTCCTGGAATCTCACTCAGATTCCAGGTTCCCCTGAGACAGAAATAATGATCCAGCCCGCAAAAAAATGTAAAGCTAATGGTGAAGTTAGTCAAATTATAGCTGTTCAGAGACCCGATGGAGATTGATTCAGCAACCAATGTAGCAGCATGGGGGAAAAAGAGGAGGGCCACTTTCCAGAGATAAATGTTATTTACTTCAGAATTTACTGCTCCGTTAATTAAAACTTAAGGCATATAATAAAAGGTTATGAAGCACATGAAAAGGCAAGAAAATGTGATCTGTCCTCAAGAGAGAAAACAGTTACATTCAGAGATGGCCTAGATGTTAAAATTATTAGTCAAAGACATTCAAATTACTAAGATAAAAATGGAAAAGGTGAAAAATATGAAGAAGGAATTGGGAAATTTTAGCAAGCACATGGAAATTATAAAAGAGAATCAAGGCAAAGATATCCAGTTAAACAAACTATTATCTGTTAGATCAATTAAGAAAAAAGTTTTTATTTTACCTTTACTTATTCCTCTTCAGTGCTCTTCCTTACTTTATATAGCTCCAAGTTTCTGACCTGTGTTATTTTCCTTCTCGATAAAGAACTTCTTTTAACATTTCTTGCAAGGTCTACTGGCAACAAATTTTCTCAATTTGTGTTTGCCTGAAAAAGTCTTTATTTCTCCTTCACTGTTGAAGGATATTTTTGTAGGGTACAGAATTCTAGGTTAGTGGTTTTGTCTCAACACTAAAAATTTCACTCCACTCTCTTCTTGCTTCCGTGGTTTCTGTGGACAAGTCAGGTGTAATCCTTATCTTTGTTCCTCTATAGGAACAAAGACTTCTGAAAGAAGTCAGACCCTCTGACTTCTTTCGGTATTATTTCTTTATCTTTGATTTTTTATACTTTGAACATGACATGCCTAGGTGTTTTTTGGCATTTATGCTACTTGATGTTCTCTGAACTTCCTGGTTTGGCGTCTGGCTTTAATTTGTGGAAATTATTAGTCATCATTGCTTGAAATATATGTGACACCTTTTGTAGCAGTCCCACAGTCCTTGGATATTCTGCTGTTTTTTTTTTACAGTAGTTTTTCCCTTTGCTTTTTAGTTTTTGAGGATTCTATTGCTATATCCTGTAGCTCAGATTCTTTACTCAGCCATTTCTAGTCTACTAATAAGCCCATCAAAGGTATCCCTCATTCTGCTACAGTGTTTTTGATTTCTAGCATTTGAGGGGGTGGGGGGATTTACTTTTAGGATTTCCAACTCTCTGATTACATGCACATCTATTCTTGCATGCTAACTTACCCGTGAGAGCTCTTAGCATGTTAATCATTGTTGTTTTAAATTTCCAGTGTGATAATTCCAACAGCTCTGCCATGTCTTGTTCTGATGCTTGCTCCGTCATTTCAAATTGTGTTTTTTGCTTTTTGGTATGCCTTGTAATATTTTCTTGATAACCAGAGACAATGTACTGGCTAAAAGGAACTGCTATAAATAGGCCTTTAGAAATATGGTGGTAAGGTACACGTGGTAAGGTGTGGGGGGAGGGAAAGCATTCTATAGTCCTGTGATTAGCTCTCAGTCTTTTAGTGAGCCTGTGCCTCTGGACTATGAACTTCACAAGTGTTTCCCAGTTTTCTTTTTTTTTTTTCCCTCCCCCACTTCTGTGGGGCATGATGGCTAGAGTGGGAAGGAGTTGCATATTTCCCTTCTCTACATGGAAGGCTAGAGCCAGCTGGAGTTACATATTTCCCTTCCTCAGGTCAGTTAGACTCTGATAATACCTCAGCAGGTTAGGATCTGGTTAACTAGTTAACTAGTTTCCCTTGAGGGCAGGCTTCTTAAGACAATCAGAGTTCTCTTGTGTATTTCAAAATGGTTCCTTTCCCCCTCTTCCTGCCAGAAGCATGTGAGGACTTTTCTCTCATATTTACTAAGGAAACCCCATTGAGCTTCTAGAGGTCAGTCTCACAGTATTGTTGAGGGTCCCCTTGGAGTGTAACTCTCAGAATTGTCCACGTAATTTGTCAATTACAGTTCAGGTTTTCCCACCGCAGCACTGGTTCCTGAGGCAATTTCTGCTCACGGGTCTCTGCTCTTGTAAGCTGTGACTCCCTGTGTTAGTCTGTCTGTCTCTTTCCTCTTAGGGGCAGTGGTTTGCCCTGTGTCTTCCCTTTTCTAAAGAAAGTTGTTGATTTTTCAGTCTGTTCAGCTGTTTTACTTGTTAGGACAGAGTGGTTACCTGGATGTGTGCAATCAATGAAACTTACCCAAATGAATACCTAGGATCTGTACATTTTTTGTGTTTAATGGTACCTCAAACACATACATACATAAACTTATATAGATATATGAACATGTATATACAT
This sequence comes from Phocoena phocoena, assembly GCF_963924675.1. Taxonomy (NCBI): domain Eukaryota; kingdom Metazoa; phylum Chordata; class Mammalia; order Artiodactyla; family Phocoenidae; genus Phocoena; species Phocoena phocoena. Next base: position 80,189,277 of record NC_089227.1, read on the forward strand.
GCACAAAGAAAATGTGTCATTATTTCCCTTAAATCAGATATACTCCCTGATATATTCAGAAATGAGATATTTATCTGATAGGAATATCTGGAATTTTTTAAAGTTTGTACATATCATTGAAATCATGTATCATTTCTTTATTTTCCTTTTTCTGCCCCCATAGCCCCTCATGCACCTCTTTCTCCATATACCTCCCCTTACATGTGTCACATACAGGCACCTTAGTCCGCAAGGGTGAACAAAAACACTTGAGCTCTCCCAGGAAACAACAGATCTCCTCACTGCCAAAATCTGCCATTTCCATCCAGCATAGCTGTTATAATTTGCAACATTTTTTCCTCTTTCCACAAGGAGAAGACAGGAAAAGGTGAAGCCAGTCTGCAAGCATATCTTTTTGATAAAAATGACTGTATTTGTTTCCATAGCAAAGACCAAATATTGTTCACATCACTGTGGAAGTACAAAGAATGTAAATTTGCTCTAAAATTGAAAAAGAAAGAGAGATAGAGGATAGAAAGAAGGAAGGAAGAAAGGAAGGAAAGGAAGAAGGAGAGAAGGGGAAAGAAGGAAGGAAGGAAAGAAAGAAAGAAAGAAAAAGAAAGAAAAAAATGAAAGAGGGAGGGAGGGAGGAAGGAGAGAGAGAGAAAGAAGGAAGGAAGGAAAGAAAGAAAGAAAGAAAGAAAGAAAAAGAAAGAAAGGAAGAAAAGAAGAAAGGAAGGAGGAAGGAAAGGAAGGAAGGAAGGGAGGGAGGGAGGAAGGAAGAAAGGAAGGAAGGGAGGAAGGAAAGAGAGGGAAGGAAAGAAGGAAGGAAGGAAAGAAAGAGAGAAAGAAAGAAAGGAAAGAGAAAAGAAAGAGGGAGGAAGGAAGGAAGGAAGGAGAGGACTCTTCTTTTGCTTCCACCTGAGTTAAAGCTAGGTTTTCAGATTTCTTTGACCAGTGGAAGCTCATCATTCCTTATCCACCAAAATCAGCAGCACCAGGGTGCAGATGGAGAGTTCTTTAGTTGTGTTAATGCTTTTTCTGCTTCCCTTCCTTTAAACCCGGGGCTTCCATACCAACTCACAGTGAATTATTGTTTGCAATAGTTATATTCTGTGAAGTCACCATGAACATTGAATTAGTAGACACTGAGTTCGTTTCCTGTGAGCCTCTAATTACAACATTTTCAGGGAAGGATCTGTACATAAACTTGTTTTGTGTGTTACTATTTAGAGACATCTTACTTTATATTCATTATTCATTAGCATTGACCTCATGGCCAATAGCACTCATGCCTGAACAGAGCTTATCCAACACATATATTTTCTCTGTGAGGCACACCACAACCTTCTTGCATTTAGGAAGGCTAGACCACACTTCAGCACTATGCATGGGGACCATCTTAAACAGCAAAACCACAAACAAACACAAAAATGTGACAGATGTGTCACTAAATAGACTGCAGAAAGGATGCTGGTTTACATTATGGGCTTGAAACATGAGGACAGAGCTGGGTCTTGTTCCACCTCTGCTGAGAACTGGAGTATTGGGTTCCTCAAATTTTTTGCTGCTCTGCTTGTGTACATGTCCATCAATGACAAGGAAAGTGTTAGCAGTGTTGATATCAAGGTTACAAATACATTTTAATGAGTAGGCTTATTCACAAATATGAAATCCACAATAATGAAAATAAACTGAATCTCTCATGGAAACATAGTTAGAACACATAGAATTTTTTTCTAATTTCTATGTTCTAATTCTATGTAAATTAGAGTTTCAGTAGTTTCCTAATAAATATAAACTATTTGTGAGGCTTTACAATCTGCCTTCCCTGATCCTTCCATTATGGGAAGAGATCTTTTCCACAATTAATAAGTTTATCGATTCAATTTTCATTTTATCAAGCATCTACACTGTGCCAAGTATTATTCAAAATGAAAAAAATAATACAGTAACAAGTTATTATCCCTACTTGAAAACATGTAAAATTTAATCCATTTACAGTCAGTTGGGGCCAGGGGCAAAAAGGCAGGTGTAGTCAAATACAAGGTTATCAGAAATGGCCTATAGAGAAAGTGATATTAAAGTTGAATCTTCATGAATAAACAGAAGTTTGCCCAGTGGAGACATGTCTAGTGCATTAAATAAAATAGGAATATGGTGGTTTGCCTAGATGGTTTTGATATTGTGATTTTGATCCAGTGGAGATTTTCATTCCACATTTTAATTTCAAAAGTATTTAGAATTGTGTTTTTAAATAAAAACACTGGGCTTCCCTGGTGGCACAGTGGTTGAGAGTCCGCCTGCCGATGCAGGGGACACGGGTTCGTGCCCTGGTCTGGGAAGATCCCACATGCCGTGGAGCGGCTGGGCCCGTGAGCCATGGCCGCTGAGCCTGCGCGTCCGGAGCCTGTGCTCCGCAACGGGAGAGGCCACAACAGTGAGAGGCCCGCGTACTGCAAAAAAAAATAAATAAATAAATAAAATAAAATAAAATAAATTACTAGGACATATGAACCCAGGAAAATATGTATGGTGAGACAAGAAGGATACAGAGAACAAGCACTGCAAGAGTGGGATTAGGAAGAGTCATCTGCCAAGGTGAGGCTGAAAGGAAGCAGTAAGAGAAGTGGAGGAAAACCAGGAGAGAGGGCTCTCATGGAAGGTGGCCAAGGAGCAAGTGTTAAGGGCATCATGTAGGCAGAGATGTCTTATGGTAAAGACAAAAATGGCTTTATTGTAAGGCCCGCATAACACCAAAAAAAATAATAATAAAATAAAATAAAAATTAAAAAAATAAAAACACTAATATCAGAATTTCACAAGGATATTTTTTATTTCAAGAAGAAAATCTTCTGGATTTTTTCCAGAAAAAAATTTCACAGTTTTATATACAAGACAGTTAAACTATCTTTTCTGTTTTTATATTTTCTATTATGAACTGGGCAGAATCAATATACGGCCATACAATAGAGTTGATGATGATGTCTAAATATGCTTCCAGAGCAAAGATGTGGAGACATAAAACTGTATATCAGGTTTAGATAATTGCAAAATAGAGTTAGGAGGCTATTTCCATAGTACCTTTGGGAGATTATAGCCTACACAAAGGCAGCAGCAACGTTGATGGGGAGGGGCTTCCCTGGTGGCGCAGTGGTTAAGAATCCACCTGCCAATGCAGGGGACACAGGTTCAAGCCCTGGTCTGGGAAGATCCCACATGCCGCAGAGCAACTAAGCCCATGCACCACAATTACTGAGCCTGCACTCTAGAGCCGGCAAGCCACAACTAATGAGCCTGTGTGCCACAACTACTAGAGCCCGTGCTCTGCAACAAGAGAAGCCACCACAATGAGAAGCCTGTGCACTGCAACGAAGAGTAGCCCCTGCTCACCACAACTAGAGAAAGCCCATGCACAGCAATGAAGACCCAACGCAGTCAAAATAAATAAATAAGTAAGAGGGTTAACATAAATTATATATATTAAGAAAAAAATGATGGGGAGGAAAGGACATATTTGAGAATTAATTAAGATTTAGGTTATAATATCCTAGTGGATATTAATGGAAAGACAGGGGAGATAATTTAAAGAGACTCTCAGAATATGGCACTCACATAGCATATAATAATAATATTGATAACAAAGATAATGAAACCAGATATAATCAATGATTATAACCAGATTATAATGAGATATGATTCATATGACATAGGTATCATATAAATCTAGCACCATTATATATATCATTTAATTTATAGTAATTCTTTCAACTTTATGAAGGAGTTACTATGTTTATCTTTTTTTTTTTTTTTTGTGGTACGTGGGCCTCTCACTGTCATGGCCTCTCCCGTTGCGGAGCACATGCTCCAGATGCGCAGGCTCAGCGGCCATGGCTCACGGGCCCAGCCGCTAAGCGGCATGTGGGATCTTCCCGGACCGGGGCACGAACCCATGTCCTCTGCATCGGCAGGCAGACTCTCAACCACTGCACCACCAGGGAAGCCCCCATCTTTATTTTTTGAATGAGGAAAATCAAATGCCAAAAAAATTGGATAACTTTCCCAAGGTCACAGAGCTAAAAATTGGCAAACCCACAGCATTTGAATAAGCCAGATTTGAATGATTAATTTCCCATAGGACGAAGTTTTCAGTTATATATTGTGTGTGTATGTAGTAGGGTAGGAACAAAAAAATATTGTTTTTGGTGAACCCTGGTATTATAAGAAAATCATGAACACAAAATTTGTTGTTCTATTACGTTCTGATAATGCTCAGATATTTTTGAATGATTATCAAGAAAACGTGGGCTTTGGAAAAAGAGTTTTAAATATTTTCTTAGTATTGTTTGAAAGCATGTGGTCTCCCTTCTATAATCATTGGTCAGAAAGAAAGGAACTGCTTTGTAAAAAAAAAAAAATTAGCAGTTAATAAGACTGAAGGACAATGTCTGAGAACACATAGCCTTGAGAATGAAACTGATTTAATTTTTTATTCGGTGAGCTGATAGAAGAATCTTTAATTGGAAACTAAAATTAATATGTGTTTCCATATTTTCGAGTTAAAGGTGCACATATAAATATAATCCAAAGGCAAAACCCATACTGACCTTTATATTATTAAAATTCATCAGCAGTATAAAAAAATTTATTCTAAATCTGACTATGAAAGTCCAGTGAAAAACTAAAACTGCTAATAGAAAAATTTTAAATCCTAATCCCAAGAAAATTATAATTGTTTTTTCTAAAACCAACATTTTTTACATAATTTCTAAATTATTACTATTATACATAAAAGTAACTTATAAATAAATAACAACACTCTATATTTTTAATTGCTTTCCTCAGTCTCTAAATGGGAATGTCTGGATTGCAGCCAGTCATCTTACCAGTTTTGGTCATGAGCTCTACTTAATGAGAAGTTTTGGCTGGTTTAGGGCAATCCATCATTTCTTTTTGGAAATCACCTTGAAACTCATGCCTTTTCAGATTTGGAGTGGGGAGGGCTGGTCGCTATGCAAGATCATTGTTGTATAAGAAAAGCAGTCAGAACACCATATAATAAGGGCTAGTAGTAATATTCAAAACTGAATTCACTATTTTCTCTCCAATACCTTTCTCCTTTAAACCCATTTTCCTAAAGCCATTCTTCTGGTCATTCAGGTACAGTCTATAAATTATTGACATGTCTCTCACTTTTGTGTTCCACAGCTAAGCAGCTGCCCCATCCTGTCTATCTTATCTTTGTGACATGTTTCAGTTGATGCATCCTCTTTATTAAACAATGTTTATAATTTAACTTAGCTTAATATCTCACACTTGGACTATTGCAGTAGTTTCCAACTGTTCTCTTCATCTAGTGTATTAACTTCTCAAGTATTTTATAGCTGCTCAATTGATTCTTCTGAAATAGGACAGATTGTGTCACTCCAATGCTTCCCAGAGTCTTGAGAATAAATCCAAACTTCCTAATTTAGCATTCAACACCCTTTTAAATCTGATCAGAATATAACTTTCTGGACATAGTTCTTACTGGTCTCTCATGCACCCTGCCAACCAAACTGACGTACAAATTCTTCCCTCATTATGGCTGACCTTTTTTTTTTTTTCCAATTTAATTTTCTTAATCTTATTATTTCCATCCCTTAGGATAACATTCTCTCTCAATTTTATATGTTTACATCATATCTATTCTTTAAGATCCAACCTATGTGCCATGTGACTATTGTGAATTCTGTCATCTGAAAACAATCTATTCTTAGCTAGAGTTCAGTAACATTGTTGTTTTTCTCTTAAGGTATTTAGAGCATGATCTATCTCTTATGGATTTTATATCATCGTACTCCATCACAAAGTATTTTGCTTATTTTAAGTACTCAATAAATACAAGAAACAAATTTTTGTATATCAATAGAAAAACTCATGGGGGAAAGAGAGAAATGTCATAAGCTTTGGAGAATCAATTACTAAATTTACACAACTGAACTCTGTTGGTGGTGTGACTGCTGAGACAAGAAAGTGTCATTAAATTTCTTGAAATTTAGTTCCTCCATGCATTGCTGTGTATGGTATTTTCCTTCACACAGCTCAGTAACTACAATGATGAGACTCATTGAAACTTGATTTGTAATAGAATAATGACTTATGAAGGGGTAGTAAGTCAATAATTTAGTAAACTTTAGATGTGTGACAACCAATAACAAAATAACTTTGACCGTTCCATATATTTTGTGAAACATAAAAAAAAACCCTGCTCTTTCAGTTTTATCAAAGAAAAGTATTAATGTTATAATGACTTGTGCATAATAAATGTCCTGATTTTAAAAATCTCCTTTCTCTTCTTCCACAATACACTGAAATAAATAGGATGTAAACTGTTCTATATATCTAATCATCTTACAGACTTCTATAAAATAATCAGTAATGGTTAAACTTTATTATTGATCAATTTATCTAGTCTAAGCAATTCAAAACTAGCCCAATTATCAGTAGTAACTAATCCTGATTCAACAATAAAAATTCTATTTATGCATCTCCCAAACTATATGGGTGTGTGAACAAAAATACCATGTAGTTTTTTTTTAAGTGAAAAATGTACAAATTAAAAAATCTAGCATAAACACTACTTCAGCCCTATGGTTAAATGATTCTACTTAGCTGCATCACTAGATATAATAGTGCCTGTTGTCCTGGGACTGAACTTTCAAGATTAACCATTGGCTACGTATGAAGGAGGGGAGGTATCTTTAGCCTGCTGCTTTCACGTGCGCCATCTCATACCCACTGCCTTTAGTCAGCTGTTGCCTTTTACTCTCTTCCTCCTTGCCTCTTGAGCCAACTATTAAAATCTTCAGCCATAAAAATGGAGATGTGTTATTTTTTTCACAATTAAATCGACTTTAAAAACATTTAATTTGCATCCAAAATACTGAAATATTTGTTTTTTAAACCATATTTCTCATTTGTGGAGTGATCCTATTGAAAGTTTTATTCCTTTTTTTTTCCTTCCCTTTATAATGTAACAATCTTCAAAATACATTATTATTTTTGAAACTATCAAATTTACAAATAAATTTGTAAATATAGAAGAGACTTATTTTACCCAAACCATCTGAGAGTAATTTTCCTATATAATGCCCTGCCACCCCCAAACACGTCAGTATGCCCTCCGCACACCCAAGGGCATTCTCCTACATACTGCATAGAACGCTTCAGAATAAAGAAATTAATTAATAAAGTAATTATATATTTCTACCACCTGCAGTATGAGGCTCATACCCCATTGAAGTTCTGCCAGATTTCCCAGTAACATCCCCTATAAGGAAAGGATCTAGTTTGGAATCGTGTTACTTTATTGCCATGTGTCTTTAGGTTTCTTCTCTCTTGAACAGTTATTTGGTGTTTCTTTGATTCTCATGACTTTGATACTTTTTAAGATTAAAGCCTAATATTTTGTGAAATATCTCTCAGTTTGGGCTTATCTGCTGTTCCTCAAAATTAGATTCAAGTTATGTATCGTTGTCAGGAATATTGCGGAAGGGATGCTATGTGATTCTTATTGCTTCTGATCAGGTAGCACATAATTTTTTCTTTTGTTTGTTATTTTTTTTAACTTTTGTATAAATTTTTTCGTTCTTTTTTTTCCTAGGTAGTACATAATTTTGACTTGTTCCATTATTGGTGGTGTATGTTTTGATCATTTGATTAAGGTCTCATATATCAGGCTTCTCCACTGTCAAGTTACTAATTTTGTCTTTGGAATCAATCAGTATTTGAAGCGATGTAAATATTCCTCATCAATATTTTACTTAATTAATTATGCTATAGATACTTTGTTTCCTGTTTTATTCAATGGATTATCATATGTTCCTACCACTATTTATATCGGTTATCAAATTGTCCCAGATTTGGCCAGTGGAAGCCCCTTTATGCTGGCTCCTATGATCTTTTGGCATGTTGCCATCATTTTTAAGCACTTCCTTGCTTTCTGACAAAACAAGATGCAAGCTCATCTTATGCTTATACACCTTATGTTGTCCCAGTTATGGAGTCAGCCGTTCCTTCAGAAAGGCTGATTCGTTTTAGTGGAAAATAATATTTAGAAACCATGTAGAGAAGTGGATGGACCTAGAGACTGTCATACAGAGTGAAGTAAGTCAGAAAGAGAAAAACAAATATTGTATATTAACGCATATATGTGGAATCTGGAAAAATGGTACAGATGAACCAGTTTGCAAGGCAGAAATAGAGACACAGATGTAGAGAACAAACATATGGACACCAAGAGGGGAAAGGGGAGGTGGGATGAATTGGGAGATTGGGATTGACATGTATACACTAATATGTATAAAATAGGTAACTAATGAGAACATGCTGTATAGCACAGGGAACTCCACTTCGCTGTACAGTAGAAACTAATGCAACATTGTAAGCACCCATACCCCAATAAAAAAAAAAAGAAATCAATATAACCGATATCTACATATTAGGTGTAACAGCTCCCAGGCCCTCTTAGTGGATATAACTAGAGAATATATTTATGTTTATACATCATACATACACATACACCCCTATCCTTTACATATATACTTATGTGTCCATATTTATTTATTGATAGGTATATAGAAAACCATGAGTTCCCATCAGTATTCCAACAACAAATATTTCATTTCTGTTTCCTCTATTTCAATCATTGTAACTCGCTTCTCTAACTGAGAATCTTGCCTTCTACTTGTCTTAATATATTTATTTACCTGTATTCTTCTCCATATAACCAACCTTCTATCACTGTTACCAATTGCACTCCTACCACATGGGCTCTAATACCCTGTGCTGAGCTGCCTCTCCTGTATGGACACCCTCCTCACCTTGCTTGAGCTCTTATAACAAATGTCTGGTCACCCCTCAGTGGGGATGCCTTCCTCACCCTGTTGGGCTTTGATGTTATTGAGTGACTGCTCTTTCACACAGACATCCTCCTTGTGTGTTTCATAGAAGGAAGGTCAAAAATGCCATTCTAAGAAAAATGCAAGAGTAGACTTAGGAGCAGTTGATTGCATATATGAATACACTACTTTATTACCTTCTGCACAAAACATAAATAACATTCCTATTGTGCTTTCCCCTATCTTCCTGTTATTCCTTTCTCTCTATTCAATTGCAGCTCTTCAAAAACTACTCATCTACCTCGGCTCTTACACTTATGCCAGACCAGCCCCTTGGCTTCCAATGAGAAGAACATCTGGGTGTTCTTCTCACTTTGCTTGGCCCCTTGTGTAACTCAAAAATTATTTGAAATTGCCCATTTAGTGATCCCTCCCTGTGAACTCTTAAAGCACCTAGTAGAATGAATCCCTTATTGGACATTTGCATACCCTAGCTTTAATTGTTGCCTTTTTTTCTTTCTTTATAAACATCTCATCTCCTTGGCTATTTCATAAGCTCTTTGTGAACACCCATGTTGTATAATAATTTTATCCCCACATCTTAAAACATATTGGTCTACATTCATGGGGTCCTTGAGATACTTGGAAGTGAAGCGAACACATAACCATAGTCACAGTTTGTTTAGTCATAAAAGAAATCCCTGAGAGTAAGAGTGGTTATCATTCAAAAGTTGTTGGAGGACATTTAAAAATGAAAATTGAACAGGAAGAGATTTTAGCAAACCCAGCACAGAGTAAGTTGTTGCTTTTTGTATGTGAGAGAGTAATTGGCTTGGAAACATCTTGCAAATGTGGTAACATTGGGAATTAGCATCCCCAAAGCTAAAGGACACTGTTTGATGGTATAGGAGAGAGAGCTACTGGCATAATGCTTTTTCAGCAAATCTGTAGACTCCTGATTCTCACTTAATAACATTTGACGAATAATTACATATATGTGAATGAGAGAAAAAAAATAGAATAAAAAGACCCGGGGACCAAAATGACTATCTTTCTTAAGTGTCCTGTAATCTAATGAAATGTGGTCCAGCTTATCAGCCTTTCTCAATGTCATTCAAGCTTATACCCAAACTCCAGAAGCTAAGGAAGATAAAATTGAAGAATTCTGAAATTAATTACAAGACCTTCTTGAAACTACTCCAAAATACGTGCTTCTCTTTAGAGAGGATTTCAAAGTTAGAGTGAGAAAAGTGTTTATTGATCAGAATGTAATGGGAGAGAAGGGAATTGGAAAGGATCAATGCATTCATTGGGTTTTGCTCAGCTTGACCTTGCACACAATATATTTAAATATTAAGAAATACATTTGGAACTTTCTAGACTGGCTCCTTACAAACCAAATTGATTGCGTTATTGAGTGAAAATTCGAGAAACCAATGTTCTCTAGGGTGACAGACGTATGGTCAAATGGTAATGTCAATTCAAATTGCCACTTCCCTAGGATTTCACTTGTGCTGTGTATTTATCACTTTATCCTCTCACACCTCATCTCTGATCACAAAAAGAGGTGTGAAATGAAAATGAAGAAGTGTTTGATAAATAGCTGAAATGTCAGGGAGAAAAGCAGCAAATGATCTGTAGCAACAATTGAGTGTGAATTTATTGATGTTGAAAAGGGTAGCATTTCAAGGAAAACATACTAGCAGTGATTGCAGATGCTCGCAGATGAAGTATCACAGCACATGGACTATAGGAGAGAACTCAAAGGAAAATGCCTGTGCTGATATAATAAGGCAATGAAGAAGGGGGCTGTTTGGATAAGGAGCAAATGATCCAAGAATGCTAAAGCATAAGCAAAGATCTGTGTCAAATGCAGAAAATGTGGGGAGAGTTATAGGAGCTCTTCACATATGAACTACGGCTCTACAATAACAACATTGATCAAATAAGATGGACACAGTTCATTCAAATATAGTTATGGAATGTGCCAAACTGTAGTGTTAGCTCTGAAGATATTTTGTTCAAAAAATGTTACCTTTGTGGGGTTTACGCAGTAGTGTTCCAATGAGAGGAAGACAGATAACAGTAAATAAATAAAAAATAAACATTAAATTAACCCTGTGATGGAAGTGCTCTGGAGAAAGATGAAACAGAGAAAGTGGGTGAGTGAGTGAGGCATGGAGAAGGTCAGCTGAAATGTTTAATATGGTGGTCAGGGAAGGAAGGTATCATTGCTAAGGTGGTATTTCACCAGAGATAATCACCAGAGATAAAAGTAAAAGAACAAGGTGGTGAAGAGCAGTCCAGAAAGAGGAGCCAACATGTTCAAGAGCTCCTAGGAAGCACATCTGCTGAGATCAGGAAATATCACAGAGTCCGGTGGTCAGTAGCCCAGTGTTACCTGAGTTGAACCTCTCTCTCTCTCTCTCTCTCTTTCCACACACACGTATGCACGTATACACGTGTGCAGGAAATAACTAATTTTTTATGTTTCTTTACAACAATGTGGAACTGCTTTTGTAAATAAGATTTAATTTTAAGAGAAATCATAATCCTCAAAGATTATATTAGGGAAAACTTATGCTCTTTAAATTGTTGGAATAGTCTGATTTCCAGTTCCATCTAGAGGAATCCATATGCCATATTAAATACCATACATTAGTCAGTCTATCACAGGGTCCCCAGTTTAGCTCTAAGGTATTTTTTTCCCTAAAGCAATGAAAGGATCATGAAGAATAGGAAGTTCAAATTTTCAATTTATATTGTACTTCTATAGTTAACATTAATTACACTAGCCTATATAGAGCTATGCAGAAGGCATTTCTGCTTTAATTTGTTTTCAAAAGTCAATTATGAGCTCAAGGATCTCAACTACCATATGTTTTTAGATATGTTAAAAATGAATGTAATAAGAACTTAATCTGAAAAAGAAGCTGTGAAAAATTTAAATTCATTTAGGAAACAAATAGTATAGTGCTTTACTTACACCATACACTTACTTACATACACTTACCCTATATAAAGTATTTACAAATACTTTCCTTCTTTTTCAAGATCCCTTGATGCACAGTGAATTTTTATCTAGAACCTCTAACACCCATGCTTTGGAGTTACTGAGAACAATGATTATTTTGCCTGTGTGTTGCAACCAGTATCTTAGTAGTTTGTGCCTTAATTGAGACCTTTGTTCTTATTAAATCAAGAGTTTTATTTCCCACTCTCTACACTCTCCTCCACTGGTTTCATTAGTACTATTAGAAATGAAAGGCATATTGAAAGGGAAGCAACTCACCAAAAATGAGCTAGCCTTGGTTACTAAAGCATGAAATAAAAGGAAGTATGTGCTACTTCAAAGTTCAATCATTTTTCAGTTTGGGCATATTTATTACCCCCATCAGAAAGATTATTCATCATTTAATTGCATAAAAATAGTGTTGTTGTTTGTTTTTAAGTAGTTGGTGTTAAATATTATCCATAAAAATATAAGAATCAGGGCAAGGGATTTTTTTTTACTTTAGAATTAAAACAAGAACTGAGTATCTTGATTTGATAGCCTTGTAAAAAACCTTAATTCAAAAGATGACTTTTTGTTCTTTTGATAATAGTACTTACTACTTTTATGACTTGTTATACTTTGATTCTTAGACAGTGTTCCCTTGAGTCATGTTTTCTGCTTATATCCTGTCTCTTAGGTGGTAGATTTTACATTTATTGTAATTGAACCTCATCTTCCTGCAAACCTGCAGTTTGTCATATGATACTTCTAATTCCTGCAAGCCACTGAGAATGAGGATTTTATAGTGTCTGCAAGAGACAGGGATGTCTAGATTGCTTGTCAAGCAAGGGTTTGTATTTATTTACAACGGCCCAGATTAAATAGAAATTGACTTTGCTCCCTTTATACATGGGTACTGGCGGGATAATAAAATAAGTGAGAGTTAGATAGGCTTTAATGTTTTTAATGTTGTAGATAAGAAGGCTACCAAATGGGAAATTAATTGTTCATTGGCACAAAGCAATAGTGATTTGGCAGAAGAATAAGGGGAATAAACCTTGCCATTGGTAAGTTCACACTCAATCCATGTAAATACTTCATCCTGGCATTTTCATCCAGTGATTTACTTAACTTTGCATTTAAGTCATCTCCAAAATAATGTGTTTTTAGAATCTATTACATTGCAGTGCCTGTGATCCTGCAACTATAGCTCTTGATTTCATTCCAAATTTAGGGATTATTCAGTCAATAATTAGGCAATCAACAGTATTTGTCCTGCTGATTTATTTTTTGTGAGAAGACACCCTAATCTCACACTTTTCCAAGGCACTGGGGAAATAACTCAATTTAAAATGACTTTAATCATTAGTCTTAAATCCCAGAGACTTAAAAAAATATTTCCTGGACCCAATACTGTGTAATGGAATATATTAGAGAAACTCTTTGTAAGCAAAAAGTCAGTTGTTAGAGCTGTAATGGAGTTTCATATAAAAATATTTGTACTGCTATGTTTTATTGACATCATATGGAAATTTTTACCATGTTTTATCTTCACAGTTATAGATATATTAATTTATCTGTGATCTGTTTTGCCACTTGATTGTTTTGACAAGAAGTCTTTGGACATAGAATACAGAGGTATCAGTGACCCCAATTAAATTTTTTCAAGACCAAAAAATATACAGCTAATTATTCCTTCTGTAACAGAAAATTGCCCCTGATTTGGGGATGACTGACTCTACTCACGGTGTATTCTTACGAGTGAAAACTGAGATTAAGAACCTAGAATATGCATTTAGAACTACATGTATAATAGAAATCATTTTGTCGTATCTTTAACAAATGTCTTATTGTCACACTGATGTGTATTTCTTCTTGGAAGTGTACAATTTGGTTAGATAATACAGTTTACAGACAAAGTCATTAAATACTAATTGTGCACAGCCTATAAAACATACATTTTGTTTAAGGTTGGGTATTCAGTGGCAAATAAAACAGAAAATGTTCTTAGCCTCATGGATTTTATAGTTCTGTAGTCTTTGATGGATGAATGGATGAATGGATGGATGGATGGACAGATGGATTGATGGATTCATCAAGCAAACCATGGAAACATAGCAGTGTGGAACATGAAGAAAAGGGGTAGAGAGGAAAGGAGTACTCTGTTTTCCTTGAGCTCATTAACATTTTTAATCAATGCTGTTTGCTTGGGACTATTGCAAAACATGTTTTCTCATCCTAGAATCTTTGATCACACAATTATCTATAGTGAAAATCACATCTTTATACTATAATTTCCATCATCAATATGTCATATTTCCACAATTTCCAGACATGTATGTGAATTTTCAAGGTCCCAAATGGAAGCTATGATTTACACTGCAGCAATTTTTTTTCTCACATGTAAATAGATGTATGTAATTGTGTAACTATGTACTTCTTATATTCTTTATCTTAATCTCCAAACCTCTTGGGGACAAGATTTCTTGTGGTATTATTATTATTTAACCTTGACTCATAGTAGGTGCCAGTCTAATGGAGCCTCCCTCCGAGCAAGATCTCTAATGGGAAAACAATCATGCAACTTGAATCAATTTTTAAATATAGTCATTGCCTATAATCCCAGATGACACATAAGTTTCAACCTGTAATATCCTTTTACCTAGTGATAATGACAAACCCTTCCAGCTTTTCTTTCTTTAGGCCTATGAATGGACCACTGTCAAATGTAGATTTTGTCCGATGAGATATAAAAATGAGTCATGGAAGTTGAAATCCATAACTACTCAGGGAAGATGAATCAATTTGGAGTAGAGGTTCCATCATGGTGAACACAGGTGGAAGTGCGTGGGTCATGGCTGAAATGCCATATCCCTTTTCAGTTCTTAGAGGGATTTAATAGATTTTCTTAAATAAATGTTTCTCTACTTACTGTGCACCTGATGACATTTTTCTTTATTTTTAACATCTTTATTGGAGTATAATTGCTTTACAATGGTGTGTTAGTTTCTGCTTTAAAACAAAGTGAATCAGTTATACATATACATATGTTCCCATATCTCTTCCCTCTTGTGCCGATGACATTTTTCAAAGACTTCAAATGGTTGGGTATTTTTAATAATTTTCACCAGTTATGGTCGTTTCACTGGGGAGAGGGTCCATGAAGATCCTCACATCACCATTCCAGAAATGAGACACCTGGTGTGGAGTTTCTTGAACAGATAGTGAATGCTGGTCATCTGCTATAAAGCCAGGTTCTGGAAGCAGAGGTACATTTTATGTTCTGTGGGAAACATAGGGAGGGCCTCCAGTTGACAGAGCAGAAAGATGGCAAAGATTCTGGGGAAAAGCTCTGGAATTCGGAGTAAAAATTGAGTGATCCTATAAAATAGAGCAGAGGACAAGATTCTAATGAAGAATCCAGCAGAGCACTTTCATATCCAGTGCTCTCATTTTCTTGAGGAGGGAATGGAAAGGTAAATAGTTATGCTCAGTAGCTAAGTTTGTGCAAATGACATTGAAAAGTTCTATTTCCTAAGAGAGAAAGACCAAGAATATGTAGCCTCTGCTAAGGCTACATGTATCATTTTTGCAGTCATGCCTCTTTAAAAAACATCTTCTGCTGGCTTTCTTTCTTCTATGAGTAAATGATCATCTAGCTTTTTCATGTGTGAGAAATAATCTGTCATATACTTTTGAAATGACACCTACAGTAAAGAACAGGAAATTGATGTTGAATGCATCCTTATTACATTGTGTTAAATAGAAAACATTAAAAATGCTTTCCCTGACTTTTTTTTATAATAGGAAAAAAATGTAGCTAAGTACACAAAAATTATTCTTGTCCATTACTTACAAAAACCATGTCCTCTATTCTAGTTTTTCTATTGTAAATCTGGAATTACTTGTAATTGATGTAACAGTAATTTACTCTTGTTTCTTTTCAAACGTAAAAGCCTCTGTTTATATTTTTCCTATTAAGAACCCAACTATTCAACTGCTGAATAGATATCATTAGGACACCTGAAGTAACAAAAACTGAGAGAAGGTTTTGGAAAGTATAGTCATTCAAATATCATTGGCTACAAAGGGAACCTAATTACTCTTCTTTGCTTGATATTTCCAGACTTGTGTACTTTATCACGTGCCACAGCATTTGCATCAGCACCAAACTATATTATCTTTGTAAAAAATTAAGATGCTGAACTTGGTTTTCCAAATTAGTTATTTAGCCCTTAGGGATTTGAAAACTTTTGCAAAATAATGGTATCTCTCATTAAAAATAAGTGTTGTTGACTCACATATTTAATAAAGGGCATCCCAGTAACCAGAAAAAATTAATTCAGTTCCTGAAGTACCTAGTTGCAAGCAGAGTATTTCTGGAAAATTGTATTGTAAAAATTAATTGTAAAATTAACTTTATTTAATTGAAATAAATGCCATTAGAATGTAACCAGTACCCAGATCAAGAAATAGAATATTTTCTGCTTTCCTGATGCCCACCTGATACCTTCTTTTAGTTATAACCTGCCCTCATGGGTAATTCCTCATTTTTAACACTAGAGATCAGTTTAGTTTAGTTTACTTTAAAAAAAAATTTTATGGGTAAAGATATATACTATTATCTTTTGAATATGTTTTTTATTCAAAAAATTTAGTGAGATTAATCTACTTTAATGTGGTGGCTATTTGTTCATTCTCATTTCTACTTAATATTGTTCGTCAATATATATTTTTTGTAGAGGTAAAAGCACCCCCAGTATTAAGGTACTTAGAGGAAAGATTTTGGAAAAAAAAGAAAATAACATTTACCAGTCCAGTTCTTAAATTCTCTAGTAATGTACACATTCAAGGTGACAATATCTAGAGAGGTATCACAGGACATCAACACAATCATGGAGCTTTCCAGTCACTCCATATTTTTGGCTCTCAGCCTGGTACCCAGGCATCTGAGAAGTGAGAAGTCAACTCACTGAATAGTGGAAGACTGAGAGAATAGGATGCCTGTGGATACGTTCGTCCTCATAAACTTTCACAAGAAGGAAGAATAGAGGAAAAGAGTAAGATCAGTAAAGAATAAGAAAAAAGTGTGATATAGCCTTACATAAGAAAATGTGATCTAGAATTCTAAAGGAACGGCTCTATTTTTTTTTAATGTAAGGAAAGGTGTCCATTTACAAAAGAGTTTCAGAATTACCTCTCTTCAGAAAATACTGACAGTTGAGTGGGAATTATCAAGTTGATGAATGACATTTGTCATTTCATGATTTGTTCCTTAGCAGTGCTAGACTTCAGAGTGGGGCAATTTGAGTTATTGACAACAAAACTCACGAAGAAGGGGAATAAGAAGTGATTTTAGAAGGGTCCTGAGTGAATCTCTGGGATAAAACAGTCCAACACTGGTAATCTACCAGACATTCTAGTTTACTTTCACTGCCAAAAATAAAATTCAATGTAAATATATTATTTGAAAGCCTACAATATACTATGAACAAAGATGTATTACTTTACTCTGTTAATGTCAGTATTACTTACGGAATCTTGGCAGAAAAATGAATGTATTTACTTTTTTAGGTTATGTTTATAATCAAGAAGTTAATTGTTAGTGTAATAGCCTAGTACTATCATATAATTGTTTTTTAAAAACCTAAAATCTACAAAAACAAGAACTAGCAATCAACGTTACAAGTAAGAATATATCATTGACCTTAAAGTGTTCTATCACTGTATTAGGTACTTGAAAGGGAATACTAAATGCACTTCAAATTTTAATGTTAGTTTTGCTCGAGGTAATGTTTTGGTTGTGTATGTGTCTGTGTACTTTTTAAGAAATGAAGGTTGTTACAATGTGTAGGGTGTACATTGTTTTTGTTGATGCATCCAGTGAATGGTTGGATAAAAACCACTTTGTGGTTTTTACTCTTTGCCTTGAATAATGTCCATATTCTTCCCACTGATTACTTGAACACTCCTTTCCTTCCACAGTGTTGAAAATAAGTGTATTTTAATCCTTGAAAAAGTAATATTTAAGGATAGGTGAAAAGAAGAAACTGGAAAACAGTAACTGTTCTCACAAGGTGTTGGGATCTTGATGCCAAAATCTGATTTAATCTATCCAACGTGATGTATAACTTAAAAAGCAGAGAAATTGCTTTTAAATATGTCTTTTTCCCTTGACGTGTGTACATGTGTGAGTGCTTGTGCCATGGTCCTCTTTTATTATCCAGTTATCAACGTCCTTAGGTAATAAACTTCAGTCATATCTCAGTTCCATCAATCAGAAAATTCATTGGCATTTTGGTGTAATTCCCTGCTATTACCGGTGACAGTTTTCTCCCAGCCACTACCCTTGGGGATTTTTACCAATTATTCCATCTCTAATAGATGCAGTTTTAAAATCACTAGGATTTTAAAAATGAAACAGTTGGCAGTTTCAAGCAGCAGTAGATTTGAAGTGGGGTTGTGGGAAGGTTTTCTAGGAATGCTATCAATGTCTGGGGCAATGGTCTCAGAGAATAACTAGATCACAGCTAGAATTCTGAACAGCTGAACTGAATAATAATGTACTTTCAGGCCCCTATGATGTCTGTTACCATTTCCTATCTTAAGTATTAGCATTAGAGTGTACATGATTTTTTTTTACAGAAATTATTCTAAGGTAGATTAGCTCCTCCAACAAATAATATAAATGATTTCAATAAAGGAATAGGTAAGCAATAGATTTTCTTGCGTCAGATACTTTTATGGACACTTCTACCTTTTTCAGAGCTAGCAGTTTCCTCTCTTAAAACCATGTTTTTGGGGGTCTGATGAAAAAAGGTGATTAAGTGTGTGGGTATGTGTGATGGAGAGGTTGGAAGTAAACAAGACAGATAGTACCTTCAAAACATTGTTGTAAAGTACATGGACTATGTGGAATTTTTCTTTATGATCTGGTATATATGGGCCATGTTTTGAATGGGCCATGTTATGTATGTAATGGGAAAGAATGTGTAGTTTGCAGTTTAGGTTAACTTTGTTAATCGTGTTGCTCAACTTTCCTATTCTTACTAATATTCTGGATACTTGGTCTAGCAATTGTTATGGTTGTAGATTTGTCTGTTATTCCTTATAGGTTTCTCAATGCTGGCTGCATAAATTTTAAGATGACGTCATTGGGTACATACAAATTTTAATTTGGTACAGCTTGCTGATAAATTAAACTTTTGATCATTATAAAGTAAACCTCTTTTCCTTTAGAAATCCTTTTTCGCCTTTAGTCCATTTTGTCTGATGTTAATAGAGGAACAACAGCTTTCTCTGGTTAGTATTGGAATGGGATATCTTCCTCCTTACTTTCAATTAGATAGGGATTTACCGTGAGAAATCTAAGCTTTGCATGGTCTCCCCTGCAGACACAGGGAGAAATCTTATCCTCTACCCTCTGCCAGAAGTATGGAGTGCTGGCCTGACCTGGGCTCAGCCTCTAAATGCTGAGGTGGTATTCAGGTTCCTGGCCAACTGTAGGGCTCCTACTGACAGGTGCCTATTATTCTGGTCTCCAGTGACAACCTGCCCCTAAATAGGCTTCTTTGAGTATTGGCACCCTAAGACTAACCATCTGAATTAGACCCTGCCAAGTTGCTGCTTGGGGACCAATCAGACCCAGGCTTCAAAGCTAGCCTCAGGGGAGGGAAGGGGACCAGGACATAGACAAAGGGCTGGAGTTCTCTGAGGGCTTAGCCCCTGGAAGGAAGCATGCCTGTGCCAGCAATGGCAGCAAAAGTTATAGATTGGCAATAATTATTAAGAGTTGTAAAGCTGAAAGGTTTAATTTTTGAAACTATTCATAATCACAACAGTCATGCTAGAGTGAGAATAAATTATTATCTATAATATGAAAATAAATTATAATATACAATAATAATATAGATGATGATATGCTATTTCCCTTGATATTTGATGTTTGTGTTATTTACACAGGTTTAAAATCTTTAATTTCTCACTCTCTGTAAGTATGCATTTTTGCTCCTAAGGTTACATAGATAATTTTTATTATTTTTCTTAGCTGTCTGCTAAATTGTATGTTTCAGGTCCCACAAAACATGGACATGCCTCTGCCTTCAGTTTTTGATATCATATTTATGATATATCCCTTGTAAAAGTGCAAATAATTATGTTATCTGACCATCTTTGGAGCATAGTTATTTAGAAGTAATGTTATCTCTTTGCTCTTCCTGTCCTGCTTTTGTTTTTTTATCCATTTATTTTTTTTCATAACTATTGTTCAGTATTTTACTTTTGTCCTTATTTGCTTTCCCCATTATACTCAGCATTTCATTCTTTCTTTTAGCAATTGTGTTAGAAATTACAACATGAATAATTTACTTAGTGGTGTGCAACTTTAATCAATATTGTTACTCTTGCAAG
Source organism: Phocoena phocoena (assembly GCF_963924675.1). Lineage (NCBI taxonomy): Eukaryota > Metazoa > Chordata > Mammalia > Artiodactyla > Phocoenidae > Phocoena > Phocoena phocoena. The sequence goes on from NC_089227.1 coordinate 80,209,542, forward strand.
AAAGCTAAGGAAGTTTAGCTCTTTATCCTTCTCTCAAATTGTTATTTTGTTATGTATTTTAATGTTATCTTCAATGAATTATTAATTGCTAAAAATTAAAATACCATTGTTAAGAATAATCTAATTTCTTATATTTTGTTTTATGCCAATAACTTGTTAATATTTTAAAATCTATTGAACAACTTTCATACATTCACACATTGCAGGCCTTCCATTTTGAAACACTTTTCCCATCTGAGAAGTTTGTTTTTTGGAATTTTCTTTAATACATGTCTGCTGGTAGCACACTCAATGACTCTTTCTCAAAATTACTTTGTTTCATTACCTACTTAAAAAAAAAACACAGTGTGCTAGGTATACAAGTCAAGGTTGGCAGTTGTTTTCTTTCATTATATCAAATAATTATTTGACTTTTTTCATGCTTTCCATTGTTTCTATTGAGATATTGGCTACTCTTTCTAAGGTGTGGATCTTTTTTAACTTGCTGGATATTAATATATTTTTTAACCTGCTGAATCAGTTAATATATTTTACTAGTATTGGACATTCTTGAGCCATCACAATTTCAAATTATGTCTGTTACATTGCTTTTCTTTTCTCCATCTAGAACTCATTTGACACATCACTCTATTTTCCATACCACTTATTTTCATTACTCTATTCTCCATCTCTCTCTTTTTGATAATTGCTTTACACCTATGTTAAAGTTCAATAATTTTCTATTCAACTCTATCTAATCTCCTGAGTCTATCCTTGAGTTTCAGTTTCAATTGTTGTGTTTTCCATTCCAAAAGTTCAATTTTGTTCTTTTTTTTTTTTCCCAAATCTGCTAGGTTATTAATTATGTTGCTTTGTCCCTGTAGGTATTTTCAATCTTGTCTTTTATTTCTTAAAACTTATTAGACATTGTTGTTTTGTCATATGGTCTTATGATTCTATGACTTAAAGTTATGTTGCTTTGTCCCTGTAGGTATTTTCAATCTTGTCTTTTATTTCTTAAAACTTATTAGACATTGTTGTTTTGTCATATGGTCTTATGATTCTATGACTTAAAGTTGCAGTGTTCTATTTACTTCTTATTTCTGCTTACTTGTGCTATTTTTGTTTCCAAGGAACCTTGATTCCTTGTGTGATATCAGCTTCCTTTGGGAAATTATATTTGGTTCTTTGTGGCCTAGGAAAGGGTTCCAGAGATTTTTCCAGTGCCTAAGGCTCCAAGTTTAAAGTAAATGCAGTACATGATTTGATTTTGAGCTGTAAACTCTTGGAGGCCCAGGTTGTAGTTAAAACTTCTCAGGGATTCCACTAATCCTCTTCTCTTCTCAGGGCCAAAACCACTCTCTTTACTGGTACCTGGTGGTGGAGGGGGAATGAATTAATGATACTACATAAGGAATTGGTCTAAAGACCTATCAGGGACTTGATTGTGGACAAGTTAGTTTGGGATGTCTGTTAGTGTCCCAAGCGAGAAGTCAAGGCAGTAGCTTCATATTGATATGAGATTCATTAGAGGTGAGGGCAAGAGCTTTAATATTGGGGATTAAAGCAGGTAATTAGTTTTCCTATCATACAGTTAAATTCCACAGCCTCCAGGGTGATTTTTACAAAAGATAAATTAGATCATGTAATTCCTTGTTTAAGTCTTCCAAATGGCTCACAATCAACCCTAGAGTAGAATCTAAACTCTTTAAGATGACTTAACATTAATCAGCTTTACAACAAAAGCTAAAGGAACTTCTCTAGGCAGGAAACACAAGAGAAGAAAATGACCTACAAAAACAAGCACAAAACAATTAAGAAAACGGTAAAACGAACATACATACTGATAATTACCTCAAATGTAAATAGATTAAATGCTCTAACCAAAAGACACAGACTAGCTGAATGGATCCAAAAATAAGACCCATATATATGCTGTCTGCAAGAGACCCACTTCAGACCTAGGGACACATACAGACTGAAAGTAAGGGAATGGAAAATGATATTCCATGTAAATGGAAATCAAAAGAAAGCTGCAGTAGCAATACTCATATCAGATAAAATAGAATTTAAAATAAAGATTGTTACAAGAGGTAAGAAAGGACACTACATAATGATCAAGGGATCGATCCAAGAAGAAGATATAACAATCATAAACATTTATGCACCCAACATAGGAGCACCTCAATACATAAGGCAAATGCTAACAGCCATAAAAGGGGAAATCGACAATAACACGATAATAGTGGGGGACTTTAACACCCCACTTACACCAACGGGCAGATCATCCAGACAGAAAATTGATAAGGAAAAACAAGCTTTAAATGATACAATAGACCAGATAGACTTAATTGATATTTATAGGACATTCCATCCAAAAGCAGCAGAATACACTTTCTTCTCAAGTGCACATGGAACATTCTCCAGGATAGATCACATCTTAGGTCACAAATTGAGGCTTAGTAAATTTAATAAAATTGAAATCATATCAAGCATCTTTTCCAGCCACAAGGCTATGAGATTAGAAATCAGTTACAGGAAAGAAATTGTAAAAAATCCACAAACACATGGAGGCTAAACAAAACGCTGCTAAGTAACCAAGAGATCACTGAAGAAATCAAAGAGGAAATCCAAAAATACCTAGAAACAAATGACGATGAAAACACGAAAACCCAAAACTTATGGGATGCAGCAAAAGCAGTTCTAAGAAGGAAGTTTATAGCAATACAATCGTACCTCCACAAACAAGAAAAATCTCAAATAAACAACCTAACCTTACACCTAAAGCAACTAGAGAAAGAAGAACAAACAAAACCCAAAGTTAGTAGAAGGAAAGAAATCATAAATATCAGAGCATAAGTAAATGAAATAGAACTGAAGAAAACAATAGCAAAAATCAATGACATTAAAAGCTGGTTCTGGGGCTTCCCTGGTGGCGTGGTGGTTGGGAGTCTGCCTGCCGATGCAGGGGACGCGGGTTCGTGCCCTGGTCCAGGAGGATCCCACATGCCACGGAGCAGCTGGGCCCGTGGGCGGTGGCTGCTGGGCCTGTGTGTCCGGAGCCTGTGCTCCACAGCGGGAGAGGCCATGGCAGTGAGAGGCCCGTGTACCGAAAAAAAAAAAAAAAAAAAAAAAGCTGGTTCTTTGAAAAGAGAAACAAAATTGATTAACCTTTAGCCAGATTTATCAACAAAAAAAAGGGAGGAGATTCAAATCAATAAAAATAGAAATGAAAAAGGAGAAATTGCAACTGACACCACAGAAATACAAAGGATCATAAGAGACTACTACAAGCAACTACATGCCAATAAAATGGACAACCTGGAAAAAATAGATGAATTCTTTGAAAGGTGCAACCTTCCAAGACTGAACCAGGAAGAAACAGAAAATATAAACACACCAATGACAAGTAATGAAACTGAAATGTAATTTAAAATCTTCTAAGAAACAAAAGTCTAGGACCAGATGGCTTCACAGGCAAATTCTATCAAACATTTAGAGAAGAGTTAACACCCATCCTTCTCAAACTCTTCCAAAAGTTTGCAGAGGAAGTAACACTCCCAAGCTCATTCTATGAGGCCACCATCACCCTGATACCAAAACTAGACAAAGATATCACCAAAAAAGAAAATTACCGGCCAATATCACTGATGAACACAGACACAAAAATCCTCAACAAAACACTAGCAAACAGAACCCAACAACACATTAAAAGGGTCATACACCATGATCAAGTGGGATTTATCCCAGGGATGCAAGGATTCTTCAATATAGGCAAATCAATCAATGTGATACACCATATTAACAAATTGAAGAATAAAAACCATACGATCATCTTAATAGATGCAGAAAAAGCTTTGGTCAAAATTCAACACCAACTTATGATAAACACCCTCCAGAGGACAAGAATATCCACTCTCACCACTATTATTCAACATAGTTTTGGAAGTGCAACTACAGCAGTCAGAGAAGAAAAAGAAATAAAAGGAATCCAATTTGGAAAAGAAGAAGTAAAACTATCACTGTTTGCAGATGACATGATACTATACATAGAGAATCCTAAAGATGCCACCAGAAGACTACTAGAGCTAATCAATGAATTTAGTAAAGTTGCAATATATGAAATTAATGCACAGAAATCTCTTGCATTCCTATACACTAAAGAGAAATTATGGAAACAATCCCATTTACCATTGCAACAAAAAGAATAAAACACCTAGGAATAAACCTACATGAGGAGACAAAAGACCTGTGCTCAGAAAACTATAAGATACTAATGAAAGAAGTCAAAGATGACACAACCACATGGAGAGATATACCATGTTTTTGGACTGGAAGAATCAATATTGTGAAAATGACTATATGACCCAAAGCAATCTGTAGATTAAATGCAATCTCTATCAAATTATCAATGGCATATTTCGAAGAATTGGAACCAAAAATTTTACAATTTCTATGGAAACACAAAAGACCCTGAATATCCAAAGCAATCTTGAGAAAGAAGAACAGAGCTGGAGAAATCAGGCTTCCTGACTTCAGACTATACTACAAAGCCACAGTAATCAAGACAGTATGGTACTGGCACAAGAAAAGGAAATATAGATCAATGGAACAGGATAGGAATCCCAGATATAAACCCACACACCTATGGTCACCTAAGCTATGACAAAGGAGGCAAAAATATACAATGGAGAAAAGGCAGTCTCTTCAATAAGTGGTGCTGGGAAAACTGGACAGCTACATGTAGAAGAATGAAATTAGAACACTCCCTAACACCATACACAAAAATAAACTCAAAATGGATTAAAGACCTACATGTAAGACCGGACACTATAAAACTCTTAGAGGAAAACATAGAGCACTCTTTGATATAAATCGCAGCAAGATCTTTTTTGACCCACCTCCTAGAGTAATGAAAATAAAAAAAAAATAAACAAATGCGACCTAATGAAACCTAAAAGCTTTTGCACAGCAAAGGAAACCATAAACAGGACAAAAAGACAACCCTCAAAATGGGAGAAAATATCTGCAAATGAAGCAACTGACAAGGGATTAATCTCCAAAATATACAAACAACTCATGCAGCTCAATATCAAAAAAACAAACAAATCCATCAAAAAATGGACTGAAGACCTAGATAGACATTTCACCAAAGAAAACATACAGATGGCTAAGAGGCACATGAAAAGATCCTCAACATAAGTAATTATTAGAGAAATGCAGATTAAAACTACAATGAGTTATCACCTCACACCAGTCAGAATGGCCATCATCACAAAATCTACAGACAATAAATGCTAGAGAGGGTGTGGAGGAAAGGGAACTCTCTTGCACTATTGGTGGGAATGTAACTTGATACAGCCACTATGGAGAACAGTATGGAGGTTCCTTGAAAAACTAAAAATAGAGCTACCATAGGACCCAGCAATCCCACTACTGGGCATTTACCTAGAGAAAACCATAATTCAAAAAGACAAATGAACCCCAATGTTCATTGAAGCAGTATTTACAATAGCCAGGACATGGAAGCAGCCTAAATGTCCATTGACAAATGAGTGGATAAAGGAGATGAGGTACATATATACAATGGAATATTACTCAGCCATAATAAGGAACAGAATTGGGTCATTTGTAGAGATGTGGATAGACCCAGAGACAGTCATACAGAGTGAAGGAAGTCAGAAAGAGAAAAACAAATATTATATATTAATGCATATATGTGGAATCTAGAAAAATGGTACAGATGAACTTATTTGCAAAGCAGAAAGAGAGACACAGGCATAGAGAAAAAATGTATGGACACCAAGGGGGAAAGGGGGATGGAATGAATTGGGAGATTGGGACTGACATGTATACATTACTATGTATAAAATAGATAACTAATGAGAACCTGCTGTATTGCACAGGGAACTCTACTCAGTGCTCTGTGGTGACCTAAATAGGAAGGAAATCCAAAAAACAGGGGATATATGTATACATATAGCTGATTCACTTTACTGTACAGCGGAAACTAACACAACATTGTAAAGCAGCTATACCTCAATAAAAAAAATGGAAGCATATGGGTGCACAGATTCTAACAGCATTAGGAAGTGTACTCTTAAATAAAGATTCACATGCTAAGTTCAGAGAAATAAGAAAAATAGATATATTTAGGTTTCTGAACATAGGTGTATCTCTCAGGGTACAATCAGGAGACAGAAACTATGCTTAATTGAACAGGCAATGTTTAGCAGAAAGAATTATAGCATGGGATTGGAGTAATGGGACATTGTCTAATAAGAGGCAAAGAAATTCAAGAATGGAGAGCAGACACCACCACTAGGATTGATTTAAAGCACCCAAGGAAAGCCCAGCCTTTTCCAGGGCTGAGATGCAGACCTTGTGAAGAGGGTACTGCTGTTGCTCATTGGGTAGAGTTCACTGAGATGCTGGAAAGACTCACTGGAAATTATTGCTATGGGAACGGTGGGAGAAGCTCCCTGCAGTGACATGCCACAGCCAGAGCTCACTGCAAAGCTGCCTGTGTGTGTGTTGGAAAAGCTATCAGCTAGGCAGGTGCCTAGCACTACTGCAAACCCAATGGAGGGGAGTGGGGATGAGGATGGGAAACTATTTTTGGGTGCTCTGACCACCCCTTACTCTTCTGTGAAGCCACAAAAGGGGTCTGTGCCAGAAGAGCTTTCTAGTGCACTGCTGAGAAAAAAGACCCGTCCTTTCTGCCAAAATCTGGTGAAAGAGCTGCACTCTAGTAGAAAGAGGAACACCTTCTTCCTTCAGTGTCCCCTAGTGACACAGTTTTGCCATTCTTGATTATTAAAAAGGTTATGAATTTTTAAAGGAGGATGATAAACTGGAACCAGTCATTGAATCAATAAACACTTATTGAGTAGCCATTATGTGACTGGTATCGGGATGGTGATGAGAGAATAATACGGGGGGAACTTAGACTCTGGTGTAGTGGTTTTGAATCCTGGATGTACATTAAAGTCACTCAGCTTCAAAAATACTGCGGCCTTGGACCAAAACAGTTAAATCAGGTTCTTGGGTGGTAAGGTGGGAAGGGGCAAGGGAATTTTTAAAATGTGTCCACATTATTCTCATTAGTCATCAATAGTGGTAATCAGTCATCTGGTGACTTTTAGATGTTTGCTAGTAAAATTTTCTTGCATTTACTACTGAAAGTGTTTGGTATTTTGGGTTTGTTTGTTTTGTTTGTTTGTTTGTTTTCAGATTTTGACTTTTTTTTAAACTTCTTGTTTAGAGTGATTTTCAGCCCAATGGATTCATGGTTAGATAAGGAAACGTCAATGTACAAACTCTAATTATTAGCATACGACTTATTGGTAAATTTACATAGATGTTTTAATAAAAGACGAATCAGCTTAAAATGGCAATTTTAGCACTCTGTTGAAATGTTTCCTTTTTATTCTTAGAATGAGAACTCCATTTTTTGAACTAGGAGTGAGAAATAGTCTCCTCCACTCTTGCTTTTACTCCATGGACACTGGAAGACCTTCTCGCTGCTATCCTCTGTTGATAGCTAAGGAAAAAACAAAGACACCTTAAGTTGCCATCTTCTCAATGAGTCAAACTTATCAGACCACTGGCATGTCCCTTAAACCCATGTTACTCAAAGTATTGTCCATGGAACAGGGCCAATCTGTGTGCTTGTTACTAATTTAAAACCAGGTAGGTACAGAAAGTAAGAGGAAGAGTCTAAAGACATTTATAGCAATTTGGAGAGTAATTTTACTTTATTAAATTTAATAATTTTTTAAAGTAGGGCTTATATTTTATGATTTTTTTTCATTTTGTATATTTTAGAAAATTTTGTAATTGTATTTTACAAAAAAATATCAATCTACCATGGATTGAAATAAGTAAAACTGGCCCTTCACCACTGATGGAATGAGAAGCCCTGGCTAGATCACACTCACATGTGTATTTCCTAGTCTCTTTATAATGTGAACATGGTTTCCAGGAAGAAAATTTGTGTTGATTCATGATTTACCTAAGAAAGATTTTACTGATTAATTAAGGATAAGAAAGAAGGATAAATACAAAATGGAGCACAAGCAATATAGAGGAAGAAAAAAAGAAAGATGAATAAATCGTTATCTTTCTTTGGAGTACAATTAAAGCAGCATGGATTCTATTTTAAAAGAGACTCGATTTTTCTTAAAGTAATGACTGAGTATTTTGGCTTTGCTTTGTGATAAGAAGATGAAGATGAGGAGAAGTTGGTTTCCAAAGCCAATTAGTGGGAGGCTATTTTTTTCCCCTTTCTATTTCATTCTGTGTTATTTTCTCTAAGTGCAGTGAGAATTGTAATACTTAATTTGTCACCTTCAAAGAAGAACATAAATGCCAAGAAATAAGTACTACCTGCATCTATAGTCTTGTTTTCCCATTTGAGTTTATTTGGGAGGTGGGATGAATTCTGAAGAGGTATGAACAATAATGGTGATTTAAATTCGGTACTTCGTGCAAAGGCAGGCTAACATGCAGGTGATTCCACAAACTGCAATTATAGTATTCTGCAATTGGCTTAATAATTAGTCTTTCTTTTTACAGTTTCATGTTTTGAAGTATAGAAATTCTCCCACTTAGTCACACAGAATCAAACAATAACTTTGTTCATAAATTACCATTTTTGTGACATATTTAGTCATCTTTTCTAGAATATATCTCATTTGTCTAACATCCACTCTTACTGAAATTCTTCACAATGAATAGAGAATCCAAGTTGTTTTTTTTGGGGGGGGGAATCATAAACCTTCTCCCAATATCTCGTATCTTCTGATCCTCCAGCTGCCATTACAATCCCATTTATTTGTTGTCTTACTGGCCTAAATATTAAAGTAATCATATATTACTGCATCAAAAAAGTATTCATTTGCAAACAATCTGCTCTCTATGCTAACAAATTTACAGTTAGATGCAGTTCCTGATCCAAGTATGTTTATGAGTAATAGATGAATCCCAAACCTGGGGTTAAAGTACAAGTGGCCTTGCAGATTGTCCATTGGTTTGGATTATTCATTACTACTATGGACTGCATGTTTGTCTTCTCCCAAAATTTATATGTTGAAACCCTAACACGCAGTGGAATGCTATTAGGAATCTGGGCTTTTGGCGGGTAATTGGGTTTAGATGAGGTCATGAGGGTGGCAGCCCCATGATGAGATTAGTATCCTTATAAGACGAGAAAGAGACTAGAGCTCTCTCTCTCTCAGCCATGTGAGGATACAGTGAGAAGGTGACTGTCTACAAGTTAGGAAGGGGGCTTTCACCAGACACAGAATTTGCTGGTGCTTTGATCTTGCACTTCCCAGCCTCTGATACAACTGTGAGAAATAAATGTTGCTTAAGTGACCTGGTCTATGTTATTTTTATTATAGCAGTCTGAGTGAAGACAACTAATATAGTATATAATCAATTATAAGAAACTTCTGAGATCTAAATATTATTCAGGAAAGTATTTCTAGAAGATGTCAATTTGCATGGAGAAGTGGAACAGAAAAATTGGAGAGTACTTCAAAATGCAGTTTTAAAGAATTTCTAGGTATGTAAAATGACAAATTCCAGAGTTACAATGTAGAGAAAAGGTAATTAAGAAGTCCTTTTAGTAGATTCTCCTTTTGTCCTTAACTCTTTACATTCTGTTTTATTGTCTATATTCTCCTCCCATAGTATTCTGGTGACTGACTCTTAAGAGAAACCTCACAGAACAAAGGTTTACCCTCAAACTCCACTGATAATCTTAAGGGACCAGAATTACCACTTGTTGAAAATCACCCTACTATTTTATTATCAATTTATGTCCACTGTGAGATATAACCTTTAAGGAAACGTGTTTCAGTTATTTGGGCTATTTCTTCACATATCTCAATGATTTTGGTTCAGCTTTTATACTTGCCATTTCTGTACTCTTTTTCTTTCTAGATAATGGTAAACAGTATTGGTGTTTTAATAAACATGCTTATTGTAAAATGAGCCATACCTAGTTTAATCAATGATTTTTAGGGCATTCTTTTTGTCAAGTATTACTTATTTTGGTAAGGTTTCTACTGCTTTTTAATTTTCCATATATCTTTTAGTTCTTGCCTTCACTCTTCATTCTTCTTATTAAATGTGGAATTAAAATGAGCTAAATTACTCAGCCGTTTTGAGATCAACATCTATTTCATTGCTCTTCTCAGTTAATGGCATCATGACTATCCCACGTCTTCTTTCTTTCTCCTCTGATGTGTCTTAAAGCAATTCTTAGTATATCTGAATCCTTTTTTTAACATATTCCTTTTTTGTAGATATGCTAATTATTTCTCTTAAAGCATTAACTCATATTCATATAATAAGATCTGGCTCCTTTTCTGTCATCCCAGTTAGGGTGTGTATTTTTCTTTATTTGAGAAACATTGCAAAGTTCCTAGAATTTTTTTTTTTTGTATTACTCTGTGAGAGTAGTAGTATGCTGTGATTTAACTAGAGTTAAATCAATTTACTTCTAAGCAGAGTTAACTCAATTATATATAATTGAACTTAGTAGTATTTTTCCTCTGATGTATTTTCACTTATTTTCACTTGCTTGAAATGTTGAAGCGATCTTTCTGTGATTATACCAGAAGTGTCAAGTGGTATGCATATATGTATATACGTGGATTAGTACAAACACGTGTAATTCCTTGCTCTTCAGTTGAGAGGGCCAGTATCCATGAACACTAATACCCAGATCTTGGTTTGTTAATATTCTTCAATTTAAAAAATCGTGCTCCTTGGATATATGACTAATTCTGGGACTGGGGTAGAAAATATACAAGATGAGCTTAGAATATCTTATAGTTCCAGAAAGTGACAAGGTACTCAACACACACACACGCACACATACACACAAAATTATGGTGGTATGCTAAAGGGATACTGGTACCAACTGAAAGAGTTACTTGCTAAAGTTGGAACAATTTGAGGAATCAAGTATTGGATTATAACCCAAAGTATAAAGTAAATATCCATGAGTTCATGCTAATAAAAATAAATGATTGAATAAATAAATGTGGGAGAAGAGACAAATTTCCTAGGCAAAAGAGTTACAAATAATTGAAACAGATATTCCATCCTCAAGGATATGAATCTTAGGTCCATACTCGTTCACTGTGTGCCGCTTATAGAGACTTTCTTCCCAATAGTACAGTACGGAGAGGGAGAAAAAAGAAAGTAACTTTATACTGCAGAAAGTTGCAAACACTACCTCAAGCCAGATGATCAATGTTAACATGAAGAGTAGTAACTCGTATTAATAATATGTAGCCCCGATATGATGTGATGAGAATGCATTTTACCTCTGCAGCCTTCCTCAAAATATATTATACTAGTATAATTATAAGAAAAACATTAAAACCCATTTGAAAGGAATTCTATAAACCATCTGACATAATCTTTAAAACTGTAAGGTCATCAAAAACAAGGGAAGTCTCAGAACTGACACAGCCAAGAAGAGCCTAGGGAGACATAATAACTAAATGTAATATGCTACATTGAGTGGGATGCTACAACACAAAAAGACATTAGGGAAGAAAAACTGCAGAAATCTGAATAAAGTATGGATTATATTTATTTATTTTTTAAATATTTATTTATTTGTTTGTTTTCTTTGGGTCTTAGTTGCGGCAGGCAGGCTCTTTAGTTGTGGCTCACTGGCTCCCTAGTTGTGGCATGTGAACTTTTAGTTGTGGTATGCATGTGGGATCTAGTTCCGGGACCAGAGATCGAACCCAGACCCCCTGCATTGGGAGCATGGAATCTTAACCACTGCCCCACCAGGAAAGTCCCTGGATTATATTTAATAATAATATATTTATGTTAGTTCATTAATTGGTTATACAGGAATTCCCTGTATTATCTTTGCAATAATTTTGTAAATCAAAAACTGCTCTACAATAAAAAATATTAAAAATATACAGAACCATACACGAATATAACAAAAGCTCAGCTTCAGTAATCATTAGGAAAATGCAGACTAATGCCATGATGCAAGATGACTGTCCACCTACAGAATAGCTTACATAATAAAGACAGAATGGCAACAGTTGGCGAGGATATGAAACAAAGGAGCCACTCGTGAACTACTTTGAGAGTTTTTCCTGTCAAATCTCTTTGGAAAAGAGAGGTATCTATTAAAGCTGAATCTATGAGCATCATATACAATAGCATTAATATGTTTATCAAAGATACATTCCTAGTAGCACTGCAGAGTAGGCCAAAACTGAAAAAGAATCCAAATTTCAATCAAACTATCATGGAAAAATAAATTATGACATAATTACACAATGGAATACATCACAACAAAAATGAACCACAACTACAATAAAAATCCTGTATGATGAATGGTGTTTATCAAAAGGAGTCAGACACCAAAAAGTGCATACATTATAGTTCCATTTCTAAAACAGGCAAAACTAATATGTAGGATATAATCATTAGAGTGGTAGTCACTAGAGGGGTCATAACAGAGTCTTTGGAGGTCCTGGTAATATTCTATGCAGTGGTCTAAGTCTGCTCACATGGGTATATTTACTCAGAGAAAAATTCACGGACCTAGACTTAGTGTCAGTTCCTACTGATGCTCTAGTTTATCCTACATAGTGTTTTATGCTCTGGTCTGCATGATGGAGGCTCGAAGATTGCTTCAAACTTTATATGCAGCTGCCTAAATTAATTTTAAGTACCAACTAATATTTATTGCGTAGTTATTGTATGTTGCCTTAGCAGGTTCATCCCATTTAAATCTCATGACAGTCCTGTGAGGTGGATATTATCCTAATTTTATGGGCAGGAGGAATTAAAGGATACGCACAGAAATGCAACTCATGGGTTACAAAAGCAAATATACAAGTGTATGTTGTATCACTTCCTAAATAAAACTCTGCCAATTCATTTCAAGAAAACAATATTAATTTGAAGTTTCTATGCTAAAACACAAGTGATGCTAAAATTTATAAGATTAATATTATTTCTGATTTTACAGATAATAGCTATGAGAGTCCTTGTCAGTTGGTCATTTGATTGAGAAAGGAACACAGCAGACATGATGCCTGACCATATGGAATTTCAGCGTTGTAGGGAACACAGAAATTATGTGTGATAAGAAAAATATAGATGTTATATTTCTAACTTCTCTGTCACAAGGAAACAGTTTATAGACATTAGCGGGAACAGCTAAAATTATTGAAAGTGGATGATTTGCAAATGCACCCTCATTTTTCTATGAACTAAAAGTCTCATTTCAAAAGTTATAATGATAGATATGCAAGGAAGAAGTAACTAAGCCCTATCACTCATTTTATAGTATCATAAAACATGCTTTGCTTTGTTAGTATCATTAGCATAAATCAATGTACCATGCCTATTATCTATAGAGGAAGTTTTCATATCATTTAACGCCAATGTAAAAAAAAATTATTTTTGTTTTCATATTGGTGTTTGTTCCCCCAATGTGAAAGAGAGTTGAATTCATATAACAACCTTATTGCCACCAAAAAGGCTTAGGATAAGGTAAATTATAAAATAATTTGGGGACTTCTCTGGTGGTCCAGTGGTTAAGAATCCGCCTGCCGGTGCGGGGACACGGGTTCCATCCCTGGTCCAGAACATCCCCCATGCTGCAGAGCAACTAAGCCCATGTGCCACAACTACTGAGCCCACGTGCCACAACTACTGAAGCCCTTGTGCCTAGAGCCTTTGTTCTGCAACAAGAGAAGCCACCGCAACGAGAAGCCCGCGCACCACAACGAAGAGTAGCCCTTGCTCACCGCAACTAGAGAAAGCCCGCGCGTAGCTACAAAGACCCAGCGCAGCCATAAATAAATAAATAGTTTAAAAAATAATTCAATCATTGTCATCATGTCATGAATTCATTTAAATTGTAACATTTTAGTACATATTTACCCAAGGGGAGAAGATATGGCTAGTTAGGAACTTTTCACCTTCTTCTTTTAGTTAGAGAACTTATTTAATCATCAATATTTGTATAAACTCTATGTTATTGCCATCTATATAGGAGCTCTGTGTGCAGCTTTAATATGGTTATAGGGAATGATGCTCTCTAGAATGGATGAATTATGGGCAGTATAATTGCCATTTCATATGTGATGGTACTCAAAGTCCTATTTTATGGCTCGTTCACTCTTTTGTGAAGTACTTATTGAAAAATTACTATGCACGAGGCACAAAACAGACCAAGATCCCTGCCCTTGAACAACTTATTTTGGAGTGGCAGAAGATTGCAGGCAATATACAGTAAACATTATACAAAATGTGAAATATATGTATCTCAGTAGGTGATAATACAGTGTAAAATTAGGACACATAGATAAGGGTTGGGGGCATCACAAGTGCTGGGGGTGAGAGTTTTTGTTTAAAAAGGGCTCCCAGTCACTCTCATTTAGAAATGAGATTTGATTAAGGGAAGTGAGGCACAAAGCCACACAAATATTTGGGTAAGTTGGTTGTATTCCAACCAGAAGAAATATTTAGAACAAAGGTTCTAAGAATGCAGCCTATTAAACCAAGTGCAAGGTGGTCAGAGTGATGGGGCAGGAAGAAGAAGGAGAAACGTGGTAAGGGATAAAATAAGACCAAAATTATGTGAGGGAGTGACAGGTGTAGCATATGGCTGACTTGCTTATGGGTACTCTTGTTAATTAAATAAGAAGTTAGGGGTTAAAAAAGGCACTGAGAGCAAAACTAGTTGTACATGTATACCAATTATAAACATGCAATGAATCATGTTAGAATTTTATGGAGATTCATCAAGTATAGAGTTTAGCTACATGCTGAATGGCAAGTGTTAAAATCAATATTTATTGAAAGATAAATATCACCATTATAGGCTGAAGATAACGAAATAACCTAGAATTTTATCAACATTTTAATTTAGTTTTACAATTATATATTGTAAATGTCATAGGCTATTTATAAAGGTTTAGCATTGTACTGCAGGCAGAGTAATTTATCAACACTGTCAGTTGTGCTGCTGCTGTGTTCACTCTGCTCCTTCTTTGCACAACTAGACTTCACATTCACTTTTAACAAAGTCACCTGGAGGAGAAAGTATACTTTTGGCCAGATGTGTAAGAGTATGTTTCTGATGATGGTGAGGTTGATCCTATTTGTCCCCGAGTAAAGATTTATTTACTAGATTTGAAAATTACAACCCTGAAGATGATTACAATGCTGAAGGTGATTTAATCAAAGCAGTCATACAAACTAAAACTTTGGTACTGCATGAACAAGATGCTTTCTAAATATTTCAGAAGTAGATTTGAGACTCATTTTCTCATTTGTATTTCTATTTCCAATAATTTTGCATGTATTTGCTGCTTTATATAGTCAAATAAAAAAAGTTTACCCTTAAACCTTAAATGTAGAAATGTGGCAAAGGAGCAGTATAATTGGCTTTTGAGATAAAGAAAAATCACTTTAAAATTTCTCCTCTGTGTCTTAGCTTTCAGTGCTTACGCACCAATTTCATCCTGTCCTGTAGAGTAGGTTCTTTATACCAGAGATCATGAAGAAATACGTGCAGTCTCTGGAAATGTCACTTTAGTATTTCCTCATCAGGTTCCAACAAGCAAACTAATTGGTTGTTAGCAGGTCCTGCTACGTGCTATATTGTAATCTATAAGACGTGAAGGGTTTCTTTTGTTCAAGCAACCCCTTTAATGTGTAATGTAACTTATCTTATTTAAAATGTCTTATTTGAGCATCCTGCATGGGAGCATGACAAACTGGTTCTAAAACCTCTTGTATATCATGTAGTTTGTCTTTGGCTTAAGATAAATGATGGAAGCCATCTATTATTTGCTTATAGCCAAGGATTGTATTACATTATACTCTTCCTATATTTACTTCTTAAAATATTTATTTATAGTCTTTAACATATATATTTAGGTGGAGGTATGGCATGAAAATGAGAAGTACTAATTATATTCACAGTAGTGTTGAGATCAAAGACCTTTAATAGATTCCTTCTCCAGTTGACTGATACTAAGCATGGCCCTTTCCCTCATTTTAACCAATGCAATGTGTGTAAATTACTGAGGCCACTTCTGAGGAGTGGTATTAGGACCTATCACGTTGTGCTTTTTTCCCTCTGTCATGATGATGTCATATCCCAGGTCTGGAATACTCTTTTAGCCCATGTCCCGAAATGGTGTAAATATATAAAGCAGAGCCCATAGTAGACCGATAGGCAATAGGAACAAACCACAAACTGATGTACAAAGGATATATATTGTGAGCAAATGTTAAACTTTTGTAAGACTTTGTATTGTAATAATTTGACTTGTTACTGCAGTATAACCTAGCAGAAGGTCACTAAATATAAATGCAAGTAGACTTACCTTAATAAAAAGTTAAAAATTATGTTAAAAAGCACTTGTTTGGAGAGCAGAAGTGTAATGGAGAGGAATCTTTTAATGGTGGCTAGAAAAAAAGAATGAAATGACAATTTATACTGTGGTAAAACATTCAGCAAATTTTTTGCCTGCAAACATTTGGATGATGTGTTCTGTATCTATGAAGTTTAGTCCTAATAAATCAGTTAGGAAGCAGATTGTTATGGTGTGTTTTGGCTGAATTATCTGTAGTATACAAAGAAGGAGAGAGTTTCACAAGTCCTCCATTGGTCAGGTGTACAGTTTGGACAGATGTTCAGTATTAAACTAATAGCTGCTTTTTGCAATGAGGATAGCTGGTAGTTATGTCAGGGAAGCCGCAAGTTCAAATCCCGGAAGTGGAGGCTATCTTCCACTGGAGGTTGTAATTGGCAAAATCACTGGTCACAGAGTTTGTACAGTCTCCAATGTACAAAAAGTCCAATAGAGTGTAGGTCTCATTTTTGGTGATAAGAAACCTAAGAGACAGCAGTTATTCTTTGACTACCATAAGAATTGAGATACGTGAATCCATGCAAAAAGCTTTTGAATTTTGTTAGGGTTTATTAGCCACTCCTGGTGCTGGAGGTATGACAACTCCAAAGACACCACTTGGGTCTGCCTTTCCCGAGGGTCCTACATTTTCATGTTAGTCTGCTCTCAGATTTTAGCAATTTGTTAAATGTTGTACTCGGTTTTGTATCATTCACCTGTAAGTTGGCCCTGCCTTTTGCTGTGCTCTGCTCTAGGTCAGTCAGTGCTTTTGTCCCATCTCTCCTTGATGGCACCTGTCTTCCCTTAAATTACAGGTAGTTATTTTCAGTATGACCTCAGATGCGCTCAAGAAAAGTTGTGGTATACAGATTATCTGACTTTTCATTGTCATTAGTTTGTCTGTGCCATTCTCTCTAAGTTTCTATATCTTTAAGCAGAAGCTTGAAGTCCATAAGATAGCTTTTATTAAAATACAAATCATGATTTGGACTTTATGTATGCATGAATTAATGAGGCTAGTCTGTTGTAGACATACACCTATCAGTCATCATAACAACCAAATGAGACAACCTGGTTAAACTCAACAATACAAGACAGAGGATGGGGGTGGGAATTAAATTGATATATATGATTCCCTCAAGCCTAAGAGTTAACATATAAAACTTCTAACTATTTCTTGACAGTAAACAAGGAACATTTAAGTAAACTCTACTAAATTCTACTGGCTAACAAATTTTAGTTTTCTAATCTTTATTTTCTAAAAATAAAGGGGAAATTTTCTCCTATTCCATTTCAGTGTATACTTTACCTGTGTGTTTTATTTTTACCACTGACTCTACATTTGTAACTTAGGTTTTATAGTTCCTGTTTTACCCAAACTTAATTTAGTAAAAGGTTAGTGCAAAAAGGAATAAAATTGTATCAAGGTTGATTGAATATGAACAAGTAGCTACCTTGCAAGTAAAACAGGAAAGTGATGTATTCATCAGTAAATTTTGTAGGGCGATGTGAACCAAATGAGTTGAACACAAGAATGAATAGAATATGTTATTGCGCCAACATATACATCCTTTCATTAGAGCCACCGTCTTTAGGCTCTCATTACTGAGAAAAATTGGGAGTACTCCTATTCCTATATGAAGGTTGCTCGTTTAATTACTCAGTGTGATACAAAAGATTTTGACAGAAATTAACGAAGACATCTATCACGAAGGTCCTATTGGGTCAACTCTAACAATTAGTAATGTCCAGCCATTGCTTCATTGCCCAGTACTTCAATTATTTTAATAGTTTCTTAATCATGTTACTTCACAAAACCATTACTTACCATAGTGAAACTGACAACTACTGCATCATAAACATTCATACCAAAGAGGAATGAATTTGTAAGACATGGTCACATAAATCATTTCCTCAAATATTTTGCTTACTACTATGCACTAGATTCATGAAAACTTATTTTCAGGCATATGCATGTACACTGAACCATTTTGGGAGATTTAAATTTGACTTTAATACAGCAGTGTATTTGATACCTTCTTAATCTCCTTAAACTGACTGCATGCTGTTTAGACAAGTGCTGGTTGATATGGTATTTATGCAAACACCAAAGGTCTCTGTAAAACATTATAAAATATTATGAATGGAAATGGATTCAGCAAGTTCTGGTGGGCACGGGGTGTGTGAAGATAGCAAAACCATGTCTCAAACCCTTAGCAGATAGCGTTCAAACACAATCCATGGTGATTTTTCAGTTCCTTGTAGAACCAGAGCTGTTGCGTTGAGCTGCTGTGATATTGCCCCATAGTGTTGTGTACCTTGAGGTAACTTGGCAAAAGAAATGACGTTTTGCTGGTGTGAGGGAGGAGTAGGGACAAAGAAAAAAAGGTTTCAATTCCAGAGGCATAGAGGACTCCAAAAATTCCTTCTGTTACTTTAGGCTAGGCTTGCAAGTCTCAATAGCCTAGTTGACCTATCTGCAAAATACAGATAAGAATATTTGCTTCATGCCTGTCTTCAAGTTCTGTGAAATTCTTGAAAGGAATAAATGTTATAAAGGATCATATATTAGTGGAATGTGGCAGCTGTAGTCTAATTTAGTTGAATTATTCTGAAAATGAAGCCCATTCTCCACAGCATAATATGGAATTTAACTTTACTGTAGAAAAGAATTTTTAAGGAGGTATTTGTTGTTAGCATGGTGTGATTTCTTCAGAAAAAAATAACTTTCCCCAAATTATTAATGATCTTTAAAGGATAATAAAAACTAACACTATTAAAAGTTAAATACTACTATATACCTCAATTTGTAATAATTTGTTGAGTTTTCAGAGTTGTTTATTCTACAGATTTTTGTATTTTTTTAATAAGCACTTAAAGGAGATATGCAAATTTTTATAGGATGAAACTACTCACATAGGAGACACTATATTAGTTCATAACCAGGCCAGTAGCAGGGCATTTTTTTGGAGGTGGGGTGACAATAAAACTCTTAAATATTCATTCTGAGCCTTGTCTTTCACTTTCATATATTTCAGCTTTGAATACACATTGATTCTTTTGCCCCTATTTGTTAAGTTTGGAATAAAATCAAATACATTCTTTAGGTAAATAATAGAGTATGTAATTTTTCCTTATTCCTTAAAAATAGGGATAAATAAGGGATAGTAAGAATTCATGGTAATTTGAGGTTGAAAATTTTAGTACTTTTCAAAAATAAAAAATGATTTCAGGGCTTCCCTCGTGGCGCAGTGGTTGAGAGTCCGCCTGCCGATGCAGGAGACAGGGGTTCATGCCCCGGTCTGGGAAGATCCCACATGCCGCGGAGCGGCTGGGCCCAGGAGCCATGGCCGCTGAGCCTGCGTGTCCGGAGCCTGTGCCCTGCTACGGGAGAGGCCACAACAGTGAGAGGCCCGCATACCACAAAAAAACAAAAACAAAAACAAAAATGATTTCAAATATAACTTGTTGTAAGCTGAATTGTGTCTGCCCTCTCCCCCAAATTTCATATGTTGAAGTTCTAACCCCCAGTACCTCAGAAGGTGATTGTCTTTGGTCTTTAAATAGGTAATTAATTTAAAATGGGGTCATCAGGGTGGGCCTTAATTAATATGACTGGTGTGGTGTCCTTATAATCAGAGAGAATGAGTATGCAGATATACACAGAGGGATGAAATATGAAGACACAGGGAGGAGAAGACAGCCATCTACAAGGCAAGGAGAGAGGGCTCAGGAGAAACCAAATATGCCAGCAACTTGATCTCAGATTTCTAGCCTCCAGAATTGTGAGAAAATAAGTTTCTGTTATTTAACCCATTCAGTCTATGGTATAATACTTTGGTAATAACGTATACATACATATGAATTACATTTCCTGAACTGTTATTTTGCTTTAAGAAATTTTCTCAATAAGTCACTCAAATACCTGCTTCCTTTACAACAAATCAGTGTTAATCAGAGATGTTGAATCTTCCTAATACTTTATGAATATAGGATATACTGAATACTCACAGTATACCTCTGTGCCACTTTGATCCTCAAGCTCTGCATTTGTAATTACGTTATTTTCTTTTATAAGAAAGGAAGAAAAGAAGAAGGGGTATGAAGAGAAGGGAAATTATAGAAAGGGAGAGAGGGGAGGGAGAAAAGAAAGCTAGAGTAACATGCTCATTTAAAGGAGTATGTTTGACCCGCTACTCTTTAAAATATTAAGCTGAATCTACATAATGTAAACATTAATTGGAATGGTTGTACTATTTCTAAAAAGAACTCAAGTATTATATCTCTCTCTATCACTAAAATGAAGACATGACCAGTAGAATAAAGAAGGAGTCACAAGAAAATAATCATTTGTAGTATAAGGAAGACCAAGAAAAATATACCTCCTCTTCTCAATTATTAACAACAAAAAAAAGCAATCCTATATGAACCTCATCTCATATGGGGACAAACACAAGAAACTACAAACAAATATATCTCCAGTGCAGAAAAAATGGTGCAGTTTAATAATTTACGTTATACAAGTAACTAAATTTTTAGGAAGATTCAACTTGCAATGCTAATTAAAAAATGCAAATGGAGCCCATGGAATTTATACATGATGACACATGACAGACAGAAGAAAAATAGACTCATTTTGAGAAAATTAGAAAATAAGGAAGGGAGATACTTATTCTAAAGGAAACTTGTGAACAATAAAATATTAATTATGGATTAAAAAAGCACTTCATTAGAGAAGTTTTAAACTTAACTTTGTTGTTTAAAATCTACAAAGCAGGGAATCAAATCAGTAATATAAAGGATAACTGGAGAGGTCCATTAGGAATATGCAATAAAATGAAGAGAGATGATAGTATGGGATAAAATATTACAAGTACTGAGAGTAGAAAACAGAATAAACGTAGAGAAAATGAATGTGTCTGCTAAAGATGTAACACAAGAAAAATACTTGATAAACCTATAGCTGAAGAAAACTTCTCTGGGGATAAAACAGTAAGGAAGATCCAGTTCCTACATCACATGCTAGTGGTGTAAACAGTCAAATAAACATTGAAAAACCATCCCGTGCTTTAATAGGCTTATACCCGGGATCCTACTGAGCACAGTTTATGGGCACCTTAACCGTAATTATGAAAACTGGATAAAACTTTGCACAGAGATAATATGTAAAGTACTGGAGAAAGGTTCACATGGAGGTGGTAAAATGAATGTATAAACTTTTAATGCTATAAGAATAGTAATCTCGATCAGTCCCTCCCATCAGGAAACCTGCACAAGCCTCTTAGATAGCCTCATCCACCAGAGGGCAGACAGCAAAAGCAAGAAGAAATACAGTCCTGCAGCCTGTGAAACAAAAAACACATTCACGGAAAGACAGACAAGATGAAAAAGCAGAGGGCTATGTACCAGATGAAGGAACAAGATAAAACCCCAGAAAAACAACTAAATGAAGTGGAGATAGGCAACCTTCCAGAAAAAGAATTCAGAATAATGATAGTGAAGATGATACAGGACCTCGGAAAAAGAATGGAGGCAAAAATCAAGAAGATGCAAGAAATGTTTAACAAAGACCTAGAAGAATTAAAGAGCAAACAGAGATGAACAATACAATAACTGAAATGAAAACTACACTAGAGGGAATCAATAGCAGAATAACTGAGGCAGAAGAACGGATAAGTGACCTGGAAGACAGAGTGGTGGAATCCACTGCTGTGGAACAGAATAAAGAAAAAAGGATGAAAAGAAATGAAGACAGCCTAAGAGACCTCTGGGACAACATTAAACACAACATTCACATTATAGGGGTCCCAGAAGGAGAAGAGAGAGAGAGGACCAAGGAAAATATTTCCAGAGATTATAGTGGAAAACTTCCCTAACATAGGAAAGGAAATAGCCACCCAAGTCCAGGAAACACAAAGAGTCCCATACAAGATAAACCCAAAGAGAAACACACCGAGACACATAGTAATCAAATTGGCAAAAATTAAAGAAAAAGAAAAATTATTGAAAGCAGCAAGGGAAAAATGACAAATAACATACAACGGAACTCCCATAAGGTTAACAGTTGATTTCTCAGCAAAAACTCTACAAGCCAGAAGGGAGTGGCATGATATACTTAAAGTGATGAAAGGGAAGAACCTATAACCAAGATTACTCTACCCAGCAAGGATCTCATTCAGATTCGATGGAGAAATCAAAAGCTTTACAGACAAGCAAAAGCTAAGAGAATTCAGCACCACCAAACCAGCTCTACAATTAATGCTAAAGGAACTTCTCTAAGTAGGAAACACAAGAGAAGAAAAGGAGCTACAAAAACAAACACAAAACAATTAAGAAAATGGTCATAGGAACATACATATCGATAATTACCTTAAATGTGAATGGATTAAATGCTCCAACCAAAAGATACAGGCTCGCTGAATGGATACAAAAACAAGACCCATATATATGCTGTCTACAAGAGACCCACTTCAGACCTAGGGACACATACAGACTGAAAGTGAGGGGATGGAAAAAGATATTCCATGCAAGTGGAAATCAAAAGAAAGCTGGAGTAGCAATACTCATATCAGATAAAATAGACTTTAAAATAAAGAATGTTACAAGAGACAAGGAAGGACACTACATAATGACCAAGGGATCAATCCAAGAAGAAGATATAACAATTATAAATGTATATGCACCCAACATAGGAGCACCTCAATACATAAGGCAACTGCTTACAGCTATAAAAGAGGAAATCGACAGTAACACAATAATAGTTGCGGACTTTAACACCTCACTTACACCAATGGACAGATCATCCAAAATGAAAATAAATAAGGAAACAGAAGCTTTAAATGACACAAGAAACCAGATAGATTTAATTGATATTTATAGGACATTCCATCCAAAAAGAGCAGATTACACTTTCTTCTCAAGTGTGCATGGAACATTCTCCAGGATTACATCTTGGGTCACAAATCAAGCCTCAGTAAATTTAAGGAAACTGAAATCATATCAAGCATGTTTTCTGACCACAACACTATGAGATTAGAAATGAATTACAGGGCAAAAAAACGTAAAAAACACAAACACATGGAGGCCAAAGACTACGTTGCTAAATAACCAAGAGATCACTGAAGAAATCAAAGAGGAAATAAAAAAATACCTAGAGACAAATGACAATGAAAACACGACAATCCAAAACCTATGGCATGCAGCAAAAGCAGTTCTAAGAGGGAAGTTTATAGCTATACAAGCCTACCTCAAGAAATAAGAAAAATCTCAAATAAACAATCTAACCTTACACCTAAAGGAACGAGAGAAAGAAAAACAAACACAACCCAAAGTTAGCAGAAGGAAAGAAATCATAAAGATCCGAGCAGAAATAAATGAAATAGGAACAAATAAAACAATAGCAAAGATCAATAAAACTAAAAGCTGGTTCTTTGAGAAGATATACAAACTTGATAAATCGTTAGCAAGACTCATCAAGAAAAAGAGGGAGAGGACTCAAATCAATAAAATTAGAAATGAAAAAGAAGTTACAACAGACACCACAGAAATACAAAGCATCCTAAGAGACTACTACCAGCAACTCTATGCAAATAAAATGGACAACCTGGAAGAAATAGACAATTCTTAGAGAGGCATAACCTTCCAAGACTGAACCAGGAAGAAATAGAAAATATGAACAGACCAATCACAAGTAATGAAATTGAAACTGTGATTAAAAATCTTCCAAAAATCAACAGTCCAGGACCAGATGGCCTCACAGGTGAATTCTATCAAACATTTAGAGAAGAGCTAACACCCATCCTTCTCAAACTCTTCCAAAAAATTGCAGAGGATGGAACACTACCAAACTCATTCTATGAGGCCACCATCACCCTGATACCAAAACTAGACAAAGATACTACAAAAAAAGAAAGTTACAGACCAAGATCACTGATGAATATAGATGCAGAAATCCTCAACAAAATACTAGCAAACAGAATCCAACAACACATAAAAGGATCATACACCATGATCAAGTGGGATTTACCCCAGGGATGCAAGGATTCTTCAATATATGCAAATCAATCAATGTGATCCACCATATTAACAAATTGAAGAACAAAAACCTTCTCAATAGATAAAGAAAAAGCTTTTGACAAAATTCAACACCCATTTATGATAAAAACTCTCCAGAAAGTGGGAATAGAGGGAACCTACCTCAACATAATAAAGGCCATATATGACAAACCCACAGCAAACATCATTCTCAATGGTGAAAAACTGAAAGCATTTCCTCTAGCATCAGGAACAAGACAAGGATGTCCACTCTCACCACTATTATTCAACATAGTTTTGGAAGTCCTAGCCAAGGCAATCAGAGAAGAAAAAGAAATAAAAGGAATACAAATTGGAAAAGAAGAAGTAAAACTGTCACTCTTTGCAGATGACATGATACTATACATAGAGAATCCTAAAGATGCCACCAGAAAACTACTAGAGCTAATCAATGAATTTGGTAAAGTTTCAGGATACAAAATTAATGCACATAAATCTCTGGCATTCCTATACACTAATGATGTAAAATCTGAAAGAGAAATTAAGGAAACACTCTCATTTACCATTGCAACAAAAATAATAAAATACCTAGGAATAAACCTTCCTAGGGAGACAAAAGACCTGTATGCAGAAAACTATGACACTGATGAAGGAAATTAAAGATGATACCAACAGATGGAGAGATATACCATGTTCTTGGATTGGAAGAATCAATATTGGTAAAATGACTATACTACCCAAAGCAGTCTACAGATTCAATGCAATCCCTATCAAATTACCAATGGCATTTTTTACGGAACTAGAACAAAAAATCTTAAAATTTGTATGGAGACACAAAAAACCCCGAATAGCCAAAGCAGTCTTGGGAGAAAAAAACGGAGCTGGAGGAATCAGACTCCCTGACTTCAGACTATACTACAAAGCTACAGTAATCAAGACAATATGGTACTGGCACAAAAACAGAAACATAGATCAATGGAACAAGATAGAAAGTCCAGCGGTAAACCCACGCACCTATGGTCAAGTAATCTATGACAAAGGAGGCAAGGATGTACAATGGAGAAAAGACAGTCTCTTCAACAAGTGGTGCTGGGAAAACTGGACAGCTACATGTAAAAGAATTAGATAAGAACACTCCCTAATACCATACACAAAAATAAATTCAAAATGGATTAGAGACCTAAATGTAAGACCAGACACTATAAAACTGTTAGAGCAAAACAGGAAGAACACTGTTTGACATAAACCACAGCAAGATCTTTTTTGATCCACCTCCTAGAGTAGTGGAAATAAAAACAAAAATGAACAAATTAGACCTAATGAAACTTTAAAACTTTTCCAGAGCAAAGGAAACCATAAACAAGACGAAAAGACAACCCTTAGAATGGGAGAAAATATTTGCAAATGAATCAACGGACAAAGGATTAATCTCCAAAATATATAAAGAGCTCATGCAGGTCAATATTAAAGAAACAACCCAATCCAAAAATGGGTAGAAGACCTAAGTAGACATTTCTCCAAAAAAGACATACAGATGGCCAAGAAGCACATGAAAAGCTGCTCAACATCACTAATTATTAGAGAAATGCAAATCGAAACTACAATGAGGTATCGCCTCACACCAGTTAGAATGGGCATCATCAGAAAATCTACAAGCAACAAATGCTGGAGAGAGTGTGGAGAAAAGGGAACCCTCTTGCACTGTTAGTGGGAATGTAAACTGATAGAGCCACTATGGAGAACAGTATGGAGGTTCCTTAAAAAACCAGAAATAGAATTACCATATGATCCAGCAATCCCACTACTGGACATATACCCAAAGAAAACCACAATTCAAAAAGACACATGCACCCCAATGTTCATTGCAGCACCATTTACAATAGCCAGGTAGGTCATGGAAGCAACCTAAAAGCCCATCGACAGACGAATGGATAAAGAAGAGGTGGTACATATATACAATGGAATATTACTCAGCCATAAAAAGGAACGAAATTGGTTCATTTGTTGAGACGTGGATGGATCTAGAGACTGTCATACAGAGTGAAGTAAGTTAGAAAGAGATAAACAAATATCGTATATTAACGCATATATGTGGAACCTAGAAAAATGGTACACATGAACCAGTTTCCAGGGCAGAAACTGAGACGCAGATGTAGAGAGCAAATGTATGGACACCAAGGGGGGAAGCGGCAGGGGGGTGGGCATGGTGGTGTGATAAATTGGGCGATTGGGATTGACATGTATACACTGATGTGTATAAAACTGCTGACTAATAAGAATCTGCTGTATAAAATAATAAAATAAAATTTTAAAAAATGGTAATAATCTCATTTAGTGGTAACCAGTGGTATCATATTTATGTTTTAATTTTTTATGTTGATACAATTCAAAACATCCTGAAATTCATGATTTAATTCCTGAAAGCTGTAGCGTTTTTCACAAATCCCGCATATTTCAGTTTTGTGTAATAAAATGTGACAGCATTTCAAAACAATAAAAACATTTTTTTTCAAAATTTTGCAATGGATACTTTTTTGTTTACTCATGTTATGGAATTTTAGTATTTAAATTTGTAAGTATTCAATTGATCATTGAAAAATCACTTAACCAGTATGACAATATTAAATTTTGGGACCTGTAAACATCACAATATCTAAGACAAGAAAATTGGAGAGAGGGGTGAAATAGGTTTAAGAGATTAAAAGGTACAAGCTACTAAGTATAAAATAAATAAGTTACAAGGATGTAATGTTTAGCACAGAGAATATTGCCAATATTTTATGATAACTATATGTAGTATAATCTGTAAAAACATCCAATTACTATGTTGTACACCTGTAACAAATGTAATATTTTAAGTCAACTATACTTTACTAAAACGTAAAATAAAATAAAATAAATAAGACAAGAAGATTACCAACTGTTGGGACTCCTGTTGGCTAGAATACAAATTAGAGTATTATACAAAATAGAGTAAATACAATATATCGGAAAACACCAAATTGATTTATTATTAGGAAATAAAATAATTTGTATTTTTTATTTTATTTCCTAATAATATGTATACATAATATCAATGCCATTTGTTATCTTCTGTGTCAGACTATCTCCATTTAATAGTCTATTCTGCCAATTCTTTGCCATGATAATTGGAAAATTTATTTATTAACCTCTCTGTGCTTCAAGTTTCTTGAGTATTTAACAGAATTGTTGTGAAGGCTGACTGGATTCATAAAAGATTGTTGGCTTAAAGATGGGTACAAATCTTCTGCCTCTCCTTAAACCAAAAGGCGGAATCTATTTTCTCTCTTCTGGATTCTACACTGTCCTAAAATTGCCTTGACTCGCAGAATGTGGCAGAAGTGATGCTGTGTTACTTCTGAATCTGGGCTTTAAGCAATCTTCCACTTTTACATGCTCGGGTTGTTTCTTCTTAGTATGTGGTTCCTGTGCTATCAGAAGCCCAAGCCCTAGGAGAGGCCCTGTGAAGGAGAGCCCAGTGCTCTGCTCCATGGTTGCAGCTGAGTTTCCAGCCTACAGCGAACACCAACTAGTTGTCAGCCATATGAGAAATCATCTTGGATGTTGCAGCTAAGTTGAGCATCCAGATGACTGCAGTCACAGCTGATACTGCATAGAGCAGAAGAACCACCCAGCTGGACCCAGTAAACCCACAGCACCATTAAAATGATAGATTGTTTTTGTTGGCAGTTGGTTTGTTACACATCAGTAAACTTTGAACAGCATCTGCTCCGTGGTATGTTCTCATAAAATTGTAGCTATTGCTATTTTAAAATACTAGGTGTAGATTCCATTTCTGTGCTAGTCCTCTACAGAGTTTGTGACACCTGATAATTTATTCACTGTAATTAATAAATTCCTATGATCATAGAATAATTAAGGATTAGAACTGTATTTCAATAGTTTCTCCTGCACTGAATTCCTCTCTTCTATAACCACCCCTCCACTTTTGAAATCCTTCCTAACATTTTAGGCTGGGTCATTGGTTCCTTTCATCTCAACAGGACATGAATTTTCTTTCTCTAAACATAGCTTGTGCTTCGAAGCTCTATTAGACTATTTACTACATGTTGCCTGTGATTCTAGTTAAACTTACTTGTTTTATTGTAACTTTTTAAAGTAATTGACTGTTTCACTTTTTTTTATTAAGACAGTTTTTTTTTCAAGCAGTTTTAGGTTCGTAGAAAAATTGAGAGGAAGGTAAAGAGATATCTCACATGTCCCTTGCCCACATACAAACTATGTCACTTTTATTGTTCTTCATGGTGCCTAGCATGGACTGGTGGTCAGTACATTCACTTGTGTATGTTTCATATACATATGAATTCTCAATGTCTGATTTGAGGATAATTAAATTTAACTTTACTCAGTGACTTGTCCTCTGGCTGCTATTTCAGATTCCTAAATTGTGCTATTATAGAGCTATGAACCTATAATAAGATATTAGCTAACCAGAGATTTTGTTAAGTTAATTAACTTTTCTGGATAAGGTTTTCCCATCTGTAAAGTGAAGGGTCAGACTAGATGATTTTTTTTTTTTTTTTTTTTTGCGGTACGCGGGCCTCTCACTATTGTGGCCTCTAATGTTGCAGAGCACAGGCTCCGGACACGCAGGCTCAGCGGCCATGGCTCACGGGCCCAGCCACTCTGCGGCATGTGGGATCCTCCCGGACCGGGGCACAAACCCGTGTCCCCTGCATCAGCAGGCGGACTCTCAACCACTGCGCCACCAGAGCAGCCCTAGATGATTTTTTTTTCCTAGATGATTTTTAATAACTCCCAACTAAATAGTTTTGATCTATTGTATTTAGTGAACATAAAGTGACTAGTTAAATAATCATCTTAGTAACGAAACCAAAGTAGAAAGCCAACAAGATAATTTATCTTTTGTAACTAAAAAGAAGAACGTTTAATTATCATATAGTTCTCTGAATTTTATTTTCTGTTTATAGCTAGATGCTATATATAGAGAGATGTTACCTATATAGTTTCTCACTATCTGTTATGTTTTATATTTTGCTTAGTAATGAGCTCACTATTTCTTAAAACAATATAGATGTGTGTGTATATATATATATATATATATATGTGTGTGTGTGTGTGTGTCTGTGTGTGTGTGTACCCACTTGTATATATGTATGTAAATTTTGGTGTTCTCTCCCAATAACGACATAATATTCCTTTCCAGTGCATCAGATTTAATGGCTACCAGGCATCCCTTTTCCAATACTTATTAATCCCAGAGTAATTTAAATATGATAATCATCATATGGCAAATTTTAGAAGAATATATGGACGATTGGAAAGAGTGTAGTATCAGAATCAAAATCCAACTTATAAGGAGATGCTTCGAGAAAAAAAAAATCATGATCCTGCTCTCACAGTCCTCCTCTTAATTTTACTCTCCTCCAATTATCATGTTGAACTGAAAGACATGTAACTGGTATTATTTTGTTTAGTGAGTTTGTCTTATGTTTTGATATTTGAACTTTGCATGTCATGTTTACCCTTTAAAAATATGCAGTCAATATGAAGCTAATTCTGATCTTTGGATCTTTTTTTCAAAATTCACAAGTCAGACACAGGGCACAAACATATTCCATATGCAGATTTAATAATGTTTCTCATTTGATTACTAAATGTAGAATCTATCTTGGTAGCCGTTTAATATTCAGTTAAATTTACTTAGCAAAAGGCTTACTAATATATCCTTATTGAACGTCTCCTCAATAAAATGTTATCATTTTAACAAGGTGGTTCTCAACTTTGGGTAATTTTGTCTCACCATGGAATATTTGGTTTTGTCCAGAGACATTTTTGATTGTCATCACTGTGGAGTTTGCATGGGTGCTACTGGCGTCTAGAAGATGAAATCCAGGCATGCTACTAAACATCCTATAATGTGCAGGACAGCCCCTATAACAAATAATTATCCAATCCCAAATGTCAATAAGGCTGAGTCTGTGAAATCCTGATTTAGCATTATAAAAAGGAAAATGTCTTGAGGGATGAGGAAAGAGATTTCTTTCTTGTTCTAATACCTGAATAAAAAAAATGTTTTTATTTAGTTATCAAAGTGATATTATTTTATACCAGAACAGTGCATTTCAAAATATGACACAGATCAGTTGCTAACTATAAAACATCATTAAATGTTCTATTTACAAATTAGTAAAAATCCAGCAGTAATATTTCAACATTGGGGATTTTCTCTTCAACATTAGGCAGTTGAAATGAGGATCCGATTGAAACAAAATTCACTTGATGAGATTTTCCTAATAAGAGAAATTCTCCATGTTGTTTTTACCAAATAATTTTCTCCCTTCCTCCAAACTTTTTTTTTTTTTTTTTTTTTTTTTGCGGTACGCGGGCCTCTCACTGTTGTGTCCTCTCCTGTTGCAGAGCACAGGCTCCGGACGCGCAGGCTCAGCGGCCATGGCTCACGTGCCCAGCTGCTCTGCGGCATGTGGGATCTTCCCGGACCGGGGCACGAACCCGTGTCCCCTGCATCGGCAGGCGGACTCTCACTGCACCACCAGGGAAGCCCCAAACTAATTTTTTAATGTTCATAGCTAGTATTAACTAATTTTACCTCTAGATTATACTCATTAATTGGTAAAGTAAAATGCTAATTAGGCTTATAGAGAACTTTAAAAACCGAGCAAATGGTTTACAAGAAAAATTAGCAGACCAAAGAGATAATAAGCACAATATATAATTTATTATGTGCCATTAATTAATCAAATCACCAATATCTGTGACAGGGTAGCCAGATACTAGAAACTACCTCAAATTCATTAAAAATATAATTTCAAATAAATTTTATATTCTTTATATTTAAACTGTACACAAGTTATTATAAACTAGCCTTCTCTTTTAAGTCTTTTGTACCTAAATAAGTATAAGGCAAGCAGTATTAAACAGCTATAGAATTACTTCAAGTTATTATGCCTGTGTCCTAATCTTCCATTGCTTGTTCATCTTTAGCACATTTTTTTACTAGATACATGTTATATTATTATCATTATTATTTTTACTTTCTTCAATTTTTTTATTGGACTATAGCTGATTTACAGTGCTGTGCCAATTTCTGCTGTACAGCAGAGAGACTCAGTTATACACATATAGACATTCATTTTTTTATATTCTTTTCCATTATGGTTTATCACAGGATATTGACTCTAGCTCCCTATGCTATACAGTAGGACCTTGTTGTTTATTCATTCTAAACATAATAGTTTGCATCTACCAACCCCAAACTCCCAGTCCATCCCCCTCCCTCCCACCCACCTTGGAAACCAAAGTCTGTTCTCTGTGACTGAGTCTGTTTCTGTTTTGTAGATAGGTTCGTTTGTGCCATATTTTAGATTCCATGTATAAGTGATAATCATATGGTTTGTCTTTCTCTTTCTGACTTCATTTAGTATGATAATCTCTAATTGCGCCCATGTTGCTGAAAATGCCATTAGTTCATTTTTTATGGCTGAGTAGTATTCCATTGTATATATGTACCACATCTTCTTTATCCATTCATCTATCAATGGACATTTAGGTTGTTTCCATGTTTTGGCTATTGTGAATAGTGCTGCTATGAACACAGGGGTGTGTGTATCTTTTTGAATTATAGTTTTGTCTGGGTATATTCCCAGGAGTGGGATTGCTGGATCACATGGTAATTTTATTTTTAGTTTTCTGAGGAACCTCCATACTGTTTTCCATAGTGGCTGCACCAACTTACATTCCCACCAACAGTGCAGGAGGGTTCCCTTTCCTCCACGTCCTCTCCAGCATTTGTTATTTGTAGACTATTGAATGATGGCCATTTGACTGGTATGAGGTGGTACCCCATTGTAGTTTTGATTTGCATTTCTCTAATAATTAGTGATGTTGAGCATCTTTTCAAGCACACTTATTTTTTATTTTATAGAAGAGTGATTTTTATTTCCCTCTTCATGAGAAAATGTGGCATTACCAGCCAGTGGTCAAAATGACAAGTCACTTATGCTGCCATTTGTAATTCTGCTTTTGAAAACGTTTAATGTTGTGGCTTCAGTTGAAACACATGTTCTCTTCAACATATAAATTGCATCCTCACCTATAACTCCTTGTGCAGTCTTACTTGCGTGAGCTGATTGTCTGTGATCTACAGCTAGAATCATTTTCACAGAAATGAGGGTTCTGTAATGGACCTTCAAAGATCAGAATTCACCCTTGGCAGTGTGTTGACTAATGAACTTGGAAGAAAATAAAAATAAAAATTGATGCAAGGGAGTAGAGTTTTTCACTTAAATTAATCACTTCCACATATGTGAAACCTGTGATTGACCATAAACCAAATAGTTTACTTTATACTTCTCCTTTCTTCTCTTTTAAAATTAGAGTATCAGAAAGGTTCCATTTCTGACCTGTCATGTATGCTAGTTCAGACTGCATGTAGGTCAGCAGCAATATAGCATTAATGTAGGTGATAAATATGCATACTTATCCTTCTAGTTAACTCACTAGGGAGCTCTCTACCAACCAAGAAACTTTACTGGATGGCAATATCCCTAAGCTTCTTGGTTGCACAAACACCCCAGAGGGATCCCTCTCAAATCCCAAATGTTAAGTAACTGCCATTTAATTTCACATTGGACCTTTTGGTGTCCTGCATTTTTTCATCAGATATTTTCAAGCAATTAAATCTTTCTGAAGTTTCTGTTACAGCAGGTAACGGTGTTACAGTGGGTTTGCCATTTATCAGACCATTATCAGACCATTTAACTTGAGTGTAAAGAAATTTTTTCTTCAGATAAAAGCATGGACAAAATCAGGAGATGTCTGTAGATAATGCTAAATAATGCAAAGCATTTCTTGACTGTTCACTGGAAATCCCATATAACAATTTTGCTATTTGGTTATTTTTCCATTTTCTCTATCCTTTTACTTATCTGTAGATGGTATGTATGTTAATATTGTAGCCACTTTTCAGAGAAACAAACATTAAACAACCAAGGCCAGTGGATGGCACTTTATATTTTTAACATCTTTATGGGAGTATAATTGCTTTACATTGTTGTTTTAGTTACTGCTGTATAACCAAGTGAATCAGCTATACGTATACATATATCCCCATATCTCCTCCCTCTTGCGTCTCCCTCCCACTCTCCCTATCCCACCCCCCTAGGTGGTCACAGAGCACCGAGCTGATCTCCCTGTGCTATGCGGCTGCTTCCCACTAGCTGTCTGTTTTACACTTGGTAGTGTAAATATGTCCATGGATGGCACTTTAATACTCCAGAAACTATTTTCTGTTAGACACTGTGCTTACAACTTGAATAATCCATTTCTCACTGACGTGGTTAATCAAAAAGAGTCATTTCTTTATATATTATTTTTCCCCTATCAAGAACTAAAACATTAGCTTTAAAAAAAGTTTAAAAAGACATTTTCTAGTAATTATATTTAAATTATTAAAGTATACTGAAAATGTAGAGATTATTAAATCCTAGATACAGCACTTGGCAATTTTATTACAAACCTTTAATTATTATTAATTTGGCTTAGTCTAGCAGGGGTCTTCTGTCATTTCCTTGTAAAATATTTCATTTAACTGACTCTAGAACTTCTATCAGAATTGTAGGCTTTTGTGTTCGTGCATGTAGGTGTATGTTTGTGTGTGTCCAGCTACTGATACATGAGACAAAAAAAAAGTTTAAATTCTCTGTTAGAAATATTGGAATTTGTCTTAAATATTGTCTCTCTTAATAGAGGAGTAACATATTATTTCTAACATAGTCATAGGGAAGACATTTTAAATCATTCCTGTTTTAGTCAGGGTTCTCCAGAGAAACAGAACCAATAAAAGATAGACAGACATGTAGATAGATAGATAGATAGACTGACAAGTAGATGTAAATATACATATATATTTTTAGGAATTGGCTCATACGATTATAGAGGCTGAGAAGTCCCATGATCTGCTGTTTGCAAGCTGGAGACCCAGGACAGCCAGTGATGTAATCCAGTCCAGGTGTGAAGACCTGAGAAGCAGGGAAGAATGGTGTAAATCCCAGTCTGAGGCCAGAGAAGATGTCCCAAATCAAGTACTTGGGGGAAAAGGGAGCAAATTCCTCTTCCCTCTGCTTTTTATTCTATTCAGGCTTTCAATGGATTGGATGGTGCCCACCTGCGTTGAGGCGGGCACTCTGCTTTACTGAATCCACTTGTTCAAATGCTAACCTCATCCAGAAGCACCTGCACAGACACACCCAGAAATAATGTTTATTCCAGGCATCCTATGGCCAGTCAAGCCTACACATCAAATTAACCATCACAACTCCCAACCTCTAACAATTTGTTCTGTCACTACCTTCACATTTCTTGGAATGTAACATGTACAGTGTGTGAGGCTTCAACTCTAAAAAAAAGTTCCAGAATAAAAAGAAGGTTAAAAAACATAATTATGAAATTCTATACGTATAGCATAACATTTTCCTGCAACTGTAGAATTCTGTAAATATAAAATGGCCCTTCCCAATCAATCAATTTCTTCCATCATCCTAATTACCAAGATTCTTGATCTCTTTGCAGAAACTCTAGCCTCAGAAAAGTTCCTTACAATATTTCCGAGAAATTCCGGCAACGTGCTAGTGAAGTTGAGGAACAAACTGAACTCCCAGGCTGCCTATGTCTAGTGTGCTCCCTCCTAGTCTGCTGGGCATGGCAGGCTCTACTTTGTCCTATTTCCATTTTGTCAGTGGGATGTGGACAGAAGGCACACTTTGTCAGTTTGGCCAAGGCATTAAAAGTGTCTGCGTGCTTCTGCTTATCTGATTGTTCTGCTATGATCTGTGAAAAGAAGAATCTGCTGTTATTATCTGCTGCTCCAAGGAAATTGTGGAAACATGGACCCCAGACTAGAAGCCTGCATACAAGATGAAATTAAGCCTAACCGGAGCCATTCGGGCCACGTGCAGTCTTGGAAGCCACCTGGTTGTTGTAGATTACTGAGATTTGGAGTTGCTTGGTACATTTGATAATTGGGGCAATAGCTGACTAAGACACGGCCTTTCAAAATAGTCTGTTTTAAGTAGAAAATGAACAGTTTCTTCTCATAAGCAGTTAGGAGTTATATTACAAATTTAAAAACTAAATTTACCCTGATTAACTAAACCATAATAAGGAAACTCATTACCATGGAATTGACTCACCATTAAGATATTTAATTTGAAAGAAAATACCTTGTTTATATGCTGTTCCTTAAGCAGGTTTTAGTCTCTTAAATTGTGTGTTCAGTCTCACCCAAAAGATCCTAAATCCATTAAGAATAGGACTTCCTTATTTATCCATGTTTAATGGCAGGCTTTGTAAAGAAAATAAATATTGCAAATGTTGCAGAATGATTAATTTAAATACATATTTGGGGAATATAGTATACAGTATTAAAAGGATCTCATATTGTTTAAAATTAAACAAGTATAGTGAATTTCAATAATTTTGTGAAGTTAAACTGAAAAGATTCATATGAATAGTCAATGCTTTCATAGACATGGTTTCATATCATACTATTCCTATTTTTCTCTATATCCTTGGTTGAATTGCATTGTTATTACTAATATATATGTATAATTAGCGTATAGTAATATGAAATTAGCATATATAGTAATGTATACACATATATTTTTAAATGTGTTGAAAACTCAATATATAATTTAAATTCTGATCAGACAGGGAAATTAGATTAAAGATACATCATTTTATATAGGATTGTAGTATTCCAATAAGCATTCATTTATTCATCTATCTGATAAATGCAGATTATTGAAGTTGTACTTTGAAATTAAACACCTATTCTAAAATTTTAAACTGCAAATAAATTTGCAATGGTTTTAGAAATATAAAATTTGCCATTTTGTCAATTTTTTACTATCTCTAAGCAAAACATTATATTCAGAGCTACATTTTTATTTTACAATAAAAATTTGAGTCCTGGCTTTAATCGAAGCACTCTTCATATATGTAATTTGATATAAATCTATCTTATGTTATATTATACAAAAACAAACAAATACCCTGAGATCTGGATGTTTGACACGTTGGCATTAAGAAAGTATTTATCTTGCTTGGTTTCTTGGGAGAAGGCAGAAAAGCAATCATAGGTACTCATGTAGGTGTCTTTAATAATATTTTGACTTCAATGAGGAAAATACCTTTTTTTTTCCTTTTGAGTAATGTGGTCTATAGCAATTCTTTACTTCAGGTATCTGAGGTGAAAGTCTGAGTCTTATGTACTGTAATAGAAAAAGCATAGAAAATCTATCTCATGCTCTCAAACAGACAATTCACAGATAATCAGAGTTCACAGTCAGAAATATTGCTTTCACCCACATTTTCTATATAATATCTTAGTACTATCAAAAATGATATTCTGGGGGATTCCCTGGTGGCACAGTGGTTGAGAGTCTGCCTGCCGATGCAAGGGACACGGGTTCGTGCCCCGGTCCGGGAGGATCCCACATGCCGCAGAGCGGCTGGGCCCGTGAGCCATGGCCGCTGAGCCTGCGCGTCCGGAGCCTGTGCTCCGCAACGGGAGAGACCACAACGGTGAGAGGCCCGCGTACTGCAAAAAAAAAAAAAAAAAAATATATATATATATATATATATATATATACCTCAAATGATCATTTCACTGTGCCAAAGTCATCATGGTCCAATCATCCTTGCACTTTTCATCCCTGACTCTACTCTGGTTGGTAGCCTAGATTCAATCTAGGAATTTGCTTAGGTTTTTAAATGTAATAGTTTGCACTGATTATGATATAGTACTTGTGAACCCAGGGATATATTTTTTTCAGTGTTCTAACAGCTTTGTTACCTTAAAAAAATGAAACAATTCTACTTTAAGAACCAAAAGTGATTTCACTAGGGTCTGGCCAATAAAAAGTTTCATAATTTAGCATACCTACTCACCAACTTTTTCTCCAAAGAAACATAGGATTTAAAAAGAGATTCCTCCTCAGAGGACTAGGGCACAGCTCCTGTTAAATATTCTTGAGGGTGAGAAAAAGTCTACTACCTTCACTTCAAATCATCATCACCAGGAAATATTCAACAGAGTCCTGTGAAACTATATGGTGAGTAGAAAGCAAAACAATCACAACAAAATATTCTATCAAAGGACAAAGCATTTGTGAAAATTCTAGATAAATATCTTATTTCTCTGAAAGCACATGCTACATACACTGCTACTGTGACGTATTTCTTTAGTCACTTGTCCTCTGGTCAGAAGTTGACTTAATGACTATTTACTATTTCATTCTCTGCTAACGCATCTGCCTTTCCTTCTCTCCTTTTCAATTTTTGTGTGTATAATAGAGTAGAATGTAATTTTGGTTTACTAGGAAGTACAGTGAGCTTCACTGGGGAAAGGTGATGTATGACTTTGACAAACATATAAATAAGTGATATAATCATTTGTCATGAGCTGATGAACTTACCAGTTGAGTGTTAGAAACCATTTCAATAGCATAAACTTTTTTTTTTTTTTGCGGTACGCGGGCCTCTCACTGTGTCACTGGAGTGGTAATCCCTGTGCAGTATGATAGCTGCTATTGGGACAGAGCCATGAAATCACTCCAAGCACATCTTGTGGTGCCAGAGTTGATACTTCC
The DNA here is from genome assembly GCF_963924675.1 of Phocoena phocoena. Classification (NCBI taxonomy): domain Eukaryota; kingdom Metazoa; phylum Chordata; class Mammalia; order Artiodactyla; family Phocoenidae; genus Phocoena; species Phocoena phocoena. The sequence continues at coordinate 80,247,658 of NC_089227.1, forward strand.
CAATCTCTGTGAGGTGGGAGCTGAGGAGCCTGAGAAAATTTATCAACATGCATGCACATTTATTGTAATCCCCTATTACTTTATCAGGCAATTGATCAAAATTGTTATTAAACTGTAATTGCCCTTCTGATTGTTGAAATAATGATAGCTTGAGAGTGGCTCAGTGGGATTCTGAAATTATCAATGGTGTTGCAAAAGGGTAAAGAAGACAAAATTCTTTTTTGCCACAATTTATTATTATTTAACACTGTTTATTAAAGAACTAAAAATTTATAAATGGACATCAATTAGCTGTAATTCTGAATGCTCAAATATGTAACTTTAATGCTATATATACATTTGTTATATAGTACATAGTATATTAATAGATATTATGTTATATGTTAATTATATATCATATAAAGTATGCATATTTTAATTTTAATGCTAAATTACATATCCTGCAATAGCAAATAAAAAGTCATTATAAGATGTGAGGAAGAAAGATACTACTATAAAACCTGAGTGTTTGGATTAAAAAGTCTAATACTTCATTCTATTGTACTTTTATTCACAGAGTTACATTATTTGGAGGGGATTCTATTCACATAATTCTTACCTCAAAAATAAATGTAGAAATAAATAAATATTTAAAAAAAAAATAAATAAATGTAGGATTGTATTTACCTACAGGAGAGCTAAGGGATTAGAATAACATATGTCATCATACTAGATCTTAATATTTAGTAAAATATTAGCATATATTATCAATCATATGCTTCTCTACAAGCAAATCAGTAGTTTCATTCTTCTTAAATATAATACTAATTGAGTTAAAACATAGGACCCTTGAAAGAAAAAATTTTACTTGCTTGCCACAGGATGTATGTAATGTTAGGACCCATGGGTATGCGTGTCATTGCTGAATTATAATTTTGTATCTGTTACCTGATTTTTTCCTATGTCCCACCCTCCTCCTTCCTCAGTGCAGCTCTCAAAATAGAATAGTTGTCACAATTTCAGTAGGCCAAGTAAAACCTTTCAATAATGAGAGCTTTTTTGTAGTTATTTGATTTATTGAATTTGTACCCCTAACATAGTGCAGTGCAATGCAATATTACATATTATGATTATGTAAAATAATTCTAAGAAATGTATATAGTTTTAAAAATAAATGCTTCCGTGTATTACATTAAGGTGAAATCCTATCAAACATATATCTTTAAACATAAAGATCCTTAATTTTAAGCCACAACATTGCAAAATATACAATGTATATATATTTATAGGTAAATGTTGTAGAACTTCTAAATTTAGTTTTAAAATTATGTATATACTCAGAAAAGCATAATGTTTTAAAATCCACCATCTGTCGTTGTAAATATTTATTATAAACAGAATATCCATATGTCCTTTAGGTAGTTATAATTTCATTGGCTGGAGTAAACATGGGGAAAATCACACCCAACTGAACTTGGGGAAACAGAAACAGCTATATAATATAGACATGGAACTCATTGCATCACATGTAATACTCATAGCCCTTCTCTTATGTATTGCTTATTCACAAAATAATATAATAATCATATGAATAGAAATAAAAACATAGGAAAACTCATTTTTATCATCTCCAACAAATCACACTGTTCTCATTTTCTCTGCTGTCCTTTCAGTCTGTCCACATGTTAATATAAATTTTACAAAACCATAATTACCATTTATATAATTAAATGATAAATGTATTATAAGTTCCATATTTTTCTTTTTCACACATTATATATTTGATAATCTGTACATTCATTCAACCCTCTAAAAACATTTACTGGGTGTCTACTATGTTCCATAAATTATCATAAATGAAGTGGTCCAAGATTAGTAAGTTGTTTTTTGCTTTCAAGTAGCTCCCAGTGTAATAGGGAAATTGATATGTAAGCAACTTGCAAACTTATTATAAGAAAGGCTGTATTATAATATACACATTGCAAAGGTGATTAAAAACTAGAGAATAATCAACTCTGCCACAACATTTATAACTGAGGATTTTTTTAAAATGCTGCTTATGCTACTGAACTCAGATAAGATAATACCTCATTTTACAGGAAGTGAATTGAATTGCTATGATCCAACAATTAATATCCTTACATAAAATATTAGATATGTTAAACACTACGGTCAGTATTTAAGAGTTGAATAGTTTAAGATAAGGCATGGGGTTTTATGGACTGAATGTTTATATGTCCCCCACCAAATTCATATGTTGGAACCCCAATCTGCACTATGATAATTTCGAAGGTAATTAAGGTTAGATGAGGTCATGAGGATGGAATACGTGTTTTTATAAGAAAAGGAAGAGATTAGTGCCTTTCTCTCTTGATCAAGTGAGAATACAGCAAAAAGGTGGCCACCTGCAAATCAGGAAGAGAACTCTTAACAGGAGCTGAATCAGCTGGCACCTTGATCTTAGACTTCCCAGGCTCCAGAGCTCTGAGAAATGTGTTTCTTGTGTAAGCCATCCAGTCTGTGCTATTTTGTCTTAGAAGTCCAAACTGACTAATACAGGAGTTAATAATGGGATGAGTTTGGGAGGACTCTTTTAGCTGTGGGTATGTATCTGTCTGGTGTACTATGAAATGCTCAGTATTGAATCAAGAGGATTAATTTAGATTTGCATGCGGTTAAGTGCTGAGCTAAGCCAGGAGTGGTTGGAGGGACAATCTGTTGAAGCAAAAAACAAGAATTGAGTGGCGGTAGTTAAGGTATCACAGTTCTGTGTCATGGTCTCCTCTTTGTTAAGTAGAAAAGAACGCCCCTATTCTGGTGTGCCTAGAAGCTGAGCTAGATGACACTGAAGAGGGCAGCTCCAGTGTCTACCTGTCAACAAGGCTGACAGGCATAAATGGTCTGGGTTCCCAACCATTCTCAACCCTGAAGCAGAATTCCTGTCAAGCCGGGGAACAGGAACAAGATGCAATGACAGATATCACCAATGGGAAGGTACGAACAGTCCCCCACAGGCCGTGTGCTGTCTGTCACAGCTCCTTGAAGGAAAGCAAAGATGGAACTAGCAGGCACGACAAATCGAATCCACTTTACTTATTAAGACATGGTCACCTGGGCACACTATTTGTGTCCAGGAGAACTCTGAAGTTATCTTTGCCAGAAGAGGTTCCCACATCATTTCTCATCCCCAGCCTAACAAAATGTTTCCCCTAATTGGCAATATCTATATCCAAATCCCATTTACTATGATGATAATAAATTTAATATGTAAAAAACAGAAGGATTTTACTTTTCCAAATGAAGTTTAGTTTATACTTCAAACCATGTAAAAATATTTGCAATTAAATAAAAAAAAATTTAATTAAAAATTGTAAACAAAGGGCTATAGGAAACAGCCTCAAGAAGTTGAGAAATGCTGGTAACATATTGCAATTTATTCTTTTGTGCTCTAACTGGATTTAGGATTAATCTTTCCTTCTCCTGTCCTTCAGTAGAGAAGGAGACTTTTTTAGGTAAAAATGAAGTTCTTAAAGTTAACAATGCAATGGATTTCATTAGTTTTATAAAACAACATTAGTTTTATAGTATCTGAATTATATTCTATAATTGCATTTGCTGTCATATATTGAATAAAAATTCCAAATCTTAAATACTTTAGGTGAAAGCCTGTGAAACTTTGTAATAATTCCACCAGCATACACTTAAAAAAGAATTACAAAAAGTGGATTTTAGGGTAGCTGTGGTTTAGTTATAATTTATTTATACCTTGATTTTTTAAAAATCTGATTGCTTTATTGCAGGATAATATTCTCTTCAGATAGCATTGTGTAACTTCTCCTCATGCATGGAGACATAAATGACCTAAAACCAAAACACTAAATGATTTTTCCTTTATAGTTTTCTTTTTCTTTTTTTATATAACATAATATGTGTTTATATTTGCATCCTTCAATACTCAAAAATAATAGAGGGAAAGACAATGGAATTTAGAATCAATAAAAACTGTTAAATTGGCACAGCTTTCTATTTCATGATGTTGAATAGGTAGAAAATAAAGTAAATAAGCACCCTAGTCACTGGTTTTGATAAATGTGGTACACTGCATTTTCACCTTTCGAATGATACTTTATTCATCATTTAATACACTTGGGTCTCAATTTAACCTCCATATCATGTAAAGTATTAAAATAAAATACAATATCTGTTAAGAACACCCTCTCTCACCCCCTGCAATTTTCACAGTTTTTTTTTTTTTTCCTAGCAAGAAAACAAAGTGAGGGGGAAGAAATTATTGGCAATAATTTCATCAATGGAATGGTAGGAATGCCACTTACATACAAGAGATAGGATTTGAGAGTTTGTGCTTTTCACATTGTTCTTTTTAGTTCCTCAATAGTTTTTGATATTTTTAGACTGTAGGAAATTTGAAAGATAAAATTGATCCAATACATGTGCACATAAAAGACCCTGATTTTATCATATTTTATATTTTATTTCTATATTTATTTCTATTACATACCTAGATATCTATTTATATATGTAATTATATGCAATCTTTTCTAAGCATCAGCTCCCATTTCCCTCTATTATATTTTAACCAACAGATGGCAAGTTAAACTGGATGATAATATATTTTCCAATACCAGATTCTTATATGGTCATTTTATTTTAACTATTCAGTTAGAAAAATAAGTGAAAGTAAACAATGCGATCTGATGTAAGAAGGGTCCCATACCACCTAGGGATGGCCTGGTCTTCTTTCTCAAAGTTTCTGCATAATTTTTCATTATTATGCAAAATGTATGATTTCTGTAAAATTTGAGGTGCTTTTTCTAGGTCAGAATGCAGGGAAGTCAGTTAGGTGGGAAAGAGTGGTTTCCTATGGTACAGCACCCATTCTGAGTGCAGGTGATTTTTTAAAATTTTTAATTGTTTTTTTTAATAATGCTACCCTGACATGCTTTCCTGGCTCAATCGAAACTCAGTAATTTCCTAGAGTATTAGGATACACTAGCTTTTGTCATTAGATTCAATTAAGTTTTATCAAACAGCAACTATGCATAATGTATTGGCATTCAGGTATAGAGACCAAATTATCCTTAAAACAAAATATATCAACTCAGGACAATATCTTTCTTTTAGGACATCGCTCTCATTTTCCTCCCTCTCATAGCAAGTATCCTCATCTAAAACTCTTTAGCTTGGGACGGCTTCCCTCGTGGCGCAGTTGTTAAGAATCTGCCTGCCAATGTAGGGGACACGGGTTCGAGCCCTGGTCCGCGAAGATCCTACATGCCGCGGAGCAACGAAGCCCATGCACCACAACTACTGAGCCTGGGCTCTAGAGCCCGCGCGCCACAGCTGCTGAAGCCCGCGCTCCTAGAGCCTGTGCTTTGCAACAAGAGAAGCCACTGCAATGAGAAACCCGGGCACTGCAATGAAAAGTAGCCCTCGTTCGCTGCAACTAGTGAAAGCCTGCGTGCAGCAATGAAGACCCAACACAGACCCCAAAAATAAATAAATTATTTTTTTAAAAATTGTATAGCTTATTCACTTATTTCTCTTTTCTTTTGTCTTACCCCTCCAGAGCTTAAGTTCCATAGAAACAAAACCTAACATGTATCTTGTAACTTATTTTCATAAGATTTCACACTTACAAAAAAATTGCAAAATAACGATGAGCTAGCTCTTCTATCGTCTTTTTTTTTTTTTTTAACATCTTTATTGGGGTACAATTGCTTTACAATGGTGTGTTAGTTTCTGCTCTATAACAAAGTGAATCAGTTATATATATACATATGTTCCCATATGTCCTCCCTCTTGCGTCTCCCTCCCTCCCACTCTCCCTATCCCACCCCTCCAGGCTGTCACAAAGCACCGAGCTAATATCCCTGTGCCATGCGGCTGCTTCCCACTAGCTATCTACCTTACTACGTTTGTTAGTGTGTGTATGTCCATGACTCTCTCTCGCCCTGTCAAAGCTCACCCTTCCCCCTCCCCATATCCTCAAGTCCGTTCTCCAGTAGGTCTGCGTCTCTATTCCCATCCCACCCCTAGTTTCTTCATGACATCCTTTTTTTTCTTAAATCCCATATATATGTGTTAGCATACGGTATTTGTCTTTTTCTTTCTGACTTACTTCACTCTGTATGACAGACTCTAGGTCTATCCATCTCATTACAAATAACTCAATTTCGTTTCTTTTTAAGGCTGAGTAATATTCCATTGTATATATGTGCCACGTCTTCTTTATCCATTCATCCGATGATGGGCACTTAGGTTGTTTCCATCTCCGGGCTATTGTAAATAGAGCTGCAATGAACATTTTGGTACATGACTCTTTTTGAATTTTGGTTTTCTCAGGGTATATGCCCAGTAGTGGGATTGCTGGGTCATATGGTAATTCTATTTGTAGTTTTTTAAGGAACCTCCATACTGTTCTCCATAGTGGCTGAACCAATTCACATTCCCACCATCAGTGCAAGAGTGTTCCCTTTTCTCCACACCCTCTCCAGCACTTATTGTTTGTAGATTTTTTGATGATGGCCATTCTGACTGGTGTGAGATGATATCTCATTGTAGTTTTGATTTGCATTTCTCTAATGATTAATGATGTTGAGCATTCTTTCATGTGTTTGTTGGCATTCTGTATATCTTCTTTGGAGAAATGTCTATTTAGGTCTTCTGCCCATTTTTGGATGGGGTTGTTTGTTTTTTTGTTATTGAGCTGCATGAGCTGCTTGTAAATTTTGGAGATTAATCTTTTGTCAGTTGCTTCATTTGCAAATATTTTCTCCCATTCTGAGGGTTGTCTTTTGGTCTTGTTTATGGTTTCCTTTGCTGTGCAAAAGCTTTGAAGTTTCATTAGGTCCCATTTGTTTATTTTTGTTTTTATTTCCATTACTCTAGGAGGTGGGTCAGAAAGGATCTTGCTGTGATTTATGTCACAGAGTGTTCTGCCTATGTTTTCCTCTAAGAGTTTGATAGTTTCTGGCCTTACATTTAGGTCTTTAATCCATTTTGAGCTTATTTTTGTGTATGGTGTTACGGGGTGATCTAATCTCATACTTTTACATGTACCTGTCCAGTTTTCCCAGCACCATTTATTGAAGAGGCTGTCCTTTCTCCACTGTACATTCCTGCCACCTTTATCAAAGATAAGGTGTCCATATGTGCGTGGGTTTATCTCTGGGCTTTCTATCCTCTTCCATTGATGTATCTTTCTGTTTTTGTGCCAGTACCATACTGTCTTGATTACTGTAGCTTTGTAGTATAGTCTGAAGTCAGGGAGCCTGATTCCTCCAGATCCTTTTTTCGTTCTCAAGATTGCTTTGGCTATTCGGGGTCTTTTGTGTTTCCATACAAATTGCGAAATTTTTTGTTCTAGTTCTGTGAAAAATGCCAGTGGTAGTTTGATAGGGATTGCATTGAATCTGTAGATTGCTTTGGGTAGTAGAGTCATTTTCACAGTGTTGATTCTTCCCATCCAAGAACATGGTATATCTCTCCAACTATTTGTGTCATCTTTAATTTCTTTCATCAGTGTCTTATAATTTTCTGCATACAGGTCTTTTGTCTCCTTAGGTAGATTATTCCTAGATATTTTATTCTTTTTGTTGCAATGGGAAATGGGAGTGTTTTCTTGATTTCACTTTCAGATGCTTTAATCATTAATGTATAGGAATGCCAGAGATTTCTGTGCATTAATTTTGTATCCTGCTACTTTACCAAATTCATTGATTAGCTCTAGTAGTTTTCTGGTAGCATCTTTAGGATTCTCTATGTATAGTATCATGTCATCTGCAAAAAGTGACAGCTTTACTTCTTCTCTTCTGATTTGGATTCCTTTTATTTCCTTTTCTTCTCTGATTGCTGTGGCTAAAACTTCCAAAACTATGAAGAATAAGAGTGGTGAGAGTGGGCAACCTTGTCTTGTTCCTGATCTTAGTGGAAATGCTTTCATTTTTTCACCATTGAGGATGATGTTTGCTGTGGACTTGTCATATATGGCCTTTATTATGTTGAGGAACGTTCCCTCTATGCCTACTTTCTGCAGGGTATTTATCATAAATGGGTGTTGAATTTTGTCGAAAGCTTTCTCTGCATCTATTGAGATGATGATATGGTTTTTCTCCTTCAATTTGTTAATATGGTTTATCACATTGATAGATTTGCGTATATTGAAGAATCCTTACATTCCTGGAATAAACCCCACTTGATCATGGTGTATGATCCTTTTAATGTGCTGTTGGATTCTGTTTGCTAGTATTTTGTTGAGGATTTTTGCATCTATGTTCATCAGTGATATTGGCCTGTAGTTTTCTTTCTTTGTGACTTCCTTGTCTGGTTTTGGTATCAAGGTGATGGTGGCCTCGTAGAAGGAATTTGGGAGTGTTCCTCCCTCTGCTATATTTTGGAAGAGTTTGAGAAGGACAGGTGTTAGCTCTTCTCTAAACGTTTGATAGAATTCACCTGTGAAGCCATCTGTCCTGGGCTTTTGTTTGTTGGAAGATTTTTAATCAGAGTTTCAATTTCAGTGCTTGTGATCAGTCTGTTCAAATTTTCTATTTCTTCCTGATGCAGTCTTGGCAGGTTGTGCATTTCTAAGAATTTGTCCATTTCTTCCAGATTGTCCATTTTATTGGCATAGAGTTGCTTGTAGTAATCTCTCATGATTTTTTTTATTTCTGCAGTGTCAGTTGTTACTTCTCCTTTTTCATTTCTAATTCTATTGATTTGAGTCTTCTCCCTTTTTTTCTTGATGAGTCTGGCTAGTGGTTTATCTATTTTGTTTATCTTCTCAAAGAACCAGCTTTTAGTTTTATTGATCTTTGCTATCGTTTCCTTCATTTCTTTTTCATTTATTTCTGATCTGATTTTTATGATTTCTTTCCTTCTGCTAGCTTTGGGGTTTTTTTGTTCTTCTTTCTCTAATTGCTTGAGGTGCAAGGTTAGGTTGTTTATTCGAGATGTTTCCTGCTTCTTGAGGTGGGCTTCTATTGCTATAAACTTCCCCCTTAGAACTGCTTTTTCTGCATTCCATAGTTTTTGGGTCGTTTTGTCTCCACTATCATTTATTTCTAGGTATTTTTTTATTTCCTCTTTGATTTCTTCAGTGATCACTTCATTATTAAGTAGTGTATTGTTTAGCCTCCATGTGTTTGTATTTTTTACAGATCTTTTCCTGTAATTGATATCTAGTCTCATGGTGTTGTGGTCAGAAAAGATACTTGATACAATTGCAATTTTCTTAAATTTACCAAGGCTTGATTGGTGACCCAAGATATGATCTATCCTGGAGAATGTTCCATGAGCACTTGAGAAAAATGTGTATTCTGTTGTTTTTGGATGGAGTGTCCTATAAATATCAATTAAGTCCATCTTGTTTAATGTATCATTTAAAGCTTGTGTTTCCTTATTTATTTTCATTTTGGATGATCTGTCCATGGGTGAAAGTGGGGTGTTAAAGTCCCCTACTATGAATGTGTTACTGTCGATCTCCCCTTTTATGGCTGTTAGTATTTGCCTTATGTATTGAGGTGCTCCTATGTTGGGTGCATAAATATTTACAATTGTTATAGCTTCTTCATGGATCAATCCCATGCTTATTATGTAGTGTCCTTCTTTGTCTCTTTTAATAGTCCTTATTTTAAAGTCTATTTTGTCTGATATGAGAATTGCTACTCCAGCTTTCTTTTGGTTTCCATTTGCATGGCATATCTTTTTCCATCCCCTTACTTTCAGTTTGTATGTGTCTCTAGGTCTGAAGTGGGTCTCTTGTAGACAGCATATATAAGGGTCTTGTTTTTGTATCCATTCAGCCAATCTGTGTCTTTTGGTGGGAGCATTTAGTCCATTTACATTTAAGGTAATTATCGATATGTATGTTCCTATTCCCATTTTCTAAATTGTTTTGGTTTCATTATTATAGGTCTTTTCCTTCTCTTGTGTTTCTTTTCTAGAGAAGTTCTTTTAGCATTTGTTGTAAAGCTGGTTTGGTGGTGCTGAACTCTCTCAGCTTTTGCTTGTCTGTAAAGGTTTTAATTTCTCCATCAAATCTGAATGAGATCCTTGCTGGGTAGAGTAGTCTTGGTTGCAGGTTTTTCTCCTTCATCACTTTCAGTATGTCCTGCCACTCCCTTCTGGCTTGTAGGGTTTCTGCTGAGAGATCAGCTGTTAACCTTATGGGGATTCCCTTGTGTGTTATTTGTTGTTTTTCCCTTGCTGCTTGTAATATGTTTTCTTTGTATTTAATTTTTGACAGTTTGATTAATATGTGTCTTGGCGTATTTCTCCTTGTATTTATCCTGTATGGGACTCTCTGTGCTTCCTGGACTTGATTAACTATTTCCTTTCCCATATTAGGGAAGTTTTCAACTGTACTCTTTTCAAATATTTTCTCAGTCCCTTTCTTTTTCTCTTCTTCTTCTGGAACCCCTATAATTCGAATGTTGGTGTGTTTAATGTTGTCCCAGAGGTCTCTGAGACTGTCCTCAGTTCTTTTCATTCTTTTTTCTTTATTCTGCTCTGCAGTAGTTATTTCCACTACTTTATCTTCCAGGTCACTTATCCGTTTTTCTGCCTCAGTTATTCTGCTATTGATCCCTTCTAGAGTATTTTTAATTTCATTTATTGTGTTGTTCATCGTTGCTTGTTTCATCTTTATTTCTTCTAGGTCCTTGTTAACTGTTTCTTGCATTTTGTCCATTCTATTTCCAAGATTTTGGATCATCCTTACTATCATTATTCTGAATTCTTTTTCAGGTAGACTGCCTATTTCCTCTTCATTTGTTAGGTCTGGTGCATTTTTATCTTGCTCCTTCATCTGCTGTGTGTTTTTCTGTCTTCTCATTTTGCTTATCTTACTGTGTTTGGAGTCTCCTTTTTGCAGGCTGCAGGTTCGTAGTTCCCGTTGTTTTTGATGTCTGTCTCCAGTGGCTAAGGTTGTTTCAGTGGGTTGTGTAGGCTTCCTGGTGGAGGGGACTAGTGCCTGTGTTGTGGTGGATGAGGCTGGATCTTGTCTCTCTAGTGGGCAGGTTCACGTCTGGTGGTGTGTTTTGGGTGTCTGTGGCCTTATTATGATTTTAGGCCGCCTCTCTGCTAATGGGTGGGGTTGTGTTCCTGTTTTGCTAGTTGTTTGGCCTAGGGTGTCCAGCACTGTGGCTTGCTGGTCGTTGAGTGAAGCTGGGTGCTGGTGTTAAGATGGAGGTCTCTGGGATATTTCTGCCGTTTAATATTATGTGGAGCTGGGAGGTCTCTTGTTGACCAGTGACCTGAAGTTGGCTCTCCTACCTCAGAGGCAGAGCCCTGACTCCTGGCTGGAGCACCAAGAGCCTTTCATCCACACGGCCATTCACAAAAAGAGGAAAAGGGAAAAAAATCATAGATCTCGCTCCTAAAGTCCACCTCTTCAATTTGGGATCATTCCTTATCTATTCAGGTATTCCACAGATGCAGGTACATCAAGTTGATTGTGGAGCTTTAATCCGCTGCTTCTGAGGCGCCTGGGAGAGATTTCCCTTTCTCTTCTTTGTTCTCACAGCTCACAGGAGCTCAGCTTTGGATTTGGCCCTGCCTCTGCATGTAGGTCGCTGGAGAGCGTCTGTTTTTTGCTCAGACAGGACGGGGTTAAAGGAGCCGCTGATTCGGGGGCTCCGGCTCACTCAGGCCGGGGGTGGAGTGGGGAGGGAGGGGCACTGCGTGCGGGGCGGGCCTGCGGCGGCAGAGGCCGGCGTGACATTGCTCTAGCCTGAGGCCCGCCGTGCGTTCTCCCGGGGAAGTTGTCCCTGGATCCCGGGAACCTGGCAGTGGCGGGCTGCACAGGCTCCGCGGAAGAGGGGTGTGCAGAGTGACCTGTGCTCGCACACAGGCCCCTTGGTGGCGGCAGCAGCAGCCTTAGCGTCTCCCGCCCGTCTCTGGGGTCCGCGCTTTTAGCCGCGGCTTGTGCCCGTCTCTGGAGTTCCTTTAAGCAGCGCTCTTAAACCCCTCTCCTCGCGCACCAGGAAACAAAGAGGGAAGAAAAAGTCTCTTGCCTCTTCGGCAGGTGCAGACTTTTCCTGTGACTCCCTCCTGGCTAGCCGTGGTGCACTGATCCCTTCAGGCTATGTTCAAGCCGCCAACCCCAGTCCTCTCCCGGCGCTCCGTCCGAAACTGAAACCCGAGCCTCAGCTCGCAGCCCCGCCCGCCCCGGCGGGTGAGCAGACAAGCCTCTCGGGCTGGTGAGTGCCGGTCGGCACCGATCGTCTGTGCGGGAATCTCCCCGCTTTGCCCTCCGCACCCGTCGCTGTGCACTACTCCGCGGTCCCGAAGCTCCCCCCTCCGCCTCCCGCAGTCTCCGCCCGCGAAGGGGCTTCCTAGTGTGTGGAAACTTTTCCTCCTTCACAGCTCCCTCCCACTGGTGCAGGTGCCGTCCTTATTCTTTTGTCTCTGTTTTTTCTTTTTTTCTTTTGCCCTACCCAGGTACATGGGGAGTTTCTTGCATTTTGGGGGGTCTGAGGTCTTCTGCCAGCCTTCAGTAGGTGTTCTGTAGGAGTTGTTCCACGTGTAGATGTATTTCTGGTGTATCCGTGGGGAGGAAGGCGATCTCCGCTTCTTACTCTTCCGCCATCTTCAAGCCGTCCTCTCTTGTATAATCTTTATGTACATTAGCCACTTGCTAACATTTTACCCTTGCTTTATTGTTTATTCATTTTCTCTCTCTCTCTCTCTCTCTCATATTAAAGTCAAGCTATGCATTTTTGGCAGGGAAAGCACATACCTAAGGTTATGTCACTCTCAGTGCATCATATCAAGAGGCATATGATGTAAGTTTCTCTGAATATTTAGTTTTATTAACTTCGGCTGGTTACTGTGGCTTCCATTAATTTTCTTTATAATCAAGTCTATTTTCTCCTTTGAAATTAATCATAATTTTTATAGAGATTCTTTAAGACTATGTTAAATATCTTGTCTTCATTAAATTTTCATCCAAGAGTTTTTAGCTTCCTTTAATCAATGTTATAACTTCTTCATTCCAACTATATATGTTAAGTAGTATCTTGGTGGGTTTTCTCTTTTACTCCAATTATTTATTCACTCATTTATTCATGACAGCTTCAGCTCATAGATCCTAATTTTATGCAGTGAGTTATAATTTTCTATTATCATTATTTATCTTAATGCTCAAAATGTCTTAGTTTTGGCCAGGGAGAGTCACACCAAGCTAATTCTTATGTCCTTTTTTTAATGTATTCCTCACTTTTGGAGCACTTACTTATTTTCTGATATGACAAGATGTTCCAGGCTTCTCTTGTGTTCCTGGTCCCAACTGTTTATCCAAGGACCCTATTCCTTGTAATTAAAGAATAATATTTAGAAACCAAGATCTTGGCTAGATTAGTCTTCTGGCTTTCTCTGTGTATAACTCTCTTTGTGAGTAATGGTAAATCTGGCTTCCATTATCCACAATATATTTATACATTTTCTCAATCTCAGAATAAAAAGAAAGTGCTTCAGAATTCATAACTAAAACTGTGGAAATCATGCCTACTAAGTTCAGTGTTTGCTTACAGATTTTCTTTGACATAAAATTTAAGTACATTAAAATACACATATCTCTGGCATGTGATTTCATTTTTTTCATAAATAGACCTGTATAATGCCTATCTAAATATAGACTATTTGATCACCAAAGAAAATTCCCTTGTTTCCTGTCCCTACCAAACATCTCCTTAGAGGTGACCATTTAATTTTTTTACTTCACCGCAGATTAATTTTATCTATTCTAGAAATTCATCTGAATGAAGACATATATTACCTTCTCTTTTGTTATCAGCTGTCTCACACATCATAAAGGCTTTAGAATCATCCATTTTGTTTTATATATCAGTTGTTTGCTCACTTTTATTATTGAGTAATAGCCCATTGTATGAATACAACACAATTAGCTATCCATTCTTCTGTGGGTGGGCATTTGTGTAATATTAAGTTTAGGGATATTATAATATTATAGGTAAAGTTATGAACTTTCATTCATAAGTGTTTTTGTGAACATCTATATTTATTTCTCTTGGGTGAATATTTAGAAGGACCAGTGTGATTACTGGTCCTTCATTTTTCTTATTTTGTAAGTGTATGTTCAAGTCTTTTGATCATTTCCTTATTGGATTTTTTTTTTTTTTTTGTCATTTAAGTATTGAATTGAGAGGGTTTGATTGTATATGATAAAAGTTCTCCACCAGATATATATTATACAATTTTTTCTCTGAGTTCTTGCCTCATTTTTGTAATAGTGTATTTTGATGACAGGAAGTATTTAATATAATTTAACTTACCAATTATGTCTTTTAGGTTATTTCAAACAAATCTTTGCCTGCTCCTAGTTAATGACTTTATTCTTGTGTTCACTTCTAGAAGCTTTATATATCTAGCTTTTACATATAAGTTAATGGTCCATCTCAAACTAACTTACATATAATATGAGGTAAAGGTATGGTTTATTTCTCATGTCTTTTTTTCCAAATGGTTATCTGAGTTTTTTAGCACCATTAATTAAGGAACTTTCATTTCCCCCATTGAATAGCTCTGACACTTTTTTAAAACGTCAGCTGACTGTATGTGTGTGTGTGTATTCCTGTCCTATCTCTATGTGTTTACTTATTGCATATTACACTATGTTGATTACTGTAACTTTACTGTGTAATCGATGTCCAATTTTGTTCTTCTTTTTAAAGAATATCTTAGACCCTTTGCATTTCTATCTGAATTTCAGAGCTACTTTGTCCATTTCTATTGAAAAACATCTTGGGATTATGATTTGGATTGCCTTGAATCTATAGATCAGACTGGGAAGAATGGACATTTTGACAATGCTGACTATTTTAATGATGAATATATATTTTTTCATTTATTTAAAACTTTAACTTTTTCCTTAGGAATGCTTTTTCTATTTTGATTTTGGTTTTCATTGTAGATATTTTGCAAATCCTTTGTGAAGATTAGTCATAAGTATTTTATTTTAATGATATTTTAATGTATCTTTTTTCATTTTTCTAATCATTTAATGCTAATATAGGAGGAATGTGATTAATTTTTTGTCCCTAAATTCTGTGCCTTGCCAATCTTACTTATTAATTCTAGAAGTTTTTGTATGTCCCTTAAGACTTTTTAATTAAACAACTGTGTCATTTGTGAATAGGTAATTTTACTATTTCCAAAATATATTCTTATTTTATTGCTTTATTTCGCTGGCTAGGACATCAAGTTAAATGTTATATAAAACTGATAAAAGAAGATATCCTTGTATTTGACCTTGATCTTAGGGAAAGAGTATATTGTTAGCTATAGGTTTTGCCAGATGAGTATTTATTGGACACTATCTAGTTATTAAGTTACTGTCTATACATACTGTGATTTATAACATTAGTAAATTGATCAGCATACTACTATTTTGTTAATTTTTTTCTCTTTTTTCTATCTTGATGTGTCTATGGCCTTTTAAAATAGATTTTAACACATGAGTTTTTAAATATATTTTGCAATTTGGACTAGGCAGATTAGGTCAATCCCTTATTAGCTACATAATTACTGAAGTAAGGGTATGGAAAGATCGGAGTTGTGCGTGTACATATGGGATGTATATTTGTTGGGTGTGTATGCATATATGTGTGTTATTGGTAGGGGCAGGCAAGTAAGGAAGATGGATATTGAAGACACCTTTGTTTAAGCTTCTGTTGAGCAATTTTGGAAAATGCAGAAATATAAAAACATAAACCTTAATTTATTTTTTCTCCATTCTATGCTCTCCTGATGAGACAGCAGGGCAATACGCTCATTAATAAAAGAGAACTATTAAATCTGACAGAAATTTTTAATAAATGAGGGATGATCTGTTGGTTGATGTGGAAAAAACAGTGTGCCTCACAATTGACTCATTAGTTATGTTCCTCACAAATGTAAGGGATTATAACAGATATTGCTAGTATGATTATTGTTTGTGCTAGGAATTTTGTGGGTAGATGAATTTATTTTGTATAATTTCTTATAATAGCAATTCTTCAAGGAATTTAGTCCACATTACCAACATCAGAAAAGGATAATTTTCTCTCTCTCTGTATTTATCTCAATAAACTAAAAGTTCATCATGAAGTAGAGAAGGGAGATGATTTATATTTTAAAAATGAATTGTGACGTTTTAAAGGTTGACCACTGTTTTCAGAAGCCCTGCTCTTCTCTCTCATTTAGGGAGTAGCTGAAGGGAAGAGCCCATGAGGTTCTCTACAGAAAATGCCTGCCAAGTCTAAACTCCATCCCTTTGTCTGCTGAATAAATATGTGCTAAGCTGCTTGGAGCTTGCCACCATCCTTTTACATGTTTAATGTTTCTTTAGCTGTTTGATTATCAATCTCCACAACCACAGATATTCTTTATAAGAGTTTCCATTGATTGGAGTGATACCTGTTCATGGGCACAGTTGTTCATACAATGCAGGACTCACCATTGTTGTAAACTGTCCTAGTAATGCTGATGAGTCCACAAAGGTGGTTTGTGTTGAGTAGAAAGAATAGGAGGAGTGATGTCCATTTCCTTTATCTTACAAGGGGTCAATAATAAGATTGCTGAGACCCAACATGGATTCTTCTAGAAGCCTGAGCTAGAATGCTCCTCTCATAGTCCCATTATGCTTTATGCTTCCTGACACTGGAAGGAGGCTCAGGGTTCAGGTTTGACAAAGTGACTTCACTGACCTCAATTCTGCAGTATTGCTTTCTAGGACAGTGAAAAGGAACTGAGTTTTCCTTGTGGAAGCATCTGAGCAAACCCCTCATGAGTTTCCTTTAAAATAAGAATACAGAACCCTTAAAAAGAGCCAAATTGGGAAAAAAGTATTTTTTAAATCAGAAATAATTTCTACCTAGTCATACATAGTAGCTTAGTTTTTTCACAAACTGTCAATGGTTATTAAATATTAACTAATTTTTATATTTATAAATGTACACTTTTAAAAAATGAATTGACATTTTTAGTTTTAATGCCTATAAACCAAAGAAGAGTGCTCTGTTTATAGCTAACATATCATCAGTAGTATGAATACACCCTGATTTTCAGATATTCTATTTTATTTATTAATTATTTAAATGATTAATTTAAAAACATGACTATGTGTATTCATTTGCTAGGGCTGCCATAACAAAATACCACATATGGGGTACCTTAACCAACAGAAATTTTATTTCATCACAGTTCTGGAGGCCACATGGCTGAGATCTAGGTGTCCACATAGTGGTTTCCTTTAAGGCTTCTCTCCATTGCCTGCAGCTGGTCTTTTGTGTGCGTGTGTATGGCCAGGGTCCTTTTTGTGACTGAATTTCCTCTTCTTATGGGGACACCAGTCAGATTCGATTACAGCCTACTATAACAGCCAGACTTATTTGAACTTAATCATGTTTCAAAGACTCCAAATATATTCACATTATCAGGTACTGGGGATTAGGGCTTCATTATATGAATTTTGAGGGGAGGGCACAATTTAGCCCATAACACTATATTTATTTAAAAACTAGTGGTGGAAGGTTGGAAACAGAGAGAGGATGTCCACATGGTATGTTTCAGAAAGAACCCACAAGGGACCTTCTTGGAGGTGAGAGGCATCATTATTAAATAAAACCTCAATTCCTTATTTTTAATAGTGCAGAGGGAGAATATAATTTGGCGAGGGATAATTTATTCCTCACTTGGATAATTTATTCCTGGATGCAGAGGAGACAGACCTAAACAAGGAATCTCATAGAAAGCCCCATATTCAGGAAGCAGTTAGAGAGGATCAAGAGAGGATCAAAGAGACTGCATTTAAAAAAAAAAAACTCACAGTGGTCTCTCCTTTTTGGATGGAGAGAATTAAATACAAAACACACATAAATCAGCGTAGTGAAATTCTAGCTCCTCTGAACCATGGCTAGTATACTTGCCCAGTAAAAGTCTCTGGCAATTAGCTGTCCAAGAATATTCAACAGTCTCAAAGGTTATTAACTACACCAAGATCACAAGGTGCAGATTATGAAGCTTAAAAGAAAAAATGAAGAGAAATGGCAAATAGCAGATCAAAAATACTCAGCCAAATTTTTTTTTGCCTGGAAACAGATGAAGAAAATGCTTTTCTAGAGTTAAGACCAAAAAAAAAAAAAAAAAATGAGAAAAGAAATGCTTGAGCATATAGGAAAGATTGAAATAGAAGGACATAAAATGTAAGTGGGAAGAGCTCAAGAAAATTAAACTTGTTAGAAAATAGGAGATGAAATTAAGATTGACACAAGGAAGATCAGACATAGCTGAACAGATAGCAAATGATCTAGAGGATAGAAATGAGAGGGGCAAATAAAAGAAAACAGTCATAACCTACCTTTTAAGAGAAGAAAAATTTTAACTGCTGAAGACAGGGTAAGGAAATCAACTATATGCATCACCAGTGTTTTTGGTTAAGAAAACCAAAACCAGTACCATGGGAAAAAGAAATATTTAAAATGATAATTCAACAAAGTTTCCCTGACTTAAAGAGTTGAACCTTCATATTTACATTACACCTATTTCTTAGGTAAATTTGACAAAGAATGGTGAAAGCCGAGATATAGGCCCATTTAAAATTACTGTTTTTAATTTTAAAAACAAAAAATACTTTTAAGAGTTGTACCAAAAGTCATGTCAATTGTAAAGGTGTAATGGTGGAATAATTACGCTGACATCAGATTTCCTCCAGACACAATCCCTGAAACATCCATAAAGTTTACAAGAAACTAAAGTGTGCTCCAAGGGTTTTATACTCAGTCAAAGCATTTTTCAAAGTATGACAGTAGCAGGTAAACAATTTTGAATATGCAAAAACTTAGAAAACTTCCCCAAGAATTCTTCTGGAAGGTTATTTACCTAGAGGACAAACTTCAGCAAACTCAAGAAATACTGAGGAAAATTTTCAAAAAGATGAACAATAAAGAGCAAGCATAATTTTTTATTTCCAGTGGGGGAAAGACTAAAAAGCTTCCTGGAAAGAATGTAATGTTTATAAGTCCTGATATATCTAAATTATATATCCACAAATATTGCAGCAAAAAGTGGGAAAATATTAAAGGTAATAAGGAAATTATGTCTACTTATCATAATAGCTAGAATTCAAATGATATTTATGGAAGGCAAATTAAGTGACAAAATTAGAAGTTTATTGAATAACACTGAGGTAAACACAAATTTAATGTAGTAAATTAAACCTGAAGTCAGAGAGTAGAGGGCAAGTAGAGCTGTACTCAATTTATTATTCATATGAGAACATTAATAGAAACTATCATAAAAATCAGAGTTTTAGGGAATTATAGTAAGTGAGAAGGAAAACCAACATTAACTAAATATATGTAGAGTGTTATTTAAAATCTTAGCATAGTGGAACAAAATATCGATTATATCCTTCAACTTAATATATATAAATGGGCTGAATTCGCTTATTGAACAAAATGCTAGTTTTCAGAGTAGACCATAAACCAAAACCAACTCAGTGCTATAAAAGAGAGATCTAGATAAAACAGCAGTCGAGGGGGAGCAGGATATGCCAGCCCAAATGGTTAAGACCCAGCAGACTCAGGAAAAGCTTTTTACCGTTCCCTTAACTGCCTAAAAGAGTCCAGATAGGAGGCCTGTAACCAGGAAGAGAGCTGTTACCAGAGATAACTTTTTATATCAGAGAGACTTACCTGCATTGCATGGCCAACACCTGTTGACCAAACATTTGCTCTTCTCATCTTCCTGTGAATTACCTTCCCTTTGAAGCCCCAGTCCCTAGCCCCTTCTCCTTAGCTCAGGACGATACATGTCTCAGTGCCTGACGGCCTTTGAGTGTCACAGGGGCTCCTGTACGTATGAAATTTATTTTTCTCCTGTTTTTCTGTCTGAATGTCCATTTAGTTTTTAAACCAGCCAAAGAACCTAGACGGGAAGAAAGGAAAATTTTTCCTGCCCAGCACATGAGAAATAATGGAATGAATTATTGTGTACTAGAAAAACACTAAGTTCAGGAAATGTGATTAAATATGATATAAGTGTCTGTATATGATGTAATTCATAATAAAGATATGACAGTTAATATCAATCTTCTAATAAATATCTATAGAAAATATAGGTATAGACTTTTAAAGGAAATATGGAAGTATATTGGTGACGAGGATTTATTTCTCTTCTCTCATTTCATGATAGATAGAGTAAGAGATAAGGTTTTATAACTCAAATGCATAATGAATAAGGCAGATTACATATAAAACACATACAACTTATTTTTAAGAACCCATGGAACATTTACCAAAGTTAACTATTACATGACAGTGAAAATCTCTAAGTACTAAAAGATTATAAAATCAGAAAATAAACAGCTTCTCTCATCTGGAAAAGTAAGGTAAAAAGAATATCTCGCTCTCAAAAGCATTTGAGGCACAGATGAAATCCAAGTTTTAATTTCAGAATATCTATAAAGTAATGATAATGACAATATATGATAAAACATACATATGAAATCCAGCAATGAGATAAAAATATATGTGTGTATATATGAATATATATAAAAGAATGCAAATAAATACATTATGTTAATAAAAGCACCAACTCAAAAGTATTTAAAGAACAAATCAATAAAGTTCAGAGAAACAGAAAATGTTAATAAGGATAAAATCTGAGATCGATGAATTTTAAAATTCAACTCGCAAATAAGCCTTTAGGGTGAAAACCAAGTAGAAGAAATTTGATTTATCATAGCCAAGGCTATTCTCAACAAGACAGTTGTTAGCTGATGCCACCAAATGAGTACAGATGCATGAGTGAGTCCATCTGTGACTATCCAAGCAGACTGCCCAGATATCATGGAAATTATAATATAAATATAAATATATAAATATAAATATATTTTATATAAATATAAAAAATATATAAATAAATGGCTGCTACTTTATGCCTCTCCATTCTGGGGTGTTTTATTACATAGTAGTAGTTAGCTGATACAGTACTCTTTTAACATTAAAATGTTGAACCTTGTAAAAATTTTATCTATTCAAAAATAACAGTTTTAAAGTACAAATTGAAATAATAAAAATATGCCATTTTTCATCCAGCATAGGGGAAAAACAATTTTTAAATATTTCAGTATTGTTATATAAGAAGAGAAATAATCACAAATATTATTGTTAAAAATCTGCATTTAAGGTTCTATCAAAGTATTTTACAAATAGATATGAAAAAATATGAGAATCTTAATATAGCCTTATACCTAGAGATACCACTTAAAATTTGTCTAAAGAAAGTAATCTTTGATCCTTATAAAATCATAGCTATAAAGAAGCTTTTCATAGGTGTATTTTTGCTAGTGGGAAATATATGTTATTAAGAATAAAATACTCAGTGCCAAATGTATGATATTTTGATTTTATAAACTATAGGTAGCAGGCACTTGGCTCATAAGGTGTCCTTAGATTTAACAAAATCTACACTTAAAAAATTCTCATAGTCACCTTTTAAACTGTTTGAAATTATATACTTCCAGGTTTCTCCTGTATTTAGTCTCCACTAAACTCGACTGGAATTGATAATTTTATTTCCCTAATTCATCCAGATTGTGAGCCCTTTGAAACAGAAAACATTAATTTCTATGCTAATGTCCAGCAGAAAAATTAGTACATATTAGGCCTTATACAAATGTTAAATGAAAAATTAAATTCTAAAGACGTTCAAAAGAAGAATAGATTTGCAGTTTAGTTTGTAATAGGAAATTGAATGAAGGAGGGAACACCTACGTTTTAAAATTTATAAAGTTTATAAAAGGTAAATTCCAGATTCATAGAAGTGATGATAATAATAATAACTACCAGTATGGAGCATTTACTAAATGTCAAGCACTGTTTCAAACAGATGACATAGGATAGCTCACTTGTCTCTGCAATTGAATGAGATAAGTGCAAACTACAAGCATTAGATCATTTTTTTTTTTTTTAGATGAAGAGGCTAGCAAAGGGGGATTTAAATATTTGCTTAAGGTCACATGATGTGGTGTTGGGGTTCGAACCCGAGCAATCTGGCTCTAGCATCTGCATGCTGAAATTCTTAGAAAACATTATAGACTATGGAGCAAAGGACTAAGTTAACATGCAGAGACACAAAAGCCTCAGGTGTGTGGGAAAAGATTTTAGCAGATTCCAGAGATACTTACTGAGTATCTACTTGATAAAACACACAATACTATCTACTGGGTAATACATGGAGGATGTGATATAATATAAATTAGAAAAGCAAATTGAGACCAAAATTTAGAGACTTAAAAACTAATAAAATGAGGAGACATCTGAAAATGTGAGTGAAGTAACTGAATACATCATGTAAAATTTTACCTACACAGAAAATTTAAAACTACCCCCAAATAAAAATCTCACGTAGATTAAAAGTGATTTACTATTTTGAAAATTTCTGCGAGAAGTGAAAGGAACAAAACTGTGTGAACAGATTGGGGCATCTTGAACTTTTAATTAAAGCTTTTAATTTTGAATTTTATGAGCATGTTTTTTTCTCAATATTTTTCCATCATTCATATGTTTGCACATCTGTTTATCTGCTTTTAACACCATCATGACACAAATATTGAATTAAATTACAGAAGCAGATCACATATAATACATTTATAAATGTCATTTATAGTAAATGTCAGGGAAAATGAAGTGAAAGAATATCTGATTGAGTAAATTATGTGCCTTGCAACTTTATATTTGGTTAGAATAAAATATTAATAAGGGTGGGAAACAAGTTATAGCTAATTGGCAAGCCAACTATCTTAGGTCGTTTTTTAAATAGGGGTCTGTGTTTTTAAAAATGTTTCTATCTGACAAAACTAAGCTAAAATCAAAGGAAACTAATTAACTAGGTTTACCTGGGAGTAGAAAATTATTTTTGCAACTTCCATTATGTATTTAAAACAAACTTCACTCACTCAGACAACAGTTGTTGATTGAGGGCTCAGTATCATCAGACACGTGTTTCTGGGTTCTGGTCCCAGTTCTGATATTTACCAGCATACAAGACATTATTGGTTAAACTCTGAATAGGAGTGTAATCCTGAATAAATGACTGAATATTCTGCACTTTGGCACAATTTTATGTAATTTGGCATATATTACACATTTTTTCCATGCTGAGATGACCCTATGCTGTGAAATAACTACAAATGCTTTTTTAAAGGATGGATGAGATTTTCTTGGTAATAGTAATACTATCATAACAAACTTGTTTAAGCGTTCATGCAACCCCAGAGCCTTTCAGTCGGAATATTTACTCTGCTGATATTGTCACATATCCAGCTTGAAATGAAAGAATAATATGTAGTTCTGTTCCCTACATTAATATCCTAATGACTGAATTTATAAACAAAATTGTAAACCCTTATCAGATAGGTGACATTTTGTTCTTTAAAAAATGGCCCCAATACACTGTTCTATTATTAGTTTGATATCTAAGAACAATTCTTATCAACTCTTTTTAAAACCTTGATAGTTGCTGGGAAACGAATGGATATTATGCCATTAGCACACTAACTGTGCTAGAGGGGTCTCTAATTAGTGACCTCTCATTTACAAAACAGTTCCATGCAAACTACTGGCTTTAGCTGCCTTTTGACAGTCTCCCTACCAGAGAGGTGTAAAAACGCTCTGTGAAGATAATAGTGAAAGCAATATAAAAATTGCATGGCAAGCACCTTGTCAATCTGACCCTGACAGGCCAGACATATTGACTGGCTGGTGCTGGCAGAAGATTAAGAGATTAAGCAGACAGGACACCAAGGCAAGTGCGGGTAGATAATACAATCTACATGTTACACTTCTTCCTTTAAATTATGCACCAGCCTGGAATGACTGCTGCTTGGGGTTGTGAGTTTAACTCGTGGTGACTGTAAAATGGAAATTGCCTGCAAGTCCCTCCTGGAAGTAACAATAAAGTTACAGTCAGCATAAGGTAGTTGAAGAAAATTGCTGTCACCAGTAACAGAATTTATAGCTATCTTTGCTATTGTAGATAAATCCATGTTTTTGACTTTGTGACCACTGAAACATAAAAATTAAACCTTTTAACCATGGTCAGGCCTTTTGTACTAAATGGTAAAAGCCAGTAATGATTGCTATCAGGAAGCTATTTCTAACAGTCATTTCTTGGGGGAAGAAACAATTTTTAAGCATGTCTGAAGTTTTATTTACAGTTAATTGGATACTCCATAGTAAAGACATCATCAATGGATTTATGACAAGAGCTTCTAGAGGCCCATGGCTCAGCTCTGTGCCTTTGGTCTGAGTGTACTTTGTTTTTGCTAATGCATTGGATGAGGACACTTTCATTGATAATAAGCTTAAAAGACATTTACTTTACTTGGTTTACATGTTCGTAGAGGATGTTGAAACAGAATTTTGCTGAACGGCTTGGCTGCAAATCAAACACAGCATCAAATACTTCCTTCAGACTACTCAGAGAATTTATGTGGACTAATAAATATAACTGCTGCTTCAGCCTCAGTTGAAAGCCGTAGAATACTACTATTTAAAGAAATTATGTCTTGTCAGTTAATATTAATTAGTTTTACCAAAGCAAAGTGAAACAGACACCTGAGGTGATTATCCAGTTAGTGTATATATTTTTTCCTCTTCCCTCAAATAGGGTGTTTTGGTTAAAATTAGGGGGAGGGTATATAAATGTTTAATCACTATGTTGTACACCTGAAACTAATATACTATTGTATCTCAACTCTACTTCAATTAACAAAAGAGAAAAAAAATTAGAGGGGAGGATTAGAAATAGCATTTGATTTTTTTCCCAAATAAAAGCATGTCAAAGGGAAATTAGAAACACCTAAAAGAACACCTCCAAAATCGAGCTAATAACCAGGAATAAACAAAATGAATGTTATCCATCTTATTTTAATTTTGAGTATAAATTATATAAACCTTCAGGTATTCTTAAAATTATTCAAGTTTGCCTTTGAATCTTATACAAAATGTTTCAGTCTTCCAGAGGGGGAAATATGAAAATAGGAAAGGATAATAGGGCAGTAGGATAAAGGGATAACTATTGATTAAAATTCTATGATTCTGAGAGGCCTGGAACTTAGAAGAGAAAATCCTTAGCTTCATATAGTCCGTGTTTTATTCCTTAATAAATGATATCCTTGAATAGCTATTTTATATCATATTTGCACTAATGACTCTTCTGTGCTATTATATGGTGACTGACAGTGATTGAGTTGTAGCAGCATCTCCTTTACCTCTACAATAGGGCATGAACAAAGTATTTGCCTATTATATTTTACCCCTTTTGCTTAATATTGAAAAATATGGAGAGAGGAGGGAAAATGGTAATTCTAATGCATGTTAATATCAGCCATTCTCAGCTTTACAAGTTTAGATATAGAATGTTTTTGCCATGTGCTCTAATGCAAAGGGAAATAAAATAAATTTAAGACCTTATGACATCCTGGGATGGATTATATAGCTCAGAGTTTCATTTAAAAAGTGAGGTTTGATTGGAAATTTATATTATTTTTAGCTCTCAGAGGATGGACTTCCCTGTCTCCAACACAAAAACAAGAAAAATGAAACACATATAAGATTACTTTTCAGTGTTCACATATCTGTTTTTGTTTCAGAGCACTTAATAATGTGAAGATATTGTATAAATGAAATTGCTTAGGATTTAAACAATTCATGTAAAGGAAAGGGGGTTCTTTGAAACTTGAGGATTTTTTTTTAGATTAGCTATAAAACCATAGTATCTTTAAAATAACTTAGGATAATATACTTCATATGTTAACATATTACATTGAAGAAAGAATGGAAAGTCTGTCCATTCTTAAAGAAAAACTGTAATGTTGAGATGAGAATACTGCCTTAACCCAAACATGTGACAGAAGGATAATTTAAAGGAAATGGGCAGGGGGAACACAGGCTTTCCTACAGAGAAAATAGCTGTGGAGCAATCCTATTAAACCAGTATTGTTTTTGCTAAATCAGACATATGATTAAATAACATTTAATTATGCAAAGAATGAACTAATTACATAAATGCAGTAGCATTTCTTGGCTGCTGTAACAAATTGCCATAACGTCGGTGGCTTAAAACAACAGAAATGTATTTTCTCACAGTTTTGGAGGCCAGAAGTCCAAAATTGTCATCACTGGGCTGAAATCAAGGTGTCATCAGGGCTGTACTTTATCCAGAAGCTCTAGGGAAGAATCTGTTCCTTGATTCAGCCAGTTTCTGGGGGCTGCTGGCATTCCTTGGTTTGTAGTCCAATCATTCCCATTTTCAAGGCCAGTATCTTCAAAGTTCTCTCTGCTCCATCTTCACACCACCTTCTCTGTGTGTCAGATGTCTCCCTGCCTCTCTCTTATCATGACAATTGTGATCTGGATAAGCCATTATAATCTCCCTATATCAAAATACTTAATTTAATCAAAACCGCAAAGACTCTTTTGACATATAAGGTAGTATTTACACATTCCAGTAATTAAGACTTGATATCTCTGAGGGCCTATAATTCTGCCTAACACAATAACTCGACTCCAAGAAATGTTCTGGTCCATGAGGCTTCTGGTCATCATAATGTAGAAGATGATAACAATTAACTCCCTGGGTCTGAACCAGGAAAACAGGAGTATCGTCTCTTTAAAAGACAAGGTAGTTTGAAACCTAGTCATAGGCCAGATAACTAAAGAGAAATAGAAGCCTTGAAAAGAAATACAGGAAAAGGGATAGTTATGATAAGAAAAAAAAACACAAGAGAGAGAAAAATACAACACAGCACTAAGAGAGAGAAAGGAGAGATAAACAGTGAATACAGTCTGAGGAAAACAACCCAAGTATAGCAATATAAGTCTACAAAATATTTTTAGCTGAGATGGCCAGCTTGTGCTATACAATACAGGAACGTGAAATAAATGAAGAGGACATTTTGAGACCCTTCTTTAGCACACATGCAAAGACATATATACATAGGACAGACACGCACATACATGCCCTGAATGAGACTCACTCAAGTTCTCCTTTTTTTTCTGATTCTACTTTTTCACTGTGACTGATAACACATACGTTAACCACCTTAGGCTCAGTCCTACCCAGTAACTGAACCTATCTTATGAGACGAGGCATGTACAAAAGGCATATAAAAGAAACAACTATGCTCTCTGGTGGAGAATAGGATTGAAAACCAGAACAGTGATCTGGTGGACACAATTATATTGGGTTGTTCTAAAAATTGATCTGCTGCTTCTAATACTGTTGACTTTAGGGACAAGTTATAGATTGCCTGTTGCTTCTAAGTCCCAAGACATTCTTTTTTCTTCTAATGGGGCTCCTATTGAGAGATAATCTTGTGTGGTGGAAAAAGCCTGACCTTTGGGATCAGCTTTTTATGAAAACCTGCATTACTAGTTTGCTATTTAAGTGGCTTTGGGCCATTTTTTCAACTCCTCACGCTGTGATTTTATAAAGCTCAAAGAAAATCATACATTTGAAAGGTGTATATACACTTGGTAGACTATTGAAAATGTTAATTTCCTTTTCATTTTTCCTTTGCTAAGGGCCTACTCACTAGATCCAACTCATCCCTCACTTGAAACTTCCAGACCACATCTAGAATAAGAACCGTGAACTAAACCAAGGCTGAGACCCTACCAAGTGCCTTGCTCATGTCAGCAAGGGTATAGGATTCTGCTACCTGTGGACAGGAGCCTGCCTGAATTTCCACCACTGTTGCCAGGATTCCCATATGACCTGACATTCCTTTCTGCTTGATGATTGCTTAAATTCTATGACAGCCTCAACTTCCCTCAGACAATCTCCTGTTCTTATTCCTGGATGTCCTGTTCTAATCAATTCCTGAAGCCCACAGTTGCATACTTAGACACATCTCTTAAGGTAAGTCTTTTTGGCCAACTGAGCCTTGGAGAGGTGAAAGGAGGGTGATCTTTCCCTAAATGGGCTGGAGTTAGTCTTGCCTACTGAGCCTGGAAGAGATCAGTCAGTATTTGTTGAATTAGTGAAGGAGAGTAGATAAGATTGGGTGTAGATTGTTACATGCAGCCAAATGAACAGATTATGCAAAGGCCTAGAGAGGAGACAGTTTGCAAACAGTTCAGCATGTCTGCATCATACAAAAGGCAAAGTTAGAGAGTAGTAAGAGATGAGGTTTACAAAAGGCAAAGAAGGAAAGAACCAAGTCATGAGGGGCTTACAGCAATTTTAGGACTGTATATTCTCCCAAAAGCAACTGGTAATTATGCTTTTAAGCAGGAATTGCTCAGATAAAATTTGTACACCAGGCAGATCATTTTGGCCTAAGTGCAAAGTATGGATCAGAAAAGGCAAGACTGCAGATGGAAAGGGCAGTAATATAATTTTTTTTAAAAATTAATAGAGATGCAACATAAAGGTAGTTTGTGCTAAATTAGCGTCAGTGTAGATGGAGAAAAGTAAACGGATTTGAAACAAAATTATGAGAATTAGCTGACTAGAAGTGATACAAAACTTGCTAATACGTGTTAAAGAGAATTGATAATAATGTAACTTGTCAATTACCTATAATTTTAGCTAAATCTAACGATCATGTACCAAAAGGCAACATTTTACTAAACTTACCTCAGTAATTGGAAATGAAACAAAATGACCTAAAAGGTCATTGTTCTGTTAAGTTCAGCTTAAGTTAGGAGAGACTTTATATTTATTTTCCTATTAGAACTCTTCCCCTACTTTGTTTTAGGAAGTTCTAAAGGCTTATATGAACTTGAATACAGTCTGACTATATGACCACTGCTTGATATGCTTATGAAGTGGGCATGTTTCTAACTTAGATTTGAATCTATATGATAAACATGGTGATATTTTTGAGGATGCATTTTATCGATCTGTTTTCTGCCTTTACAAACACCTAGTTTTTCTGGCACAGGAGTGATATTAACCTTTGGAATCTACAATGTAAATCCACACAAAGAAAAATCTTGAGTGTTTTAAAGTGGTCCTACTTATTTCTTTATAGGCTTATTTAATCTTCTGCTTAAAATGACGTATCTTTCAAACAGGTATTTTATGAAAATGACATTTTGGCATGTGTATATTCTCATTTTCTCTCATCTGACATGTTCTGCTCAATTTTTAAATCAAAACATGTCTCTGCAACTCCCAAATCTTAGGTTCAATGTCATTTATGAACATCAAGTTTTTCTTTTTCATTGTTCATCATTGTCAAGAAGAACAGGAAGATAACTTTAGAATATCAAATTTCATGAGTTCACCTGGAAATTTCTTATTCCAAAGAATAAGGCACAAACTGTATAAAATAAGAATTTAATTCTTCTAAAGTAATGGTCAAAGATGAAAAACAGTAAAAACCAATTATTTCAGTTACAGCCAACTTAATGCTGACATTATAAAGAGAGCCTGTTTTATCTGAGCACTGATGGAGGACAGCCAAATGCAAAGTACGACCAGCATCCGGGGGTCCATTTGTCTAAAGAGAGCTCCTGGTTGTAAGAGAGTGACTTGATTCTAAAGGAATCACATTAGTTACTGCAGTGACATTAAAATCGGTTGGGAAGCTTTTTTGGGTTTTTTGTTTGTTTGGTTGGTTTTTAATTTCTCACATTAAGAACTTACATATCTTTTTTCTTTCCAAAGCATTATCTTTTTCACACCTAATCCCTTGATGAGCTAATGAAAGAATATATCACATGACTATTTCACCTGTTTTTGAGGTTATGTTTCTTACCATGAAGTTGTAATAGGGATTCACATCAGTTACAAATCTCAATCATGTGGTTTTGTTGCTATAGGAAAGGCTGAGGGCATATGGTACCCAGAACAGGCAACCATCCAAGACACAAAAAGAGATCAGCAGACAGATGGAATGGTTCAGGAGTCAAAATTTGCCTTTTGTATTGTACCTGACAAGTAAATAATTCATTAGCATTAAATAGCTAACTTTCTTCAGGCTTACCTTGACAATAATCAGAAAGAGGGAATTCTTAACAATTTTCTCGATTTGTAGAATCCTCTATCTCTAAATTGTATTTATCAACATTATTGACTTAAAAAGCATACTTCTTACCTGCCATTTTTGATGAATAAAGTACTTAATTGGCACTAATTTTCCAGAATATTCAAGATTACTCCAACCGTAGTGATGGATAGCCCATAGTCCTATTACTCTGCACACTCTCTGTAGTCACTTCTGTTTTACTTTTTAACTTACTATCAACATTTTAAACATCAAGAAAGATCAGAGAATATGCCAAAACTTCTGTATTCACCAGCAGCATTTTTCAGCTTTTTAAAAATCATAAAAGACATATCTTAAAAAAAAACACTAAAAAGAATTAAAAAATAAAACAAACAAAAACAACAAAAATCCACAAATGTACGTCTCTCTCTCCATCCAACCTTGTTCATTACCTTTTATCTGTTAATTAATCCAAGCCACTAACTGGTAGAGTTCCCCACAATCTGAATATTGCCGGCTGCACTCTCATGGTACAGTACATTGTGTTCCTCTGTCATCTGTATGTCCTGCAAGTTGGCAGCTGGATCAGAAGGCTTGAGCAAACTCAGATTCAATACCTTAAATTTGGAGGTGGAGCTTGCAGAGCAGTGAGACAAAAAAAAAAAAAAAAAAGTACGTTGTCTTAAGCTACCCAGTTTGTAGTACTGTTTTTACGACAGCTCTAGAAAACTAAAACATCACTTTAATTAATGGCATGTCAGAAGTTGGAGTGCTGATATCAATATATGTACAAAAGCCCTGAGTGGCCCGTGACAAAAGTGGTTGATGGAGGCCAACAGTAGATTACCAAGACTTTAATAAAATGCCACCATGTGTAACATCAGCAGTCCTTGATATGATTTCAGCAGTGCGAGATATACATCAAGCTAAAGGAGTATGGTACGCAGTGATTGAATTTGCAAATGCTTTTCTTTCTCAGTCTTGGAAAGGAGCCAACAACAGTTTGCCTTCAGGTGTGAATGATATCAATTTGCGTTTACTGTATTCAGGGGTTATTTGAATTCACCAGCTTCCTGTCATTATCTGAGTAGAAGGGTTTTGAACTTGACGCAGAATTCTGAGTATGAAATTACACTAAGCTTTTGATAGCATGATAGTTAGTATCAGAAACTGAAGAATAAGCTAGGCTGACTAAATGCAGTGGTGACGCACATGACTAATAGAGGCCAGCTCCTGGGCAGGGCCACCTGTAACATTCCACAGGCAACTAAAAATAAACTGCTATTGTTGCCTACTCTTGAAAATAAGCAAGAGGCAAAACACTTGGCTGTGTTGTTTGGATTTTGGGAGTTGTGTATTTTACATATGGACATATTACTAGCTCCCCATTCATAAACCTACCTGAAAGAAGTTCATCTTGGTACAGAAATCTGAAACAGCAGGCTATGTCTGATTGTAAAAAGTCGTGGCTCAATGCCCTATACGATTGACCACCAATTAAAACCCTGGACGTCACGGCTCAGGTGACCTTCCCTGACTGATAACATTTCACAAATGTTGACACACACTGTTGTTGGAAGAATTAAGCATATCCATACAACTCCTCTGGAAGCTTATACCTGGTTTCTCCTGGACCTCACCCATTAACTTTTTCCCTTTGCTGATTTAATTAATTGATTGATTGATTGATTTTTGGCTGCATTCGGTCTTCATTGCTGTGCTCAGGCTTTCTCTAGTTGTGGCAAGCGGGGGCTACTCTTTGTTGTGGTGCATGGGCTTCTCATTGCGGTGGCTTCTCTTGTTGCGGAGCACGGGCTCTAGGGCATGTGGGCTTCAGTAGCTGTGGCTCGCAGGCTCAGTAGTTGTGGTGCACAAGCTTAGTTGCTCTGCGACATGTGGGATCTTCCTGGACCAGGGCTCGAACCCATGTCCCTTGCATTGGCAGGCAGATTCTTAACCACTGCGCCATGAAGGAAGTCCCTCTTTGCTGATTTTAAACTGTATCATTTGCTGTAGGTAATTCTAGCCATAAGTATAGCAACTCTAGAGTCCTGTGAATACTTGTAACAAATCATCAAGCCTGAGGGTGTTTCCTGGGACCCCCTGAAACAGTAGTCTAGTATAATAATAATAATAATAAGTAACAAATCCCATTGAATTGCCATTTCCAATGTCTTTATTTCTTTGTGTATATCCAGATTTCTATCTGGTATCATTTTCCTTCTGACTGAAGGACTCCCTTTAGCATTTCTAGAATGTGGATCTGTGGGGATTCGTTCTTTCAGCTTTTGTAGTTTTGAACGTCTTTATTTTGTCTTCATTTATGAGAGGTTACTTTTTTTAACTTGGTATGGAATTCTAGGTTGACAGGCTTTAATGAATCTACTTTAAATATATTGTTTAATTATCTTCTTGACATATTACTTCCACTGAGAAGCCTGGTATTATCCTTATCTCTGTCTCTCCCTAACAATGTGACTCTTTTTTTCCTCTGGCTGCTTTTAAGATTTTATCTTTATCACTGGTTTTGAGCAGTTATACTGTGCCTTGATGTGTTTTCTTTATGCTTATTGTGCTTGGGTTTTGATAAGTTTCTAGGATCTGTGAGTTCATTGTTTTCACAAAATCAGAAAAAAAAAAAATTCATCACTTTATTTCTTCAAATGTTTCTCTGCTGCTCTGCCACCCTGTCTTCAGGATTGCAATTACTTACGTATCAGGCTGCTTCATGTTGTCCCCCAGCTCACTGGGGCTCTTTCATTTATTTATTTTTTGTTCCTTTTCTCCCCCTCCTTTTTTTCCACTACAAATCCTTGTGTGTGGTTCTGTTCTAGCCCCAGGTAGTCTCCTCACTTAGCACTTAGCTAAATAATTGGCAGGACCTTCAGATCTCCATATTTCTCTCTTCCACAGCTCTTTGGCTTTTAGTACTCTGTCCTGTGAACTACAGACACTTGGATCTCCCAAGTTGCAGAGCTCCATCTCATCACCTGAAGGATTCCAGGGGCTCTGCCTGAGTTCCCCCTCTCTGCACCATGACCCTGAAACTCTGCCCAGGCTCTAAGTAGGGGCAATCATAGTGTTCACCTTATTTGTTTTCCATGTTTCAGGGATCAGTGTCCTCTCTTGTCTGATGCCCAATGTCTTAAAAACTATTGCTTCACGTATTATATTGTTCATTTATTAGTTATTTCAGGTGGGAGAGTAAATCCAGCCCCCATTACTACATCTCAACCAGAAGGGGAGGCCATCTCCTGGCACATCTCACTGATGTGAGCTTCCTTGCTTTTTGGAACAAGTAGAGCTCCAGGCACATTTTGTCCTTTTCCTGTGCCAACCCAGGATGGAGGAGCCCTGGTTCCTTTAAGTGGAGATAATAATAAAATCTAGCGGTAGGTATACCTATTGCTTTTGCAGTGTTGCAGTTTCCAAGCCTCAAGCAGACTGAGCTGGGGAAGTTTTGTATGTCTGTACGTACGTGCAATAACAACAACGTATTAAATTACACTTTAAAATTTGCAAAAATATCAGCAATTACAATTGTTCTAACAGTGATCAAATGATTATAAATAGTATGTATATTCGGTAAATGTTGACCACTTTTCCATTAAGTGATGTTGAATCTTAAGAAAAACATAAAAAATGATTTTCTGGTGAAGTTAATATAAGTTCAAAATAGCAAAGATGTAAAAATTCATGTTTTCTTGTGTGTTTGCACTGACATTGTGCCTGGTCTTCTTCTCAGGAGGATTGTATGTTGTTCTAGATGTATTTCAAAGTAAGTCATGTGAGGGATCAAGTATCATGATAGCTACGATTACTTCAGTTCCTATTAAAGTCTGGTTTTCTTATGTTTAAAAATTATATTTGCAAAAAATGAATAGAAATAAACAAACAAAAACCTTCCTATCGTTCATTAATATGTTGCCTAAGGCACATTTCAGCTATATCCCTATTGATTTCTAATATTTGCTTCACAGAGTCCTGTGTTTCCTTCTACAGTGATTGGGGAATAGAGCAAATCACTTAGAGAACCTGGACAGTGGCCTAATCACTCTTAACTTCATGCTATATGTGCTACTTAAATGAAAACATGTGTTTGATATAATATTGTGAAAAGGTTGCCTTGAAGGAACTCCACAAAAATAGTAGCTAGGAGAAAAAGTCCCCAAACTGAGTAATTCCTCTGTTGAAAAACAGACATAGAAAATGCAACTTGCCATATTTACAGTTCTTAGGGTGGTAGCTCTAATGTTTTATTTATAATATCATCATAGTTTTACGAAGTTAAACTATGTGTCTAAAGGAAGGATGCATTTAATTGTTCAAATAACTTCACAGATTTTAACGTTTGATTTTAAAATACCTCTCTATTTATCCTCCCATTTGCTTTTAACATCCAGGTAGAAGAAGTTAAGTTTCTTCCCTTCTTAAATATTTTTGGTTAGCTGCTTTTATTTAATATTATGACTTTTATAAAAGTTATGTGAAAAGGAGTCAAAAAGAATAGTTTAGTTGAAATAATAAAAAATAGAAATAGATCAAAATATACCTATTGGCCAAAAATGGGTGATTTGCCAGGTGAGAAGCCATAATTATATATGGCTATTTGGTGAATAAACAAGCTTTTATTTTATTTTATTTTTTAATTAAAATGTTTTTTTTGGCTTGCCACGTGGCTTGTGGGATTTTATTTTATTTTTTTAATCTTTTAAAAAATATTTATTTTATTTATTTTTGGCTGTGTCGGGTCTTCGTTGCTGCACGTGGGCTTTCTCTAGTTGCAGCACATGGGGGCTACTCTTCGTTGCGTTGTGCGGGCTTCTCACTGCGTTGCCTTCTCTGTTACAGAGCACGGGCTCTAGGCACGCAGGCTTTGTTAGCTGTGGCACGCAGACTCAGTAGTTAGTTGCTCTGCAGCATGTGAGATCTTCCCGGACCAGGGATCGAACCTGTGTGCCCTGCAATGGCAGGCGGATTCTTAACCACTGCGCCACTGGGAAGTCCACAAACAAGTTTTTAAAAAGTGAATTTTGACTTTTATGATACTTCCAATCACTACCAGTTTTGTTTTCTTTTTCGGTACGCGGGCCTCTCACTGCTGTGGCCTCTCCCGTTGCAGAGCACAGGCTCCGGACGTGCAGGCTCAGCGGCCATGGCTCACAGGCCCAGCCGCTCCGCGGCACGCGGGATCCTCCCAGACCTGGGCACGAACCCGTGTCCCCTATATCGGCAGGCGGACTCTCAACCACTGCGCCACTAGGGAAGCCCCAATCACTACCAGTTTTGACAATTTTGTTCCTCCCCTTCATTCTTCCTCTCTGGTCAAGAAGAGGAAACTAGTAAATAGAAAGTATGAGTGTTCAAAGTTCTAGATTTTTTTTTTTAATGCTTTGACAGTCCTGACCTCTGTGGATTATTTTCAAGACACTAAATCAGATAGTTCAAACTACTCTGAAACCAAGCATACACTATTGATTTTTCTTTTCTTGTCTGTCAGAAAGGGGTAACGGGTGCCATCGTAAAGTCATGTGCTCTTGAGTTTCCCCGAGTTCCACATTTTGTTATTATTGTTATTATTTTCTCAGTTATTTTCCAACTCTGCTCCCATTCTGCTTGTTTCTGAGCCGAAATTTGACATGGCACTATCAATTCAAAAACTCTCTTCCTATTTTCAGATGTTCATTTATAACTTATTTGCAATACTTTCTGTAATGTCTCCAGATACTATTAATTTGTTCCATGTGTTCATTACTTGCAGGAAACTGTATCAGAGTCTTCCATTATCCCTCCTAGTTTTTGAAGCCATCACCTCAAGTCTCTTCTTCAGACTTTATGTCAAAATACCTGTCACAAACTGGAGGTGCATAAATAATTCTAATTTAAATTAGCCACATGTTTCATTTAGCAATATAACCTGAAAGTCCCTTTGGGAATTCAGTCACTTCTCTGCTAATGATGGATGTACCTAACCTGCTGTCGTTGCTCTTCGAGTACTATGCTGCTTTTCAACTGAATAGCTCCTCAAATGGAATCATGAAAATTACTTATGCTGCTGCTGAAAAGAATTATTTCCCTGCCTCCCATCTGTCTCTAAACAATCTAACATAACCTGCATACAGAGTTTTATCTTTTGCGGGGAGAAAGGAAGATTTTATTTCTTCACTTTCCAAAGGTTTGTACTCAATTTCTTTGCACTCCTGCTTTCCTGAATTATTTGACAACTTGTCATCCCTTAAATATGCCCTAATCAAGTACACCAAGTTACTTTTCTCTTTGTTATTCCTTCTTCAAATAACCTTAAACCGATTTAGTCTGAGAAGAAGCATACTTATAAGACCTTTCTCAAATGTCCCTTGCTGTGAAAGCTTTTAATTGTTTAACTATTGACATATACAAGGAAGTGTTTCAGTGTAGTGCACCAGAAAGAAGAAATGAAACCTGAATCCCAGCTCTACCCCTTACTGGTCTTTGTGAGCTTTTATGAGTCGTTTTGGGCCCTAAGACTCAGTGTCTTCTGCTGCAAAATGGTTGTATTTATAGGCTCCTCACTGTTGAATAACTGAGGAAGGATTTAAGTCACTCATACACTTTTGACACATGGTAGGCCCTTTATAAATGCTGATATTAATACCTACATTGATTTCTATTGTTATCATCTTCCGTGAAGACAAATATGGGAAAGTATATCTCTGCCATTGAAAAGAAAGCATAAGACAGTTTTAAATGTTAAATAATTATATATCTTTCAAAACCAGTTAAGCCCAAATAGCATACAGGAGTTGTTTGGTATTCAGTTCACATTGTCCCAAATTAAATGTTTTCAGTCCCGTTTCTACAAGGGTAAAAATGCAGTAATTGCCAGTGATTGCAGACCTCGTGGGATTACTGTGGCCTACAGATTAGGAGATTATACTGTTTTTCAAGGCATATCTTCTTGTTTCATTTACCAGAGATTTTTATCTCTATGCCAGTGACTTGGCTTATATTTTAAGTGACTCACATTGAGGGAAGCCTGAAATCTAAATATATGAATGCAGTGCAAGTATTGATACCTGTTTTGGTTTTTTAAATTTATTATTTATTTATTTATTTTTGGCTGCGTTGGGTCTTTGTTGCTGCGCACGGGTTTTCTCTAGTTGCAGCGAGCGGGGACTACTCTTTGTTGCGGTGCGTGGGCTTCTCATCGTGGTGGCTTTTCTTGTTGCGGAGCACGGGCTCTAGGCATGCAGGCTTCAGTAGTTGTGGCGCACGGGCTCAATTGCTCCGTGGCGTGTGGGATCTTCCCGGACCGGGGCTCGAACCCGTGTTCCCTGCATTGGCAGGTGGATTCTTAACCACTGCGCCACCAGGGAAGCCCCCTGATACCTGTTTTGATGTGACCCTGAAAATAAAGTTTAAAACAAAAGTTAAAGCTTCCATGCATAACTTAATGATTTGGGGTTTGTATTTTATACACAAAATGATGAATGACATAAGATGAGGTCATTAACAAGTCATGTTCAATTACTTGTGATTTAGTTTTAATTATTATAGTCTCTTTCCAAATGAAGAAATTATAAAAATATAGTTTTATACATGATTTAATTTGAAATTCATTGTGTTATTTATACAACAGAAAATAGGCTATGGAATCACACTATGTTTATTTCAGATACCATGATTTTTCAGATGAATAAGAAATACTTGATTTGCCTTAGACATTGGAAATATTTGAATTGGTTACTGATTTTGAAAAGTCAAGTTATCAAGTAAAAGAGGTTTATAAGTAAGTAATGCAATGGATGTTTCAAAATATCAACTCAAGGTAACAGGAATACAGAGTCTCAACATTGAATAAAATGTATTCATTCATAGCCTGTGGATGGAGAGGTTTTTGCTGGGCTGCTTCAAGTTAGTTACCAATCCTTAAACAAATTGACTAACCTTTTTGGATTTCAAAATCCTCATCACAATGAGTTATTTTTGCAACAGAAGAATGCAGTAGTCTTTCATTTCTCATATTTGATATAACTAGAATAAGTCTGTTTTCAGGATGGAGCAGAAAATACCTACCAGATATTAGAAATCAAAACTAAAAATAAAATACAATAAAAAAGATTCACAAATAAAAATCAGAAAAAAGTAAAATGAAAATATCATGACCGGGCTTCCCTGGTGGCGCAGTGGTTGAGAGTCCACCTGCCGATGCAGGGGACACGAGTTCATGTCCCGGTCCGGGAAGATCCCGTATGCTGCGGAGCGGCTGGGCCCGTGAGCCATGGTCGCCGAGCCTGTGCGTCCGGAGCCTGTGCTCCGCAACAGGAGAGGCCACAACAGTGAGAGGCCCACGTACAGCAAAAAAAAAAAATCATGACCATGCCACAAATTATCTTCAAACTTTGTGAAAAAAATTTACCAGATTCAACCATAAATTCAAAATTTGTTGAAGGTGGTTACTGGGAATCAACTAGACACACCGAACAATAGATTAGACCAGTGGCTCTCAGCTGGGGCTATCTAACCCTACTTCCCCCATCAAGGACATTTAGCAATGCCTTGAGATATTTTGGGGTGTCATAACAGAGTGAAAATGTTAATGGAATCTAATTCCTCTAGTGGAATCTAGGAGGCCAGGAGTACTTCTAATAAACACTCTACAGTGCACCGGAGAGCCTCTCCCTGACAAAAAGCAAATAATTAAACAGCCCAAAATATGAATAGTGCCAAGGTTGAGAAATTCTCAACTAGATTAATGTAAAACAGTCTACCCAAAACAGTTGAACTTCCTCTCTACCCAATGCAATGTAATAAAGTCAATCAAGACCTACAACCAGGTAAAACAGCTACAATTATTCAAGAAAAAAAAATTTTTTTTTCCACTTAGATTGATGTAAATTATTTAGGTCACCTGTTCTTTTTTTTTTTGCTGTACGCGGGCCTCTCACTGTTGTGGCCTCTCCCGTTGTGGACCACAGGCTCCGGACATGCAGGCTCAGCAGCCATGGCTTACAGGCCCAGCTGCTCTGTGGCATGTGGGATCCTCCCGGACCGGGGCACGAACCCGTGTCCCCTGCATCGGCAGGCAGACTCTCAACCACTGTGCCACCAGGGAAGCCCCACCTGTTTATTTTTAAATCAAACTGGATTTAACAAATATTCCTACCCTCCCTGCCCATCAACTATTTTTTAGCATGGTTTCAATACATACTTTGTCATGAGAGATCAATGATTAAATGGTGGTGGGAGGATGAGATAAGAAAAATAAGTTGAATTGTATATGGAGGGATGTATGTGGAGAAATGGAAAGGAAAAATAAACAAATTAAAAACTAACCAATTGAGATAAGCAATATGAGAGTCATTGGCACTCCAAATAGAGTAGGGATCTCCTAGTTTGGTTCTTGAATGAGTTTATTATTATTAAGTTACTATTAATATTACTTATCCAAATATTTATATTATCTTTGGATTAAGAGAAAGTTATTTTCACCATCGCTGTAAACATTAAAGAGTATTAGCGTTATTTTTGTGTGTCAAATTCTCACTTTACGTGTCTGTAAAATGGTGCTAATAATATTATGTGCTTCATAAGGTTTTGAGGATTAAATTATAGGCACTCATTATAATGTCCATCTTACTCTTTGTGCTCACTAAATATTAGACATTATAAGTTTAGATGATGATGTTGATGATGTCTCCCTATGACACTTAGGTGGGTAGAGATGACCAGCAGAAAGAATGAGTCAAATCTTGCCAACAAAGCATGATATAAGATACAGAGAGTGGATCAATCTAGAGAAATAGATGGTTATGACAAGATCAATATTACATCTAAATTTTAACAAGTCCAGTAGTCTTCTAGGAAAGGTGGTTAATCACTTACCAAAGGACTAAGACCTCAGTGATTAATAACTACAGATTTCACAAGCAAGAGGCTCAGGTAAAGTCTAAACAAAAGAATCCAAGTTTTCTTTACCTTCCCACTCAAACCTCTGCAAACCTGTGCAGAAGGGGATTAAGACACAGCTGGTTTGCCTTGTTGCTGATTAAGGAGCCAACAAGTGAGCCAATGAATTCCCACAATACAATGATCTTTAGAGCCAGAGGAAATAGTATTGAGTCCTAAAGTCTTACTCACAGTATAGGGATTCTCACCCTCATTCTAGAATCACTAGTGGAAAAGCAATATTGAGTTGAAGAGTGCTAGAGAAAGAACAGGGGCCTATATCATGAAAGAAAGCTATAATTAATTGTCCTATAATTATTAAAATATTTGATTATGATATTAAAAGGGGCATATGGGAACTCTGTACTTTCAATTTTGCTGTGAACCTAAAACTGCTCTAAAAATAGTCTACTTTTGCAAAAAAAAGTAATAATTAGTATGCCAATATATCTATCGATCTGAGAAGCTACTTAGGAAATTGTTTTTAAAATCTAGAAGAGAAAAAATTACCTGTCTCTTCATGACTGAAAATTATCACTGTACTGTATGTGTACTATGTGACATGAATTCTTCATAACTTATTTTTACCTTTCACAGAAGCCTTGAGATATTGCTAATATTTCCTTTTACAGATGAAAAACTGAAGATTAAATAGGGTATGTTGTCAAATTTCACACTCCTAATATGTGTTAGAACTATAATTAGAACCCAGGTCTCCAAATGCCTTTCCTTAATCTTTGCACTAGACCGTGTTACCTAAGTTGGGTCCAATTAATACATCATTTTTTTCAGAAGATGGCAGCAACAGAGTCATATAAAAAGGGAAGGTTGTCTTCATCTTTTTTCAATATCCAAAGAATAGACAGTAGAAAAGGTTCTCCAAGTTTAATTAAGTTGAAACCAGACTAGTATTTTTAATGAAATTTTGTATTCTTTTTTTCAACCATTTAAAAATATGAAAACCATTTTAGCTTAAAGGCTGTACAAAAACAGTTGGTAAGCTTGATTTGGCACCAGAGCTGTAGTTTTCCCACTCCTGAATTAAAATATTATGTGAGTGCCAACGTTTCTTTAATCCCTCTTACAGTTTAATTTTTCAAAGAATTTGTTGACTTGAAATTCATATAACATAAAATTAACCCCTTTAAAATGGACAATTAGTGGTAGTTAGTATATTCACAATGTAGTGCAACCACCACCTCTATCTGGTTCCAAAACATTTCCATCACTCCAAAGGAAAACCCCTTAACCATTTTGTAATTTCTCCCAATTCTCCCCTCTCTCCAGCCCCTGCCAACCACCAAATGTGTTCTATCTGTGTGGATTTTTCCAGTCTGGATAGTTCATATAAATAGAATCATGCCACATGTGACTTTTTGTGTCTAACTTCCTTCACTTTGTAAAATGTTTTCAAGATTCATCCACATTGTAGAATGTATCAGAATTTTAGTCTTTTTCGTGGCTGAATTATATTCAGTTGTACTTATATACCACATAGTGTTTATCGATTCAGCTGTTTATGGACACTGGGCTGTTTCCACCTTTTGGCTATTGGGAACAGGACTGCTATGAACATGCATGTACATTTACTTGTTTGAGTACCTGTTTTCAGTTATTTTGTTTATTTATCTAGGAATTACAGGGTGAAGTGGTAGTTCTATGTATAACTTAGAACTGTTTTCCAAAGAAGCTGAACCATTTTACACTCCCACCAGCAGTGTTCAAGGGCTCCAGTTTCTCCACATACTCATCAACAGTTGTCATTTTCTATTTTTACAATTATCACATGCTGGTGAGTCTGAAATGATAGCTCATTGTGGTTTTGATTTGCATTTCCCTAATGACTAATGATGTTGAGGATCCTTTCAGGTAATTGTTGGTCATTTGTATATTTTCTTTGGAAAAATGGCTATTAATGTACTTTGCCCATTTTTTAATTAGGTAGTTTGTCTTTTTGTTGAGTTCTAAACTCTCTGAGTTTTTTTGTCAAATATATTTGTTCCTTGGCAGATAGATAAATTGATAATATTTTCTCTTATTCTGTAGATTGTCTTTTTGTTTTCTTGATAATGTCATTTGGCCCACAAAGTTTTTAAATTTTGATTAAGTCTAATGTATCTATTTTGTCTTTTGTTGCTCATGCCTTTGGTGTCATATCTAAGAATCCATCGTCAAACCCAAGGTCATGAAGATTTACCCCAATATTTTCTTCTGAAAGTTTTATGGATTCAATTCTTGTACTGAGGCCTTTGATCAGTTTTTAATTAATTTTAGATCACTTTGAACAGAGAATGGCTTTCCTTTTATTTAGGTTTTCTTTAATTTCTTTCAGTAAAATTTTGTGGTTTTCAGTGTACAAGTCTTTCACCTACTTGTAAATTTATTTGTAAATATTTTATTCTTTGGATGTATTATAAATTGAATTGTTTTAATTTCCTTTTGGATTATCCATTGCTGGTATATAGAAACACAAGTGATTTTTGTGTGTTGATCTTGTACCCTGCAACTTTGCCAAATTTGTTTATTAGCTCTAGTATCTTTGTGGATTCTTTGGGACTTTCTATATAGACAATCGTGTGTTCTGTGGTTAGAGACAGTTTTACTGATTCCTTTCCAAATTGGATGTCTTTTATTTGCCTTTATTTTCTAACCATTCTAGATAGAACTTCCAGTATAATATTGAATAGCAGTGGTAAAAGTGGGCATCATTCTCTTGTTTCTGATATTAAGGTAAAAGCCACTCTGCTCCTACACAGATATGTACCCTCCTTATGCTGTTGTCACAGATTATACCTGTATAGACTGTATGCCTAATAACATACATTTACCATTATTTTCATGCATTTGTTTTTTAAATCATGTAGGAAATATAAATTGGAGTTAACAACCTAAATACAATAATACTGGGTTT
Source organism: Phocoena phocoena (assembly GCF_963924675.1). Taxonomy (NCBI): domain Eukaryota; kingdom Metazoa; phylum Chordata; class Mammalia; order Artiodactyla; family Phocoenidae; genus Phocoena; species Phocoena phocoena. Next base: position 80,290,497 of record NC_089227.1, read on the forward strand.
TGCATATACCTGTGTAGTTATCTTTACTAGAGATTTTTACGTCTTCATTTGGCTTCTAGTTACCGTCTAGTGTTCTTTCATTTCAACCTAAGATACTCCTTTTAGCATTTTATTTTCAAACTCTTCCAGAGTTTGTTTATCTGAAAATATCTTAATTTATGCTTGATTTTTGTAGGACATTCTTTCCAGACATAGAATTCTTAGTTGTCAGTTATTTTTTCTTTCACCATTTAAAATATGTCATCCCAGGGCTTCCCTGGTGGCGCAGTGGTTGAGAGTCCGCCTGCCGATGCAGGGGACACGGGTTCGCACCCCGGTCTGGGCCGCGGAGCGGCTAGGCCCGTGAGCTATGGCCGCTGAGCCTGCGCATCCCGGAGCCTGTGCTCCGCAACGGGAGAGGCCACAGCAGTGAGAGGCCCGCGTACCGCAAAAAAAAAAAAAAAAAAAAAAAAAAAAATATGTCATCCCACTGCCTTTCATTCTCCATGGTTTCTAACAAGAAATCAGCTGTTAACCTTACTGAAGATCCCTTCTACATGATGTATTACTTCTCACTTGCTACTTTCAAGACTTTTTTCCTTGGCTTTCTACAGTTTAATTATAATGTGTCTTCCTGGTAATCTCTTTGCATATGTTCCAGTCAGAGTTTATTGAGCTTCTTGGAAGTGTAGATTCATGAATTGCATCAAATTAGGAAAGTTTTCTGACATTATTTCTTTAAATATTCTTTCTGCCATTTTCTCTCTTTTCCTTCTGGGACTCCATAATGCATATGTTGATTGGTTTAATAATGTCCCACAGTTCCCCTGGGTTTGTTCATTTTTCTTCATCCTTTTTTCTTTCTGCTCTCCAGATTCAGTAATTTCAGTTGTCCCATTTTTTTAAATTACTGATTCTGTCTTCTGCTAAAATCTACTGTTGAATCCTCTAAAGAGAAACTTTCAGTTATTATTTTCATCTTCAAAATTTCTAGTTAGTTCTTCTTTTATAATTTTTATCTCTTTATGGTGTTCTCACATTATTTTCCTGGTTACCTTTTGTTCTTTATACATGGTATCCTTTAGCTTTTTGTGTATATTTAAGACTTTGTTTAGTAATTACAGTGTTCAGGCTTCCTCAGGGATAGTTTCTGTCAACCTGTTTTCTCCTGTGAACCTAGATCATAGTTTCCTTTTCATGTGTATACCCTGTGGTTGTTTTTGTTGTTGTTGTTGCAAAGTGGATATATGGTAACTCTGGAAATAATAGTCTACCCTTTTCCTAGGATTTGCTGTTTTTGATTGTTTAAGGCTGAAGTCATTTGTATATTTAGTAACTAGTCCAAATTGTCCCATCCCCCCACCCCCAGAAAAGACTATTCTTTATCATATGTGGTCACTGAAGTCTATGTGTTTTTAGCTTGTGTAAGGTGGTGATTTTACAGAGATTTCCATGAATGTCAGGAGATATAAACAAACAAACAAACACACAAAAAACAAAAAATACTCAAACACTCTCCCAGTCTTTGCACAATGGCTTTGTGTTGGGGCAGTCCTTTGACACTTAGGTCGACTGTTTAGAACTCTGCTTAGCCTTCACTTCCTACTTGCACTGAGGCTATAGATCAGCCAGAGGTGAAAGCTTAGAATCTTCTCAGGTATTTTCTAAGTATGTGTACTTCCCTGGGCATGCACAGGTCTTCTAAATTCCTCAGAATATATGGGTCATTTTGAATGACCTTATTTTCCAAAGAAATTCTCTGTCCAGATTTTCCTCCTAGGTTTTAGATGGTCTGTTGTATGTCTTATGCATAATCTTTTGCCCCAGGGGGGCTGTGGGTTTTTCATTTACATTAAAATTTTTTTTAAGTAATGTCTGCCACTTTATAAAAGTGAGTAAATTCCTAGTTAGGTGGGACAGATATGAGTGCCTTGCATTAATCTTTCAGGTATCCCTGCCAATAGGTTAGAACAAATAAACACATTAATTTGTAATAAGGTCTTTGCTACTTCCAGAACCAGGGACCACTGTTCTACACTGGGAATGCAGACCGTTGTCTTCAAGACCACTGCTGAGCCATGTAGGGAGCAGGGCAAAGGCAAGTAAAAACACCACAAAACTTTCCTGCCATTTTTTAAGTTGTCTTTTCTTGATTCAGCATTAGCTTGGATGATGTAAATCTTTGACTACTTTCCAGAGGTCTGAAAAACTTGATTCTGGCAGTTTCTGCAGAGCTTTCCATGTTTCTGTGGATGGATGGTAGTTTGAAGAAGCAGTTTACTGTGCCATTTTGCTGACATCATTTTTCTAGATTTAATTTTTTGAAAATAAATCATCACATATTGTAAGCAGGGCAAGAGTATATCATTTCCTTTTTTATTGTCTTCAAACTTTCTTAAAAGAGCTGGGAACATTGTTGGTAACAATATATATTTATTAACTTGATTCTTTATCCTTATCAGTATAGATGAGCACAAAAATAATTATTTTCTAATCAATAATAATTAACTAATATTAAACATGACCCAATTTTCAGGTAATTCTGTTTATGAAATAACTTTTTGGTTTTAGATTTTGGGTAAACACCTATCAATTTAATGCTCAGCATGTATTTTTTTATGTTCTTCATTTATAGTGTGAAGAGCATATGAGAAAATAATATTCTTCTTATTTAATTAATTACTTTTTCTAAACGTGATTATCTCTGACCTCCATTTGTCTATAAAGATTACTAAGAAATATTTATTACCTATTTCCTCTAAGATTAAAAGCCACCTTAAATGAAAAAAAAGATACATTAAAAAATATATACTGTTTATATGTTAATTCAGATGACTTAAGGCATTTGAATATTTATTGGTGACATGGTCTTTCCCTCCACTTATACCTGTCCCTATAGCAAAAATTCTAATTAGTCATTCCAAATAACTTGTCTGCCACAGCTCCAATACAATTCTTCTAAGAAGTATCAATACTAGTGGGCAAGAGGCATATAGGGCTTAGAGGATAGCAGTGCCCATGGCCAAGTTAAGTCAGCACAACTTGGGAGCAGTGGTTGAGATAAAGACTAATAAACTTCTCTTTCACAGAGCTAAATATATCAGCATGAAAAAAGAACAGTAAAGTCATTTTTTTCTTTAAATGATTACAAGACTAAAAGTTTTATAATAAGTGATAGATATTTCATGGAGATTTCAAATTTCCTAAGTTATTCAATATTGAGTTAGTAGATCAAATTGTAGCTTCAACATGTTAAATTTAGTTTTTTTTTTTTTTTTTTTTTTTTTAAATTTAGTTTTGGATCAAAATTAGAATGAAGCTCTAAGAGTTAGTTTGTATGCAGATGAATGTCCCATAAAAAATGTATCACACTTAACAAATATCATTATCTTTATATTTTGATGTTTGCACATTTGATTTCACATTGTGAAGAATTTTTCTGGGAAATGTTGCAATTGTAAAAAGTTGCTTGAATAACTGATTATTATGGGGATCTTGCTACTTTTTTCTGCCTTGTGTCACTCAAGAGTGTTTTTTGACCTTCCCAGTTGTATAGACCAGAAATCATATTTTTTATGGATTTCTGTATATATTTGTATGTATACATCAGGTTTTTTCTAACATCTTTATTGGAATATAATTGCTTTACAATGTCATGTTAGTTTCTTCTGTACAACAAAGTGAATCAGCTATATGTATACATATAGCCCCATATTGTCTCCCTCTTGTGTGTCCCACCCTCCCTATCCCACCTCTCTAAGTGGTCACAAAGCACGGAGTTGATCTCCCTGTGTGATGCAGCTGCTTCCCACTAGCTATCTATTTTACATATGGTAGCATATATATGTCAGTGCTACAATATAGCCACTATGGAGAACAGTATGGAGGTTCCTTAAAAAACTAAAAATAGAACTACCATATGACGCAGCAATCCCACTATTGGACATATACCCTGAGAAAATCATAATTCAAAAAGAGTCAGGTACCACAACGTTCACTGCAGCACTATTTACAATAGCCAGGACATGGAAGCAACCTAAGTGTCCATCAACAGATGAATGGATAAAGAAGATATGGCATATATATACAATGGAATATTACTCAGCCGTAAAAAGCAACAAAATTGAGTTATTTGTAGTGAGATGGATGGACCTAGAGTCTAACATACAGAGTGAAGTAAGTCAAAAAGAGAAATACATCAGGTTTTTAAATTTGTCTTTAATGGTTTGAATTTTTAAAATAAGTTGAATCTTTATAGTTTGAGAAGATACCAAGGCTGTTATTTCAGTTCTCATTCGAAGAAATGTTAACTTTATCAATTTCAGACCTTACAATACTGTCAAAGATTATGCACACATCCCGATTCCATGTGTCTGTGAATATACTGGGACCCATTTTAAGTGGGAGGTAATTGGTGGAGTATCTGCCAAAGGCAGCAGCTGTGCTTCATGATATAAAGTATTGTCTTATGTAATACTTGAGAAAACTTTTTAACAGATTGATACCTAAACCGTTTTGAGAGAGCCAAAGTGGCCTCTTTGCCTGGGCTTTCAGCCTTCCATGTGTGAGCCCTTCATGGCTGGGTGCAGCCATACGTTATTCGATCACAATGGGTGATTGTCAGGTATCCAGTATAGAAAGTAAACTGTACTTAGGAATTGGAAGCTTCAAAAGTGTGATGCGAGGTTACCAGTATCTCATAAACCCCTGAGCCTACGGTTGTTTTCCTGTTTCCAAAAGAAGAATTCCATCTGACTGTAAATAGGTTTTGAGGTACCTTGAAGTAAAATATAAATTATATTTACATTTAATGTAAATAAGTATGTAAATACATATAAAATATTTATATCTATGTACATATGTAGCTTATTTATATATAAAATACCAAAATAATCCCTCAAAGAAGCACAATCCAAGATCTGGATAATTTTAATAAATTTCTCTGGGAAAGAGTTGGAGAAGAAAATGATAGCATAGGAGGCTTCCTCTTTCTAGGATGACAAGTTTAACTCAAACTTAAATAGTATTTTTAAAAACCAAAACTTGGAAACCAGAAAAGTAGTAGAGCAGAAACATGAGGAGGAAGACAGAGCTATTGCAGAAAAACAACTATAACATGAAGACAAAACATGAGACCTTTATAATTTTTAAAGTTCAATATCTATGGGATTTTCTTCCCTCCATCAATTCTGTGCACTTTCCTTCTTCCACTGACTGCTCCTCTAATTGTTGGGAATTTTTAGAAAAACATTGTCTATGATGAAAACACAAGTAAAACACATGCCAGCCTTTTGTCTGAAGCTGATTTTAATTTGTGCAGGTAGCTCATTGCCAAAGCAGCAGGATGGAAGTATAGAGGTAATGAAGTAGAATTAATACATTTGAAAGTATGAATCGAATAGCTCCCAAAGCAAAGTCCAACAATATAAATCTTTGTTTATAGTTTCATGATTGGTAGTTTTATAACTGTCAAGTGGATTCATATAAAATATCAATTTAATCTTTCTCTTCCATCTCTCCCACTGATCAGAGCCTAATACATAATAGTTTAATTATATTTCTTATGAAATTATAGTAAGCCTTAGCTGTGATGACAAATCTTCATGTCTGTTGCAAGAACCAAAAACTATAAACTCATGAAAAGAATACAGGGCTGTGAAAGCAATGAAATTCTAATTCTGACTCTTACTGTGATGCCTTGTACAATTAATTTAACCCTTTAACCCCAAAATGTTTCTTTTGTTGTCCTTGTCCTTTTCGAAGATTTCACGGGTCCACAAAGAACTGAAAAGCATGAGTGTGATACAGTAATATTTTCGTATAGATGCTGATATTTATCTTTCTAATATTATTTTTTATCTTCCACCCCTACCATGATAGAACTCCTTTTTTAAAAATACGTATTTTATGTTGGAATATAGTTGATTAACCATGTTGTGTTAGTTTCAGTTGTACAGCAAAGTGATTCAGTTATACATATACATGTACCTATTCTTTTTCAAATTCTTTTCCCACATTAGAGTATTGGGCAGAGTTCCCTGTGCTAAACAGTAGGTCTTTGTTGGTTCTCTATTTTAATCTAATATTTATTTTGAGTTAACCTCTAATGAAACATTAATGATGATAATAGTTGATAGGAATTTTTGGTATTAATGTGCCTTGATAAAATGTTTAAAATAAATCAATACTATGTTAGTTTTTCTCTCTTTTACATTTACAAATATAAATATATGTTTACCTTTATATGCATATATATAAGCATTTTATATAAACATCTACCTATCTATACATGCCCACACACCTATCCATCTAAATATGTATATTGATTTGTTTTGTACATATATTTTGTTTTGTTTTGTTAACTTGAAATTCTTTCCACAAATATCTTAGGAGGTCTTTTCATCCTCATTTTGTAAACAAGGAAATTTCTGCTTGGTTTATTAACTCTTTTTGGATTTCACTACTTCTACTTTAAGTTCAGTGTTCTTTACATCAGATTACACTTGCCGTTGACTTCAGGCACAAAACCTTTACTGGTGCTATAACGGCTAGTATTTTTTTAAGTATCAAGACTTTGAAAACTCTATAGAAATGTTTATTAGAATCGCAGATTGTGTTCTCAACGACCAATTACCCATTTTAATGGAAAATAACATGATGGTTCCAGAAGTAACTTAATGATTGATCCCTTCCAGCATATCAGTTTCCCCTCCAACAACATAAATTTTATATGGTCAAACTTTTCTTTTGAAATAACAGAAGTGCCAGATGAAGTATATTCATATAGCTGATCATGACAAAACGTTTTCAATCTGAAGTTCCCAAGGTTTTTCCATTGTTTGGTTTAACTCTGCTCATGTATTTGCATCCCTTTAAAATCTTCATTGGTAGAATCAGTTCTGTAAACTCTACCAGGAGGATGAACAGATCAACTTCATCCAGAGATTCCCATTTCCCTCCCCCCATTTCTTCTCTGTGTCCAAACTCAGGCAGTAAATAATCACAATGTAAATAAAAGGCGGCCAGGTTTTGCAAAACTGCAACCCTAGTGTGGTGTCAGTGTATCCAGTAGTCTCTGCAGTTACTTCTAGAGCACTAATAACCATAAACTGTAATTACTTGAACAAACCCAAATGACTGGAAAATATCTACTGCATATTTTGCATTGTGTTACATCATCATGGAAGAAGTACATGAAAAATAAAATTCATTGAAAATTCAGCTGTATCTTTGAAGCTTAAGCAGTGACTAAAAGAAATATTAACATTTTGAAGAATACCCTTTTTGATATTTGCTAAGCTTTTCCTCTTATATATTTCCAAACAAAGCTATTTACAATGCTTCTAATCCAGTGGGATGCAGTGAAGTGTGACTTTGAAATATTGTCAATTTCAACAAATATGCATAAACAGATAAGTTGATGTTCATTGATGCTGAGAGCATCAGTAGCTCACTGTGGGTGTGCACATACCTCTACAAATTATAGAAGGCAGCAAAAGGGTCATATTTATAATCAAAATACACATTACCCAGCTCATATTGTTGTTGAACATCTCTATCTCATGTTATTTTGCCACTATTTTTTTGTCTTGTTTTGTTTTTAACTGTTTTGCATGTCACTTGAGTATAAAATAAATGAGTTTCCAATCAGGAATTCCAGACTTCAGAGAAGTAGAGTACTGAAAAATATAACAGAGGGAGAAAAATGGCACTGTTGGAATTTGACCTTGTTAGTATGTTAATGATGACCGTAAATCCCTTGTTATTCCTCCCTATAAGAGTTGCAGTTTAATTAGGAACTGGCCTTAATAACTTCCTTGGTCAATATAATCAGACAATGTGATGACATGATGTTCTTTCGTATATATATATATATATATATATATATATATGTTTGATTTACAATATTATATTAGTTTCAGGTGTTAAACATAGTGGTTCAATATTTTTATAGATTATACTTCATTCCTTGTGCTGTACAATATATCCTTGTTGCTTATATATTTTATACATAGTATCAAACAGTTTGTGTCTCTTAATCTCATACCCATATCTTTCCCCTCCCATCTTCTCTCTCCCCACTGGTAACCACTAGTTTGTTTTCTATATCTGTTAATCTGTCTCTGTTTTGTTTCACACATTAGTTTGCTTAATAATGATGTGATGTTCTGAGACTTTTGGAGCTACATCATAAAAAGCCTTGTATCTGAGTCTCTTGGAACACTTGTTCTGGAGAAAGCCAGCAACCATGTAAGAAGACTGAAAACTTTGTTTGAGAAGCCAAGGCATGTGGAAAGTGACCATGGAGACTGTGATGCTAGAGAAAGAGAAAAGGAGACGGGGGAGGGGAAGGATCTTTATAAAGTGCCTGATATTTAAGAGAAGAAATCATCTCGGAAGTGCATGTTCCAGCCCCATCCACCCCAGCTTGTGCCACATAGATCAGTGATCAAACTACCAGCTAAGCCCCTCCCAAATTCTGGATCCATAATTTGTTAGCAGAACAAAATGACTATTTAAAGCTACTCATGGAATTGACCCTTGAATGACCCTCGACGTAGTCGAAAATTTTTGTATAACTTAGAGTCGGCCCTCCAAATCGGTGGTTCTACATCCCTGATTCAACCAGCCACGGATTGTGTAGTACTGTAATGTTTACTATTGAAAAAAATTCATGTATAAGTGGACCTGTGCAGTTCAAACCTGCGTTATTCAAGGGTCAACTGTAGTTTGCTTTGCAGCCACAGAACAGACTTCATTACCTTATGGGGGTTTCATCCTGGTCTTGCAAACTTGCCAACCCTATTGGAGTCATACCTTGCGAAAAAGAGTGCTTAGTGTTTATGTTGTTCAATGCTTTATAGATAAGAAGGAGATCAGGATGTGAAGTGACTTAAAATATGTCCACATATTTGGTGAGTACCAGGGCTAGAGCTAAAACCTCAGATTCCTGGGTCTGGCAGAACTATTTCCATTCACTTTATGGAATATCAACTGACTTCTTAAAAAAAAAAAAGAAAAGTTCTAGAATTTGAATGTCTTTGCCTCTCTGAGATCTTCCTGGGAAAGCATATGCAGATTTGAACTATTACTTTGTTTTAATGATGGAAACTGAACTGATAAAGTTAGATCGACCAGGATAGACATATAAAGTGTTCACAGGGTCTTAATTTTAGAGTCACTAGATTTGTATTGAAATATTTGGTTATTTTGAACCAAAGTATATGTGGGATAATTAGCAATTTCATAATTAATAATGCAATAGTTGATATTTGATTTTGAAAATTATCTGGAGGGAGACGCAAGAGGGAAGACATATGGGAACATATGTATATGTATAACTGATTCACTTTGTTATAAAGCAGAAACTAACACACCATTGTAAAGCAATTATACCCCAATAAAGATGTTTAAAAAAAAAAAAAGAAAATTATCTGCATGGATACAGGGGATTTAATATTGCTACCTCATACAATTTAAATGAGGAGAATGGCAAGGTGGGAAGAGGATGGACAGTAGTTGAGTATGGAGAGGGGCCAGGGCTTGAGTGGCCTGTAGAAGTTTTTAAGCAGAGGACATATGTGGTTGTACTTACATTTAGAGAAACTGTCTTGGTGGTTAGGTGGAGGAAAAGATAGGAAAAAGAAAAGACTGGGGAAAGGGCACTCCATTAGCTGACTATCAGCAGACTATAATCAAAAGATAATGAAGACCTGAAATGAGGTAGTGGCAATGAGATAAAGAGAACATATTTGAAAAATGAAAGGTAGAAATTGCAAGGTGAGGGTGATCAGTTAAATCAGTGACTGGGATTAGGGAAAGGGATGAGTTTAGGATGATGTCCAGACTTCCAGTTTAGAAGCTTTGTTGGACAACTGGTTCCATTAACACCCCTAGGGAATGCAGGAATAAGTGAATAAATAGATACATACATAAATCAATTAATAAAAGAAACTCAGTTTCAGACATGATAATTTTTTAAATCTGTGGAATAATCATATGGCTATACTTAACTGTCTCTCCACTGTGAAGCCTTTTCTCAACTCTCATGCCCTAAAAAAGCCAAATGCTTCCTCCATTATATGAGCTCTATTTCTCTGCATACTCCTATTGTACCCATTAACAATGATCACAATATATTTCAGTTACATTTATATATCTTTCTATATTACCTTCTATATTACCAGTTACTGGAGGCTGGAGATTATGTCTCACAGTAGGTCATTTTAAAATCACTCAGCCTCGGGCTAAAGTAATGATACAAAATAATAGCAAAGTAACTCTTTTCTGAGTTGTCCTCCTATCATGTATGTGGCCCCAAAAAGAGCCCTCTGTCTTCAAAAATGCGTTTCTAAGACATCATCCAAAAAGTTCCTTTTCCCAATTTCCATATGGTCCAGTGTGCTCCCAGCATATTTCCATATGCTCCCAATACTTTTTTGCCAGTCACCCCGTTTACTGCCAAGTAGCCTATTCATCTTCACAGCTGCTAGATAGCTACATTTTCTGGGGTACTGGGAAAAATCCGCAAGAGTAACTCATCTGTTTCTCTCTCCACATGCATCTCTTGTATTTTTCCCTATCTTACAGTGATAGCTTCTCCTGGGATTGAAAGCACTTGGATGTGGAAAGCGTATCACACTATAGCATATCTGAGTTTTGAAATATCGTGGTATAGGAGTTTGATCCTATTTGTTTGTTCACCACAGTACCAGTGAAGTCCTAAAGTAGACAAGTTGTAGAATGTGTACAAGTGGTATCATACACTCTTATCCCTCAAACTCAAGTTGTGGAAGACTTCTTAAATACCTCTTCTCAGGAGAGAGTTGTTTTAATTGTTTTCTAACTAGGTCTATACCTTTAACAGCTGCTTCCCATCTGCTGAGGCTGTGTGGACAGGGGCAAAACTAGCAGAAGCCGCTCATTACAGAGCAAGGGTGTGAGGAGGCTTTGACCATGTATCTCGCAAACTCAGAGAATTTCTCCAGGGCTGTTTACTTCATGTATACATTGAACTCATTCGTTCTTATCACACACCCTAGTTTGTTCCCATTTGGATTTTCTATCTTTGCTCATTCCATTCATACCGATGACTTGATCTGCCAACAATTACTTTCTGTTTCTTTGCCAGATGCTGCCTGTCATGCAAATACCCACAATTTCATGTTTGATGACAGCTTATGGACCAGCCCCACCACAGTGATTACTCCCAATTGACTTTAAAAAGGGGTTCATCTTTCTATCAGCCATTGCCATTCTGCCAGCCTCTGATTTTCCACCTTCAGAAGGATATAGGTGTCCTTCTGATTTTCATCATCCATCAATTCCCAAAGAGAATATACAGGTGTATTTTAAGACGTTCCTTTTATTCATTCCTTTTATTTCTTTTATTCGTTGTTGTAGCCTCAGTACTCTTACATGCTTAACACTAACTACAGTAAATGCTTGACAAAACCTAAGAGAGTAAAGTGTTTTTCATCGAGTCAGCCCAGCTGCTGGGCCAGTCTGAACTAGATTCCTAAACTGGGCTCTTTTCCTTGCCAGGTACCTCAAGGGCTCTACTTTTAACCTTTGTTTTAGATGCTTTCTCTACTTTTTCTCTATTTCTGGACACAGGTTTTCAAGTACTACAAACTCCTCCATGTGGCAGGAGACCTGTTGCTGAATTTACCTGTCTTGGCTGGGTTTTTGCAGTCTGATCCAAGCTGAATGTCTGCCTTATATTCCCTTCAACTGCAAACAATCAGAAGTCATAATTCATCAGACTGCCAGAACCTGTTTCTTATTAGTGAACTTTCAACGCTTTAAATCTGGGCTCATCTTCCGGCTTATTGCATGATGCCAGAATCTAATTATGCTTCACCTGCCATCCAAAGCCTTCCTATTGCCGGGTACTTGAATGCTTTCTCTTAGCCTGTCTCGCCACAGAAAAGCTGCTGATGACAAACTGCAATTGTAATGGTGTCATCACAGTTCAGGCACACGAAAATGGAGTTTGGCACCCATTGAGGATCTCGTCTTAGACATGTCCCTGCACCACATGAACTTGAAATTTCTGTGCATGTATCAAACCAAGGACACCATCAGTGGTATCTGGAACAGCTGCCAGCTGCCACTTTACGGTCTCAAGGTTACCCCTTGTAACTCTGCAACCATTTCAGCCCCCAACCAATCCTTGCTTAACAAGCACCCTTACTTCTTGCCAGCTCCAGCTGTAATTCTTGACAAATAACTTATGTAACTGACTGTGGCCTTGCATTTTTTGCCTGTATAAGCTTCCTTCATTTTGTAGTCCAGCAGAATACAATTCAATTGCTTCTTGAGTCTGCATCTCCTGGGCTCCAGTCCTAACAAATCCCAAATAAACACCTCTTTTTTTCAATCAGTTCTCTGATTCTGAAAATTTGATTAACATGATCATTGATTTGAACTTTTGTTATCTCTTCCCCACGCCGTGTCCTGCCTCAATTTATATCAAAGCTTAACTTCTAACAACACGAACTCTTACCCTTTAATGTTGAAAATCGGAGTTTTAGATAAAAGTCTTACGACTAAGCAACTAATCCCAGAGAAAAATTATAGACATTTTGGGGGATATTGTTTTATTTTGCTTTTGATACAGTGGGTTACAGTTCAACCTTCTTTTAGCTTTTCTATTTCCCCAGCTTCCATAAAGTTAGCGCTCACACACACATACACACACACACACACATACACACAATCCATACATACACATTTTACTTTGAAGTGGAGACAAAAAGTCAGTTTAAGTTAATGGATCCTGACTTTGAAAAGCACTTTGTCAATTTTCAGTGTCAAAGAGATGTCCTAGCTTCCTTGGGCAGTGCTGACTCATAGAACACAGATGTTAACTTTTATGAGCTCTGAAATTTGAACAAAACCCAAATTTATCATTGGTAAGCCTTACGAAAGGTTTCTCAGCAAACAATGGGGACACACACACACACACACACACACACACACAGCAGGCTGACTTAGAGTTTCCAATCCATTCTATTTAATTCTGATTTTGTTTTATTGCACTGTTCTCTACTTGGATATTATTTTCCAGAAACTAAATGTAAACATAATTTTTTGATTATCATAAAGGGGCTCACTTTTTAATGAAATGTGAATTTGCGTAAATCATGTAATGATGGAAACTTTATTTCCCTACCTGTAAAATTAGGTAGTGATACTGCCTAACGGCGGGGGTGGGGGGAACTCCCAGGGAGTCTTTACTGGAGGACGTTGGGCAAGGAACTGGGGCTGTTGCACGAAGTGCCCAGGTTTACATTATGTGCCTAATAAACAGCTTGGTTGTTTAAGCTAATGCTTTCTTCTATATTGGGTTTATCCTTATTTTTGTTGGCTTTATAACTTCAGAAATCAAACAGGGAGATAGGATAAAACTGAGGCATAGTAGGAACCTAAGGATTGTTGCATGAAAATCATTTCTTGTCTGTGCTTTATGCACACTGCAAAAACCAGATGGAGTCACGTGGCTGCCAGAAGGGCAAGAGAGGTGGAAGGGCAGCCTGAGCTCCCTGATATCCAAGGCTGGTGAGAGCAGCTGCAGAATAAGGGGATGCAGAGCCAAAGCCCACTGCTCTGAACCCACGAAAAACACAGTCATCCCCTAAATCTCCAAATACTGTTTGGGTGGAGAAAAGCGCCAGGTTGGAAATGAAGGACCTGACTAGGAGAAGCAGCAGAAATGCAGTCAAGAAATGACCTAATGGAAAGAAGGCAAAGCTGTGCATAAGGTTAAAAGACGCCACAACGAGCCCAGGTGCTTCTATTTCCATAAGGCGGGAATCGAAACCACCTGCGTGGCCCCGCCCAGCGTCCGTCACGTGGCCTGCACATTAAGTGGCGTCCTGGAGGCGACTGCAAGCCGCGGCTGAGACGCTTCCATACCTGCGGCCCCTCAGCTTGTGTATTGGTTCTCTTCGGACCCCAGCTCGCTGCGCTGCGCCTGTGGGTTGTGGCAGAGCCCGGGCAGCAGCACGGACGCCCCTGAGTTGAGACGGCCCTGCCCCTGGAGCGGGAGGGCAGGAAGGTGAGTGCGGGCCGCGGTGGGACCACGCGTACCGCCTTGTGCCAGCTGACTCCTGGGCCCTCTCCGGTGGCCGTTTGGTTTCGTCCCTATCCCAGTTCTCCCCGACTCTGAAGGAAATGATTTGTTTGGTGGTGAAGGTGGCTTTTCTCGAATTTCGGCATCCACGTTTTGAGCGTCCTGCAAACCCCATTTCCCTGCATGCTACCAGTGCTAGTTTTTTGTGATTTTTGAATGTTACAGTGGATTAAAATTCGTGAAATTGGAGCCCACCCTTGCGGTAAGCGGAGATATTTGCGCCTTCTGTGAGCAGGGTTTATGACCTCTTGTTCCATTTCTGTGGAATCTTGTTTTAGGCATCCGGTGAAGTGTGGAAGCCCGTGAGCTTGAGATCCCTGTTAGCGTTTATTGAATGATGGCTCCGTGCCTGGGACTCTTCTGGGTCCTGCCCCGGGATTCAGGGACTTTTGAATGTTAATAGCAGTGCCTTTTCCCAATTGAGTAAAAGGGCCTAGAGTGGCGGGGCGGGGAGACCTGGAGGTCTTCTCTTGTATGTAAGGAACATCGAAAATTATTCTCATTTGTTAGATGCACACAGTTACTAACTAAGGTATGCTTGTGGGGAAAAAAGTGCTTTGAATTTTAATACAGGATGTTTTTGCTCAGAGTTCACAAAGTATACTTCTTTTGTATGCTTACATACTTAAAAAATGAATTGTAACTCTATTAAAAATGGAGGCCATTATATTTTTAAGTGTCAAACTTTCTTCTAGATGTATTTATGGCAGTTAAAAAAAACAAAACCTGTGTTTGACTTGGAATATTGTTCTAGATCCAGTTAATTCTAACTAAATGAAAAGTTTCTAGAAATATTACGAAGACACAGTTACCTAACATCCAGTACTAAACAAGCTGCAGCATATGGAACTTTAGCCAAATACATTAAAAAACATCAGTTACATGTTAATGTAATCTATTTTTGTTTTTGGCTGTCATATTAGTTAACATTAGCTACTTAAGTGTGACAAACCTCATGAATCAGCCAGGAGGCAGAGCCTGATCAATAGCCCGGTTTCTTGTCTTAATTAATATGAAAAGAAATATGTTTCGTGTCACGAGGATGCTTTGAGTATGCCAGTCAACTATAAACTAGTAGATAGTGTTTATTGCAGCTGCAGTTGCTTGATGGGTATTATTAGCTGAAGAACCATTCTAGAAAAGAAACTGTGAAAAACATTATAAAAAAATTACGTATTTCACTTTTCAGTATATGTTCTGGTTACTATGGAACTGGCAACCAGCCCTGGAAGCAGTTAATTTTTCAGAAACACATTCTGGAGTCTGGTGGTACATTATCAACAATCATAGAACTAACTGCCCTAATATTTAGTCACTCATTTAAAATGATTTTAAAAAAAATATTTCATAATATACCTTGTCTAAAGTAGTATTGATATGCTGGGTATGTAATATAATTCAGAAGCCAGACAAACTAGAGATTTCATTGGGACAACAAACCCTTCCTTACTATTAGGAGTAAACAATTTAGGTAAATGAAGGAAAAAAATTAAGCGTTATGGCCACAAAGAGATGCCCTCCGGTGTTACATATTACTTCTAAATTATTTGTTAACATTACTAGTCAATAACAGCCGTAGGAACAGTGATACAATCATTCACGTATTGTGTCTGTGATTTCTTATGAGCTACATAGCAAACTTGTCAAATAGTTGTGAGGTGGGATGATGATCTCCATTTTATAAGTAATAAAATATATTAAGATAATTTAAGGCATTTATCCCAAAGTGAAACAGTGTTCAGCAACTTGTAAGTAGTGAAATAAGTGTGTATAACTTTGCAAGGCTATGTTTTGTCTGCTATGAAGCCAGTGGTCGAAGTGCATATAAAGGGGGCCGGTTTTGAGGAAAAGACACAGAAGCTGTTTACATGATACGCATTGAAACCCGAAGTATTGGATGAAGCCTAATAATAACAGTGTCACTGAGATAAATTCAATCTGCTTCCTCCTTTCACATCCCCAAACTTGGTATATTTATTCAAGAGTGAAAGGAACACATTTAGTGAACACATTCTATGTGCTAGCCATACTTTCTGACAGTTTTAGCTATTTAATTTAATCTGAAAAAAAAGTCCTTAAGGTAGATTTAATTTTAATTAAATTCAAAATATAAAATATGTGCAAGTAGATTTTACTATTTTCAGATAATTGGTACTAGAAAGGGGCAAAATAAGAGGAATGAAATGCCATAGTAATTAGCAGTAGTAAGCTTGCATTGGGACTTTATATTAAGCATCAAAAATTTAAAAATAACACTTATCTGCCTTACATACAATAAAGTATAGATTATAATTTTTACCTTATATTAAACTTTATAATAAAATAGGTTTCACTTTTATATTGGGCATAATTGTTTTGAAAAAATATTTCATACGAAGGTATATTTAATATATATTGATGTATTTAATATCATATTTGACTTGCAAATTAAGACCTAAAGATAACTTGTTTGCAAAAATATTCTTAGGAAAGTTTTCAGTTTTTTTTAAAGTCCTTCCTTAATCCTATGATTTGTAAGTAATCCTGTTTTGAAGCACAAGTACTACTACTATTTTTGTGATGTTTTCTTTTTCAAACATTATCCTATCTAATGCTGAGACATCCTTCTTTAATGCCTCTGGGTTTAATATGAGTAGTTAGCTTAATTTTAATAAAACTTATCACATTTTGTACTTTTTGGTTCCTTAGAAAATTTTCTTTGCAAATTATTTGAATGGATTTTTTGTTGCAAATCAGTCACTCAACAGTAATTGAGTTCTTACTACAAATTACGTGTCTGACACTGTTCTAGGTTCAGGGATGAAAAAGCACAGACTTTTTTAACCACGTGGAGCATGTATTTTATTGGGGGAAAACAAATAAGAATTAATCATTTATATGACACTCAGATAATGATTATTGCTGTACAAAAGTATTATGGTAATATGATAGAAATTGACTAGGGGTAGGTGGGACTGCTGCTTTAGCTGAGAGGTTCGGGAATGATCTGTTGAGCTTACCGCTGAAATGACGTGAGTGAGTCATTTGAGGATACTGAGAAGATCATTCTAAATAGAGACTAGCAAGTACAAAAGCGTTGGATGGGAACATGGTTGGTGTGCTTGATGAGCAGGATAAGGTCAAGTGTAGGTGGAGTGTACAGAAAGGGAGGTTGGGGAGATTAGGTACCTGGTTAGGTAGAGTAAGGTTGATCATATTAGTGAGTTTGGATTGTATGCTCATTGAAATAAAAAAGTTTCAGAGGGTTTTTATTGGGGAAGGGTGGGATCTATTGTTAAAAGGATTACTTGGGCCAATATGTAGGAGAAAAAAATGGTAACAGGGAGGGTAATTAGAAGACAATTAAGTTAGGAGTGAGATTATAGCAAAATGGCTAAGTATTGTAGCAGGATATGCAATATGATATGGTTATATTCAGGACATATTTGAAAAGTAGAGCTAATAGGATATAATAATAGATTATAATACAGAATGAGAAAAAAAGGAGAATCAAGGAATATTCCTAGGTTTATGGGAAGAGAAACTCACTGCCTGATATTTCCATTTACTGAAGTGAGAAGGCTTGGTTATAGGTTAAAAGTAAGGACTAATATTTCTATTTGGTAAGGTTGAGTTGGATGTAAGTATTAGACCTCCAAGCAGAGAAAGTTGGTAGATAGTTGGCTATAAAGGAAGGCTAGAGCTATAAATATGAAATCAGTTACCAGCATATAGGTGACATTTTAAAACATGTAGATGATGGGGATAAATGAAAGGAAATGATCTTCTGTGGCTGCTAAAATCATTGGGTGAAAGACAGAGAAATGTTATGGTGGTTGGATAAGATGGGAACCAGCTGATCAATTTTAACTGCTTAAAGAGATACACATGATGTATCTCTTGACTTGAAATGCATAGCAACTGAAAATAAATGGCACCATCTGTGAAATGTCCCTGTCTATAAATTTAACATGAATTTCATCATATTTCTATGTCTAATTAAGTTTATAGAAAGCATTGAGGTTGAGAGCATGTTGGCACCATGGGGATGCAATTAGCCAAGTAGAGGATGTTGGAAATTCTACAGGACTAAGGACTGGTTTCCTCAAGAAGTGAATTGGGGAAATAAAGGAGAAAGATCTGTTCTAGAGTAAAAGAAATTTAAAAGCTATGTAAAAAATTTAGCCCATGACATTTATTAGGACCCTGATTTAAACAAAGCAAATGTAAAAAGACATTTATTGAAATGGGATAATCAGGGAGATTTTAACACTGACTGGATATGAGAAAAAATAATTGTTTTATGGCTATGCTTTAAAAACCACTATGGATTATTTAAAGGGGAAATAATATATGCCTTGTTAAAATGGTTCAGCTTGGGATGGGTGGATAATAGGCCTTATAAATGAACCAAGATTCATTATATGTTGTTTGCTATGCACCTGAGTTATAAAAAATGAGATTTGTGAATCTTTTATCTATGTCTGAAGATTTCCATAATAAACATGTTTATACCTAAACAAACAAAAGAGTAAATATATAAAATGTAAAGAATAAAGCCATGAACAAACTAAGGAGAGCGTGTAGATAGAGGAAAGCGTTGAGAAGACAACTTTAGAGGAGCTCCAAAACTTAAGGATTGGATAGAAGAGGGGAGTCTGCAAAGAAGACTGAGAAGGACTGTTCAGGGATGTTGGAAGAAACTGACAAATGCCATGTCATGACATCTAGAGGGATATATATGTATTTCTATATTTTTAAATATATATATCTGAAAACACAGAAAAAAATTAACAAGATGAAGCGATTAGTCAGGAGTGTAAAATGCTGCTGTGAGCTGCGTTAGAATGGCAACTGAAAGTTCACTTTTAGAACAAGCAAGATATTGGTAACTTGGGTTACTTTTACGACCAATTTCAGTGTGTTATAGAAATCAGAACATGAATGTAGTGGTTTGGAAGGGAATGGGAGATGAGAAAGGGGAGGCCATGATATAGGTAACTTTTAAAGGGAATTGAACTGAGAAATGGGGAGACAATGGGATTGCGATATGTGATCAAGAATTTTTGTTTTTTTTAAATTTGCATGATAGCAGAGCATGTTTTCATACCCACAAAATACTGCAGTAGAATAGAAGGAAATTGCTGATAGGGTAAAGATGGGGAGAATTACAGGGAAGATGGAAAGGATGGGATCCTTCATGTAAATAAAGCCATGATCCATAATAGGAGCAGAAGTATTTCTGTGTTCACAGAACAGAAGGGAAGGCAGCACAGGTAGGTACAGATTTGGCGGTGGAAACAAGAAAATCACTTGTATGTAATGACAACTTTTTGTCCGTGAAGTATGATTGAGTTGCAGACTAGACTTCGCAGGAGAGAAGATGGGAAATTGCTATATCCAAAAATGGAAAATCAATTTATATGTAACACATTGTGATCATCAGTGTTTAGTGCCTAGTTGAGATTGGTGGCTACAGATTTAAAGCAAACCCGTCAGTAATGGTTGTTTGATTTTCTCCAGAAATGCTTAGTTGGTTATAAACAGGGAGTAAGTCTGCAGTTCGGATCAAACAGGTTTGGTATTTTCTTCTACTACAGCGAATGCAGTAGTAGAAGAGAGAGAGGCAAGGAAGTTAGGGATATTTGCAAGGATGTGGTTACCATGTGGTGATGGATTGGCAGGTTGAGAGAGGTTGAACAACTGTTGGCATGGCCACACTGGGGTAAGTGAACTGGAAGGGTAACAGATGGAGATTAGAAAATGGGAATATCAAAAAGTGCAATTTAAGGGGTAGTGCTGCTGTTGAAGATAAATTCAACCTAATAAAGAACTGAGTAGGTAAGTGAAATTAGATTGAGGAAAATTTATTTGAACTAAGAAAACCAAGATACTGGAAGAGCAGCGTTTTGAATTCATCATTTACATGGACATTGATGTAACTAAAAAAGGTGACAGAAGTGGTAGCCAGAGAAGACACATTGGCTGGAGATAGCGACATGTTTTCAAAGACCTGAGTTTTTTGAAGGAGGAAAGAGATGAAAAAGTCTCAAAGTACGAAAAAAAAAAAGGGGGCGGGGAGCAAGAATGCCATGTACCATATAAAACCTCTCTAAATCCTGAGGGGGTTGGAGGGAAAAAAAAGCAGTTTCCTTCAGCCTACATGTGAGTGGACTGCAAAGGAACATTATGTGCTCAGTGTAAAGCCAGGTGCCCCTTGGAATAAGAAGATAAAGAGAAGCAATATAGAGTGTAGAGATTTTTGAAAATACAGTGTGGGAGTTTGATAAGACAGACTTTGGATTCCAGAGGGCTTGTTGAAAGAGAAAGGAAAAGTGGGAAGGGTGGGAGCTGGGATCAAATAAAGAGATATATTGAACAATGTGGGGTTCGCCATTCCTGAAAATTTGAGTCACCTGGGATGATTGTGCCTCTGATGGTCAATGAATGAGATTGAAAGGTTTGATGGGATTGGATCACACTTTCTTTAGGAAGAAAGAGAAGTAGCTAAATACAGTTGCCATGGCTTTTGATACAGTAATTTTAAGAACAAATGAGAAAATAAGAAGTTCTTGGGCAGCTGTTCAGTTTCACCAGGTTTGTTTTCAGAATGAAAATGAGAGTAAAACTTGATTTCTGTATTCTTCATGGCTTTATACCATTGATTTCAGCAAAGCATTTTGTTTATCTGAAACCTATATAATTCCTCCTCGCCTGTTTGTTACTTATTTCTACCGTTTTTTTATTCCATCTGTTTATTGTGTTTCACAGCCTTGAACCTTGCTTAGCTATTGCTTTTCCTTATTTGTCGTATTGTCAGCAGATGCTGTGATGTCTGTGTTGTTGAAAAATGGGATCAAGTAGAGTATCACTCCTATGCTGTTACCTCAGGAGAGCTGTGTGATATTCGGTGTGTAGAGGAACAAAATGTCAAGATGGTGGACCAGGGAATGTGGTAGGCAGATGTTTTCTAACCTTTGACTTGGTACTAATCGCATGTGAAGGGGTCCAGATAAATTTGCTTTTGATATAAAAACAATATACATATGTATGTATACATATATATGTATATATCAGCATATTTACCTATATGCCATATAATTTAAAACAAATCTTTAGGTGACTTCCAACAGCATTTACTGTATAATAGGAACAAAATGAAATTTGGATACAGTAATACATAGTTATTAAATACGGCTAAATATTTAACTTGAAACTTTAAGACATACAGGATAGTCAAATGCATTCATTCATAATATCCTTAAAATAAGCTTTGTAATGAGTTTTTACCCCAATGACTGTTTCATATGCAGAGAACGTAAAATCAAAGCATAATTAAATGCAAGCAAAAATAATGAGGTTCAAATATACATACATATTTTTAATGGCCTCATATAATTTATCAGTAAATCCCAGATTATGTAAAGATTATCTACATGAACATTGTAATACAGGTTGTTTTGTATATTACTTATATAGAAAAGTCTTATATGTCCATGTGGAGTATATTTATTTTAACTTTTGAAGAAAACTAAACTTGTGAAGATTATTTCAATGACTAATAGAGACACAGTACCAAAATTTTATGTAGTTGGTTTCTTATGTTAAAATAATCGTTTATAGTGAGTGAAAAAATTATTTTACTATGTATGAAATTAAGATACTCCTTTTTCAAACACGCAGTTTTGAGTTGTCTATCCATATTATTTTATCCAGTTCACCATTTGCTGAATAGTTCGTGTTATGAAATGGGTGGAAGTTAGAGGTTTATTTTACAGTTATAAAAGGAAGTATGTCTTCTATTCAAAGATAAACAGTTTGTATTTGGTCAAAACTGTAATCCAGACTTCTTGTATCATTTTCTACCCAATGTAGTATCATAATCAGAAAAGTTCAATATCATGTTGGTGAGGAAAAGTTGTCCAATATGTATGCTGAATTCAGTAAAAATTACCATGTTAAGAATTCAAATAAAATATATTTTATTATAGGTGAAAATAATTACATAAATCCAAACTAGAAAGTTGATATGATTTTTAGTTTTTATAAAGTTGACAGAAATATACTTTCTGTGAGCTATAAATATCTCGTCATATAATAATATTAAAAATGATTTCTTTGAACTTTAGGAGGGGTTTACTACACTACAGAAACAATGTAAAATGCCAAAATTTATTTAGATATTATCACAGTAATCCAATTGCTTTTTAAATATTTCTTATAGAAAAACTAATGCCTTTTCCATTTTACTTTGTTTACTTAGGTTTACCAAAGACTTCATTGCTAACTAATCTTTGAATGTGGTGCTTCAATAGATACTTAAAAATAATTCCCTAATATTTCTTAAACCACATACTGAAATTCTAATTTTAAATATTTAAAAAAACAGTGAGACTATTTTAGAAGTTTAGATTTTCTTATGTATAAATATGGCACTACAGACGTATACCCATTTCTGGTAAAATCAATAGCATTAAGAAAATTTGCTTTAAGCTTGTAAGCAGCCTGTAGAAATCTAAATTGCCCTAAAATTTTATTTTCCCAAAATCTTAGAATTATAAATAATTTATTTAAAGATTATCTGTTTCTTTCTAGTATTTTATCTTTAATCTCTTTTTTCTGAATGTATATTTTGCCTCTATAAACCAAAAGTGTTTTTTATTCATATTGCAATTCAGGTGCAAAAGCAGGTCAGATAGTTCACATATTTATTCATTAAATGCTTTCAAATTCTTGGCAGCACAAAATATCAGTGAATACATAGAGTCACAGACTGCCTCATTTCTCTACTGTTTAATTTAAGTGCATTATTTGGTTTATTCTTTTGTAACAGCTTTTGTAACAACTTATATTTAGAAGGTTTATGCACATATTTCCTGGAGGAATTATTTGATTCAGTAAACCAATTTTGCTGGATTCCCTTAGAGAACACATTTCCAGCTTTGGAATAGACTTGCAGAAGTCATGTATAGGTCAGATAGACTTTTTTTTTTTTCTTTGCGTAAAATGGCTTTACAATGTTGTGCTAGTTTCCACTGTACAATGAAGTGAATCAGCTATATGTATACCTATATCCCCTCCCTCGTGGACCTCCTTCCCACCCCCCTGCATCTCACCCATCTAGGTTGTCACAGAGCAGATAGACTTTTTTTTTTTTTAAACGTCTTTATTGGAGTATAATTGCTTTACAATGATGTGTTAGTTTCTGCTTTATAACAAAGTGAATCAGTTATACATATATCCCCATATCTCTTCCCTCTTGCATCTCCCTCCCTCCCACCCTCCCTATCCCACCCCTCCAGGAGGTCACAAAGCACCGAGCTGATCTCCCTGTGCTATGCGGCTGCTTCCCACTAGCTCTATTTTACATTTGGTAGTGTATATATGTCCATGCCACTCTCTCATATTGTCACAGCTTACCCTTCCCGCTCCCCATATCCTCAAGTCCATTCTCTAGTAGGTCTGTGTCTTTATTCCCATCTTACCCCTAGGTTATTCATGACATTTTTTTTTCTTAGATTCCATATGTATGTGTTAGCATACAGTATTTGTTTTTCTCTTTCTGACTTCACTCTGTAGGACAGACTCTAGGTCCATCCACCTCACTACAAATAACTCAATTTCGTTTCTTTTTATGGCTGAGTAATATTCCATTGTATATATGTGCCACATCTTCTTTATCCATTCATCTGTTGATGGACACTTAGGTTGCTGCCATGTCCTGGCTATTGTAAATAGAGCTGCAGTGAACATTGTGGTACATGATTCTTTTTGAATTATGGTTTTCTCAGGGTATATGCCCAGTAGTGGGATTGCTGGGTCGTATGGTAGTTCTATTTTTAGTTTTTTAAGGAACCTCCATACTGTTCTCCATAGTAGCTGTATCAATTTACATTCCCACCAACAGTGCAAGAGGGTTCCCTTTTCTCCACACCCTCTCCAACATTTGTTGTTTGTAGATTTTTTGATGATGGCCATTCTGACTGGTGTGAGATGATATCTCATTGTAGTTTTGATTTGCATTTCTCTGATGATTACTGATGTTGAGCATTCTTTCATGTGTTGTTGGCAATCTGTATATCTTCTTTGGAAAAATATGTATTTAGGTCTTCTGCCGATTTTTGGATTGGGTTCTTTGTTTTTTTGATATTGCAAAAAAAGGAGTATCAGAACATTGTGACAAATGAAAAAGGATTATTAGTGACTTATAATAAATGTGAAATCAGCGTGTTCAACACATGACCATTTTGCTGAAGTTTCTGTTCTAAGCACAGTGTAACTTATGTCGAGTGGTGAGAGAGGCTACATGATGAGCATATGTTAATTAAAAGAGGACTCACATTTCCAGAAATTTTAGGGACTGTCATTACAATTAGACTTAAGGGAGTCAAGGAATCAATTGGTAAAACAGGTAGCAATACAGGGGAAGTAAGCCTGAGAGAATTGATTAGCATGATTGTATACACCTGCATTGTAATGTTCTGGAAACTTTTACAGACTCTGTAGAAGTTAACCAAATTTTGTCTTTTATAACTCATAAAATACCTCAAAACTGAGTTAAATTGTAAAATTAATTTAAAATTTTCTTTAATTTTTTTAAGCTATACAAAAGCATAAACTGTGAGCTCCCTCCGGCATTCCAACATACCCAAAGCTCATACTATATTTTCCCTGCCCAAGCTCTGGAATTAACCACTTATCCAATGAGCTCTGGCTCCTTTTACTGGTAAATGGAATATAGAAACCAAGATCTGGGTACTGGAGTGACACTATTTATGGGCCCTCTTAGTGGAGAGAACTAGGGAATGTATGTAGTAACCCATGCATATATACACATTTATATTTCTGTATATGTGTTAACACTCCCCAATAACGTATGATAAGAATTCATGATGATGCCTCTGACTTAAATCAAGAACCAGAAGTCAGACTTTAGTGTATAATTTTAATTTAATTCCACATCTTATGTAGATACAGATATGGACATACATATATGAGTAATCACTGAAGGAACGTAAATCAAAGCTGTAGTTTAAAAAATAAATAGGGAAAAAGGTGGGGTGAGAGAGAGTAGGATGTATAAAACCTTACCAGTTCAAATGAAGGAGGGAATGAGGAAAATTGAGAAAAAAATACATTTAAAAATATATTCAATTTTACTTATTTTCCATTTTTAATGAAGATTAGATATTATACCTGGCTACAACCATATCCTCTAAAGGAAGTGAAAATTTAACTATTTCACCAGTTCTGCTTTTCCTCACAAAAATTAATGTATAAGAAGCTTTGACATTCATGCAGGTGATTGTATTGATGTTAACAATTCAAAGAGCAGGTGAAGCTGCAGAGCTTCAAAATCTAACATTTGTAATTAGGAAAAATTGTATGTCGTTTCATGAGAATAATATAACAAACAACTAAGCAACACAAAGAATGTAAAATAGATAAATTCATAAATCAATCTCACACAGAAAGATTTACCACATCAAACTATAAAGAAGAAAATAATATCTTAAAGTGAAATCCTCACTTTAAAATTTAACACTTATTCATTGACACAAACAAAAGAAGCACATAGTAAACAAGAAATTAGAACTTGCTTAACCTCATAAAATGTCTCAAAACTGAATGTACAGCTCTAAGTCAGAGTACAAAGTTATGTGAAATGAAAGTGGGACAAAGAAAACTTGTTCAAGTTAAGTGATTGTAGAAAATATAAAACAAAATAAAAACATTTTACTAATGGCAGACTTTTTTTTTTTGAAAAACTATTTGGAAGAAGGGATGAAATACCTAAAAAGGGCTTACTAATAACACCATTCTATCAGACATGAGAAATCTATGAAAACCATAGTGATAATATATATCAACAATAACCAACAGGAAGAAATAGTTTGAAAAATATTTCTCTCAAAAGCAAAACAAACTTATAAGATATATAGAAGTAATCTAAGGGCTTCCCTGGTGGCGCAGTGGTTGAGAGTCCCCTGCCGATGCAGGGGACGTGGGTTCGTGCCTCGGTCCGGGAGGATCCCACATGCCGCGGAGCGGCTGGGCCCGTGAGCTATGGCTGCTGAGCCTGCGCGTCCGGAGCCTGTGCTCCGCAACGGGAGAGGCCAGAACAGTGAGAGGCCCGCGTACTGCAAAAAAAAAAAAAAAAAAAAAAAAGGTAATCTAAGAAAGACTGTGCAACATTTCTAGGTAGGAAGTTACAAAATACTGTTGAATGCTATAAAAAAGGACCTAAATAAATAATGAAGTAAAGTCCATGGATGTGAGGGCTTAGTATCTTTTTAAAGTATCAATTATTTGTGAATTAATCTATAAATATTAAGAAACTCCAATTATGATACCACAGTGTTTTTTATGTGCACATTGAAAAGCTGACTCTAAATTCATATAGTGTATGTTGTATGTAAGAATATCCAAGCCGCTTGTACAAAAGGAAAACAAATAGCCGCATACCAATATTTCTTACATATTTCCAGCAATTAAAACAGTGGTGTATTGATACCTTATATTTGCCCCACCAAATATACTCTCAGTCACTTTCCACATTTCTTACAGTTATGCTCTACATCAGTGCCTTCCTTGACTCTTATCTTCCAGTTGAATTTAATCAGTGGAAGGATCAGCAAGAGATCAGAGTGAGGGCAGAGAATGAGGTAGGGACATTTACTTCTAGCTCCTTTCTTCCCACATTACCAAAGATTGGCTCTGTCTCTCTACCAAAAAGTGACCCGCTTCTACTACTGTAATTATTCTTTCTGGAACCAGAAGAAGCCTGGTATGCAAATGGCTGTATGGGACAAGCCAAGCCCCCACTGTTTCTGACTTCTGCTAATGTACATATAATTTCTATGTGGATGAGAAATAAACATTTGTGTTCCCCCACTGAGATTTCGGGTAGTATGTTATAGCAGTTAATTCTTGTTTAGTTGACCTTTTCAGAGCAGTTAGCACTGTTGGTCTTGCTCTCGTTCTTAAAACAGTTTTGTTCCTTGGATTCTGGGAGTAATCACTCCTAGAGATCAGTGCTGCTTTTGCTTCTTCTCTTCCTGTGTCTGCCTTTGAAATGCCATGATGTCCCAAGGTTCCATGTACTTTTTTTTTTTCCCTATTTGGTGATTTTATCCAGACTTCTGGTTTTAAAAATCCTCTCTGTACTTATGACACACAACATTTATTTAGAAACTCATCCTTTCTCTCACTATCTTGTGACTATCCCATTTCCTGACACATGTATTTTTCCCTGGATATCTAATATGCATTTCAGACCTAACATATCCAAGTCCAAAGTTTTGTTTCCCATATCATCTCCATGAATCTTTTTCACTGCCCAGTCTTTTTGAAGTCTATGGGATTACCAGTCCATGAGTTGCTCATACTAAAATATTGTAATCATTTTTGATTTTTCTCTCAAATGCTGTATCTAATATATAAGGGAATTTTTTATACTTTATTTTTGAATTATTCAGCAAATGTGACATATTGTCTCAACTGTAATCACTAAAATTCCAGTCCAAGCCATTTTTATCTGTTGTTTGAACTAGTCCAAAACTCTATCAGGCAGTCTCCGATTCCTTTTTTTCCAACTCCCTCTTAATAGCTAGACTGTTTCTTTTTAAAATGACTGTCATCCTTCTACCTAAAAATCTCTGCATGGTGTCTCAACCATATTTAGAACAACATCCATTGTTCTTATCAAGGTTCCCCATAAGGACCTAGTTGACCTGGGTAACTCTGTGTCCTCATGTCTGACTTTTCATTTTCTTGTTCAGATGTCCTGGCCTTCCCTCCCCTCCTCCACAAAATGTGCTTATCACATATTCTCCCTAAGATTTACACCTGACTTCCCCTCAGGTTAGAAAGCTCACGTCCAGATATTCATATGGCTGTATTTCACCTTACTTAGTTCTCTGCTCAAATATCATCTTTATACAGGCCTTCCCTGGCAACCCTACCCAAAAAAGTATCCCTACTTTCCTAAAACTCTCACCTTACAGTGTTATTTTTCCTGGGCAGCATTTTTTTTTTTTTTAACTACCGGCAATCATATTGTATGATAGCTTTTTATTTGATTTGTATTTTCCCTTCCACTTGAATATAAGCTCTGTAACCTCAGGTGCTTTTTCTATTGCATTCATTATTCAATACTGAGGCCCTAAGTTAGAACGATGCCTCGGGACATAAGGCACTAAAAATAAACAAAATCCAACTCCTCTTTAACAAAATAATGCAGAAAGAGAAGTTTCCTCAGTTTAATAAGTGATACCGAATAGTAATTGGGGCTAATCTTAATTGAAGAGCTACATCAGGTACCTGGATTATAATTAAATAATGAAATCCTCTTCTACTTTCATTCTGCTTTACTTGAAAGTGCTATATTTTTCAAGTTCCTCCAAGTTGAAACTTGTACACATTTAGAAACCATCTTGGTTCATGAGGAGATTCAGGTTATTTGTGGTGACAGCTTGCCTCTCTAATTCCATTCCCTCTATTACCAGACCATGAGTTGAGCATACATTGTCTTTCACCAGAATCAATATCTTATCTATTCACCTCCTTGGAATGAGCTTTCATTATCCAGGTAGTTTTAGATAGATGACTTGCAACTTTTATTACCTTTAGTATTGCCTGCTAGGATATATTGGGAACCCTGTATAACGGGTATAGGCATACATCAGACTGGGTCACCTTGAGATAAAATCGATGGGGAAGAAAATAACAATTGAGAACTTCTGAGTTTAACACTCATTATCAGAGCAACATAGTGTATAACTTGTGAAAAAAACAAGCAAATGGTAAACTCTCTAAAGCACGGTGATCTAAACTCCTGCAGGGTTTAATTCATATAATGAGACCTTTTTATAGTACTTCTGCAAACTTGAAGTTTCTATGGAGTCTTGATGCTCAGTTCTATACCTGATGGACAAATTAGAGACATATGAATGTTTAAAACTATGAGTCTAAATTTAGAAAATCTTCATGAAAATAAGTCCTTGGTGTAAAGTCACGTGAATAATTATGTTAATTATGCAGAAAAGGCAAATCTAGAGATGCAGATGTAGATTAGTGTTTGGCTAGGCCTGGAGATGAGAACACTAATTCAATGGAAACCTCTTTACATTTACCAAAAAAATTCATTGAATTACACACTTAAAGTGGGTAAATTTTATTGTGCGTAAATTATACTTCAGTACAGCCGTTTAAAAGTTAAACAAATAATTTGTTAAAGGATTGTATGTAAAATAAAAGAAATATATTTTATCAAAGTTATAAAATATTCTTCAAAAAAAATGCAACAGTAGGATTGATTATATTTAGAATCTGGTTAGTTCCTGACCTGCTGAGAGAAAGCTGTTACGGAAAAAAAGACCAACGAAATGCACCAGCATCCTCCATCGGTCCACTTCTATGGCCCTTTCAGAACTCAGATAAACTATGATAGGTGACAGTGGATAACTATGAACCTATGTACTATAAAACAGTTTATTTGAAACTGTTTGGCTGGATGTGTTTCTAGAAAAGAACATAAATTCTGATATTTGGATATTGCTATTGATACGGTAGGTGCATTTTCTTCAATCTCCATCAATGGAGTATCAAAGTAATACATTTTATTGAGGGAAGGGAACAAATATCCATTCACAGTTTTGTACCAGGACTAGGGTAACTATCTTGCTCCTACTACATTATACTCTGTTGAGGCCTTAGGCATCTCTTGTAATTTTAAGGGGCATGCATCACAGTGGTTCACCAGATTGATTTTATCATGCTACTTGTACCTGGTGTTCAGCAAGTTTTCTAGATACTCTACTAAGTTACATGCATCCCAGAAGTGGTAAATATACTCCTAGAAAACCACAGGCCTGCCACATCAGTGAGCATTTACTTTCTGAGATAAAGGACAAGTTATTATTCTTCACACATCCTACCACTAAGATAGATAGAGTCAAAGGACTTAGTGGGTCTTTCACAGTTGGAACTACTGTTCTAGTGCAGTGCAAACTGACCTACTTCTTGGGCCACATGACTCTTACAATGAGTGGTGGCAGAAGTATCAAGGATAGATAAAGTTGTTGCATGTATCTCAAGGGTCATGGCACCTGCACTAGAGGACCATGTGCTCTCTAAAAACCAGGTCCTTATTTGCTACGGAACACAGTAGAAATTGAATGCTTATAGGCGGAACATCTGTTGACTGTGTAGCCAGAGCAGATCTCCACCAATGAGATAGAATGTGTGCAATGAAACTTAGTGTGTATTTGAAATGGTGTATTTAGATTTGGGCCTCAGCAGGTTCAGAAGCAACAGTAATTTACATGAAGAAGTGTAAATTGTTTCACTTACTTTCTAGAAGCAGTGCTTCTCCCTTAGCTCATACCTATAGCTTCCTGGTGGTTTCCTTAGTGAGGAAACCAACTTGATGTGTTGCCGCAGAAACGAAACTGAACTTCCACGTAACCACAAACTCAAAGATAGCTTTAACCACGATGTTAGGAAGAAATTCTTTCGGTGTGAATAGCTGTGAGCAACATGTAATTAGATATGATCTACTTTTATGTAAACAGACACTTGAGCATCCACAAATAGCTAGGTTGGTTGGTCAGGGGCCTGCAAAGAGCAAGATTGGGATTTCAGCAAGGAAACAATAAGAACTCTGCAGAAGAGTCCATGGATGGATCATGGGTGTGGGCAAAAAGCATGACAATCTGTCTCGCATTATTAACTACCTGTGAGCATCCAACCTAGAGGAGACCCTTAACAACAGGAGAGATAAGAGGACTTCTCTTAAGGATATTAGCCAGAATTTGTTCTTAGCCACCCCATTTCTTGAGCAATGAGCCCATGAAGAGAATAGTCCAACAGCAGGGTTTCTCTTCCTCTGGGTCAGATCTAGCTACTGCCCCTGCTGGATGCTCACCTACCAATATCTGAGAGGAACATGGTGCACTCAGTAGAGCAAAGGCAACTAATGAGACCCATCAACCACTCGGT
Source organism: Phocoena phocoena (assembly GCF_963924675.1). Lineage (NCBI taxonomy): Eukaryota > Metazoa > Chordata > Mammalia > Artiodactyla > Phocoenidae > Phocoena > Phocoena phocoena. The sequence goes on from NC_089227.1 coordinate 80,321,593, forward strand.
CCTGGATTGATTACATCAATCTTGTCCAAACTGTTTGGGGACAATAGTCCATCCTTTTTGGAATTGGCTTCTAGTCTGGATACGCATTTACCTTTCCCACCCCAGTGCTTTTGCCAGTACTACCACCATCCGAGGGTTTATAGAGTATCAAATTTACATCATGACATGCCATATAACATTTTTAAACCAAAGTACCCATTTCCTGTTGGTGAATACATGAGAGTTCTTATTGTTTAAGCTGGGCACATACGTACAATACGCTCATTTGTATGTATAATACATATTTGTGTGTGTATAATATGGATGAAAAATATATTTCAATATAAAAATGTAAATATGGATAAAAGTTTGTGTATGAATATGTGTATAATTCACTCTTTTTTCATATGTTCATTTCACAAACATGTGTTAACCCCTTATAAACTGTTCTATGTTGTTTAGCCCTTGGAAGCACAAAGATGAATAAACATAGTCTGTGCATTTGAGAAATTTCCAGTCTAATAGAGGAGTATGTATTCTAAAATGAAAATACAATGTAGCAGTGCTATTTCATGAGTATTTAGTCGGTATTTGTGGTCATAGAGTAATGAGTAATGATAGGGAGAGGAAAGTCAAGGAAAACTTGAGAGGAAAAGGTAGTTTGTTAGTATTGATTCTCCAAGTGGAAACGGTATGTAAGAAAAAAGAATAACATGCAGAAGCAAGAGATGTTAGAAGCCATGGTTGGTTCAAAGAATGATATGATTTGCTGTTGCTAGAACCAAGTAGGATTTGTAAGAGATGAAGCATGAAAGGTAATTTGGAGTCAGATTTTTAACAGGCTGTGAAGACAGTGTCACCAAGTTTGAATTTTATCCCATAGACCACATGGTGCCACCGAAAGCTTTTAAGCTGGAAAGTTATAGAAGCCAGTCTATATTTTAGAAACATGTCTGCCAGCAGTGTTGATAATGCATTAAAGGGATATGAGATAAGTTTGGGTGGTCACTTGAGAGGATATTGACACAGACTTGTCGAAGGACAGGTTGCTTTTAAGAGATTTAGAAGTTAGGTTTAATAAAAATTGGTACAGAGAAAACCAGTAATAAAAGATGCTGTGTCCTTATATACTCTTTGTTTAGCCATTTTAACATTTCCCCCAAATGAATACAAGCTCCTTGAAATTAGGCACTGTGTCTTACTAATCTTTTTATTCTGTATGTAATACAGGCATTGGAAATTAAAAGAACATTTATAACAAGTTTGATTAAAAAATTTACAGGGTGCTAAAGGAATACTTATTCAGTCAAGAGATGATATCATGGAACATCTTTTTCCTTCTATTCAAGTAGCCGACCAGGTGAAAAGGGAATAAGATGATTCCAGGTGGAGGAAAGTTAACGGAAGTGTTCAAGAATACGATACATTTGAGAAACTTTAATAAATTTAGCATGTCTGAAACATGAGGCACATTTTATGTTTAGAGAAATGGCACATTTCTAGGGGGTATTATATGCCATGATAAGGAGCTTTATTTTATCCTGAGAGCAATAAAAGCTATTAAAGAGGGAATGATATTTGATATTTTGATATTTTAAAAAGGATTGTTCTGGCAGAAGTTTGACAGATTTATTGATGGGACTATAAGCGAGAGGAGAGGGAGAGGGAGATCAGTTGCAGTATTAGAACCACAACCTAGAGCAAGACTTAATGAGAATCTGAACCAACGAAGAGTCGGTGCAAAAGGATGGAGAAGGAAGAGCCAGTGTATCTTGATGAATATTAGACATTGACAGAGGGACAGAAGTTTAAAAGAATTTTCAGGCTTCTGGCCTGGGAAAGTGGATAACGGGAGTTGCACCATGATTAAAAAATAAACAAAATATAAAGGGAACAAAACACCCAATCTATTTTCCTTTTAGTTATATATGTGTGTGTGTGTGTGTGTGTGTGTGTGTATTTGTGTGTTTGTTTTAAAAGGAGGGCCAGATGTTAAAGATATTGAATTCAATTTTATGTATATTGAACATGAGGCATCTGTGAGATACTAACCTAGGAAGTCTAGCTGCTTTCAGGATCTGTTTGGCAATCTTCTCACTGTTCCCCAAACATGATATGTTCCTTAATATTTTCTCCTCAATAGAGCAATTAACACCCCTTCTTGAATTCTCTGCATCAAGATTCTTTTTATTTTTTTGCTTTTGTATCATCATCTAGTATATCTATATTTTTTCTAAAATTGCTATATGAACTGTAAATCCAAGCTTCCATTAAATCTTTTCACAGTATTTCTTGTGATAAATCGCAAAATGGTTTTCTTGGTGTTCTGATAGAAAAGTAGATAATGAAGGATTTTATTCATAGATGCCTAATTTATAGGGGCAAACTTGCTCACAAGCTGATTGTAGATCATGGAGAGGGGCTTCTGTGGTTCGGTGGACTGAATTGTTGGTTTCTTAACTTCAGATTGAGACAATTCTAGATTTGAGGACATTGGTTTGTAGACAGAATCTTTTTCTACTAGTCCTTCTTCCAACCCTTCTGAAATCACACAGGTATCATCTGTAGTGTATGATTGTCAGACTTTCCTTGTTCACTGTGGGATCCTAGTAATCTTACATTGATGAAACTTAGGGATCTTTCTCTGGTCTATTAAGACCTTAAAGAAATCACACCCAGATGCTGCATCTTCTCATTGACACCTGATTGCACGGTTCAGCCGGGAGAGTTGTATGAAATCTAGTCTTCTGGAGCAACAACAGGTTTATTAGCATTGCAGAAAAATGTATGGAAGATATTTTTTATGGGCCTTAATACATTTTGAAATAGCTGGCATCATAAGCACACATTTTATATACATTTCTGAACTCAATGACTGAATGTAATGATGGCACTACTATAATGATATTGGTATTATTGATGCATGTTTTGCTAAGAGTGATAATTTAGAGACATATTAATAGTATTCAAATATTATTAAAGTATTATTTGAAATCATTTGTATTATATGTGCCTACTAAATACTTGAGGAAGGCAGGCAGGCAAGAAGGGAGGAAAGAAAGAAGACAGCTGGCAAGCAGTCATCTTCGTCTTTCCTCCCTCCCTCTCTTGCTTTACAAGGAATCTGGCCAAGCATAAGGACACCTTGCCAAGATAGTAACTGCACTGGGATATAGCAGACTAACGTTTGGAGCACATGAAGAACCCCCCCCCCCCCACACACACACACCATCCATTTTCAGAAAGGTTAACGTGGTGGTATCAGCTTTGAAACCAACCTAATTGCCATTTATTAAGGCTGGCTGCTAGTTAACAGTTAAAACCTGAAACTGGACTCTCTGAAGACGCTAACAGACAAATATACAGTGAAGAGCAATAAGAAATAACATTAGAAACTCACCACCACAATTCCTCAAGCCGTCTGTGAGCAAACATCCCTTCACTGCCCATCACCATCAGCAGAGCAGACACAAGTGGAGAACGAGCGGTGGGATAGACAAGAGTAAACCTCAGGTTGCATTGTTCTGCACAGCAAGTGGCTCCTGGTTGCAGCAAGCAAGTCTAGGCTTGAGGTTTTAATTTGAAATTGAGATTTTAAGTTGGACTCGACTAAGTTTTAAACTGAAGAAATGGAAACATTGAGTCCAGAAGTGATGACGTTAACTTTGATCAGATAAGATAATGTCTGCCATTTTCTGTGCTATAAACTACGGTACCCTTTGGAATAAGTAATATGTGGGGTTATATTTTGAGATTATTTAAACATAGGTAAATATCCTTTTCCTTATCAAGGCTTTATCCCTTTGTTTTAGCAGTCATTTATAATTTGCTAACCTCATTTCCTCTATTTATTAGTTGACATTCAACTAGAGAGAAGGAAGACTTTCCCTTCTCCCCATTTATTTATTCATTCATTTGTATAAGGTTTTTTATTTTAATGTATGAATTATAGCACACTGTAATACTTAAACTTTTTGTTTGCTTTTCTTGCCTTTAGCAGGGAATCAGCCTATTCAGGGTAGACCCCAGTGAGTAATTCAGTTCCATACATGGGCAGCCCAGGAGCAAGCCTGACTTTGTACACAAGTATAGGAACCCTCTGTCCATCTCCAGTCTCTCTTTGGGTTTCCTTACCTCCTATGGTTCCTACGACTCCTTTTTCCGTGGTCCTCTGGCTAAAAATATGGTGTTTTAACTTCCCTGTGTTGTCACACATTTCCTTTAAATGGGTCTGCTTTGTGGGTCAAGCGAAGAGAAAAAGATAACAGGAATTCCCCACACAAACTTTAGGACATATGAACATCCATTTACCAGTTCCTCTGGCCACATACAAAGATTATCTCTCCTAGTTTTCAGTACCTTTGTGGCTTCTGCTGATCTCAGAGCCAAGCCTCATTGCTGTAACGTGCCTGGGGCCAGGAGGGTAAAAACAAAAAAGAGAATTACTTCCATAATCTCCCTTCTGTTAAGAAAGAGAGGATTCGTCTTGAAGGCTCGTCTGTGTTCACTGCATGGTTCTGGGATAGCAGCCATCATAGACTCTAAAGCTGAATGTATGAACGATATCCTCAGCTTAAAAGATACCATCACCATATCAGCCATTATTTGGGTTTTGATTTCCCTCTCAATCCACCTCCTATTATGTGTTTTTCAGAGTCTAAACAGAGAGCTCTTTCCAGGATTCTACTTATAATCAGTAGAAGAATTGAGCTAGAGAAGAATGATTATTCCATTTTAGCCAGACTTGGAAACTGTCCTTCAATTTTTAAAATTATTTTGCTGGGCGTAGTATTTTAGCTTGACAGTTGTGTGTGTGTGTGTGTGTGTGTGTGTGAATGTGTGTGTGTGTATGAATGTACGTGTGTGTATTTCAGTGTTTTAACATTTTAAGTCATTGCTCTATGTCTTCAGGATCACATGGTTTCTGATGAAAAATCTATAGTTCATATCTTTGTTTTTATGTAGTGTGTCATTTTTCTTGGGCTGCTTTTAAGATTTTTCTCTTTATAATTTTTGCAACATTTTGGTTATGATATGCCAAAGTGTTATTGTTTGTTGGTTTGAAAAAACTTTTTTATTTTAGAGCATTTTTAAGTTTACAGAAAAATTGTAAGAATAATAGACTTTCCATATATCCCACACCCAATTTTCCGTATTATGAGTGCACTGCATTAATATGCTACATGTGTTATAGTCAGTAAACAAATATTAATACATTATCACTGAGGTCCACACTTCATTCAGATTTCCTTAGTTTGTACATGTCCTTTTTCCCTTACAGCATCCCACCCAGCAGATCATGTTATATTTACCTCTCTCGTCTTCTTAGGGTCCTCTCGAGTCGGCTCTGAAGATCTGAATTTCTGATCTATATCCTTTCTTCTCCTGCTCAAAGGACTTCTTTTATCATTTCTTGCAGGTCAGGTCTACTGGTCACACATTTGTTCTCTCTCTTTTTATTTTTTATATTTTTTGTGGTACACGGGCCTCTCACTGTTGTGGCCTCTCCCATTGTGGAGCACAGGCTCTGGACGCGCAGGCACAGTGGCCATGGCTCACAGGCCTAGCCACTCCGCGGCATGTGGGATCTTCCTGGACTGGGGCACGAACCCATGTCCCCTGCATCGGCAGGCAGACTCTCAACCACTGTGCCACCAGGGAAGCCCTCTCTCTCTTATTAGTCTGAGAAAGTCCTTATATCATCTTCATTTAAAAAAATTTATTTATTTGGTTACACTGGGTCTTAGTCGTGGCAGGTGGGCTCCTTAGTTGCGGCTCGCCGGCTCCTTGGTTGTGGCGTGTGAACTCTTAGTTCAGCATGCATGTGGGATCTAGTTCCCTAACCAGGGATCCAACCTAGGCCCCCTGCATTGGGAGCACGGAGTCTTATCCACTGTGCCACCAGGGAAGTCCGTATCACCTTCTTTTTTTTTTTTAATTAAAAAAAAGTTATTGTGGCTGCGTTGGGTCTTCATTGCTGTGTGCGGGCTTTCTCTAGTTGTGGCAAACGGGCTACTCTTCGTTGCGGTGCGTGGGCTTCTCATTGTGGTGGCTTCTCTTGTTGCAGAGCATGGGCTCTAGGCGTGCGGGCTCAGTAGTTGTGGCTTGCAGGCGGTAGAACACAGGCTCAGCAGTTGTGGCACACGGGCTTAGTTGTTCCACAGCATGTGGGATCTTCCCAGACCAGGACTCAAACCCGTGTCCCCTGCATTGGTAGGCAGATGCTTAACCACTGTGCCACCAGGGAAACCCCTACCTTAAAGGATAATTTCTCTAGACATAGAATTCTAAGTTAGTGGTTATTATTTTTTTTAACACTTTAAATATTTGACTTCATTTTCTTCTTGCTTGAGTGGAACCTGATGAGAAGTCTGTTGTAAATCTTAATTTTCTTCTGTAAGTAAGATGTTTTGTTTCCTTAATCCTTAGAGGTTCTGTCTCTCTGCTTATATGTTGTTTAGTTTTCCATGGTAGTTCATAACGTGCTAATCACAGGTACTCTAAATTTCCAACATATGTGATATAGCTGAGTCTGATTTTAACGCTTGAGTTACCTCTTTAGACTGTATTTTTACTTGCCTTTTGGCATGCCTCTTCATGTTTAATTGGAAGCCAGATATGTAGTATCAGGTAATGTTAATCTGACTAGAAGTTGGCTGCATTTAGTGTTTGCTCTAGGTATAGACACCAGAGGCTTCGAATTCATCTAGTGTTTTGTTTTGGTCTCCTCTCAAGTTTGGGCCTCTCTAAGTAAGTATCGGGTAAGGAAAGCATTCTATAATCTACTATGATTAAATCTCAGTCTTTTAAGGAGCAAGTGACTTGGGGCTGTGACCTTCACAAGTATTTCCCAATGGCACAGCCTCCCACTTGCACACACTTAATGTGAGACAAGAGTGTTAGAGGGAGCTGGAGTGAGATGAATGTCCTTGCAGTTGGATAAGGCTCTGGTAAAATATTTTTCCCTGGGGAGCAGGTCTTTGTTCTAAGATGTACTTCACAATTATTACTCCTCCCCTCCTACTGCCAGGGGCACATAATGACCTTTCTTGAATTCTCACCTTCAGAACCTTCAGGGTGGATCCGGGAAGTAAAACCCATGAAAACTTTACTTAAGTTTACCCCTAAGAACATGCCCCGCAGGAGTTTCTCATTCTCACACTAGTACACACTCAGCCTTCCACAGTTCATCAGAACTACCACTGATACATTTTTACCAGTTTATGGCTGCTGCAGCTTCTTCTCCAAGTAAGTAAATGTTGACTGTAATTCTCTGGATTGATCTGCCTTTCCAGATGTCAGGGTGACAATTTGCCCTGCAACCTTAATTCCTTGATGCACCTAAGAAAAGTTATTGATTTTCAGTTCTTTGAGCATTTTCTTGCTGTAAGAATGGGAGTGACAACTTCTAAGCTGTGCAGATGACAGAGCTGAAGCTGCAAGTCACAAATGTTATTTTTTTTATTATTTATTCTTCATGTTTTCTGAGCATTTTGGATCTGTATTTGGTGTCTGTTATTAATTTAAAAGATTCTAAGCCACTATTTCTTAAAATATTTTTGTAAGGTAAAGAAGTATTGTTCTTTCCTGTTCTCTACATCCCAAGCACAATGCAAAAGTTGATTCATTTTTGATTACTTAATCTAATTCATTGAGTTTGTTTTGTCTTTAAGAGCCTACTGATTATTCACTTTCAGGGCATCGTTTACATTTTAAAAAATCCTCTAAGTCTTTATGGAACTAAAGTTTTTTTGTTGTAAAGCTGAGCTAAAAACATTTTTAAAAAAGCAGAGTAGGAGCAGAGAAGAATGAAAAGACGAGAGTTTTGTGTTCCCATGAGATTTACAAACACTTGGAAACTAGATGAGACTGAGAGATAAAGAATTACCTTTAATCAAAGGTTTCCCTTTCATTTTTATTCAGAGTCCCATGATGAATGTTATGGCTGTTTCTCTATTACCAAAATCTAGTTTACAGGTTCACATATCACAGTCTGCCTTGTTTTCACTAGATGCTGCTTAAATAACTCCCATATTTGTTCTCTCTTAGACTTCCACATGAATCATTTTCCTTGTCTTTAAAGATGCTTTAGCTACTAAAGGTTTCTGTGTGAGTTAAAAGCCCAATTCATAACCTCCTTTACTTTCAATACTGATAAAAGCCAATGTACTATCTTCTCTTTTCAGTTATTGCAACTTTTTTTGCCCCATGGCACTTTGCTTTAGAAAGTTTCTTTTGCTTCATCGCAGGAAATGACGTTAATCCAAGCTGATCCAATATCTTTCTTCTGTATTCATTTTAACTTACGTTTGTATTACAACTAGTTTTTCCACATGCATTTTTATGAAATAAAAAATCCAGATAATTTATGGAATGCATATTGAACGCCAATATGTCATTAGCTGATTTAGTACCCTAGGATTGGTCCTCAACTTTCATCAACTTCCTTGAATACATTACACCTTGTTTTGTAGCTATCTTTATTTTGGGCTGACTGATCAATCTAAGTATACAGTTATAACTGGGTGTTTTTACAAAGAAAGCAAAATCACCTGGTGTGGTGATTTTAGAACTAAATTTATGAATGCTTATTTTTTAATTTTTTTTTTAACTTATGTTCGATCAAACCTGACAGCTTGAAGCTATTTGGTTTTACATATTGATGTTTGTGTCCCCAGAAGCACTGAAGCTACCACTTAGGGAAAGGACTATTTTGCATGGACTTGAAGCCTTATTCCTGTATTGAAGGTCAACAGTGACCTTCCAGGGAAGGTGGACTCATTGTTTTACAGCCCAGCAACTCCCAAATTTAACTCCCTTAAGTTCAAGGACCTCTGGACATAAAAGGTGGGATAGAGAACCTCTGGTACCTAATTTCTAGGGAACAGATAAGGTGTCTCTGTACACACTGAATCTCTCTAAAGGAGATGATGTACCTATTATAAAATTATATAAAGAATTTTTAAAATGGACTAGTCAGCAGTATGTGATATTTTTCTGGTGTGCATAGGAATGAGTGAAATGGCATTCTATATGCGATTATTTGTTATTGAGGGTCTCACTTTTTAAAATGTCTTAAGAAAGATCAGATCAAAAAAGAATCATCGATCAAGACCAAATTCAGGTGGCCTTGATTCTTTATCATTTTGTCATTTGCAAAATTACTAAATTCTGCTATAAATTTTTCACATAAATTTTTTTAAATTGCGGCATTTTAAAAAAAATTAGAATTTTTTGAATTTAAAGTATTAATTCTTTATCTGATTAATATAGCTACATTCTCATAAAATCCCCAGTGTGACACATTCCTTGGAAAACCACACTATCAAATTTTTTCTCATGTATATTTCATTCAGTCTTTTTCTATTTCAGTTTTCTAATACTTTTAGCAGATTTTATATAACGTATGCAACATACTTACTCAACTATATACCTGATTTTTCTTTGTGTAGTATGTATTCTCCATGTGTGTTCCCTTTAGTAATATTTCAATACTATTTTTTCTCCCAACACCATACATGCTTGTTACTAGAGAGCAAACAGAGCTCTCGAAGTTATAAGTTCAGTGAGGGCACTCTGTATTGTATTGCCAATGGCTTTATTTTCTATTCAGAAATAAGGGAATATTCTACTTATCCTTAAAATAGTAATTTATATTTCTCAATATTAAACTAAACTATTCATTGTATTTAAATACCCATTTACCTTACTCAAAGACATATTATATGCAAAATCAATCAATTTCACTATTAAATTTTCTTTGAACAAACACTTAATGCCTAGCTTGTGTTAGGTATTGAGAAATTCAAAAATATATATTCCACAGGCAGTGATCTCAAATAGTTTGACAATATATACATTACCACTGTCAATCTAGATCAGCAGACCAGTATTTTTTAGATTAGGATAAATTATGTAGCTATGTGTGTATATATAGATATTTAAGTCTATTTATGTACATTTATATAGCATATGCATTCTCACAAAACATTCAACCAACTGAAAGCAGAGTACATAAATCTTTTCAAAATGTTGAAAGGTTTTTAATACTGCTTTTAAAAGTATGACTTAAACTACCCTAAAACTATGTGTGTATATACTCCAGTTCTGAACCAGTGGCAGTTATGAATAATTAAAATTTTTCAAAACATGCATTACTTGTCTCTAAAATTAGAACTTCATGAAGATAGCTCTTTAATTCTGTTTTTTATTATTGAAGAACACTTAGATTACAATGATCTATGGCTTACAAAATAGTTTACACTTATTTATCACATTCTCTTTCAAAATCTACTATTGCTACATATACTCAGCTACATTCTTTTTGTTACTTGTTATGATTATGTAATGATTGCTTTAATTTAAAAAATTGTGTTGATGGGGTTTTAAATTTATGGTGCAAAATAATTGTTCATATATCTGGGTAGTTATGTGATCCTAAATCTACCATACTCGTGCAACTTACACATGCATTACAAATATCTAAACAGAGTCCTTTGATTAGGTAAAGTGAATCAAGCAGAGTAGATTACACGCCTAAGTAAAGGATGTGGATATTCAATTTTTGATCCAGTAATTACCTTTGAGAGGTTCACCTTTTATTTTGATATCTCACCTTGGCAGATTCTTCATCAGAAATGACTTTCACTAAGCTAGATTTGCTGATGTTTTGGAGAAGAATATCATGTGAATATAAATTTTTGTAAATATGTCTTTAACATATCTTAAAACCAGAAGCCAGAATAAAACAAGCAGAGTGTCTTCTGAGAGAAAACAAAAAAATAGATCAATCCTTGTCTAGGTCTGTAGTAATTATCTGTCCACAGAGCTCTTACTGTATCTTCCTTTAGGAGAAAAGTAAGTACAATTTAGACCAAACAATGACAAAAATTAGTGTTTTTTTGTTTTAACATCTTTATTGGGGTATAATTGCTTTACAGTGGTGTGTTAGTTTTTGCTTTATAACAAAGTGAATTAGTTATACATATACATATGTCCCCATATCTCTTCCCTCTTGCATCTCCCCCCCTCCCCCCTCCCTATCCCACCCCTCTAGGTGGCCACAAAGCACCAAGCTGATCTCCCTGTGCTATGTGGCTACTTCCCACTAGCTATCTATTTTACATTTGGTAGTGTATATAAGTCCATGCCACTCTCTCACTTTGTCCCAGCTTACCCTTCCCCCTCCCTGTATCCTCAAGTCCATTCTCTAGTAGGTCTGCATCTTTATTCCCAGCTTGCCCCTAGGTTCTTCTGACCATTTTTTTTCTTTTTTTTTTTAGATTCCATATATATGTTAGCATACGGTGTTTGTTTTTCTCTTTCTGACTTCACTCTGTATGACAGTCTCTAAGTCCATCCGCCTCACTACAGATAACCCAATTTCATTCCTTTTTATGGCTAATATTCCACTGTATATATGTGCTACATCTTCTTTATCCATTCATCAGTTGATGGACACTTAGGTTGCTTCCATGTCCTGGCTATTGTAAATAGTGCTGCAACGAACATCGAGGTACATGTATCTTTCTGAATTATGGTTTTCTCAGGGTATATGCCCAGTAGTGGGATTGCTGGGTCGTATGGTAGTTCTATTTTTAGTTTTTTAAGGAACAATACTGTTCTCCATAGTGGCTGTATCAATTTACATTCCCACCAACAGGGCAAGAGGGTTCCCTTTTCTCCACACCCTCGCTAGCATTTTGTTCATAGATTTTTTGGTGATGGCCATTCTGACTGGTGTGAGATGATAATGCATTGTAGTTTTGATTTGCATTTCTCTAATGATTAATCATGAGCATTCTTTCATGTGTTCATTGGCAATCTGTATATCTTCTTTGGAGAAATGTCTATTTAGGTCTTCTGTCCATTTTTGGATTGGGTTGTTTTTTGATATTGAGCTACATGAGCTGCTTGTAAATTTTGGAGACTAATCCTTTGTCAGTTGCTTCATTTGCAGATGTTTTCTCCCATTCTGATGGTTGTCTTTCGTCTTGTTTATGGTTTCCTTTGCTATGCAAAAGCTTTGAAGTTTCATTAGGTCCCATTTGTTTATTTTTGTTTTTATTTTCATTTCTCTAGGAGGTGGATCAAAAAGGATCTTGTTCTGATACATGTCATAGAGTGTTCTGCCTATGTTTTTCTCTAAGAGTTTAATAGTGTCTGGCCTTACATTTAGGTCTCTAATCCATTTTGAGTTTATTTTTGTTGTGGTGTTAGGGAGTGTTCTTTTACATGCAGCTGTCCAGTTTTTCCAGCACCACTTGTTGAAGAGGCTGTCTTTTCTCCACTGTATATTCTTGCCCCCTTTATCAAAGATAAGGTGACCATATGTGCATGGGTTTATCTCTGGGCTTTCTATCCTGTTCCATTGATCTTTATTTATGTTTTTGTGCCAGTACCATACTGTCTTGGTTACTGTAGCTTTGTAGTATAGTCTGAAGTCTGGGAGCCTGATCCCTCCAGCTCCGTTTTTCTTTCTCAAGATTGCTTTGGCTATTTGGGGTCTTTTGTGTTTCCATACAAATTGTGAGATTTTTTGTTCTAGTTCTGTGAAAAATGCCAGTGGTAGTTTGATAGGGATTGCATTGAATCTGTAGATGCTTTGGGTAGTATAGTCATTTTCACACCTATCCTTCTCAAACTCTTCCAAAATATAGCAGAGGGAGGAACACTCCCAAACTCATTCTGTGAGGCCACCATCACCCTGATACCAAAACCAGACAAAGATGTCACAAAGAAAGAAAACTACAGGCCAATATCACTGATGAACATAGATACAAAAATCTTCAACAAAATACTGGCAAACAGAATCCAACAGCGCATTTAAAGGATCATACACCATGATCAAGTGGGGTTTATCCCAGGAATGCAAGGATTCTTCAATATATACAAGTCAGTCAATACGATACACCATATTAACAAATTGAAGGAGAAAAACCATATGATCGTCTCAATAGATGCAGAGAAAGCTTTTGACAAAATTCAACACTCATTTATAATAAAAACCCTCCAGAGAGTAGGCATAGAGGGAACTTACCTCAACATAGTAAAGGCCATATATGACAAACCCACAGCCAACATCATCCTCAATGGTGAAAAACTGAAAGCATTTCCACTAAGATCAGGAACAAGACAGGGTTGCCCACTCTCACCACTATTATTCACCATAGTTTTGGAAGTTTTAGCCACAGCAATCAGAGAAGAAATAGCAATAAAAGGACTCCAAATCGGAAAAGAAGAAGTAAAGCTGTCACTGTTTGAGATGACATGGTACTATACATAGAGAATCCTAGAGATGCTACCAGAAAACTACTAGAGCTGATCAATGAATTTGGTAAAGTAGCAGGATACAAAATTAATGCACAGATAGACTCTTAGCACAGTTAAGTGGAGCTACAAACTAATGAAAAAAAAAAAGTCAGTTTAATGATCTAATTACTGCTTGTTTCAACCACTGAATTAAGTTGAATTTAAAAGCATTCCACTTTTTGAGGTAGGGATTCTGGCTAAGGTGTGACCTGTGTACCACCTATATGTCCTAAATATCCTCAGGTTTTGACCTTAGAGTTGAACCAAAACTAAAATACTGGAGTTTCACAGACTAGTTGCATTTGCTGACCTCTCTTTTTAGGTAATAGAAGCGGAAAGCTTATCTTGAAACCAGCAAAGCTATAGCTGGTTTTAGCCCTAAGTGCCTTATGTGAATTTAACCCTTGACACGTAATAGATCTTGGCTTATTTTGGATTTTTAAAAGGGAGAGAATTCCTAACGTCAGTAATGAGACTGCCAGTCTCCATTTTCTGTAGCTGAACAGTGAGGGACTTTTGCCTTTTAAGAGGTGAATCATTCTGTCTTTATTAACCCTGATGTGTTGCATTGTTAGAACTTACACATCAGCACCCATGGGGGAAAAAAAGCAGATTATCATATTACATGACAGATTTCGAGCACATCATCAGAGAAAACAAATAGCATTTTGTTCTGAATGGGTTAGGTAGAGGGATGATTTTGGTGTTGATCTCACTTTTATGAGTTCAAAGGAATCCTCCAGTAAGGCTTATGGGAAAGGTGATAAGACAGGCCATGCTCAATATGAAACTTGCACACATCTTGCACCCTACAATCTAATTCAAATTAGTCTGTTCATGTTATTTCATTATCTCATTCTAATTTCAGTGACACAGATGTTACCTTATAGTACCATGCATGAATCTTTTTTGGGGGGAGGTGGGAGTAGTTCTCATATAAAGTGAGCTTTCCTGTTTGTTCTCCATTCTCACAATAAAGGAATTTGGATTTGTCTCTAACAGAATTATACATAGATTCCTAAAACTGCTGCCCACAGAATATATTCCACCTGGCAGTTTAAATAATATTAAGAGAACAGGGTATGAACTCTTTTTACTTTTGCCACTATCTGATTGAATGTCTATATGATTTTTGTTGGCCTTGCTTTATACTCCTGCTGTTGTGTGAATGTTTGTATCTTCCCCAAACTGATAGGCTAAAAATCCTAACTCTGAAGATGATAATATTAGGATATGGGGCTTTGGCGAGATGCTAAGTCATGTGTGTGGAACCTCATGAATGGGTGTCTTATAAAAGAGGCTCCAGAGAGTTCTCTAGTTCCTTGGGCCTCTTGAGGATACAGTGAGAAGTCTGAGACCTGAAAGAGGGCCCTTAGTCAGCCATGCTGGCACCCCTGATCTCAGATTTCCATCCTTTAAACTCTGAGCAGTAAGTTTCTGTTGTTTATAAGCTGCCTAGTCGATGGTATTTTGTTATAGCAGCCCAAAGGGACTAAGATAACCCATTTATGGAATTGCAGCTAGTCAACCTGACATCCTGTCATATTCATGAGATGTGTAGAGTAGAATGTGCTAGGGCACTGAGTGCGTGCTGAATTCCATGTCTAATAAAAATAAATTCCGTCAATTCTGTCTCTATTAAAAAGCGTAAATAACAGTCTCTGCCATGCCTCTCTTAACTTTATGGAGAAGGAATTCCTTTTGAATCTGGGGGTAAATTAATTTTTGTTTCGGAGTAAAACTAGGTTTAAGGACAGAATCTAAGAGGTTTTGAGAGTGAGTATAATCCTGTCCAGCTTCTACTTTGATATGTAGATTTGGGTAACCAACCTCAAAGGAAAGACTGAAAACATATGGTTGTATTTAATTATGCTTTACAACTACATGACATTTCCTGTTTATTTTACGTACTGTTTAATTCCTGATAAACACTCTGTGAATCTCAGAGAGAATGGCTGTTTGGTCACAGGCTGATTAATCAGTGACTGGATAGGACCCTGACTAGAGAAAAGTCGTGGACTTCCTCAGGAGCTCTTCTGCTATTCAACCATGTTTCTCTTGCATTTAGGAGTGGATATAATCCCCTGTGACTTTGCTCAAAGAAACCAGACCTGTTTCTAGTAATCAGGTAACAACCAGGTCCCCTCTGCTAGACATAAAACTATTTCCATTGCACAATGTGTTTTCAGAATATTTGACTCTCTAAAATCACTAAATTCACATAAACTTAACATTCCAAGTGTGCCATTTCCATGTATGTATTCATTCATCTATTCTGGGGGCTTTAACATATAATGGCATATGATCAGAGAAAGTAATCCTAGGATTTGAATGATTTTAGTTATAAGCCCATGACCCATTTTATCCTCTTCAATTGACATACAGAATATATCCTTTTACTTTACCATATAAAATGTTAAATAGTCCAAATATAAAATGATACAGAACTTTTTAAGTTTTAAAAATATTTTTATAGGGCTTCCCTGATGGCGCGGTGGTAGAGAGTCCACCTGCCGATGCAGGGGTCACGGGTTCGTGCCCCGGTCCGGGAAGATCCCACATGCCGTGGAACGGCTGGGCCCGTGAGCCACGGCCACTGAGCCTGTGTGTCCGGAGCCTGTGCTCCACAACGGGAGAGGCCACAACAGTGAGAGGCCCGCGTACCACACACACACACAAAATAAAATTATAAATTTTTTACTGTAAAGTGATCCAATTTGGGGGGTTTCTTCTTTTACTGCTGAATGGATTGAAATAATCATTCATGTTTTTTTTCCCAACTGTTTCAGAGTTAGCATATATGGAGTTTGAGATAAAGTGAATCTATTGTTTAATTATTTTAGCATACATTTTTCAGTGGTAAACAAGATATTTATAGCTTTCTTTCCACCCCAAAAAGATTTTGGGGTTAAGGAAAAGAGCTCTGCCCCTGAAACAGTTTTATCAGTGTTAGCTATGTTGTAACAGTGTCTTGGAATTGAAAGAAAGGTATTGCCCCTTCAGGTATTGAATCTTTTTCAATCTCTCTTTCTTTCCATGGAGTGTTGGTCTAGGTTACTGTGACAATGTCCAAAGGTAGGAAAAGGGAAAAAAAAAAAAAAAGGTATCATCAGTAACATCCTGTAGATTACAGCATAATCTCAAACAGGAAAGGACTGTATAGAGAAAATTGGCTCTACTTCAAGAGGGCCTCTTAGTTAGAAGCACAGTAATAGATCCATTATCATTAGAAAACAGAGGAGCAGGCTGTCTGTACAATGTTACTTAAGAATTTAAACACCTTCCTGTTCTCAAATAACTTTAAGAATAGGTTTGTCAGCCCAATTCATCTTTGGGATAGGGCAATGAATTCCACCATCCAAATTTCAGTAGTTTCCTGGGAAAGCTAATGGATTCATTCCTCTCTCTCTATATATGTTTAACTTGCTTCGTTATAAGATATTTCAACTTATAGAAAATTATAGATTGTAATACTTATGTATACCTGAACAAATATTAATATTCAGCAACTAATTACTGGTACGTGCTATGTACCAGGCAGTTTGTTAGCAGCTGCACTTTTAGGGTTTAAAGAGCAACAGAACACAGTCTTTGCCTTTAAAGGCCTTTTATTCTTACAGTAGAAACGTGTACATTGAAGGTAGCAAATGCTATGGGATAAATACGCACACAGTAGCCTAGGAAAATGAAAATATACAATAATGTGAGAAAAGGATGAAGACTTTAGGTCCAGATCCACTGAGAAAATTGTTTAACGCTAGTGAGTGGAAGAGGGTTTAGTAGAGGTTACAAGAGAGGGGGTGACTCAATCTGCACTTGACAGTTTTGCCCTCACACATGTCAGGTGTCATCTTAGCGCTGGGGGAAATGCAAGGAAATATAAGTGCTAGCAGATAACAAATAAATGGGATGGGGAAGTTCTCAAAGTGAAGGAGAAGGTGCTATTTATATAGGGTAGTCAGGTAAAACCTCTTTGAAAAACCTCTTTGAAAAAATTACATATGAGAGGGAACCAAACGGAAGGGAAAGAGCTCTATGAATAGGTATCTGGGGTGGGGTGGGGGGACTGTTGAATCTTCCAGGCAGAGAAAAAAGCAGTTTATCCATTTGATAAATAATAGAGGACTTCACTTCTCTGAATGAATTCTAAGACTTGAAAATCACTGTACCATATGGAGGCCTGTATCTTAACCGTAGTCTGATTTAGGTTGTGTTGCCAATTAATTGCTGTAAGTGGAAATGACACTGGAAACTCCATTGAGAAACAGATGGTGCTGTTTTCTTTCCTTTTTCTTTTCTACCTTTGGACATTGTCACAGTACCCTAGTCCAACACTTTTCTCTCCAACAAACTGATCAAAACAGATTCAGCATTTAAAGAGGCAACGTCTTTTTTTTTTTTTTTTTTTCCAGTTCCAAGGAACTGTAACAATATAGATAACATTGATAACATTTCTTTTTGGGCAGCAGGACTTATTTTCTTAACTCAGAACTCTTCTCTAGGAGGGAAGGAGGAAGCTATAACTCTCTTGTTTACTGCAGGGAAAAAAAAAGCTAAAAGAATGAAATAGATAACAAAAGATTTGTTTTACTATAAGCTTCAAAGAAAGGGTTTCTTTAATTTCACTGGACTTGCTGGATATTAGATGTCTGCAACTTGCCCAGAGAAAGGAAAGATAGCAATGGAGATTATTAGCAAAGTGTAATGCTACTATTTTCTAGTAACACAGGGAGGAGATTGTAAGGACAAATACAAAATAAAAATAAGAAACTTAATTCTCCCTGTTGAAAATAAGAGAAAAGGCTGATTCCCCTCACTTTTCTTAAAGCATTTACTTTAGAAAACTTGTAATTTTCTTTTTACCTCTTTGAAATGTATATAAATTTGTTAAAAAGAAAGATAGCCTCTTGCCAACTTTAAAGACCAAGGAATGTCTTTCTCAAGGATTTGGGAGCTATCTCTGGTATGTAATCTTCAAGGAAGAATAGCTTCCCAGTTTCTGTGGAAGGCTATGATCACAAGCACCTCCTCCAAGTTGCAAAACTACCTCTTGCTGTAAAGATATGAGAAGTTTATTTTTCCTTTGATTAAGCCAATTAGCAAATGGAGATGACCACCCCAGTTACCAAGTGAATTTAGAATGAACTGTATATGACAGTTAGTGCAGTCCAGTACTCTTACCTGAGTTCCAGTTATTGTTCATCTTGAGGACATGTGTGTAGTGGGTTGTATCTGCTTGTCTCATAAAAGGGTAGAGATTTCTTTCTGTCTTTGCAATGTTTTAGCATATCACCTGTGATACCCAACACATTCTGGTTTAATGTTTATTCAGTAACGACACTGTTTTCTTTCTCTTCTACCTTTGTGAGAAGTTTTCTGGGTTAGATTTTTTAACTTATATTTTCCCATTGCACGTGATGTATTTATTTAGCATGCCTCCTCTTGCTAGACTCTGAGCTCCGTGAGGGCAGGACTTTGTTTTATTCTGTGTCTCCAGTATCTAGAATTCTGCCTAGCATGTAGAGATACTAAGTAATTATTGTGAATAAATAAATATATGAATCGATCAATCAATGAACTAAACTTTATCACCGAAAATTCACCAAAAATTTCTTCCATAAAATGTCATTCCAACTTCTGGTGGCTTCAAAGCCCTAATTCCATATTGTAAACTAGTGTCTAAGGCATATAAAGACCCAGACGTCTTTAATCTGAACATGCCCAGTTATGGGACATCCAAATACTCAAACATTATTAAATCTCATTCAGGATAATAAAGATGTAAGTGTAAAACAGAAACTCCCTTAGTCCCCTTACCTGTCCCATGCCCTTTTCATGGTGTAAGGGAACAGGTCATTAAACCTTGATATCACAACTTACGTTCTGATATCAAAATTGCAATACATATGGAGATTTAGTGTTCTTTTGCAAGTTATAAAAGACGTTTTCTGTGGCTTATACAGATCATTAGGAACCTCAAATAGGTGTCTTCTCTTCTTAGAAGAGTAAAGTAAATATTGTTTCCTTGAGCAAGAAGACAGTCCAAGACTTTCACATAGCTATGTTCAGGAGAACTGGAGACCTGAAATATACTGAGATCCCAGTTTGTCTGAAGGAGAAAGAATTTGTAACAGCTGCTATCCACAGGTTTCTGTACCCAGTGATATTGATCTAATAGAGAGGAAAGTTGCAGAACTTCAATTAGACATAATAGATACATTTTAGAGGATATTATAGTGAGCAACCCAGCCACTGGGAAGATAATATATGTGAATCCTTAATATTTTACCCTGCAGAATGATTTTTGCATATTTTATTCCAGGGAAACAGTAGTTAGATGCTCTAAAAATAAGCTCCCAACAGATTTCCCCATAAGCTCCATGGCTCTAAGAAGTATTTATTATTGTTTCTCTGGTGCAGATTAAGAAAGTAGGGAAAAAGAAGGAAAATGTGATCATTTTAATATATTGATGATAGCTTTAGTTTCAGGATATCCTTCTGAAAATGGAAATATGTAAAGCTTTCAATGAGCCTTCAGGCAGTGCAGCAGCTCTTTTCTCCTGCTGCTTCAAAAACTGTTTATGGGCTTCCCTGGTGGCGCAGTGGTTGAGAGTCCGCCTGCCGATGCGGGGGACGCGGGTTCGTGCCCCGGTCTGCGAAGATCCCGCATGCCGCGGAGAGGCTGGGTCCGTGAGCCATGGCCGCTGGGCCTGCGCGTCCGGAGCCTGTGCTCCGCGGCGGGAGAGGCCACAACGGTGAGAGGCCCGCGTACCGCAAAAAAAAAAAAAAAAAAAAAAAAAAAAACTGTTTATACCACAAATACTGTAGGACTTTCTGACATCCCCCTTCCAGGAATCCACATTCAAATTTGATTATACCTCGGATGCCTCAGACCTAAATTTCACTTGGGCAAACATTCGAAAAACCTCATTGAAGCCAAGCAATATCATTTGCATAGTTATGTCTGCACAGGCAAAGTACCTCCCAATTCCAGAAATAAAAGGAAGAATTATGATAAAGGACTCCAAATATTACAAAAAGTTCACTCTGCTATTTTTGTTATGAATTATGATGCTAACATATTACATATAATTCCATGTTGTAATGAAATGGACATCTTTGCAAAAGTTAAAAGAATTATCAGCTTAAGTATAAGAAAGAAAAGTGATCCTACTGGAATTGTCTTATATGCTGAAATGCTCAAATTTCTCAGATCTTTATGATGATGGCACTTTTTGCAGCTAGAGTGTAATTTCATTTAGCATGGAATTTTTCTCGCATAATGTTTACAACAGAGGGAGTTTTGGTTAACAATCTACAGACCTACAGGAAGGCTTTAGAAGAAATGGATGCATTTGCTGGGGGAAAAAAATCTGTTGTTAATACTGACTGCCAGCGAGAGAGTAATTTTGCTGCTAGTGTAAAGAACTTTATCATCACAAATAAACAGACATGTGCCTTTAGCATCAAAATTCACTATCTTTCATTTTGTGCTGTTCATGGTGTTATTGACTGAAATGTGTCCCCCCCTTCCCCAATTAATATTTTGAAGCTCTAACCCACAATAAGACTGTATTTGGAGATGAGGCCTTTAAAGAGGCAGTTAAGGTTAAATGAGGTCAGAAGGGTGGGGCCCTAATCCAGGAGGCCTGGTGGCCTTATAAGGAGAGATACCAGGAGTGCAGGCACACAGAGGAAAGGCCATGTGGAGACACAACAAGAAGGCAGCTATCTGCAAGCCAGGAAGAGAGGTCTCATCAGAAACCAACTCTGTTGGCAGCTTGATCTTGGACATCCAGCCTTGAGAACTGTGGAAAAGTAAATTTGTGTTGTGTAAGCCTGTGGAATTCTGTTATGACAGCCCAAGTGGACTAATACTCATACTAATTCCAATTTCTTTTAAATATGGAATTCCAGGGATAGAAAAGGTAACTCAACTAAGGCTACCCTAAATTATGTTTGGGACATATCCAAACCAGGCTCTAATTATAGTAACAGTGCTGCACTGAGTAAAATGGTTGAATATTACGGGTAAGTCTTTCTTGTTGAACGTAGGACATTTAATCCAGTAATTGTCAACTGCAATAATGGACTGAATGATTGCAGATACACTTTATTTTCAATATAAAATTATGTTTATGGATTAATGTGTCATTATGGGCTTTGATTTAATGAGTCCGTGTCACAGACAAACTTTTGGAAACAGACTTAACAGTTTTTCATACTCTAACTTTATAGCTGGCCAGTTTTGACAGGGCAGGTCATAGGAATGGCCATTTTGGTCATAGGAATCTCCTTGGGGGCTGCAGCTCAAAACACTGTATACTGATTGCAAGGTAAATAATACAGTGTCTTGAGGGGTCTTTCCTCATCTGATTCTTTCAGTTCACTTATTTAGTATTTCTCTCCTGCAAGTTTCCATTAACTTCCTATTGTTCCTCCCCAGCCAATTCACTCTCCCCAAAATTTAGCAGCTACCCTGTCCAACCACCTTCTACCTCTGTACTGAACTGACTCTTTTACTCTTTTAGATAAACTGCTCCTTTCCTTTCTATGGTGTTTTTCTCTCAATTGGTTCTACTTTTAAATAATCTCATGTTCCCAATATATCACTTCCCTCATAGTCTTACTGGAACTTACAGTGAATTTCAACTTCTATTTAGTTTCTCTTCTTTTGTGTTTAAATTTATTCATTATACAGATTTTATTCACCCTTTGTACTTTTGTTTTATCCTCTCTACTTAATATATGCTGTGTTTATCAAAGAAAGTCGTGTGTTCTTTTAAGTATTCTCAAGAACATTACTCTCTATTAGCTTGAAATTAGAAGGGTTTTTTTTGGTAATTGCTAATTTTGTGATTAAAATCGGTTCCAAATCACACCCACCATTTATTAATTTATTGTTCATGTCAATAGATAGGTAATAGCAAGTGTCACAGATGCGGACTCAGAGGCCACTCTGGGGCAAATGCAACCCAAAGGCAGGACCTCCAGGACCTCCACAGGCCTAGGGGGCAGATAAAGCCATAGAGAATTATATTCAGGCCTTGAAACCTGTTGGAAATTGTCCTGCTTGTTTGTGAACTTGCTTTAGATCAGGAACCCCTTTATTCCCTCCCAGATCCTTCAGAGGGAGCATGGCCTTGCCGGCACGTCCGTTTCAGACTTCTAGGAGGCCTCCGGAAACATGACAGAATAAGCTCCTGTTGTTTTAAGCCATCCAGTTTGTGGTAATTTGTTGTGAAATCCCTAGGAGACTAGAGCTTACTGGAACAGTTAACAACTAGATATTTATTTAATCATAGTATTTGTAATTTAAACTTCCTCTAATGCTAATACAGCTTATAAGTGAAGGTGCATGTGGACTTCAGACCCTGACTTGTTTAGTATATCAGGTTCTAAATGAAGTGAGTTATCCCTAAAAGTCGTAACCTGTTTCAAAGTAAAGTAATAAATGGCAGCATTTATCTTGAGAAAGGTATCATAATTGTTAATTATATTGTTAAAAAGTATTAGTACCCGCTGTTATGAATTTAGCATGTCTTGCTGGTCACTACAGTTTTTTCCTCCTCATGTCTCTCCTCCTCATCCCCGTCTTCCTCCCTTTTCTACTTCTTTAATTCTTCCCAATTTGATACCTCTCCTATAACAGTAAGTTGTCAAAAATTTCCTTGAAAGTAATTGAAATGTATTTAAAGTCTCTTTAATGTATGAGATTGAAAAAATATGAAGTCTAGTTCTGGACCAAAGAGAAACTTGATTTCAGTGGGTTAGTGCTTACAATTCTGTATTATTCTTAAAAATACATATATTTGGGGGCAAGTTTATAAGATGTGTATATAGAGGAGAGAGTTTCCAACCTCAGGAATTTTAACAGCCCATTGGTAAAAAATAATTATAGTAGTTTGAAATAAATTCATATGATTTACTTAGGAGATCCTAATAGCTTTAATGATGTGTTTACATAACATTTGAACAAAATATAATTTCAGTTCATCAGAACAATTGTCTTAATCTATAAGTTATAGACGTATTCACTATTTAAATGAAAGAAAACTCATCAATTACTTACCATGCACTTTTTCTTATGAAAAATTCATAGGATAAAAGCTCCACTGCAAGTAATTAGAGCACATTATGTATAATCACTTGCCAAATTCCATGTTTTAAATCAATCATATTTTGTGTTCATATGTTTGAAATAATTTCAGAAGTAAATAATCACAGAGCCCAACAAATGAGATAAAATGGTAAAACAAATCCAGCAAAGTATATTAAGAAAGCAAGGGAATGAGCGAAATCTCTTCTGTGAGCAACCAGGCATCATGACACTAGCTGGAGGTGTTGGGAAAATAGCATTTTAACAAGCACACGATAGTTGAGGATCCTAGAAAATAATATACGTATTTTTAAAAGCAGTCTATATTCATTGCCTTTTTAAAAACAAAGTTTGAGAGATAGTTGTTCCTAATTAATTTCATTCCACCTTGACTATACCTTCACTTTTTTTTCCTGTGGTGTTGGCGTAAGCTGTTAGATACATTTATTTTCAATATGCATCTTTTGATATATGACTTTGTAGTATTTCTTTAGACATAATTAATGCATAACACTAAATAGATTATAAACTATAGTATAGTTGGTATCTGTGTTTCATTCCAGTTTACCTGGTATAGTCTATACATAGAGTTCAATAAACATTTATTTTGAACATAGATGCAAGGAGAACATCGATAAATCAGTCAGAGAACAGAGAGACATGCGAAATCACCCTTTGTGAGAATAATAACCGCTGGGAATTGGAATATCAGCTTTACACCTAAGCAGGTTTGGGCTGTAAAAAAGCGCTTTCTCATATATGAGACACTCAAGGATACTTCAGTCTCTCATTGAGAGAATATGTGTGGGAGAATCTGCCTTCCTGCAGAGGTCTCAGATGAAGAAATGTGTCCCTTTACCTGCTCATGGAAAGCAATAATAGAATCCTCTAAGAATTTGTAATCAATGGACTATTCTTGCTGATTTAGCTGGTTCATTTTCTTGAAAGAAAAAAATCCAGCCCCAAAAGTTAATGTGATTCAAGGTTGGTATTGTCCTTTGGTGCCTGGAAGATACAAATAAAAATTTGTTCTAGGTTTCTCGTCCTTTATCCATTTCCCTCAGAATTCCCAGAGGTTTAATTTAGCCAAATAAGAGCCAGCGCTTAGGTCATCAGAAGCATACAGAGATGAGGCAGATCTTCTGTAATGACTTTACTACTGAGGAAAGTTCAAAACTATTAATCTTGTGTACCTTTTGTTAGATTGTTTTTTTCCTTTTCTTAAAGTACTACTGTACGTTTATCATAGTTTTGGCCTTAATTGTTCAATCTACCTTATATTCATGATATTTATGTAATAACAGAAGTCAAGAGAAAAAAAATAAATCATCAAAGACTTTAGTTAGTGGAACCTGTTTCTTTGTAATTAAGAACAAGATAAATATGCCATTGTTATTAATTCTGATCAACATAGTGACCATAAAATGTATTTTATACAGTGCAATAAAATTAAAAAATAAGAGTTAAAGGATTAGAAAAGAAATTGTACTACAATCATTTTTCGCAGGTGAAGTGCTCACATACAAGGAAAAGCACCATTTTTAGGTAGCTTAGCAATTTGGCTGGATATAGAATCAGTACACAGAAGTCAAAAGCCGATTTCATTTGCAGGACAGCATTAGTTAAAAATAATTGTTTAATATCATACACTATTTATAATAGCAACGTAAGTATAAGTCTATCGGTTATTTACTATTACAGAATAAATCAATTTTGCATAAAAGCAAAACAAATAAAATTTAAAGATGTAAAAAAGTTATATAGCATAATAAAGTGGGATTTGTTTGAAGTATGCAAGGCTGATTGAATTTCGAAAATCAATTAGTGTAATCCATATCAACAGAATAAAGAGGAAAAGTGACATAATCATTAAATTGATGGAGAAGAAGCATTTGACAAAATTTAACAGCCATTAATGATACAAGCTCTCAGAAAACCAGGAATAGAAGAAACTGCCTTATTTGGATAAAAAATATCTGCAAAAAACCCTATAGCTTTTACCACGCTTAATGGTGAGATACTGGATTATTTCCCCCTAAGAACGAAAATAGGCAGGGATGTCCTCTGTCACTACTCCTACTCAGCATCATCCTAGAAGTCTTCGCTAGTGCAATAAGACAGTAAAGAGAAATAAAAGTTTTTGCAGATGACACGTTTGCCTATGTACACATACTCCCCAAATACACATTTCTGGGTATAGTAAACATAGATGTGTACTTATTTATGTACATACTTATTTGATGTTGTCATTTCCAACATGTATGATCTTGGAGAGCTTAGAAGTAGTGACAATTTTTTTTTCAGTTTAAACATGCCATTCCTTCCCCTGATAATTTGAAATTTCAGAAATTATTTGGGGTTTCTGTTCTTAGCTTCTATTCTCCATGTTTTTCTAATTCTATAAACACTGTTGAGAGGAGTTATCTTTACATGTTGGCAAGCCAAGGGCTTTATCCAGCCCACAAAGATTTTATTAGTTATTCATTGTGAAACCCAACTATTAGGTCAGCTATTTCATTTTTGTTTTAAACCCTTTTATTCATAGGAATAATCCCTAACATGTCTCAGTAGCCTGTCATGTGCCAAATACAGTATTTGCCTTATCTCTAATATGTATAACAATACTAAACCCTAGAGAAAAGATAATTCCCCATTTTACAGGTTCTCTCAATTTTCCGTTCATCAAAAAAAAAAATTTCTGCGGGCTGAGCAGTGATCTTTGTACTTTGCTTCATCTGTAACTACAATGTATAAGAATAAAAACATTTGTTAGATTCTCATGATGGTGGATCACAACACAATGCCTACTTGAATAAATGAAAAAGACTCTATCACCTGTAGGTTTTAATAAGAGAAGACTCCCAGGCAGAGCCACACAAGGGGTTATACCTGGGAAAAGGGTGGTAAGCGCTGACTGGAACTGTAGGAAGTGGCTTATGTATGGCAAGTAAGGTAGGGTTAACTAGATTTGGAGGGCTTCTTGTGGATTGGGTATTTTGAATGATTCCACAGACCCAAAGAAGAGTGGGAGGTTCTTAGATGTTTGGCATTGAGGCCTCTGGAAGTTGGGTATGAGTGTTGTAACCCAGGATTTGTTAGAGCCTGATAAAATGATTGGGATGTGCATTTAGCAAACTTCTGTAAAGGGGAATTGAGAGTTTTTTAGATATGATCTCAAAACTGAGATAAGAGAGCACTTTTGAAATAATACATTACAGATGGTATATACAAGGAAACTATATTCTAGGTTAGTGAGACATGCACGAAAAAGAGGGTCATGTAAAATGCTTCTTGTATTGATAATCATTTCTTTCCCCCACTGTTACTGTTTTATAATCTCTTGACTGTATTATTGAGTCTTATTTTCCCTGTTTCCTCTTATTCTGTCTCACAATCAATTACCAGTGGCAAAGTCAGAAATTTCTTTCCAGTACACATATCTGATCACTTCAATTTCCTGCTCGCAACCATTTTTTCCATTGTTTAAGTCTAGTTCAAAAACCTAGCCAATAAATGTCTGAGAAGCTTTGATGGAATACAGATTCGTATGATTAAACATGTCTGGAGTGAAGCATGGGAATCTGTATTTTATAAAACTTCTAGGCAGGTGTAAGAACACATGCCCCAAAGGATAATGTGTAAATTATTCAACTTGACATTGAAGGCCTTGCACATTCCACACCTTACCCGCATTTCTAGACCATTTCCTGTCAATTCTAGCCATGCTTGCTAGGTGTTAGTTAGACTAGATTTTCCACCATTCACTGAACACAATGCTTTCTTAATGAATTTTAGTCCTTTCTGCCGTGGAAATATCTTTTTCTCTTGACTGAAAAGACATGGCTTATTAGTCTGAGTTCAGATGAAGACAAACATGCACATTGTGGCTAGTTTATAGAGAAATTTATTTCAGGTTATTAAATGGCTTACAGAATTATTTGAAAGCCTATATAAACCTAAAGGAACTTTCCGGAAGATTTCTCAAAGCTACACCTCAAAAGTGGCCACCAGGGAGCTGGTTCCCTCTTTTAAAATTAGGAAGTCATCTTCTGTAACGGAAAGCTTTTGGTCTCCTTTCTAGTCTCAAAATTATCAAGTACTTCAAGGAGGTTTTGTTTGTGTAGCAGTATCTATCAGTTATCATATTAGAAATTAAAAAGGGAAACAAAATTAAGGCATGAGATTTCAGAAGCACTTATTACATTAGCCATCAAAGCAATAATGTTATCAAATGTGGTACAGCCTCTAGAGACATTCATGAGAGAATGAGAGTAAAAATGGCATGAATATCTCAGTATGAAAATAGCTTTGACCACATTTGACTCAGTGAAATGACTCCAGAACTCCCAGGGGTCTGGGAATCATTCTGAGAACCACTGTTTTAGGGCAGTAGTCTTTTACAGGGATTTGAACACTCCCTTCACTGTCTTAAGCTCAGACTATGAGATGTTCATATAAATGAGATGCATAGTTGTTAGTGTTTTGGGAACCAAGTTTGGGAATTAATGCTGAAGCTCTGAATTTAAGACTTTATTTTCAGGAGAAAATAAACTATTTATATGATTGTATTTCTATTCATATATAAGTTGGAATCATAGGAAATTTTGAACATTGAGCGTAAGAAGTATGGGCCAAACTAAATAGGATCTGCTTTAATTACATGAAAATGTGAAGGTATAATATAGATATACTTATAGTACACTTTACTTTTACCCAGATTGGATACACCATGGATCACATGTTGCATTTAAATCTATTTCTACCATGATAAATATTTATGTATCATGTTTATTCCTAAGTAGAGGTTTGTCTTATTTCCACACCCATGTTATAAATAGATTCATGTTTGTTTTGGAGTTTGCAAAGCTAACAAAACCTCTAGTCAAATATGGGAGAAGTTCTGCCAACATGCCGTCCTGGAAATCATGGACAGTGAATTCTAATCCTGAGTTTTCCAGTGACTCATTCGGTGTCATTGAACACGTCATTTTACTTTTCTGTCTCAGTTCTGTCATCTGTGAAGTGGAGATAATATTGTTCAGTTGAGCACAGTGTTCTAGCCTATATCCTCCGGATGACTTCACAAAAGAAATTCTGCATGTGAATTTGAGTATATGCCAACAAAGTTAGAACAAGTTATCTACCTCAAAAGCATGCAAGAAAAAAACCAATGGAAATAATTTTGAAAATGCACCGTATGCGTTTTAAAATTGGAGCAAATCTCATTCTAGGAAATCCATCTTCACATTTGTAAAAACTTGAGATTTTTTTTTTCTCATTATAGGAGAAAGTCAAAAATCAAAGTACAATTTGTCTCTTTTCCTTTGGAAAGGTTTTGATTTCATCTCAGTCATTTATATTTCTGTTAACCAGCATTGGTGCTAGCTGATTCACTGGAAAACCTGTGTTCAAAGAAAGAGAAAATAGAGAAGAATGAATATTTTTTGCTCTTTGTTCAGTTATTAAGTAGCCAAGTTTTCAACTTCACAAAATTTCTATATTGCTAGCTTAAAAAACAAAGTTCCTGAATTCTCCAGAGGTAACAGTGTCCATTTTTCTTGGAAATAGTAACCAAGACAGAGAAAAAAAGAATGTTTAAAAAATAAGAGAAGTTATGTACATGAGTCTATTTTTACAAAAATAAAAATAAATTACTTCCACTTTACTTTTGGCCACCCCTAATATTTACATTATTGGTAATAATTGTCTCATTTGCTGCTAATCTCAGTATCATGAATAGTATCTTCCAGGTACAATTTAGTTAGAGGAAAGTACAGAGTAATGATTAGGATCACAGGACCTGGAATCAAAAAGATTTGGGTATGAATTTGTTTTTTCCATTTATAAGCTATGTAGATTTTTTTTATTTCAAAAGTTACTTATTGGAATGAATAATTTTATACTGAACATTAAACAATGTGCTTGATTATAAATGGATAAACATTTATATTAGAGAATTAAAGGAAAATCTATTATGTGAGAAGCATTCTTGGAATAGCATGAACTCCGATTTATAAATGTTAAGAGTTGCATTATATTGTAGATACATAAATTCAATTCAACTATATTTTAAAGAAATTTGGAGGAAAACAGATAAATAATAGTGGTATTTACTTCAGGGGGTAGAACTGAGTATTTTAAATATTATTTGACTATTCTTCATTTTCTGAATGTTCTGTGCTTAGTATATCGAACTTCAACAACGTTTTCTGTTTATCGTCTTGGCAAATTTTGTTACACTCTTGGGTTTAGTTTCCTTATTGTTACCAAACCAAACTTGATTCTGCTTGCCTGCCACAGGAAAGCCAATTTAACTGACACAGAGTTTTGGTGAAGGAAAGTGCAGCGATTATTGTAAGGCACCAGACAAGGAGTCTGGGGCAGCTAATGCTCAGAAGACCTGAACTCTTTGATGGGTTTCAGGAAAGCATTTTTAAAGGCAAGATGATAATACTACCTTATTAGACTCTTGTAGAAATAATGAAATATAAACACAGAATTGATGGAAAAAATGCCACTTCTCAAATCCATTGAAACACTATCTCCAGACCCTCTCCTACGCAACTTACTCCATTTCAGATTTTTATCTTTAATTCTTAAATATGAGAAGAGAATTCAGCAACTTTAAGACAAATCTAGATATTTTAGTGATACTAGTCTGGGGCTGATGAGCACAGAGGATAACGGCTGTGGGTTCAATTCCCACAGTTGTCAGTTCCCATTGTTTCAGATGAGAAGTCATTATTCTTACCTTTCTTCCCATTCATAATGACATTTTCCTTATTATGGCTTTCCGCATTTTGATTATAAGTGCTTTGGTATGGCTTGTATTTTCTCCTTGGAGTTCTTTGAGCTTCTTGACTATTTTATCATAAAGTGATTCTTTGCTGTATCTCCCAGGAATATGGATGTAAACTAAGATTCCTCTTTTGTAAAAATACATTGGCTCTCACCCCCACCTCATTTCTTCTCAGTTAAGACTATTTTATTTTGAAACCTTTTTTAATTCCTCCTGGCATGTAGAAGGTATTTGGGTACCATAACAGAGTACTACAAAGTTGTAAATTATTAGGGTAATACAAATGACCACTTAAAAAACACTCATAGTTACTACTTTTCATCTCCAAAATTAGGTTTTTTACAGTATGGCTGAATTTATGCTTAATAAAAATAGTATTTTAAATGATGGTCTACTAGCTTCCTTAAAGGCAATGAAGAGTTAAAATGAACCAGTGGGGTTTATCCTATGGAATACATTCATTTCTGAAAATTTATGATCAGGAGGGTGAAGATGAAGTTGGGGGCTCATTCTCTGTGGGGAATAAACATGGTCCCAGTTTGGGGTAGGAAGGGTGGGGTTGAGTGCAGGCCTAAGAAGAATGAAGGCAGCAGGAGGGTTGAGACTGTGAGCTTGTCTTCATCTCCCAAACTGCGTACCTTTGGGCGAATTATTTAACACCTTGAAATCTCAGTTATTTCTCGTATAAAATGGTACCTCAGAGTATTGTTACAGGAATTAAATGAGAACAGATTACTAGTGTTTTAGATAGTACACGATACGTGCAAAAATTTCAAGAAATTTTAGTTCTTACAGTTTTTACTCACTCCCAGGATCAGAATCTCACAGGTCCCCTGAATAAAATGACAAAGTAGTGAGGTAATTTTCTCTGCTAGTAACGCTGAATTTTGAAGAAATGTATACTTTAATTTTAACTTTCAAATATGGCAGGTTATAATAAGAAACATCAGAAAACATTTAACTATGGATTAGCTGTCCAGTAGGTCTAATTAAGAAACTTAATCATTGGAGTTCTATGTTATTTTCACACTGCTGTTTAGACTAAACAGTAAAATTGTAAAGACATTTTGTATGGCTGTCAACTATATGCATTTCTCCTTTCTATGGGTGCTTGTATAATTTAAATGCTTTCACATATTCAGGCTATGATTACTTTTATTTGGATCATGGAACCAAATAAAAACAATTGAGAAAAATAGAGTAAGGAAAGCTTTGAATATGGTAAGTTTCAGGCATGTAAAGATTTTTCTTGTCACATGTGGCAAACAATTATTTTGAGGAAATAAATCATAATATATACAAAGTAAAATAAGACTTTTAAAGCAAAAAATGGTAACTTGAACACACATTCCAAAACTATTGTTTTTATTTGATGGTCCTGCTCTCTCTAGATTTTTTATGAAGATCTAATTTAGCTGAGCTTGACATTCATGATCTTGTTTAAAGAAGGACAACTTAACATTGTTCTGATGTGCTGACTTCAGCATGACTTACCATTGTCAGTGCAAAATGCTTCTCTCTGCTGTGCACCCAAACTTGTTTCAGTGCTTCTCTTTTTACTTTTCCCATCAGAAATTCTTTTCTCATGATGTGGACCAAAAAAAAAAAAAAAAATTCCAAATGTATTCTAGAGCAGTGCTTTTCTCTTTTTTACTCTTTTTTTAACCGCACCCACAATAAGAGTATTTATTAAAATTCAGTAAGTAAAGATTTTATATATATATATATATTTGCTCATGCGTAAGCGTATGCACATACCATCTACTTTATGTGTGAATGCAATCCAATCTATTTCTATTCTGTTCCATCTTGCTTTATTTCACTATTTCATTTAAAAGTAAGTGTTAGAGGATTCTGTCTGTGAAGGAAAATGGATGCCCCCTAAATCCAAGTCTTTTCACATGTAGTGCAAAAAGCAAACAGATTAACAAGTCGAACAAATAAAACCATGCATAATTCATGCTAGGAGAGCCAATATTTCTCTCTCTCTCTCTCTCTCCCTCCCCTTTTCCAGATTACATGTAAATAGAGAAATAAATATCCACAACTAAAAAAGCTAACTTGTGAGAGAGGGTTGTAGTACAAAATGTTTTTGGACAGAGATAAATATATCATCAGAAAGTAGGGACTTGTTGAAAAGAGGTTTCAGAAACCAAACCTGAAACCAAAAAAGAACCTTGGACTAGATGGTGAAGTTAGAAATTCATCACTTATGCGGCAAAAAGGAGAGAACTTCAGAGACATTCCTTAGATGGTTGGTGATGAATGTAAGGGAAGGAAGCAAGAGGAAAAATAAGTCTTCTAGAGAAAAAAGGGGAGGAGGAGGAGGAGGAGAAGAACCACAGAAGTAGAAGACACAGTGAATCTCCCCCACAAAATAAAGCTGCCGTTATAGAAACTGCACTTCTCTGTAGCAACAGAAGAGGGCGAACTTGAACTAAACAATGTAGTAAACAACCCGAACCTCTCATCCCTGATTGGTGATGTTGCTGATTCTGTACATTACGAGGCATTTTCCGATGGACAGAAATTTGTTTGCAAAACGCATAAACCACAACAAAAAGAAAACAAAGTGATAATTACAGGATTTTAGATAATGAGTAACTCTTCCAAAAACAACCAACCAACCAAAAAACCCCAAATCTAGAAGAAGGCAAGGGAGCATATCAATCTATATTAAACATCCTTAAACAATCATTTGTATGTACATATTAAAAGAAACTGAGACTTCCCTGATGGTGCAGGGGTTAAGAATCCGCCTGCCAATGCAGGGGACACGGGTTCAAGCCTTGGTCTGGGAAGACCCTTCATGCTGCAGAGCAACTAGGCCCGTGCGCCACAACTGCTGAGCCTGCACTCTGGAGGCTGCGAGCCACAACTACTGAGCCTGCATGCTACAACTACTGAAGCCTGCATGCCTAGAGCCCGTGCTCTGCAACAAGAGAAGCCACCACAATGAGAAGCCCATGCACCGCAACAAAAAATAACCCCCGCTCGCCACAACTTGCGCCCAGCAACAAAGATGCAATGCAGCCAAAATTAAAAAAAAAAAAAAAAAACTGCTTCAAATAATACGTTCAAAAACTTAGATCAGAAATGGATAATAAAGTAAAATAGGAAGTAAGAGCTGGCAAACTCATCAAAGGTATCCCAGTATCTTTCATGTTTGAAAAATACAAAATCATTTCACAAAATAAGACCAGATTACAGAGCACACACATAAATAGCCTGGATTCAATTGAAAACATAGGAAAGGTCATTTAGTAAAGGCAGGGAACAAAGAAGAAATAAAAAATACATAAGCAAAACGCCATTAGAGTGGGAGTGATAAATACAGAAGCTAGGCAAGGAAAGTACATAAATATACACTGAGTTCCTACAAAGGAAAAACAGAATAATGAAACAAAGTTAATATTGAAAACTATACTCCAAGAGACCATTTCCAAGAGAAATGAAAGACCTACATTTTCATATTGAAAAGACCTGCCGTATAATTTAGAAAATTGAGCTACGAAGCCATTTTGGAGATTTACCCAGATAAAATTAGTAGACTTTAAAGATAAAGCAATAATAAAATAGATAACTAATAAGAACCTGTATATATTAAAAAAAATCATTCAATATATTGAATTCATCAATATATAAAAACAACTATATGACAATGAAGTTTATTTTAGGAATGTCTGTTTTGTTTAACGTCAGAAAGTCAGAAAATTTTATTTACTAATTATGAAAAACATCTTTTCAGTAGATGAGCAGTTTTTTTGATAAAATTCAACACGTACTCATTTTTAAAAAAACACATAAACTAAACAATTTTTAAAAACAAACTGGTAACATGACAAAATTCTTTATCAGTTTGATAACGTGCATCTAGAAAAAACTTACAGCCGATAACATAGTGATGAAATATTAAAACTTTCCCCTAGAATTTAGGAAAATGTCAAAGTTTTCTACTGTTATTTCTATTCAGTGTTGTATTGGAAATCCTAGCCAGTGGATTAAGGCAAGTTTAAAAGGATAAACATATAAAGATTAGGGGAAAAAATGAAAACTATCATTATACAGAGAAATTTCAGTACATTCAACAGATAAACTATTAAAAATCAAGAAATATAGTATGGTTGCTGGATAACTAGTTATAAAATGAAGTCTATGTTTCATATATGAGCAAAAAACAAAAACATCTCACTTATAATCACAAAATGCATACAATACCTAGATATATATGTGTACAGAATCTTCATTTTGTAAGCTTTTTTGCAGTATTATTGGCATAAAATAATTTTACATATCTAAAGTATGCAAGGTGATTCATTTTGACACATGTATATACCATGAAACCCTCACAAAAATAAAAAGCTCTTTCCCAATACATTTCAAAACATTTATAGGTAAAATGATGGTATCTGAAAAATTGCTTTGAAATACTTAGAAAAAATAGCATGGGGCTATAAATAAAGAGCAGTGGAATGTTGGTAAGTGCTGATACTCCGTATGGATACATGAGTATTCATTATATCATTTGCTCTATTCCTCTGTCTCATTGAACTTTTTTGTTTTTTAAAGGAAGGAAGGCAGAGGGAGGAGGTTGAAAATGATCAAATCAAATGATCAGTAAGGCATTCAAAACACTGAGTATACGTAATAAGTAAGATTTTAAGAGTAAATGCCTAGACAGAAATTGACAGTTTTCAAAACTTGTATTCCCTCAATTAGCTATTACAACACTCACAAATTTCAACTTATAAATTTGAGAAAATAATTTTTTAAAAAATTCACCATCAAAACTCACCTGAGTCAGATATCCTTCTCCAGCATACCCAGATTCTGAAATTTCAGGCATCTTTGTAATAGAAAGACCCTCAAATGATCTGACTAGTCAGTGATACTCTTCTGGTTGCTATGGGCTTTCTTTTCTCAGCTTGACTTTTTTTTTTTTTGGATTATATGTATTATGTTATTTTTCTGGCTATTTTCTGAATGCCATGAAAGAAAAACTGCCAAGTTGAAGCTAAAGATATAGTTCCTCTCTATTTTCTAGCTATACCCTCTGCCTCTTTCTGTGTTGTTTTGTGATAATTCTGTGTGTAAGAAGTATAAAGCTATGCAATATTTTTCCAATTGAAACAGAATTTTTTTCTCTGAGAAACTAAGCATATGTGCTAAAATATATATTTCTAGATTTTAGCTCTTGGAATATAAAAGTAATATCTACTGTAGCAGTTGTCTAAGTAAGTATTTAAAGTTGCCTCTAATAATCTTTTTGAAATACCATATACTTCTACAAAATATTAAATTTTGAATATATTAAAACAATTGAGTATTTAAATTATTCTAGTACTTGGTGACTATTTAATATATTTTTATTAACAAAATAATGAACTTGAGTTTACCTGGTCAAATGCTCAAATATAGAGAATTTGTTATATAATGCATTTATATAAAGAACAGAGAAAACTGATCTATGGGATAAAAATCAAAATAGTGATTACTTCTGGGTAGAGTAGGGAGCATAGTCTTGAAAGATTCGCAAAGAAACTTTGTATATTGTGATTGGTGTTTTGATTACACAGGTATATACATTTGTCAAAACTCATCAGAGTATATAATTAAGAACTCTGCATTTTACTGAATATATATGTATCTCAATAAAAATTAAATTAATATAAAATGCCAAATAACAGACCAGTCTCATTCATGAATTTAGATTTTAAAAACACAATTTGATTTTTGGTAAATTGTACCTATCTGTATATAAGATGAATAATTACCATCAAGCTGGCTTTTTTCAAGGAATAGAATGCTTATTTAATATTTGAAAAAAAATCAATTCAATTCACTACATTAAATGATAAGAGGGATGGCTATTTTAATAAACCAAGAAAACTGCTTAATCAAGTTAAGGGCCATCTGGGATAAAAGTCTTTAGCAAATCAAGTAGAAGGGAAATTTGTTAATCTGGTGAAAGGTGCCATTACAAGGTATCATAGTTAATTTTAAAATGTTGAAAGCTAAGATACGGAACAAGATACAGGGTATCTACTGTCATCACTTACATTTAACATTGTACCATTCCTAGCTAATGCAATAAAGCAATAAAAACATATAATGACAATTGTTAAATAGGAAGAATAGATCTGCTATCATCTCATCACTAGATGATTTGGCTGTGGATTTGGAAAAGTACAAAAAGTCTTCAGATAAACTGGTAAGTTGATTAAATAGATTGCCACATTAAATTGTATTTCTATACACAAAAATTCTCAGATGTTAAATATGGAAGATTATAAATTAAAGTAAGAATAACAAAAATATAAAATATATGTATATACAAAATTACATAATTTGAGAGAAATCAAAGATAAAGGAGGGACTATCATGTTCATTAATTAGAAGCTTATTGGTCTCTCCAAATCGACCAATATTTTCAGAATTCCTGATTAAAATTCGTTTGTAAAAATTTTAACATTAGCAATCAGATTTTAAAATGTATATGAGAAAGTCCAAATATATCCAATGCAAGCTTGAATAAGAACAAGTCTATAGGAATTATTCTACCAGCTGTCAAGACGGTGTCGTATCAATTTATTGTCTTTCAGCTCCAAATTCACCCATCTTTTCCCTGATTTGTGATACTGCAGCTGGATCCTATAAATGTTTATCCTTTGCCAGCTGGCTTGATAGCAGACTTTGATGCTATTAGGTGCTGAGGGGACACTGCTAGGCCAGATCAGAAGAAGGTGCTTTCCTGTCTGGTGGTGGTGGTGGTGGTGGTGGTTTGTTTTCTTTTTCCCTATAGGGCAGCTAACGAACTGGAGTGCAGGAGGCTCATCAGCGCTCAGTGCAGCAGCCCTCAAGGACCAGCAGTGGTCAACTCAAACCTTACATTTTTTTCCCACTGCCTTCTCTTTTTCCCACTCCTTTAGCCTACGAGTTGTAGCTGCTTTCTACATTTGATACTTTTGAGACCCATGGAATCTTGTTCATCCCCTTTATTTGTAACAGTTCTTCATAATAAACGTGTACTGTTTCCTGAATGGATCTATATAAAAACAAGTCATAAATATACAATAATTAAGAGCCTTACTGGCTCAAATATAAGCAAATAAATCCATTGAAGAGCATAGAGAATCCTAAACTAGATACTTGTGTAAAAGGATGCCAGTTTAAAGCAGAGGTGACATTTCTGAGCAGTGGAACATACAGTCTTGAATAATTTGCTCTGGGGCTATTTGGAAACAAACATTAAGTTTGACCCCTAACTAAAATTGTTCTCAAAAATCAACTTCAAGAGGATTGTTGATAAAAATGTGAAAGCAAATCGATATACCTTCTAGAAGATAATATAGGACAATATCCTTGAGAGCCCAGGAGAATAGTTCTTTTTTTTTTTTTTTTTTTTTTTTTGCGGTACGCGGGCCTCTCACTGTTGTGGCCTCTCCCGTTGTGGAGCACAGGCTCCGGATGCGCAGGCCCAGCGGCCATGGCTCACGGGCCCAGCCGCTCTGCGGCATGTGGGATCTTCCCGGACCGGGGTACGAACCCGTGTCCCCTGCATCGGCAGGCGGACTCCCAACCACTGCGCCACCAGGGAAGCCCGAGAATAGTTCTTATACAGGGCCCAGAATGCACATTCTAAAATCAAATACAAAAAGGAACCAATGACACTAACTTTGAGTCAAACTGATGACATAGCTAAACAACAGCAAGACAAAAATATTGTTTTTCAAGTAAATTTTGGGTGCAGTGTCCTAATTGTGCATCCTTATGGGATTTTTTTTTTTATAAAACATAGACGTGAACATAAATTGTCTTTAATAATTGAAGCAGAACACAAAGGCAACAGTTTTAATATTGTTCTAATGTTGCTGCTAGATCATAACTAGAAATTTTCTTCCAGAAGAACATGCACTGATAATCTGGAATTTTCATGTAATATTTTAGTTCATTCATTCACATTTATTCAACAAATACTTAGTAAATGCAAACTAGATATTAGGATTATAGCTACTGAAGTAATGGGAATCATGGAAGGGCCGTGTATCAGTTATCTATTGTCACAATAATGTCCCAATGTAAATTACAAAATCTCAGCCACAAATATTCATTTGGCTTACGAGTTTGTGGATTGTCAGGGATCAGCTGGACGTGGCTAGATGGCTTTGCTTCAAGGAGTGGATCTGGGTGGGCCTTCTCTGAAGTTGGGGCTCTTTATACATGTTCTTTATACATGTTCTACGTGTGATCGCTGTGTGGTCCTGCCTGAGGAGCAGAAGCTATCCAGGTCTTGTGAAGACGTCAGAATTGCAAGGGACATAAGACCAATGGTACATATATTTTTGCTACCTGATAACATTCTAGTGGCCACAGCAAGTCACAAGGTTGGATTCAAAGTAAAGGTATGGGGAAATGTATTCTATCTACTTAGTGAGAGGGACATGAAAGGCCCATGAGAAAGGATATAGAAAAGGGGATAGTTAAAGAATTGGGGCCACCTAGGCAGTCTCCTGCAGGCAGTGTGACCACGTGATACTGCATGCGATTGCATAATTCTAATACTAACCGTAGTATGGCAACAGGACTTCAGTATCTGCAGAGCCAAACATGTATTTAAGTGTTTATAGGAATAAGAAGTTGTTAGCCAGTGAATTAGAGTACTTGTGCTTTTTATTTTAAGGATTATGATATAGTTTGACTAAATTTATCTATCCTATTAGAATGCATGGAAAAATTGTACTGTATAGTACTTTTCACAGTTTAAAATTAACTGATGTAGAAAACAAACTTATGGTTGCCCAGGGGTAAGAGGTGGGGACGGACAAATTGGGAATTGGGATTGACATATACACACTACTATATATAAAATAGGTAACTAATACTGTAAGGACCTACTGTATAGCACAGGGAACTCTACTCAATGCTCTGTGATGACCTATATGGGAAAAGAACCTAAAAAAGAGTGGATATTTGTATATCTATAACTGATTCACTTTGCTGTACACCGGAAACTAACACAACGTTGTAAGTCAACTATACTCCAATAAAAATTAAAAATATATAAATAAAACTAACTGATGTTTGGCGTTGGCAACTCAGATTCATCCATTTCCTTTCCAGCTGTCTATGAAGAAGCACAGTGTTTTTTAAGCTGTCACATGATTTGACTTTACAACCATATAGTAACCTAGTTGTCTTCACAGTTGTGCTAATTAGCTCCTTTTAGACGTAATTTATCTTTCTCATCCTACCTATTTCTGTCACACTGACAACAAGCCAATACAAATAAATATTTACTAATGTCATAAAATAATCAAAACAACAAAATTGCCATATGGCATTTAAAACAATGCCAAACATCTCAGTCTTTCCCTAGGGCTTTTGAAACAGTTTAAATATCCAATAGATCTCAGGCTGTTTTTTGTTTTTTTTTTTTTAATATAATCCTGCCTGAAGGCTGGAGAATGGATTAGATGAGGTCCATGGCTGGAGTGGTTCATGATAATACAGTGATGGATGAGAACTGACAGTTTACAACTTATTTTTTTCAGTTGTCATTAAAAAAAAAACAAAAAAACTGGAAGTCAGTGTCTAGCATGGCTGCCAACCCAGTAAAAGCAGCAGGCAAAACAGTAACAAACACAGATGACAAATTCCCTGTGGAAATGCACTTGCTTGGCAGCCACTATAGGTAATGTCAGTGAACAGGCAGAGTGGGAGTAGGAGTCTGCAGGAGGCAATGCACATGAGAGGACTCGCTCATGTTCTGTAATCTGATGTGCTTCTATTCAATCATAATATAGATAGCTTCCATCATAAATTATATCATAAACCAGTCATAAAACAATAGCAATTTACTGTGATTTAAATAAACCTTGTCTTAAAATAGTTTTTTGTTTATTTTTACTTTGAAAGAAGTATATTTAATTTGTTTCTCTCCCCTTTCCCCTAGGCTATGCCAATTTCATCTCTCCCACATTCTGTTAAATGACATTTACTGGCAATAAAGAACATGATATATTCTGTTAAATTGAAAACAAACTTGTCATTAGGAATGAAAGAGATAGTTAAAATAAACAATTATTGCATAGACAAATACTTCTCAACCCATTACTTTAAAAGATAATTTAAAATTAACAGCTTTCAGTTTCGGTTAAGGGTTAGATATATTAATAGTCTTTCAGAAATAAAATAAGCGGCCTACGAACATATTTGTGACAATTAAATTTTCATCTGTGTAGCAAGGACATTCAAAATTTAAGTGGATTTGACTTCAGGCGAGTTACTGTGCTTCAGTTCCTTCTTTTATAAAAGTCACTAATAGTACCTATCTCATACAGTTGTAGTGAGCGTTAAATGAGATAACATGTGACAACCACTGGCATAAAGTGTGTACTCAGTATCTATTATTAAATGCTATTATCGGTACAATTAGTATTGAATATATTGTTACATACTGTAATAAGCATCACGTTTATCTTTTAAACTCAGAATTTTATCATAGTAATCGACTTTCACAGTGCATTAATCAACAATGGGATCACAGCTGCTTCTGTAGAGCACATCTAAATCAGAGCATATGACTAATGATTTATGCCTTTTAAGGAAAGGTTGGTCCATGTACCACCTGCCCTGTCAAATTTCAGTCAAAGTTATGGAACACACACACTTTTGCTATTTTATATATTTTTACAATTTCTTTTTAGTGTTTATCTTGTTAGTGATCTTTCGCATTCTTTTTGCATTTCTCAACTCTCCACCATTTGTAAGTATAAAGGAAATTGCAGAGTTGGATAAACTTCATAGTCACTGAAAAATGTGATTCTTTGAGATGTCAATGACTGGGGAGGTAAAGAAGTGGGAACATACTAAATGTATGGAAAATATGCATGCGATTACAATAAGCAAAGGCAAAAAGGGAGGTGAGAAAATAGTAGGAATGTGTTCAGTGCTCATATACGTCTGTATTAGTTTCCTATTGCTGCTATAACACATTACTGCAACCTTATGGCATAAAACAATGCAAATTTATTCTCTTACAGTTCTGGAGGTTAAATGTCTAAAGTGGATCCTCAAGACTGTATTCCTTCTGGAAGCTCTAGGGGAGAATCTGTTTCCTTGCCTTTTCCAGCTTCTAGAGGCCACCTACATTCCTTGGCTTCCTCTATCTTCAAAGCTGGCGCCATAGCATCTTCTCTCCTCTTGGACATTTGCTCCTATCATTACATCTTCTCTTGTGATTCTTATTCTCCTACATCCTTCTTATAAAGACATTTATGATTACATTGGACCCATGCAGATAATCCAGGATAATCTTCCCATCTCAAGATCCTTAATTTAACCACACCTTGAAAAGTCTCTTTTACAAGTAGGGGAATGACATACTTACAAGTTCTGGGGTTTCAGATATGGACATCTTTTGGGGGGCGTTATTATTCATTTTTCACAGTGTTACATGTTTTGTGAGCCACTATGGAAAGCAAAAAAATTATTAAAGATGCTCTATTTAATCAAGCTCTGGCGTGGTGGGGATTAAAAACTAAATGCAGTGTGAGGTTGGAGATGTGGCAAACGGAAGCAGGAGTAGAGATGTGTCCTTTGCCAATGGAAAAGCGTTCTGAAGACAATCTGGGAAATTAACGCTGAACAAAGCCCAGTTTGTTTTGTTTTGTTTTTAAGAAAGGAAGAAAGGGAAGGGAAAGGAAAGAGAGAAATAAAGAAATGTTATAAATCTCTGCCATGCAAAAATTAGTAACAAGATAAATTGAGAAAAACTGTAATACGTGGGGAATTTTTGAGAATTTTAGCAGTTTTTTGAGAACTTGCTATAAATACTTGGTTTAGAGAAAATCGGCAGTATTAGAGAACTTGCTATGGTATATCTATTTGTATTAATAACCATTTCATTTTTTCCTTATAATATACTTACAAGCATGACAATATAAAGACATAGTACCTTTCTTTTTTAGAAAGTTTGCCGTTCTCAAAATGGGCAATTTGAAGTCCTGGAGTGGACTAGTTAATGTTTAACTGCTTTGTGTCGTACCATCATCCCAGTGGTAGAATGTCAAAGTGATGCACGAGAAGTGTCTACACACACACGTATAGCTAGCCACAACTCTTATACGCACAAGGAAATGTAGATAGCCAAAATGAAGCTTTATTAAGGAGCCATTATTCAACATAATGGCGTATCTTGCTTATCTAAAAATAAATGTCCAATGTAAAGATGGTGGTACAATTTTGTTTTCTGAAATTGATATTTTCAAGTGAATGAAGGCTTTAAATGGTGGAGTTAATGCAGCTGCCATATAAAGGTGGGAGGACAGCCAAATGTGAGTCTCTTTATTACTCTGCATTTGAATATTGACAGAAGAAATGGCCTCATTAATGAGATAAATTGTTTTCCAGAAAAATAGCTGAAATCGATATCACTTGGTTGCCACCCCTATTAGTACAGACTAAACACAATCCAGGAAATCCTAAATATATAAAAACAAAACCTTGTACACCCAAATTAGTAGATGTTCAACATCTTTGAGAAATAGTGATCACATATAGTGATTTACTTGTGTTTATTCTTTTCAAGAAACTGCTGAATTTTAAGCTATTGAGCATATTCATGAATAAAATACTTTTTCCTATGTTTATATCACTATGTCCACACCATACCAAAAAAAAAAAAAAACTAATGTGAATCAGTAATTACTGGATATCCTTAGGACTGTGGATTTCATAAAAAGGTGACAGCACCTAGCTTTTCCCTATACCTAGTTTGTCATCTAAAATAAAGTTTGGTTTCAGTGAATCAGAGAAGATACATATGGAATAAGTCATCCCCTAGAGGACTATAAAAACCTAGTATATGTAATATTGCTTTTTCTAGGGCATACACATCATAATATACTAAATAATTGGTAACTCTATAGTAAAATAAATGACACCAGAACTTATTGATGATTCATGAATATATTGAAAAAATTATTGATGTATAATTGACATAATATTATTAGTTTTGGGTATACAGTGTAATGATTCGATATTTGTATATATTGCAAAATGATCACCACAATAAGTTAACATCCGTCATTATACATATTTACAATTTTTTTTCTTTGTAATGGGTGCTTTCAAGATTCATTCCCCTAGCTACTTTCAAATATGCAATACAGTGTTATTAATTACTGTATATTACATTATGCTGTGCGTTACATGCCTGTGGCTTCCTCAATTTATAACTGGAAATCTGTACATTTTGACCCTCTCAGTCATTTTGCCCACCCTCTGCCCATTGCCTCAGGCAACCACTGAT
Organism: Phocoena phocoena; assembly: GCF_963924675.1. Classification (NCBI taxonomy): domain Eukaryota; kingdom Metazoa; phylum Chordata; class Mammalia; order Artiodactyla; family Phocoenidae; genus Phocoena; species Phocoena phocoena. Next base: position 80,365,093 of record NC_089227.1, read on the forward strand.
CTCTTCTCTGTATCCTTATTCACGTGAACATTTAACAGCACATCAGGTGCCTCATGCATACAGGTGGATTTGCCATCAAAGGTACTGCTTTCTTCTGAGCAACACAAACAAACCTTACGCATGTAGTTTACCAGATTCATGGAAGACAAAGAGTAATGCTTATAACACTTAACGTTCTTACTATGTTCAGTAAGTATGTCACTATCCCCCTTTCGTATATGAGAAAAATAAAGTAAATAGAGGATAAATAACTTGATCAAAGTCATGTAAGTGGTAGTTGAATTCAGGTAGTCATTTTCCATGAGCCATGCAATTAGCTCTTTTTTTTCTACATAACCTGTCCAGGATAGTACACATTTACATAGTGGAAAAGTTTTATTTACTTACCATTATTATCATTATTTTAATGTAATAGTAGTTACTCTTGGATCACATTTAAGAATATACGAAGCAATAAAAATTACCTGATGTCAGTGCCGCCCTTACCAGTGCTATCTGAATAGGGAGGCTATAGAGAATTTTCTAGTCAGATATTGCCTTATGTATCATACATTTGTTTTCTATTTATGCTTTTCCTATCTTGGATTCTGTCAGGTCAGTTGTGGCATTTAAGCAATTTCAGGGTGTACTTAACCACGAACTAAACTTCCATAAATAATCTAGACAGGAGACAGGTAAAATAAAGATGTCTACAGAAGTGAATGCATGTGAACATATTCATTTTAAAGTCTCTCTCTGTAACTATGCCACCTTTTGGGTATAAACCATATATGTATTAGTTATCGGGCTATCATAGCATAGTATTTTCATTACTGGTTGCTTATCAGTAAACCACGTAATTTAAAGCACTATGGTAGGTAGGAATAAAAATAGTTCTGATGTGTGGGCTCCTAATGTGTTTTTCATCGTAAACGATATTGTTTTTTGCCCCATTCTCTCCAGTGGTGAAAGGAAATAAAATTCCCTATTCTAATACTCTTAGTAGAAGCTTCCCTCTCTCCAGACATCTCAGATGTATGTACTAAAATGATTGAGCATACTTGGATCATGATGAGAAAGCACTTTCTATTAAAAAATTGTTTTTCAGTATGGGTTTATTCACACTCTGGATTAGAAAGGGTTATTTCAAGATTTGACACCTGCTTTACAATCAATTTATATTTGGAAAAAATACACTGTGTTTATAATATATTTGCGGGTACCAGTAAGAAGGAGCCATCAGTTTTAAAGTTTCAAACTGTTTCTTTAAATATCCAGCATACCCTGTGATAGGCTGTGAATGATGTCTGATCTAATATATAAGCTGTTGTGTCACCATTAAAGTAGATGTAAAACACTTCTCACTTTCCCCCCAAACCTTGAATTCCTTTACAAAGCTCTATCAATCCTGTTGACTGGAGGAAGTGAATTAACGTGTTTACTAATGCCATTAATGAAAATGAGGTTGTGATAAATGGAGGTGTTTGTGACATGGGTCATTGTGCTCATGATCAATATCCATAGGTTTGTAGAAGTTACAGCTCTTACAAAAGAAAATCAGCTAATGCCGATTAGTGTATCAAGGTGCCATTGCTAGCTAGCGTGCTGTAAATGCATTAATAATAGCTTACAACAGGTTTGAATGTAAAAAGGTCCAAATAGCCAATTTTGCAAATGGGGTGCTAAATTGGAATTTAAAGTAGTATGCAAATAACTGGGACACGTGAAAGAGCGGTGAGATGAATAGTTTATATATATATTTTCCTCTCCATTTGTCAACTGACACCAGTTTTTTCACAATTATTTGGTCAGAGAAAGTCAAATGCTGTAGGTTTGGAGGTTGATTCAAAGCTAAATATATACTGATTGTTAGGAAGAGAGATCTCTCAAGAAGAAACCTGATGTTAAAAGTAAATGTTTTCCTATGGAATTACTTAGAAATCAAGCTTTATAACCTATTGCTTTATGAGACAAAGCATAAAAATCTATAAAATATTGAAATATCATCAAATCCACTTCAGTTATTCTAATAAGTAAACCTGCATAATATTCCTGCAAGGATAAAAAATGTAAGTTCAGTGATAGTTCAGATAATTGGATTTATCGATGGATATACTCATATGTCCCCTGCTTGGCTTCTCAGTGTTCCCATAGATTAAATCCCTAGATTAAAGTGAGTCTATTTTAATCCTCAAGTGGTTTCTGTTTTCCAGTTAGACTCTGACTTGCTATCAAGTTCTTGCTATCAAGAGTAGTCCCAGGGAACAGGTAACGCATGCTGGGGTTTTTGCATTGGGTTACTCACAGTGTATAAAGAGCACAACGATAGACTCCTTGATAGTGAAAAAAAGGCATGGGCATGTGTCTCAGTCTCCCACAATGCTTATTGCTGCTGTATTTCTAACTATCCTTCAATCTACACTATGTCATCATTAGATGTCCTGTAACAGGCTGACAAGGAAAGATAGGTCAAACCGGGCTTACAGTGGGTGTCCGTGATTTTTTAGCATCAGACAGAAAAGTACTGCTGCAGTTTGTATCCATTCAGAATGTGGCTCTGAAGAAAGGAAATTCTACTGGGAAGGACCTCAGGCAGTAAACCTTATTTTGGAGGGGAGATAGCTGGAGGTATAAACCTACACTGATTAATTAGCAGAGGTTTGGTGTGTGCATCAGGACTTGAGAAAAACAAGACTGTTAGAAAATAGGTGGGAGGGGCTGGTTTCAGCATCACTAAAATGTTCCCTGTTGGCTTTTCTTTGTAATTCAGGGCTGACGGTAACAGAGGCCTTGAAGTAACTAGGCTCACTGGAAGTAACGAGAATCATAGAACTTGAAACCTATAGAGGCTGGGAGTCAGTGCTTAATTGACTGAAGCTTTGTGGACACAATTATTGTAGAGAAGGAAAGGATCAGAGTGCCAGCCAAGGGACCTGGATTACAGAGAGTTACAAAGATGATTGATGGAACACAATAGTCCAGGGGAAGAAGAGATGGCTAGCCAACAGGAATACACCTAAGCTTGTTCTACAGGAAGATATCAATGATGGAGTATCAGGACCTGAGGGGAGGCACCCAACAAAGTGTCACCATCTCTTTCCCAGTTTCCTTTCCTGAGATAGTGTGAAAACTTGGAACCCACTGAATGAAGAGAAAGCCTCATCTCCAGGAAAAAGGAACCTGCAATGCCGCTGTAACTATAAATGATAATGATACCCTCAGTCCTTCCCGAAAGGTATCTGTAGCTGTAAACTTGAGTAACTATACACTGGGTAAAGAGAAATACCCAGACATTCCAAGGACCACTAGACACAGGTGCAGGTTGATACCCAGAGAACCAGTGTCATCATGGCTGCCTATTAGATTGGAGGCATGTGAGTCCAGCTAATATCAATAGATGGAATCCTAGCCTGTGTTAAGCTTATAGAGTGTCCACTAGGCCTGTACACCCACACGGTGGTATTTACCCAGGCTCAGAATGTATAATTGGGATCGGTACACTTGGTATCTGTGGTAACCCTAAGTTGTGGGATACAGGCTGTCACGAAGGCCAGAAACCTCTGAAACTGTCCCTCTTCCCTATACAAGATAATAAAAAAAATAATATTGTAGGGGGAAGAATGGAGGAGATAGTGCTATCTTTAAGGCTCTGTAGAATGCAGGGATGGTAGTCCCTATCATACCTCCAATTATATCACCATTTAATACGCCATTCCGGCCCCTGCAGAAGTCAGATGGATCTGAGAGAACCAAGGTAGACTACTACACACTCTATCAAATAGTAGCCAAGGTTTAATATGTAGGAGGGCTTGACAATATTATTTTTAAAAATTTTTACAATTATTCTTTAATAAGTCTTGCTAATACATACATACACACACATACACATACGTATGTTTTCTTATTTCACTCTGCAATTTTTTCTTTGATAAGCCTCGCTAATGCATATATATGTGTACACATATATAAATATACATATGTGTATGCATGTAACAGATTTATTAGTTTTCTTAGTTCACTCTGTATCATGAAGAGAAGCGCGTCCCCTGTTTTAATCAGTGTGCCTCAGGATACAAGATATATTCATCTTGCCAGATTGCTTTGCTTCCCAATTACATCTCCCTTTTCTTAGTCTCAGATAATTCTTAATTGTCCTAAATAATCTTTGTTGAATTCACATACGCTAGTAATTATTTGCTTTGCATAAATTCTGCCATCGGAGGCAATTTAATAAATGTAAAAGAAATAATAAAATTGCATTTCAAAAGCAAATGGAGTCAAGAAGGCAGAAGGAGTAAAAGTTGTGACTCAGTAAGCAAGGATGACTTTAAGTGAGGGATTAGTATAATGAAAATCGTTTTTACTTTCAAAAGACAACTTACAAGCTAAAAGCTTTCAGAGAAATCTAACTTAGCAAAGAGTCAATTCAGAAGGATGCAAGATGGGTTTCACAGGTGTGCATTCTCAGGACAAAAAGGAAACCTCAAACTGGAACATATAATGAGGAATACTAAATTATAGATGACTTTATCGCAAATAAAGCTGGGTATAAATATTTGCCATCAGTTTTTATTCTCGTTTTAGTTATTTTTATTCTATCTCTGCTACCAGTAAAAAAGTTGGAATAAAGAAAATCATCACTGCAACAGATGTCCTCCTCTCTGTATAACTTCAGAAAAAAAAATTTCATTGAGACGGTGTGTATGCAGCTGTAAAGACATCAACATTTTCTTTGCACAGTTGAGTTTTCACTATTTTATATTGATCACTTTTTCATAACCGTCATTTATAAAGCGCAGCAAGAATTTTGAAAAATGGAGAAATTATGTGGCTTGCTTTAATGGTGAACTTGATAAAAATGTTTTGGCCTATGCACCATGTCTTTTCAGTACTAATATAAAGGAAGTAGGGAGGGGCATGGGTAGACTTTGATCTATAGTAACTTTAAAAAATTAGCAAATCCTCTCCTAAAAATTAAAAAGTATAAAATTGGACAGAATGGTTGAAAACAACCATACTACATTATCAGAAAATGATCAAACAAACAAACTGAGAGGCATGCATTTAAAAAAGCTGCCAGCAATTTCGGTAACAGTAGCAAAGGCTATGGCATTCTTTCCCGGTACTGCTCTAATCGAGCCCACCCAACTCGGGCAGCAAGAATGGTAGTTGTTACCAGGGTAGACCTGGCCACGGGAATCCATCTTGTTGCCAGAGGGGGTGGGCTCCATTTGGACCAATATAACCGAAAACTCACATTGGTGACATTATCAGTAAAATTTGCTAACTCATAGGAAACAAGAGAGGAAACTCACATGTCTGTGAGCCAGAAGTTAGTCACAGCTGGGGCAAAGGTAACTCAGCATTTGTGAAAATATTTCAGTTCCCTGGAAGACTGTAAAAGGCACCTGGAACAGTTCTTTGCTCAAAAAGATAAAAAGTTTTGGGAAGATGGAATTAGGAAGTTGCCCGAAAAATGGCAGAACAGAAGGGTGAACACATTCAGTGAAGTTCTTGGTGAAAATGAAAAATATGTCTTTTATTTTTGCTTAAAAAACTGATGGCACTTTTTTGCCCACCCTATATGTATATATAGTTGTAGATATATATCAACATATTTTCTCTCCCTCTCTGTCTCTCTCTCTCTATATATGTGTATATGTGTATTCACCCAAACACATGTAATCTCATTCTACCTAAATGATCTGTGTATCAAGGATGGAAACCAAAGCCCTAAGGCAACTTCAGGAAAAAATCCTGAGAAATGTGGGAAAACTAATTTCTGCTGGTTTTCTGATGATCGCATCCTCAGCAGTGTTTGCACACGATAGATTGCAGTTTGCAGGTATTGATTGCATCCTGTGTCTCAGGAAGGCAGTCGGACCTCCCACTTCACTGAGCAAAGGTTAGCCCGTTTCCATATGCTCTGGGTGGTTTCAGAATGAGACTTGAGGTCACAAGACATTTTCTGGTGTTCTTCTGAACTCACCTTCTACCACCTACACTGGTAATTCTCCTTCCTCAGAAGATAGAGCTTGGTTGGCTAGCTAAGAACAAGTTGTGGTGTGTGCCAGAACACGAAGTGACACTATTCTTCCCACCACCCTGCCCTCTTCCTGCTTCATTGAATCAGACAACCATTTCCTTCTTTTATGTTAGAGTAAAGATGTCCTTAACTAATGGGACTATTTAAGCTCTAGGTAGGTGCATAAATGAATATATAAAACTGCCAGATGTAAAATCTTAGGGAGTGGTAAATCCTCTTGCAAACTGGAGAGTCCATGCATCAGATAAACCTCTTAAGTTGTGTGTTTTTTGGTTCTTATTCTAGGGGTTTTATTTTGGTTCTTGTTTTGTTATTTATTAGAAAAGCCAAAAGAACCCACAACAGGCTATTGTTGAATGTGGGTCAAGCATTAGAAACCTATCTCTGATTGATTGCAATAGTTTGTGAGATGGAAACTGCATATGCCTTAAAGAAAGGAGCTGTTATAATAGGTCAAGAATAAAATCTATCCAGATGGGTCATTCATTCATGAATGTATCAACAAGTGATATTCTGTGGGGACTATAATATCCACAATTCTAAACTAAGTTTTTAGCGATAAGTATTGAAACAACTCTTCATCCATAAATATATTGTTTTATCCGATTTCTGAGTTTTTCTGAGAGGAGAGTGTAAGACAATAATGATTCTTGGTATTTCTCTTCCACTGAAATGATCATTTTATTTTCTATTCAGGTTTATGATTAGGAGGAATTTTAAAATACTTTACTTCAATTCCCATTCTACTTTTCCATTTCTCTGATTGAATCCACACTGTCTTCACATTGTTTGTACAATGTTTTTAGCTTCAAGTCTTCTCAACGGAACAAGGAGAATCGTTTTACACTTTGATTTTAGAAAGCATTGTATTTTACCTCCCTTTCCTGCTGTAGAAAGGGAGTAATAGTAGCATTTACCTCACAGGATTAAATTAAATTGGAAAAAAAAAAGATACCCCTGCATAACATACTTAGGAAAGTGTCCGTCATGTAGTTTTAGTCAAAAATTTTTAGTTATCGTCATCATCATTAACAGAATCTATTCACAAAGCCATAGTGTCTAGTCCGTTTGAGAGGGACTGTCTTTGAATGCTGACAGCCTGGTTGTTAATTCTATTAGAACTTTGCTAACTTTTGCCAATCCTACTAGCTTACATTTATCAACATCCTGAGTCAGAAATCCTGAGAGAGGGCCATTAGTTACACTTCTGTCAGTGGTGTGTGATGCCTCCCATTTCTCTGGTACATCAAAGGCAGTCTAAAAAGCAGCACCATTCTAAAGGGATCTAAACTGAGAAAATGCATCCACACAGTCAGCCTCCCGAAGAACATAGATGCAAAATGTTTTCTTCATCTAAAGCAAGCCAATAAAAGTGCCTGGTCATGTTAGAATTAGGTAAATATTTTAAAATGTAAAGAGCCATTTAGTATTAATGCCGTGAAGGGTGTATGTGTATGTGTGTAGGTGGGTAGAGGTGGGGGTAGATAGAATTCAGTCAAAGGTAAGTCTGAGCATTTGGGGCTCTTACTGTTGAATTCAGACCATCCTGGAGAAGATGGTCTATCTTGCCATGCCTCCCGCCATGCTTCCTTTTATGCTTAAAGCTTGGCATAATGGGCAGCTAACAGTTTCCTTTCTACCTTCTATTCCTAGGAACCATTCAATCCCTGGGGATAAATTCACTCATATGCTTTCTATTTCTGTTAAATCTGTTAAGATTTTTTTTCTTGAAAAAAAATTGCCTGTAGCAGTGCTGTGTTCACAGCTGGCATATTGATTTTAGCGTGAAGTTCCTAAGGATACTTACTCTATAAATGGTTACTGTGTTCTATTAAAAAATAGTGCCACCAGCTACAGCCATCTCTCTTCCTACCTCTCTCATTCTTCCTTGCTGGTTCTCTTTTTTCAACTGAAACCCAATTCTGTTAGCTCAGTCAATAGCAGAAGGGTTAGATAATTCCATCCCCTGAACTCCATTGTCAGGTGTGCAGGGGTACAATAGTATGGGTGGGACAGATCAGATGAAACTGCAGGACTCAGGTGCTTCTAGGTGACCTGGGAAGGGAAACACATTAGAGAGTGAGGAGATTTTATCAGTACAGACATATGAAGAATTTTTAATTTATGTTCATTAATTTTTCCTTTCATCATTTCTCTAGCTACATCTGCAATCTCATTCAACCTTAAGCAGTGGAGATGAAAGACAATTTTTATTTGCCCACCATATCCAGGATTACAAACAGTCTTCATGACCCATGTCGTTGCAGAGCAATTAAGTAGCATAATTCTTCTGTTGACTGTCATTGTTTTTTGATCCTCAGGTCATATACCCTTCTTCAAGACAACAATCCGTACTTCTGCTTGGTTTTATTATATGTCATGTTTGATATCGTGAGGGCTGGTTAGAAAATTGATTATTTAAATGTTGTCTGTTGTCAAAATAGAAGTTTTGTTTTTAAATGAATGGATACTGTCTTCTCCTGGAAGTGAGGAGCATATCAAACAGTGCTGGTAAAACATGGCTAAGAAGTGGTGTTTGTCATCAGTAAGGACTATGTATTAAAATATATATATATAATATTTTGAGAGTTTAATAGTATTCCTTAATACCAGTTCAATAAGAGAGTGAGAATATTGACCAAATTAATGTAAAAAGGTGTTTTTAATGTGCCTAGATATTGTAGGAAATTAAAGAGAGACAGACAGGTAGAGACAGATATAAAAGGAACACATCACTTGAGCACCTTTTACATGATCATCACCATGTTAGGTATCTTACATTTAATACTTACATTTAGTAACTTATGATCTTCAATATATCATCCCCCTCATATTATACAATAGATATATTAACTGTGACACAGAGATTAAAGGCAGCCCGGAAACCTCAGTGCTGATCAGATACACAATACAATGACATTGGGGGGCAGATCAAGCAAATCTACAGGCTCCAGGACTGTTTTTGAGGACCATGCAACAACTAAATAGTAGATCTACAGCTAGATCTCAGTCCTTCTTTCCCTTTGTCCAATTTTTCCTCCATGCTTATATACGGTATGCTGTTCTGCACTGCTTTTTAGCATCTCTGCCAACAAGAGAGTTACAATAAATGTGGATATTCGGATATATGAAATAATTTAAATTAAATATACAGTATAATAAAGTGCTACATATGTAGCAGAGATAAAGCATTAGACGGTTAAAAATTTCAGTGCAGATACAAAAACGTTTTGTGTGGTTTTATCAGTGTAAGGAAGAGTTTATATAAGAGCAATTTATCCAATGGCTGGTCATGATTGGGGATTTGCTGTGGCATATTTATGTTGGCTTTTAAATGATAGAGTTCACACCCAGATATACATGGTCATACCTCACATAAATGTGCAGTTGTGTGTCATGTCTGTATTTTATTGAAGTGCATTCAGTAAGTGGATGCAATGAAATACCAATATAATACAACAGTGGTGTAGAGGCCACAGAATTGCCTCACAGGATGGTATGCGGGATTACGTGATATATTAAGAGAGATTACATATGAAGACATTTGGTAAACTATGATATGTGACACAAATCATAGGTAATACCTCATATTTTCTATCTATCTTATACCATAGTTTTTATATAATTCTACTTATATTAAGAGATACATGTTCACCATTTTATTACTCTCTTGAATATTTTAAGATATTCAAGGAGATATCTTAAAGGATGAGGAAACAGGCTCAAAGAGGTAAAAATAAGTTTTCAGAAATCACATAATCAGTAATTAGAGAAGCCAGGATGCAGGTAAGGATATGGAAATCTGTTTCATTCCAAGCCATGCTCAAGTTAATTGAGATAACATATTTTATTTCATTATTATTTTTATCTTTAAAAGGAATTTATTTTTATTGAAGTACAGTTGATTTACAGTATTATATTAGTTTCAGGTGTATAGCAGTGATTCAATTTTTTAATAGGTTACACTCCATTTAAAGTTATTACAAAATAGTAGCTATATTTCCCTACCATGTACAAAATATCCTTCTTTCATATCTATTTTGTACGTAGCAATTTGTGTCCCTTTATCCCATACCCCTATCTTGCCTCTCCCCACTGGTAACCACTAGTTTGTTTTCTATATCTGTGAGTCTGTTTCTGATTGGTTAAATACGTTAATTTGTTTTATTTTTTAGATTCCACATATAAGTGATAACATACAGTATATTTGTCTTTCCCTGTTTGACTTACTTCACTTAGAGTAATACTCTCTAGATCCATTTATTTTTTTGCAAATGGCAGAATTTCATTCATTTTTATGGCTGACTAATATTCTGTTGTATATGTATGTGTGTGTGTATGTGTATATATCACATCTTCTTTATCCATTCATCAATTAGTGGACACTTAGGATGCTTCCATACCTTGCTGTTGTAAATAATGCTGTGATGAACATTGGGGTACATGTATCTCTTCATGTCAGTGTTTTTGTTTTCTTCAGATACATACCTAGGAGTGGAATTGATGGATCATATGGTAGTTCTATTTTTAGTTTTTTGAGGAGCCTTCATACTGTTTTCCATAATGGCTGCACCAATTTACATTCCCATCAACAGTGTACTAGGGTTTCCTTTTCTCCACATTCCTGCCAACGTTTGTTATTTGTGTTCTTTGTTATGGTAGCCATTCTGATAGGTGTGAGGTGATATTGTGGTTTTGATTTGCATTTCTCTGATGATTAGTGATGTTGAGCATCTTTTCATGTGCCTGTTGGCCCTCTGTATGTCTTTGGGAAAATGTTTATTCAGGTCTTCTGCACAGTTTTTAATCAGGTTGTTTGTTTGTTTGTTTTTGATATTGAGTGCTATCAGTGTTTATATATTTTGGACAGTAATTCCTTATAGATCATATCATTTACAAATATTTTCTCCAATTCTGTAGGTTGTCTTTTTGTTTTGTTAATGATTTCCTTTGCTGTGCAAAAGCTCTGAAGTTTAATTTTGTCCCATTTGTTTACTTTTGCTTTTATTTCGTTTGCCTTAGGAAACAGATCCAAAAAATATTGCTACAATTTATGTCAAAGAGTGTTATGCCTATGTTCTCATCTAGGAGTTTTATGGTTTCAGGTCTTACATTTAGGTCTTTTAATCTATTTTGAGTTTACTTTTGTATATGGTATGAGGAAATGTTCTAATCTCATTCTTTTACATTGTAGCTGTTCAGATTTCCCAGCATCATTTATTGAAGAGACTTTTTTTTTTAACATCTTTATTGGAGTATAGTTGCTTTACAATAGTATGTTAGTTTCTGCTTTATAACAAAGTGAATCAGCTATACATATACATATATCCCCATATCTCCTTCCTCTTGCGTCTCCCTCCCACCTTCCCTATCCCACCCCTCTAGGTGGTCACAAAGCACCAAGCTGATCTCCCTGTGCTATGCGGCTGCTTCCCACTAGCTATCTATTTTACATTTGGTAGTATACTTAAATCCATGCCTTTTCTTCACTGTATATTCTTGTTTCCTTTGTTGGGGATTAATTGACCATAAGCATGTGGCTTTATTTCTGGGCTCTCTATTCTGTTCCATTTATCTGTGTGTCTGTCTTTGTGTCAGTAACAAGCTATTTTGATTATTGTAGCTTTGTAGTATAGTCTGAAATCAGGGAGTGTGATATCTCCAGCTTTGTACTTTTTTCTCAAGATTGCTTTAGCAATTTGGGGTCTTTTGTTGTTCCATATACTAGGATTATTTTCTATTCTATGAAAAATGTGGATATTTTGATAGAGATTGCATTAAATCTGTAGATTGCTTTGGGTAGTATGGACATATTAACATTTAATCTTCCAATCCAAGAACACAAGATATATTTACATTTCTTTGTATCATTTTCAAATTTCTTCATCAGTGTTTTATAGTTTTCAGAGTATAGGTCTTTCACCTCCTTCGTTAAGTTTGTTCCTAGGTATTTTATTCTTTTTGATGGGTTTGTAGATGGGATTGTTTTCTTGAATTCTCTTTCTGATAGTTCATTATTAGTGTATAGATAAGCAGCAGTGTGTTAATCTTGTATCCTGAAAGTTTACTGAATTCATTTTTAGTTCTAATAGTTTTTAGGTGAATACTTTAGGGATTTCTCTATTTAGTATCATGCCATCTGCAAACAGTTAAGAGTTTTATTGCTTCCCTTCCAGTTTGGATGTCTTTTTATTTCCTTTTTTTGTCTGATGGGTGTGGCAAGGACTTACAGTACTATGTTAAATAGAAGTGGCAAGAGTGGGCATCCTTGTCATGTTCCTGCTTTTAGAGGAAAGACTTTTAGCTTTTCACCGTTACAAATGATGTTATCTGTGGGGTTTTCATAAATAGGCTTCAGACCCTCACACTTTTAAAGTAATGCAGTCCTAAGTTATAGAGTGCTGACTCATAGTTAAAGACTGTCAAGTGGGCTACAAACTGTGAGCATTAATTGATGCTTATGTATTGCACCAGAAACTCTTTGAACAAGTAGGAGTAATTGTCAGTACATAGAAAAAAGAATATTATAATTTTTGCTTCTAGAAAATCATTACCAATGTCTGTAGTAATATATATATATTTTTTTCGTTTGGCACACCAACATCTGAAAGTTCATCCCATGTTAGAGGAATCAGCCATCTTCTATGACAGTCTCCTTCTCACCATAGGTGAAATATCTACATTCTATCTTTGGCAATTTCCCTAGAAGTTACAGCCTGAGCATCAGATGTGTGCTCCACTACTCAGATGGACCTGCTCTGGATGATGAATCTGGATATACTGACATAAGGAAAGTTGGATCACACAGAAGTTGTTTTGCTGATGGGTTGTAGTAGCTCTTCCAGGTTCCAGAACTAGTGTCAGCGTCTCTCATAGAGGCAGAATACAGTGCCCAGTTTTAGGGTGCAAGTTGCAGTATCTGTTTTCTATGGCTCAAGGCTCTGGTGTTTTCACTGGGTTAGTTTTTTACATGATGTTGGTCATTGCCTTCAAACTTGATTTTCTGGTCCTTGTGGATAGACTGTGAGCTAACAACACCACTTAAGCAAATTCTTAAATCATCAAATCAGAAGCCTAACTAATGAAAATTCAATTATGGAATGGATAGGAAAATATAGATTATTCCATATGTATCATACAATATGGTACATATGTACCCCTGTTTCTTCATTGATATAAGATTGGGATGAAGAAAACATCTTTATAAAACTGATTACCAAAATGAATATTATATTTAGAAAGACTTTATGTTTTATGTAAATATAATGTATTTTATATTTACTTTTTATATTTAGAGAGAAATGATGCATTTTTGAGTGAAACATATCAGATGCTCCAAAATCATCTGAAATATTTCGATGTGGTTACTTAAATGTGCACATAAATATTTAAGAAATAAAACAACTTATGGATTTGAAGTATATTTGTACACAAAACTATTTTTGATCTTAACTATCTGTTAAATTAAAAATTTCAAGGTACCTGAGGAATCCACATAAAATTATAGCTATAATATTGTTAAGATTACTTTTGCTCTTAAGGAGATAATCCTAGCAAACACTTAGTGTGAGATGATTAATCATTAAGTGTTAGATATGGACCTATGTAGTTTATAGTCAGACAGTGCTAAATTGCCCTAGGCTACTTGAAAATTCCAACCAATATGATGTAGTAGAAAAAAAATTAAAACTCGAATGATATAGCCCCTCTGTGGCCTACCGAGGAAGTAAACAAAATGCCACTGAGCTACCTGCTGTTTTGTGGCTCACATTCCCTACAGCCAAAAGCACAGGCAGAGTCAGTTTCACAAAGGGTTAAAAATCTTGGGGGTTTTTCTGTACTTTAAAATATTGCATGGCACTCACTTCTGTATGAACCATGATCATCTGCATTTTCTTCCCTGTCTCTTCATCTAACAAACACATTTTTACAGGTTTTACAGTGTTCTTTACAACTCACCTAAAACACGTGATTTTCCTCCTGCCTATATCACTTGTTTATTATTTATTTATTAGATTTATATGGCGCTTTCCTCTGAAAGGCACTACGCAGCCAACTCTGATGTAGTAAACATTACATTAAACTCTTCTTTAAAAGAAAAAAGAAAACTCGAATGATAATAATAGCATGGATGCAATTGCCAAAGCACTGATCTCCACTTCTAATCTTAAGGTAGTGAATTGTAGCCATTCCCATGTCCATCCTCAGTTTGGATGTGGTTGACAGTTTCTGTGGGGGACACAAAACAAAGCAAAGCAAAACAAAAACAGAGCCAGACAGTGTTATATTAATCACAAGAAACATTATATGTGTTTGTTAGGAGTTGACTAAGAATGGAGAATTAAATAGTTGATAGGTACCGAAGTAATTAATTAATTGTCTTAAATTTTAGAAAAGTTAGTGATTTTGTTTCTTTAGTCACTAGAAATTACTTCAGTCTTTAAAAATAATCACCCTGATTTAACTTCTCGCACAGTCATTTCTGATAAATACCTGGTGTCCGTTGTGTTTAACTTAATAAATCATTGTGTTTAACTTAAAAAATATTTTTCAGTTTCAGTCACACCTGACCTCTCAATAGCATTTGATTTTGTTGACCTACAACTCCCTTGACTATGCAGCTTCATTGAGGCGTAATTTACTTCATTTAATCTCCACCATGATCAAGGTATAAGAGATTTCCACAACTCCAAAAGGTTCCATTCTGACCCTTTACAGTCAGTCTATCCATCCCTGTCTAACCTCCCACCGCCAGCTCCAGAGAAGCGTTAATGTTCTTTATTTCATGGTCATTTTCTCTGTTTTCTTAAATTTCATGTTTTGTCATTGCCTTCTTTCATTTAGTGCTGTGGTTTTAATTTTTTCCATATTATTACGTATTTATTAGTTTGTTACTTTTTATGGTTGAGTAGTTTTCCATAACGTTTAGCCATTCACTAGTTGATGAGCATTTGGGTGGTTTCTACTTTTTGGCTCTTATGCTGCTTATAGAACATTTGAATACAAGTTTTTGTTTAGATAAATGCTTTCATTTCTCATGGCCAACAAGTCTCTTTGGAAATACTCTCTTTCTTTGCCCTTTATGGTATCATTCTCTGATTTTATCTCTCTGTTTGCTTCTTGCTTTGCTTTCTAATTTCATCGTTATCTCCTCAGATATTATGTGCCAAAGGTCATCACATCCCAATCTTAGGTCTCCTATAACACTTAAGCAATTTCATCTTGGGTTTAATTATCTCTTATATGCAGTTAAATCAGATTTATATGTTCATCCTAGAATTTCTAAGCGCATATATATATATATATATGACAGTCTATTTGATATCACCCCATTGGCCTTCACTAAGATTTCTTAAAATCAACATGTCTAGAAGTTTTATGATTCTTCACTACATTAAACTGGTCCTTTCCCATTTTTCCCCGAGCTATAAAATTTAGATAAGAGTAAGTGATCTTTAATACTATCTTTGTGTTAGATCATCTTTTCTCAGGAGCATCTGAAGTACTCTCCTCATGTCCAGCCACTGCTCCTTTCCAAATTTTTCTTCTCACAGCTGAGCGATCTTTCAAAACTCAAATCTGATTGTGCCAATCCCTCATTTTCCATTTTCTGCTTGAAGTGACTCATTGGCTTTAAATAGTTTATATACTAAGAACCAGATTACTTAATATGTCTTATAAGGTTTGACATAGAAAAGTCCCTCCTAAACTTATTCAGACTCATTTTGAAAGTTTCCAGTCTTACTTTTCACCCAGCCGGTACACTGCCTTCTATTAGTATCACAGACTTACTGTACCCCTCTGTCCTCTGAGCCTTTGCACATGCTGTTCCCTCAGCTGAAACACTCCAAACCCCTTCATCTGCTCAAGGCCTATTCTTTTTTCTAATACGAACACGATTCACCACTTCTCAATTGAAGTTTTAATATATGCACGAGGACCACTAAGGACCTCTCTTTCTTGTACCTCTCCTTCGTGTACCTGCAGTTGTCTGTGAAATTATTTGATTAATGTCTGCCTCTTCTCTCAAACGAGTCCATAAGATCCATGATGTCAGGGATCATGCAGTTTTAGCTTCTCCTTCCATCTTACTGTATATCAAAGTCCCTGGCATGTGTCAGGTACTTAATAGGATTTGTCTGAATGAGTAAATATAATAGATTTAATGGGACTTGATGAATTTTTGAATATGAGGAGGTAATCTTGAGGATCGTTTCAAGTTTACTGATTTAGGATTTTCGGAAAAATAAGGAATCACCAATAGATACACATAATAGAGGAAGGATAATAAGTTTAGGGAAGTAGAAAATGAGTGCTATTTCCTTGTGTCATATCTTAAATGGCACAATATTCCCTGAAATATTTTTCATAAAATAGTCAAAGGTATGCCTTATGTGAATAGATTTTCGTATATAGCAATGATTGGGGATGTGCTTTCCAGAAGTCGCTTAAAAACTGATCTTATATCATTTTTCATCAATTCTCTCCATCTCTACTCCTCAGTATTTTTTGATACCAAAAGGAAAAAAAGTATATCTGTACATGGAACTTCTCCGAGAAAGGTCACCATTAAATAAAGAAATAATACATGAAATGAATAACTGACAAGTAAAACAGAGATAAGTGAAATGTCAAAGATAAGACAGTATTTAAGGGCCCATTGAGAAGTGAGTAAACAGTATCAATCATATCACTGTCACCCTAGGTGAAAAATAAGAAGGAGATTATCAACAGAGACCAATTTTGCAGAAATAGAGGAGACCCGATGTTAAAAAGTGTAAGTGTCCTATGTATGCTTTTTTTTATTTTTTTTTATTTTTTTATTTTTATTTTTTTATTTTTTTAACATCTTTATTGGGGTATAATTGCTTTACAATAGTGTGTTAGTTTCTGATTTATAACAAAGTGAATCAGCTATACATATACATGTGCTCCCATGTGTCTTCCCTCTTGCGTCTCCCTCCTATGTATGCTTTGAAACATTTGAGGCAGTAGTTCGCAGTGGAGGTTTCCCCTGGGTGCAGTATAGTTTGAAGAGTCTGTGCTGCTTGTTGAAGCATCACAAATGGCATGCTTTGACAGCTGGGGTACCTGTTGAATAATTTTTCTGTCAAACATTCAAAACGGAATGGCACAGATGTTAAGGTGCATGCATATGCAGTGAGAATATCCTGCTGAAAGACAACAGAAAACTTCACATTCAAAAGTTTGAAGGATAGAATGCTTTGTTCTGAAACGTAACAATTGCCGTATTCAAAAATTGTACATTTATCTGTAGTCACGTTAATACTTTTACAGCAAATACCTATTAAAATTGAAAGACAGTTTTAAATAACAAAATAAAAAGGAGAATCTTTACTATATGTCTCTTTCTAACTAAAGTCCAACAAAAATATGCATAAGATGTTTTTATCTTATAAATGGGGAGGACGGTGAATCAGACATAATACCTTTCCTTAAGCATCTTTCAAAGTGTTGTCTGTCAGAAAGTGAAAGGAATAAATAGGAAATTTCAATTCAGATTTATAATAACTATGATAGGGCCTGTTGCCTGCCAAAGGCTACAAAGAGCATCACTGTCTGCCAGTGCCACTTCAAGCATCATTGGATCTGCTGGATCTTGTGGCCCAAGTGGCAGAGCATCTTGCACAGCAGCTTGGACCTGTTGCAGAGCCTTCTCTTGTTCTGGGCCCCCCTCAGAACTAGCAGCTTTTCAGGTTACTTGGTAATGAGCTGGAGTAACACACCCAGATGAGGAATATATTACCTCCGAAATCCAAAGAGGGCTACTAAGCTTTGTGACTCTTGTTTGGTTGTAAAAGGGGCCAGATGCAACAACTCATTCTTTACCTTAGAAGGGATTTCTTGATATGCCCTGCACCACCGGACCCATAGAAATGTCACTAGAGATAAAAGGCCTAGAATTTTTATTGGGTTTACTTCTCACACTCTGACACAGAAATGTCTTGCCAGTGAGTCTAGAGTAGTTGATACTTCTTGATCCCTAGGTCCAATCAGAATAATGACCTCAATGTAATGGGCCAGGGTAATATCTTGTGGAAGGGAAAGAAGATTAATATCTCTGTGAACTAAATTATGACATAGGGATGGAGAGTTGGTATATACCTCTGAGATAGGACAGTGAAGTTGTATTGCTGACCTTGTCAGCTGAAAGAAAACTGTTTCTGATGGACATTATTGACAGGTGTGGAGAAAAAGCGCTTGTCAGTGCCCAACAGGAAGAATAAAGACTCCTCTTCTTTCCTGGCAGGGACATAGCTAATGAAAAGCCGTGGACTATTGGTTTGCTATAGCCCTACCAACTTCTCCCCTCTGTAAAAGCATTCTTCTTACCTTATTGTGTGGGGCTTGCACTTGGCTTGCCATCATTACAGAACCTTAATTGTAACTCTCAGCTGATCTTGAATAAATCCATCTTTGGTGGAGGAATATCTGGCAGTCTCTTTGTTGTAGGTCAGCACTACTGCCGTAGATCAAGTAAGAATTTAGTAAGCTTCTTATGTATTTCACTGCTAGGAACACTTACGTATTTCACTTCTAGGAATACTTTAATAGCTAGCCAACTCCCTTGTTTATATGTGTTAGACTGTTCTGAGTACTCCTTTGACTCTACCGTACATTACAGCAGCCATACTCATCTTGCCTTTGGCACTTGTCTGCTGTCATTCGGCTTCTGCCACCCTGGGATCCGGTGACTTACATTACATTCAGGTTTACCAGTTCATTTTACCATTTAGTTCAATGGGGACTCAGTCCCCATTGTAAGTTCAGTCTACATAGAAGAATGATCTCAGAGTTCTTCAGAGATGCTGGGTCTACCTTCACAAATTTATTTCTCATACTTGCCATGAAAGCTGTGTCTTCTCAAACCTCCCAGGTTAGGTACAAAGTTAAATGCAGAATCCTTGCTTAGTGGGCCCACGTCAAAATATTTGGCCTCACCCAACTTTATGTTCCTTCCATGACTATCTCACATCCTTGATATCTGTTCCCACACATATTCCCCATATTTCTTCCTATATAAATTAGAAAACTCAAGTAGTTCTTTTGGCGTGTAGTACACCTCACCTTTAGGGAAATACTGGGACTTGAATTTAGTTATAGATCTAGAAACAAAGAGAAGTGATGGGGGGCGGTCCTCAGGAGTGTCTGCATTGTCTTGGAAGGCAGTGCCTCAGGTAAGGCCATTACATTTCCTCGGGCAATTCATAGTTAGTCCTCTCAGAAGCAGTAGGTGGAGAGACTGTGTCGATCCTCAGTTCTTTCAGGGTCTTACCACACATCCCCGTTAAAATGCACAGGATCTTACTGGTTCCCAGTTAATGCCCTCACTTTAACAGCAAACACCCTGTGGGGCTGGGAATTCAATTTGTGTTGCAATTCAGTCACTTGCAGGATGAGATTCTGAGTTTGGATTTCAGCCATTTTAGTTCTGCAGCTACTGGAGATAAGTGTCTCTTTGCAGGCAGCTGCAGAAGCGCTCAGGTCATTTATGCAGTGCTTTTGCTGGGAATTTGATTTCCTGAGCCCATCCTTTTCGTTTCCCACTTTGTCCAGAGGCATCAGGAGCAACCAGCCAACCTCATCATACTTATTAGGTTGGCAAAAGTAACTAAAATATTATATACATGTTCACTCAGATCCTTGCGTTTTGTTAGTGTTTGATTAGGAATATCAAATGGAGATATTTTGTGTATTTCTATTGCCATATCATGCCATTGACTCTCAGTGCTCTAGTGGTGGTAGAATCATTTGTGTCTTTACATCTAATCAGATTAAAGAGCCAAGTAAACATGTGCGTACTCTCTTTGACAGAGCCTTTCCACTTGTTCATATTTACCCCAGAAATATGAGTGCAGATGTCCACCAGAAATTGTACGAGAAAGTTCACATAGCAGCTTTATTCATAATAGCTGCAAATTGGAAGCAACTCAGATGTCATCAACAGAGGGATGGCTAACCAAATTGTAGTATTGTTTATTAGATGAAATATTATCCATAATAAAAGGGAATAAACATACATGCAACACGGATGAATCTCACAGACATAATGCTGATTGAAAGAAGCTATTCTTTGATTAGAAAAACTAATCTAATCTATGCAAAACTAATCTGTGGTGGGAAAAAAAAATAAAAATACTGGGTTAGCTCTGTGTAGAGGGAACTGAATGAGAAAAGGACATGAGAGAACTTTCCAGTGTGGAAGAAATGCTCTGTGTCTTGAGATCAGTGTGGATTACATGATTATGCATTTATCAAAATCAAACTGTTAAGGTGTACACCTCTCAATGTGTGGATGTTTCACTTAAAGAATTGAAAATTGGGTAGCTACTGAGTGCAGAGTTTTAATGAAATAAACATGGTAAATGGTTGATGTTTGTTAAGGGAGGATGATAGGTATATTGGAGTTTATTATGGTATTTGGTTTACTATGTTTGGAATTCTCCATAATATGAATTTAAAATAATTTTTAGGGGAATGGGAGAATGAAGTACCAGTGGGCCCTCACAGGTACCATTAAGGCCCAAAGAGATTGGCTGCCAGGTTGTAGAGTATCTTTGATCTGTTTAAGTGAAAGCTTGATGAAAGGTGACTGTAGAATTCAACCAAGGCTCAAGTTTTTATCCAGTGATTGACTAAAGAACAGTGGGTCACGGAATATAGGCCAGAAGAGGAAGAAAGTTGGGCTCCATGGGGCTGATAGATGGAGAAAAAACACTGAGGTGTTTTGTGAGACCAAACAACCCATTCATGGGGAGAAGCTGAGTGAGAGACCTGGAATTAGATGACACTGTGTTCAGAAAGTGAGATAACTGATTTATTATTTCAGATAGAGAAAGTAATGAGGGATGATAAATTAAGGTCTGTATTTGGCTGTAAATGCAAAATTGTGTTTCAAATTCAACTACACACAATTTAAAAATATTATCCTGTTATTTCAATCACTCTACTCTTTAACTGTAAATGTAAATAGAGAGTCATTTAATAGGCTTATGAAGAAACTCTAAGAGGAAGTTCCTATCTGTTAACTACTGTTAGAAATTCCTAGGGTATATAGTTGTAAAGAAATACTTTTATGGATGATAGGGTACTGGCAGATCATAAATCATGTACAAATGCTGCTGTCAGCTCATGGAAAGTTTAACTTATTCTGCTTTTCAGAGCTAAGCTTCAGTGCATATCAGCTGGCAGAATTTGGCCCCCAGTACTGTTCAGTCTTTTTCTGTGTGGTCAGTAATTCAGATTGTCACAAAGAAAGTGCCCTTGGCAGAGATGGTAAATCACATGGGTATGGAGAAAAGAAACGCACAGGAATCTTATTTGATTTGCAACTTTTTAGGTACTATAGGAGATCGAATGGCAAGAAGTGTAACCAGCACTAATTAATTCCAGTGTGCAGAAGAAATACTCCAGCCCTTATGAAGTGGCTGTGTGCAGAAATACCATATATATTATCTAATTTAACCCTTAAAATAGCTTCAAATAACTTATAGAATCGTGAGGTGGTCTTTGTCATCCTTATTGTGAGGATGAGTATTTAATGACTCAGAAACCTTAGGTGATTTTATAAAGGTCAAAGTATTACTAAGTGACAGAGCTGGGGTGTAAATCTAAGTTTTTCCGATTCCAGAATCCATGTGAATTCCTTTGGGGGAGGATTAAAATCGAGGTTCTAAATATTATTGGTAAGAGCGAATTCGAGTACTAAGCTGGGTACAGCACAATAAAATGAGAGGAGTTCTTGTGAGAATTTAAAACCTGGTTTGACTTTCATAGATTGTGGCTTTGTCCTCCTGTATGTACTTAGAGTTTTCATCTCCATGTGTTTCCTAAATTTCCTATGAAACATTTCAGTAGTCCCTTTTGCCTCAGAATGATTTTTACCAGCTCCTTTTGGGATGTGGCTATGATTAGGAAGTTAAAACTAGAAAGATTTACCTTTACCCAGTTTGCCTCACGGCTTGATAAACAAACGGCAGACCATGAGTTGGGGATACTGTTTATTGTAATTGATCTACCAAACAACGTGCAAGAGTTAGAGAGCAAAGGCCAGAACTCGGAAGGAGAAGTTCTGCAGCTGCAGGAAGCATGTGATCACTAGTTCTTCAGGTATTTTACAGAAATGTGTACGTGGCTCAGTGCGACTGAGACATCATGGTTTGGGAAGCAGGAGAGGGATCCCACTCTCTGCCATTCTTCATATGTGTGGGGTTTCAATGAAAGTGGGCTTACAATGGTGGGTATGTCAATTCCCACCATATAGGTAACTCTAGAAAGCTGGGGTCGTAGCAGTCTTTCCACCTGTGGTATTTGAGTCTGGCTTGTTCATTGCCAGGCAGCCAGAGATTTACTGGAGTAATTCAGTGGGCTAGTTCTATTTGTCTCTCCAAAAATGCATTTGTGTAATTTTCTTATTTGACTTATGAATGAGGTTAGTATGCTGAATTTTGAGAAGAATACCTATGAACGTGAACGATATCACTGGTGTCAGAAATTGGAGAACAGTTAAATCCATCTGCAAATTTTCAAAATTAATGCATGAATGCCACACGGCCACCAGAATAAAAGAGTAACAGACTGATACTAAAGAAGAAACATCAAAATATTCCCTATTTACCCTCTCAGTATAAAGAATTCTATTGCTTATAACAGGATATAATTGAAAAATGGATAAACTAGAATTTGATAGGGACATAGTGGCTTTACTTAGCTTAACATTATATAAATGACTAATTCTTTAAGCTGGAGTTGGTGTTTCATATTACATCTGCCATGATACTGGTTGAAATGTATCATGAAGTTAATTAAGTTTCTCGTATAGTCGGTTCTTTTTACATTTTTATTAAAATAAATTGAGGAACCTGAAAAGTTATAGTGAGGAGGAATCAACCATGGCTGACATCTTGTTTAGGTAAAGTTTAGTTACCAGTAAGTCTTGTAATAATTTTGTTTGGGAGACAACCTGAAATATTTATGTAGTCCAGCTATGAATAAGGATGGTTCTATCCAGCAAACTTGAACTGTATATTTGCTAATTGATTGTACAATCAACTGTATACTTATACTTACAGTCTGAAATCTAGGCGCTAACCTGGTATTTGACCATGGAGGTCAAAATTACATAGCAAATACAAAAGATTACTAATGATAGTGATGGTAATTTGGGATAATTTGAAATAAGTGAGGTTGGGGCAGGGGCATTATACTAAAAAGAAATGAACTGGAGATCAAAGAGGAGAGAAATGGAGTTATTTATGATACATTTTAATTTAATGACTTAGATTTTGTTTCTCCTGTTACTTTACTTGCAGCTCACAAATCATACTGTAAGGTGATAAAAAGATACAGGGAGAAAAAACACGTTCTTAGTCACTTGCTCCTCTACATTGAGTGAATAATACAGTGACCACTGAAATCCATTTAATCAAGATACTACTTACTGATGCTTTCTCTTTGGGCTAACTGGACACATTCTGTGGTTCTAAAGGACTACATATCTGTTTTCTATACCAAGGGAATTAGAATAAAAAACTGTTGTCTCTATAAACTGTCTGAAACAACAGTAAACTGGGAACAGAAAAACTATGGTTTTATTTTAATATTAATTATATAGGATAGATTTTGATTACTTGACTGAAGAAGAAGGAAAACTTTGTAGTCCTAAACAAAAAATTCAGAGAATGCAGTTTTATATTATTATTTTTCTCCATTTGTAATACTGGCTAACAGGATTAATAAGAGATGGATAACAGCTCTAAAAGTAGTGATGGCTAAAGATACAGTATGTACTTCCAGTATACACCTCTAAAAACACACACGTGTACACACATCGTATCTTAAAAGACACTGTGTAGTGTGTTGCACTGACATGATGAGTTATACCTTTACACTAAAAAGAAAAAGTAAAATGATTTTAAAAATCACTGATTTTTATTTTATTTCTTGCTTAAAGAACCTTAGTATTTATTGTCCTTAAAGTATAAAATCCTAGTACCTCAATGATTTATTGCATCTATACCATGATACAATGGTAAAAATATAATAGGGAGTAGATGTGATTGACAAGTGAATAAACATTTGGGGTTTTAGACTTAAAAGTAATTTAAAATATACCCCTAATCCAGTTAGCCAGAATAAATCGAGTCAAAAACACTTGACCAGAACAGGAGTACACTATAGTGAGTTTATTGTATATCTCTAAATCTGTTATGTTTATACTTCCACCTGCATTCACATATATGAATTCATGAGCATAATAAATATTTTTGTTTTAAAATTTTAAAATTAGTACCATTACTCATATGTCTAGGCAAATATTTTACCAAATGTTATATTTCTATATTCTGTTTAAATAGGTATGCATGTATCTAATATATTACTTTTAGCATGATATAGTTTCTCATCCTCCATTTTGTAATTTACCATTCCATTAGATTGCCACTTTATTTGGTCTCAAAGAGGACTGTAGTAAGAATTTTTGTAGTGTCTCCTTTTTCACATGTAGAAGGTCCTCCAGCCTGTACATGCAGAAGAATTACTTAGTCTGTTATTTGAGTATGGATATGAATTTTACTACCTGCTAATGTACAGTTGCTATTAACAACTTATACTACCAGCAGTAGTGTATGAGAGTTCTTTCTCCAAGCTCTTGTCAACACTTGATATCGCAAGACTGTAGTTTTTCGGAAAATTTTATATTTGTGAAATAAAATTTTATTTTTAGTTGAATATGTGTATCTTTGATTACTAGTAAACTTAATATTTATTTCATATGTTTGTGATAATTATGAAAAATTGGAATACAGTATGGAGCATTAGTAAAGCAATTTTATTCTTCCCTCTCAAATACCCATAAAACACCCAAATGTTTTCCTTTTCCCAAACCCTGGATAAAAATCTAGGGCGTCCCACAATCTTTTAGATCATACAATAAATATATCTTTGTCTCTTCTAGTTTCAGAACCCTCTCACATCAGTAGTTAAGCTTCACAGGAGAGGAAGGAAGATAAGAAACAGTGATGGTTTATTCGAATAAAACTTCATGGATTTGGTGGTTGTTTAAATCTTACTCTCTCATCAAGTGCCTTCTGGTTTCCTGAAAGATCTGTTGCTGCCACTGAGGATATCTCATCTTCAGCTATTATTGATAATGTGTCCTTTGATTAGCAGCTTACGACTTGACTCCCAGCTTTTGATTTGGGGTGACACACATAGCATAGTCTCTTTATTGGGTCGCAGTGCCCCTCTCAGTGCCATCTCGGTTTGAGCCCCTCATACTCACGTTTTTACTCTGACAGAATTTGGAAGTTCAGGCTTTCCCAGAAACTGCCATCAGAGCAGCTAGCCAGCCACAGTTTTGCACTTTCCTAGGCCAGCCAGCCGTGGTGCTCCTCAACTATGAACGTGCTCTGTAGGCTTAAATCCCATGGTGCCACTTTCAGGAAACCAGCGCTCTTAATTTCCACTCCCCACTTTTTTCAGCATCAACGTCTTTATGAACTTGTGTGTGATAGGCTAAAGGTTACAAATACAAATGTCTTATATACTGTTTTCAAAACCTGCTTCAGAATGTTGCTTTGGCACCTATTGCCTGGGAACCTTGGCCAAAACTATGAGTGGGGAAAAAGGTTCGTTAAAGAAAATTCTGTTAGAGGATTCAGATTTCTTCTTCTGTGAATCGTTTAGTCATTGGGTTGTTTGTATTTTTCTAATGGATTTGTAAGCATCATCATTTATTCTGGAATTCTTCTATTATGTTTATTGCAAATAGGTTCTCATAGTTTGCAGTTTAAATGTTGTCTTATGTATTACGAAGGTGTTTATTTAGGTATAGTCAAATAGATCGAATTTTTCAGTTATGAGTTTTCCCAAGATATCAAATCCTTTCTTATTTTGTTACTTGAAACACTTATGTTGGAGGCCATCAAGGCAGTCTAATTCACTTTTTCAGTAGTAATTATAATAAGATCACTGTGAGAAAAATATGTACCTACATATTATCTGAATTTTTGCCAAAAGTTTAATTTTAAAGACAGAGGTATGTCTGTCAGGAAAGAAGGACCTATTTTAAGAAATCAAGGATTCACTAAACACAGGGATTCGTCGGACTGAGATATTTGTGACGACCCTCTAGGTCATCACAAAGCATCAAGCTGATCTCCCTGTGCTATGCAACAGCTTCTCACTAGCCATCCGTTTTACATTTGGTAGTGTATATATGTCAATGCCACTCTCTCACTTCGTCCCAGCTTCCCCTTCCTCCCCGTGTCCTCAAGTCCATTCTCTACGTCTGCGTCTTTATTCCTGCCCTACCATTAGGTTCATCAGTACCATTTATTTAGATTTCAAATATATGTATTAGCATACGGTATTTGTTTTTCTCTTTCTGACTTACTTCACTCTGTGTGACAGACTCTAGGTCCATCCACCGCTCTACAAATAACTCAATTTCATTCCTTTTTATGGCTGAGTAATATTCCATTGTATATACGTGCCACATCTTCTTTACCCATTCATCTGTTGATGGACATTTAGGTTGGTTCCATGTCCTGGCTATTGTAAATAGTGCTGCAACGAACATCGAGGTACATGTATCTTTCTGAATTATGGTTTTCTCAGGGTATATGCCCAGTAGTGGGATTGTTGCATCATATGGTAGTCTATGTCTGTTTTTTAAGGGGGCATCTCAAAGGGAAGGCTATGCTCTAGTTGGGGGACAAACTGAATAAAGAAGCAATTTCATTTATTTTCCCCAAGATTTTTCGATTCATTCACAGCTCAGTAACCATCTTCTCAGTATTTCTGGTCTTACTTTAACTGAATTGATAATAATCTACAAAGCGTTTTTCAAAGATCAATCTCTGCTCAGTTGCTGGGACTTTTTATTTGTTAAATGTATGACAGTCTTCAGCTTACATGTGTTTAAGTGTGTTGGATGGAATATTGGGTGATACCCATTTGGGGTCACGGAGGCAGTTTTCAATAATGACAAAGATTGGCACCCTTCCAAGTATTAGAATATTTGGTTTTCATGGTTTCTATTATTTTTCCTGTCAACACCACCTCTCTGTCAGTGCTACTGTGGCCTTCTGGCTTCCGGACAGCAGTGCACACATGACCAGCCATTATCACTCAGAACTGTTCAGCTGTAGAGCAAGGTACCTAGGACTACATGATCTCTCTGCTGACACAAATGTTTCCACTTTAAAAAGATAAAATGATAATAATATGAAACATAAATGGCTGTGGTCTTAAATAGAAAAAATCTGTGTGGGACATTGAAAACAGGAATGAGGAGTGAGAATAAAATAGTAGATGTTGGGGCTTCCCTGGTGGTGCAGTGGTTGAGAGTCTGCCTGCCGATGCAGGGGACACGGGTTCGTGCCCCGGTCCGGGAGGATCCCACATGCCGCGGAGCGGCTGGGCCCGTGAGCCATGGCCGCTGAGCCTGCACGTCCGGAGCCTGTGCTCTGCAATGGGAGAGGCCACAACAGTGAGAGGCCCACGTACCGCAAAAAAAAAAAAAAAAGTAGATGTTGAAGAACACCTTTTTAAGTACAGAGTATTGTGTTCAGAGGACTGAATATTATGGAATGCCGTTTGTCAGAACCACCTAGGTGATTTTATAATAAGGGCTTATTTTGAGTAAAAAACAAAATCAAATACTCTAAACAAAATAACTCTCTAAGCATACTTGAAATTCAGAGTAAATTATAAAAGTAGAAGTGGAGATGCATGAAGAATACTGTTGGGGTAAAAAAGAAGACCGGATTGAAACTGAGGACCAGGGGAATGCTCTCTGATATCTGTTCTACTTGTGCTATCAAAGAAGTAGCCTCATTGCTTCAGTGACTATTACTTAAAATTTCAGAATCCACTCCTTCTCCATGAAATTGTATAGTGCATTCTGTGTATTAATCTTAATTAATTACATGTATATGAGTCTGATGAATGAAATGATTGTACAGTCATCAGGTATTTTTTTCTGGGTATGAAGTTAGAAAAGATCTAGAGAAAATAAGAGATTATAGTGTTAGGTAATTAAGAGCAAAGGTGTACATAAAAGGGATGGGTTATCACGTAAGGCAGAAAAGAAGATTCTAAAAAGGCCATAGACATATTTACCTTTTTGACACATTTGCCTCATGTAAAGTTATATTCCAAGATAGTGACATTCAAGCTGGAGAACTCCTCTCGCTCTCTCCCTCTCTTTCTCTCCTTCCCCCTTTCTTTCTCCCTCTTCCTCATCCACCTGAAATATTATATTATTCAAGTGAAAACTGGCTAAGATCCTAAAGTATTACTGTGGACAGATCCCAAGAAGGTTTAGAGAAAGGATGAGAGAAAAATATAACTCATTGTTGTTCCTTGAAGAAGACACTGAAGTCATGGTGACAGACTTTTATCAGGTTCCTTGGGGAGAATAAGGCTGTAGGCAGGGTAACTCCAGCTTCTGAAGACTGATACATATTGCATAAAATAATGCCTGTTTTGCAAATAGTATTTTGCGTGGCTTTATTTTTTGGTGACTCAGGCATGTTTATTTATTTGGTTAACTTTATTTTTTCCTCCCTGCCATTAGAAATAATATACAAATGAATGCTTTCTTTCTTTTTTATTCAAGTGTTTATGCTGTGTTCATAATTGATCCAGGTCATACATGTGGAGCTTAAACTCAGCTGGCTGAATGCTCTGAGACGTAATTGCCAGAATTCTGCTAGTGTTGATTAAAACACTACAGCTGATGTATCATACATCAAAGTTCGATTAGACTCCATGGTGTGTAATTCTAGCAATGCATAAGCATAAGATGTTTCTTGAAGATTTGAGATTATATTTATTACTATATAGGTGGTAAATAATAAAACTATTTACTGACCAAATGCTTGAAATCTGGATGCCAGGGAAATGCCTCCAACTTCTGGTAAATTTAGGTTTACAACCATCAATCAGAATAGCATATAAAAAAATATTCGATTCAAGGCTGCATATAATCAATAATTAGTTTTCATGTGCAAACACAGCACTTTATGTTTGCAAAACTAGCTACTTTATGATTCAATAATATTTTTTGTGTTTTTTAAGCCATAGGATTCTTTGTTTATTAGAAATGAACAGCTATTAAAATAGTACCTATTCAGTGGCTCCCATTTTTCAGAATATATCACAGAATATATTTTAGGTACAGAGTCAGTTTTGTTGCATATATTAAATCCTCAACTGAAGTTAATATATCCACAATAAATTTTTGCATAACAATCCAAATACTTTTTAAATCCTCATTATCTAAAATTTCTGAAACTTAAGATATAAAAACAAACAATTCTTAAATATCTAACGGGCAGATTAACTAGACAGCGTGCTGAGTTAGCTGTGCACTCAGTTGAGTCAGTATACTCAATTTTCATTTTCATCTGGCCGGGGTGAAACGCAGAACTGAGTGAAGAATGAATGGGTGTGTGTGTGCATGCACACACATGTTAATGTGTCTGTGGGGTGTGCTATGAGAAGGAGAAAGGGAGGGAGAGACAGAGTGACAGGAAGATGCAAGAGGAGGGGAGGAAAGGGAGGGAAAGAGCGAGGGAGGAGACCTGGGTGGTTTATAACAAGTTACTTCATATTTTGTAGCTTTCTTTATGTAGGCTGGGGTAGTGAAGGTCCTTAAATAAGGTAGGATACTTTCAGCTACAACCAGCACAAAAACCAGCTAAAATGGTTAAATCCATAAGTACTTTATTTTTTCTCATGACTAGATGCACAGAGAAAGGATGATTCCGTGGCTAGTTAATTTGATGACCCAGTGATATCCAAGGACCCAGGTTCTTCCATCTGTCCTATCTGTATCTTGAAGTTTGTGTTTGTTTGTTCGTTTGAAGGCAGATCTCCTCCCAATTCAGTATTCCATATTTCCAGGCACCACTTCCTCACATAGTTCCTTTGAGGGTTAGAAAAGGGACATTCTCTTCATGCTTCTCACTGAAAAGCTAAGAAACTCTCAGAAGCTCTTCAGTAATCTTCCTCTTATTGACCAGATTCCATCATCTTTGTACCCAAACTCATAACGGGTGTGGAGAACAGGACTTCCAGGATGCCTAACGCTACTCAGTATCTACCCACCTGGTGAGTGAACAGGTGGCCAAACGGTCAGAGAGCAACGGAAAAAAAAGGGAAACTCTTCCAGCCACCAAGAAGGGAGTGACTTTTGGGTTAGCAGTCAAGGTTTTGGAGTCATTCCCTTCCAGCTTTTAAGAATCAGTGCTTCTAAGTTTATACTAAAATAGTTAACAGTGACTTGCTTTAGATAAATACCATGTCTGTGCTATGTTTTTTCCTTCTTGGTCTCTTTTAGATTTACTTATTTCAATGAATATGAGCATCTTTAGTAAGGTTGAGAAAAGATTGTGTGTGTGTGTGTGTGTGTGTGTGTGTGTGTGTATGTGTGTGTTACACAGGGAGGGAGCAGGGGAGAGGAAGAGAGAGAGAAGCACGTTCCTCATTACATGCTCAGAGAGAAAGTTATTGATGATTCGTGGATTGTTAGTATCTCTTTTGTACTTCTCTAATGGGTGTATGGGACAGTAGATCCAATGCACTCTATAGACTTTGAACCTACAGTTTCTATGCATCCATTGTAAGAGAAAGTTTAACAACAGTTAGACAAAGTTTGACAATTTGGATGAGTAGTGATGGAATCTACTGATAGGATACCATGTTTGGGATATGAAATTTTGTGTTCTCTTTAGATGTATTGAGTTTTGTTTAGTGTACAAGTTGAAATTTCAAATAGACATTGGATATGTGAATCTAGATTGCAGGAGAGGTTTCATGTCTAGAGTCATTTATTTGAGATTAATTGACATTTACATAGTACTTAAGGTTTGGGGGACTGAAGGTGGTCACTCTGTTTTGGAGAAGATAAGGGAACCCAAGGCCAAGCTGTAGGTAGTTTAACATTTAATGTAAAGGTAGAAAAGTCAGAGTCAGAAAAAAAAAGAAAGAAAGGCTGAATAGGAAGCAGTGAGTAGTAGAACAACCTGCAGATTATGTTGTCCTGAAAGACAAGAGAGAGACATACTTAGTTGTGTTTTGACAGTAGGGACAATATAATGAAAATAGATTAAGTGACCTTTTCATAGGATAATGAGATAATTTTATATGTTTGTTTTAACCCTGTATGATTTGTAGTTGTGTGGCAGTTTTACAAAAGCCCACATATTCTTTCACATCCCTCTTACTAATCAGTGAGCCTGTGTCCCCTACTCTTGTATCTGGGAAACTTGGGTGCTTCCTTTATGACCAAAAAAAAAAAAAAAAAATTCAGGAGAAGTTATGTCTCATGGCTTCCAAAGCTAGAATATAAAAGATAATGCAGCTTTAGTCTTCTACTTGGATTGCTTGTGCTTGGAGCCCTGAGCCACCGCAGAAGAAATTCAACTACTCTGAGCCTCGGGATAGTAGAATTTTTTACGTGGAGTTTCAGGACTCCAAAGGACTGTTCCAGAAAACAAGGTAGAACATTCAGATAATTACAGCCCCAGCTACCAGCTTACTACAGCCCCAGAGAGACTCCAAGCAAGAACGTCCATCCGAGCTTTTCCATAATTAATTCCTAACTCGTAGAACTGGTAGCCTAATAAAATGGTTGTTTATGACAGTGGATTTTAAGTTAGTTTGTTATTCAGCAATAGCACCTGGAATAAACTCACATTTATTACCTTGTTTCATTCTAAAAATAAATGTGATAAATAAGCACCTAGATATTTTAAATTTTATTTTGTAGGTAATAAAGTGAGGATGTTCAAGCGGGTTTCCATAGGTCTCACGTCAAGGCTGTGTACACGGACTAAAAGCCACTTCTTCTGTCATATCTGTATGTTCATGTTATGTTGTATCTTACTGTTTCTCTATGAAACAAATCCACAAGTGTTTCAAAGCAGCATTCTTTTATTCAGCAAATATGCCAAGCACTGTGATAGGTATTGGTAATATAAAAATGAAAGGAATTGATTTTCCACCCTAAGGTATTTATAGTCTAGAAGGAAGGCAGAAATATCCAACGAATGCAACACAATCTAATAGATCTTACAGTGCCGGTTTGCATGAGGTATGAAATAATTATGGGAATAGCACAGAGATTGAATTAAAAGCAAAATGTGTGTGTCAGGCTGTGAGGAGAGGTGGTAGCTAGAGGCACAGAGAACAGTAAAGAAATAGTGGCTGTAAAAACTTAATTAAAATATCTGAATTGGTATACTATAAGTGGAAGTGGTGAGAAGTTGAAATATATACGTTAAGTTCTATGTGAGTAGATAACTGGATGGTGGTCCATGATGTAAATTTCTACTTTCTTGTTCCGGGAAAAGAACAAGAACAACTGAAGTAAGAAATAATTACCTAAATATCCAATTAAGTTTACCAAGGGAAAAAAAAAAAAAAAGAGTGAGAGAGAAAGGGAATGGAATGTACATAACACCAACCACATGGTAGATCCTGGCCCGTGAACTTCAGAAGAGTTATCTGATTCTTGTAACAGCCCTCAACA
This sequence comes from Phocoena phocoena, assembly GCF_963924675.1. Lineage (NCBI taxonomy): Eukaryota > Metazoa > Chordata > Mammalia > Artiodactyla > Phocoenidae > Phocoena > Phocoena phocoena. The sequence goes on from NC_089227.1 coordinate 80,397,681, forward strand.
CTTATTCTAGTTTTCCTTTATTTTAAGATAATTAAGTTAAGGCTAAAAACACATGAGTTTTAAATTCTAAAATATGAAGGCAGAGAAGAAGTGGAGGGACATTTTATGTGGGAGATGAAGCCAGAGAAAAGGCATGGAGGAGGGAATAGTTAGTGGGAAGAACAAAAGGAACAAAAACTAAGATGTTCAGCACTTCTCTTCAGACATATCTTCCTCCACTTTTTTTTTTTTTTTTGCGGTACGCGGGCCTCTCACTGCCGTGGCCTCTGCCCTTGCGGAGCACAGGCTCCGGACGTGCAGGCTCAGCGGCCATGGCTCACAGGCGCAGCCGCTCCGCGGCATGTGGGATCCTCCCAGACAGGGGCACGAACCCATGTTCCCCTGAATCGGCAGGTGGACTCTCAACCACTGCGCCACCAGGGAAGCCCCTTCCTCCACTTTTGATATGATAGGATAGGATATATGATATGATAATGAAAGTATTTTGGGGTCCTCTACAAGTTCCCATAAAATCGTTTGAAGACTATTTCTGTCCCTTGTCTCTCTACCTATATGTAAGGGTGAAGTAGATAAGCATCAAGAAATGAGAAAAAAACTTAACTCCCAAAAAAGTGAGAAAAAAACTTAACTCCAAGTCTGCAACCATAGGACAGTTGTCACTGACCAATGTCAAGTTCCCTTTGATAAATGCAGAGTGCGAGAATCTGAGACCATAAACTCAAACTTTTAAGAAATGTAGTTCTTTAATTTTCTTTAAATCAACTTAATTTGGACTACAAACTGCTATCTTGATAAGTTGATGGGAAAGTATACAAGTCTTACAGATTTGCTTGGTGCTTGGAAATGGTGCAGTGTTTAACCTCAGATTTTTTTCTTTCTCTCTCTTTCTCTCTCTCTCCCTCCCCCTCTCCCTATTCTCACTTCTCTTTCCCTCTCCACTTCTCAGAGACACTCTATCTTCCCTTTCTATGACATTTAGCATAATAATGTGAACTGTTGAAGTTTTAGGAAGAAAAAGAACAGAGATTTGACTTGTGGGCATGTTCTTCTTTGGGCCCCATAACAAAATCCTTCAAGAAAGCAAGGAATATACCAGCTCTTTCCCACATTTCTGAAGCTATGTGGAGAGAAACATCAAATTTTAGTATGTCGATTAAGAAAGACGGTTGAGGACATTTTTTTGATATCATGGAATACACTTTAAATTCAGCATAAAAGCCAATTCTTATAATTATATATTTTCCATCGAAAGTTACTATGTTTCAGAAACACATGTGCTTGAATGTTCTTCCTGTGTAATAGGGTTGCTCTCTAGCAGCATCCTCCTTGTTTCCAAATGTGTATATATTTAGAAGATGAGATGGATATTACTTTTCCCCCATTCAGTCCCCCTCTCTGTGCAAGCCTTCTACTCCCTATTTCATTGGCATACTTCTTGGCTGTATGACTTCCCTTGGCCAATGGATGTAAGCAGACGTAACATATCCCACTTTTGAGAAGAAGCTTTCAGAGCTATTTTGTGATTGCATTTTCTTCTTTTCCTTTTACCACAGCCCAGTATTACAGATATGGGCTGCTTCTTCAGACTCTTCCAGGGTAAAGAGGAACAGGGTTCCTGCCTGAACCCTGCATCTGTGACCATGTTCTAATTCTTCTCATTCCTGATCAAGAAAAGTCAGTCAAGACACCAGAAAGATCACCTGGAAGATGAAAATCAATAAATCAAACATTCCCTAGACTGTCTGCTTAGATGGAACACTGCTTAATCACTTATACTTTCTCTTTCATTTTTAGTTTTCTTTACATTTAGGATTGATGAAATTGGGAAGGGAGCTAACGGTTATTGACCTTCCTTATGTCAGCACAGGATAGAGGTCAAGGCTATGGGCTATGGAGATAGGCTGTTTACATTTAAGTCCAAACTCCAGCACTAAATCGTTACGCAACACTTGGATATTTGATCGCCACTGTATAGGGCAGTTTCTTCATCTGTCAAATAGGGATAACACTATCTTTCAGAGGATTATCTTAAAGATTAGTATTAAATGAGTCAATATATGAAAGGTGCTTAGAATAGTTCCTGACATATAGTAAGCGCTTAGTGTTATATGTTAATTTTAAGTTATCTCTTAAAAGGCCCATGAGTTAGGTGTTAATGCAGTTTTACAACTGAGAAAACTGAAGCACAGAGCAGTTAAGCGATTTTCTCAAGGTCATTCAATCAGCATATTGTTAATTCCAGAATATAACAAGGCTGTCTTACAACATTTATCTCCATATTAAGTGGAATGGGCAGTAGGTGGCTTACCTAATGGAAGGGAGACTGGAGCATTGACTAGAGGTGGGACAAATTGTGCTAAAAGGAAATGTAGGAAAGCAGATATTTAAGGTGATGATTCAAATAAAAAATAAAGCAAATAGGGGGGAAAAAAGATAAGTGATCCAGGTAAGAGAACAACCTTCTTCCACTTAGTCCCAATAGTTTTTTTGTTTTTTGTTTTTAACAGGAAATGAGAGATGCATAAGGAATTATCCCAAACTTTCTCACATTATACTCCCAGTCTGGATCCTCCCACTAAATTTGTTGGAGCTACTACCCAATTTTCAAGTTGGGTCTAGAACATCTGACTTCCTCTTTTTACACTGGTCTATGAGGCTAATGAGACCCCTGTTTAATCTTTAACTTCTTGCATATTCATTGTATAGAGACTCAGTGAGTGCAGTGTCTTATCCCTGAGCCTCTCTAAGTGACCAGGCATCTCCAGGGATAATCCGGGCTGTGAAATGTGCCCAACCTGTACAGCTAGGCAGTAAAGAAAAATATCAAGTGAAGTCAACTCTAATGCTTTGAAAGTAAGATGGTTATTATCATAATAAGGAACACTGAGTCATAATTGGTTAGGGTATATGGCTGAAATGAAGGGAAGATTATTTAGATAAACATCCCATGTTTTATGTTAACTCATTGTCTTATACTTCCGGGGAAACCGTATTTTAGAGGGGGTTTAATTGTAAAACCCCACAGCTTGTGTACCTGCCAGCTGGCAGACTTTAAAGAGATTCAAAAAGGACTTGAGGAAACATTCTTTCTTTTTCTTGTTGACGTTCACTATTTTATACGTTGGACTTGTGTTAAGCTTCGAAGTTGCAACCAGAACTCTTTCTGGCACAGTCTTCCATGCAATTAAGTACTCAGTAGGTGAAATTTCATTAATGTGAGTAACTTCAAGGAAAGATTGTAGCTGGTGTATCTCAGTGTCCTCTCACTCTGGCACTGCACCCGGCATTTGTTCTGACAGCCATCTTACAATTTTCTCACTTGGGTTCTTGACAATGTTAAGAATTTTATTCATGTTCGTACTGAAAGATGGCTTACTTCTCGGCATTTTGTAATTATTTTACTTTACCTCCCTCACCCTGGGATCATTCGTGCTGTGTTCTCCTACGCTGCTCAAGCATATTGCAAACCCAGTATACTTCATGCTGGTGACCCTCCGAATTTAAGGAGCTGAGGGAAAATAGAAATAGGTGCCAAACATGATAGGTACAAACACATACCAGTAATCAAAGAAGTGCAAAGAAAAACAATCTGATGTATTTTTTCCTAATCTTTCTACTTGACAAATTTAAAATGGCTTATAGCAGATATTTTTTTGGCTGTGTGTAGTATACTGCAAACTCTTGTCATTAGGTATCCAAAAGTTAAAAAAAAGAAGTCCTTGATCCTGAATTCTGTATTTGAAATGTATGTGAAGGGAAAAATTAGATAAATTCACAACAATACATGCAACAGTATGTATATTACAACGTTTCTATTAGTAGCTTTTAATACAGATTCGCTTAAATAAATATGCTGTACTACAAAGCAGTAGCAGTCTGCCACTAAATACAGACAGAAGGGTAGGTAGATAAGTAAATGGAGAGGTGTACCACCTTCATGTTAAACTGCATTATACACATACACGTGCACACACAGCCACACAGACATACATATGCTAATTTGTCTGTAAAAAAATACACTCCATGTTAAAAGAGAAAAAAAGACAAATTTAAATTTTAAAATTTAAGTAAAATTAAGTAAAATTTAAATTTTACTATAAATTTAAGTAAAATTTAAGTAAAATTAATATGAGCAATACAAAGTATAAATTAGTGGTTATGATTTTAAAAGTTGGAAGAAAGGTTCAGAAAGTTTATCTCCTTTTTATCCTTCCTTGAATCAAAGCTATCATCAAATTATATATCTTCTAAAATGAAAAAAACCTGTGAGAAGATGGCCTTCAATACAATGAATAGCTGATCTTACCAATTGGATGAGGGGAGATACTGATGAATAATCACTACACATACTTTTGTATGTGAGAGAAGTACTGACCTGTGCCACTTTGCAAAGTAGTTATCCCTGGCTTTCCAGGTACAGACCTTTATTCTCATTTCAGTTATACTTTGTAACTTTGAAAAACTGCTGTCAAGAAAAGCTCTAAAATCCATTAGCAGGAAAATACAAACGGCAACCTGACCCAAGAATATTTGAACCTCACCTTTAGAATTATCTACAGCAGCATGTTCAGATTTAGGTAGCGGGGGGAGAGATATTAGGAAATCCCCCCCTCTGCCAGAACACACTGGCCTAGTGGTGTCCTCTTCTATCTCTTCTCCCTGCAGGTGCCCTGGCATGCGGTGATATCTAGGGAAGTGGCCAAACTGTTTACAGGCCTTGAGCAAAGAGTCAGTTTCAAATTATCCTATCAGTCTGAGGACAGTAGGAGAGAATTCAGCTTACCTTCCAAGTCCAGACTGACTGGGGAACTTGTGAGAGAGGGTTATTTTGTAAAACTGACTTCACCTATATTTCTGAGTTTCAAATTTGCTAGGGTCATCAGGGATTTTTGATGTGGCCAAAATGCCCTATAGTCTGTCCACTTTGTTAAACTTTTGAGCAGGGCAGTAATGCCAACTAAGATCTCTGAAGACCTTATGTTCCCTCTACTCTTCTAAATTCTTTGCATTTGTTAATTCATAAATCCTCACAACCACCTTACAAGAGGCTGGAGCCATTACGAGAGAGGAAAATGTTCCTATAGCTTTGTTACTTCTTTATAGAAAAAGCAGGATTTCAGTCTAAGCAGTTTAACCCTGGTGTCTGCACTCTCAAACAAATTTTATACTATCACATATTATAGTGATAATAATCAAGTATTATGTTGCCTTTTAGACTCATAGCTGCTAACATCTTAGATTCCCTAGCCTTATTTGCTTTTTATGTATAATGTGTATTCCTTTTGAACTGATCTTTATTAAAAAGTTTAACAATAAAATATTCAGAAGGTATAAACCGCCACTCTTGCACCCCATTGCATTCCTGTGGTGTAAACATTAATAAATATCTGCTGTTATGCTTATGTGCCATTCTTCAAGTTCATATACACATTGAGTCATTCATTTAAAAGTATTTGAATTATCTAGATATATATAATTGTGTTTTTGTTTTTTAAAAACTGGGATCACATTATACATATTACTCAATCACTTGTATTTTTCACTAAGATACACACAATATGTATACGCATGTGTATATAGTGCATTTCTTCACTGCCAAATAATCTGTCCTGGCATTTCTGTATTTATTATATCATCAGCTAATGATTTTCTCCTTCTAGATCTCCTATCTTCAGTTTATACTCTTTAAGCTCTTTAATTATGTTTTCTCTTTTTCATTCTTAATCTCCAACTTATTATGTGTTGATTATGTCTTCATTAACAAACCTTTCCACTGTTTTAGGTGCTTAAAATATAGAAAGGTATGTAGATGTGTACTTGTCTTCTTGGAACTTATATTCTTGTTGTCAGATAATATTTCCATTTGATCTTTCAGAATATTAATTCAGATTTTAGTGGTGGCATTCTATTTTTTAGTTTATTCAGTCTGTTCGTGTAAAAGTCATGTTTTCATTTTCCTTTTTTAATGCTGGCAAGCTTTTTGTACTGTAATTTTATGTCACTGGGAGTTTTTATCATAGTTTCCCTAAAACGTGTTTTTGTTTTTTCCATTCATTATAGTTCCATAGGAGCCAATAATTTTGTATTTTCAGCTGGATCTTCCTCCCTCAGGTTACTGATCCTCCTTCAGTGAGCTGATTTATATTATTTTTCTTTAATTAGAGTTTATTTTGTGTTCTTTTATTAGTTCTACAAGGCAGGCTTATGGGATCACTTGGATAATGACAAACCTGTAAAGGTAGATCTTCCCGGACTGGGGCACGAACATGTGTCCCCTGCATCGGCAGGCAGACTCCCAACCACTGCACCACCAGGGAAGCCCTATTAATTTTTATTAGAGTATAGTTGCTTTACAATGTTGTGTTAGTTTCTGCTGTGCACCACAGTGAATCAGTTATACATATATCCACTCTTTTTTAGATTTCCTTCCCATTTAGGTCACCACAAATCAAAACATGATCTCATTTCATTTAAAAATAAAATCCATTCATGCTTATCTGAAGTTCAACTGAGAATTAAATATTTGTGCACCCAAAAGAAAAATCTAGCACAGATTAGACATTAAAGAAATAAATTTTACGCCTGGAACTAACACAAAAGACAATGTTGTAAATCAACTACAATTTAAAAACTTTAAAAAAAGAAAGAAAATTTTTTCTGCCTTTGTGATTTCAAAAATAACATTTTCATACACACACACAAAGAAACAATCATGTATATAATAATTTTGTTACTGCTGCATTTGTGTTTGAGCCAGATGACAGCACTCAGTAAGAAAATATTTTTTAATTCTTGTATAAGTTTGTATCTTTTTTTTTTTTTAACATCTTTATTGGAGTATAATGGCTTTACAGTGTTTCTGCTGTATAACAAAGTGAGTTGTTCTTTTAATCCAGAGAGACGGGTGCAGGGTTAGTATTTCACGGACATAAGTTCACTATTTTCCCATAATTCCATCTTTTGCATCTTTCTTTATCCCATCCTGCTCTTTCTTCTCTGTACAAAAGAAACATGATCTGAGCTAGCAAAATAATTGGATATATTTTAACCACAGTGGTCTGAAATATATGATTTGATTGGATTAATAATTTTCATCTAATAGATCCACTGATTATGGTTTAGTATTTCCCCGCATGGTACATATATATAAGACTTTTACTTTAAAAATATATAAAAAAGCATCAGAGAACAAAGTCAGGCTTACTAGCTGATGGACAGGAGCCATATCTTCAATAACATAATTTGTGAAAGCGTATCTCTGCATATTTGTGAGAGGAGCCTTGCATGTGTACAGTTTAGGGGGAGATGCCAACCAATACTTCAATGTATTCTTTTCACATTAGCACAGATCACAGCCGGCAGAAATGTATTGGCTTTTTAGATTTATGTGTTTTGAGGTCCTCACATCGGTTAGATAATAAAATGGGAAGATATTAAAGAACCAGGTTGGGTTATAGAAACTGAAAGCAAAATGTCATTTCATGATGAATGAGAAAATTCAGCTGAGACTTCCTTCCTTTAGGGGTTTGTTCTAGTGAGAACAGAGCTCAACTAAATGGTATTTGTTGCTCAAAGGAATATTTTCATATACAGTAGGCAGCATCATTCTCCCTGCTAGTGTTGCTTGTGTCTTCAAAAGCCATTGTATTTTATGTTCTTAAATATTAAAATAAAATATGCTAAAATTTGCTCTAAATTTCATAGACCAAAGTCCTCTATTTTCTGCTTTTAATTTCTTTTTCTTGTGTGTGAAATGCAATCTATATGCCCTTTACTCAAAGAGGGAACTCCTTCTCTACATGAAATGAGTTTTACAGTTTTGTAGTTGAATCACATCAATTTTGAATAAACTCGATAATCTTATGGTTGTATATGAAATATATTCTATATTCCAGTGTGAGTTTGCTCTATTTCAAATACTGCTCTGTAATTTAATTTATAGTTTTAAGGGCCAGAAAGAAACAGTAGGCCTTTTAAAAATTAAAAATGTGAGCTAAGCAATATCATCTAGATAATGAAGTCTTATGCCACAGACAGTTAATATTTTGTTTCAAACCTGAGTGCCTATGCAAATCAAGGGAGGGAGTGTGGAGAAATGTACCAGATGTTTGGTTCATTCACTTTGTATGCATCTGGAGGAAATTGTTTTACATGTAGATATTTATTTAATATTTGCAAACAGTGGTAATTACAGGCTTGCTATGTAGTTCTTTGCTATGTCCAGTCCGTTTAAGTTATATTGCAAACAATTAACAATAACTGCTGGGATTTAAAATTTGCTGTGAAGTAAAATTAATATGTTATTACAAATGGTTATTACTTAATTTATATTCATATTTATATATTTTTTATTTTTATATATTTATTTCTTATTTTTGATTGGAGATCTGACAAGATGCAAAATTTAGCCGTTTCACTGTCAGAGAGTCTCAGCTACATGCAAATACACACACACACACACACACACACACACACACACGTCACAGCAAAAGAAACAAAACATTAAAAATAATATGAACATCTAAATTGTACTCCGCTTCCTTTATTTATTTTCACCTACTTTTGCCTGAGATTTTTGGTTATCTACCAAATGGAAAAGTATTTACTTCCTATACATGCTGTAAGAAATACAAACTATTTCACACACCATAAAATCCATTTGCAGCAAATGTTTTTCACACCCTCCTGAGAGGCTACCTGCCTTTATACATAGTAATTGAATTACACTCAACTTAACTAGTTTTATTGGGGCTGATGGGAGTGATCAGACTGGCCTAAAGTTACAAATGAACCATGAATCTTTCCTAACATTTTAACTTTTGATTTAAAAACTGTGCTCTATCGGTTCTATTAGTTTTCCTTCATTTTAGAAACCACGTAATCATTTGAGTTTACAACTGCAGCTGTTCCCAGCTGTGTCGTAGGAATGCATTAAATGAGAATGCAAAATATAAAAACGAAACTCATCTCATCCGGTGCTATCAAATAAACCAATAACAAAATGAAACCGTATCACTGTCAAAGGTGTGGAAAACAAAGACTTTCAGTGTGAATAGATTCAATCCAAATCTGGACTACCATAATTTCAATTATTTCACCTAAAGTGTGATAGATTATAGTACACAATACATGATCTGTTCTTGTTTGGGACCCCCAAACTTTACCTTTCTATTTAACAGGTATGCACAGTGACAGGTTTAACAGACATATATAGTATACCATTATATAACAATATGATATAACAAAATATTTTATAAATGACTAAATCCATTGGGGAAAATAATGAAGTAAGATTGTTTTTGAGATAACACACTAATTGGTTACCACTCAGCTATTTGTGATAAACAGTTCTCTACAAAAACCCAAGTGCGAGATGTATGTTTTAAATGTCTTAATGCTTGAGGGATCAACTAAGAATAGCAGAACTCTCGTAATGATTGAAAGGAATGGTAAATACCGTTTTGAGGTCTGGATAAATAGGTAAACATTGATTTGACATAAAGCCTTCCATTTAAAATTATGTGTAGTAGAAAATATATGTTTGGTGTAATATTTCTATGTTCAACTTAATTTGACATGCCTAAATTGTGAATCCCATATTTTCATTCATCATATTACATAGTTAACAAAATATGTGATGTGGTTCTATTAGAAATCAGTTTGACAAAAGTAATAAGAAAGCAATGCTTGCTAGCATGCAATTTTCATATACATAATGCGATTTTAAAGTCTAGTTTTAAGTGTGAAAACTAAAATTTTCTCATATATATAATCATGGCTATTAATGTATTCATCAGTTCAAAAATGTAACTGAGCTAGCTCTTGTGTATAAATGTGTGTTCAGAAAAAAAAGATGAAGAGAGAATTAGCACTTATTGATTTCCCACTATTGCCAGACCCTAAGGTTATAAACTAAATGTGTTCTTTACAAATAGTACCTCCAATTCTTAAAAGAAACATAAAATAGATATTATTTTAGTCCCTTAAATAAAATTGTTGAAGAAATTGAAGCTCCTTTATCCAGTAAGTCAGTCAACGTTTAGTGAGCATCTGCTATACACCAAGTAATATTCTTGGTACTGACAATCCTTGTTTCACGAGTAAGCAAGCATGAATTTGTTCTTCACAAGTGCAGTCTAGGTTTCTTACAGCCCTACTGTCACTTCCACTGGTTTTCAAGCCAGCTAAGGGGACTCATCCCCTTGGTGTCAAACCCACAGGGCTAGGGTGCCCCGTATGTGGATGGAATAGCTAGTGTAATCCCCTTCCTCTTCTGTGTCCCTTCCCAGGGGCACAGGTCCCTACCTGATCACTTCTTTTCCCTTCCTACGTGTGGATCTTTCTTACAGGCTTGTTTGTAGAAGAGTCTTTCTGCCAGTCTTCAGTTTGTTTTCAGTGAGAATTGCTCTACATGTAGGTGTAATTTTGATGTGCTTGTTGGGGGAGGTGAGCTCTGTATCCTCCTACTCCGCCATCTTGATCTTCCCTCCAATACCACTTTTCTGACTGAGGTTGAGTGTTTCATGTTGAATTTTTAGCTCGTGTCACATTTCTCATAGTTCCTTTTAAAATACACACCGTAATGAGAGCATTTGCCAATTTTGCGTTCCTCTGTATCTAAATACACTTCCCAGTGTGGGGCAGTTATCCACCATCTGAGTGATCATGGGAGGTGAAATCCACATCCCCAGCCAGAAGTCAAACTCACTGACTTTCTAACCTAAAATCACTGCCACCTCTGGAAATTAGGACAGAGTTAAATTAGCTGAGTTCCCAGAGACTTTGAAGTGAGGGTTAGTGATTTGGTCAGACTTTTACTTTTAGCATAGAGTGGGTTCACTATCCTAAAATACCTCCATCAGAATCTAGAAAAGGTACTTTTTGTCAGACTACCTCACCTCTCTGTAGTGGTAGTTGAAAAATTTGTGCTCATCGACCCACAATATGTATCATGTTCAAACTTAAAACTAACAATATGCATACAAAATATTTGGCTAATTGTATATAGTGTGGAACAGAGAAAGTATAATAAACAGAGACGAGATAAAAGCCAAACTCTTTATTGACAACTGAGCTAACAAAGCAGTAGTATTGCTTACTGTTTATTGTAAATCCTGGATTCTGAGCACGGCCTAAAAGACTCGAAATACTCTCTCTATTTAACTACAGGCCCTCAAATCCTCCTAGACAAACTGAAGGAATTCCCTAAGTTCAGTCTAATTGACTGGCCCTCTCAGAGAGCATCAGGAATATCTCATGTCATGCATAGAGCGGACCCTTTTCAGCTCGATTCTTGAGTCACCACCACCACGCCAGGCCCCATCGTACGGTGGTTCATGGAAGCTGCCCACCATTATACTCTTAATGTGCTCCTCTCAGGAGGTAGGCTTACTTTATGGTATCTCCTTCTTCACATACCCTTGAAATATGGCCTTTAGCTGAATAGCTATCTCTGGAAGGAACTGGGGAAAGGTGATATTTCTCAGTATGTCATTAAGCTTTCCTTTTTCAAAAAAGAAACACATGAAATATTTTACATAGCATATTTTGGTTTTCTGAACCAGCCTACCAAGAACTGGTATATTTTGCTCCTTTACAGAATCAGAAATAAATAAATAAACAAACAAACAACCCCTCTTTTCATTTCCATTACCTAGACCTTCTAAATCTGGAATTCTGGTCTTCTGGGGAATAATTCGGTTTTTTTGAAAGCAGTATAGGTGATGACTATTAGGTTTTTGAATCCCTCATGAACATTAACAATCCCATTTAATTTCTTGCCTGATGGGTGGAAATGTTTTTTTTTTTTTTTTCCTATGCAAAATGTCTCAAAGCCTCAGAGTGCAGAGTTCTTCCTTCCTCCGTCCATAATGTTGCCTCATGTATCAACTGCAAGATTCATCTGATGTTCATGCTTAAAGTCTTAAGAGATATTAAAAATCTCTCTGACCTACGCAGAATGTCATTTGTACTGTTCCTGCTTCAACTATAGACAAAATATAAGATCAAGTTGTATATGATATAATAATCAATTTGAGGAGGGAATGGAATTCAAGAAAATACATATGGACAAATTAGAGAGTAAAACACAGATAGGTAGAGATACATGGATAAAGATACACAGAGATTGTTCATAATCAGGAAAGATTATTAGAATTGATTTTCAACTGCTAGCCTCCAGGACTGTGAGACAAAAAAATATCTGTTGTTTTCAGCCACCCTAGGAAATGGGTATGTCTTATGTAAGTACAAATAGTAATAAATAAAATAAGTGGGCTATTTCAATAAAAATAGAAATTTACAAATTCATTTTCAAAGGAAGAAAATGTATTTTTAGTGTTTTAATTCACATAAGTGTTAACTATTTTAAACATATTAGGACAATAAGTAACAGAGACCTCTGTATATTCTGTGTGAGCTTGTTAAATGTAACTTTGAATTACTGTAAATAAGCTCAATATGACAATATTAGAGAAATAATATAAAATTTTTGTAACATTGAAAAGAATATTTATAGATACATTGATCAAGGTAATAGAAAATATCTTAGAGATTGAAATGACTTACCTGAATAGAACTGTGTACGATATATAAACTTTGGTTTCCCTAAGTTACACAGGTTTGGGATATTTTTATTTCATTTGTTCATATTTTAAAGTGTTGGGAAGGGACTTACCTTGTATCTTTACTACAATTCCATTAATATAACTGTAAAAAAAATTACAAAAAGTTACTCCATAAGAGTTCTAAGAAAAGGCTCATTTGGTGTTCATCAGGGCACCATAGTTTTAATGAAATAACTAAGTAAATGATAAAGGAATGTGAAACAAAGCTGAAGAGAGACAAAATCTTCAGATTTTAAAATGTAGCTTAGTGTATAATAGGATTTATGAAAGAAAACAATCTCTACTATCATAAACACACTCTTTCTGATAAAATTAATGAATCAGGCAAAAAAAAAGTGTATAAGATCTTCTAGATCTTCTAGAGAGGAAAAGATGAGGCATTCTAGATGCATGGAAACAAATGTCAGAGACTACAGCATTCTAACTTCTGAGCCAGAAATGCTGTTGACACTTGAATCTTGTATTCCAGTAAAGCTCTCAATTATATGCTAATGCAGTTCAAGATAATTTTAGGCAAAGGAGATCTTAATTAATTTTCTGATCATGCATTCTGATGTAACTACACTTTTTTTTTCTTTTAAACATTTATTGGAGTATAATTTCTTTACAATGGTATGTTAGTTTCTGCTTTATAACAAAGTGAATCAGTTATACATATGTCCCCATATCTCTTCCCTCTTGCATCTCCTTCCCTCGCACCGAGCTGATCTCCCTGTGCTATGCAGCTGCTTCCCACTAGCTATCTGTTTTACATTTGGTAGTGTATATATGTCCATGCCACTCTCTCACTTTGTCCCAGCATACCCTTCCCCCTCCCTATATCCTCAAGTCCATTCTCTAGTAGGTCTACGTCTCTATTCCCATCTTGCCCCTAGGTTCTTCATGACCATTTTTTTTAGATTCCATATATATGTGTTAGCATACGGTGTTTGTTTATCTCTTTCTGACTTACTTCACTCTGTGTGACAGGCTAGGTCCATCCACCTCACTACAAATAACTCAATTTTGTTTCTTTTTATGGCTGAGTAATATTCCATTGTATATATGTGCCACATCTTCCTTATCCATTCATCTGTTGATGGACACTTAGGTTGCTTCCATGTCCTGGCTATTGTAAATAAAGCTGCAATGAACACTGTGTTATGTGACTCTTTTTGAATTATGGTTTTCTCAGGGTATATACCCAGTAGTGGGATTGCTGGGTCGTATGGTAGTTCTATTTTTAGATTTTTAAGGAATATCCATACTGTTCTCCATAGTGGCTGTATCATTTACATTCCCACCAACAGCGCAAGAGGGTTCCCTTTTCTCCACACCCACTCCAGCATTTATTGTTTGTAGATTTTTTTGATGATGGCCATTCTGACCGGTGTGAGATGATATCGCGTTGTAGTTTTGATTTGCATTTCTCTAATGATTAATGATGTTGAGCATTCTTTCATGTGTTTGTTGGCAATCTGTATATCTTCTTTGGAGAAATGTCTATTTAGGTCTTCTGCCCATTTTTGGATTGAGTTGTTTGTTTTTGTGATATTGAGCTGCATGAGCTTCTTGTAAATTTTGGAGATTAATCATTTGTCAGTTGCTTTATTTGCAAATATATTCTCCCATTCTGAGAATTGTCTTTTCGTCTTGTTTATGGTTTCTTTTGCTGTGCAAAAGCTTTTAAGTTTCATTAGGTCCCATTTGTTTTTGTTTTTATTTCCATTTCTCTAGGAGGTGGGTCAAAAAGGATCTTGGTGTGATTTATGTCATACAGTGTTCTGCCTATGTTTTCCTGTAAGAGTTTGATAGTGTCCGGCCTTACATTTAGGTCTCTAATCCATTTTGAGTTTATTTTTGTTGTGGTGTTAGGGAGTGTTCTTTTACATGTAGCTGTCCAGTTTTTCCAGCACCACTTATTGAAGAGGCTGTCTTTTCTCCACTGTATATTCTTGCCTCCTTTATCAAAGATAAGGTGACCATATGTGCGTGGGTTTGTCTTTGGGCTTTCTATCCTGTTCCATTGATCTATATTTCTGTTTTTGTGCCAGTACCATACTGTCTTGATTACTGTAGCTTTGTAGTATAGTCTGAAGTCAAGGAGCCTGATTCCTACAGCTCTGTTTTTCTTTCTCAAGATTGCTTTGTCTATTCGGGGTCTTTTGTGTTTCCATACAAATTGTGAAATTTTTTGTTCTAGTTCTGTGAAAAATGCCAGTGGTAGTTTAATAGAGATTGCATTGAATCTGTAGATTGCTTTCTGTAGTATAGTCATTTTGACAATGTTGATTCTTCCAATGCAAGAACATGGTATATCTCTCCATCTGTTTGTATCATCTTTAATTTCTTTCATCAGTGTCTTATAATTTTCTGCATACAGGTCTTTTGTCTCCTTAGGTAGGTTTATTCCTAGATATCTTATTCTTTTTGTTGCAATGGTAAATGGGAGTGTTTTCTTAATTTCACTTTCAGATTTTTCATCATGTAACTACACTTTACATTTGTAAAATTACTTTAGCAAAAGAAACAAACAAAAAAAAAACGCAAGAAGGAGAAAGATATGGATTTCAAGAAAAAAATAGAACTAACCTAAAATGAAATAATAAGAATCTGTAGAGTGAAGCTGTACATTTGACCCAAAAAGCAATCTATCAAAATTAGAATAGCAATGGTTAGATTTCTAAAGCAAGAAAATCTATACATACACAAAGGTGAATTCTAATGCAGAGATATTTGGTTAAAGACTAAAAAAATTTTCATGATAAGATTAAAAATACTTGAAAATAGTTATTACAACCCAAGAGAATATCTGTAAAAAATAAAAAATCACAATCCAAAAATTTGACATGATTTTGAAAATTTCATAAATTATATGAATAAAATCAATTTGATTTTAATGTTTGAACCATTCTCAAACATTACAGATTAGGCTCATTGAAATTAATATAATATTATTGTCTATTTTTCAGTGAATAATAGTTTCATGATAATAACATCAATTTAAAGTGCATCTAAAAGTTACCAAGGTAATAAGAATATTACTGGCCTTGGTAATCTCCTGGGATGGGGGAGAAAATGATTTAGAGTTCTGACATGCCAAGGTAGCCATGACTTATTTAGAATCAGGATCCCTAAGATAAATGAAGCATAGAGAAGTAACCTTCATACACGGCACTGCTTCTCTCCTTGAGTCCTTTGCACATGTATACATGCCGCAGGGTAGGAGGATAAAAAAGCATGAGGAAAGCTTTGGCTGAGCACAGTTTTGGTAGTCTCATGTTTCTAGAGATACAAATATTTGAGTTCAGGACCTCCCAAGTATGTAGAGCTCTTGTCAACATTCCAGACCCTCATCTGGTACAACTGAAAAGATATAGCTAAAGATTAAGAGCAAATCAGAAAAAGGCCTGGACACATAGCTATGGTTCAATTTCTGATTGAATTTAAGGTAATGTGCATTAAATTTACTGACAGTCATAAACTGAAATGAATTATTTCCATTTGTGGATAAGATTACCTAGAAATTTAAAAATTTTACAAACAACTTATTTGGTATTTAGTGAAAAAGTCACCATGCATACAAACAGAATTGACAGAAACAAAAAATAGCGAGAGATCTACAGGTTATTCACATCTAGTTTATAAAAATACAAACTTAAACTGCAATTATATTCAGCAAAATAGGTGACTCCAGAGAACTAGAATTCCAGAGAAATGGGTATCTGTAATAAAAATACAATGGTAATTCTAGAGCTGAACAATAAAATAATTGTAATTAAGAGCTCAGTAGATGAGTTTAGCACTAAAGGAAGAACAGAGCACTAAAGAAAGGACAGAGCTAAGGAGGTAAATAGTAAACTGGATAATATAGGTCAGTAGAAAACACCTAATCTGGAGCACAGAGAGTCATACAAATAGAAGATACAGAAAATAGAACAACAGACATAGGTGATAGTTGAAAAATTTTAACCTAAGTATAATCAGAGTTCTAAAAGCTATAGAGACAATGGGACATGGAGCCAAAATCAGAAAAAAACTAAGAACTCCAATAATGTAAAGTAAGCAAAGAAAACCTACCTAAGTGCTTTATAGTCAGTGACTGTGTGTCATAGTTTATCATAGTTTGCATAAATAATCTAGGTTATGTATTTTTTTTCTGGTGTGATATTTCATACTATCCTTTTTTCCCTCCTAGAAGTTTCCAAGTTTTGAAAATATATTTACAGTTAAATGAGTAATAGTCAACCTGATTAGGGACAATAAAGCTCACTGTTGACTTCTCAAAAGAGACAAAAAGAGCCAAAAGAAAATAGAATGTTACCTTTGAAGATCTGAAAGAAAATAACTGCTAACCCTGAAATTCAAACCCAGTAAATACTTGTTTCAAAAATGAGGACAAAGCAAACATATTTTCAGATAGTCAAAAACTGAGAGAATCTGCCACCAAAGTGGCTTTTGTGCAGGAATAGACAGATTAATGCAAGATTATAGGAAATCCATAAAAAGAGTTACAAATATGTGGCCTTGATTTACGATTGAGGTGAGACTTCAGTGCAGTGAAGAAAAAGAAAATTGAATGATATTGGAGGAATTGAATATCCTCCTGAAAAAAAATCTTAGATCATAAAACTAAAAATTCTACATTCTAGATGCTTTAAAGATCTAAAAACAAAACAAAAAACACCAAAAACTGTCTAGAAGATAAGAAATGCAGAAGAACAACTTCTTGACCTTGTGATAGGCCAAAGATTTCTTAAAGAACACATAAAGACCATTAACCATAAAAAATATGATAGAAAGAACTACATTAAATAGTTCTGTTCATTAAAAGACAACATCATTAAAAGTTTTAATGGCAAGTGAAATATGGACAAAGTGTACAATATATGTAGATAACAAATTACGTACATTTTCAGTATATTAAGAACTCTTATAATCAATAAGAAAAAGACAGTTGAAACAGTAAAAACATGGTCAAAGCTGATGAACAAGGGTCCCATACAAAAGGAAGTGCAATTAATTAAAAAGCATTTGAAAAGATGCTTAATCTCATACTCAAAAATTAAATTTAAACCTCTATCGCTATAGGCAAAAGAGAATGGCTAAAGTGAAGAAAAGACACATGGCTAGAATAAAGGCTGGAATTACCTAGTTTGGGCCTGGGTGTGGAGAAAATGGGGCTCCCGTATGTGGCTGCATTGCTGCTGGTGTTTGGAAAACTGGTTGGCAGTATACACTAAGCTGAACTTACACATACCTTGTGACCCATGTAGAACTAGTTAATA
Organism: Phocoena phocoena; assembly: GCF_963924675.1. Classification (NCBI taxonomy): domain Eukaryota; kingdom Metazoa; phylum Chordata; class Mammalia; order Artiodactyla; family Phocoenidae; genus Phocoena; species Phocoena phocoena. The sequence goes on from NC_089227.1 coordinate 80,415,574, forward strand.
GAGACAGAGTGCTGTTTACATTTGGAGGTAAGGAGAGTTCAGAGGAAGAATGAGAGTAGATTCTGGGTGCTAATGATGTTCTTATTCCTGATCTGGGAGTGGTTATGTAGGTCTACTCCTTTTGATAAAATCCATGAAGCTGTATAATTATGATTTTGTACTTTCTGGCATTATGTCATACTTCAAAGGAATTTGCTTATAAAAACCAAATGACAAACTAGAAAATATATTTTCAACGTATATTGAAGAAAGTGGTTAACACCTATGTTAGTGTTCTAGGGCTGTCAAAAAAAAAAAAAAATACCATAGACTGTGTGGCTCAAACAGCAGAAATTATTTTCTAAGAATTCTGGAGAGTGGAAATCCAAAAATCAGGGTGTTTTCAGGATTAGTTTCATCTGAGGCCTCTCTCTTTGGCTTGTAGATGGCTGTCTTCTCCCTGTTTTTACCTTTGTTCACATCTGTGTCCCAATCTCCTCTTCTTAAAAGCCAGTCATATTGGATTAAGGCCTACATTAATGGCTTCATTTTAACATTAACCATCCTTTTAAAAGACCTTATTTCCAAATATAGTCATATTCAGAGGTGCCAGGGATTAGAACTTCAACATGTAAATTGTGTGTATGGGGGGCACAATTCTCTTCATAAAAACATCATTAATGCAAATTAGAATGAGATGACATAAAGCTGTTAACTGATATAAAAGTGGGCAACTGGGAGAAATATGCCTTTCACAAAATTCAAAAAAACACAAATTGCTGGTAACATAATGATAATTTTAGTTACAATTTCAAAAGAATGCATACTTAAAGTAGTTATATTATTCCTTTCTTTTAGGGTAAAATGAGAGGAACAAAGAGAAGGAACAGGAGGAGAAAGAACAGGAGAGAGGGAGAAGGGGAGGAAGAAGAGTGAGAAAAATAATTAATGAGAGTGAAATGAATAAGGCCATTCCTTTGCGCACATAAAATGGTACATTTATTTTAGAGTGTAAATTGACAATATTGGAGTGTTTGTGTGTATTCTCACACATATATAGTGTTTGCATATATAAATATACACACATAGATTTTAAAAGAAATATGAAGGCATTATAAGATGTATATGTACATGTAGACACATGTATGTGTGTGTCCATATATACATACATATGCATATATGTAGTATAGGATAATGCACAGAATTATATTAAAATCTTAAGATATATAAATGTCCATTGCTGTACAATTTATATTTTTTAAAAATGGCATTCTGAATATTTCCATCTCTGTATTTTTACTCATAATTTTCAATAGTAATTATATATTACTCTTATAATAGGAAACAAAAATAATCTTCCAAAACATTAACCTCTCATTCCTTTTGAGATTAACACATGATTTTCAACCATGACAGGGATTTAGGAAAAGAATTTACATGCTGATTGAAGTGAAATACCATGGATTTCTTGAGGGGAAAACACTAAGGGAGTCTACGAGAGCTTTAAAATTCCCATCAGTATATTGCTGGTTTTGATAGCTGTAGGTCTATATTCTTAATAGAAGTACCACCACGCAGCTGTGGAGCAAATGAGAAGCAGGCTGCCTGGGAAGTTGAGAAGGAAAGCCCCAAGGAATAAAACTCTCATGTGTTAGCGTTGGACCTTTGGGGCAGTAAAGAAATCATAAATCAGTCTCACCAGAGGACCATAGAAGATGTGAAAAATAATATATCTATGATCAGTTCTTGGTGGAAAGTAATGAATAAAATTAAAATTGTTTCTAAGGAAAAGGAGACAAACAGAAGATGGGTGTCTACATAGATCTGTATAATATATACAGGCATTATGTACAGATACAGACATTTTTTATAATTGTTTTTACCTGAACAATACAAAAATACGTAATGTAAAATATACCTTTACCACCAAGGACCCCGAATTAACTAATGTAGATAATTTAGTGAATATATTTCTAATGATATTTCTAATCATTGTATAACAAAATATCAAAAAATCATCATAATAATAACCAACATTTTAGCACTTCCTATGTGCCTGGCACTGTGAAAAGTATTTTACATATATTATCTCCTGATATTTTAGTAACAACCCTATGAGATAAATACTTCTGTTTTCTCGATGTTATAGATGAATTAATTAAACCATGGAGAAGTTAAATAAGTTTCCCTATATTACACAGCTATACACTGCCTGTATGAAGATTTGAACCCAGGCATTCCCAGTTGACCCGTTCTTAACCATTAGAATAGGTGGTTTGTTAATTTATTCAGTAAACTAATGCTGAACAGTATTATGAAGACTTCAGTAAGAAGTGAAAATGTAATAAAGACCTGTAAGAATTGAGGAAGTAAAACAAGCTGTTGTAATGGGAAAGAGTATTCCAGGCAGAGAGAATAGCAAGTGTTAGAGACCTGAGGAAGGACTGGCAAGGTGGTCAGTTAGTAACTTTGCAAAAAAGAAAGTGCTGAGCCAAGTGGTTTCACTAGTGAATTTTACCAAACATTTGAGGAAGGAATTATGCCAATTTTACATTCTCTTCCACCAGAAATTGTAACTCATTTCATGAGGCCAGTATTACTGTAATACCAAAATGAGGTAGAGAAATTATAAGAAAGGAAAATTAAAAACAAATATCTGTCCTGAACATAGATGCAAGAATCATCAACAAAATATTAAATCCAGCAATTTATGAAAAGAATTATACACCATGACCAAATGGGATTCATTATAGTTATACAAGTCTGGTTCAGCATTTGAAAATTAATCAGTAAAACCCCCACTATCAGTAGGCTAAATAAGAAAAATTATTTGATCATCAGTAGATGCTGAATAAGTATTTGATCAAATCCAACACTAATTCATGACTAAAAACTCTGAGCACTAGGGATAGAGGGGGACTTTCTAAACGTGAAAAAGGACACATACAAAAACCTGCAGCAGCGTCATGTTTAATTGTTAAAGACTGAATGAATGCTTTCTCCCTAGGATTGGGAACAAAATAATAATGTCTGTTCTCACCATACTTAGTCAACATAGTGCTAGAAATTCTAGCCAGCACAAAAAGGCAAGGGAAGAAAAAGCATAAAAGACATAGAAATTGCAAAGAAATATAAATCTTTTGTTATTTGCAGAAGATATGATAGCTACATAGAAAACTCTGAGTAGTATACAAAAGAATTCCTGTAACTAATAAGTCAGTTCAGCAAGGTCTCAGGGTACACAATTAACACAAACAAAATCAGTCTCATTTCTACATACTAACAATAAATATGTGGATACCAAAATTAAGAACAAAATATCATTTCTAATTGATTCAATGAAAATTGAAGTACTTGCGTAATCTCACAAAACATGTATAGGATCTCTATGTGGAATGTTACAAAGTCTTGATGACAGAAATCAAAGAAAACATAAATGGAGTGAAATATTATGTTCATGGATTGGAAGATCCAACATAGTAAACTGTTCTCTCCAAATTGATCTATAGGTTTAAGGCAATTCCTATCAAAATTTCAGCAAGTTCTTTGTAGACATATTAAGCATATCCTAAAAATAACATGAAAAGAACAAGAACTTAGTGTAGATATAACAATTTTGAATAAGAATAATAGAGTGAGATTAGTCACTCTTCCCATTTTAAGGAATGCTACATAGAGTAATCAAGGCATTTTGGTGTGGAAGAGGGACAGATTGGTCAATGGAATAGATCGATGGAACAAGATTGAAAATCCAGAAATAGTTCCACACAGATATGCAATAATGAGTTTTGACAAAGATGAAAAAGCAATCCAGTGGAGGAACGATGGCACTTTCAGTGAAGAATGCTGGAACAATTGGCCATCTGTAGACCGAAAAAAAAAGAAAAAAAAGTAAGAAAAGAGGGCTTCCCTGGTGGCACAGTGCTTGAGAGTCCGCCTGCCGATGCAGGGGACCTGGGTTTGTTTCCCGGTCCGGGAAGATCCCACATGCCGCGGAGCCGCTGGGCCCGTGAGCCATGGCCGCTGAGCCTGCGCGTCCGGAGCCTGTGCTCCGCAACGGGAGAGGGCACAACAGTGAGAGGCCCGCGTACCGCAAAAAAAAAAAAAAAAAGAAAGAACTCCCTATTTTCGCAAAATGGGGTGTACAAGGCAGGTTCTTTTATTTGTTTTAATACATCACCTAATGTGGCCCAGAGCCACTCAAGAAGGCAGATACTTAAAGGAAACTGAAATGAAAGTGGGGTTAGGGTAAATATTTTCTGAAAATTTCGAGATGAAAACCTGGACACTCAAGAAATTGTTATTCTTGGTAAAGTTTTCACTTGCGTATCTTTCATTTAACCCTGTACTCTGACATCCTCCTTCCGTAACCTTCCTTTTCTGCTACACCTCTACCTCCCCATCCTTCCTAGGCTGCTCCTACCTTATGCTGTTTCTCCTAACTTTGGTTCAGTAAGTCCTGCTCCTCATGGATGTGTGCGCTCTCAACAGTTTTCCAAATACTTCTCATATAACCACTTACATTTCACAAAGGTTGTAGGATCAGGGATACTGTTTATTTCCAATTCTTTTCAATAATTTTGTGTTTTGTAGAAATTCACATTATAATGCTGGTAAAAGAGAATGGAACACAATAATCCATGTGTTTCAAAGAAGCACTCCTGAATTCCTCTGTTTTATGACTTATTAGTACATTCGGTCTCTGGCAAAGTCAAGATCATTAGGAAGGAAATTTTAAATAATTTTTATATTTGAAGAATGTCGGGACTTCCATGGTGGCACAGTGGTTAAGAATCCACCTGCCAATGCAGGGGACATGGATTCAAGCCCTGGTCTGGGAAGATCCCACATGCCGCAGAGCAACTAAGCCTGTGCACCACAATTATTGAGCCTGCGCTCTAGAGCCCACGAGCCACAACTACTGAGCCCATGTGCTGTAACTACTGAAGCCCATGCGCCTAAAGCCCATGCTCTGCAACAAGAGAAGCCACTGCAATAAGAAGCCTGCGCATCTCAACGAAGAGTAGACCCTGCTCGCTGCAGTAGAGAAAGCCCGTGCGCAGCAACGAAGACCCAACACAGCCAAAAATAAATAAAAGAAAGAAAGAAAAAGAAAAGAATGTATAGTCTCTTTATGTAATAGCTGTTATAACTTCACCAATAAACAGAATTAAGTGTCCTTTTCATGCCAAATACCATATTAGGTGTTACTGGGAACTTCTAAAAGAGTCACTAAAACTTTAAATAACTTTCTGGAGATGAAAACAGAAAAATATTTTAACCTAAACAAACTGAAAAATAATTGGAAGAAGTTAATGTTAACAAAATGGTTATTGACGTAGGATTCTGGTGAGTTCAGTGAATAAACTTAAAATATATTGAAAAAATAAAATATGAATGTATTTGTTCACCACAAAATAAATATTAATATTTGAAGTACACACTAAAGAAAGTATGAATTCTAAAGATTTAAGCCAAGTTTGTTAAAAAAACAGACTTTCTTTCAAGCTCTTGTAATTGTGTCTCGTGTCAAGAGTCTACACCGTTGATATATTCACGTAGAATGACTTGTGATGATCATGTACAAATCCCAACCTCATCAATCCATATTTCAACTTCTTTCCCTCTGAATTTTCCTTCTTATTTTGTTGAGAAGGTCAGAACCTCAGCTCACCGTTAAATCCCTGATAGCCATTGTGGAGTACTGATGTCAAGCTTAAAAACATTTTTTCTAGCTTTAGCCTTTGCTTATTGGTAGAGCCCCCAGGAAGCTGTGCTGGAAGATTTTAAATTGTCCTTGGGCCTGTCATACAATTTATCTTCCAGAAGCCAGGTTGGAATGGTTCTTTCCTTTCACTCGCTTTCTTTTATCTTTATTATTTTCCCTAAGTTTTCTTCTCTTTATGTAGAGGAACATGCAAATCACCTTCAGTGGCAAAGACCCTTTTTATTGATCAGACTTTTAATTTGGCTCTACTAACGAATGTGAGATCTCTCTCCCTCCTCAGATCACCCACTCTTCCTTTAAACTGCTTTATAAAGAATGAAAAATAGAGTATTCTCCATGGAATTCATTTATTTTTTCCTAGATTTCTGCAATATATCAGTGTATAACCTAGGAAAGATAATTTTGTACCAACACCGCTGTTGAATCATTTTTGGAAAGTTGAGACATAGTGAAGTTTCCAATTCATTGTGTTTACTTCAGCGAAGGTAGATACACTTGAGTTTGTGATAGTCTTTTCATAAAAGATATTGTCTAGGGTTCAGCAAAATAGATGAGTTATCCAAATTGTTATAAATACATATACGCGCAGAAACATTAACTTACGTAAAAGTGGTGTACTGTCTACTACTAAAATGCAAATATGTGAAATTTAATGTTAATAAGTTTAATAATTTTTAAAAGAGTATAAAAGTTTTATTGGATTAGTCTCCATACACTTAGTTTTTAAATTACAAGACTGTATTTTGCAACTTTGAATATGAAAATGGAAGTGCTTCATAGAAATTTTAATGGTCCATGGACTTTTACTTTACTTCCTCTGTTTAACATCTCATATTGTCCTAAGCTAGGGATACCTTTTTTTCTTCATCCTAGCAGCCTCAGACTTCTCTTCAGCAAATCTTTTGTACTAGATGCCTTCCACATTAGGCAGAAATTGCTGCTGACCATCTTCTCTTAAAATATAACTTTTTTAGAGCCTTATATTTGGTATCTTTTTTCCATTTAGAAGGTTCTAAATTTTTTCTTTGAATTTTTAAGCAGTCACAAACTTAGAAAAACAAGGAGACAGAGTACAGAAAAATTATTGCTGAACTGTTTGACAGTAAGTTGTTAATCTTGTGCCCTGGATACTTTAGTGTGTATGTTCATAAGGCGATCCTCCTACATAACCACAGTACGACTGATATAATAAGGGAATTTACGTTGATATATTACTATCATCTAATCTTTAGAGCCCATTCCATCCTACCAGTGGCCTCAGCAATGGTCTTCATAGAGAAAGTATCCACTTCCGAATCACATATTGAATTAGGTGTCATTTCCTTCATTCTGGAGCAGTTTCTCAGCCTTTCCTTGACTTTTAGGAGCTTAATACTTTTGAAAATTGCAGGCTAATTATTTTAAAGAATGTGTCTAAATGTGAATTTGTTTGCTATTCCCTATGATTAGATTCAGGCTACACTTTTTGAAAAGAATGTCACAGAAGTGTGCTGCGTGATCTTTGCATCTTATCAAGTAGCACAAAATTTCCATTTGTGCCGTTATTGATGATACACTTTGACCATTTGATTCATGTTTTGTCTGCCAGACTTCCACACTGAAAAGTTATTTTTTGCTTTTTTGTAAATGTGTTTTAGAGAGAGGCACTTTGAAAACATATAAATATTGTTACTCATCAAATTTTAATTTATTTACTCATACCTGTATGATGGGTGACAAAAACATCCAGATTTGCCCAGGATTGAGGGGTTTCTCAGCACTTTGGACTTTCAGATGTGCGACTGGTACAGTATTAGGTATATGTACAAGAATATATCTTTATGTTGGCAAATGTTTCCATTTAATTGAGTAAATACATAAAAATGAAATAGCTGGGAATTATGGCAAGTATATGTTTAATATTTTAGGAGACTTCCAAATATTTTTCCAAAGTAGTTGTACCATTTTAACTTCCTACCATCAATGTATTATAGCTCTAGCAGCATCACATCCACTTCAAATTATTCATTTTTCCAAAAGTATCTGTAGTAATTTTGATAGTTATTGTCTTAAATCCATAAGATGATTGATTTTCCCTCAAATATAACAAGCTTTATTGTATTAGTGTTCTTTAATTTGAGTCAGCAATACTTTGTAATTTGCAGTGTATAGATATTACATGGCTTTTGTGAATCTATTCCTGAGTATTTTATTTATTTATTTTTATATTGAGTGAAATGTAAAAATTTTATTTTTCAGGTTTTCTCTGCTAGTTTAAAAAGCATATACTTCCTTTTTTACAAACAGAATATAGCTACAGTAACTGTTTTAACATCTTTTTTATTAGCTATATAATCTGTATCATAGCTGGGTCAGTTGTTTGGTTTTTTTTCTTATTATAATCATGTCATATTGTCTGCTTCTTTGTCTGCCTAATTATTTTTAACAGGATGCCAGACAATGTGGATTTATGGGTGCTGGATATTTCTGCATGCTATAAATATTCTTGAGTTGTTCTGGGATGCTGTTAATTTACTTGGAAAGAACGTGATACATCTAGGTCCTGCTTCTAAGCTTTTAAGATGGGACCAGTACATTATTTTGTCTATGAGTTGTTTGCCCTCACATCTGAGACAAAACTCTTCTGAGTACTTTAGCCGATGTCCCATGAAATAGGAAGTTTTCTAATCTGACTGTGGTGAACGGACACTATTCTTGGTAGTTTGTGAGCTGGATTTTTTTTTCCCATTTAATCCTTTGAGATCACTCTAATTCTGTTATCTGAAAATGTCTTTACTTCATTCTTGAAAAATATTATCACTAAATATAGAATTCTGAATTGACAGTTATTTTCTTTTTATTTCAGCACTGCAAAGATGATGCTCCTCTTTCGACCTCCCTGATATCTGATAAGAGGTAAGTGATCATTCCCATTATGTTTTACATTTATGTAATTTATAAATGTAATTTATATGAATGTTTTTTAAATTGCTTATGAATTCATGATTTATATGAATGCTTTTTAAATTGCTCTCTCTTGCCTAAAATCTTCTGCTTTTGTTCATTCTTTTTAGCTCTCATTTAAGGTTCCTCCCAAAGTTTTATAACTGGTCTTTGCGGCAAGATCAGTTTAGTAAGAATTTGCATCCCATTAGAGGTACCTCCTTTTCTGTTTAGGTAGGGAGAGAACAGAGACGGCATATTCAAAATATTGGGTTGGCCAAAAAGTTCCTTCAGGTTTTAAAGTAAAAATATTCAGTGTTTTTTAAAAAGACTATCAATCAAGAATTTTATTACACTAAAACTGTCATTCCGAAGGATAATTAAAACATCAACTGATTTGTACAAAAGCTAAGAAAATCCATTGCAAGCATCTCTGCCCTAAAGAAAGTATATACTGTCTTCTCTTCACATTTCAGACTTTTTCTTTTTCTTTGTATTTAATCCCGAGAATTTTTTGTTGTTAATGGTAAATTAAGTGTTAAAAATAAAAGAGTTTAAAGTATGTGTCCTACATTTTCCTGGAAACATACACCTCCCTTAGTTTTTAAATATATCGTTAAAACCATTTATTGATTTTATTATTTTGGATTTGTTATTATCAGAGAATGTTATCAGTGTCATGTTTGGGATTTCTAAATTTTTGGCCTTAAGCATGTTCATTTTTTGTAAATGATTCATGTGTGATTGACAAAACTGGTTACTAGCTGTAATGTTTAGAGGATCTCTCTATGTATTAGGTAAAGTTTCTTAACTACTTTGCTGAAATCTTCTTTATTTTTACAATCAAAAAGGTTTCTTTATCTAATGATTAAAGAGTTGTTGTATTACAATGTCATTATCAGATTCTGGGTGAGTTTGTTTCTCCTTGGTATTCTGCTCTTAACTTTTCTTTATAGATTTCAAACTGTATTATTAGGTTAATGCAACATCTTAGTTTTTATCTTCAGTTTTGAAAAATTGTTCCTTTTCATTGTATAGTATGTCATAGTGTTACTCCCCTTACTGTTTACCCCCATGAGTATATTACTCTCATTAGTATTTCTGCCTGAATATTTTTTCCTGATAGCAATATTTCTTTTACAAATTTTATTTTGGTTACTATTTATCTGTTTTATATTTACCCATTCTTTTATTCTTGGCTTTTTGAGTCATTTAATTTTAGTGAGTACTTGTACTTTTTCGTCCTATTTGATTTTGTACATTTTAGGTGAATTTAATCCATATAGGGAAAATTGATATATTTAAATTGATTTGTACCATGCTTGATTGCTTTAACTTTATATTTTTCCATTTCTGACCTTCCGTTCACATCACAAAGTAGTTTTATTTTTAATTAATTAATTTTATTGAAATATATTTGACTTACACTATTAGTTTCAGGTGTGCAAAGTAGTAATTTGATATTTTTATAGAATATTCTCCATACAAAGTTATTATAGAATATTGACTATATTTCCTGTGCTGTATATCACATTCTTGTAACTTATTTCATACCTAACAAGTTTCATAGCTTGTACCTCTTAATCCCCTTCACCTATTTAGCCCATTCCCCCCACAGTGTATGGGGGGATACATATAGTTTCTTTCTAGGTATTAGTTAAATTTTACATAGTCTCTATTTTTTATAGGAAACATTCATTTACATACATTAATGTATTCATTTTATTTTACTAATTTACTTTTTGGACTCCATTTATGACAGCCTAAGCACCATTTTATTCTGAAGCCCCCTAGGTGCTTTTTCATACATGGAGTGACACAGAGCTTATCCACCCAAACACTGAACATATGGCTTCTGCTGGATTTAGTTCTGGATCTCAGTAAATCAGTAAATAGTATGAAACGCCACCACCCATACCACCTCTCCAAACGTGTTCTGATCTGTTTTCTGGTTTAGCTTCCTCATTTGTTTCTCGTATTTCTCAGTTTGGCTTTGTGTTCTTATCATGTTCACAGTAATGCTTTTTCCTGTCTTGGGCCTGTGATTGATGGGGTTTCTTTCTGAAATCTCATCACCATTAAAGGGAATTTGAGCATTTCATTGTTACTATGCCACCATTTTCCTTTTGACTAGTGTTTCTTCAATTACCTGGTAGACCTGGTAAAGCCTAGGATTCTGCACTTGTAATGAGCTCCCAGGTGGGAGCCCATGCTTCTGGTCCATGGACCACACTTTGAATAATAAGGCTTTAAATATTCACACTGTTTTCTCATGGTGATGAGATTGGTTATTGCAAGATTCTGCTTATTTTAACCAGGTTTGACCAGGAGCTCATTATATGTTCTTCATTCTTTGGGACTGGTCAGGTTTGCCCCTGCCTTAGAATCGGCCCCTTTAGGAAAGAGAGTGGGCTTTTGTTCATCTGAAAATTAATTTTGAGGCAGTTGATGGCAGGTACATATCCATCTGTGTTCTCCTTTGCAGTTTAAACCAAATTAAAATCACTAAATGACAAAATGTATCATTTTACTACTTGTAACATATGTATATAAATTATCTTGGATAATCAACTGGAAATTGAGGTTTGTGGATAAAATATAATGTATTAGTTCATGACCTATAACAGAGCGTTTCTTTATTTTTCAGTTTTCAACTTCACAACTACATCATTGTCAATAACACCCTATTAAGGGAAATAGTTTACTTCTGTTTATTTCTGTAGATTTACAACAGAAATTTGTATACAGAAACATAACTAATTCTAAGATTTGTGAGACTTTGAGTAATATATTTTTGCTAACTTTGCAATAATGCAGTAATGAAACCAATGCCTTCCATTCACATAAAACCCTTTAAAAAACCATTAATGTTTTAAAGCAGAAGTCAGTCTTGTCTTCTGAATGCCAAAGAAGATGATTTTCACTTGTGGATATTTGATGATATTCTACTCATTCCTTAAATAACCCAAGTCTGTGCTACCTTTTTATTTGCCTTATTTGTCCCGTGAGGTTGTAACAATGAAGTTCTTATTAAAGCAACTAAATTTTAATTGCCAGAATGAATGGAAAGAGAGGAATGTTGTGACTGCTTACATATCATGCACATTGCATTCTGGAAAAACTTGCTGCCAGCTTGCTAGTAAATGGTGAGTTTACCTCGTAGGTTCATGATAAAAACTAAAATACATTAATTCCCGAGTAAGAGTAACAGTTTTTGGTATATTTTATTTTTGTGTTAGAAAGAGTCCAGTTTCTCTTAAGGAGTAATATTTTACGTAATAAAATGGCCTTGAGGAATTCCACCAATGTCATTTAAAGACACAAACAAGTCTTCCTTCTTCAGCATCAGTCGTAAGCGTGACACTGAAAACCCTTTGGCTTCTATAAACATGTTCATTGTATTCATTAAAGTAAAATTCCACTCCTTCTTGCTCTCAGTTCCACATGTCCCTACTCCACTACCAAGTCAGTGATGAAGCACCAAAATCTTGCCCCAAACACACATTTGTTTGTTTTGGATCCTTTCTTGCACTGTGTCACAGAGCAGCTGGTCAAGTAGAGCTACCTTCTGTGGCTGTAATTCTATTGCTTGGGGATATTTCCTCCTATTTTTTACATAAAGAATGAATATTATTTCCCTTTAGATTCCTAGAATAATCTTGTATCATTAAATTGTTACTATAAAATAATTAGAGAGATTATGAGAATTAGAAAAACATTGCTAGAACAGGCTATTAAAATAGATAATTTTATGACAGTACTGAAAATGTTTTAACATCTGCTCAGCATTAACATTTGTCAGCTATCATTTTTAAAATACCAAGCTGAAAATCCCACTTCCTAATTTTTTAAATAATTAGGATTATTTAATTATTAATACTGTATGTGCTGTTGATTCAGAAGGTAATGCATTAGAATTTCAGTATCTGTGTGTGAGAAAAATATAGACAGACTGGAGGTGAGGAGTAAAAGAAAGGCAAATATGTTACTTGTGAATAGCTGGGCCTATTAAAATGTTTAATAAAGTCTATTTTAGAATTTTTCTAGTGTGTTTCTTGGTATGCTTCTTAGCAAAATATAATTGCTAGTTGGATAATTTTGTTAGAGGTAATTTTGAGTTTGTTGTGCATGGACCAAAAAGAGCATTTCTCTTACTATCTTGGAAGCTAATTTCTTTGAGTCTCACATTTCTGTTGCCTAAATGAGGTATGTTTTATTTACACTAAAATTGTGAATTTCCAAAGACCAGCAATAAAATTCTGGGGGGCCAAACCCAGAATGAACCCAGAGAGCACTAGCCTAAAATCATTCACATTTCAATTTTATGCCCCCCAGGATTTGCATTTTCTTTTCAAAGCTTTGATATTTCAAAATATATGCCATTTTTAGTATTCTATTTACTGTTTACAGGGCTACAACAACAGATAATTGCTACAGTTTACATTAAATAGGCCAACTGAAGTGATGGTTACCAGCCCTTTAAAGTACAGGACACTTAACCATGCCTGTTTTTTTTTTTTTTTTGTCTTTTTGTAATATTTTTGAAAACTGGGCTGTTTTGAAAAGAGATGCATAATCCATTGCTATGCTTGGCGCAGCTTGCTAAACCTAATTTAATGGAAAGAGAAGGAAGAGGAGTAGAGAGAGTGAAAAACCAGACCGCATCAGCCAAAATTTTGTAAAATTCTGTGATGCCCCTGGAATAAGTTGAGTGTGGGAGACCTATCATCAAGCACCCTGAGGAAACAGGGTTGATTAATGACCATACAGTATAGACATAAAATAACCAAAGTACCATTACAGAACATAGATAAATGAGAGTAGGTATTGTTGTATACCAATATTTCTTGGAAAGAATCAGGATTAGAGTACTGCAAACAGTATTTATTGGAAAGAATCAGGGTTAGAGTACCACAAACAATCCAACATGCTGAACTATAAAAAAAATTTAAGTTGAATCAGAAAGCGTCAGAGCAGGCAGCACCAAAAGCTCATTCCTCTTTTTTGAAGGTATAGGTTTGGGCAACTTCTTTGAAAATTCGTGAGTAAGAGAATTCTAAAAGTATGTTTCTGGATACAGTCTTTCACAACACGTTTAGAATATCAGTAAACTTTTTATAGAAGTTATGCATGAGTAAGTATTTCTTTCAGTGAAGAACAGTTTCCCCTGGCATTAGATGTGAAAATTGGAAATGCAATTTCCAGTTTTTTCCAATGCAATCCAATTCCAAAGTCCCCAAATTCAGGACTCTTTTATTCTCTTTTCATTTAGTTATTTGGAGGAGACAAAGAAGGCAAATAATTTGAGAGGCAAAAACAGAAAAAAAAAAAGAAAGAAAAAAGAGGAAGGCACGAAAGGTTGTAGTTTTCCTGTAGACAGTGGGAAAGTGGAATCACAGCCACCATGGATATAACTCCATGTCAAGCCATCAATCTTAGTAAAATAAGACTTAGGACACCAGCAATATATGTCAACTTTTGAAAAAAATATATAAATTTATCTACTCAAATAAGTATTTTAATGATCTTTCCTCTAAAATAAAATATCTTCTCTTTCGTTCTAAAGGTGTGTTGTCCAATATGGTAACCACTAGCCATAAGTCATGTTTGAGAACATTAAATGTAACTGGTTTGAATTGAGATATTCTGTAATTATAAAATACACACCCCATTTCAAGGACTTAGCATAAAAAATGTAAAATAACTTATTAACATTTTATGTTAATTACATGGCAAAATTATATTTTGGATATATTGGCTTAAGTGAAATATGTTATTTACTTTTACTAATTCCTTTTACTTCTATATTGTGGTAATGGAAAGTTTACATTTACACACATGGCTAACATTTGTGGCTCCAGTTATATTTGTATTGGACGTTCTTGGCATTGTGACTAAGATCATCATATACATAAGTGAGATCCATACTCCAAATCTTTCCTGATAAAATTCAGTCCCTTTTTATAGACCTTATCACATAATTATAGACTATATGTACATTCATCTCTCAGGGGCAAGGAGAATTCCTTTTTCAAACCAATTAAAATTTTAAGAGCTGAATTTATATACCTTCTCAGAGTGAAGAAAGCACCATTAATCAGTTGGGATAGTAGGGGACAAAAAATACAGACCTTCCAGTCATGAAGTGTATATTTTAGAGGAGGAGAAAGAAATCAACATTACATAAATCAGATGAGTTGAGTGCTATGCTACAGAGAAGTGCAGGGTTTTATGTTCTAGATATGGGGGGAACCTAACCTAGTCAGCATGTCTCTCCTGTTATCAAGTAAATCACTGTGAATACAAAACATACTGCGTTTTTTAATGGCAGTAATATCATCAGAAAAGTATGTATGTTTAGCCAGTGAGTTACATTTTTAATGTAATATATCAGGTTTCATGAATTTACAAAGCATGAGGGACAATAAAGCAAATACATCAGACAAGTTAGTACATTTTAATTATTTTTAAAATATTTGTATAGTATGCTTATTTGGGAGAGAGCTCCAGCAAGGATGTGATTTTGAGAAAACAAAATAATCTTCAGTAAGAAAGAACATTATGATTGTAAACATTTGATTTTTAAAATAGACGCTCGATTAATATTAAATAAGTAACGTGCATCATTTGCGGCATTTGCTTTCACACAAAGTATCTCATTTAATCATCTCAATAACTATACGTTATCTTTTTTCTCTCATTTTATAGATTTACGTGGAATAATTAACATATGTGATAAATATTTATTCAAAGACTGTGATTCAGTAAGATTAAGTATTTACCCATAGTTATACAACCAGTAACTACCACCAGAGTTTACTGTGAGTGAGTCAGAAGGCTAACATGAGCAAGGAATTGGCTTTTGATAATGTTAACATCGAAAATAAATATATGCTAAGGCAAATTATATCTCAAAGGCCTGCAGATTACCAGACCTTTTGATGTTTTACTGACACCCTTCCATGGCATAATCTCAATGTATTGTCTGGGGAAAGTATCTCAGGTACAATCATTAAAACTCTAATGCTTGGG
The DNA here is from genome assembly GCF_963924675.1 of Phocoena phocoena. Classification (NCBI taxonomy): domain Eukaryota; kingdom Metazoa; phylum Chordata; class Mammalia; order Artiodactyla; family Phocoenidae; genus Phocoena; species Phocoena phocoena. The sequence goes on from NC_089227.1 coordinate 80,431,235, forward strand.
AACCTCAGCCATGCAACTAAGCTGTGCTATATTCATGTAACAATGTGCAATTTTTAAGGCGGTACCTATATTTAGGATATCTCTTATCTCAAGTTAAACCATAGTATCCAGTTAGTAAACAAGTTGATTCTTATTTTCACTACATGCCCTTTTCTGCATCATCATTGTGATGCCCCTAAATCACTTCTTTGCATTGAGCAAATCCCCCAACTCTCAGCTGTCCCAAAGAGGCAGCCACTTATTGAAGTATGGATGCCAGAAATCAGAGTGAATTCAGCTCTTTCTCCCTGGACTCGCTTATTTTAGACCACAGTGTGATGCGGAAAAAAGGCGGCTACTATAGTGCCTAATTGTCACACTAAAATTCTGTTTGTCCCCTGTCCCTTCAGTCTCAACCTTTGAAGTAGCAGTCAGCATTGTCTACACTTCTCCTGGGTTCTTAAATAAGTGAAAACTCTTCTACTGCTCCAAGTTCTTCAGTTATATAGTGTGCCTCTTTTGCAGTATTCCTTTGGTGCTGTTGTGATTTCTCAGCGGCAAATTTTATTTTGTCGACAAGAGAAGAGTAAAATTATTTAGCGGCTTTGTCATGGTTGAAGTGTCTCGTATAGCATTTTAATACTTTGGTGCCTTTACGCAATTAATGTTTTTGTTTTCTTTTTTTGAACATAATTTGGGATTAGTTAAGTAACATTATGGAGTAAAACATTGTTTCAGAGAAAAATATTACGTATGCCTGATGATGTCATAAATGGTAATTCCAGTTTTACGTACCACATCAGAACTTTTAATAGAATCTCAGCTTTATCTTGCTTGGCCTTGATTGTGAAAGTGTGAATATTTGTGGCAAGGCATTTAAAGCTCAAGAGATCTGAGCGTAGATTGAGAGGGTTAACCCCCTAGTAATGCTGCCATTACTCTTACCTGACTTTTACCAAGATCATCATTTCAGATTCTGAAGAGTTTTGAACTCCCTGCCTGACTGATTGCATTTGAATATAGTGACCCTGAAACTATTGTACACTAGTTAGAAACATGTTCTGTGGTTTAAATTGGCACATTGCTGTGTATTATTAACTGTCGCTCTGTTTGTTATATAAATACTTCAGGTTGCTACCTTGTACGATGCTTAGATTTCTAAAGGAAGGAGTAATTTACTTTCAAGGCAGATGGCTGCCACTCTCCAAGTTAACTCCACATTCTATCTAAAAGTATCGATGTATCTTTACTTATTCCTTGAGTTCTTCTTTGACCTTGTCAGCACTTTCTTATGTAAGCATTTTGGTTAATTCTTATGTTAATTTGTATCTACAAAAGTACAGAATGTTATTCTCCCTGAAAAAAAAAATTGAAAGTGTACATGAAATTGGGAGTCCAGGGGAGGATATAAAAGGCTTGTTTCTTGGCCTTGTGTTCATATGGTATTTTCTTATATATTCTCTTATCTGTATGTTTTTTCTTACTATGTGTGAAACTTTTACTTCTGTTGTCTTATTCATGAGCTGACTAATTTGACTTATGTGATAACACAAATATTTGATGTTATAAAGATACTTCCTTGACAACTTGATTAATGCATCCCTGTTCCACCAGCTTATTCTCTCTTCTACATGGAACTGATATTTGTAATGAGATAAAAATACTACAGTAAAACTTCCTTAGGTTTTCTGTGAAATAAATAAATGCCCATGTTTCCAAAAAGATTTATCTATTTTATCCCCAGTTAAAGTAACTAGTGTACACTAGAAGGAAGCCATCTCAAAACAAAGATTGCCAAGAGCTATCTGTCATGAAAACAGTGTGGGTTTTTGGTATTGATTAAAGCTGAACATATACCTGTACTATGACACAGCCATTCCAATTCTAGGAATATGGCTAACAGAAATGTGCATTTGTTCATCAAAAGATGTAAACAAGTATGTTTATCGTAGCACTATTCAAAATGTCTAAAAATTGGAAACTATCCAAATGTACATGTACAATAGAAATGTACACATGAATTGTGGTAGAAATTCCACAAAGTGGAGTACTATATGGCAACGAAAGTGAATAAACTAAAACTACATACAGCAAATTATATAAACCACATGCACATGGTGCTGAACGAAAGATGCCAGGCATAAATGCCTATGTCTAAACATGAAAAATATTACAAGGAAAAAAATTAAAGAATACTATCCCTCCAGAACAGAAATACAAAATTTCTTAACAAAATATTGACAAAACAAAATCAACACTGTATAAAATAAATAACTTGTGTTATCTGCAGAAATTTAACTTTGGTTTAATTATCAAAAATTAAATACCTCAAATCAAATAAATGAGAAATTATATCATCATCTCAATAACTGCCAAAATTTTTGAAAAAATAACACCTGTTATGTAAAAAATAATACAACAATATAACTGACAGCAAACCTAGGTTACAAGAGAAACCCCTCAATCTGCTGATGGGTGTCTATAAAAAAACCTACAGTAAACACACTTTTCTCCGAAGTGCAGGGACATGGCATGATGTCTGCTTTTGCGGCTTCTATTTAACATTTTCCTGCAGGCTGTTAACCAGTGCCACAAGACAAGATAAAGAAGCAAAACTCATACATATTAGAAAATGAGACAACTCTTTTCATTTAGAAGTTATTATTGTTAGTATTTGAAATAAAAATTTTACTTGTCATAAGTTACCTTTATTATGTCAAGGTATGTTCCTGTTATACCAACTTTGTTGAGAGTTTTTACCATGAATGGATGTTCAGTGTTGTAAAATGCTTTTTCTGCATTCTGTTGAGATGATCATTGGATTTTTATCCTTTTTTTTAAAAATGGATCTTTGAGTATAATTGCTTCACAATACCATTTTAGTTTCTATTGCACAACAAAGTGAATCAGCCGTATTCATACACATGTCCCCATAGCCCCTCCCTCTTGAGCTTCCCTCTCATCCTCCCTTGTCCCACCCCTCTAGGTCATCGCAAAGCACTGAGCTGATCTCCCTGTGCTATGCTGCTGCTTCCCACCAGTCAACTATTTTTACATTTGGTAGTGTATATATGTCGATGCTACTCTTACTTCGCCCCAGCTTTGCCCTCCCACCGCATGTCATCAAGTCCATTCTCTATGTCTACCTCTTTATTCCTGCCCTGCAACTAGGTTCATCAGTTTTTTTTTTTTTAGATTCCATATATATGCGTTAGCATACGGTATTTGTTTTTCTCTTTCTGACTTACTTCACTCTGTATGACAGAGTCTAGGTCCATCCACCTCACTACAAATACCTCAATTTCATTTCTTTCTATGGCTGAGTAGTATTGCATTGTATATATGTGCCACATCTTCTTTATCCATTCATCTGTCGATGGACATTTAGGTTGTTTCTATGTCCTGGCTATTGTAAATAGTGCTGCAGTGAACATTTTAGTGCACGTCTCTTTTTGAATTATGGTTCAAAACATTTCATATATGTTTTAATTTTTTGTTATAGCCTTTTCTCTTTTGCTTAAAAAAAAACATTTCTTGCAAGGCCAGCTTAATGGTGATGAACTCTTTTGCTTGTCTGGGAAACTCTCTCTCTCCTCCAACTCTGAATTATAATCTGCTGGGTAGAGTATTCTAGATTGTAGTTATTTGTTTTTTTGTTTTTGTTTTTCCTTTCAGCACTTTAAATATATCATGCTGCTTCCTTCTAGTCTGAAACGTTTCTGCTGAAAAATCACTGAGAGCTTTATAGGGTTCCTTTGTATGTGACTCTGTTTTTCTCTTGTTGCCTTTAAAATTCTCTATCTTTAACTTTGCCATTTTAATTATGACATATCTTGGTGTGGGTTTTGGGGGGGTTTATCTTGTTTGGGACTCCCTGTGTTTCCAGGACCTGGATATCTGTTTCATTCTTCAGCTTAGGGAAGGTTTCAACTGTAATTTCATCAAATACAATTTCTGCCTCTTTGTCTCTCTTCTCCTTTGGGAACCCCTATAATGTGAATGTCAGTACACTAGATGTTGTCTCAGAAGTTTCTTAAACTGCCTTCATTTACCGAAAAACAAAGGAAACAAGGAAAATACTTCTGTGCTTTTCTGATGGGTGACTTCCACTCTTCTGTTTTCCAGATCACTTATGCATTCTTCAGTATCACCTAACCTGCTGTTAATTCTTTCTAGTATATTTTTCATTTCAGTTACTATGTTTTTCTGTTCTTATTGGTTCTTTTATATTTTCTAGTTCTTTGTTGAAGTTCTCACTGTGTTCCTCTATTCTTTTTCTGAGTTCAGTAAGCATTTTATTACTATTACTTTGAACTCTTTATCAGGTAAATTACTTATTTCCATTTCATTAGGCTTTATTCTGGCATCTTATCTTGTTCTTTTGCTTGGAATGTACTCCTCTGCCTTCTCATTTTGTTTAAAATTCGCTACCTTGGTGGAGCATAGGGCTAGAGTTAGAGGCGCTAGAGCTAGAGCCAGGTAGGAGTTGGGGCTTTTCCTGGGTTCATTGACAGTTGTGCCCTGATGGGGAGCTGGTCCAAGGCCCAAGGTGCTAGAGCAGGAGCCCTGAGGGAGCTACGTTTCTCCCCAGGGTCATGGCAGTCTTTAGGTTGTTTGAGAGCAGGGCCAGGGCTTGAGGTGCTGGAGTGGCAAATCTGAGCTACCTCCATTTCTCCCCAGCACAGCTGTTGTCTCTGCTTTGGTCAGGGGTGTGGTTGCATTGGGATGGGGCCAGAGGGGCTGGAAGCCACAGTTCTGATCTTCTCCCTGGCACGATAGTAGTCTCTTCCTTGGTTGGGGTTGGGCCTGGGGCTGGAGAGGCTCAGCTGCAAATCTGTGCTAGATCAGCTTCTCCCCAGTACACGCGATGGTGTCTCCACCTTGGCTGGGAATGGTACGGAATCGAGAAGGACTGCAGCAGGAGCATGGTGCATACTGGGACATACTGGGGTGGTCCTGGAAGGCTGGCCTGAGCACCAGAAAGTTTTCAATGTTCTGTGCTTGGGCTGGGAGCAAGCAAATCTGTCTTCCTGCTCTTCAAGAGCAGAGTCTTGGTTTTAAATAGCCCTCCAGTAAGCCTCACTGGTTTTCAAACCAGCAAAGGGGGCTCATTTCCTTGGTGCCAGACCCAAGGCTAGGGTACCCCATATGGGGCTTGAGTTCCTCACTCCTTAGGGAGGATCCCCATGCTTGTGATATCTTCCTCCTCTTCTGGATCATCCATCAGCAGTGTGGGTCCTGACTAGAACACTTCTTCCCTCCTACCAGACTCTGTGTGGTTCTTTCTTTTTAAGCTTGGTTGTAGAAGAGCCATTCAGCTAGTCTTCAGTTCATTCTCAGGGAGAATTTCTCTATATGTAGTTCTAGTTTTGTGTGTTCATGGGAGACCTCAGGGTCTTCCTACTCCACTCTCTTGACCTCACCTTTCCTGTGCATTTCTTTTATCAATAATTAATAAATACATTTGAATTTCTGAATACATAAAAGCTGTAACAATATAAAGATGTATACAAGCAATAGGAAAATTTCACACTGCTTGGTCACTGCTTACTTATTGGATGGAATGTCAACAGAAATGAGAAATATGCCTTGAAAAATCTATTTTCTTATCTGATATGATACAAAAATATCACAGCATACTGAAATGTTTTTTTGAATCAAGCAATGATGAAGACAGTTTCTCTACTGACTTGTCCTTGAGACAAATATTTGTAAAATATTTCTCAACATATTTACTTGTTGTTTGAATAAAACATTATTTTATTTTTGTCTGTGTTGGGTCTTCATTGCTGCGTGCATGCTTTCTCTAGTTGTGGTGAGCAAGGGCTACTCTTTGAGGTGCACGGGCTGTTGGTGCATGGGCTTCAGTAGTTGTGGCACACAGGCTCAGTAGTTGTGGTGCCCGGGCTCTAGAGCACAGGCTGTGGAGCTGTGGTACACGGGCTTAGTTGCTCTATGACATGTGGGATCTTCCTGGACCAGGGATCGAACCCATATCGCCTGCATTGGCAGGCAGATTCTTAACCACTGCACCACCAGGGAAGTCATTGAATAAAACATTTTTAAAAGTAAATACATTTATATATATCAAATTTATAAGGTTAGTTAACCTTGTAAGTCAATAAAGATTCTCTTCAGCTGGTAACTAGGAGGGTGTGGAAAATGAAATTCTACTGCTTAATGATTGCACAGCAGTGTGGTTTTCCCAACAGGGTGTCTCTTCTAAGTAGCACTCTACCATCTGCAACCCAGGCAGTAAATTCTGAAGATAGATGTAAGAGCAGCTTGAAAACAGGACTTTTCAAACTGAGAGATGTTATTATTCTTTTCAGTATTCTGGTATTTGTGTGGTAAAATAAGACTGTGTATTTATTATGCCTTAATACCCTGGGACTAATACCTTAGTCCTGATGCTTGAAATCATAATGAACTGAAAACCTGAGTTCCTGATAAAATTGCAGGCCAAACTATTGTGCTAACAGGTAGCTCAGTGGTTTTAAACTTCGTCTGTTATAATAAGCTGGGGTTAAAAAACTATAGCCATGCCTGGGTTGCATCCCAGAATAATTTAATTGTAATCTTATGAAGTCATGCTAAGGCATCAGTAATTTTTAAAGCCTTACCAGTTGATTTTAATGTGCAGCCAGGCTGTAGAATCGCTGATAACAAATACTAAATGTTGACGCCTGGGCATATCATCAGAGGAAACAAGTGGGGGCAGACAGGTGGGCATGAAAGCTGAATTATCACTAAGCCCTGCACACCTGGGAGCAATAATCAGCTGACAGCTATGGAAAAATATGGGTTACTTTGATCTGTAAGAGGATGACAACTGAAGAAAGTTATAGTGGTCTGTGATTTTATGTACAAAACTGTTTCGTTAATGATTCTGCTTTTCTGCCCAAAGATTTAGAGCATGAAGAATGCCTAAAAGTAGTGGTTCTCATGTGCATAAGAATCACCTCTCATACAAATTATAAAAGGGGTCCTACTCTAGAGGTTCCTTGAAATTATTCTTTGGTAGGGCTCATAAATCTGCTTCTTAAACCAGCTTATTCTGATGTAGGTGGACAACAGTTTACACTCATATAAACAGTGGTATACACAATGAAGATGCCCTAGCAGAATAAATTACATGATCTAAAAAGGAAGTGAAACAATATCAAGAAAATGAAAATGTGACACAGAGAAGACAGGAAATAAGAAACCCTGTCATTTGATCATGCCTAGTCTTTTTGTGGGGGGAAAAACACCCAGAGTTGTCTTTACTACAGAAAAATAAAGAAGACTCAGAGGCAGTGTCAACTATAGTCAGTAAGAAGGTGAACAAGATTACATGCAACAAGAGCTACAGCACTGACATTACGTTTTGGTAATGTTTAGATGATGTGTAGGATTAGCCATATATTTAGGAACAGTGTTTCCTGTTTGTTTATAGGTGAGGAACAATTGATTAATTCTGACTCCATGTAATTTTTAATTCACGTCTTGCCTCAACTGAATATTTGTTTTGTCTGGTTTCTGTGTCACTAGTGATCAAATGTGATTGCAGTTGGAATTACCTGGGGAAGTTTTGAAAAAAGACTGATACTTAGGTCTCATGTCTAGAGATATACAAGGTCAGAGCTTGGACATTGAGAAGTTTTTAGAGCCCTTCAGCTGATTATAAATATACAGCAAGTTTTGAGAATTCACTGCCATACGTTAATACTGGCTTATTAACATTATTGTTCAACTAATTGAGAATTATATGTTAAGAATTGTTTTTAAGCATAGGAACTACTCAGTGAGTCTCAGCTTTATAATATTGTCAAAATCACTGTCATGTGGATAACCTGAATCTTTCCTAGGGAAAAAAAACTTGCTGGGATAATTTTAGATAATATGGAATTTTAGGCGTACCTTGTTTTATTGTGCTTCACTTTATTCCGCTTCACAGATTTTTTTTTTTTTAATTGTGTCAACCCTGCATCCATCAAGTCTGTCAGTGCCATTTTTTAAAAATAAGCATTTGCTCACTTCATGTCTCTGTGTCACATTTTGGTAATTCTTTCAAACTTTTTCAGTATTTTTCTACTTGTTATGGTGATCTATGATTTGTTATCAGTGATCTTTGATGTTGCTGTCGTTATTATTTGGGGTGCCATGAACCTCACCCATATACACAGTGAACTTAGTAAATGGTGTGTGTGTTCTGACTGCTCCGATTACCAGCCCTGTCTCTTTACATCTCCTCAGGCTACCCTATTCCCTGAGACATAACAATATTGAAACTAGGCCAATTAATAACCCTACAGTGGCTTCTAAGTTTCAAGTGAAAGGAAGAGTCTCACATTTCTGACTTCAGATCAAAAGCTAGAAATCACTAGTGAGGAAGGCAGTATAAAGCTGAGATAGGATGAAAGCTGGGCCTCTTGGACCAGTTAGCTTGTGAATACAAAGGAAAAGTTCTTAAAGGAAATTAAAAGTGCTACTGCAGTGAACACATGAGTGACAAGAAAGTGAAACAGCCTTATTGCTAACATAGAGAAAGTTTTAGTGGTCCAGGTAGAAGATGAAACCAGCTACAACTTTCCCTTTAGGCCACGGCAAGAGCAAGGCCCTAAGTCTCTTTAATTCTGTTAAGTCTGAGAGAGGTGCAGAGTTTGTAGAAGAAAAGTTTGAAGCCAGCAGAGCTTGGTTCATGAAGTTTAAGGAAAGATGCTAACTCCATAACATAAAAGTGCAAGGTGAGGGAAGCAAGCGCTGATGCAGAAGCTGCAGCAAGTTGTCCAGAAGATCCAGCTAAGATAATCAATGAAGACGGCTACACTGAACAACAGATTTTTAGTGTAGATGAAACAGCCTTACATTGGAAGATGCCATCTCAGACTTTCATAGCTAGAGAGGAGAAGCCAATTGCTGATTTCAAAGCTTCAGAGGACAGATTGACTCTCTTGTTAGGGGATAATGCAGCTGGTGCTTCAGAGTTGAAGCCACTGTTCATTTATCTTTCTGAAAATCCTATGTCCCTTAAGAATTATGTTAAATCCACTCTCTATGTGATTTATAAATGGCACAACAAAGCCTGGGTGATGGCACATCTCTTTACAATATTGGTTATTGAATATTTTAAGCCCACTGTTGAAACCTACTGCTCAGAAAAAAGATATTTTTCAAATTATTACTGCTCATTGACAATGTACCTGGTCACCCAAGAGCTCTGTGAAGATGTATAATAAGATTAATGTTGCTTTCTTGCCTGTTAACACAATGTCCATTCTGCAGCCTATGGATCAAGTAGTAATTTTGACTTTCAAGTCTAATTATTTAAGAAATACATTTCATAAGGCTATAGCTGCAATAGATAGTAATCCCTCCGATGGATCTAGGCCAAGTCCATTGAAAACCTTCTGGAAATAATTCACTATTCTAGATGCCATTAAGAACATTTGTGATTCATGGGAATAGGTCAAAATATCAACATTAATAAGAGCATGGAAGAAGTTAATTCCAACCCTTATGGATTGCTTGGAAGGACTCAAACCTTCAGTGGAAGAAGTAAACTGAAAATGTGATAGAAATAGCAAGAGCAGTGGAATTAGAAGTGGAGCCTGAAGGTGTGACTGAATTGCTGCAATCTCAGATAAAGCTTTAATGGATGAGGAGTTACTTCTTATGGATGTGATAAGAAAGTGATTTCTTGACATGGAATCTACTGCTGGTGAAGACGGCTATCAAGGTTGTTGAAATGACAACAAAAGTTTTTTAATATCACATAAATTTACTTGATAAAGTAGTGGTAGGGTATGAGAGGATTACCCCAATTTTGAAAGAAGTTCTGTGGGTAATGCTATCAAACAGCATCACATGCTGTAGAGAAATCATTTATGAAAGGAAGACTCAATCTGTGTGGCAGACTTCATTGTGTCTTATTTTAAGAAATTTCCACAGCCACCCAACCTTCAGCAACCACCACCCTGGTCAGTCAGTAGCCGTGAACATCAAGGCAACACTCTCCACCAGCAAAAAGATTGACTTGCTGGAGGCTCAGAAGATGGTTAGCATTTTTAGCAATAAAGTACTTTTTAATTAGGGTATGTACATTGTTTTTTTAGACATAATGCTAGTGCACACTTAACAGACTATAGTGTAATGTAAACATAACCTCTGCACGCACTGGGAAACCAAAAAATCCATGTGACACTTTATTGAGATATTCGCTTCATTGTGATGGTCTGCAACCAAACCCACAGTATTTGTGAAATACGCCTGTATGGTTGGAATTTTGCACATTTCACCTTGCTTCCCTGTTTTTCTCTGGTCAGCAAAATGAGTCTTTCTGAAGCCAATACGAGAGCATGTGTTTGTTTCATTTTTCAAAAGAAATATTTATACTGGCCCACCTTGAACTTCTTTACAAGAAGTTTATAATAAAATCTTTGAAAGCCGTTTGCAGAACTAAAGTTATGTGTCAGTGATAAATAATAATCACCCTTTGTGTTTGACTCCCTCCTCATTGATCATACTGCAGGAGTATTAGGATCCTTCTACTCCAGTTCCTATTTACTTGCCAAATATTTAAATGAAAGGCATTTCTAAGGAAGGGTAACTGCACATAATTATGCTGTTTCATTTTAGGGCTATGGCCATAAAAAATAATTTCACTCCTGCAAAATGACAGAAATAATAGTCCTATTAATCTAAATAAAAAGGTAATATATTTTCTCTGGCTTTGTGATGTTTTAAAATAAAAACTAGAATGAATTTCTTTTAATCACTTTTATAAAGACTTTCAGTGTTACTTTGCACTCAACCTTTGATAGGACATGGATACTATATAATTTTAGGTTGTACAGTATTTTGCCATATTTTAAAGATTGATATAATATTTTTAAAATAATGGTATGAGTTATTACAAATATCAAAAAAAATCAAAGTAAAATGCCAGTAAAATCCAACAAAAACCCAAAGTGCCTAACATATTTATCCATTAGTAAATAAAAGCTCAGGAAAGGCAAAATTCTTAATGTGACCCTGTAAAGTAATTGACAGTTTTTAGCTATTAAAATTGTGGGCTTTGCATTTATATTCTTTTAAAAATTTTTTATTTTTATTTTTATTTTTTAACATCTTTATTGGGATATAATTGCTTTACAATGGTGTGTTAGTTTCTGCTTTATAACAAAGTGAATCAGTTATACATATACATATGTTCCCATATGTCTTCCCTCTTGCATCTCCCTCCCTCCCACTCTCCCTATCCCACCCCTCCAGGCTATCACAAAGCACCGAGCTAATATCCCTGTGCCATGAGGCTGCTTCCCACTAGCTATCTACCTTACTACGTTTGTTAGTGTGTATATGTCCGTGACTCTCTCTCACCCTGTCAAAGCTCACCCTTCCCCCTCCCCATATCCTCAAGTCCATTCTCCAGTAGGTCTGCGTCTCTATTCCCGTCCCACCCCTAGGTTCTTCATGACATCCTTTTTTTTCTTAAATTACATATATATGTGTTAGCATACGGTATTTGTCTTTTTCTTTCTGACTTACTTCACTCTGTATGACAGACTCTAGGTCTATCCATCTCATTACAAATAACTCAATTTCGTTTCTTTTTAAGGCTGAGTAATATTCCATTGTATATATGTGCCACATCTTCTTTATCCATTCATCCGATGATGGGCACTTAGGTTGTTTCCATCTCCGGGCTATTGTAAATAGAGCTGCAATGAACATTTTGGTACATGACTCTTTCGGAATTTCGGTTTTCTCAGGGTATGTGCCCAGTAGTGGGATTGCTGGGTCATATGGTAATTCTATTTGTAGTTTTTTAAGGAACCTCCATACTGTTCTCCATAGTGGCTGAACCAATTCACATTCCCACCAGCAGTGCAAGAGTGTTCCCTTTTCTCCACACCCTCTCCAGCATTTATTGTTTCTAGATTTTTTGATGATGGCCATTCTGACTGGTGTGAGATGATATCTCATTGTATTTGATTTGCATTTCTCTAATGATTAATGATGTTGAGCATTCTTTCATGTGTTTGTTGGCATTCTGTATATCTTCTTTGGAGAAATGTCTATTTAGGGCTTCTGCCCATTTTTGGATTGGGTTGTTTGTTTTTTTGTTATTGAGATGCATGAGCTGCTTGTAAATTTTGGAGATTAATCCTTTGTCAGTTGCTTCATTTGCAAATATTTTCTCCCATTCTGAGGGTTGTCTTTTGGTCTTGTTTATGGTTTCCTTTGCTGTGCAAAAACTTTGAAGTTTCGTTAGGTCCCATTTGTTTATTTTTGTTTTTATTACCATTACTCTAGGAGGTGGGTCAGAAAGGATCTTGCTGTGATTTATGTCAGAGTGTTCTGCCTATGTTTTCCTCTAAGAGTTTGATAGTTTCTGGCCTTACATTTAGGTCTTTAATCCATTTTGAGCTTATTTTTGTGTATGGTGTTAGGGAGTGATCTAATCTCATACTTTTACATGTACCTGTCCAGTTTTCCCAGCACCATTTATTGAAGAGGCTGTCCTTTCTCCACTGTACTTTCCTGCCACCTTTATCAAAGATAAGGTGTCCATATGTGCGTGGGTTTATCTCTGGGCTTTCTATGCTGTTCCATTGATGTATCTTTCTGTTTTTGTGCCAGTACCATACTGTCTTGATTACTGTAGCTTTGTAGTATAGTCTGAAGTCAGGGAGCCTGATTCCTCCAGATCCTTTTTTCGTTCTCAAGATTGCTTTGGCTATTCGGGGTCTTTTGTGTTTCCACACAAATTGTGAAATTTTTTGTTCTAGTTCTGTGAAAAATGCCAGTGGTAGTTTGATAGGGATTGCATTGAATCTGTAGATTGCTTTGGGTAGTAGAGTCATTTTCACAATGTTGATTCTTCCCATCCAAGAACATGGTATATCTCTCCATCTATTTGTATCATCTTTAATTTCTTTCATCAGTGTCTTATAATTTTCTGCATACAGGTCTTTTGTCTCCTTAGGTAGGTTTATTCCTAGATATTTTACTCTTTTTGTTGCAATGGTAAATGGGAGTGTTTTCTTGATTTCACTTTCAGATTTTTCATCATTAGTATATAGGAATGCCAGAGATTTCTGTGCATTAATTTTGTATCCTGCTACTTTACCAAATTCATTGATTAGCTCTAGTAGTTTTCTGGTAGCATCTTTAGGATTCTCTACGTATAGTATCATGTCATCTGCAAACAGTGACAGCTTTACTTCTTCTTTTCTGATTTGGATTCCTTTTATTTCCTTTTCTTCTCTGATTGCTGTGGCTAAAACTTCCAAAACTATGTTGAATAAGAGTGGTGAGAGTGGGCAACTTTGTCTTGTTCCTGATTTTAGTGGAAATGCTTTCATTTTTTCACCATTGAGGATGATGTTTGCTGTGGGCTTGTCATATATGGCCTTTATTATGTTGAGGAAAGTTCCCTCTATGCCTACTTTCTGCAGGGTTTTTATCATAACTGGGTGTTGAATTTTGTCGAAAGCTTTCTCTGCATCTATTGAGATGATGATATGGTTTTTCTCCTTCAATTTGTTAATATGGTTTATCACATTGATAGATTTGCATATATTGAAGAATCCTTGCAATCCTGGAATAAACCCCACTTGATCATGGTGTATGATCCGTTTAATGTGCTGTTGGATTCTGTTTGCTAGTATTTTGTTGAGGATTTTTGCATCTATGTTCATCAGTGATATTGGCCTGTAGTTTTCTTTCTTGGTGACATCCTTGTCTGGTTTTGGTATCAAGGTGATGGTGGCCTCGTAGAAGGAATTTGGGAGTGTTCCTCCCTCTGCTATATTTTGTAAGAGTTTGAGAAGGATAGGTGTTAGCTCTTCTCTAAACGTTTGATAGAATTCACCTGTGAAGCCATCTGGTCCTGGGCTTTTGTTTGTTGGAAGATTTTTAATCAGAGTTTCAATTTCAGTGCTTGTGATTGGTCTGTTCATATTTTCCATTTCTTCCTGATTCAGTCTTGGCAGGTTGTGCATTTCTAAGAATTTGTCCATTTCTTCCAGATTGTCCATTTTATTGGCATAGAGTTGCTTGTAGTAATCTCTCATGATTTTTTTTATTTCTGCAGTGTCAGTTGTTACTTCTCCTTTTTCATTTCTAATTCTATTGATTTGAGTCTTCTCCCTTTTTTTCTTGATGAGTCTGGCTTGTGGTTTATCTATTTTGTTTATCTTCTCAAAGAACCAGCTTTTAGTTTTATTGATGTTTGCTATCGTTTCCTTCATTCCTTTTTAATTTATTTCTGATCTGATTTTTATGATTTCTTTCCTTCTGCTAGCTTTGGGGTTTTTTTGTTCTTCTTTCTTGAATTGCTTGAGGTGCAAGGTTAGGTTGTTTATTCGAGATGTTTCCTGCTTCTTAAGGTGGGCTTCTATTGCTATAAACTTCCCTCTTAGAACTGCTTTTGCTGCATCCCATAGGTTTTGGGTCGTTGTGTCTCCATTGTCATTTGTTTCTAGGTATTTTTTGATTTCCTCTTTGATTTCTTCAGTGATCACTTCATTATTAAGTAGTGTATTGTTTAGCCTCCATGTGTTTGTATTTTTTACAGATCTTTTCCTGTAATTGATATCTAGTCTCATGGCGTTGTGGTCAGAAAAGATAATTGATACAATTTCAATTTTCTTAAATTTATCAAGGCTTGATTTGTGATCCAAGATATGATCTATCTTGGAGAATGTTCCATGAGCACTTGAGAAAAATGTGTATTCTGTTGTTTTTGGATGGAGTGTCCTATAAATATCAATTAAGTCCATCTTTTTAATGTATCATTTAAAGCTTGTGTTTCCTTATTTATTTTCATTTTGGATGATCTGTCCATGGGTGAAAGTGGGGTGTTAATGTCGATCTCCCCTTTTATGGCTGTTAGTATTTGCCTTATGTATTGAGGTGCTCCTATGTTGGGTGCATAAATATTTACAATTGTTTTATCTTCTTCTTGGATCGATCCCTTGATCATTATGTAGTGTCCTTGTCTCTTGTAATAGTCCTTATTTTAAAGTCTATTTTGTCTGATATGAGAATTGCTACTCCAGTTTTCTTTTGGTTTCCATTTGCATGGACTATCTTTTACCATCCCCTTACTTTCAGTCTGTATGTGTCTCTAGGTCTGAAGTGGGTCTCTTGTAGACAGCATATATAAGGGTCTTGTTTTTGTATCCATTCAGCCAATCTGTGTCTTTTGGTGGGAGCATTTAGTCCATTTACATTTAAGGTAATTATCGATATGTATGTTCCTATTCCCATTTTCTAAATTGTTTTGGGTTCGTTATTATGGGTCTTTTCCTTCTCTTGTGTTTCTTGTCTAGAGAAGTTCCTTTAGCATTTGTTGTAAAGCTGGTTTGGTGGTGCTGAACTCTCTCAGCTTTTGCTTGTCTGTAAAGGTTTTAATTTCTCCATCAAATCTGAATGAGATCCTTGCTGGGTAGAGTAGTCTTGGTTGCAGGTTTTTCTCCTTCATCACTTTCAGTATGTCCTGCCACTTCCTTCTGGCTTGTAGGGTTTCTGCTGAGAGATCAGCTGTTTACCTTATGGGGATTCCCTTGTGTGTTATTTGTTGCTTTTCCCTTGCTGTTTTTAATATGCTTTCTTTGTATTTAATTTTTGACAGTTTGATTAATATGTGTCTTGGTGTATTTCTCCTTGTATTTATCCTGTATGGGACTCTCTGTGCTTCCTGGACTTGATTAACTATTTCCTTTCCCATATTAGGGAAGTTTTCAACTATAATCTCTTCAAATATTTTCTCAGTCCCTTTCTTTTCTCTTCTTCTTCTGGAACCCCTATAATTCGAATGTTGGTGCGTTTAATGTTGTCCCAGAGGTCTCTGAGACTGTTCTCAGTTCTTTGCATTCTTTTTTCTTTATTCTGCTCTGCAGTAGTTATTTCCACTATTTTATCTTCCAGGTCATTTATCCGTTCTTCTGCCTCAGTTATTCTGCTATTGATCCCATCTAGAGTACTTTTCATTTCATTTATTGTGTTGTTCATCATTGCTTGTTTCATCTTTAATTCTTCTAGGTCCTTGTTAACTGATTCTTGCATTTTGTCCATTCTATTTCCAAGATTTCGGATCATCCTTACTATCATTATTCTGAATTCTTTTTCAGGTAGATTGCCTATTTCCTTTTCATTTGTTAGGTCTGGTGCATTTTTATCTTGCTCCTTCATTTGCTGTGTGTTTTTCTGTCTTCTCATTTTGCTTATCTTACCGTGTTTGGGGTCTCCTTTTTGCCGGCTGCACTTTCGTAGTTCCTGTTGTTTTTGATGTCTGTCTCCAGTGGCTAAGGTTGTTTCAGTGGGCTGTGTAAGCTTCCTGGTGGAGGGGACTAGTGCCTGTGTTGTGGTGGATGAGGCTGGATCTTGTCTCTCTAGTGGGCAGGTTCACGTCTGGTGGTGTGTTTTGGGGTGTCTGTGGCCTTATTATGATGTTAGGCAGCCTGTCTGCTAATGGGTGAGGTTGTGTTCCTGTTTTACTAGTTGTTTGGCATAGGTTGTCCAGCACTGTGGCTTGCTGGTCGTTGAGTGAAGCTGGGTGCTGGTGTTAAGATGGAGGTCTCTGGGAGATTTCCGCCATTTAATATTATGTGGAGCTGGGAGGTCTCTTGTTGACCAGTGTCCTGAAGTTGGCTCTCCTACCTCAGAGGCAGAGCCCTGACTCCTGGCTGGAGCACCAAGAGCCTTTCATCCACACGGCTCAGAATAAAAGGGAGAAAATGTAGAGAGAATGAGTAGAAGTATGAGGAGGGAAAGGAGGAAAGGAAGGAAGGAAGAAAGAAGCAAAGAAGGAAAGAAAGGAGGGAGGGAGGAAGGAAGGAGGGAGGGAAAGAAGGAAAAAAGACAGAAAGAAAGAAGATAGAGTAAAAATAAAATAAAGAATAATATAGTTATTGAATTAAAAATATTTAGAAAAAAAAAGTGATGGATAGAACCTTAGGACAAATGTTGGAAGCAAAGCTATACAGAGAAAATCTTACACAGAAGCATACACATACACCCTTACAAAAAGAGGTAAAGGGGGAAAAATCATACATCTTGCTGTCAGAGACCACCTCCTCAATTTGGGGTGATTCGTTGTCTAAAGGAGGGAAGGAAGGAAGGAAAGAACGAACGAAGGTAAAGTATAATAAAGTTATTAAAATTAAAATTAATTATTAAGAAAAATTTTTTTAAAAAAACCATGGACGGATAGAGCCCTAGGACAAATGGTGGAAGCAAGACTATACAGACAAGATCTCACACAGAAGCGTACACGTACACATTCACAAAAAGAGGAAAAGGGAAAAAAATCATAGATCTCGCTCCTAAAGTCCACCTCTTCAATTTGGGATCATTCCTTGTCTATTCAGGTATTCCACAGATGCAGGGTACATCAAGTTGATTGTGGAGCTTTAATCCGCTGCTTCTGAGGCTGCTGGGAGAGATTTCCCTTTCTCTTCTTTGTTCTCACAGCTCACAGGAGCTCAGCTTTGGATTTGGCCCTGCCTCTGCGTGTAGGTCGCTGGAGGGCGTCTGTTTTTTCGCTCAGACAGGACGGGGTTAAAGGAGCCGCTGATTCAGGGGCTCCGGCTCACTCAGGCCGGGGTGGGGGGGAGGGGGGAGGGAGGGGCACTGCGTGCGGGGCGGGCCTGCGGCGGCAGAGGCCGGCGTGACGTTGCTCCAGCCAGAGGCCCGCCGTGCGTTCTCCCGGGGAAGTTGTCCCTGGATCCCGGGAACCTGGCAGTGGCGGGCTGCACAGGCTCCGCGAAAGAGGGGTGTGGAGAGTGACCTGTGCTCGCACACAGGCCCCTTGGTGGCGGCAGCAGCAGCCCTAGCGTCTCCCGCCCGTCTCTGGGGTTCGCACTTTTAGCCGCGGCTCGCGCCCGTCTCTGGAGTTCCTTTAAGCAGCGCTCTGAAACCCCTCTCCTCGCGCACCAGGAAACAAAGAGGGAAGAAAAAGTCTCTTGCCTCTTCGGCAGGTGCATACTTTTCCCGGACTCCCTCCTGGCTAGCCGTGGTGCACTCACCCCTTCAGGCTATGTTCAAGCCGCCAACCCCAGTCCTCTTCCTGCGCTCCGTCCGAAACCGACAAGCCTCTCGGGCTGGTGAGTGCCGGTCGGCACTGATCCTCTGTGCGGGAATCTCCCCGCTTTGCCCTCCGCACCCGTCGCTGTGCACTCCTCCGCAGTCCCGAAGCTCCCCCCTCCGCCTCCCGCAGTCTCCGCCCGCGAAGGGGCTTCGTAGTGTGTGGAAACGTTTCCTCCTTCACAGCTCCCTCCCACTGCTGCAGGTGCCGTCCTTATTCTTTTGTCTCTGTTTTTTCTTTTTTTCTTTTGCCCTACCCAGGTATGTGGGGAGTTTCTTGCCTTTTGGGAGGTCTGAGGTCTTCTGCCAGCCTTCAGTAGGTGTTCTGTAGGAGTTGTTCCACGTGTAGATGTATTTCTGGTGTATCCGTGGGGAGGAAGGTGATCTCCGCCTCTTACTCTTCCGCCATCTTTAAGGTCCCCCCGCATTTATATTCTTAATTAAAATATTTAAATGATATGCAACATGCATAAACAGTGCAAGTATGATGAGATAGTAAGCTACATTATAAACTTGTAACAAGGCAGGAGATATCTTATTTTACCTGTGTGTCATAAGCAATAGGTTGGTTATAGATACTTACCATAAACCACCAAAATAACATAATAACAACACTTTTTTCTACTCACTGAAAAAAAAAGTGTAGTAGTGTCAGAAAAAGTCTTTTAAGATACATATTTTAATAAGAAATACATTCAGTAAAGTATGATATTGAGAACCAAGGAATTTAGAAATTTAAAAAGTCAAGTTTTTTTATTTCTTCCCTAAAATATTTCTACTAAATTTTCAAAATTTGTTCACAGGAAACACTGCTTACAAACAGCACACATTTACTTTCTCCCTAATAAACATCTTTGATAAATATCTAGAACATCCAGGCAAAACACAGTAAAATATTGGTATTGGTAAAAAAAAATTGTGTTTTTGAGTGTCCAAAGAAGCAAAATAAAATAAAAATATCACGGTACAAATCATAATTATGGCAAAGCAAATGTGTGTGTAACAGGGAAACAAAGAAGTAATACATTAAACCACAGCTAGGTTAATAGCATGTCCTACATAATTAATACACCATTTGAGAAAATAATTTAACTAAAATACAGAAAAGGAGTAAAATTATCCATTACTTTAACATATTCATTTTTAATGTCATTTAATATTTTGTAAAATGTTGCAAATATTACACTTCTTTTTTTATGAGTCTGTGACAAATACAATTTTTGGATTACATACAGTTTATGTTTTTTCTCTCCTTTTGATCTTAGATATTTTCACTATAATACCGAGTTTTGAGTTTTGTTGCAGTCTCCACAATAAAGGTGAAAAGCTCTAAAAGGAATGTATAATACTGAGGCAGTGAGAGCGAGAGATGAGAAGAGAGAAAGGAGGAAGAGCAGTTCTGAATCTCATGAACCTCAGTGGCAAACTTCTAGGAGCTGTTTACTCTCTTTTTAAATGAATTTCTGGCTGTCTTGCACCTTGCTGGCATGGACACATCCTTACTTGTTGTCTTTTGTCAACTGTGAAAATGACTAAACTGAAAACAACTTCTCCGGGAGACGTTATAGCGTCTGTTTCAAAGTGGACCACCCTTTCCACTAGCCTCCGTTGTGCTCACAGCAGGAGTATTAGGAAGGTCCAGCAGGCTTTGATCATGGAGTTTCTAGAAGTGAAATAGCCTAGTAAATTCTTTATTTGATCTGTATAAGCAGAAAAGATTAGGTCAAGTGAACAAAAGTCTAACAGGAGTCATAAAAACAGGGTCAGAGTTGCTCAATTAGTTAAATCTGAGTCAGTTTATAGACCCAGAAGCCCTTGAATAAAGGGAGGGCCAGATCTCCTTGAGGAAGGACTCTGTATGCTGCCAGCAGTTTGTACTGTTAACTTTTCTCCTTTCCTTCCCCAAAGGAACCTATAGCCTTTTACCAGGGTAACTGTGCATTGAGGAAAAGGAAATAAACAGACCTTATGGGAACTGCTTGGACATTGGTTTTGAACTGACACTAATACTGGAGACCCAAAATGTCAGTGCGATATACCAGTCAGAGGAGAGGCTTCAGTCGGTCAATTAATCAGTGGAATTTTAGCTCAGGAAGTCCATCTCATCTTGGGTCCATTGTTCCTGAATGTATTGTGTCCTCAATTCCTAAATGCATAATTGGAAGAGACATATTGAGCAGCTGACAGAATTCCCACATTGGTTCCCTGAGCTGTGCTGTTTGGACTGTTATGGTGGAAAAGGCTAATCGGAAGCCCATAGAACCATCTCTGTCTAGGAAAATAGTAAACCAAAAATAATACCATATTCCTGGAGGGCTTACAGAGATTAGTGCCATCAAAAAGGACTTGAAGGATAGAGGGGTGGTGATTTCTACCACATCCCCCTTCAGTTCACCTATTTGGTCTGTACAGAAGACAGATGGCTCTTGAAGAGTTACAGTGGATTGTCATAGACTGAACCAGGTGGTGACTTCAGTCCAGCGGCTGTAACAGATGTGTTGTAATTGAGCAAATAAACACACCCCTGATTACCTGGTATGTAGCTCTTGAACTATGTAGCAGGCCAATGCCCTTTTCTCCCTTCCTATCACTAAGGTCCAGAAGTTTGTTTTCAGCTGGCAAAGCCAGCCATATAGCTTCACTGTTTTGTCTCGGGAGTATATCAGCTCTCCAGCTCTATGTCATAATTTAGTTTGTAGGGATCTTGATCACTTTTCCTTCCATCAGATATCACATTGGTCCATTCCACTGATGTTATTATGCTGATTGGATCTAGTGAGCAAGAAGTAGCAACTATTGTAGACTCATTGGTAAGACATTTGAAAGCTGGAGGATGGGAAATAAATCCAACAAAAATGTAAAGGGCTTTCTACCTCAGTGAAATTTCTAGGGGTCCAGTGGTATGGGGCATGCTGAGATATCTCTTCTAAGGTAAAGGATAAGTTGTTGCATCAGGCCTCTTCTACAACTGAAAAAAAGATGCAAAGCCTAGGCCTCTTTAGATTTTGGAGACAACATTTTTTTTTTTTTTTCGGTATGGGGGCCTCTCACTGTTGCGTCCCCTCCCATTGCGGAGCACAGGCTCCGGACGCGCAGGCTCGGCGGCTATGGCTCACGGGCCCAGCCGCTCCGCGTCATGTGGGATCCTCCCGGACCGGGGCACAAACCCGTGTCCCCTGCATCGGCAGGCGGACTCTCAACCACTGCGCCGTCAGGGAAGCCCCAACATATTTTTTATCTGGGTGCGATACTCCAGTAAATAATGAGTGTCTCAAAAAGCTGCTAGTTTTGAGTGTAGCCCAGAGTAGGAAAAGGTTCTGAAACAAGTCCAGGCTGTTGTACAAGCTGATCTGCTGCTCGGACCACTCTGCTAGCAGCAAAGACCAATACTGAGTCCCCAGTAAAGCACCGTTCACTTGAGAGATCAGCCATCTACCTGGAAGCAGGTTGATTACATTGGACAGCTTCCATCATGGAGGCGGCACTTTTTCTTACTGGAATAGATACTTACTGTGGATATGGATGTAATGTGTCTGCCCAAACTACTATCCATGGACTTACAAAATGCTTTATCTACTGTCATGGTATTCCATATAAAATTGCTTTATATATTAGAACTCCCTCCACAGCAAAAGAAGTGTGGCAATTAGCTCATGGAATTCACTGGTCTTGCTGTGTTCCTCACCACCCTGAAGCAACTGGCTTGATAGAATAGTGGAAAAGCCTTTTGAAGACTCATTACAGTGCCAGGTAGATGGCAGTAGATGATAAGTCTGGGGCAGTGCTCTCCACAAGGGCATATATTTTCTGAGTCATCATTCCATATATGTTGCTGTTTCTCACATAGCCGGTATTCACAGGTTCTGTGGTCCTGTTCCTGTGACCTTATGCTTTCCTCTCCTAGAGGTCTTACTTCCAAAGGGAGGAACACTTCCAAGGAGACACAGCAATGATTCCACTGAACTGGAAATTAAGACTGTTGCCCAGCCACTTTGGACTGCCCATTCCCTGAATCCACAGGCTTACTGTGCTGAATACCAAGGGGAAACTGGACTTGAACCCACAAATAGGCATAAGGGGGAGTACATCTGGAGTATGGGCGATCCCTTAGTGTCCCTTATGACCTATGCATTAGGTCAATGGAAACCACAACAACCTAATCCAGATGGGAGTACTAATGACCCAGACCCTTCAAGAATGAAGGTTTTGGTCACCCCACCAGGGGAAGAAACTATAAACAGCTAAGGTGCTTGCTAAAGGCAATGGGAATATAGAATGAGTAGTTGAAAAAGGTTGTTACACATACCAACTACAATCGCATGACAAGTTACAGAAATAAGGACTGTAATTGTCATGAATATTTCTCCTTATTTTGTTACAAACATACTTGAATACATAAATGCTTATAAACTATCTTTTCTTCTTCCTACTCTGATCCTCTTATCATATAACATAAGGTGTATTAACTTTATATCATAGTATTTAATATTGTTCATTTTACTTCATGGTATTTAAGTTATAGGCTATCAAGAAGAAGAGTTAACATCACTCAAAATGATGTTTCCTCCTTTCTAGGAAAGAAGAGGAGGAGAAGTATGATATTAGGTGAAACTATGACCTTATTATTGCCTTTATTTAGAGGTTAATATGGGTTAAGGATTGTTGTACCACATTGACAAGGTCCAGACTTGTGATGGTTAATTATATATGTTGATTTGAGTGGGCCACAGGATGCCCAGATATCTGGATAAATATTATTTCTGAGTGTGTCTCTAAGAGAGTTTCCCGAAGAGTTTAGCATTTGAACTGGTAGACTGAGTAAAGTGGATAGCCCTCCCCAAGCCAGTCCATTGAGGGCCTGGATAGACAAAAAGGTGGAGGAAGAGAGCATTTGCACCCTCTTTCTCTCTCACCCTGCCTCGTTATATAAGCTGGAACATCAGACTTTTCCTGCACTGCTCCTGGCTCTCAGGCCTTTGAACTGTCCCACTGGCTTTCCTGGGCTTCCAGCTTGCAGAAGGCAGATCATGGAAATTCTCAGCCTCCGTATGAGCCAGTTCCTTATAATAAACCTCATTTTAGGTACATATCCAATTGTTCTGTTTCCTTGGAGAACCCTGACTAATAGGGGTGTGTAAACATTCTTAACTCTTTGATCTTTGATCCTTTGAGTTATTTTCCTTATTAAACAGACCAATCCAAACACCCTCGTCCCACCAGCTCTTGACTTGAAGGAACCCCTGCCCCATGCTACTGCAGTAATATTAATTGAGTTGAAGCCAAGAATGTGCTGATTCCCACTAAGAAATGGGTGAAAAAGATATGCTGTCCTTTTGGGTTTTCAATGCATTGTCTCCTAATGCTGTATCAGACTGGTTACCAAATTCTCCCTATTTGTCTGATTTTTTGTTTGTTTGATTTTCACAAATGTGCAGTATTTTCAGATGATTTCTTTTTATAGTGTGTTTTCATGAACAGAGCATTCTGAACATCCTAATTATTTAAAAAACATTTTTGTGATAACATTTGCTTATGAAAAAAATCATCAATTTCTAAGAAAATAAAATATTCCAAAAATGGAATAAATTTACCTCTCTCATTCCAGAGAGTTTGCTGTTGGTCTGCAATTTAAAGTTGATCTCCCTTACAATGCCGGGATGCAGGCTCAATAGAACTATTATAAATGATGTAACTATTTCAGGTAGTGATCTTTGAACACAAACATTGTTATTAATAGACAGGAAGCCACGGATAATTTTAAATGTGGGGTGGGTCACAGAAGACTCAGAAAAGTGGCAGTCATGAATGTCATCAAGACTTATCTTTTTACCAGGAGGCTGATGTCATTTATTTTTCTCATTTGTGTTTCGGTCTTCTACTGAACCGAGAAGATTTTTGTGACCTTCTCAAAACTAGTTTCTTTCATAAATCCAAATCTTATTTCAAAATTTCACTTTACTAATTCATTTCCTTTCCTTTTCCTGGCAAGTGAGCCAGATCCACAGAACTGCTAATGGAACTCTCTGGGGTCTCATAAGAATTGTGATGAATTTAGTTCAACTCCTGTAATAACAAAAGAAAAACCTGAGAAAATGCAGTTTATTGATCAAATGAAATGCAGCCCTCCCAAAAGTATATTGTAGATGCAAAAATAATTTAAGGATCAAAGTCATTCTCTTATTTTGGCAATGCTGGATGGCTAACTTTTCACCACATTTCTCAGTAAAGCATTGGAATATAAAATGGATTTTACTTAAAACAATATTTAAATAATTAAAGTGGTTGACAGGTTGGTGGATGTGTTTTCTTTATGAAGTTAGCATACAAGGAACTCTATCAATAGGGCACATGTTCTGGGATTATTCAGTAAGATAAGGTAACTTCTCTTAGTCATCTATAATTTCTCATGTATTTTACTCTAATAACAAATAAGAATACTTTAATAGGATTGTCTAGCTGGATCATCTCTGAAGCTTGTTAGATTTAATTTTGCATATATTTTATCCTTTGGTACATTTATATAAATTCTGTCTTTTACATAAAATTAACATTTCCTCTGATCTTGAAAATGCATATGGTAATTTCTAAATAAGTCTAAAATTCAATAAATCTGTTATTTTATTTATAATATATATTTAACAATTTGAGAATCTATCAAACTGCCAAATTCTACAAGCAATGTGTGAGAGTCTGGTTGCTCCATATTATCGATACCACTTACTATTCTCTTTTTGATTTTAGCCTTCCTAGTGTGTGTGAGATGGTATCTCATTGTATTGGGTTGGCCAAAAAATCCGTTAGGATTTTTCTGTAAGATATTCCTTTCCCTAATGACTAATGATGCTTACCAACTGTTCATGTAGCTATTGACCATTTGCATATCTTCTTTGGAGAAATGTCTATTCAGAATTTGATAATTTTTCATTTGGGTTATTTGCCTTTGTATTTTCTTTTTAATTTTAAATTTATTTTTGGCTGCGTTTTGCGTCTTCTTTGCTGCGTGTGGGCTCTCTAGTAGCGGCAGCTACTCTTCGTTGTGGTGCACAGGCTTCTCATTGTGATGGCTTCTCTTGTCGCAGAGCATGGGCTCTAGGGGTGTGGGCTTCAGTAGTTGTGGCACGCAGGCTCAGTAGTTGTGGCTCACGGGCTCTAGAGCACAGGCTCAGTAGTTGTGGCACACGGGTTTAGTTGCTCTGTGGCATATGGGGTCTTCCCAGACCAGGGATCGAACCCATGTCCCCTGCACTGGCAGGTGGATTCTTAACCACTGTGCCACCAGGGAAGTCCCCTTTGTATTGTTGAGTTGTAAGAGTTTTTATATATTCTGATCATATACATGATTTGAAAATATTTTCCTCATTATGTGTATTGTCTTTCAAAAGTTCTTGATGGTGTCCTTTGAAACACATAAATTTTTACTTTTGATGAAGTCCAATTTATTTATTCTTTTGCCATTTGTACTTTTGGTGTCACATCTTAAAATCATTGTTTATTTCTGTGTTTTCTTCTAGGAATTTTATAGTTTTCTAAAATTTCAGTCTATGATCCATTTTAAGTTAGCATTTCAATATATACTATAAATTAGGGATCCAACTTCATTTTTTTGCATGTGAGTATTCACTTGTTGCCAGTATCATTTGTTGAAGAGACTATTATTTTCCCGTTGATTTTTCTTGTTATCCTAATTAAAATTTAATTGATCATAAATGTAAAGATTTATTTCTGGAAGCTCATTTCTATTCCATTGATCTATATGTCTTTCCTTTTTCATATTGTCTTTATTGTAGCTTTGTAGTATCTTTGAAATTGGGAGGTAATAATGATCCAACTTTATTCCTGTTTTTCATGATTGTTTTGGCTATTCTGGATCCTTGCATTTGCATAAAATTTTATCATCAGCTTGTCAATTCACACACACACACACACAAGATGCAGCTGGGATTTTGATAGGGATTATGCTGAATCTGTAGATCAATTTGGGATTATAGCCATTTTAAGATAGTAACTATTTCAGTGCATGTACATGGGATTTCTTTCCATTCATTTAGGCTTCCTTTAATTTCCTTAATTTTGGAGGAGTTCTATGTACAAATTTTGGGCTTCTTTTCTTAATGTATTGTTATATATATATATATATATATATATATATACACTTTTTCTTATTGCCACTATTATAAATTATATTATTTTCTTAATATCATCTTTTGAGTGTTCATTGCTAGTGTGTAGAAATACAAGAGATATCTGTGTATGGATCTTGTATCCTGAAACTTTGATATACTTACTTATTAGATATGATAGTTTATTGCGGTTATATAGTCCGTGGTGATTTGAGAACATACTTTGTGATTATTTTTATTGAGGATTTCTTCTATGTGATATATCATTTTTCTTTTCCTGTTTTTAATAGTCTCTGTCTTAGGCTTCGAACAGTTTTACTATGATGCATTTAAGTGTATTGCTCTTTGAGTTTTTCCTACATAGAGTGTTGAGTTTGTTAGATGTATAGATAAATGCTATTCATTAGAATTGGTAAGTTTTCAACTATTATTTCTTCAAATATCCTTTCTGTTCCCCTTCTCCCCCTTTCTGGGAACTCCACTGTGGTCATGATGGTACACTTGATTATATATCTCTGAGAGGCTCTTTTCATTTTTTTGGGGGGGGAATGGTGACACAGTTTCTATTCCTCAGACTGAGTAATGGCAACTGACCTTTCTTCAGGTTCACTGATACTTTCTTCAGCCAGCTGATAACAGCTTTTGCCACTCTAGTGAATTTTTCATTTCCATTACTTTATTTTTCCCTCTAGAATTTTCATTTGTCTTTTTATCTTTTATTGATATTCCCTACATAATTCCTATGCTTTGCTTTAATTCTTTAGATATGACTTCCTTTAGTTCTTTGAAAGTATTTGTTTTTCTATTACCCATACTTTCCTATTTCTTTGCAAGTGTAGTATTTTTAAAAATTCAAATTAATGTAATGTGGCAACACTAGAAAGAAAATTCCACCCCCTCCCAGAGTTTTTCATTATTTGTTATGTTACTGTTTGTTGTTGTTGCCGCTATTGTTTACTGACTTTCCAGTGCTAATTTTTTAAAGTCTGTATTCTTTATCATGTGTGGCCATTAAAGTCTGCTCAGTTAGCCTAGTGATCTGCTAGTGATTGGGCAGAGATTTTCTTAAATGCCTTAAACCAATAATTCTTTGAAACTTTTCCAAGACACTCTGTGTGTCTGTTGAGCACAATTTTAAGGTTTTATCAAACAATTTATAACTGTGCTTTAGATTTAACTTCCTGCTTACAGAGGCTCATGGTCAGCCTGAGATGAGAGATTAAGTCTTCTCAGATCTCTCCTAGGCATGGGAAACTTGTAAATATGTGTGTGGCCTTTTAGATTCCCAGGAATATGTTGAAATTTTCAGAGGCTCCTATAGACATCTCATTCCCAAGTTTTTCATTTTAAGTTTTTTGGTCAACCTGGTTTTAGCCACAACTAGTATCTTCACCTCAGGAAGATACAGTATTGAACAATTGCTGCTAATTGTTTACATGAAACATTCTGGAAATATGGGTGTTTGCTTAGTATGGGCTCTGAGTCAAATCAAAGGCAAACCCTGATTTTCCAGGAATCTGCCAGAGAGGTTAAACACTTACCATTTTTCTGGGGATGGGGCTTTGTGAGAGATCAAACATGTTCTGATCTCCTTATTGTAGTCAGACATTATTTTTATACTTTTTATGGGTTTCATGTAGATGCTGTTTGCTTTCATGGCTACCTCAGAGCTGGGGAGGAGGGGATAATAATATTTCAAGTTAAACCATCACAAAGTTTATTGGTCCTACTGAAATTATGCCATTTTTCTTGAGTAAACACTTATTGTTGCAAATTTTAGTTAATTTACAGAGTTATGAAAAAATTGATTTTGACTATTTTTTCACTTCTTTTTTTTATAAAGGAGTAGATATTTACAGTTCTTTCCTCTGCCATTCTGGAAATACTTCCCTGTCTATTTAAATTTATATTTAAATTAAATATAATTAAAATTTCAGTTCCTATGTCACACTACTTACTTTTAAACTACTTGATAGTCACATGGGACTGGTGGTTACCTTATTGGACAGTGAGGATATGGATCATTTTTTATTACCACAGAACTTCTTATTAGGGCTGTTGGTTGCTCATTAAGTGATTGTATAATAACCTGTCAGTCCTTTCTGAGTAGTTACTTATTATCCTGAGCTGCCAGGTCTACTAATATCTGGGTTTCTCACTTGACTGGTCAGGGCAACCACACAACTAACTTTAAGTTGTTTCTGACAAGCAACAGAGATAGAATGTAAAATCAAAAAGTTGCTTTGTAAAGTAATTTGGCTACCCTTGAGCATTCATATTATTGTGGTCTTGAAATAAAAGTCCACTGAAATCTGATTTTAAAAGACCTTGAGTGCAAAAATTAGGAGTTCAAGCGTATAATTCTTATTTGCCAGTTCATAATGATAGGTAATCATTAGTGGTAAACTATTGTGTTGTATTCAAAGAGATCTCATGCTACATTAAAGCTTCATAGAATATTCCATGATTCATAGATGTTTTCTTCATGCATGGCAAGGGTAAATGGTGTGATATTTGCTACTTGCTAGTTATATTCAAAGTGTGCTATACACAGTTGGGAGAAATCACAGGGTTCTCTTAAATTTTCAAAGGCTTTTGATATTAATAATCTCATTTTATCTTCATAGCAACTTTGAAACTGGTTGTATTTTCACACTGACGGAGAGGTTAATTAGCTAGCACATGAATGTAGAATTACATATGGGGGGAAGTTGTTTTGTAGCATATGTTTGCTAGCTTCTGGCCTTTTAAATATAAAATACAGCACATTGCATAATTTGATACATGCAGCTTAGAATAATGTTATATTTCCATGATTCTAAGTTGACATATACTCAAATATCCACAATTATTTTAATAACAATTTGTATCAAGTCCCTCATTATTTAGAGGCTTAGAATCCTTATTCACATCACTTGGAAGATACATCCAGATTTCAGAAACAGTAAATACAAAAAGAATGTGAAAACGTAATCTAAAATACTAGCAATTTTCAAAGTCAAGGAGATAACTAAAAAACAAATATTCTCTTTTTCCTGATCATGATCAAAATTGTATTTTCATGTTGTGCCAGTTGAATTCTCTGGGAAGCAGATAGGAACATTTTTAAGGAGTTCAAAACTTTTATCGGGTAGTAACACCTACGAAAGAAGGACAATTAGGCAGGAAGAGTCATGTCATTACACGGACATGATGAAGTGATTGCCAGCTCATTGGGGAGCTCTAAAGCAAGAATTACCTGTTAGAGTAGTCTTGCCTTGGGTAGAAATGACCAGGCCTTCG
Organism: Phocoena phocoena; assembly: GCF_963924675.1. Classification (NCBI taxonomy): domain Eukaryota; kingdom Metazoa; phylum Chordata; class Mammalia; order Artiodactyla; family Phocoenidae; genus Phocoena; species Phocoena phocoena. The sequence continues at coordinate 80,460,694 of NC_089227.1, forward strand.
TGGCACCACCTTGCTCAGTCATTAGCCAGGGGCCATCCTTGGAAGAGTGTAACCTTAGCTCAAAAATGAGGCCACCTGTGAAGAAGCAAACAGCTAGAGACTGCCTGGTAGCCACACTCCTGGAAACTGGACAATGAAAGAGGATCTTGAAGGAGGACCTGAGTGATGCATCTCCATGTCTGCCATGCACATATGTCACAAAATCAGTATTTTTTTTTAAATCAGTATTTTTAAGCACACATAAATCATCATGCTGTGGAATTTTCATATTCTATATAATTATAACTATCCAAGCAATTTATCACAATATGTGCTTCTGTGATTACAGATCATAAAAATGATCATTCTCTGGCAGGGATTTTCTACAAACTCTAAATAAATAGGTGTTTATGTATTTTCAACCTGATGTTAATTATTTAAATGTTTGAATCTTTTCAACTTTGGTCAGAGAATTTAATTTATATCCGGTAGGTCATATTCCGTAAGAAAAACTGGAGATAAAGTAGCAGAAATTAACATATTTCAATAAATCTAAGCCATTACTGATCGTGAGATGCAGAATTATGTGCTACTAAAGAAAATGGCCAATTAAGCAATGATGCAATTCTGTCTTGTGACATTCGTTATAAGATGTAATGAGATTTCAGAGGTGTCAAAATGTGAAAAAATATATATTACAGAATCATAGAAATGTGATTCTTTTGTTTTATTTCCGTTGGTGGCTTTGTCTGGACATTCTTCTGCCTAGAAGAAGCACAGTGATGTACTGGAGAGTCTGGCTTAGGTATGTTCCAGAACTGCTGACTCTTCTCCTCTTCTCCTCCTACTACACTTTCCCTTTCTCTTCTTTTCCTGCTTCTCATTTTGTGAAGTCTTGGCCACTCTAAGTCCTCTGTTATTAGTCAGCATAGGCTAATGTCTCAATAGCTTTATAAATAAAGATTTGCTTCTCAGTCACTCATAAATATCTATGGCATGAGTTGGGGCTATGTTCAACATAAGTCATTTAGTGACCCAAGGCTGATAGAGACGCTACCATCTTGTGATGGAGACATCTTAACATACGGCTTTCAGAGGCAGACGGGATTTCTCTTCTGTCTCAGCCAAGAAGACAAAACGTTACTTCAGTTTACATTTGATTATTAAAACTAGTCATGTGGCTGCACCTAACAGCAAAGGGCCTAAGAGTTATACGTTTTTGTGTGTCAGTAAGGGAAGAAGAATTGGAAGAGGTGTATTTACAGTCTCTACCACAACTTGTAACATCATTATAACTCATTTCCATCTCATTATAATAATAGAATTGTGTCTTCCAGAGCCTTCATGCCTCAGAAGATATGAATAACACTGATTCCACACAGCTGGTCTCCTCTAGAAACTTGTGGCTAATTCACCCATTTGAAACACACCACTGAAGTCTGCTCTTACATTGTTATTTTGTTGATCAGTACTTTCAGTTCTTGGTACATTTCCTGTCCTTTCAAAGCTATCACACTTATAGTTTCCTCATTTAACCCAGAAAAGATAAAAACATATATATATAATTTATAAAGTATGTTTATTAATAGATATCCGTCTCCCCCATTACATATTAAAGTTATTAAAGTAAAAAAAGAATCATTTCTCATCTTTTCACAAAATAGTTAAAATACTTTAGTCCTCTCTTACATTTTCTTATATTTTTGTCATACTCGTAACTGTTGATACTACAGTTATTGGTATTGCTCCCACATCTAATTTACCCTTTCCTAATAGTCTCCTGGTTGAAACTGAATCTAGTGTACAATTATATTCTTATTAAAAAAAAAACACTTAAATCAACCTCTTCTACGTCTCTGTCCAATCTCAACTTGCTAATTGAGGTGGTTACATTTGGTGTTGACCAAATCTGGAGTGTAATAATTACATAATTCAGGTTGATCAGTACATAATATACAACTTGGATTGTACTGTGGTATATTACAGGACACTCCCTCTAACATATTAATCCACAAATAGTTAAAAATTGGTCTTAACTCAGTGGCTGTAATGGACTTACTACCCTATCACTAATCCTGTGACCTATAAATTATGATTGTGGTGAAATTTTATATATATATATATATATATATATATATATATTCTGTTACATTACCAATGTTTTCTACTGTAACCATCAATTTCTAAAATATAATTTTGTACCTTTAACTTAATGGATAAGTGAGCAGGAAAACTGGCATGTGTTAATGTGACCTTTCTGCCATACTATTGCCTTAAACAATGGACTGAATTCTGTCTTACTGCATTATCTTTTGTGGCTTGGTTGGCTGCCTTTAAAAAAATGAGAACGATAAATTAAAGATAGACAGGTAAGTCTCTCTGAGCTAGTAGTAAAACTCCTATAATTCCTTCAGCAAAAATACCATCAAGTTTTAACCAAAATGTGGCAAACAAATCATTTCAGTTTGAGGATGAAATGGAAATTGTATATACCTCTTAACCTGTAATCACCAGTGACTAAAAGTCCAACCACTAAAGAAAACAAAAATAAAATAATAGCAATATTAAATCTTCATTCATATACACTAACAGTGTTAATATGAAAACTTTTGAAAGCAAGGGGCCTTTTTATTTGAATGCTTTGTTTTCACATATTGGTGAATTGAAACATAATGAATTATGAGGCCAGGCATATCTACATATTTTCAAATTCCAGATCCCAGATTTGTATGTTTTAGGAAAGTTACTTAATCTCTTTTTTTTTCCCTATGTTTTTATACCTTTTAACGTGTAGTGTGGATAAGATCTAATTCAAACAGTTTTTGAGAAGATAATTGGGAGATGTTTTGAAAAGAACAGACACAATGGCACAAAATCAGTTTTGGAGAAATTTCCCCTACTTGCTTCTGCATCCTACACTGGGATTTGGAATTTATGCCTAAGTTCATAATCCTTTAGCAACTGCATCTGTAGAACACTTTAGAGAAAGAAAAGACATGGGGTGGATCTTTGGACATATAGTAACTGGAGACAAAAGTTGACACAAGTTGTCCAACACAAAGAGGAATCATGTTGAAAAAGAAGCCTTGCAAAATACAGCACCCATAAAAGGAGCCAAAAGTTGAGATCTTGTTATTTTCAATATTTGAGCTTTGCTAATTATTACTCAGGTTTACTGGTGTGTATTAGCAATGCTGCTATATGCAAATGGAATTATATATTCATACGACTGTAAAATTTTGTCAAAATATACAAACCTTTTGACCTCTTAAGCAGAAATATCCATTCACGTAATTCTTGAATTCTGCAGGTTGTCACTGAGCACTGTTGTCTCAGGTAAACAAAATAAATACTACAATGAGGTGTTAGAAGGTTGTACATTATATTTCAAAACTATCAGCCTTAGACATTGACGTCATGGGGACTCCAAAAAAATCACTTGTCATTTTCCTTAGCAATTTATTTTATTGAAAGGAGTGTTATACCATGGCCACGTGCCTTTATTCTGCACATCCGTTTTATGAGCAACAGGCAAATGGCAGTACTTTTGTTTCTCTAGTTGATATGGATGTATATGAAGTATCTCTTCAAATTTCTGCTATCCATGTATTTAGTGGGGTATAAAAAACAGATTGAGATATTAACTTGACTCGTAAAACTTGTTCAATTGTGGTTTTTCTAAACCTGGAAATTAAGTTGAACACTTCAGAAATATTTTCATTACACCAGATGGAATAAGATAGTTTAATTATCCAGGAAAAGCTTTCATTGAAAAGCCCTCATTCTTCAGTGTCAAGTAACTGAAGTATTTGCTTATTTAGAAAAGATATTGTTTACAAAGACCTTATTTTATTGTGTTAGAAAAACATTATAGCACAGTTTTTGAGAGCACAGTTATTAATTTGGTTTGATAGGCCAGAATTCAATTCCTTATTGAATGAATTGGAGCATATTGCTTAAATTATCTATCAGTTTTCTCATCTTTAAAATGCAACTATTAAAAGGGTGTTTTTCTGTGGGAATCAAATTATATAATTTATTTAAAATGTTTAGCACATTTTTGGAACACTTTTGGTAAGGATTTGATAAGCAATAACTATTGATGTTTTTATATTATCAAGTACTTTATATTATCATTTATTTTATATTATCCATTTAGTTTTTAACCCATTTAAAGGGCCAAAATTCTGAATTAGTGTTAAAAATGGCTTCTGTAAATGAGTGAAGGTGATGATAATCATTCTAATAAATTCTTAAATTTCATGTGCCCTTCGATCTTAAATGAGACAGAATTACCTTTTCTCTTTGTTCATTTTTTTTTAAGTGATAAACTTAATTAGACATGGTAATCCATGCCTTTGTAGGACAGGATTTGAAAGGACTGTATTCATCTTTTTACATACAAAATAAGGGAAATTTCTCATTCATTTAACCTTCTATTTGTTTATAGCATTTCTGTGACCCCATAAGCTTTTATTTCATGAGAAAAAGGATTAAAAACACAAACTCCTTAGAATAATACTCAGAGGCCTGTGGCTTCCTGTTCTGCACTGCTCAAATTCAGGGTCCTCTTTGTCAAGAGTCTCATCCTTCCTCCTACGGCCCTGGTGTTTATTGGAAATTATCTCAGCTTTCCCTCCAGAGAGGTATCTCAGATCCCCTAGACTAGATGACTCTACCTGACAAGTCTGGCTCTATAGCATTTAGGAGACCTGGAGCAGCAATGTCACTCTGTCCACTGAATCAACTGGCACTAGAGGCAAGAAAAGATTGTGATCAGGTAGTAAAAGTAATTAATTCATCTTATGGTATTTAACTTCATGATAGAAAGGCAAGAGCTCTGGCATTCAGGGTCTATGAGTTGTTACAGTGTATCTGATGCAATAAATGATAAATAAGTTTTGTAGTTATAAATTATCTTGAGTCCTACTTCCAGATATTGGTAAAGTGTTGTAGTTATCTAGATGAATGTAATACAGCTTTAGTGTGACATTAATAAGTTTGGAAAACTATGTTTTTGAATGAATATGTGAAATATTAAATATTTGGAAGGCTATTAACAGGAAAATTCATGCTGTTCCATAATAGAAATGGGAAATGCATGAAAAAAAGTACTATGAACTGTAATTTCTACACAGTAATATTACTTGTCAATATTACAAAACAGCAGTTTCCTCAGAAAGGGGTCTCTAAGTTGTCTTTATTATTTTGACAGTGTTTTATTTTGTAAGTAATGATTATTATCCTTAGAATATTAACAATTGCCCATTGTGTAAGAATCAAAAAGAGAAAAGAGATCTCATTCTTTAAAAAAATGTAGTAGAATAATGATACTCCTCAATTTCTATTTTATTCATCTAAGATGATAAATGTTGCCTATTACAGATAAATCTATATAAGACTAAGGAAGAATGAGCTCATGGGGTCTATGGTGGTTATTTTGAGAATGAAAAAGTACCAACTATCACAATTTTATTTAGAAAAAGAGAAATATTTGCCCAGGGAAAGAACATTCAGGGGAGATTAAAAAACAAGACAAGAAATTCTGAACCCTACAGCAAAATATCTGAAAAGGCTGACATAGTTTTTCAATTATGGAATAAACTCCAAGAGCTATTTAATAATACTTATGCCTAAGGGAAATTAAAAGTAATAGAGCTGGATAGGTTTATTTAAAATTATTTATTTTATCCTGTTTACTTGTTTACAAATAGTTACTTATTTATAGATATTAACCCTCATGGTAATTTTGAACAAATGCAAGTTTTGATCATTCCTTACATTTTGAGGACTGCTGCCTTTTTATGAATCAAAAGACAGGACACACAAGCAGACAAGAGCCAAAGAAAAAAGCCATCATGGAAGAATTTTCAAAATGCTACTACCCAAGATGGTGAAACAGGTGCAATGTAGAAATGAGTCAAAATGAAATTAGTCTAGGATGGGTATTAAAAGTTATGGGTTCCTTGAAAAATTAAAGCCCTCCTCGGAATTACAAATGCAGTTAGTTACAACCGAGATCAACTGAACTAACTAAATTGTAGAAGGTATTATTAAAGCCATGCTTCATGCTGGTAGCATGGAAGTATGTATATTGTAATTTCATAAACCAAACTTTCAAAATAGCCTTCCCCAAAAGTTTATATAAACCAAACTCCCTTTTACACTTTAATATAATTTATAATTCCCAACTCAGGTTTCACCTTCTCCATAATAACTCTGATATGGAAGTGTTACAGGGAAGAAGCATGCATTGATGTTTGTTATCAAGGGCGTCATCTAGAGATCCAATTTTTTCTCCTGAACTTTTCTCTGGACCCAGTCAAGACATCTAAGAAGGTGCCCCATAAGGGTGGGGGAAATAGATCCTGCTTAATGTCATAACTTCAAAAACCCACATCTGTCTATTAATGATGAGTCAAATACCAAGTTTACAAAATCCTATGTAGAATATGCAGAAGGTGAAAATTTCCAGGTTGATTTATCTTACTAAAAGGTATGCCCTAAAATGAAAATGAAATGCTAAGATTCTAAGGAACAAGAGAATTCAGATTATGTAAGCCAAAACCATAATTAAATAAATATTGGGTGTGAGAAAATAATAACAATATAAAAGGCATTGAACCAAAAAAATCAAGTAGAGAAGAAATGTAGGCCAAGATAGTGAACCACATATATGTGTTTTCCATTTTATCTAGGCTGCTGGACAGTTTACCTTAATTCTGTTCATGAAGATACCTTTTTAAATCTTTCCAACAAATTGTTCTTTAAATATGGTGAAAAGTAAATTTATTCACTAATAACTACAGTGCAAAATGTGGCTTGAACATTAAAACATTTGACAGACATAATTATTTGCCTTGGTCTCTGCAGAAGAAATATTAGGACAGTCCCACTATGAAATTAAACATATTAATGATTCCTATATAAAGACCTAATGAGCTAATACCAGATTTGTGACCAATACAAAGAAAGACCTGTGGTATCTCAGACCAGTTGTTTTTATAAACTTATTTGCCAAACTAAATGTAGATAAATTACTGGGAATATGTGGCACTTGCCTAAGATATTTGAAAGCATGCCAAAGAGGAACTGTGTCTCTGTTAGTAAATTATGTAATCTGTCAGTAAATTATGTAATGTGTTAGTATGTCATGTGGCACATCTGGTGGACTGATTGCCTGTATTATTGCTATTGAAACATACTAGATTCTCTGAGTAATAATCTTCATTCCATGCTTAGAAACTTGCTGTTTCTATGATAAAGTATAGATTCCTCAATTGTAGGAGGTTGAGGGTGGGAGTTGAGAATTGGAGGAATATCTATTCAGGGAAGTCATCTGTGACTAGACTATCATTCTATGAGGATTGTGTTAGACAGGATTAAAGGCACAAGTAGAAAATATAGCTCTGCTCCTTGCGAAAAAAATATACATATATAATATTTTTACAACAAAGTTTAATTTAAAAATTAAGGATTCATGAATTAGAGGAACTTCCTTTTTCCAGATTTACATGGTATGGGTTCATGCAGTCAGTGTTTATTCAGCATGCCACTATGTTCTTTGCATTGTTGTAGACACAGAATATACATGTAATAAGACTTAATGTCTTACCCTTAATAACCTCTCAGGTATTTTTTTAAGTAAAGATGAAAAGAAATAATAAGAGTATGTCAGGTGCTACAATTATGATATATACAAAGTTGCTAAAGGAAGATGAAAGTGGTTGTTCATAATGTATTCTAGACAAGGAACAGCTTTATAGAAATGGTGGAATTGGGAAGAGGAAAGACATTCTCCAGATAGAATTTAAAAAGGAGAACAGGAATTAAAAGCAGAGAAAACAGTATATACAAATGATGTAAAGAGTTTAGAAAAAGTTCGTCATATCTAGTATTAGGATATAATTAAGATGGGAAGACTGTTGGGATAGAGTCTATAGGAGCCTGGAGTTCTTAAATGCCACACTATAATGTTGTTGTTTTTAATGTTATCAATCAGTGATGCGCCTTTGAAAATTTTAAACATTTGAAGTAATATGATTAGATTGGTGTTTCAGAAGGATAAATCTTGAACAGCGTAAAGTGTAGACCTGTGGTAGAGTCAGGGGTAGGAGTGTAGGCAGATGCGTAAAATGAAAGTGGAGAGACTGACAACTGTTTGGATGAGAAGGAAGTGAGAGGGAGGGATGAAGAGCACCTTTTTAATGACTAGCTGGATGACGATTGTGAAGTTACAAAAATCTTATATGTGTGTGTACTGAATCCCACAGCAATAAAGATGATGTGGGATTAAAGATGATAAGTTTGGTTTTTTGTAATAAGTTGACATGGAAAAATATATTAAATATTCAGGTATACATGTTAAACTGAAAGTACAACACACACATCCAATGATCAAGGACAAGTTCTGGACAGACATCATGAACTAAGTAATTTTATTGACTTACTGAAGTCATTTGAGTAAGAAGGTTCATTTAAAAATGTCTGGAGAGATGGCCACCAAACACATGAAAAGATGCTCAACATCACTAATTATTAGAGAGATTCAAATCAAAACTACAATGAGGTATCATCTCACATCGGTCAGAATGGCCATCATCAAAAAAATCTACAAACAATAAATGCTGGAGAGGATGTAAAGAAAAGCTTGAATTCCCTCACCTACAGTAAGCATTATTAGTTGCCTGCCTAGTAATGCTAGTATCGAAATGAAAGGATGTGCAGAGAGGAAGGAATTCCTTAAGCAATAATGAGAAAAGTCAGAAATTGTGTAGGAAAGTAGGGAGAAATGAGAGGTGCTTTGGAATCTAATGGAGAAGAGGTATGTTATGAGAATGAGATGCAAAAATTTTGGAGACTTTCGATCTGAAGCTGGGATGATAATTATTCAATGTTTCAAAATATCTACTGAAGCTATTTGTATTTATAATTTAGATTTTTTTTACCACAAAATTTTCCAATGATCATACAAACCAAGATCACAATAGTCTTCAAAAGCCAGTGTTTCTAAAACAACTAATAATTAAAACCATATAAAGTGTTTGTTGAAGTGTTGATCTTCAGTCTCTGGAGATTATGGTTCAGCAGTTCTCTGTAAGACTCAGGAACCTGCAGCTGTAATGCACCCACAGAATTTCAATCGATTGATCAAGTTGTGAAAACACTATACTATACCATGGAGACTTATTATTTGTTGATTGGTGATCTATAAATATTTTTGAGCACATGAAGAGCGTGAAGATGAACACAATATGAACCAATATAGTAAGGTAGTATTTTTATAAAATAATATTTCTATAACTCTACATAATCTCTTACCACCCATTTGTGGTAAGCTGGCAAAAAGTAAATAGGTTGAAAATAGCCAATTCAATATGCTTCTGTACTTAAAAAGAAAAAAGAGTGGGGGAACCCATATAATGACACTGTCAACAACTTAATAAACACAATGCTCTTTTTAAAAAAATAATTTGTGCAATATCAGGATGCAGCTGCACCTGGAATTGTTTAGATCTTATCTATCAAAGTACGTAGAATGGAGCTGGAAAGTATACAGAGATGATAAGCTAAAATCAAGAAAAGCATAGTAGAAATGAGAAGGGGATGACTCTCCAATGAGGACAGGATGAAAAGATGAGGACTCTAGTCTCTGAAATAGCAACGCAAGAGAAATGTGGTTGAGTCCTATAATATAAAAGAATTGAGACAGGATCTCAAAACACGGAAGAGGCTAATTTATTACAATATTTACTACAGCATATTACACAGCAGGTCGTAAACTCAGAAAATCATTTCCTCAGGAGAATAGTATGCATTGAAGTTATAGTTACAGGAAGACATGTTTAGAAACATTTGAGGGTGAAAGATCTACAGTGTGATTTCACACTGCTAATATGGAGGACATACCTGCATTCCTACCTAAAACCAAACTGTCTACTTGTCTCAGGTCCCATTTTCTTATTCTCTCAGGTTAGGGGCAATCCAACATTCTTCCTCCTGCATTATTTTTTTCCTATGTATATTTTATTTCCAGCAATATGTGACTATGTTATTATTTTGAATATCTTTTAAAAATCCACTTTTCTGAAAATTAACTTCCTTTACAATGTTATTTCATTTCTCTATGTCCCTTAACAGAAAATTTCTTGAGAAAAATTAGTAATAAGGAGAGCAGAAGGAAACTTTTAGAGGTGATGTATGTATATTTATGGTATAGATTGTGGTGATGGTTTCAAGGGTATATATACTTATCTCCAAATTCATCAAGTTGTATACTTTAAATATGTACAGCTTTTTGTTTGTCAATCATACTTCAATAGAGTGATTTTAAACAAGGAAAAAATAGAGTTGTCATTATTCCTCTCCTTTTATTTTCTCAATGTTTAAAATAAACATCTAAATTGAAGTATAACATACATATAGAAAACTGAATATATCATGAGTGTTCAGCCCAATGCATTTTCACAAAGTGAACATAGAATTTTAACCACTTCCCAGATTAAGAAAAACAAAACAAAACAAAACCCTGTCTCTGCCCCCAATAGCTCTGCTCTTGCACCATCCCAGTCACAACCCATCCTGCCTTTCCTTAAGGTAACTTTGTATTCCATGAATAAGTTTTTCTTTTTTTAATCATCATATACATGGGATATTACAACAGTAGTTGTTGTTTTTCTATTTAGCCATTATAGAGATGTGTGATGACATCTCATTGCAGTTTTAATTTTTATTTCCATGTGATTAATGAGGTCTAGCAACTTTTCATAATTGTGTCAAATATAATTGAATTGTATAATTGAATTATACAATTCATAATTGTATTTGAATATTTTATCTTTTGAAGTACCCAGGTACTGTATGTCTTTTACTCATTTGTAATGACAGCTTATTTCTTTTTCTTGATTTATAGGCATTTCTATATATTCTGGATACAAGTCCTTTGTTAATGATAGTATCTGTATATGTCTTCTTCAGTCTGTGGCTTGTCTTTGAATGTTTTGATGTTGTCTTTGGATAGATAAAGTTCTTAAATTTAATTAGGCCCATTGACCAAATATTCATAATCCTCTTTTTAAAAATCATTATAAAGGCATTTGTCTATGTTATCTTCTAGAATCTTTATTCCTATCTACAAAATTTATGGTTTTTCAATGCTGTATTTTTATTTTGAATAAATTTTATTCCCTAATTGCTTGTTGATAGTAAGTGGAAGTACACAGTTTTTGTATAGTTTGTTATATGTAATGACGTAAGCCTCTTGGAGGCTAAGGTTTTCATGAGCTGACGGTAATGACAGCAATATATATGTCTGTGTGAGGAAAAAGTATCTTGGAGGAGGCAAATTCCATCCACAGAGAAACCAGCTGTTGTTGCATCATTTTCTTCTCTGACTCCTCTTTTCATTGCCCATTTCTTCAGAAGTCAGTTTACTACATTGTTGTAAACGTTAAGAACAATCCTGTGTTTGGCCTATAGCAAACCCTCTTATAGACATCAACAGCAGAAAAAGCTGTTGTTATAGGTGATGCTGCCACTGATTAATCTTTCTGAATAGCTGGTGCTTTCTTTTTTTCATTAACGCATAGCAGAGACTCAATATCTATGCAAACTGTGCAACAAACAGTTCAGGTTGCAGTGGAACAGTATTTACTAATGAAAGATCTCTAACAAAGAAGACTCCTTGATGTGTAATTCAAAGATGACTGCTGAAAATTGCCCTGTTCTGTGAGATGCATACTTAAAGTACAAACTGTGCTATTGTTTTTTAGTTAGGCATGATATTATTTATGAATATATTTTCATGGATTTAAAGATGGCGTATAAACTGTGTAAAGTTATACATAAAATGGGAGAAAAATCTAATTTCTATGAGCAGGGAAAACAGATCATGCTATGCAGTCACTGCTGGTGTTATAGTAATAGCCTGAGAAGACCCCTGCCACTCTAGCGAGAAACAAACAAGCAGCTCTTAAAAATTGAGTGTGGATCCCCTCCAAGATGAAACACTATAATTCAGTCTCCGGTGGCCTTGACCAAAAAGGAGGCAGACAATTACAAAGGAAACCAGAAAGGAAAATAAAAGAGCCATGGAATAATTCAAATACTTTGGAGACACACATGGAAAAAACAATACTTTATTCCTGCTTTGAAAGTAAAATTCTATAACAAAATACCCTTTTATAGATACGCAGATATAGTTTTACCAAATTGTATCAGTTGCTTTCAATCTCTTGTTTACAATGTGTACATACTTGCCTACTATGAAGTGTAAAGTATAAGAAGGGTTATGTTTGGATATAGAGATACATTTGGGACTTTATAGAAGAAAGGCGAGAAGTTTGAGTGGAAACAATAGGAGTTTGTTAACATAGCACCATCATTGTGTACCTAGCATGTGTCTAGCTCTTAGGTCCCTCGTTTAACCTTTACCCAAATCCTTTGGGTTATGTATTTCATCCTCATTCTACATATCAGGGTGTTAAGTGATATGTGAGGATCATGCACATTAGGTAACCAAAGTCAGAATCAACCCACATTGTCTGAATTCATATGTCCTTTTTCCACAATGCAAAAAAACTTTGTATTGTATGCATGTGATTTGATTACATTTACATATTAGATATTGGCCCTTTTTCCCCATTATATTGACACACATTCCTATTCCAAGTGCTTATCATTTTATTTCCTTTTTCTCCTTACCTCAGAAGATATATATTAGCATATAAACACAGGCCCCATAATACCAAATGATTTTAACTGATTAAAAGGAACCGATTTAAGGAGCAGGATTTGACGGAGGAAGATTATTTTTAACATGGGCATATTGTACTGATAGTGAAGTCCTAACCCATTTAGTCCTTTTATTCAGTGTACATGAAGGGTCACACGTGTAAGATGAAGAAGATTCAAGAATGAAATGTGTCCTTGAGTCACTTCTGGAAATGATACTGGCACTAAGATAAAATATTTCATAAATGAAAACAGGTATCATTTTCAGGATATGCTTTGCAGTTATAATTTTTGGGTTGACATAGAAAAGGCATGTAACATTTCCCTTTGATTGTGCTTATTTTCCTATAACTCTTGTACCCTTCTGTCAAAATGTTTTTTACTCATTTTTGCAAATCATGTCACAAAGGATGTAAAAAAATGTCCAAGATACATTATGAGTGTTGAATACTGAAAAGCATTTTCCTCCACTATTGTTTTCATACCAAATAATAGGGATCATAAAACTATATAAAGTAGTCACTATTAGAGAATTTTATATGAATAGAACTTTATTCCTTAATTCTAAAACTAATCACTTAACCATACAGATGTGTAGTCCTAATCGCTTACTGCGAAAAGAAGCAGTATAAGGTGCCAGTGTTGTTGCTTTAAGACTAATCTGGTAGCAATCTCACTGACCCATTGATTACTTCTCTTTAATATTTAAAAGAGAAGAGGGTGAATTTAACTGCAGTGATTGTTTGCTAAACCCTTTGATATTTTGAAAGACTGTGATCTATTATAAGGAATCATATGAGAAACAGAGATTTATTGGATCATCTTCAATGTCCTGGATGTAATTAGTGAGTTGGGGACTGACCTCAACAGCTAGAGCAATATTTCTTTCTTTAGGGCTTCCAATCTCCTCTCTTCTGAAACATCAGCAGAAGTTATAAATTTTAGTCATTGTTTTCTGAGTGTCTGATGGATCCCTTCAAACCTGAGCCTCAATTCTCTGATGCTAGTGGAACGATTTAATAGTTAAAAAAATAAATACAAAGAGAAAAACGTGGTAAGTGTGACAGGATCAATGGGTTAGTCTAGATTCTTTTGATATATCACTAATGATAAACAATAATAGTGTTTTTCTCTCCTGATCCTTTCTGGAAATTTTTTTTACCTTATATAAAATCCCTATGCCTATATTTGTTCTTTAGTGGATAGGATGTTACATCATGAAATTCACAGATTCATACAATACTAAACCCTAACTTGCTTTTATAAATTTTTCCATTCTTTGGCATAAGAAACATTTCCCAATAGAACCAGACAGTACAAATTCTTCACAATAGGGTTCTAAGACCTGGAACCTCAGCATCTTGAGAGCATGTCAGTGTTGAATAAATGTCATATATTACCTTGAAGACAGTGAATTATCAAGGAAGGACTGGAGTGAAGGAGTAAAATAATCTGGTTAGAGGGCTATACCACTTTCTGTAGTATAAATCCTTTCTTAAAATAGCAAAATAACAGAGACTCTCAAATTATAGTAGCCATGTTGTTTAGTGTCCCTTATGAACATGATATAGAAACACAATTAGTTTCACATATGGCCCACTGTTTAGACTGTATTGATCTCATCTAATCCATTTTTCATTAAGAAAAATGAAACTGAAATTCAGAGTGCCCAAGTTACCTAGCTAGTCAATGGTAGAATTTGAGCTGGAATACTTATTTTCCAAATCCTGTTCTTGTGGTATTTGGTCTATTTATTTTGTAGATTGGATATGATAAAATGTGAAAAATATTAATGTGTTATAAATTAAAGTAATGTAATAATTATCTGTAGTCTATAATGCATTAACATGTTTAAGGATAAAGATGGGAACAAAGTAAGACTAATTTTTTAGTAATTCATGATAAATATGGTGGCTTAAAATAGGGGAATGGCAGTGGGAGAGCAATTCTTAGGTTTAACAGTGCCCATCATATTGGATATAGATAGCAGTTATAGGGATAAAGAGAATGTATTGGTGTTCCAGTTTCTAACTTGGGCATTTGGAGCACTGCTAGCATGATTATTATAGATTTAGAATATGGGAGAAAGTTTGGTAGGAAACAGTTCATTTTGTATTTGCATCTGAGGTATGTATGTGAGTATCCAAGTACATTTGGATATCTAGATGTGAAGCTCAGGGAGAAAGATGTAGGCTTGCGATTTAAATTCACGTTTAATTGGTATATCAATTGTAATTGAATACAGAGATTGGGAGGATGAGATAATCACCATCTGAGACACATCAACTACAGTTTTCCCTTGCTATCCATGAGTGGGGAATGGTCCCAGGACTCCCCTCAGACACCAAAATCCACTCCACAGATGCTCAAGTGCTTTATGTAAAATGGCATAGTATTTGCTTATAACCTACACATATCCTCCCATATACTTTACATCATCTCTAGATAATACCTAGTACAATGTAAATGCTGTGTAGATAGTTGCCAGGTGCATGGCAAATTCAAGTTTTGCTTTTTGAAACTTTCTGGAATTTAAAAAGAAAATATTTTCAATCTGCAGTTGGTAGAGTCCCCAGATGCAGAACCTGTAAATACAAAGTGCCAAATGTATAAAGTTCAGTGAGAAGCAGATATCAACAAAAAGGATCATAAGACTTAAAGGTCAAAAACTAGCAAAGAAATGAAAATGAAAAGAAAAATCTTTCAAAAGAAGGTTGTATTCTGCAGTTTGCAGCTTAGAGACTGAATAAAAGAACTGAAAATTATGCATTTGCTTAATGATAAAATATATATTGGTGAATTTAATGAGAACATTTTCTGTGAAGTGGTTACAGAGAAGAAGCCAGGATGAGGTACACTGAGGTGTTAGCATGAGAACTAGAGAAATTAATGAAGAAACCTTGTTGAATATATGTGGGCATGAAAATGAAGAAAGAAAGAGGGTGGTAGCAGACTGGTAATAGGGAGTTGAATGGATAGCCGTGGTAATGCATCTTGTGTACCTCCTGCTACCTGGAGCATAATTGGCAAAGGGCCCCAGGTTCTGAGCTTTAAAGTCCATCACAGCATTTACACACCTCCTCTAAGCTTCACCTTATCAACGTGAGTGTGTCAGAAATACTAAAGTAGGCCATTCTGGAGAGGCAGGGACAGACTTGGACTCAAGGACTCCCTGATGACTTTGTTGAATGTTTATTACATTGCACAACTTCCACCCAGCCTTCTCTCCTCTTCTTTACTAAGGATCAAACTGCATCACTGTCTGACTGGTTCAGCCTTCCCTGGCTCTTTCCCCATTTCCTTTCCATTTCCTTTCACATAGTCTTTCCTCAAATAAAATCTTGGCATGCTTACTTCTTTGGGTCTGCATCTCAGAGCACCTGACAAACATATCAAGCAAGGGATATTTTTATGGTAAGTTTCACATTCATTTGGAGGTAGAGAGACTATGTAGGGAAAAAAGAATGAGAACATAGGAAATCTCTGTCCTATGGACTGAGAGTTACAGAAAACAAAGTTGCAAGTTTTGAGAAGGTAAGGAGCTAGGGAACAAGGGGAAGTTATGTTTGAGAGAAGACACATTGCAGTCCATATGGTGAGAAACTTCTGAGGAAGAAGAGGAAGCAGAAGGTTTTACTTATTAGGCTGTGATGAAGGAGAGGAAACTCGTAGCGTATAGACTTCCATTAGGGTTTTGTTTTTGTTTGTTTTTTGGGGGGGGGTAAGAACATTTAACATGACAGGTACCTTCTCAACAAATTTTTAAGTACAGAATGCAGTATTGTTAAGTAATAGGCACAACGTTGTACGACACCTCTCTAGAACTTATTCATCTTGCATAAGTGAAACTTTGTTGTTGAAAACCAACTCCCCATTAATCCCTCCCTCCAGCCTCTGGCAACCACCATTCTACTCTCTGTTCCTGTGAGCTTTAGATACCTCATGGATAGAGACACGTAGGGTATTTGTTCTTCTGTGACTAGCTTATTTCACTTAGCAAATGCCCTCCAGATTCATCCATACTGTTGCATATGGCATTAGATTTTGAAAGAAACAGTTTCTAGCCAACTTCTAGTGGATACTGGTTTGTAATGATCAGGGCACCAGTGGCCAGCTGCTTGTGATCTTGCCATTCTGGCAAAGATCCTGCTCATCAGTTTCCCTCAAGTGTAAAACAGAGGCTGCTGTGTTCAAATGCCTGGTCTAGGATCTGATAGAGTTAAAGAAATGACCACTGTAGACTCTGGCATGAGGAGGAAAGGACGGGCAGAATCTGCTGGTGGAGAGCCTCATGTTTAGGTTAAAGTGGAAATCTTACTGGTCAGAAGTGCTACAAATGCAGAGCTGTGTCTGCAGTTTTATGCAATATATTAACCCATTAGGATTAACATCAACAAAATTTAATAAACAATTCAGTGTATAAAAGGAGGCCTTGTCTTATTTGTATGGAATTGGAAGAAAATAGCAAAATATAACTCAGATGAAAACATAGCTGAAAATCTTTCAAATAAATAATATTCATATTTTTGAGGAAATTTTAGAATTGCTTGGTCCGAATGGATACTTAGGGAATCAGAGTTTTTGTTGAAAACTCTGTTGCTATCAGGTTGTGATGAATCAGCTGCTTTACCATTACTAGCACTAAAAGTGATCCAAGTTTAGAAAATTCAATACATAGGAACGCCTGACTTAGCCATTTTAAAACAAATATTTATGTTGCACTTTGTGGTAGGGGCTGTCAGGATGCAGCATGCATTGTGGAAACGTGAATCAGAAGCCTACAGATCCCAGGTCTAGAATAAGGAAAATGATGAAAAACTAGATGATGATAATAAAGTGTAATTTCATATTATAAAGGAGCATTTAAATCATCAACTCTGAAGTATCTCCTGGTGATAGAAAGAGTGACTATGCTTTTGGGATGAGGGAAAAATTCAAATAAATAATTACATCCAGCTTTCTGTATGAATAATAAAGTAGAAATGTACATGAATGGGTGGGTTAATTTCAATAAAAATTTCAAAAAAAATAATTTCAATAATGAAAACGAAAAGTACCCATATTCAACCCTTAATACCATAAGACATAAGTCTAATTTCTTACTAGCTCTATGTTTTTAAAGGAGGCCTTGTCTTGAGATAGCCTCATCCACCAGATGGCACACAGCAGAAACAAGAAGAACTACAGTTCTGCAAGCTGTGGAAGGAAAACCACATTCACAGAAAGATAGACAAAATGAAAAGGCAGAGGACTTCCTACCAGATGAAGGAACAAGATAAAACCCCAGAAAAACAGCTAAATGAAGTGGAGGTAGGCAACCTTCCAGAAAAAGAATTCAGAATGATGATAGTGAAGATGATCCAGGACCTCGGAAAAAGAAGAGGCAAAGATTGAGAAGATGCAAGAAATTAAGTTTAATGAAGACCTAGAAGAAGTAAAGAATGAACAGAGATGACCAATACAATAACTGAAACGAAAAATACACTAGAAGGAATCAGTAGCAGAATAACTGAGGTAGAAAAACGGATAAGTGACCTGCAAGACAGAATGGTGGAATTCACTGCCATGGAAAAGAATAAAGGAAAAAGAATGAAAAGAAATGAAGACAGCCTAAGAGACCTCTGGGACAACATTAAATGCAACAACATTCACATTATAGGGGTCCCAGAAGGAGAAGAGAAAGAGAAAGGCCCCGAAAAAACATTGGAATAGATTATAGTCGAAAACTTCCTTAACATGGGAAAGGAAATAGCCACCCAAGTCCAGGAAGCACAGACAGTCCCAGGCAGGATAAACCCAAGGAGAAACACACCGTGACACATAGTAATCAAATTGACAAAAAATAACACAAAGAAAAATTATTGAAAGCAACAAGGGAAAAACGACAAATAACATACAAGGAAACTCCCATAAGGTAAACAGCTGATTTCTCAGCAGAAACTCTATAAGCCAGAAGGGAGTGGCACGAAATATTTAAAGTGATAAAAGGGAAGAACCTACAACCAGGATTACTCTGCCCGGCAAGGATCTCATTCAGATTCAACAGAGAAATCAAAAGCTTTACAGACAAGCAAAAGCTACGAGAATTCGGCACCACCAAACCAGCTCTACAACAAATGCTAAAGGAACTTCTCTAAGTGGGAAACACAAGAGAAGGAAAGGACCTACAAAAACAGACCCATAACAATTAAGAAATTGTTAATAGGAACATACATATTGATAATTACCTTAAACGTGAATGGATTAAATGCTCCAACCAAAAGACACAGGCTCGCTGAATGGATACAAAAACAGGACCCATCTATATGCTGTCTACAAGAGACCCACTCCAAACCTAGGGACACATACAGACTGAAAGTGAGGGAATGGAAAAGATATTCCATGCAAATGGAAATGAAAGAAAGCTGGAGTAGGAATACTCACATCAGATAAAATAGATTTTAAAATAGAGAATGTTACAAGAGACAGGGAAGGACCATACATAATGATCAAGGGATCAATCCAGGAAGAAGATATAACAATTATAAATATATATGCACCCAAAATAGAAGCACCTCAATACATAAGGCAACTGCTAACAGCTATAAGAGGAAATTGACAGTAAAACAATAATACTGGGGGATTTTAACACCTCACTTACACAAACGGACAGATCATCCAGACAGAAAATTAATATGGAAACACAAGCTTTAAAAGACACAATAGACCAGATAGATTAAATTGATATTTATAGGACATTCCATCCAAAACCAACAGATTATACTTTCTTCTCAAGTGCACACGGAATATTCTCCAGGATCACATCTTTGGTCACAAATCAAGCCTCGGTAAATATAAGAAAATTGAAATCACATTAGTCATCTTTTTCAACCACAATGCTATGAGGTTAGAAATCAATTACAGGAAAAAAAACATAAAAAAGCACAAACACATGGAGGCTAAACGATACGTTAGTAAATAACCAAGAAATAACTGAAGAAATCAAAGAGGAAATCAAAAATTACCTAGAGACAAATTACAATGAAAACACGATGATCCAAAAGCTATGGGGTGCAGCAAAAGCAGCTCTAAGACGGAAGTTTATAGCAATACAAGCCTACCTCAAGAAACAAGAAAAATCGCAAATACAATCTAACATTACACCTAAAGGAGCTAGAGAAAGAAGAACACACAAAACCCAAAGTTAGGGCTTCCCTGGTGGCGCAGTGGTTGAGAGTCCACCTGCTGATGCAGGGGACATGGGTTCATGCCCCAGTCCGGGAAGATCCCTCATGCCATGGAGCGGCTAGGCCCGTGAGCCATGGCTGCTGAGCCTGCGCGTCCGGAGCCTGTGCTCCACAATGGAAGAGGCCACAACAATGAGAGGCCCGCGTACTGCAAAACAAAGAAACAAAAAAGACAATGGTTTTTAGATGTTTAAAATGGAATTATTTTAAAGGAATATTTTTTTAAATAAATGTTAATTTAAAAATACTACTATTAGTATTTTAACTAATTAATTTTAACTAATATTATAATAATCAACACATTAGTGTTAATATTAGTTAAAATACTAATTACAATTATAAATTTATTCTTTAGAAATGTAAGAAACTAACCTTTATGGTAGCCAATAAATATATTTGTTTACTTTGTAAAGTGGTAAAAAAAAATTTAAGAATGGAGAACCTTAACATTCAACACCTTGATTCAGTTATCCCTATTTGCCCATTTAAATTTCTAGTTATTGTACAAAATCATGTAAGAGTTTGTGACCCACTAGCTAGTGCCTAAGGTTTATATCATTCAGTTAAAATGTAAAGTATTGGGCTTCCCTGGTGGCGCAGCGGTTGAGAGTCCACCTGCTGATGCAGGGGACACGGGTTCGTGCCCCGGTCCGGGAAGATCCCACATGCTGCAGAGCGGCTGGGCCCGTGAGCCATGGCCGCTGAGCCTACGCATCCGGAGCCTGTGCTCCGCAACGGGAGAGGCCACAACAGTGAGAGGCCCGTGTACAGAAAAAAAAAAAAAAAAGTATTTACATCTTACTTTGGCTATCTACTATTCCTAATTGATTATACCTTGAGAGTCATACAAGTTACATTCTAAACTGTATTTTAAAAATTGTGTACATTATTTATGAGACCAGATACATCTTATAGAAACTTGAAAATTCATACATCTATATACAGCTCCAACTTTAGTTCAGGTAGTGTGTGATATAAATGAGGAACAGAACATAGCACGACAGTATTTCAACTTTCTGAATAAATAAGTAAATCAAAAATCTAATGTTCATGGACTTCCCTGTTGGTGCAGTGGTTAAGAATCCGCCTGTCAATGCAGGGGACACAGGTTCGATCCCTGGTCCTGGAAGATCCCACATGCCGTGGAGCAACTAAGCCTGTGTGCCACAACTACTGAGCCTGCACTCTAGAGCCGATGAGCCACAACTACTGAGCCCGTGTGCCACAACTACTGAAGCCTTTGTGCCTAGAGCCCATGCTCCGCAACAAGAGAAGCCACCACAATGAGAAATCCGCACACCGCAACAAAAAGTAGCCCTGCTCGCCGTAACTAGAGAAAGCCCACGTGTAGCGATGAAGACCCAGTGCAGCCAAATAAATAAATAAATAAAATAAAATTATTCAAATAAATAAATAAATTAAAATCTTAAAAAAAATCTGATGTTCGCATATATGATATCTAATGGATATGATATCACTAATGTCCACAGTAACAAGGTAAAAACAGAGTGTACCATAATCAACAAAATGTATGCCACATACTTAGGAAAATTATTGGTTATCTTGAATTCACCATCCTGTTTCCAGTATCGTTGAAAGACATTAATGAATTAATCTGAAGAGCTGTAACTTGTAAACCGCACGTTGTAGGAAATTAAAAATAGACTTTCATTTTACCAGAGGTGCTAGTAGATTCCATGATTTTAAAGTAACATTACAGAAATTCATTAGCTATTTTATTAAGTCTCTATTAAGTGCGAAGAACAATACTAAGTTTTAGGGAATGCACAAACTATACACAAAATTATTTGTATCGAAGAAGTCACAGTCTAGGGGGAAAATACATATTTTTATTGTTTGAATTAAATATGAAAGGACACAGTGTCAAATTCGTTAAAACGGATTTTTTCTTTTGGTCATAAAAAACATCTGCCTGGCTCTATGAACGGCGTTAGTGAAGAAGACAAAAGAATTGGAAAATAATTTGATTCAGGGGTTGGCCTCACCCAAAAGCATAGTCAGCTGTCAAACGCAAAATGTGTATCCTGATAAATTCAGGAAAAAATTCAGTTGTCTTTTATTTATTTGAGTATTATTTCCATTAAAAACTTACCTAGGGGCTTCCCTGGTGGCGCAGTGGTTGAGAGTCTGCCTGCCGATGCAGGGGACACGGGTTCGTGCCCCGGTCCAGGAAGATCCCACATGCCCCAGAGCGGCTGGGCCCGTGAGCCATGGCCTCTGAGCCTGCGCGTCTGGAGCCTGTGCTCCGCAATGGGAGAGGCCACAACAGTGAGAGGCCTGCGTACCGCAAAAAGAAAAAAAAAAAAACTTACCTAGAGTTGTAAATGTTTCTCTAAACTATGCCTAACTTCAAGAAAAATTACTACTACTCAGAGTAATTTGAATTTCTTTTTTTCACTGCTGTCTCTGAACTGAAACATTTTAAATGCTGTGCTTTAGTTATTAGTTTTAAAGCTAGATATATATATATTTGTGTATGCTATTACAATAAAATCCATGCAGGATAATTAACCCTTTGACACTATTTCCATTACTTATCATATTTGAGCCTTTTCCCATAAAAGCAAGAAAAAATTAAACCAAATTGATTCTTAATGGTGACAAATGACATTTTTTTTCAAAATTTTAATACTCAGATTTGAAAGGAAGAGGCATATGAAAGATGATGGTGTAATGAATATCTTTTGAATGTAGGGGGAAAGTACTGTTCTTTGCCTTTACTGATTTAGATCAGCATCTGTATATCCTTTACTATCTCCACAGCTAAATGATGGACATGGATGTATAGGTATTGTAAATGCATTTAACATTCCCAAGTACACCCATTTATTTGATTATTATAAGCATCTTGAGGTCTAGGTTTGCACCCAGAAGTGCTGCTATACTTCTGACAAAACAGAATTTGCCTTTACGTTGTGAGACAGAATTTATTTGGGGTCACGTTGTTTTGTTTGGGGGTGTATATTGCTTTGCATATTCATTTCATTGGCTTTCCTGGTACAGCTATAATGCAGTACTGATACTAAATTTTCTGAATACAGAAGTAACCAGCTAAAAACTATATTAATTCCATTGTTAGCCCGTCACCTTTTATTTTTATTATCTAATTATTCATTTATTCATTCAGCAAGAATTTTTTTAACATTTCAGTTATTTTCCTTGAAGTATAGTTCATGTACAATATTATGTTAGTTTCAAGTGTACAACATAGTAATTCAGCATTTAAATACATTACAAATAAATGATCACCATGATAAGTCTAGTAAACTTCTGTTCCCATACAAAGTTATTGCATTATTATTGGCCATATTCCTTATGCTGTGCATTACATCCCTGTGATTCATTCATTTCACAACTGGAAGTTTGTTCCTCTTAATCCCATTTACCTATTTCACCCAACCCCTCCATGCACCTCCCTTCTGGCAACCAGCAATTTGTTCTCTGTGTCTATGAGTCTGCTTCTGAGTGCACATGTCTTTTCAAATTAGTGTTTTCATTGTTTTCAGTTAAATACCCAGAAATGGAATTGCTGAATCATATAGCAGTTCTATTTCTAATTTTTTTTTTTTTTTTTTTTTTTCTTTGCGGTACGCGG
Source organism: Phocoena phocoena (assembly GCF_963924675.1). NCBI lineage: Eukaryota > Metazoa > Chordata > Mammalia > Artiodactyla > Phocoenidae > Phocoena > Phocoena phocoena. The sequence goes on from NC_089227.1 coordinate 80,484,247, forward strand.
GCCTCTCACTGCTGCGGCCTCTCCCGCTGCGGAGCACAGGCTCCGGACGCGCAGGCTCAGCAGCCATGGCTGATTGGCCCAGCTGCTCCGCGGCACGTGGGATCCTCCTGGACCAGGGCACGAACCCGTGTCCCCTGCATCGGCAGGCAGACTCTCGATCACTGCGCCACCAGGGAAGCCCTATTTCTAATTTTTTGAGGAACTTCCATACTGTTTTCCATGGTGGCTGTACAAATTTACATTCTCACCACAGCACATGAAGGTTCCCTTTTCTCTACATCTTTGCCTACATTTGTTTTATTTGTTGTCTTTTTGACGATAGACATTCTAACAGGTGTGAGATGATATATCATTGTAGTTTCGATTTGCATTTCCCTGATGATTAGTGATGTTGAGCATCTTTTCATGTGTCTGTTGGCCATCTGTGTGTCTCACTTGGAAAAATGTCTACTCAGGTCCTCTGCCCATTTTTTAATAAGATTGTATGCGTTTTTTGTTTGTTTTTGTTTTTTTGATATTGTGTTGTGTAAGTTCTTTATATATTTTGGATATCAACCCTTTATCAGATGTATCATTTGGAAATATCTTCTCCCATTCGGTAGGTTGACTTTTTGTTTTGTTGATGGTTTCTTTAGCTGTGCAAAAGCTTTTTAGTTTGATGTAGTCCTATTTGTTTGCTTTTACTTTTGTGTCCTGTGCCAGAGGAGACATATCCAGAAAAACATTGTGTAGACTGATGTCAGAGAGCATACTGCCTAAGTTTTCTTCTAAGAGTTTTATGGTTTCAGGTATTAAATTTAAGTCTTCAATCCATTCTGAGTTTATTTTTGTATATGGTGTGAAGAAGTGGTTCAGTTTCATTCTTTTGCATGTAGCTCTCCGGTTTTCTCAGCACCATTTACTGAAGAGGCTGCCTTTCCCCATTATATGTTCTTTCATCCTTTGTTGTAGATCAATTGTCCATATAAGTGTGGGTTCATTTTGAGGCTATCCTGTTCTGTTCTGATGTCTGTTTTCATGCCAGCACCATACTGTTTTGATTACTGTAGCTTTGTAGTATAGATTTAAATCATGGAGCATGGTACCTCTGCTTTGTTCTTCTTTCTAAAGATTGCTTTGGCTATTTGGTGTCTTTTGTGGTTCCAGACAAATTTTATTATTTGTTTTAATTCTGTGAAAACTGCCATTAGTATTTTGATAAGGATAGCATTGAATGTATAGATTGATTTGGTAGTATGGACATTTATTTTTTTTTGTATGGACACTTTAACAATATTACTTCTTCCAATCCATGAGCATAGTATATTTTTCCATTTATTTGTGTCTTTCCTCAGTGTTGTATAGTTTGCAGAGTCACATCTTTCACCTCCTTGCTTAAATTTATTACTAGGTGTTCTATTTGATACAATTGTAAATAGATTACTTCCTTAATTTCTCTTTCTGTTAGTCCATTGTTAGTGTATAGCAGTAAAACAGATTTCTGTATACTACTTTTGTATACTGCAACTTTACTGAATTTATTTGTTATAATAATTTTTTTGTGTGGAGTCTTTAGAATTTTCTATATATAGTATCATGTCATCTGCAAACAATGACAGTTTTACTTCTTCCTTTCCAATGTGGATGCTCTTTGTTTCTTTTTCTTGTCTGATTTCTGTGGCTAGGAATTTCAATACTATACAGAATAAAAGTGGCAAGAATGGGTGGCTCTGTCCTGTTCCTGATCTTAGAATAAATGCTTTCAGCTTTTCACCATTGAGTATGATGTTAGCTGTGGGTTTGTCATATATGGCCTTTATTATATTCATCTACATTCCCTCTATATCCACTTTGTTGAGAGTTTTAATCATAAATAGATGTTGAATTTTGTCAAGAGTTTTTTTCTCCATCTATTGAGATGATCATCATCTGATTTTTATTCTTTGTTTTGTTAATGTCATTTATCATGTTGATCAATTTGCTGATACTGAACCATCCTTGCATCCCTAAATACATCCCACTTGATCATGGTCTATGATACATTTAATGTATTGTTGAATTCAGTTTGTTAATATGTTGTTGAGGTTTTTTGCATTAGGGTCATTAGGAATATCGACCTGTAATTTTCCTTTTTTGTTGTGTTTTTGTCTGGTTTTGATATTAGGGTAATGCTGGCCTCATAGAGTAAATTTGGAAGCAGTCTTAAAAGAGGATATTTTGTGTATAGCACTTAAAAATGTGTTATTAATTTCTACTGCTAGGGATTTATATATTTGTTTCATGAAGTATTTGAAATTTGTTCTTTGTCCTAAGACAAATATATCAAAGTGCACTTTTTATGATAATCCATACAGCAACTCAGATATTAAGATTAACAAAAAAGAAACAGAAAAGATCAAAACCCAAATGCTGAAGTTTTTCAGGAGCATTGATTAATAAATACTAGTATTATATAGCTACATGGCAATTACATATATATAGTGAAGTCCCTCCTAAAATTTAACTTTCTATAAAAGAACTGTAGAGTTGTCTAAATCACTTTCTAGGTGACCCAGTAAGCCATCTATTTGATTTCCACTTGGTTAGAAAATATGAGTTGATAGTACAGATCTTCCTCAACTTATGATGGGGTTACATCCTGCTTAACTCATTGTAAGTTGAAAATATCATTAAGTGGAAAATACATTTAATACACCTAACCTAATAACATAGTTTAGTGCAGCCTACCTTACCAGTGCTCAGACACTTATGTTAGCCTACAGTTGGTCAAAATCATCTATCAAAAGGTCTATTTTATAATAAAGTATTGAATATCTCGTTTAATTTATTGGATGCTGTACACAAAGTGAAAAACAGAATGGCCATATGGGAATAGAATTGTTGTAAGTGTATCAGTTGTTTACCCTCGTGATTGCATGGCTGACTGGGAGCTGTGGCTTGATGCTGCCCTGCATCACAAGAGAGAATTGTACCACATATTGCTAGCCCAGGAAAAGATCAAAATTCAAAATTTGAATTACACTTTCTACTGTGAAGTCAAAAAATCATAAGTGAAAATCAGGGATTGTCTTTATGTAGGAAGTGCTGTATTAGGCATATATGTGCATATATGGCAGTGAATCACTTTAATGTAGGTAGAACGAAAAAGCATTTTTAAAACGAAGTGTGATGGAGTTAAGCAACGGATGTTATGGGAGCATAAACGATGGTTATGTGGTCCAGCTTTGGGAGTGTGAAAGGGTCAGTGAAATATCAAACTTGAAAAGGAGTTATACAAGGCAAAGAGGGCAAGTTGAGGGAAGAGATGTTTAGGCATTAGCAGAGGTAGCAGGAGTTGGGAAGGAGCTCGCCTGGTGAATTTAAGCGCAGCTAGAAGCTTGGTATTTCTGGAACTTGGGTATAATACTTAGAGATGAGGTGAGAGTGAGTAAGCCAGAGAGGGAGGTGGTGACGTGATCATGAAGAACTTCCATTTAAGATTAAATTAGGATTTACATGCAAAGGTATCGTCTCATGAAATAATTTTAAGTGGAAATGAGGAAAACTACATTTTTGAATGACTATTCCAGAAGTTATGTGAAAATGTATTAATTGTGAGGGAATTTATATCACCTTTTGTCCTTTGATATCATCATGCTATTTTCTAACTATTTGTTTTATTCTCACCAAAACCTTTACCTACTAAGTCATAGTGCATAACTCCTTCCCACATCCTTTACTGGCATGGAAATGTGCTCACTTTGCATGTTTGGGTATGGAGGGTGACTCCTCCTGGTAAGGCAGATATATGCATATCCCTCCCTTCCCCTTTGTCCCATTTTCTCATTCTTTTCTGCTAAATCAAATAGAATGGTAGAATGGTATGACCCTCTTTGTATCTATTTTTACATGATTATTCAATTAAATATTGTTTGTTCCTCTATGGACAATGTTCTCATTTTTGTTCTGAGATTAAATCGTTTTAAGAAACTCTTTCTACATGTGCAACAGCACTTGGACTCTGCATTCTGTATTGGAGTTCATGAGAGACTGGTATCGTAAGTTGCTTTAAAATGTGACAGTGTGCTAAAGTTTTAGTCTAACATTAAATAAATCCTACATGGCTTTCCCCCTGGCCTGTGCCAGGAGTCTATATATAGAATGCGAAACAAAGAGAATCCCAGGTTCTTGCTAAAGAAATACATTTTGGAATTTAAAGAACACTGTACCAAGCTAATACGTGCAGAAAAGAAATGGGAAGAAGTCTAAAGCTCAGCTGAACAAATGTGAAGGGTAGAGGGATAGGTTGAGAACAATTGAAGAAGAAGGCAAAAAGATCTATACATGACCTAGAAAGAGCTGACCAATCTGTAACTCATCTAGGACTATAACCTATGTAACCTATCTCCAATATCTAGAAATAGAGAGTCAAAACTTCCAAATCAATAGGTTAGGCACTGCAGTGGAAGAGCCAGAAGATTCCAGCTGAAATACAACCCATCCCCTTGATGACAGGGAGCCCAGCAACAGTCATTATGTTGGAATTGGTCCAAGATATCCATCACTGTGTGGTCACATTTCTGCCTCTTCCACCAAAAGGTCCTCAGACTTTCAGTTTTTGCTATCTACAAAAAATATCTTACCCTTGCAGCAAGGAGCCTGGAGTGTATACTGTTTCAAGTTGCTTCCAGCACTGCTCTGAAATTGAGCTTTCTTTTTCAGTCTAACCAGTTGGATAAATATGTACGTGAACCCCTTTCCTGGGGCAAATGTCTCCTTGTCTTTTCTCCTTCAGATTCAAGGATTACTGAGAAAAGGAAGTCATTTTGTCTTAGATTTTTGCCCAGCGGTTCTTGTTCACAAGCTTTACTTCTGTTAACAGTTTTCTGAATTTCAACTCTTTTCTAATTATAGAGCTCTTTGAATAGGAACTGGAGAGCCCCTCCTATTCACATGCTATCAGATTCCAGTATATGTGTTAGTAATGTTAAAAAGAACTTCAGCTGTGCATTCTGAAGTCTAGTAACCTGAAATAAGGTCCAACAATTAATAAAAGCTAAACTGCTTTTGGAGTAAATGTTCTATATGAATTGAAATTTAACAAAAACACACACATAAATACTAACAGAACTATCACTGCAGTAATGATGAATTGATCATTTCCACTGTTTAACTGTATGTATTATGCATAGAAAAATGGATTTTTTCTTGTTCTTTTGTATAATGTGGGCAGTAGAAGTTCTCAGAGAAGCTGAACACACACACACACACACACACACACACACACACACACACATACAAATTAATAATGAATGGTCTTAAGTTTGAGTTAAACCTGTAAATAACTTTACTCCAATCAAGCCCCTTTGGAACTTTGATTCATACTTGGAGATTGGTTCCAGGTTAAATACTGTAAAACATAATTTCAGAAAAACGGGTTATGTTTTTCCTTTAGAGTTTGGTTATCTTTTCTGTGGTCACACCCCTTTGAACCATCTGATCATTTGTCTTTTAGTTTTCTCCTAGTATTTCTCCCTCTTTTAAGTAAAGACAAATAAATAAACATACCTCCACAACCTTACTCTAATACAAAGGATGGCGAAACTTCTGATTTTGTTTCTTGCATGTCAAATCAATATTTTGGGTCCTGATCATTTTACATACTCTCCAGTGAGTTACTCCCACTTTCTCTTTCTGTTGTATGTTTGTGGGTGTGTGTGCTCAGTGAGGCTTAGAATTAAAGACTCTGTTCTACACAATGCATCCACTCTTATCAAGAGCCAAATTTTTATCATGCTTTGAACCCTCAGGGATCATTGACTTAGAAAGAATATATTATGTTGCAAAGTGGCTCCATACAGCTGTAGAGGAGGGCATAAAATTGGTCCCGAGAGACTAGTTTATTGATTCAGTGTGATGTTATTCTGCTGCATACATAAGCAGCTCTGTCTTTCTCTCCGGTGCATGAATGTTTGCGGGTGTTTTTGATCAGGCATACTTGGACAAACAATTCTGGTATCCTTTCTGTAATTGTTCTCAGGCAATAGTAGAGATGGTATTATCAAAATAAAAACTCATTACTGTTTTAAGCTGAAGGCTGTTTTATGATTTTTGCTCCCTTTGAAGTACAAATAAGCGGTAAGTCAGATAAAAAGCATATCCACTGTGAATAGATGGCCAGTTCTCTAGGTGCCCTCCAAGCCAAAAGATTTCTAGCATATCAGTTTACTTGTTTAATTGTGGTAATTATCTGGGGGTCTCAGATATAAAGTAAAAATCACATTATAGAAAAACGAAAGGAAAGTGTATGATCATACACTTGTGTATGAATACCTGATCTACTTGTATATATACACAAGTAGATATAAAACATTCATCCTAATGTTCTCAAAGAAATCTGAATTCCTAGATACGGTTGCAGCTCTTTTAACCTTTCCCCTGAATAATCGAACTATGCAAAATAATTTGGGATTCGCATATTTCTGTACCCTTTTTTTTTTTTTTTTTTTACAGAGTGTGTTTTATGTTTAAAAGGTACTAAGCAAAAAGATGAAACAAGGTTCTGAGGTCAAATATATTTGGGAAATTGAGGGATAAAATATGTTAACCAAATTTATTAAGTACTTTGTAGAGCCTTCACTGCGGGACATTGTTCTGCCAAAAGAGGATATAAAATGATTATCATTCCCCAAATATATTGACCATAGAACCAAAGCCACTCTGCTATCCCAGCCCAGTATCAAGTTGGCATTTTGCAGGATTATGTATACAGTATATGTTTATATTTAGTAAGGAGCATTTCATTTCGTTCGTTTAAATTTCCCTTTACACATTTTTAAAATCTTTTTGTTAATTCCTCAAAAATGAGCACCACTCTTTACTGTCAAATATACTTAGGATTTTGCATTATTTGATAGTTTGGATTTGTACCAGTACATCAAGTTGGTGGCTTATCCAATGGGTAAAATGGAAGGTTTTCCAGCTCTAGACATTCAAATTTTTCTGGAATATTATCTATAGGCATAGGTACTGAGGCTAAAAGGTGGCAGCCTTAGTTGTAAATATAAGAGCAATATTTGCTAGAAATATTGAAAGACATTGATATTTTCATTTATGCCCTTATAATTACATGTTAATGATCATTACCTATTCTTTCTTCTGTTGGCAGTATATACTGGTATCCCATTAAATATTGCTTTTAGGAGGATTTTACTATTATTTAATCATGCTGGAAATTTATAGTAAATAAAGCACTCATTTTGACACACAGTGTATGTCAAAACATACATATATAGAAAAAACACATTGCAATGAGACAAAGATAGTCTTTAGTCCCAGTTTTCTTCAGCCTTATGAACTAGGTAGGCATTTGTCGTATCGGTGTTGCTTTTTACCAGTGTTTCTATAAAGAACCCAAGAAATAATAGGATAACAGAACAAATAAAGTTCTCTTAGTGGGTCAGATATACTCATAATTAGGAGATTTCCTCCTCTAGTTTTTGAATGTATACTGCATAATTTTCTGGAATCACACAATGTGAGCAGGGAAGCACTTTTCTGGAAAAAATGATGCAATATAAAACACCGTATGAAAAATGACTTGTATAGCACTTTTCCTACCTTCTGATTCATAAGAAAAGTAAGCATTAATATTTGATGGAAAGAACAGAAGAATTCTGTTTATTACAAAATTGTATAACTAGGTGGGAAATATGAAAAATAGTTATAATCCTGAATCTAGGAGGTTTTGTCAATGGTATGGGCAGAATTTTTGCTCATAATATATCCAATGTAAATATTTATCCACATTTACTAATCATGTTTCATTATTACAGTGTGTCAGATCTGTAAACTATTACATTATTTAGGTTATCACTTGAAAGAGGACTCAATAGTTTTATCAGAAAAGTAAAAGAAATAAAAACAAGCCCAATTTTACTTATCCCCTTGTATACTTCTCTGTGGCTATAAATACATAATTCCACAATGTATATAATTTCAATACATAAATAATAAAATATGTTAACAGGTGCCTTGGAACCCAAAAACTAAATAAAGATAGAGATAAAAACTGGATGTTTAGTGGCCTACAGACACAACTTAAGAATAAGAGAGATGGCTTCCAAACATGCGATGCTTTTCCTAGCTATGTGATTTTTGCTAATTTCAAAGTATATTTCTTTAGAAAATGAGCATATGCTTCAATTTTACATTTCTATTTTACATTTTCATCACAAAAATAATGGTAGTACATGAAAATATACTTTAAAATTTGTTGGAAAAAACTTAAGAGATTACAGGCAAATTACCTAAATTAGAAATTGGTGAATTTAAATTTGCAAAAGCTCTTAGCAGAGCATGTCAAATAGATGCTGCTGTGCTACTGTGAATGTCTGCATATATGATTTGAAGACTAACATGAATATTTTACACTGATATCTATAGTTTGGAATTTTCTGCAAAATGATTATTATTGGTACTATCATAGTAATTCATTAGTAGTAGTAGAGGCAGAAGATGTATAATATGTCCATCTTTGCCTTTATTTACCATAAAACTGTGAGAAATCCTCGAAGATTGTCTTTCAATATTAGGGCCCATAAATCCAAATTAAGAGATATTTAAATGACCATATTTGGAATCTAATTTTAGTTTATGACTTAGCTATGTGCATAACTCATAGTTTAAGATCTCTTTCAGCCATACATGGATCATGGCTGCAAAAGTCTACTATTACAAAACAAATTAGGCAATAAATAGCTCAAAATATAAATATTAAATGTTACATGTCCTCCCCAAAGGTATCATGAACCTACTTGACATAGAAGAATAAGTTCTTTTTTTCTTGTGTGATTTCTTAAATAGAGGACTTCAATAATACCACAACCAATTCTATGTAATATACCTTGCAGTTATATTTCCATGTTAAGGACCAGTGCTTTTCCTTTGAAGGCCTTCACACCCCATGGAATATGCTAACAGCTATTTTTCACTGTTTTCTGCCTTGATCTGCAAATATATGTTTAAGCTGTTATTAGTTTCCATAAACTCAGATAAAATCAATTAGGATTTTGTCTTAGAAATAAAAAAAACTTTCATGTTTGACTTAAAGAGGGTAACTGCAGTCTGTAAAGAATACAAACTGTACTGTTTTCCCAAAGTTCTCAAAAATATAAAAATAAGAAGGAATACTCTCTTCAGGAATATCCATATGTTCACAATAGTAGCATCAAGATAATTTGGAATAATCCTTTCTTATGAGAGAAATTTTCTTCAGTGGATTACTTTTAGTAACAACCAAAATAGAGTATTTGAAATATAATTACATTAATAAAATGTCAATTTATAGAAATTATTACAAGATAATACCTGATGTATTAGTAGATGTATATTTGTAACTGATCATTTTACCTAATTCACACTGTTAAAAAAAATCTTGAAGTAGAATCCCATAAATCTGTAATGATTATATGTTTCTTGTAAAACAAAATGAGTCAGTTTTTCTTTAGGAAAAACTGACTGAATCCAGGAGCTATAAATAACTTCATCTACTCAGTATCATACATAATATGAAGACAGCCCGCTACAAAAAATATATATATATAAAAGCAAAAAGAATGGGACTAGATTTGAGCAACAGATCTCAGCCAAATGAAAACTGCATTCTTTACATTTTATGCCTTCTCATTAACATGAAGAAAATATGTGGAAGCCCATCCCGCAACCTATAATATTATCTCCTTCACTGAGCTAGAACCTCCATGCAATCTCATAAAATAAAGTACATAATGTTACGAAACAAATGGACTTTTCTTTTCATGCTTCCTGTATGTGCATACCATCCCCCCATCCAGAGCTGGGGTCTATGTTTCCCCAGTTGGGATGTAACTTGACTGCTCAGTATAATGGGTGAGAGTGACACCCTGGGACTTCTGAGGCTTGGTTTTTAGAAGCCTTGCATCTTTCCCCTAGACTTATTGGAGCACTCACTCTAGAGAAAGTAAGAGGTCCAACTACCCTGAGACCACCGTATGGTGAGAAGCACAAGCCACGTGGACAGACCCAGGATATGCCATGTGGAGAGAAAGAGAGACCTCAGAGAATTGGGGCACCAGACATTTGAATGAAGAGGTCATTCTGGAATTGTGTCCTCCAGCCCCAGATGCCCAGCTGTCAGTGCCCTGGGTCAGAGATAAACCACTCAGTCAAGATCTTCCTGAATTCTGACCCACATGTCATAAGCAAATCAAATAATTGTTGTGAGTCTCAAAGTCTTGAGGTAGCATGTTACCCAGAAATAATTAAATGGGACAATTTCCAATGCCATTTTCAGACGGCAGAGAACCCAGCACTATGAGCTTTTAATGCAGAAGAGAAGGGAGCATTTCCCTTTTTTTAATTTAATTTTATTTATTTGGGTTAGAGAATACATCAAGGAATCAGGTATTACTTTGACATATATTTTTATCTTGTTGCCTTGTTTTCCTGCATCATTTAGGTATAATAATTATAAAAGAGGCCCAGTGCCCTGTACTGACTCTGCTAATGTTTTCTTTATGACATGAAGGTCTTTCTTTGCCTTTTAGCTGGGCTCTGCAGGGACATTTCAATGAATTCTTAAGCTTCATTTTTACCCTCCCTTAAAGCCAGAGTTACAAGTGTGTCTCACAGACGGCTATGCTGAGCAACCAGGCACCTGCCAGGTTGCCGTGAGTCATTTCTTCAACGACAAAGCAGGTGGCTGCCCTGGAGGGGAATATGAAAGGAATCTCAGTAATCATATCCTACTTGAGTTGCCTACACACTGCTGACTCAACTGCTGGCTCTATCCAGAAGAAAACAAGGCAGGAGATAAAATATAAACTAAAAACAAACAAACGAAAAGAAAAAAATGTAATAAAATCACTGCCAAAACAATAACCATTTTTTTTTTCTCTCAAAGAAGAATGACTTTTTGGCATGCGTGGTTTAAATGAACATGCATAAAACAAATTATAAACAGAAAATCTTTACACTTTAGAGGACCTTGAATCTGGTGTTTCATCCTGATAGGAAAATTGCAATCACATAATCCTCAACTCCTTTCTTGTTTGCTAAATGAAATATCTAAGGCCAGAAGAGTTCTAGAAGTTCTGAATATGGTCTCAGACCAAGAACTGAGTCCGGAATTTCCAGGCCACATAATTACCATGTGATTTGTTGCCAGCATCATTGCATAAAATTAGGAGATGTAATTTCTGAAAATACCTGAGAGCAGATAATGAGTGGAGGCATGTCATTCTCTATTTTTTAATCCCGTGGTGGATGAGCAGAGTTCCTTGCGTGGCATGTGGGTTCTTTTTAACAATCACCAGGGCCTATGAACATGTAAGTAGGCTTCTTAGACAAGATAGTAAGATGAGACACACATTCTTCTTTTAAAAAGGTGTGAAATTGTATGAAAAGAATGGAATTTCTGGGTAGATAATAAAAGAATACAGAGAAGATCAGAGAACCATGGTCCCCTAGATCACCTTACAGTAGAGGAAAAAGTACCATTTGTGTTGGTAGAGGCCATTGATAGGATTACATCCCCACCTGAGAGTAGGGAATGTGCCTGTGTCTGTGCTACAGACCTTCGATGTGGGAGTGAGGGAGAATAAGGAAAGGGAGTCCAGGTAAATCAGTTTGAAAGAACACCAGGACCATGAATAAAAGGCAGTATGGGTCAAAAATTTTCCACCATTGATGGTCTAAAAACAAAATGACAGAAAGCAGCCCTGCAATAATGAAATTGTTTTAATGTTTCCATGTTATATTTATCATTTCCTGACAAAATGGTTTTGCAGATCTGATCATGAACTCTTAATTTTCAAATTATTACATTTTTTAAATTGTATAAATTTAAGGTGTACAACTTGATATACATATACATCGTCATATAATCACCACCATCAAGCTAATTAACATGTACAGCACTTCACATGGTTAATTCTCCCCCATCTCCCCACCCACTGATGGTGAAAACACTTAAGATCTATTCTTTTAGCAAATTTCAAATATACAGTACAGTATCATTACCTGTAGTCACCATGTTATACATTAGATCTTCCAAACTTATTCACCTTGCACAACTAAAACTTTGTACCTTTTTACTATTATCTACCTATTTTCTCCTCCCCCAACCTCTGATAACCACCTTCTACTCTCTGCTTCTATGAGTTTGATAGTTTGCCATCACTTCTAAAACAAGATTGATCCTTACTGCTGAGATAAAAGCTTGTGTGACTATCTCCTGCCTTTCTTTACCCAGCCTTCTTCTACTCCTGTTCCTGCAAACCAGCCATACTGGCAAGCCCAACACCAGCTGATTTTCAGTCTCTTTCTGCTCAATACCTATACATACATTTACTATTCATTGCACCTAGATCACCCATTTAGTGTCCCATCATAGCTTCCTTTTGTCCGTGCCCAATATATTGCAACGTTACCCGTGTGAATTATTTTCTTGTTCTGTTTCAAAGCATCACCAACCCTCTCAGAATAGGTTAGCAACCGCCACACCCCAACACTCATGAGATGCTACTTTTTCTTATGATTTGTGTAAAAATCAATTTAATGTCTGTTTAATCCAGCTAGATTATAACTCCCATGAGGGTAGGGCTCATGTCTGTGATCTTAATTATTGTATCTGAAAGCCTGACATGAAGTCAGGAATAAAAACTTAATAAATATTGGTTAAATAATGAATTATAAAAATGAAAATCTTAAAATATATATTTCTAAGGCAACAACAAAAGATAAAAGGAGCCACTAAAGAAATGTGTTTCATTTCCATAACCAGTCTTAATTGTTTATAGCTTTAAAATACATATTTCTTTATCCTTCATTAATTATGAAGGTCATAAATAGTTTTTGCAAAACTTTAAGGAAGTACAGTCCAGTAGAACTTCTGCCATGATAGAAATAGTTTATGTTTGCACTACTGAACCTTTGAAATATGGCTAATGAGACTGAAAAACTTACTTTTAAATTTTATTTAATTATGATTAATTTAAATTTGAATAGTCACATAAGGGTAGTGGGTACAATATTGGACAGTCCAGCTAGGCAATACAGAAGTGTGTCTAATAAGTACCCCTTATTAGTTGCCTCTCTAAAGAGTAAAGGACAGAAGTCAGAATCTGTGGAAGCATTAGCAAGGAAGAACAACAGGAAAGTGGAAAGAGTGTCCTCTCACTCTGAGAAAAAACTTTTGAGTTTTACGGTGCAAATTGTTGTATGGCCCCTTCATAGGGGCTAGTTCCTCTTCTCCTGTATCTTTGGTAGGTAGGGTGAATAAGTAACTTATTTTCAGATATTATATAGCAAGTATTAGATTTTGGTAGAATTTCATCAGGGTTTCTGCATATAATTACTAATTTCATTTAAATTATATTGGGGTATTCAAATGTGTATATTTAAATTCTTGGCTGTGCATTAGTTTTCTCACATTGTGGGCCAGCTCCATCCCATGTACTGTACTGCTAGATTCCCTCATTGCGGGGGCAAATGTCTGAACATAACGCCCTGCACTTCTGTATATATTTTAAAACTTTGTCAACATACCATCGATTAGGGACGATTGTACCTCTGCATTAGGGCTTATTAAAATTCAACACAGGACATGTTTGCTCATGTAAAAATGTAGAAATAATATCCATCTACCGAGCCTGAATGCCGTGCTCAGTTAAATGCCAGGCACAATCCCAGTGCATCTTCTGGGTGCATGTTCTCGTCACAGCCTAATAGTCAATTGTGCAATGACAAATAAATGCATAACATATCATGTTAAGATAATTCTGTGTTTTTACAAAGTCTTAGCTGTTTTGAATTTTGAGCCTCTGTGCTTGAATCTTTATTTTTATCATGGAAAGTAAGCAGTTCCTTTGATATTGTTAGTGATCTAACTTGAAACAAAAATGTCTTCTTATTCTTTCAAGACGCTTTATCAGTTTAATTGAAGAGTGCAAGCCAGAGCCATTAAAAATGCGACTTCTTAGCCTTGTGAATCAGAATTTTCTCCATGGTTTACAAACCATAAAAGGTCAATCAGTTATATTACATTTTCCGTCATATGCAAGCCTGGATCTACATTTTTGTGTAAGAGCTAACGAATCTAATTTCTCTTGACAAACTCTTTAGTGTATAAATGTTGTGCCTTTAAATTTATAAACCAGATTTATTCCAATAAAGTATCATTTTAAATGTATAAACTGTATTTCAACAAAATATCACTTTTATATTTAGGGATTCCAATTTGTAGTGGGTATGAATGAGCTTTCCCCTCCAACCTGGGATAGAAAATATTTGCAAATCACATGTCTGATAAAAGAGGAGTATCCAAAATATACAAAGAAATCCTTCAACTCAATAAGAAGATGACAAGCAGCCCAGCTGAAAAATGGGCAAAGTATTTTCTTACTCATTTGACCAGACCTCCACTGTTATCATAAAGAAGTTATCGTAAAAAAGCCAGATGATGGCTTTTTTACGATAAAAGTGTTGGCAACATGTAGAGAAAATTGAACCTTTATACACTCCTGGTGGGAATGTAAAATGGTACAGCTGCTTTGGAAAAGACTGTGACAGCTTCTTAAAAAGTTAAGTATAGACGTAATTCCATTCTTACGTCCACAAGAAATCAAAACATTTGTTTACACGAAGTCTTCTATGCAAGCATTGATACCATCATTATTCAGAAGAGCTGAAAACTGGAAACAATCCAAAAAATCTATCAACTGGTGACTAGATAAACAAAATGTGGTATATCTATACAATGAAACACAATTCTGAAATAAAAAGAACACATTATTGATAAATATTACAACACGAATGAACCTCAAAAACTTTATGCTAAATGAAAAAAGCCAGGCACAAAAGACTATGTACTTTATGGTTCCATTTGTATAAAATATCTAGAAAAGGTGGATCCATAGATTAGTGCCCAAAGCTGACGTAGGAATGGAGATTGACTACAAATGAGTACAAAGGAACTTTTTGAGTGATGGAATGGGTCTTACAGCTATCAATATATTGAGGCAATGGTTGAGCCTGTAAATTTTCTTAAAAATATTGAATTGTGCACTTAAAATGGATGTGTGTGTGTGTGAAGTAGTGTGTGAATTACAGCAAAAAAAAATCTGATTAAAACAAAAACTAACATTCATTTCTCAGTGGTTCTTTAGATAAGCAATGCTTGAGTCTTTTAACAGGATTGCTGATACTAAGACCAGTTACAGTTTTCTGACTTTCTTATTTCATGTTTTTATATTTATGTGAAATGGCTTGTGCTATTTTTTAAAAAGTTTGGAAACTAAATTAATTATAGTGTCTTTCTCAGTCTACGTTTCTCAACCTATTAACACTCATCTGTACTCAAGTGATGTATTTTTGAAAAGTGGAAATATTTTTGTTTTTGAAAAATTAAGTGAATCATTTGGGAAACCTTCTCTAAAGGATTTTCTATGTCTGTGACTTAACTGACACTCAAAATTAGTTTTTGTTTTGTTTTGTTTTTAGTGGATTAAATCATCCAGACAAACTGCCTGTTTCCTTCAAGTCATAAAAAGTGAAAAATTTTAGTGTAAATTATAGGTGTATTTTTAAAATAAAATGAATAGAACTTGTATTGTCCTAGAATTCTCCAAGTCGAGAGTATATGAATTGGTCTTGATTATCTAACTGTAGCAACATCAAATCATTAACTCTGCTTAGCTCTCCCTTCCAGGCTTTTGATGGCAATGAGATCATCTCACGTGTGCTTACAAATGATGTCCTCTTGCCTACCTACAAGCTTCCTTCCTTGCTTCTCCCCGTGATGGCCACACAGGTCTTTGGTCATGATGCTGCATAACCTGCTTTTCTTACTTAAGCTCCTTGACCTGTAGCTATGCTGTTGTTTTACACAGTCTCTAAAATTAATCCTAAGTTACTATTATGATGCCAGAAATATTCTGCTGATCTGTTTTCCGTTAATGAGCCTGCTGAAATAAGGGAGCTACCTTCCATTTCTTTTACCCAGTTTTACTAGGTCACAGAGCAGTCTTACCTTCCTTGTTTGTTGTTTTATCAGATGTTCAGTATTTAAAATACCCAACCCAAAGATAGCAGTCCATACAAATAACCCTCAGCATTTGTTCTCAATATCATACCTTCCCTCTGTTAGTGATTTTTTTTCCTGAATAACAAACTACCCATACTCTCAGAGACTAACAATTAAAAAAAATGTCTTGCTCATGGATCCAGTAGGCAGGTGGAGTGACTTTGCTTCGGGCTTTCAGTTTTGTTCAGGTCTGCTTTGTGTGTCTTTATGATTCTGGGTCCATTGGTTACTGTGGAACATGCTTCTAATTGATGATCATAAGAAAGCAGGAGGGAAAACCAAACCAGGAAAGCATTTTTAAAATCTCTCCCTGCCTCTGATAAACTGGCCAAAGCCAACTCAGTGGGGTGGATATATATTTTCCATCCAGATGGGGAGATAATACGTATTTCCAGGACTGAAAAGTTTGGATATATTGCAGGGCGTAATAATTGGAACAGCAATCCAATCTGTCACAAATCCCTTCAGTGAGAATCTTTTTGCTCAGAACCAAGTGTGTGTATCTTGACCTTCCTCCTCCTTTTCTTAGAAGAGTTTCTACCTATGAAAATACTCCCGTCAGGCCTGTTCCATCAATTAGCTTTTGCTGCTTCTTGTTTTATACATAGCCACAGAAATCTCAGTACCGTGCAACAATAAACATGTATTTCTAGCTCACATGTTGCACTTGGCTAGGACAGCTCTCCTTTAGGTTGATGGGCTGTGGGACACCAAAGCTGACTGTCTATAATATTTCATTCTTGAATCAAGATGGGGGGTGTTGTCTATCCTCAGTGTATTTTTCTCATGGCAAAGGCAGGTGCACAAAAAAGCAACCAAACTGCATAAGCAATACCGGCCTCTGCCCGTGGTACACCTGCTAACATCTCATTGGCAAAGCATCACATAACCAAACCTATGTGAAGGGGAGGGGAAGTACACCCTCTGCCCTATAAGGCCACAGTGTGCCATCTTTGTCATGAGTCATTTCCCTCCCACATTCCGTGAGGCTATGTCACTGACCTTTGATTTAATGGGCTATCACTTTATCTAAAAACACTGGTATTTCTGGACTACAGATTCCCTCTATATTCCCCTTAAACTGGTGAGTTCTTTTCTGTGCTCTTCCTTTTGTTGTGCCTTTCATGACAGCTAGCTCATGCTCTCAAACCTCTGCATCAAAACTTTCTTGCCCAGTGCAGCAAGTTCATAAGGTACATTGTCTGATGCGTACTTTTACCAGGTGTTTTATGACTACAGAATATAGGTTATAATTTTTGCAGCCTCTGGTAAAAGTTTTCTTGCCAAAATCCAATGCACATAATTTTAGTGTTTTGTTATGACACAACCTCTACCCACAGACTAAAATCAGTATCAGTCAAGATTTGGTGAGGAAAATAGAAGCCACTCTACATACTCTGAATTAAAACAAAGCTTAGGGGCTTCCGCAGTGGCGCAGGGGCTGAGAGTCTGCCTGCCGATGCAGAGGACATGGGTTCGTGCCCCGGTCAGGGAAGATCCCACATTCTGCGGAGCGGGCTCGCTGAGCCTATGCTCTGCAATGGGAGAGGCCACAACAGTGAGGGGCCCACGTACTGCAAAAAAAAAAAAACAAAGCTTAGTACAGAATTAAGTTGAAAGAGCCAGAGGTCAGAGAGGCTGCAGTGCGGGTCAGAGGATTTGACACTGAAACACTTGGGAGGTGGTTCTCACAAGCTTGCCAGGCAGTGGCTATAATCTTTGTCTACCTATAAGTCTAACCACAGCACCTTCTAGAGAACAATAGTTTCTGCTTTTCATCTGCCTTGCAAATCTTCACGAACTCTTCTTTCAGGCAAAGAAATCAGAAGATAAAGAGGATTCTGGGAAACATAATAATCAGCCTTAAAATATGGTGGAGCTGAGTTGACAACAGAAAATCCAGCATGGTCATCTTTTCACAAATGGGTTAGCTGAGGTTGAACAGCTGACTGAGTTCCTGACTCTTGAGATCCCTGTGCACACTGAATTAAGTCAAAATGCTTTTAAATGTTCATCAAGGATTAGAACATCAACCTGGAATGAAATGGACTTTCAGTGGAAGAAATTGTGAGACACATACACACACATTTTAAAGAGACTGTTTTCTCTCCTGAGAAGAGTTTAACTGAAGCCATTGCATAAATTGCCTAATATGGGTATATGAGCCCAATCTTTTAATAACAGTGAAAAAGTCAACTATATGACCACTAATGTACCAAAAGTATCTTTGAATGGGTTTATTTCCTGTT
Source organism: Phocoena phocoena (assembly GCF_963924675.1). Taxonomy (NCBI): domain Eukaryota; kingdom Metazoa; phylum Chordata; class Mammalia; order Artiodactyla; family Phocoenidae; genus Phocoena; species Phocoena phocoena. The sequence continues at coordinate 80,502,577 of NC_089227.1, forward strand.
CTATCTCCATCTCATTTTTTTCATTTTATTCTGACCACTTCCATGTGCTGTGTTTTCTTTATGTATATGATCGATACACATATATAATATTTAAGAACAAATGTAAAAGCATCTATTATTTGGGACAAGTGTACCATTAATCACCACAAAGCATATTTACTTGTATAAGGCTGGAGATATTTCCTGATGAGAAAAGTTTGATGATTAAATTCCTATAGAAAAAAATGTACTTCTGCAGAGTTAATATTAATAGTCTTGAAAATCATAAATGGTAGATTGGGATACAAGAGTAAAAATGGAAAATGAGGGACTTAATGAGTATCCTCTGTACTTCATGCTTCTTAGTGACAAAGAAAAATGATTATAGAAATTAAATGTTGATTTACAGTGTGGGATAGGAGAAAGAGTTTCAAACTAAAAATCAGGCTATGTGAATTTTTTTCCCCACTAAACTTGTGATTTGGACCAGTTGATTAACCTAAGACTTGTTTTCCTGAATTACAATAAAAAATTGAGATGGAATTACCTCTCAGGTAATGGTCAATTCCAAGTTCTATGATTTTGAAACATTGAATATATTTTAAACATAATTTAAGTTTAGAAGAGTGAAAAGTAATTCAAATATTTGTATACATTTTTATTACTGCCTGAAAACTATCCCAAAACTTAGAGAATTAAAACAACAAACAAACAAACATTCATTACCTCTGTCTGTCCTGGGGGTCAGCAGGGCAGTTCTTCAGGTCTGGGCTGGCTAGTCTGCAGTCAGACGGTCTAGGATGGTCTCCATTGCTTGTCTGGTAGTGAAAGGCTTGTTGCTTTAGGGGGCAAGCTGGCTCAGGTGAGACGATTTCGTCCTACTACAGATGCCTTCTTGTTCTCCTGTAAGTCAGCCCAGCCTTCTTCATGTGGCAGTCACAGGGTTCAGACATCAGCAAGAGAGGCAAGTTCAAAAGAGTGCTTTTCAAGCCTCTGCATCAAGCTTATGCTTGTATCAAATTTGCTGATGTCCCATTGGCCAAAGCATATCACACAGTCAGGCTGAGTTCAAGAGGTGGAGGAATTGGATTCGAAGGAGTGGCCAAATCACCTGGTAAACAGAATATGAATGCATGAATAGGAAGAATTTGTGACCAATTTTGCGATCTTCCATTCATCCTAATCTCCAGCCCTGAGCTACACGATTTCTTAAATAATTCATGCAATCCCCCCAGTTTTCATTTGTTTGTATATTTCTATACCTCTGAAATTTCCTCTTGTATTTATAAATGCGTGTAGTTCCTACCACCTTTAGAGCATGGAGTAACAACAACTTCCGGTTTTTTATTGCCATGAGTAGAGAGGATAAAAGGATAAGGCAATGCCTGGATTTTGCAGGTGTTAAGAGGCTTCACAAGAGAAGACCTACTCTAAAGGATAATGTAAGGATACTAGATCCACAGAGCTGATGAGGGTAGCTTGAGGCAAATGATGGGCACAGAAAAAGAATGTGCAAAAATAAGCTGTTTTCTGCAAAATTTTATCTACAAATACTCTTTTCTTTTACAACACAGTTGAGAAATGAGACTGAATACCCCCATCAGGAGCTGTTTCTGTCAGAATTTTAAGGCACAGAAGTTATGAGTTTTGGAAAGATAAGATGTGCTTTCATATGTATTAAAACTTGTTAAAAAGAAAACACGTAATGATAGGGTTATTATGAATATATAGGATTCTGTAAAGGGCAAATAGCTATACTACATGATTCTTCTTAATCTAAAACTAATAAGGTCATGAAATACAACCCAGATTTTAACAAGCAGAGTCATTATATCTGTTCTTGCAAAGACTGTTTGTTTGTTTATATACCTGAATGTGTGAACCCATGAAGCTAGAAGAACAATAAGATCTTTCGGCTTCCTACAATACTAGTTAATGTTTGTTATAAATGATATTATTAAAAGAGTGTATAAATCCTGTTTATTTTTAAATATTTATATCATACAAACATGAAAACTTTGCAGGTTAGCCTCAGGATAGTTTTTAATGTTTACTTTGCTTGGACAATTTAAAATGATCTTCAAAGGCACTCTGAGTTGTAATTTTCTACACCCCATGAAATGTAATAGAACTTTCTTTGACTTTAGAGCTAGCTAAGCACATCATTTAGGCTACTGATTAAATATGCCAGATATATTTGTTATAAACCTGAAGTTTTGAATCCAGATCACATAAATAATGTCACATTCATTCAAGAATAAAAAAGTATACTTTCCGTCATATGGGATATATAACATTTTATAACATTATATAAATATTGGATATAAAAAATGGAGAAGGATGTCAGGGAGTGCCTGCAATAAAATTATATATGCTTAAGTGTTTGGATACCTTTGTATATGTGATTTCTTGTATGACTTCTAAATATTTGAAAGCCATATAGTGGAAAGAAGAAGAGCTTTGTACCAGTAAGCTACAAGTGAATGACAGCTCCACTACATAAAAGACGCCTGATCTTAGTCAAGTTACAACTACACTAAATGTAATTGTCCATATGTTATATGCAGGCTGTAATAATACCAACAATTCAAAAAGTTGTTTTCTGAAATAACTTAATGCATGTTAAAGCTCTTTAAAATCATATACAAATACTTAAATAATTTTAGCTATATGTCTAATTTTTAAATGTCCATAATAATATTCAATAATAATTATAAGTATCATTTATTATATACTTTTGGCCAAACACTGAGCCAAGCCTTTAAAAAATTGTTACTTTTAATCCTCATCTTGGCCCTATGAAGTAGTTTTTACTGCAGCCATTTTATAGTTGAAGAAACAGAAACAATGATCAGTTGTAGAACTAGGATTTTATTTCAAACTTTTGGCACTTTCACATCTGTACTCTTCACCATTTCCAATGTCTAGCCTTAGGGAAAATAGGTAAATAAAATTTTAGAACACACATCTAATGTATATCCTTTTTAAAAAGTAATGCATACATGAAAGGATGCTCAACATCACTAGTCATTAGAGAAATGCAAATCAAAACTACAATGAGGTATCACCTCACACCAGTCAGAATGGCCATCATCAAAAAATCTACAACAATAAATGCTGGAGAGGGTGTGGAGAAAAGGGAACCCTCTTGCACTGTTGGTGGGAATGTAAACTGATACAGCCACTATGGAGAACAGTATGGAGGTTCCTTAAAAAAACAAAAATAGAACTACCATACGACCCAGCAATCCCACTACTGGGCATATATACCCTGAGAAAACCATAATTCAAAAAGCATCATATACCATAATGTTCATTGCAGCACTGTTTATGATAGCCAAGACATGGCAGCAACCTAAGTGTCCATCGACAGATGAATGGTTAAAGATGTGGCACATATATACAATGGAATATTACTCAGCCATAAAAAGAAACAAAATTGAGTTATTTGTAGTGAGGTGGATGGACCTAGAGTCTGTCATACAGAGTGAAGTAAGTCAGAAAGAGGAAAACAAATACTGTATGCTAACACATATATATGGAAACTTAAAAACAGAATGGTTATGAAGAACCTAGGGGCAGGACAGGAATAAAGATGGAGACATAGAGAGTGGAATTGAGGACACAGGAAGGGGGAAGGGTAAGCTGGGACGAAGTGAGAGAGTGACATGGACATATATACACTACCAAATGTAAGATAGGTAGCTAGTGGGAAGCAGCCGCATAGCACAGGGAGATCAGCTTGGTACTTTGTGACCACCTAGAGGGGTGGGATAGGGAGGGTGGGAGGGAGACACAAGAGGGAGGGGATATGTATACGTATAGCTGATGTACTTTGTTAATACAGCAGCAACTAACGCAGCAATGTAAAGCAATTATACTCCAATAAGGATATTTTTTTAAAAAGTAATGCGTAAATTGCATTAGAATCTTAGAGTTTTTCAGATATCTTAAATATTCTTCTTTAAATATATTTAAACCTGAAATTCCCAAATTAATTAATTAAATTACACTTTTAGTGCATCCACTTCTGCATGCCATGTGTGTGTGTGTGCATGCCTGTGTGTCTTGCTTCAGGGGCAGGCACCTGTGTCAGAATTGTACTCAAACTCCTTGGCTGAAGTTCTAATTATAAAATTCAGGTATTTATATTTCCAAGTTACTTGATTCTAGCCCAGTATCCCCCTTGATATATGCATGTGGCTTTAATCACTGTCCAGTACGACCTATAAAGCTTTGCCCAACTTTGCATTTGGAGATCATTCCTATGAGACTATAACTAAAAATGCTCTTTCTTTAAGATGGATGCTTCAGATTGGTCAAGATATCATGTAATGTGTCTTTCCCCCATAAATCAGAACTTTCTGATAAACCCATTTTGATACCAAAGATGATTTTGCTGCAGCTCCTTCAGGATTTTGGTGCCAGCAGTTTTATACTAAAACATCACTGTTTCATCTGTCATTTGGGTTTCTGACCTTTGTCAGTAATGCCTTTTAAGTAGCCGTCTTGATACGGTTGGATGAGAGAGGGCAGTTAGTAGCATATTTGGAGGATTGCAGTTGGAAAGTAGTCTGTGGAGCTTGATCAAAGCTGATGGGTAGAGATTGACATGCAGACTTCAGAAGATAAAATAAAGTTGTTTTTGGCAACATCAGAACACTCTGAATAGGTTTAACACTTCTTTCACATCTACTTTGTCACTTCAAAAAGGAAAGTATTTTGATTCTACTATTATTTATCTTTTCCTCTCTTGCTAAATTATTATAGATTTATAGTCTTACTATATGATGGAGGAAATTTAAATATTCTTTTGGAAAATTTTTTGCCTCTTCTTTCACTACATTATTTCTAGTTTATAAGTTTTAGAACCTATTTGATAATTTTGTGATAAATAGGATTATGATGTATTTATAAATTAAAGAAGAAGCAGCATCTTTATAATATGGACTATTACCATCCTGATTTTATATTTCTTATACATTTCATATTTGGTGTATTTTATGTAATATCTAGTGAGTTTTGGCAATTTTAATTAGGATTTAAATTATAATTAGTATTATAACAATTATTAATGAACATTTCTGTTGTAAATGATATCTACTGCATGTTGAAGTTTATGTTCACTCACTTTGCTGTATTTATCTTGTTTCTTTTTCTTCATTTAACACTTAAGGATTTTTTATATAGGCAATCATATATCATGCAAATGATTACATGTTTTTGTTTTTTCTCTTCTTCACCATTATTTATACCTTCATGTTTTTTTTCCATTTCTTATTACTTAACTAGACTTTCTAGTGCAGTGTTGAATAATGGTGCAGTAGTAAGACTCTATGACATAGTTGACTTGATGGGCAGTGCTTCTAGTATTAATTATTAATTACTATAGAATTCCAGTAATTTATCTTTATCAAGTTGTATGTGTGTGTGTGTGTGTTTATGTGTAGGTATGTGTATCTGCTAATTGCTTCCGTTCCTATCTTTTTAGGAATTTGTTATGTTGTAAAGAATACTTTTATATTTCTTCTGTGGATTCTGACTATTCAGATTTGTCTTTTTGAATTTAATTTTTAAAACAAATAATATATAAACCATTTATTATATATAGTTTTTTAATTATTGCAAAGAATGATAAATAAAATTACCTTAGAGCTGTTTAATTCTATATGGAGATGAACCATTTCTGATGCTGTTGTATCTTCATTTCTTGGAGATTTTCCAAGCTAGTCTATTTTATCAGCCTTTTAAAGGAATCCCTTTTAAATTTTGTCTATTAACTTTAATTTTAAAATGTTATTTTTTATTTCAAATGCTTTCTTTTCATTAAATGTTTTCTTTTAGTGTGTTTTTTTAATCTTTTCTGAAATGGGTCATATATTCATTTATTTCCAGTATTTCTTATTTTTTAATAAATTTATCTATAGCAAACATTTTTGCTTTGAGCTTTTCTCTGCTTTAAACTGAAAGATTTAAAATTACCATTTATTCTGGTCATGTTTTTGTTGGCCAGAAATTTAGTAAGGGCTCAGCTGAAGGGTCGCCTTTTAAAATAGCTTCTGTAAGGGCTTGCCTGGTGGTGCAGTGGTTAAGAATCTGCCTGCCAATGAAGGGGACATGGGTTTGAGCCCTGGTTCAGGAAGATTCCACATGCCGTGGAGCAGCTAAGCCTGTGTGCCACAGCTACTGAGCCTGCACTCTAGAACCTGCAAAAAAAATGCAAATAATAAAATAAATTCAAAATACTGACAGCACTTAAATAAAATAGCTTCTGTACTTCATATAACTGACAACTTAGTGTCTCTCTCTTTTCATTTGGCATCTTACCCCTCAGATCTCTTCACGTGTTTGGGTTTCTACCATCTTGGTAGCCTTAGGTAGTGAATCTTCTCATATGGAGCTTGGCCTCCCCAACAGAGAAGGTTCCAAGTGATGGGAAGTAAAAATTCCAAGCTGGCACAGTTTCACTTCTTCAGTGTTCTATTAGTCAGATGACTAAGATTTGTAAACTCCAACTCTTCGGAGAATGTCAGAGCATTTGTGCCTCTTTTTAATTCACTACAACCTCTTCAGATTCATATCGTAGCCCTTTATTTTGTATTTGTGAGTGATTTATAATTTCAGGGCTCTCTCTTTTTTTTTCAACCCACAAGTTATCTGAAACAGTATTCTTCTCTCTTTCTTTCTTTTACTTAATGTTCTAAGTGGTAGCTTTTGAGATAGCACTCAGATATATTTTCTAGTCTTAACTCTTTTGGACAAAACAGGGCCAACATAAATGTTAACTGTTCATGGAGATGTTCTTTGTGACCTAGTATATACTTATCTTTTAATACTTCTAAAGGAACTTGCTTTATTGAATTATTCAAATTCTTTGTTTTTTCTTATTTCTATTTTAGCTATATATTTTAAATTCTTCGATTATGATGTGAAATGTGTCTGATTTACTTTATATTTATTACAGCTCATGCCTTATATGTACTGAAGCTAAGTTATTAGGTGTATAAAGATGTTTGATGTTTATTCATACCTTTCATTTTTTATTTTAAAGCAATATTTTTATAATGTAATATATTGTTAATAAATGTGTTTTATCTAATAATACTAAGATATATGCACCATATTTATCCTTTTCTTATATTCTCTCTTAAGATATCTAAATTTTCTGTTTCTAAAGAATTTAAACTCCCATGTAGATGACAATAGACCTTCAAACTGGTTTTGAAATGTGAACACTGGTTTGATCAAAATTAAATATTCAGATGATGAAAATAACATGCTTCAATACATATTTAATTTAAAATGCCCTTATATTTTTCTTTCATTTTCATGTGTAACCATTTTCATATTTTTAATCAAAACTGAAGATTATTTTCAAATTTGAGTTGAATTTTCTTTAGCCTCACCCCAATGATGAAGTATAGAAATGATTAAAACAAATGTCATTTATACATTTATTTTAAAACATCTATCACAGCAGAAAGTCTAAATTTTAAAGTGGCATAAAGGTAAGACATCCACTACAAAAAAAGAAAAAGATCTGTGTTCATTAGAAGCATGTTTTCTTGAATATACTCTTTTTAATTGGAGAAATATTAATTCATTGAGATTAGTGGAAAGTAGGAGCAAATTGTCAGAATTCTTAAAATAAGGGTATTGTTATAGCTTTAAGATGACTTAACTATTAAAATATGTATATACTGCTTGTAAACAGTCTTCCTGCATTAAATATGTTTAATATCGCTTCTGCTTACATGCATACATAATTAAACACAGACACACACACACACTATGTAGATTACTAAAGAAAGTAACTAGAGGAGATTGGCTCAAGATGGCAGAGTAGAAGGATGTGTGCTCATTCCCTCTTGCAAGAGCACCAGAATCACAACTGACTGCTGAACAGTCATCAACAGGAAGACACTGGAACTCACCCAAAAAGATACCCCACATCCAGGGACATCCCTGGTGGTGCAGTGGTTGAGAGTCCGCCTGCCGATGCAGGGGACATGGTTTTGTGCCCCAGTCTGGGAAGATCCCACATGCCGCTGAGTGGCTAGGCTGTGAGCCATGGCCACTGAGCCTGCGCGTCTGGAGCCTGTGCTCCGCAACGGGAGAGACCACAACAGTAAGAGGCCCACATACCGCAAAAAAAAAAAAATACCCCACATCCAAAGACAAAGGAGAAGCTGCAGTGGGATGGTAGGAGGGGTGCAATCACAATAAAATCAAATCCCAGAATTGCTGGATGGGTGACTCACAAACTGGAGAACAATTATACCACAGAGGTCCACCCACTGGAGTGAAGGTTCTGAGCCCCACATCAGGCTTCCCAACCTGGGGGTCTGGCAACGGGAGGAGGAATTCCTAGAGAATGAGACTTTGAAGGCTAGCAGGATTTGATTGCAGTACTTTGACAGGACTGGGGGAAACAGAGACTCCACTCTTGGAGGGCACAGACAAAGTAGTGTGCCCATCAGGACCCAGGGCAAGGAGCAGTTACCCCATAGGATACTGAAACAGACCTACCTGCTAGTGTTGGAAGGTCTCCTACAGAGGTGGGGGGTGGCAGTGGCTCACCACGGGGACAAGGACACTGGTAGCAGAAGTTCTGGGAAGTACTCCTTGGTGTGAGCCCTCCCAGAGTCTGCCATTAGCCCCACCAAAGAACTGGGTAGGCTCCAGTGCTGGGTCGCCTCAGGCCAAACAGCCAACGGGGAGGGAACCCAGCCCCACCCATCAGCAGACAAGCAGATTAAAGTTTTACTGAGCTCTGCCTACCAGAGCAACACCCAGCTCTATCCTCTACAGGTCCCTCCCATCAGGAAGCTTGCACAAGCCTCTTATAGCCTCATCCACCAGAGAGCAGACAGAAGAAGCAGGAAGAACTACAGTCCTACAGCTTGTGGAATGAAAACCACATTCACAGAAAGATAGACAAAATGAAAAGGCAGGGGACTATGTACCAGATGAAGGAACAAGATAAAACCCTAGAAAAACAACTAAATGAAGTGGAGATAGACAACCTTTCAGAAGAAGAATTCAGAATAATGAGACTGAAGATGATCCAGGACCTCGGCAAAAGAATGGAGGCAAAGATCGAGAAGATGCAAGAAATGTTTAACAAAGACCTAGAAGAATTAAAGAACAAACAAACAGAGATGAACAATACAATAAGTGAAATGAAAAGTACACTAGAAGGAATCAATAACAGAACAACTGAAGCAGAAGAACGGATAAGTGACCTGGAAGACAGAATGGTGGAATTCACAGCTGTGAAACAGAATAAAGAAAAAAGAGTGAAAAGAAAGTAAGACAGCCTAAGAGACCTCTGGGACAACATTAAACACAACAACATTTGCATTATAGGGGCCCCAGAAGGAGAAGAGAGAGAGAAAGGACCCGAGAAAATATTTGAAGAGATTGTAGTTGAAAACTTCCCTAACATGGAAAAAGAAATAGCCACCCAAGTCCAGGAAGTGCAGAGTCCCAGGTAGGATAAACCCAAGGAGAAAAATGGTGAGACACATAGTAATCAAATTGACAAAAATTAAAGACAAAGGAAAATTATAAAAAGCAACAAGGGAAAAACAACAAATAACATACAAGGGAACTCCCATAAGTTTAATGGCTGATTTCTCAGCAGAAATTCTACAAGCCAGAGTGAGTGGCATGATATATTTAAAGTGATGAAAAGGAAGAAACTACAACCAAGGTTACTCTACTTGGCAAGGATCTCATTCAGATTCGATGGAGAAATCAAAAGCTTTACAGACAAACAAAAGCTAAGAGAATTCAGCACCACCAAATCAGCTCTACAACAAATGCTAAAGGAACTTCTCTAAGTGGGAAACACAAGAGAAGAAAAGGACCTACAAAAACAAACCCATAACAATTAAGAAAATGGAAATAGGAACATAACATTATCAATAATTTCCTTAAACGTGAATGGATTACATGCTCCAACCAGAAGACACAGGCTTGCTGAATGGATGCAAAAACAAGACCCATGTATATGCTGTCTACAAGAGACCTACTTCAGACCTAGGGACACATACACACTGAAAGTGAGGGGATGGAAAAGGTTACTCCATGCAAGTGGATATCAAAAGAAACCTGGAGCAGCAATACTCGTATCAGATAAAATAGACTTTAAAATAAAGACTGTTACAAGAGATAAGGAGGGACACTACATAATGATCAAAGGATCAGTCCAAGAACAAGGTATAACAATTATAAATGTTTATGCCCCCAACATAGGAGCACATCAATACATAAGGCAAATGCTAACAACCATGAAAGCAGAAACTGACAGTAACACAATAATAGCAGGGGACTTTAACACCTCACTTACACCAATGGACAGATCACCCAGACAGAAAATTAATAAGGAAATAGAAGCTTTAAATGGCACAAGAGACCAGATAGATTTAATTGATATTTATAGGACATTCTCTCCAGAAACAGTGGATTACACTTTCTTCTTAAGTGTACACAGAACATTCTCCAGGATAGATCACATCTTGGGTCACAAATCAAGCCTTGTAAGAAATGTAAGAAAATTGTAAGAAAAAATGTAAGACAAATGTAAGAAAAAATGTAAGAAAATTGGAATCATATCAAGCATCTTTTCCAACCACAGTGCTATGAGGTTAGAAATCAATTACAGGGGAAAAAACGTAAAAAACACAAACACATGGAGGCTAAACAATACATTACGAAATAGCCAAGAGATCACTGAAGAAATCAAAGAGGAAATCAAAGAGGAAATCAAAAAATACCTAGAGACAAATTACAATGAAAACGCTACAATCTAAAAGTTATGGGATGCAGCAAAAGCTCTTCTAAGAGGGAACTTTATAGCAATACAAGCCTACCTCAAGAAACAAGAAAAATCTCAAGTAAACAATCTAACTTTACACCTAAAGGAAGTAGAGAAAGGAGAACAAACTAAACCCAGAGTTAGTAGAAGGAAAGAAATCATAAAGATCAGAGCAGAAATAAATGAAATGGAAATGAAGAAAACAATAGCAAAGATCTATAGAACTAAAAGCTGGTTCTTTGAGAAGATAAACAGAATTGATAAACCTTGAGCCAGACTCATCAAGAAAAAGAGGGATTGGACTCCAGTCAATGAAATTAAAAATGTAAAAGGAGAAGTGACAACGGACACTGCAGAAATACAAAGCATCATTAAGAGCCTAGTACAAGCACCTCTGTGCCAATAAAATGGACAACCTGGAAGAAATGGACAAATTCTTTGAAAGGTATAAACTTCCAAGACTGAACCAGGAAGAAATAGAAAATATGAACAGACCAATCACAAGTAATGAAATTGAAACTGTGATTAAAAATCTTCCAACAGGGTTTCCCTGGTGGCGCAGTGGTTGAGAGCCCGCCTGCCGATGCAGGGGACATGGGTTCACGCCCTGGTCCAGGAAGATCCCACATGCCGCAGAGTGGCTGGGCCTGTGAGCCATGGCTGCTGAGCCTGCGTGTCCTGAGCCTGTGCTCTGCAACGGGAGAGACCACAACAGTGAGAGGCCCGCGTACCGCAAAAAAAAAAAAGCTTCCAACAAACAAAAGTCCAGGACCAGATGGCTTCACAGATGAATTCTACCAAACATTTAGAGAAGAGCTAACACCATCCTTTTCAAACTCTTCCAGAAAATTGCAGAGGAAGGAACACTCCAAACTTATTCTATGAGGCCATAGTCACCTTGATACCAAAACCAGACAAACATTTCACTAAAAAAAATTGTAGACCAATATCACTGATGAATATAGACTGAAAAATCCTCAACAGATACAAGCAAACAGAATCCAGCAACACATTAAAAGGATCATACACCATGATCAAGTGGAATTTATCCCAGGGATGCAAGGATTCTTCAATATATACAAATCAATCAATGTGATACACCGTATTAACAAATTGAAGAATAAAAACCATATGATCATCTCAATAGATGCAGAAAAAGCTTTTGACAGAATTCAACACCCATTTATGATAAAAATAGGCATGTAGGGAACCTGCCTCAACATAATAAAGGCCATATATGAAAACCCATAGAAAACATCATTCTCAGTGTTGAAAAACTGAATGCGTTTCCTCTAAGGTCAGGAACAAGGCACGGATGTCCACTCTTGCGACTATTATTCAACATAGTTTTGGAAGTTTTTGCCACGGCAGTGAGAGAAGAAAAAGACATAAAAGGGATTCAAATTGGAAAAGAAGAAATAAAACTGACACTGTTTGCAGATGACATGATACTATACACAGAGAATCCTAAAGTTGCCACCAGAAAACTACTGGACCTAATCAATGAATTTGGTAAAGTAGCAGGATACAAAATTAATGCACAGAAATCTCTTGCATTCCTATACATTAACAATGAAAGATCAGAAAGAGAAATTAAGGAAACACTCCCATTCACCATTGCAACAAAAAGAATAAAATACCTAGGAATAATACTGCCTAAGGAGGTAAAAGACCTGTATGCAGAAAACTGTAAGACACTGATGAAAGAAATCAAAGATGACACAGATGGAGAGATACAGCACATTCTTGGATTGGAAGAATCAATATTGTGAAATTGACTATACTACCCAAAGCAATCTACAAATGCCATGCAGTCCCTATCAAATTACAAGTGACATTTTTACAGAACTAGGACAAGAAATCTTAAAAGTTGTATGGAGACACAAAAGACCTCGAGTAGCCAAAGCAGTCTTGAGGGGAAAAAGATGGAGCTGGAGAATTTAGACTCCCTGACTTCAGACTACACTACAAAGCTACAGTAATCAAGACAATATGGTACTGGCACAAAAACAGAAATATAGATCAGTGGAACAGAATAGAAAGCCCAGAGATAATCACATGCACCAATGGTCAACTAATATATGACAAAGGAGGCAAGGATATACAATGGAGAAAAGACAGTCTCTTCAATAATTGGTGCTGAGAAAACTGGACAGCTACATGTAAAAGAATGAAATTAGAACACTCCCTAACACCATACACAAAAATAAACTCAAAATCGATCAAAGACCTAAATGTAAGACCAAACACTATAAAAATCTTAGAGGAAAACATAGGAAGATCACTCTTTGACATAAATCACAGCAAGATCTTTTTTGACCCACCTCCTAGGGTAATGGAACTAAAAACAAAAATAAACAAATGGGACCTAACGAAACTTAAAAGGTTTTGCCAAGCAAATGGAAACTATAAGCAAGATGAAAAGACAACCCTTAGAATGGGAGAAAATATTTTCAAATGGATCAATGGACAAAGGATGAAATTCCAAAATATATAAATAGCTCTCATGAGCTATTAACTCAATATTAAAAAAAACAAACAACCCAATCCAAAAATGGGCAGAAGACCTAAATAGACATCTCTCCAAAGAAGACATACGGATGGCCAAGAGGCACATGAAAAGCTACTCAACATCACTAATTATTAGAGAAATGCAAATCAAAACTTCAATGAGGTATCACCTCACACCAGTTAGAATGGGCATCATCAGAAAATCTACAAACACAAATGCTGGACAGAGTGTGGAAGAAAGGGAACCCTCTTGCACTGTTGGTGGGAATGTAAATTGATACAGCCACAATGGAGAACAGTATGGAGGTTCCTTAAAAAACTAAAAATAGAGCTACCATGTGACCCAGCAATCCCACTACTGGGAATATACCCAGAGAAAACCACAATTGAAAAAGACACATGCACCCCAATGTTCATTGCAACACTATTCACAATAGGCAGAACATGGAAGCAACCTAAATGCCCATCAACGGATGAATGGATAAAGAAGATGTGGTACATATATACAATGGAATATTACTCAGCCATAAAAAGGAACAGAATTGGGTCATTTGTAGAGACGTGGATGGACCTAGACACTGTCATACAGAGTGAAGTCAGAAAGAGAAAAACAAATATATGAGGAATCTAGAAAAATGGTATAGATGAACTGGTTTGCAAGGCAGAAATAGAGACACAGATGTAGAGAACAAATGTATGGACACCAAGGGGGGAAAGTGAGTGGGGGATGAATTGGAGATTGTGATTGACATATATACACTAATATGTATAAAATAGATAACTAATAACAACCTGCTGTATAAAAAATAAAATTCAAAAATTCAGAAAAAATGTAACTAGAAAACATGTGAAACATCCTTAAATTTTTAACGTCTCACAGTCACATGCTTTGATGCAGAATTAAATGAAGTATCAAGCTTCATGGAACTCAGATCTAATCCTTGTTTTATTTGGCTGCTGAGCCAGTATTAGAAAAAGAAAGGAAATAAAGGGAGAGAAAGGATATAGAAAGGAAAAGGAAAGGGAAGGAAAAGAAGGGAAAAGAAATGATAGGGTGGAAAAGCAATGATAGGGTAGAAAAGGAAATGAACTTGTAACGAATTTATGTAACTGAGGTTAGACTAAATATTTATAACATCTGAGGTTTATATGTATATACATATTGGTATATTTTGTGTTGCCATATATTTTGCATTTTATTTATACTTAATATTTAATGATACATTATTTTTTAAGAATTATATTCAATAATAGGTTAAAATATTTATTATTCACTGTATTTCTCATATCTACTGACAATTAGTCACTGCAACTAAACACAACGTAGACTCCTACATCTACTGCAGAAGTACAGTGATTACAAAAATGTTACCAGGATAATTCAGTCTCCAAAGTGTACTTCTTCCGAAGTCAAAAATAAGATGCAGTAGCAAATGTGAAAATAAAGGAAAAGAGAGATCATTTGCATATAGGAAATAAGAATACATATGTAATATAACGATTGTATGTTCTATAACGAATCCTTTATCATTCAAGTCAAACTCCACTTAAGGATTATCTTTGTATCCCCCTGAAGTGAGAAATATAAAAATCCATATTCTGAAGGGAACAGAAGCTGCTAACTCAAATAGCTAGACTTGCTTCAGTAATTTTCTTTATATCTTTTGAACTTGCGGAAGTCAGTTTTGGTGCCCCTGAAATAATCACACAAAGAAAAGTTTCATCTGTTGATAGCCACAATTCAGGGAGACACTTTGTATAATCTTATTTTAGGATGGCAGAGTTGCTTCATAGTGTATTTCAGAAAATGTCCCAAAAGGCAGCTTAGCAATAGCCCCTGCAGTGAGTCAATACAGCAGTCAGCAAAGAAAGTACAAACTGTTGGGTAGAATTGTTTTCAAGAAGCTCTTTACTTGTTAGATAAAGAGATTTGGAATGCTTTGGTTTGTTTTGCTTCTTTAGAGTAAACATTTTTATTTAGTTTCTGGCATTCAGTTGTCACAGGAAATGCCTTGGTAAACTTTCTCAATACCCTTTGAGGTAAGAGTATATAATTTCAGAGAGTACGAAATTAATCAAATTATATTCAATTATTGTGAGAATAATTATCTGGTTCAATATAATCATATAATTCTAAGAGGTATCAGTATATGTGATTATACATTCTCAGCTTATACCCTCTTTAATCTAATTAAATGGAAACATTGAGTAAAATTAGTAACTCAGATGAAGCAGCCCTAGAAATAATCAGGTTCTTCAATAAACTTGAGTTCCTAACATTTTGGGGAAAAACCCAAACTTCTAAATAAATAATTATTTTATTTTAATCTTCTTGCATATAATTTTCTATATAATATATAATTGTCCTACTTATACTAAGTATAATTTACTTTTATTGTATAAAACTTACTGACAACCTCCTTTAATGGAAATAACTAAAGTTCTAGTTGATGTTTAATATACTCAGTGGACAAATTTAGAAAATGGAATGGAACTATTTTACAACACTTGGTAATGGATAGCACTTATATTTATATTAAAGGATGACAATGTTGCATCATTATATTTATATCCATGTGTATGCTTTTCTTATGTAATTTTTCTGGTTTTAGGGTTTCTGCTCACACCATAATATGTTGTGCTAGTCACAGACTTTATGATGAACTTCTACTGTGTTTTGAATTCTAGGGTAAAATATCTTATCCATAATTAAAAAGTAAATTCTTAAATGCTATTTGAATGTCAGTGGATTTTATGCACAGCTATGTAATGTTTCTGTCATTCAAGGCATACATCATTGCCTATTCTTTCACTGCCCAGAATACTCTAAGCTGTTAGGCTTTTGATTTATTTCATAATTTTACTGGCCTCAAATAGAGGTTTGTCCATTAATTTCCCTACTACAGGTAAGTAGGGAAAATAGTATTTGTATTAATTGAAAATTATTTAACTACTGTGTTCTCAGATAGAGGAGAATTTTGTTGGAACAATTGAGATTTGTGTTTCTGTCTTAAAAGCATGTGGCTCTAAGGAAGAGTGGAATCAATAGTATGGGTGTTGGATGGATGGGAGGGAAGAATGATCAATCAGAGTAGAGTTGAACATGACACAAAAGAAGTTTCCAGTTTAAGAGTATATCAAATACAGTCATCCAGTTTGGAGTACAGAAAAATAAGCACTTGTATCTTTGTTTAAATGTCAGTGATTTACCACTGAATACATTAACCAGTCTTGAGCACATTTCAGGATTCTTGTGCCTTACAGTAATAAAGCAATAACATTTTCTCAAGGTGCAACTGTGTTCCATTGAATAACACAGACAGATACTAGATTGTGGCACTTTCAGAGAAATCTGCATTGGCAGCTTTATGTTTTTTTTTTTTTTAATTCCTCAATCTTGAATTCGCAATAACATTTTAATCATACAATATGAGAACATTTGAAGATTTGGGTTTGCAAGTATATGATGTGTATGTAAGGGGAGAGAGAGGCAATGTGAAAACAGTCTAAAGCATGAAAATACTCAGGGGATAGTGCAGTGTGTTGTATGATATGATTGAATAACCACTTAAGCAAGCTTGGAAGCTATCACCATGCATACCTTAATTTAAGTACTAAAGAAATCTTGTCATTTTAAATTCAATCTGGGATTCCAAATGTGAAAAAAAAAATCCCTAGGCACAGTTTTAAAAAATTACTGAAATGGATTTTGAGAGAATCCTATGTGATTTTTGAGGAATCATAAACCATAAATCATTCTTAGTTCTCTCGCGGTTTTGATGTAATTTGTCCCTTGTAAATCACCTAGACCAGGGACCGTCATTCATAGGGGTAAACAGCTACACCCTCAACAGTGATTCAGTGGTTTGTTTAAAATCAAGTTTCACCCATTGAATGCCACATTCTTAGCACTCTACCCTCCCCATGCCACTTCATGAATATTCAGCTAAGTGAAGCAAAGCTAAACACAGGAGTTATTTCACAGTCAGAAAATGGGAAAAAAATTATTTCCTTCAACTTGTGAAATTTTAAAAGCTTAGGAGAGGAAAGGGGAATATTTAAGCATGTGAGGCAAAGGAAGGGTTTCTAAAGCAGACTACTTCCATTGTCACTGTTCTCAACATATATATTAACTATTACATTAAAATGGATTCTCCATAAAAACTGTATTTGGTATACTGTTTGATGTTTTACAAATGCTTTTTCCTGGTAAGGGTATTCTTTTATGAATTAACAACAAACTTCCTAAAATGTCTAAAACTTTTACCATGGAAAATTGAGATATATACACAAGTAGTGAGTAAAGCAAAATAATCTCCCATGTAACTATCACCAGTTTAAACAATTATTGTGCAATGGGCAATCTTATTTCGTTGATACCCCACCCAGTAAATCCCTTGGAACATTGGAAGCAAAGACCTGGTATTCTTTAAATTTAACTCTACTTCAGTGTTTATTGCTAAAAGATAAGAATTCTTTTTTTCTTAAGTAATACCAAATTCCTAAGAAAATAAGAATAATCCTTTAATGTCATTAAGTATCCAGTCAGTGTTGGCATGTCCCCAATTGTCCTAAAAAAGTTTTTTGTTCTGCTTTATTTTTGGATTTTTAGTGTTTTGATCTATATGAGGTTCATATATTATGTCTAACGTTTTTAACATTTAGGTTCTCTCTCTACCATTTGAAAGTAAGTTAAAACATGATACTCCATTCCCACTTCATAGTTCAGTGTATATTTCCTTAGAGCTAAACACAGTGAAATTTTTTAAAAAAATAAGAAAAGTAACATTGAGAGAACGCTATGATGTAATGTACCAAGACTCAATATCACTAACAGTCTTTTCTTTATAGGAATACCAAAATTTGGGTCAGGGTCCAATCCAGTAGAACATATTACATTTAGTGGTCATGGCCTTCAGTCTCTTTTAATCTGGAGTACTCTTTCTTTGTCCATGATGAATTTGAAACTTGGAAAAGGACAAACCAGGTTTTACTCTTTTTTTTTTTGGTAAAAAGTCACTCAATTTTGGTTTGTGTCATGTTTCCTTATGAACTGAAAAAACTCATGCATTCTAGTAGAAATACAAAGATGATGTTTTATGCTTCTTAGTACATTGGGAAACATGATTTTTGGATTGTCCCATGACTGATGATAATAACTTTGATCACTTGGTTAACACAGTGTCTGCCATTCTTTCCATTATAGCATTACTATTTTTCACTTTTTAATCAATAAAGAATCATAGAAGGTACTTGAGACTATGCAAAATGCTGTTTCAGATCAAACATTCCTCACTAGATTTAGCATCATTAATGATTCTTGCGTGAATCAATTATTACTATGATGGTTTAAAAATTGTATTTTTCTAACTTCGTCAAGTGGAATTAGGGATGCTGGTAATCAATATCTTTGACATTGGTTGACATTTTATTATAAGGAAGAACTTGTATTTCCCCTCCCTCAATAATTTACAAACAATTTTTAGTTTTTTTTAAATTTCCATTTTCTTTATACTGAAATAAACATCTCAGTATACTTAATTATTAATAGCCTTAAATACACAGAAAACTATCTCAAACCTGCTAACTCACAGGACTCAAAATCAAAAACAACCTACTATTTAGAGTTCAATATTTGTGTATAGTTTTCTTTTTTCCTTTGGTCCAGAGGTGGTATACAGTCAAAATTCATTGTTCAAAAGTGATTTGGCTTGCTGAAGTCTATCATTTTTCACCTTCCTGAGGACTTTGCTCTTGCAGTTATACCTTTGTACCTGCATTTATCCATTTTACCTTGTCCATTTCTATCAGTATACAAGGGCACTTTATTTCTCTCATTTTAAAAGTGAAAAACAGTGACAGTTTTGCTCTTTCCCTTCCAACTTGGATGCCTTTTGTTTCTTTTTCTTGTCTGATTACTATGGCTAATATTCTTTTCAATGCTGTGTTAAGTACAAGTGGAGAGAGTAGGCATCCCTATCTTGTTCCTGATTTTAGGGGAGAAACTTTCAGCTTATCAAAATTGAGTATGATGTTAGCTGTGAATTTGTCTTACATGGCCTTTATTATGTTGAGATATGTTCCTTCTATACCAACTTTTATGAGAGTTTTTATTATAAGTGGATGTTGAATTTTGTCAAATGATTTTTCTGCGTTTATTGAGATCATGTGATTTTTTATTCTTCCTTTTATTAATGTGGTGTAGGAAGTAATAATTTTTAAAAAGCAGTGATTTAAACTTCCTGAAGAAATGTTATGAAAGAATCTTTATTTTTATGGATCTCAGTTGCCTTTCATATTTGAAATCGTTTGATGCTTTCATAAGCCTGTCTACTAAATACTTAAGCAAATCTGACCTTAGAAAGAAATGCTGTAAGATTGGAAAGAAGTGAATAGTTTCTAAGACATCAATAGCATAGTGGAAAGATTTTAAGACATTTAAAATAACTGTATCCCATTGCTTTTAACTCTCAGATACTGTAGATGGCAGCTAGATATTCATTTAAAAGAATTCAAAGGTAAAAATATGGCTGAGTGAATGTCAGCCAGTAACCTGAATGCTACTGGACCTGCCACATCTAATTCTAACAAAACGACCTTGCACAGAGTGAATTGAGTATTGTAGAAATAGAGTCATAAGTGTTCATCATTTGATATTTTCATTATGATATTGTATCGACTAAGAAATCATCATATCAGGCCACAGGAGGGGAAGAGAGAGCTGCTGATTCAAGTCCAGGACAACCGCATTTTTAAATGAAGCACCTAGGAGTCTGAGCTGAGAATTAATTTTAAATTCAAAACAAAACAAAATAAGATTAGAAAATGCCACTGCGTTTTTATGTTTTTCTTTGCCAGACATGTAAATTAGAGGAATTATTGTTAAAGTATCAACTGTCCTTAACTGTGATCGTTATCCTTAATTCAGAAAATAGTATTTGCAAAAGAATTCCCACTTAGAAATTGAAGGGGAAAGTGTGGCTGCTTGCTACTGCAGAAGGAGTTGATAATTTCCAGTGGTCTTGCTACGTTCTGTATAATAAAAATTGCTCAGTGTTAATAGAATCAATAATTGGTTTGAATAATGAGAATTGAAATATCCATTTAAAAGAACATATCTTTACTACAAACATATCTCTAAAACTCTAGGTGTTCAAAAACACAATCAGGTGATGTAGCTAAACAGTATTTGACAGCCATTGTGACTTTTATTTCCACTGAATTTTCTGATTTAAATTGGTGGTTGTCATATGAGCATAATATTCTATTAACGATAAACTAAAGTTTCTGGAATTCCAGTTCGTCTCTTAGCACAATTTAAAGCTGGCACTTTATAAACTTTTGTCGAATAAATGAATAACTGAACATAGTGAGTACGTGAATTGATCTTTCCTTGCATTGGTGTTCATCTTTCCTTGCCTATGTGACTTTATTATGAAGGAAAACTCAGATCATTATCTGGATGAGATACATAAATTTAAATTAGAGCCTTTCTAATTTACAGAAATAACCTCATCCTGTTTTTTAAAAGGTGTATCCAAAGCTAACATGTATTACCCCGCAAAGTAGAGACTGTAGGTTTGTATGGTTATAGGTGGGGAGGGAGTTTTATTGCCCTGGATAGTTTCATTGGACTAGACTCACACACGAATTAGAGATGGACAAGTGAAATGATAAAATGTGTCCAAAAAAGATTGGTACATAAAGGCTCGGAGAAGCTTTACTCATAGTAACCAAAACCCAGAAGCAACTAGAATATCCATCAATGGAAGTATGAATAAACAGCATTAGTATATCCATACAGTGTTATACTACTCAACGATAAAAGGCGCTCATCTTCAGATAACACACAACAACATAAATTCATGTCAAAAATATATTATTCTGAGCAAAAGAAGCCAAGCACTAAAAGTTTATATGATATGACTTTATTTATATGAATTCTAGAACAGACAAAATGTGTCTATAGTGATAAAAATTAAAAGTGTTTTCCCGTGTAAACAGGCGGGGATGACTGGAAAGAAACAAAAGGGAATTTTTGGCAGTGATGATAATGTTCTGTATCTTTAATGTGGGTGCCAGTTATGTGGGAATATACATGTGTCAAAAAGCATTGACCTGTGTGTACACTTGGCATGTATGCATTTCACTTTATAGAACTAGAAATACAGATTAGAATCACCTGGCAATCTTGGAATAAAGAATGAATTACTGATATACACATCAATCCAGATGGATCTCAAAAAATATTATATTGAGTGAAAGAAGCCAGGCACAAAAGAGTATATTATTTATGATTCTATTTATAATAGTTTCAAGAATATGAAAAACTAATCTGTGGTGATAGAACACTAGTTTATCAGTGGGAGTGAGGGGACCACTGACCAGAAAGAAACACTAGTGAACATTTTGGGAGGGTGAATATGTTTTATAACTTGGTTGGAGTGTTGATTTCATGGGTAGATACATTTGACAAAACATTTCATTGTACGTAAAATTTACCTTAAAAGTTAATAATAAAAAAATAAAGCAATGTATTGCAGAAAAATATGTATGATGGCTGATAGTGGGAGATTGATTTTCTCTCCCTGTTACTCTCCAGTTATGAACATGTCATATCCTTTACTGTGAGGATGCCCTCATCATATAGGTGAGGACTCCCAGCCACCATTCCCATTAACCAACAGCTCATTTCTACTCCAACTTTGTATTCATAGAAGCTGTAGTTAGGATATCACGAATTCTTGTTTTCATCAAGTAAACCACATCTACAAAAAAATATAGAAACATAAGGGATAGAATTGGCATTATTTTAGAGTAGCCACGTAAAAATTGTACCAGAACAATGATCTGTTGAAAATATTTTCAAGAATAAATCCCCACATTCAGGCCCAAGAATGAGCTAAATGAAGGCTAATTTAATATGAACTAATTTTTCTAAATTAAGACTATATACTCAAGAATATGTTGAAAAATCATCTTTAAAAAAGAACAAACTATAAAATCTGTATTGTCTGATCTCTGTCTCTATAGGATTTGTTTTATTATTCTCCAGCTCTCTTGAGATACTAGTAGATAGCAACCGAAAGCTCAGCTTAGGTTCAGTTAGTAACAGGACTGTAGCAAACACTACTTTCACTATTTTTTTCTTCCAATCCTCCAGAGACCAACTAGCAACAGACCCAAAAATAATAATAATAGTAATGAAAACTTATAGATAATATTGAATGTATCCCTCTGTTAACGTATATTGTGGCTCTGGTGAAGCAAAAAATACCAATTTACAATTGACAGAAATGCCACAAAATGCCTAACTTGAAAATTAAATACACATTCCCCTAAAAAACAACACAGGAGAAACAAAACATGACAAGCAAACCAAAAAAAAAGTCTTCTGTTTATCACTGTGCAAAACCTAGCCCAGTACAATTCCTGAACTCAACTATTTTCTGCTCCCACACCTTCTCCACCCAGTCACTCATTGCTTGTTAGAGAGAGAGAGAGAGAGCGCATAACAGAAATAAAAGAGCCAGAAGGAGAAAAAAGAACAATGTATACGTGCTAGAAACAGGGGCATGTCACTCTAACAGAAGGAGAATCAAAAAGAACAATGTTCTACTGCAGCCTGTTTGATATTGTTTCTTTTTGATAATTGCTTCTTGGATTAGTGTATTTTCTTATATGTATATATGTACTAAAACTTAATACATGTTTATGTATTAAAAACATTCTGTTCTGTTCAAAAGAAATATCAAAATAGGAAATTGGTTATTCTTAATTATTCACTGATGAAGCATAAAAATTTCTGTTGCTAAAAAAACACCCAGTAGGATGATGGTTAATGGTTTCATCTCTGGGGGAAAAAGATGAAAGGAGTGTTGTAGAACTCATTTACAAAAAAACAAATAATAATGATTTCTCTCTAAGAATGACTGTGTCAGGCAGAGTAACCAGGTTTCGACATATATTTCATCCTTGTACAGAAATAGATTATGAAGAAACACACAGCATATTGTCAGGTTATGCATTTAAACTGACATGGGCTTAAAACAGCATATAATCTGTATTTAGATTATTATTATTAAATAGTATAACTCATTATATTATTCTCTGCATAGCATGACATGGCACCACAGAGCTCCACCACAGTCTCTGGGCAGTTTCTATCATGAGGGCATGACTGACTGGAGCATTTCACCTTAGCCATGAGGTCTCAGTATAATTCAGAAGATGTTTATTTTCTGTTAATAATATTTTTTACTTGATTGTTGTACTTTATTCAAACATGTTGAAAGGTATAGAGATAAAAAGGGAGGGAGATGGTTTGAAACATCTACTTGACTTATTCAATACCTGACATCACATCACATAAACCCAGCACACTCTGTGTTATCTCTGTTTAGTATGAATCACAAGGCATGTTTTTTTAAAAATCCTTTTAGTAATTACGTGTATCTTTCTGTTTCAAAATGCTTAGTCAAAATAATATGTTCTCCTAAAAGATGTATTTTTTCTAGTTTCACTTGTTAATGTCACTGATGGCTTTATTAGAAAACCTCAGATCAACTTCTCCTATCTTCAGTTCCTACAGACCTTGCCCACCATAAAACTTCTCCATAACTTTTGCCAGAAATCTCACCTGAGAGTTTTTAGCATGAAAGGTCTTGATTTTTATCAAATGCTTCTGCCTCTATTGAAATGATTATGTGATTTTGAAACTTTTTTCTGTTACTGTGGTGTATCACATTAATTAATTTTTGTATTTTGAACTGTTTCTGCATCCCAGAGATAAATCCCACTTGGTCACGTATGTGATCCTTTTAATGTGCTGTTGAATTCAATTTACTGGTATTTTGTTGAGAATTTTTGTGTCTGTTCATCAGAGGTACTGACCTTTAGTTTTCCTTTCTTGCGGTGTCTTTGATTTTGGTATCAAGGTAAGGCTGGTGTTATAAAATGAGTTTGGAGATATTCCATCATCTTCAGATTTTTGGAAGAGTTTGAGAAGGGTTGGTGTTAATTGTTCTTTAAATGTTTGGTAGAATTCACAAGTGAAGTCCTTTGGTCCTGGATTTCTGTGTTTGGTTTTTGATTACTTACTCAATCTCCTCACTTCTTATTGGTCTGTTCATATTTTCTGTTTCTTCATGATTCAGTCTTGGCATGTTGTATTTCTAGAGACTTTTCCATTTCTTCCAGGTTAATGATGTATAATTGTTCATAGTAGTCTCTTATGACCCTTTTTATTCCTGTGACATCACTGGTATGTCTCCTCTTTCACTTCTGATTCAATTTTTTTGAATCTTCTATTTTTTCCTGTTCTAGCTAAAGGTTTGCCAGTTTTGTTTATCTTTTGAAAGAAAACAACTCTTAATTTCATTGTTGTTTCTATTGTTTTCCTACTTTCTGTTTCATTTATTTTGCTATAATATTCATTATTTCCTTCTTTCTGCTAGTTTCATGTTAGTTTGTTCTTTTACTTGATCCTTTAGGTATAAAGTAAAGTTGGGTTAAGGAGTTGAATAGATCTTTATCCAAAGAAGAAATATATCCAAAGAAGCCAACAGGTATATGTAAAGATGCTCAACATCACTAATCATCAGGGAAATGCCTATCAAAATCACAATGAAATATTGCCTTGCACCTGTTAGGATGACTTTTATATTAAAAAAAAGATAATAAATGTTGTCAAGGAGAAATTGGACC
Source organism: Phocoena phocoena (assembly GCF_963924675.1). Taxonomy (NCBI): domain Eukaryota; kingdom Metazoa; phylum Chordata; class Mammalia; order Artiodactyla; family Phocoenidae; genus Phocoena; species Phocoena phocoena. Next base: position 80,527,595 of record NC_089227.1, read on the forward strand.
CTTGTACACTGTTGGTAGGAATGCAAAATGGTGCAACTGCTATGGAAAACAGTATGGAGGTTCTTCAAAAATTTAGAAATACAACTGCCATTTGATCCAGCAACCCCACTTCTGAGTATCCAAAAGAACTGAAATCAGATCTTGAGAGCTGTTAGAACTCTCATGTTCATATCAGCGGTGTTCACAAAGTAAAACTGTGAAAACAACCTCAATGTTCTTCAATGGATGAATGGATAAAAAAATGTGGTATATACAATACATACAATGGAATGTTATTCAGCCTTAAAAAAGGGAAAATCCTGCAATGAATGGCAATATATATGAACCCTGAGGACTTTATGCTAAGTGGAATAAGCTAGTCACATAAATGTTGCATGATTCCACTTGCATGAGACGTCAAAAATAGTCAAACTCATAGAAGCAGAAAACAGAACGGTGAATGCCAGAAGCTGGAAGGAGGGAGGAGTGGAGAGTTGCTAATCAGCAGGTATAAAATTTGAGTTATGCAAGATGAATAAGTTCTAGAGATCTACTGTACAACCTTCTGCCTATAGTCAAAAGTACTGCATTATACACTTAAAAATTTGTTAAGAGGGTAGATCTCATGTTAAGTATTACTCTTACAAGAAAAGAAAAGAAAGGAAATCTTAGCTGTTCTCTCTGTGTAGCCTGGTAATGGAGGGCATGGAAGATGGGAAAACCATAGTCAGTGCCCTGGTGTTAGTGGGAAAAGATACTGGTAACTTACTTAATTCTTGTCAAAGATCTACCTTGCCTTCCAGTATCCAGCCACAAAATGAAGATACTTTAAAGGCAACTGTACCTTAAAATGCATAGCTATATTTGCTGTATATCTAAAAATTTCCAAAATTTTTTTCAAAGGGAAAGTATATAACTATGTTGTAACAAAGATAAAAATTAAATAGTGTAAAGGTAGTGGTTATTGAAAATAATTGTGCAATTAACTGCTCACTTTTAATTCATTTGCCTGATTTTTTTCTGATTTTTAATTTATAAATGAAAAAAAAGTAAATACTTGAAACAAAATCTAGGCAAACACAAAGCAAGGAAAAATATTGGTTGGCTAAGACAACTTATAGAAAGCATATCGACTTTTTCTCAAAGAATGGTGCTTAAATCCCTAGTCCAACTGGAGGGCTTGTCCTCCAATGTCTCCTGAGGTTTATAAGCCATGCAACTAGCATGCATGAGATGCCGTTTTGCAGGTAGTATGAGAAGGGGATTAAGTCTGGGCCAGTGACCTGGGAAGGTGGCAGGGCTTTGTATGCTTTGTGGGGTTGGGGTGTGCTTACAGGATGGGTGTGCATGTTTGTCGCAGTGGCCTTGGGAAGACAGTGATAACATAGTCACTAATGTACATTGTATATAAGTCATTAGGATACCTTGAATCTAGGAAAGACAGCAGACCCCTCCAGCCACTGGCTGCCATACTTTGGCCCTTAACAATGTCTCCATTTGTTTTTTATTATTATATTACATAAAGTGAAATCTGGAAACTTAAATGCTAGGTTTTACTTTATGTAAAATTTCTAAATTTTCCATTACAGCAATAAAATTAGATAAACCTAGCATGCCCATGTAAAATATATCTAAGCATTCTTCAGTGGAAACTCAGAATACACTCTTCTTTGAAAGCTTAAAAGCTTTATCAACTCTGCTTTTTTAGAAAGGAAGTTAAGGTTCCTGAATTATTGGAATAGTTTGAGAGCAGCCTAAACATCATCTTGGATATTTCACCACTGTCATAGCAAGAAATGAAAAGTAGAGTGCTTAGTGGGGAGGCATAGTGGTGCCTTGTCAACTCAGAAAGTGCTTCTCCTGAAATACCACGCTTCAAGGTAGCCTTTCCAAATGGGTTTGAGGAAAAAAAAAAAAAAAAAAACTTAGAATGTACTTTGGTAAATAAGCAACGGCTGTTTTCAATCAAAATCTTCTCTGGGAAATGTTCCTCTTTTTTCCCTCTTAAAGAGATTTTTTATGCACCTTGTCTATTTGCATTTTTAGGTACAAGAAGGAAAATAGAAGTAAATTGACGTACCTAGTTTGAAAAGAAATTGCAAACACATAGTGACATCTCAAGTTAGATTTTTTTTTTTTTTTTTTTTAATTGTGGTATGCGGGCCTCTCACTGCTGTGGCCTCCCCCGTCGCGGAGCACAGGCTCCGGACGCGCAGGCTCAGCGGCCATGGCTCACGGGCCCAGCCGCTCCGCGGCACGTGGGATCCTCCCGGACCGGGGCACGAACCCGCGTCCCCTGCATCGGCAGGCGGACTCCCAACCACTGCGCCACCAGGGAAGCCCCTCAAGTTAGATTTTGAAAAAGAAAAATGCAGGTTTAATTGTTTACCATGGTCTTCCAAATTAGATGCTTTTATTTTAATTTGGAGAGTTCCAGAATGAATTTAATAGTCTCTTATCAAATTCAATTCCAGTGTGTAAAGATATGAAATACCTTTGTCCTAGTCAGTGATTAGCTTTCTTAATTTTTTTTAATTGATGGCTCATAAAGTAAAGCTTTTTGTTGATAAAATAAAACTGTGCTACCAATCTCCATGTTAATAATTTCATACGGCAGCTTTGTCTACCCATCTCTCAATTCTACCATCCTCTCTGATAATCACCGTAATTCTATTTTTGATTATCTGTGGCCCAAGTTTTCCAAAACAAATTCTATAAATGGGCCACCAAATTTCTGTATCTGAATCTGAATTTGAGATGTCCCTTTTTCTTCTGCATGATCTGGTGAGAGAAATAATATAAAACTCAAATTAAGTTTTCAACGAATAAGGAAATAAAGAATGCCTCCACTCTATAATGTACCTAAAATTTGATTTGAATGTGCAGTTGGTTAGATAATAGAAATCAGTAATGTCATAGAAAAATTTTGGATTCCAGACACCACTATGTTTTGTTCAAGATAGAGGAAAGTATTGTTACTAGGAAAATAGCTGCTGGCCTCAGTAATGAAAGACACTTAGAGCTACATTCTAATTTTTCTTGGTAATGGAGAATAGAAAACAATCACCTCTGCTACCTCAATTCATACCTATTATTTGTTGAACTTTGTTCTGGAGCAAAGTAAAAACAACAAGAGGATTATTGGGCTGATGGTATGAGCAGGCCACAGTGTTCTGGTTTGTGTCGTGTGCTTGCCCAGTGTGGATTGGGTACCGGAGGCAAGGGGGCCAGCCATGTGGAGGAAAGAAGAGAGGCTCAAACTTTTATTAAGCCAAACTCTACGCTGGACACTTTACATATGTTAGCTTACTTATTCCTCTCTATAACCTAGCAAAGTAAGTTTAACTCATGAACCTATATCATGTTTCACTCCCCACAGAAGATGGTAGATATCAGAACTGGAATGTCAACCCAAGACTGAATTCTGTCCATTAAATGCAACTGTCTCCCTGAGACAGCTCTGTCGTGAGCTACAGAAATGCACTAATGTCCTCTGATTGAAGAACTCTGAGTATCACTGCAGTGAACATGATAAGCAAATGAGTTAGACATGTTAAATCACTTTATACTGAGATATTATAGCATGTGTATCCCCTGAGTTAGAAAAAGTACAGGTCTTAAATTCCAAAGACTAAGATTTGATCCCTGATGTATCATTAATTGTGTGTACAAATCAACTTCCACTATCCCTTCTTTCACCTTCAACGTTCCCTTCTTGGCCGTGTTGTGAGGAACAAATGAGATATCATGCTAAATAGGATTTTTAAACCGTAAAGCATTGTGTACATCTTTATTATGAATAAAGAATTGTTATTGGAGCAGTAGTCTCATACTCAAATGCCTATAGCCGAGGTATTATAACGGTACCTTAAATATTATTATCTCAACAATGGATGCTTTTAGCTTGAGTATTAATATGAAGGAATATTCTTCACTTACAAAGAGAGGTATGGTTTTCCTCAACTCTTTTGTAGAATCATGCTATGCTTTAGGTGTATTTTTACTTTACATTTCTTGATAGAGATGTGTTTGTCATGCAGGAAACATTTTTTTTCCCTCTTGTTTTTACTATGAGAAAAATGACAGCGTAGTATAAAAGATAAAAATTGGCAGCTGGGGGGCTTCCCTGGTGGCGCCGTGGTTGAGAGTCCGCCTGCCGATGCAGGGGACACGGGTTCGTGCCCCAGTCCGGGAAGATCCCACATGCCGCGGAGCGGCTGGGCCTGTGAGCCATGGCCACTGAGCCTGTGCGTCCGGAGCCTGTGCTCCGCAACAGGAGAGGCCACAACAGTGAGAGGCCCGCGTACCGCAAAAAAAAAAAAAAAAAAAAAAAAAGGCCTCATGATAAAAATTGGCAGCTGATACCTGTCCTCAGAGTTAGGACATCACAGGAATGGCTTGACACATGGGCAACCTAAAAATCACATGCCCTGTGGCTGTGTGGGAAGAAAGAGCCAATTTAGTCAGATTTCCCAATTTATAAAAAGTCTCTGATTGAGAATTTTTGCAATAAAGTCTAAGAACTAAAGATTACCAACTAGTCATTTATATGTGTATATTTATGTAGTTGTATGCATATATTTATATATAATCATTGTGAAAGGACAGGCAGTGGCAGTGATGGGAATCTAGGCCAAAAACTCAGCAATAATCTCACAGAGAGATGGTAAGTAACCCAGGCACTCAATTGAGAAGAGTAAAGAAAGGCTGAAGCATATGGATTTGAGATATTTTATTGCAGAAGTAGAACTAATACAACTAACTGATTAAATGCAGGGATGAAGGGGAAAAAGTCTTAAAAGTTGACTATGAGGGTTTGGGCCTGAGCATCTGGATAGGTGGTACTTCATTTTACCAACATTGGGAACATTGAAGTGTAGCAGATTTAGAATAGTGAGAAACAACTAGTATTTGTTTTGGCTGTGTTAAATTTAAATGCACATCCATTATACAGTTGCAGAGTGTAAATTTATATGAGTATGTGTGTGTGTGTATCTGTGTGTGTTTCTAGTAAATGCCAAAAATGTACGGAACTGCCTTTCCCCTAACAGCTAGTCTGATGAGGATAGAAATGGTCATTTAATAACATATAGCCTTGTGTCAAGTTACTCAGCCTTAATTTAAGATGGTTACAGAGCTGTGTATGGGTTTCAGAGGCTTGGTTGTGTGTTTAATGATTGTGGGAACAGGCCCATTTTTTGGCACTTTTCGGCCAGGCCAGCGGGAGCTCATCATGGGAACATGTTCTTTCCTACTTGCTGAATGGAAGGCTGTGTTTGAGTGGCCCATTGAGCAGTGTCTCCAGGAGCAAAATCAGAAGCTACTTGGGCCAATGAAAATCTCCCTGCTTTGAATAAATGAAGCCTAAAGAGGATATTTAGCCAGGGGAGTGGCGACTTCCAGGTATTTTACACCAAAAAATAACTTAATACAAGAAATTGGAAGCTGAAAAAAGTTGGATCTATTGACAGAAAAGGGGTCCGAGAGGCCACTGTAGTATTCTTTAAAACAGGAAGTGCAGAAAGCATTGGAAACTGCTACCAGTGATCTCATCTGCCTGCAGCACCAGAGTAGCTACTTTACAAGGAGACTCTCTGAACCTGTGGGCAAGAGTTCTCCTTGGTTGTCCCGTGAAGCCTGTGTCCTGCCCACTTCTGCAGCAGAAGCAGTACTGGCTTCTGCTTCCCTTTTCCTTTCCAGATATCCACAAGTGGCTGTTTTGGCAAAACCTAAGCTGGAACTCTGGCCGCAAAGGAGTTTGGGGAAGGATAGACATGGAGAAAAACAAAGAAGAGTTGGGGTGAGCATTATAAACAGTATGCAGCATACTCACCTGTATGACCAACACCATATGCTCTGGGACAGTGAAGCCCTCCCTTCCTTCACAGGCATCACATTTTAGTGGGAGATTGTAGTCAATAAAATTACAAACAAATTAATGTGAAATATTAATAGCCAGGCGAAGGTGAGTGCTGTAAACAAAATACAGCAGGATAAAGGATGAGAGAGGGTTGAGCTGGGGGTGTGGATGTGCTTCAGTAGTTAAGGTGTCAGAGAAGACTTTTTTGATTTGGCGGCTGCTATAGACTGAATTTGGGTGACCCCCCCAAAATTCATTGAAAGTGAACCCCCGATGTCATAGTATTTGGAGGCGGGGCCCTTGGGGGTGATTAGATCACGAGGGTGGAATGCTTGTAAATATGATTAGTACCCTTTGAAAAGAGATCCCAGAGAGCTCCCTTGCTTACTGCTTCCATGTGAGGACACAGTGAAAAGACTACTAAATGAACCAGGAAGCAAGTTCTCACCAGTGGGGGCACATCCAATATATTATCACTCCACATACCGTAGAGCAAGATGTTTCTTAATAAAGTTTAGCTATGATTTGAACTGAACAAGGCATTTAAATTTCTCTAAATGAGATGGATAGCACTTAACCTGTAGGAATACTATAAAAATAAGTGCAGTGGGTGCCTGAGAGACACTGTATATATACTTTCTGTAGACTACAGAAACGGTAAATTCTCCACAGCGCGTGTTCCATATAAAGCGATAATATCGACAAATTATTGTAAGATTGCTAGAGTTCTGTTTAATTACTCAACTTCTGTATTACAATGCATATTTATTATACTTTTAAAACTGCAACCTGGACTTTAATGCCTTTTAACCAAACTACAAAAGATGCAGACCACCATAGAAATCACATATCAATATAATACCATTTTAAGAAGCAAATATGTCTTACTGCTGCCTTGCTTGAGTAGGCATTCATATAAATGTATATTTTGTACAGTAAGTAATTTAAAAATTTTCTTCGACTTAAAACTATCTGGACTTAGTATAGGGAATGAATTGGTATGAAAGAATATAATTCTGTATTCAAGAGGCACATGTATATAAGATCTTTGAACTATGACCATATCACCAGTAGCCCAGCCCACGTGTATTTTGAATCTGTTTTTGTTTTGGTTTTGTTTTTGTTTTTTTGCGGTACGCGGGCCTCTCACTGTTGTGGCCTCTCCTGTTGCGGAGCACAGGCTCCGGACGTGCAGGTTCAGCGGCCATGGCTCATGAGCCCAGCCGCTCCGCAGCATGTGGGATCTTCCCGGACCGGGGCACGAACCTGTGTCTCGTGCATCAGCAGGCGGCCTCTCAACCACTGCGCCACCAGGGGAGTCCTTGAGTCTGTTTTTTTTTTTTTTTTTTTTAGAGTTCAAATTACTTGCACTTTATTATTTATTTATTTATTAAAAATAATTTTTATTGGAGTATAGTTGATTTACAATGTTGTGTTAGTTTCAGGTATACAGCAAAGTGAATCTGTTATACATATATCTACTCTTTTTGAGATCCAGTTCCCATATAGGCCATTACAGAGTACTGAGCAGAGTTCCAGGTGTGCTCTACAGTATGTCCTTATGTTTTGACCCAAACACCTCTTTCTCATGACTAATGGAACATATTGGCAAGTTCCCTAAGTTTGAATGTATAATCTGTGACCAAGGAAATAGGGATTAAAATGGCTTCAAATGAGATAGCCATTTACTATCTACTACCTTAGTTTGATTAGAACTATATTCTAATCAATTTACATAATCAGGAGAAGGATAAAATAAAATTTAAGTATAGCTCTGCAAGAAAACAAATACTACTGAATTTCTGCATTCCATTTTATGAGAATTGTGTAATTTCCCATAATTTGCATTATAAGAACCTGTGTTGCTTAATACTCTAAATATCCAAGGTTCAGTAAATATTATATCTAAGTCTATTCAATGTGAAATTAATAACAAAAATAATTCAAAAGAAATGCAATATCATTGTTCTGATCTAGAAAGTTTTTACTATATTCCTACTTTTATATCGTGTCTTACGTCATTTTTAGTGTTATTTCAAAGGTGAGTTTTTTTTATGAAAGGAGTTCTCTAGAACCATTTTCAGTACAGTTGAAGAATTCTTATATTTTTATGTAATGCAATTTATTAGGGAAGTAAAAGGCATTAAAATTTTTCAATTTGAAGAAAAAATAGGGCCCAGCTTTATTTCAGAAGAATACATCGTTTTGAAATTTCCTTCTTTTACATCTTAATAAACTGAATTTTATACAGTTGGCCCTTTGTATCTGTGGGTTCTGCAGCTATAGTTTCAACCACCCACAAATCAAAAATATTTGAAAAAAAATTCCAGAAAGTTTCAAAAAGCAAAACTTGAATTTGCCTCATGCTAGCAACTATAGCATTTCCATTGTGATGGGTATTATAAGTAATCTAGAGATGGTTTAAAGTATATGGGAGGGACTTCCCTGGTGGCGCGTTGGTTAAGAATCCTCCTGCCAATGCAGGGGACGTGGGTTTAAGCCCTGGTCTGGGAAGGTCCCGCATACCGCGGAGCAACTAAGCCCACAAGCCACAACTACTGAAGCCCGCCCACCTAGAGCCCATGCTCCGCAACAAAGAGAAACCACTGCAATGAGAAGCCCATGCACCACAATGAAGAGTAGCCCCCTCTCACTGCAACTAGAGAAAGCCCGCGCGCAGCAACAAAGACCCAACACAGCCAAAAATAAATTAATTAACCTAAAAAATACTTTAAAAAATAAAGTATATGGGAGGATGTGCATAGGTTATATGCAAATACTGTGCATTTTATATAAGGGAATTGAGCATCTGTGGATTTTATTATCTGCTGGGGGTCCTAGAATCAATCTCCCACAGATACCAAGGGACAACTGTATCTATCTCTTCCATAATTAACATATTTTAATCTGGTTCTAGTATTCTATAGATGTGAGGAACTCACTAGTAAAGCCAATAATTCTCAGTCAGAACATAGATTGATAAAGGTCTTTGTTTAAATAAGCTTAGAAAATTTCTAATTATTTCAGTGTGGTTTTGACATTAACTTTTGTTCCCAAGAAAGATAAATACCAACTGAAATTGTGTGGAGGATTATCAACGTTCTGTTGTCCAAGCTGGAATGATCACAGAGGATTTGTGAATAGGGCATTAGAAAAAAAGGATACAGAAAGTCTCTCATTGGTCACTAAGACAGCCTCAGGAAGGAAGACTATGTCTCAGCTTCAGGTTATTGGAAGGAAATAAGTACTGTTCCAATAGTGTATACTTTTTTAAAAATTAGTATCAATACTTAGTTTATCTTTAAAATGAAATTTTCTCAACAAAATCCCCTGTGTAATCCACTGACAGACTAAATTTTCGACCATTTCACTTTCAGTAGGCCAAGCCCTGACATAAGAATGTGTAATGTCTCCCAAATAAGCATTTTAACAAGTTGAACTGATATTTATATCTTCTATTTTTATTAGGTGAGATTCTTCACTGTCCACTAACAAACATATTTCATTTAAGTAATATATTCCGAGTGAATAGTATGTTCCGGAAAGATACGAAGGGGCAGGTCTTGCAAAGTTATATTAACTATATTAAAGAATATGTACACTGTCCTAAGTGCACTGAGAATCTGTTGATTTTTTTTGAGGGAAGTAGGGAAATCAAAATATAGAATTCCCAACTAATATCTTAGTTGGATAAAAGACAGTCTTCATTTCATATTTGAAGAAGTTTCTATCTCTTTCAGCTTCAGGTCAAATAGGGCTGAGGATTGAGACCAAAATAGAATTCTACAGAGATACAAAAATAAGTGAAAAATGTTTTATGAACTGCTATGGAGTGATTTATAAAATGTATTTTTAATAGAATAAGCCATAATAAAAGAATATATACAATATTCCATCATTTGCTTAAATAAAACTAAATACGTATATATTTTCTTATTTTTGTAAAAATAAACGAAGAAGTAATGCACCAGAAACTAGTCACATTGATCGTGTATGGTGGATCGAACTGATATGAAACTGATAGGACAGGAAATGTGGCTTCTCTGCCTATACCTTTTGTTTTACATATTCAAATAATAAACTTAATTCAATAAGGATTAAAAATAAGTTTTTAGATGTGATTATCCCAATGCAGTACAGCTGAGAAGAGAAAGAAGCATGGTAACATGCAGAAAAATGTTTAATGGGCAGTCAGAAAAGAGTAGGAGGATGTCGGCAGAGTTCTGTGATAGAAATCAAGGGAGGAGGGATATTTGCCGTTCAGTGCTACAGGGAGGGGTAAATAATAAATGCTAGGATGATCTGCTGGATTTAACAATTAGGGGAAATGATTAGCCAAAAGCTCGAAAGGAATTGGGTGGGAAAAAGGGAAAGGGAAAACTGTAAATCAAAGAAGGCGCTCAAGATGTCTCTCAGAAGCACTTATTTCTTCACCATTTTGCCCAAGGCTCACTCCAGAATTAATATATTTGATGTACTGGTTTAATTCAGTTCTTCAATGTTAATACAAATAAAGAAGGCAAGTGTAAAACAAAACCAACAAAACAAAAAAGAAAGAAAGCAAATAAATCCCCAGATGATTGTTTAATCTCTTAACAGGGTTTGTTTTAGTTTTTCTTTGTTTCTGTGTGCTCAAATCTGAGTCTTTTGCAGGAAAGCATGTATAGGGCTAGAACAATTCTCCAAAGGCCCTGGCATTGGAAATCCTTTCAGGATGTTTTAGTCATTTTCCCGTGCATGGTGTTGTGCTTTGCCTCTGAGCCCATTGTTTGAAAAGCCTATTGCTTTTTAGGTCACAGAGGAGCAAATCTTTCAAAATGGCCATGCTGGCTTAGCCTGTGGAGAGGGAAGCCAATATACAAGAAGTTCAATTACTGTGAATTTAAAACAGAAAAATGTTTTTCTAAAGTCACTGTTATGTTCAACTAGAATGTATCCACAGCTCAAAAATGGCATTTTTTCTGTTTTAAATTTACAATCATTGCTATCCTGCTGCTCTCCCAGGGGCTGAGCCAGTGCTACAAATTGCATTGCTCTGCTCCGCTGTGAATAGAATAGTCATGGTGACTTCACATGAGCTTGCCATAAGTAGAGCCAGATATGTTAAAAGAAAAAGCTCTTCATATATAAACCCCAACATAAAGCGCTGATGAGGATATAAAGAAAATAGATAGAAAGATGGATACACACACACACGTAGATGGTCAGACAGAAGGGAGAGGAAATTAATGCTATTTGAAGCCTTCGTAGGAGTGGAAACTATGGGGGTTTTTTTCCCCCTCATAGAATTGGGAGTATCTCTTAATAGAGGAGGCAAAATCTAACCCTGAAAACAAAAAGTCACATTCCTTTTGGAGCTTAAGTATGGACCTTACACTCAGGACATTTTGAGAAGCAAAGAAATGTTTAGTTACTAATGGCATTGTCCCAAACAAATTTTATAGCTCCAGGCCTAATCCTTAGCATTGCCAAAAATCCTACCAGAGCCTCAGCTATGTCCACAAAAGGAAAAGTAAGTACGAAAGACAAAACTTGGTTCAATCTTGCCTGAATGTCACTCATTCTATACTAGTTCTATATGGTTTGAATGCTCATGTAACTTTTCTACAAATTGAGCCACTTTCGAGAAAGAATGAACTGGAGGGAACAAATGCTAAAATATTGATTTTCTCTGTATTTTTCTCTCGAAACTGCCGAATTTCTTTCTATTTGATTTATTTGTTCAGATCTACGAGAAATATTAATGAGTCTGCTTGCTGTAGAGTCACTATCCACAAAATTAACAGATTATATCCCAATAGTTTCCTGGCTTCCTGCTCCTTCTTGAAGAGTAGTATCAGGATGAGTCTAAGATATTATCTCTTTTCCTCTTTCAATTGTGTTCTGGCCTCTGCCATTGTGTATAAGTCAGGACCACCATAGTAAATAATTATCAGACTCAAATTAGGATAATTTAATAATTCACAAGGGGCTATCTACAACAGTTTGGACAACCTGTACCACAAGGGACAGTGCAGTACCCAGGACTAGTAATGATAGACAGTTACCACACTCAAACCTAAATGGAGGAGGAGACAGAGTGATTAATAGAATCTAGAAAGATAGAGTGTTGCTGCTAATACTCCAAAGCTCAGATGGATGATGGCAAGGAGCAGTTACCTAAACCCAGCAGAATCATATAGAGTGGGCCAACTTGAGAAGAGCTATGACCTTCATTGAAAAGATACAGCCAGGGACTTCCCCACTGGTCCAGCAGTAAAGAATCTGCCTTGCAATGCAGGGGATGCGGGTTTGATCCCTGGTCAGGGAACTAAGATCCCACATGCCGGGGGGCAACTAAGCCCACACGCCAAAACTACTGACCTCGCGCTCTGCAACTAGAGACCCCGCATGCCACAACTAGAGAAGGGAAAACCTGCACGCCACAGCTAGAGAGAAGCCTGCATGCCACAATGAAAGATTCCACATGCCTCAACTATACTGCATGCCTCAACGAAGACCCAATGCAGCCAAAAATTAATTAATTTTTTAAAATCCGCTAAAGGATGTTTAAAAAAAAGAAAGAAACAAAGAAAGAAACGGTACAGGCAACCTAAGGAGAGCAAAAGAGAAAAGGTCAAGAATGGTATACATCCCAGTATCACTCACTAATTATTCTCCTTCCCTCTGATCTCCTCTCAGCGCTCACCATTGACTGAACGAAACTGAAACCAGACAACATGGGAGCCACTTCATATAGTCCATAGAAGTCAGTTCCCCAAGACAAAGAGCAGGAGGGGAAAAAAAGTGGAGAGAGGTTCCGAGGGATAAATAGAAGATAATTGCAACAGTCTATGTCTTTCACCCTTCAGCAGCCACTCTGTCCTTTGTGTAGTGAAGCATTTGTGTCTCGGTCACAGAAGGTCCACAAATTACCATCAAGATATGACATCATCTCAGGGTTATAGCAAATGTATTATACTCCAAAATTGAAATCTACAGCATTAGTCACACGTAAAATTTTATTCTATAAAAAAGCCCATCCTCTGGTTGAAGGCAGTATTATTGATATAGCAGATGCCACGGCTGTGTATTAAGCATTAACAGTACAGATAGAACCACTACAGAAGGGAAAGGCAAATCCATAGCTGGAATATACGTGTGTTCTGGTAACAGTAAAGTGCCATGTCTCTGTGAGGGGAGGGGTCTAACATGGTGAACCTATCCCTGTGAAGCTAGTTGGTTTCCCCAGGGAACGGTGATATACTAGGGATCAGCCTTTGCCTCTGATCTTGGCAGGTTTGGGTACTCAAGCAATCTCTTCCTTCACATTAGGTGACCAAACAGTTTTACCACCAAAGTTGTGACGAGTGAGAAGTTTTCCCTTCAGGGTGTAAGGATAAGGTCACTGCTAAGTGAGGCAGTAGTGTGAAAGCCATCAACCTCAGCCTGGGTCAGAACACCATGAAGGTTTTCCCATAAACTTGGCCATTGTTTTTTTTCTCTTAACTGACCATGGTTGAAATAGAAGTAGTGAAGTAGTTAACTCTAGGAGAGTCTGTGCTCTGATTCCTCTTTGGGATTTTCCAGCATCTCCTACAGTATAATTATTTGCCTTAGGACTTCCTGTATGACCCTCTGTGGGGTCATATGATCCGAGTGGTAGGGTATCTTGTACACTCTAAAATCTGAGTGGTCTCACAGAGACTGTGTCTCCTGCTCTTGATGGGTGGTGTGAAGTGAAGCAAGGTTGCTCTTACTTTCATAGGAATATCCGTAAATGCTCTATACCACTGGATCCTTACAAACTTCACCAATAACGTAGGTCTTAAATCTTTGAGGGTTTATTTACCACCTTCTCGGAAGCATATCTAATAGTAAGGCTTCTAGTATTCTTACTACTTTTACTAGATCCAGTTAACAATATTTTCAGCCTAATGGATCAGCAGGATATTATGAGGGATATCAAGATGACCAAAAGTGTTTTAAATAACATTATAACAGAAAGAAAGTGCAAGGCAGTAAAGGTGTACTATTGTCCTCACTACATACATGCAAACTGCTTCTGATTTTCCATACTTATGGGAACGTAGTAGCCAGCAGCATTTGGCAGGCCTACAGCTGTATACCAGGTGCCAGAGTTAAGATTATTTTCCCCAGTAAAATATTGTATCCAGTACGGCAGCTTCAATTGGCATTACCATCTCATTAAATTTATGGAAACCTGCTGTCAACTTCCCAAGCACATGAGACTTTGTAAAGGCCAAGCAGGTGATATAAATGGGGATGTGACAGGATTCACCATCCCTGCATCTTTCAGATATTTGATTGTAGTTCTATACTCTGTATTTGCCCTAGTGAAGCTATATCGTTTTGATTTACTATTTTTATAGGGGTTGGTGGCATTTCCAGGACTTTGACTTTTCCCCTTCCTGCCATAATGAGTCTCACTTCACAAGCTAGGAAACAATACAAGGAATCTATCTGTTAACGTCTATTTCCCCATTCAGTCCGGAATAACCACAGGTTGGGTACAGGATGACACCATCTCCTCTTGAAGCTAGACATTTTTTTCATTCCAGGTTATGGTAGGAACTGTGGTGAACCCAGCCAAAAGTGACCTCCAATGAGCCATGCCCTTATGTAATTCGCTCCCCTTGAATGGTGGTGGACTCTGTAACTTGCTTCTAACCAACTGAATATGGCAAAGGTGATAGGATACTACTTTCATGGTTATCTCATGCTTTATGGTAAAGGAGAATGGATTTTACATATGTAATTAATGTCCCTAATCTTTATTAACTTCAGTTACCCAAAAGAAAGATTATCCTGAGCGGGCTTGTTCTAACTGGGTGAGCCCTTTACAACAGAGCACAAGCCTTTTTGAAAGTTAGAGACTCGAAGAAGATTGTGTGCATGTGTCTGTCTGTCTGTCTGTCTGCCTCTCCATTTTGGCCCTGGATTCCATAGCCACCATAAAACGAATTCTGCCAACAACCTAAGGGAGCTTGGAAGTGAACCCTTCTCCAGTTGAACATCCTCATATGCATGCAACTGGCTGGCACCTTGATTTCAGCCCTGTGAAATCTTGAGTAGAGAACTGAGAACCCAGCTAACCCAAAAATCTAATCTATAAAGGCTGTGAGGTTATAAACAGATATTTTTTAAAGCCTCTGTTAGCGGTCATTTGTTTCACAGCATAGACAACGTATATAAAAACTCATACTGTGGTCCTAAGCTCCGGATCTCTCAACTTCAGCACTCTGAGATTTTTGGCCAGATAATTCTTTCTTGTCAGGGATTTTCCATGAAGGATGTGTAGAAGCATCTCTGGAATGTACTCATACATGCCAGTAGCACCCACCTTCCCAGTTGTGACAACGAAAAATGTCTCTAGACACTGTCAGATTTCCCCTGGAGGGGACAAAAATCACCCAGGTTCAGAACTACTGCCGTAGAGGCAACAAGGAATAGCAGGGATTGGTCCATAACAGAATCAGCATGCTCTTGTTAGGTTGTGCAACAGTCATCAAAACCACAACCATTAAAAGCATTTTTTTGGTATGTAAGAGGATGGGTTCCCTCTATAACAAGTAAGTGTCAGGGAAATCGAAACTTTCAAATATGTTCATGTCACTCATATCTTTCCACAAGTCTCTATGCCTCGAAAACCTACTCCCTCCCCAACAATGCCCTTACTTCAGGCCTAGAAGACTTTTGGTCTTCCTATCCTATCAGACTTTATAGAGAATTTGGGAAAATTAAAAACAATGTTGCCACAATTGACATCTTTCTTGAATCTTTTTAATGCAAATTTCATATCAAGTTTCACTAAGTTCTGAAAAGATCACACTGATCAATCAGAAGCAGCTGTTTTTCCTACTTCCAAACTTAAACAAATATCACAAACACTTTACATTTTGACATGTAGCCTGCGGAGTGGATTATCTGGGAATGACCCAAGGAGAATGCTCTATGTTACCTGAACAACCTGGGGCCCACTTTTCCATGGAAGTGTTTGTACCCAATCTCTGCTTTTCTAGTGTCTAGTGCCTTCCTTCTCCTTGCAGGAGGTGTCGTTCCTGAGCCCAACTTCCCATGGGTCCCAAAGTACTCCAGATAATGGGCAGATGTCTTTCCCAGGCAACAACTCTGAACAGCTGGAACTGCAAATCAGACTGCTTAGTGCCCACGGTAAGAGTTGTAGAATACTCCCGTTTACTGTTAAAAATGAAATATGTCACTGCATATCCAGCAATTTCCTTGATCCTGCATGCTTCACATGAGATTAATGAAAGGATTGGGAGTGAAAAAAAAAGTACCTTCTCTTCTTATTGGACACCTGCCTTGTACATTTTCCCTGATAAAATCCATTCGTTAGTTCATGTCACGCGTTATGGAATTGGCCTGATGAATGACAGGTGGTGACCACAAAGGGATCTGCCTTACTTAGGTAAATGTCCAAAATAAATTCCAGTACTTTTGAACCAGATAGAAACAAATAAATCCCTCTTTACTCAGATTGGAAAATATGACTTCAGTTTAACAGGTTCTCTAAGTATATATTTTCAGTGATCAAACTTTCAAGCAAACTCTTCTTATGATTTATTACTCAGTTGAAAGCTCTCCAGTGATAATATATAAAGCATTTGCAAAGAAAAAAAGCATAGTATATTATACTGCTATATACTATATAGATGTATATGTCCTACATTATATAATACATTGCATTATGAAGATATTTTATGTAGATACCTTAATAGACTAAGCTATGGAGACATCTTTAATTTTGCTGGCATATTATTTACAAGTCAGAAATATAATTGCCTTTCTACAGTTTCTAACCTTAGCAACTTAAAAATAAGTTGTTCTTTATTCAGTGATGGCAAACAAGCTCTAATAAATGAATTGCCCAGGCATTACAGATTGGAAAAAGCAAGTATGGGTTTTGCAGTGTCAATTCTATTCTGTGCCTCTTTGTATAAATAACCAGAGGCAGGCTTGAATATCTTACTTGCATTTGAAATTGACCAGTGATTTCAGATTGATTCATTCCCTGGTGCCACCACCAGCAACGCTGCTACCACTACATTTATGCATATATAAATTTAAACTCTTTAACCTAGGGGTGGAAGCAAGGTTCTCACCAACTATAGCAATGTTTCACAAGTTAATGTATGGTTATCTCCATTTCAAGCATGAGTTATAAATAGAGAAAAAAGGAAAAAGAGATAAATCAGAACTACCCTGCAAAACAATTCCGTAATTCCCATCTTAGCCCTTAAGCATAAGGTCTTGAAAATTCCAGTATGAAGTTCACTATCTATTCTTTCTGTCTCTATCTATACCAAGTATTTCCCCCATTATCTACACAAGAGTCTTATTGCTTGTATACAGCTATGACTTCACATGGTCAGTGAGTGAAGGAATGAATGAACATCGATGACTATGTTTATGAAAGTACTTTAGGTATCTGCTATTTTTTTTGTCTTCTCCATCTCTTGTCTTTGGGTACTGGCCTTCCTGAACAAGTACTGAAGTACTTGACTCATACCAGTCAATCAGAGAACTTTATCCTCCTGGACCAAAGTTTTGCTGTAGGAGTATGCACATGGCTCAAGTAGAGTGAATTGGGGATCTTTTGAGGAGATTGATATAAGAGATGGGAGATAGTCTGTCTCTTTCCTTTTGAGAGGGCAAACTATAAGGGTCATGTAAAGCCTGAATGGCTGAAGAATTAATTCCAACCGTGAGCAAAGCTCTCACTGGGGAATGAAGCCAAATAACTGAAATTAGAGGTGAAAAGGTGAGTAAGAAACAAGCGACACCATTTGATAACAGTCAATATATTTTATTTTTCTGTTTTTTTGTGGTTTTAAAAGTCATTTTGAGTTGTTTATGACGTTTGGAACTGAAAGATTTCTGATTAATATAATTGTCCTGTATAATTTAGTATAAATTTCATCCCTACAAATCAGAATTGCATTTTGGCCTAGTTCATTTTTTAAGAGATAAAGACTACAGTAGTTAGGCTCCTGGCAGGAAAAACATTTGGCATTCCCAATGGGTAAATTGAAAATAATTGTTGAAGAGACTATTCATAGAGGTGTGGCAGGGTCAGAGGAACCAGTAAAATATGATGAAGCTAAAATGAAAATGTCCTAAAGTTCATAATACCTTAAAAGTCAGCATATTCTTCATATATACAAGACATATTTGGACTTTTGGCCTTTTCCTCTCACTAGTAAAAATTTTATAGAAAGAACGTAATGATAAGCTTTTTAATACATTTTTGTAGACTCTTCCTAAAATTTCAGTTGCAGTACATTGAAATGTTTATTGAAAAATAGATTTCTACTCAAGAAAATGCATTTGCCAAATCTAGAAAAAGAAAAAATGAAACAATAGTCAAAAGGTTAACCAAATTAGAATCTTTCCAACATTATTGATTTCTCTTTTCACGGTATCTGCCCAGAAGGCATATGTGAATATTTAGAAAGTTTTTGTGAAGATACAGTACATATTTTTAGATAAGTTCCTTAGACAATGAAAGAATTGCCAAATTTTCCTTAAGCTGGCTAGAAATTTCTGTTGTAGCTTACATGAGAAAAGAACATTCCCAGGTAAATAATATTTATTTATTTTAAGGGTAGAGTACACAAACGGTTGAATCATTCAATAAATATCTACTTAAATTTCAAAGGCCATTCTATAAATAAAATGATTTATTTTGTCATAAGTTATATTTACAACTTGATACTAGCTTGGACTGGAAATAGTCTCAGTTATCTAGGTAACTTTTAGGGATATACTTTTAGAAACAAGAAAAAACACAATTATATTACATATGTTTTCTAAACATGCAGGATATATTAGCTTCACATTTTAATCACTTTAGAGGCACAACTTTTGAATTATTAGAATATTTGATTGGCTTCATTTGCTTTATTCTCTCAATTCTCAGTCTAATAGTAACAAAAGCTAATGAGTATCCAGAAATTTAGTTCAGTGTATTGGAGCATTGCTGTTTTATAGGTGCTGTTGTGTTAACGTCAAAGTGGATTCTTCCTGCAAGCCACATGTGTTCCTGGTATACAGTTAGTGCTGAGTTCTATGTCAAGATTAGAATTGGATAATGTTAGAGTTAAGTGAACACTAGGAGTCTGTCTTATTTTAATGTTTATTAAAGTGAAGTTCGGATAACTTAGGGAACCTGTTTAAGAGCACATAGCTACAACAATAAACCCAGGACTGTAAACCAGATGTGAACTAGGAGTTTGTTTTTGGATGCTTGGTGGGGACGTTACAAAAAAAATACAGCTATCACAGTGCAGCTATTATTATTATTATTGTTGCTTGAGTCCTATCATTAGCAATAGGCTAAGAATCATTGGGTTATTGTAGTTTCTCTTGTCAATTTTATCACTTGTATTAGCCTCAGTATGCTGGTTTTAAGAATGTGCCACACGTGGTACACATCTAGGATTTCCCCAGTACTTGTGATAGTGGCTTGTACTTCATAAATACTGAATAAGAAGCTATACTTTGCATCAGTGTAAGCCTTCCCCACGCTCAGAAGTTATGGCTATAACTGTTGGGTCCATTTTTACCATAGCTCTCATCACTAAATCACAGTTATTAAATCTCAAAATTGACTCCGCCTGGTGTCCTTTTCCCTAAACAAGGATACCATCACATGTGGGTAATAATTTATTTTGTTAAGACATTGATTACTAAATACTTTGAACCATGATTTCCTAACTGACAGCAGTGAATATATTTTTTAATGACAAGGAAAATATAGCTATGTTTATGAGCCAGAAATACTTCATTCATAGTGCTTTTCAAATGATATTGTATATTTCAAAATGTAAGCTGAAAATTTTTGGTCAAGTCAGTGTGGAATTCAAGTTGCTAAAAATTCTGAAATGATAACTAGAACGAAACTTCAGTTTTTCTTAAAAACATTTTGGAAGTTGGAGAACTAAAAGTTTCCCGTTAACACAGTGATATTTGTGCAGCAGGAAATTGGGTCAATGGCTTGAATTAAACGTGAAAAGAGAATAGAAATTCGATTTATAGTTGTAAAATAGAGATGTACTTCCTACTTTTTGCTGGATTCTGGGGAGCAGAGGATTCCCTAGAGAAAATTCAATATGAAACTGTTTTCAGAAAAAGCTTCTCAGTCATGATGAGGAAATTGTTGAGCTGTCATTTAAACTGCATAGGATTAAAGATGCAAAAGCAATAACAGATATGGTAATACACAGAAAGAGTTCAGTGAGTGTTGGGGCACCATGAAATGTTTCAAGCAAAGATAAGCCTGAAGCCGTTACTCGAGGAATAGTTATAATTTGAACTCAGTTTGGTTTAAGATATCCTGGATGAAAAAATATTTACTGATGATCCTTTTAGGGCCCCTAGAACAAACATCCAATTTTTAGCTATCTTTTTTTTTTAATTTGAGGATTACTTAGTCATTATCAGTAGAAAATAAATTAAGCAACACTTATTTAAGCAATAAGCAGTTAAGTATATTTTCTTTTACAATTAAACATAGCTTGAAGGATTTTGACCCGAAGCACTTCCTAAGTCCTCAAAGCAATAATATGAAAGATTAGCTTCTGAACCAGTTGTATTTAATGAACTACTCCAGCAGGTATCATTTTTTGGCTCTTACATTAAAATTAGAATGATTTTATGTCACTAAACTAGAATATGATTTTAAGAGCCCATGGAACCGGCCCAAGGACATCTACTGTGTCATCTGTTTCTGTCAAGTGGGGAAATCCACCCAACTGATTTATATTGCAGCATATTTAAAAATAAAAACTGAGTGAAATGACTAAACTATCTGGCTTCTGTGAGAAAAGCTAATGTAAGTCTTTAAATAAGGATTATATTTGCTTAGAGGATTGGAACCTTGTTTATCTCTCATGGCAGCACTAAGCTAAGAATTACTAGGTGATGCTTCCCAGCTCCATTTTAGGAGGTGGATAGAGTTGTGACTGACGCATTTGTTTCTCTCCATAATGTTTCTAATAAATACAGCATACTCAAAAGCAGCTGAGCCTGAGCCTGCCGCTGAAGCTGGGGAATAAAGCATGTGATTCCATCATTCTTAAAAGGCATAGTAGCTTTCTGTAAAACCCCAGAGCCCTCAACAGGGTTTCATTTCACATTCTTTTCTGTATGTACTGTTCTCACCACGAAGCAGTTCCGAACGACATAAGAACTGTGAGATTCAGGAAACCTTTGGATCCAATAGTTACCATTTCCTTCATTATATATTAATTCAGGATGGTTTCCCTTTTGTTTCTTAAGCATAAACGGTGCTGTATTTTTTTTTTTTTTTCTGAAACAGTTGAAATATGCTTCTATTCAAGGTGATCTGCAGCTGCTTCGGCAACCAATTCGTTTTTTTTCCCCTTGAGTAAATGCTGAAGGGCATTATTTGGGAGTGAGAAGACAGATAGGGGAGGGTGATTTCCAAATAGTCTTCTATTCAAGCATGTCATATATTATTTCAACATATTTCTAGAAAATAGGTATTCAGTACTCCACTTTTCACATAATGTTTCCCACAAGGTCACGATAATATAATAAAACATATGTACACACATATGTGAACACACATTGTTCATGAGGAAAATAGAACAAAACCCCACATGATTGCAGGTCATGTTTTTTCATGGTAGTTTTTCACCAAAAATAAGATTTATAATTTAAGATTTAGGCAGTCAACCAACATGCCTGATTATATAGTATAACTTGTTATTGTACCTCTGTGTGAGGTAATTGGGAAAGGATATAAAGTAAAAAGGCACAATCCTTGCTCTTGAGCAGGATACAATCCAGTGTGTGAGAAAAATAAGCAGACACAATCATAACACAATGAGGTGAACGCTGTAGTGGAGGCATACAGGAGAGGAGAGTATAACTGGCATTCCAAGAGGTAGTGGATTGTGGTTAAACTAAACCTTGAAGAATGTGTAAGGAATCCTTTATCCAACAAGGAGGAGAGACATTTTAGATAAAGCTACCAGCACATGCACAGTTCTATAGACCTGAGAAAAAAGGGCATGCAGGTAACAGAAGGACATTCCTTTAAAAGAAATACCAAACAGGTAGATCTCAGAGGGTGAAAAGTGAGGTCACTAAGCATTGATTAGAGAATAGGAAAGACAATTATGGCCATTTTTTAAAACAAGAAAACCTGAAGGTTAGAATTTTAAAATGATGAAAACAAGTTTCAGTCCAGACCACAGAGATAAGTATCTGAACATTCAAGTAAGGAATTTTCTAAACTAGAACCAGAGTAGAAACCTTGCGACAGAGGTAGCTTAAATAATAAAATATTGAGGCATAAGATCTAGTCGTCTAAATTTGCTGGGCCTTTGCCTGGAATCAACCAAATAAAATGTTTTATCATTTAGAATAAATATCCACGTGCATACCTAAATTTGCGTTTGTAATATATTTTTTAGAGAGGGCATCCAGATTGTATAAGCTTTGGGCCCCACAAATCCTGGATTCTCCCCTGCCTAGAGGGTAAGTCCATGAAAGTGCTAAAAAAGTCATAACCAGAAGTCAGGACGTCAAAGTAACTGACTTAATTTTGGAAACTAATTAAATTATAAAGAAGAATTATTGGATCAGGTATACATGACAGACAAAACATAGATATGTTTTTATCCTCACCTCCAAACAGGAAGTGTTTTTTTCCCTCACCAACGGGGATTTAAATGCTGCCTTCAACTACCCATCCCAGCCCCAACTTGGGGAGAAGTCTGCCACCGATCACACGACGTCTGTTCTCTGATTCCTCAGAGATGTGGTGTGCACAGGTTAGAGCCAGTGCACAGGAGTTCTGAAATGTGGTCGGTCCATGACAAAATTACACAGAGCATGTAGGAAGGAAGCACAATCAATAAAGTATCTATTCTACTATTTAAAAAACTGCATAAAGAAGGGATTATTTTAGTTAAAAAAAAAGTTTCTGAGAAATGGAGAAATGGAAATACTAGTGCAGAATAGACCACATGAGATAATAATGATGAGAGCTCCACAGGAAGGGGAATAAGATCAGATGACCCCAAAAGGTTCAGGATCCACATGCCAAGGGATTGTATCAGTGACACGAAGCATACTAAGCATCTTTTAAAGAATATTCTCTTTTATGTCCTGAATTTTCTATAATTGTGTTGCTTATTGGATTTAATTTTTAGGATCAACTTATACAAAGCTGGGATGACCTTACCTATTGAATCTTGCATGTTAAACAAATGGGGGCACCTATCATCTAACAGGTCATAATTATAGCATACATACAGGTAACAGGCATATCTATATCTTCATATATGTAAACTCAGTTAGTTTTCATAAAGTGTGTGCTCCTGTGTAATCAGCACCCATCTTTTCAAAAGAATGACACCCCAAAAAGTCCCCCTCTGTTCCCTTCCAGGGACTATTCCTACCTAAAGTAACTATTATCCTAACCAGTCTTTGGGATAACTTGAGAGATTAGTGTTGTCTGCTTTTGAATCATACAGTACTACTCTTTTGTATCTGATTTATTTGTTTAATTGAATATCAATATGATTTATCCCTGTTGTTGAATATAGTAGTGGTTTATTCATGTTTATTTCTATATTGAATTCCATAGTATAAGTAAATATTTAAAAATATATTAATCTTCTCCACTGTGGACTGACATCTGGGTTGTTTTCAATTTGGAGCTAGATGAAAGCTCTGCTATGAATATTCTTGCTTATGAATGTTAGTGAATATAACTAACACTTCCATTAGGTATATAGCTAGCAGTGGAATTGCTGGGTTGTAAAGTAGCCACATATTCAATTTTAGTAAATAATGCCAAACAGAATGCTGGTCAAGTTTATACTCTCAGTGGCAGTGTATGAGAATTCTAGTTGCTTCATATATCTAATTATTGCCATTTTGGTTGTTTAGTAGTATCTCATTGTTGTGATTTTATTCCCCTGGTAATTAATAAAGTTTAGTGCATGTCCAAATGTTTATTGGTCATTTGGATATCCTCTTTTTTGAAGTGCCTGTCATTAGTTCATTGTCCTATTGCAACATCTGTTTTCTTCTTTTTAATCTGAAGGAACTCTTTATACATTGCGGCTCAAAAACTTTGTCAGATAAAGGACAACAAATACCTTCTCCCACTTGGAGGCTTGCATTCTGTTGTCTTAGAAATACCTTTGATGAACAAATGTTCTTAATTTTAATACAGTGTACTTATGTTTCTCTGATTTTTGTGACCTTCAAACAAACCTTTTGGTTTAGGTAAAGAATATGTTGTCCTGAATGTATAATATATCAGTGAATTCTATTTAGAGAGTGACTCCTAAAGATGAAACAAGTAACTCATGGTCAAGAGAAAATGTTTTAGTTACATATGGCAAAACAAGTAGATAAGTAAACATATATTTTTAGATAATTTAAATTCTCCCTAAATAACATCATTAATTTTTGTTTACTCTGAAAGGAAGATTACACCTTGGAAACAAGCTTTCTTTACCATGTATATCTCTGCATGCTCTATATTACTTTTATTTTTTTGTTTTTGTATTGTGTATATCTATGCATATACATATAAAAGTATATTTGTTATTTTGAGAGATATTTCTCTTCGATTCAATTCTGACTATATATAAAAAAATGGCAAAAATTCAAAGTGAATTTACAGTCATATTTATACTCGACTAAAACATTGAATTGGTTTATCTGTTGCTGTCTAAATGTTAACACAGAAAGAATAGAATTTTAAGAAAAGTAAGTTAATTCAACAGTATTTACTCTTTGGTGTATAACGATGGAAATATCAAAATGAAAAGGAGAAGGAGAAAGAAAGAAAGAAGAAAAACAAATGAGGAGGAAAATATAGTTCTCTTGATTTGTGAGAACAGGAAAAATAGTGTTTGTACAATTACGATAACCCCCTTTCATAGTGATATAGTTCTTTTATCATAAAACACATATTCAGCCATCTGCTTGAAGATTAGAAATATGTGCTTGAGCCACAGCTGCTGCAGTAAATTCTCTTTGTGAGTTGAGTTGGTCTGATCCTATTGTTCTCAGATTTAAAAATTCACTCTGGATGACACGCACCACTTTATGGACACACTGAAGCAATATTAAGTAATTACGTGGCAGAATGTTATCTCCAAGTTTTTCTCCCACCATTCATAAACACGGTGCCTTCATGTTTATACCTTCAATAATCAAGACCAATCCTGATAGAATTCTGGCTTTCATCTAATGTGAGAAGTATGCTTAGATTCTCTGTTCCAACCTTATAGTGACAGATATTGGGATATGTTAATTAGCTTGACTGTGGTGATCATTTCACAGTGTATATGTATATCAATTATATATATTTGTACACGTTAAATACATATATATATATTTGTACACCTTAAAGATACACAATTTTCCTATGCCAGTAATATCACTCAATAAAGCTGTTTAGAAAAAAAAATTAAAAACTCATCAAATCCCAACATTTTCCTTGAAGCAGGTGAAATGACTAAATTATCTAAGTCAGAGCTGTCATTCTCTGCTTAATGAACTCCAGGAATAAGTCCCCTCAAGCTCTCTCAGTAGAACTTCCAGGGTTTTATTTCTCTTATCATCTAATATGGCTTTTCCTAATGTTTCACTGAATTGATTCTGGCTATAGTATGAAATTTCATAGTTGTAATTATATTTACATAAAATGTCTTATTTTACTTGTATCCACCAATTAAGTCAGCCCATTGTATTTAAAACTTTTTACTTCCTTTAAGCTAGATAGATCTAAATACTGTGCGCTTTCCCCATAATATGTGAATTCCATTCACTTGGTGGTTTTCCTTTTAGTGTTTGTGACTCATCATCATTATCTTTTCTGAATTAGCCACAATATTTTTATTCACTTCTGAAACCTGTTGGATTTCTCTAGAACTTTAAAGAACTCTCTTACACCAAGAGTTTAAAAAGTGTAATTCTAATAAAGAGAACTCTACTCGTACTCAGTACTCCCTCTGTTATTCCCCATTATGTGACTATGTTTTGTAGTCATCAGTGCTCAACTAGTCTTTCACCATTGTTTTCATTTTCAGTAGGGATCAACCTTTAAACTCATCTAAATTGAGTTTAACGCTTCAAAATGATAAATTTTGATAAGTGGGCTGTATATCTGAATACCAGTGTTTTATTTTCAAGTTTGATGACTTCGAACAAAGATACTAAAAATGATTATGCAAGGGTCAAGGAGTCAGAGTGCTCTGTGTATGATCTGAAATCATCTTCACCAAATCTTGTGCTCTTTATCAGTGTTTTTTAAAAAAGTTCAAGTATTCTTCATTCCTGGATTCAAAAAGTCACACCACAACTCAGGTAACTCTAGGTAAGTTTCCCACCCGCAGGCCTCTAGACATTTAAGTCAGTTCCTTCCATCTGAAAAATCTTCATACCTCCATGGCAAAAACCCTACACCTGCCCCTCCTCCTCTGACAAACTCAACTTCACAGCCACCAGAAATGCTTATGATGCTAAGGACTGTTGTTATATGACCTTTACCTCTGTACACCCCAAGAAGACAAGAATTCCCACTATTCCTCCCTCATTGTCTGATTCTAATCTATATAAGACTGTGTTGGAAGTGAGCAAGTAACCTTTACACCATACCCATCATGATTCCCTACTTTATTTCTGTAAATAGCACTATCATCTTGACATGTTATACGTTTTATTTAATTATCTGTTTTTTCTCCCTTTACTTAAATGTAAGCTCTAGAAGGGCAGAGATTCTTGTCTGTTTTATTCACTGATATATCCCAAATAACTAGTACAGTGCCAGACACTTAGTAGGTAAATGTATGCTAGGTTAATATATAAATAGAAATAAATTAAAAATAATCATTTAAATATGTACAAATATATGAAAATTGTAAGTCTGAGTAACTAATTTGTATTGCCAGTGCACATTATTTATTCACAAATAATCAGGTCTAGACAATTTTATATTGATTTGCTTGTATTAATGTGTTACACAGCAATAGAAGACCAGTACGACCATAAAGTCCTCAAGAACTATATTATTGTATCTATCAGCCAAAAAAAGTATGAATACATGTATGCCCAAAATATGTGAATATCAGAGTAGTTCTTTACCTAAAAGAAGGTATATCACTATTTATTAATAGTATTTTTTTTTCCTTAGAATAAGCTGTCTCATCTTGTGTTAGGAACACGTAATCCTCTTGTTAACATTGTTTGCATTCTGTTTCTTGCTAAAAAAAAAATCCTGGCTTTATCACAGTCAAGAGTTCTGCCTTTTTTCTGGGAATTTTTTTCTTTTAAAATGCTTCCATAACTGGGAACATTTCTGCTTGAACCATACCAGATGATGGCACCATCCCAGAGTTGTCTTAGATCTTCATATGGAAAGAGAAAGAGTAGGAGGGGGAGAGGAGATGAAGAGGGAGGGAGGAAGAGAAAAGAAGAGGAGAGGAGAGGAAAAGGAGAAAGAGGAGAAGGAAAAGAAGGAGGAAGGAGAAAGAGAAGGAAGGAGGAGGAGCAGAGAGGGATTTGGGGTGATTGGAACCAGATTATAGGAGAGGACAAAAGAGACCTGAAAAGTAAAATGAGTAAACCTTGAAGAATGAATCATGATAGAAGAAATCCAGCAATTTTTACTGAAATGAGTAATGTGCTCCATTTATCAGAAGAACACAAAGGGAAGCCTGGATTTGCTAGAGACCAAAAGATGAAGGAGATGGTAGAGGAGATGGCTGAAGGCGAATGGAAATGAGTAGGTAGAAAATGAGGAAATGTGGAATATAAAGCTGACTAGATGAACCATATGTAGAGGACCACATGATTCAGTATTCAGTAGTGAATACTACTGAATGGTGTAGTGAAAAATGTAAAACAATCTGATATGTGTTTTATGAAGATTATCCGACAGCAAGGGGGTGATGGCTAGGAGAATAAAAGTGGATACCAGGAGGCTAGTTTTGAGGTTCTGGAGGTAAGGAGGCACATAGGACTGTAACTTAACCTTATGTGATGGTGACGGTGATTGACAGATATAACCATTTTACATAATAATTTCCCAAATAATGGTCTTATCCTGTTCTATCATGATTTTGTCATGGTTTTATTGTTACTTTCATATACTAAAACTCAAGAATAAACTCTTCCTAAGTTATTATATTGTAAACATTTTTAAGTTTGACTTTGTTGTCAGCTTTCCAACACCAGGGTATAAAGATACTAAGTCCCAATTTCCAAACAAATCTCTCTGGCAGAGTAAAAGCATAGTACCTATGCCATAAATTCAATTGCCTGCCTTTATTTTCTCAAGAAGACAGTAAAAAATATCACTTTGAATATCTTTGGAATTATTATTCATTGTCTTCATTCAGGTGAATAATGACAGTTTTAAAAGCACACAGTACATATTTTATGATAGCATTTTATAAACTTCCACAGGGCAAAACTATTTTATTATTAGTTTTCTACACCTTTTCACAAATTCTAGATAGCATTATTCTCCACCTCTTTAAGTGCTACCCTTTTCCTATCTTCCCTCATGTGTCAAGGAAACAACAAGAAAAACAAACTCTTGCATTCAATTCAATGACCGTTTATGTAACTGGTCTCACGTGCAAGGGCACGTGCAAGGGGATGTGATAAATTAGAAGCCTTGGTTTTTATGTGAACGATTAACTTTATTTAATCCTGGCTGAGTGTAACGTACAGGCAAAGTGCCAATGTTTAAGTTTTGGGTCCGAATGTGACAGGCGCTAGATTGGTGATGAAAAATGCTTTGAGATTACATAGAGAAGATACGTGTTATATTTATTGTGAGGAATGTGATAAAACTTTCTGGAAGAGAGAGCATTTCCATTTATCTTAAGAACCACATCAACTTGGGAAAGCCAAACTACTACATCATGAAAACAAACTGTCAGTCTAAGTGGAGAGGACAATAAGAAATAAGAATGAAGGCAAAAATAGGAAAATGTTAAGCATGGAGAGAAAACTGAAAGCGGCTCAGTGGGGCTAGAAAAAGGAAATCTGTGGGCTTTCATGCTACTATGATTTGAAAATATAAGATTTCCACATATGTTAGAAACCAGATTATGCAGTGCCTTCAAACTGAGGTCAACATGTTTGGGTGTTAGTTTCTAGGATGTAAAATTTCCAAGTTCATTTTAATTTTACAAAAGCATCAAAACACATTTTTCAAGAAAAACGTGCAAATGTCAACAGTGAAACCAAGGAAAGTGAAGTTGCCCAATTTGTTATAGAATTGGAAGAAATGGGGATAGAATCACCAGAACTAAATCTGTGATTGGATGTAGCCATGAGGAAACAAGAGAAAGGTACAGATGAAATAAGGTTTAAGTTTTGAAACAGGCTATATAGACTGCAATTTGGAAGGGCTGACTTTGTATGCATGGTGGGTATGTATGTGAAAAGAATGAATTTAACTTCATTTGTGTTGTGTTTGAAGTTCTTAAGTGGGGACCTTTAATTCAGGAGAGATTTCTTGAGAGAGGTACGTAAAGAAATACTTACTACCAGCTAGCACTTGGTATTGTCAGTTTTGTTCATTAAAGCCATTCTACTAGGTGTAGAGTGGTACTGTTATCTCCTTTTGATTTCGATTTAAATTTTCTTATTGAATAGTTAGGTTGAACATTTTTCTGAACATATTTGTCATCTGCATATCTTCTTTGGTGAAGTTACAATTCAAATTTTTATCCATTTTTAAAATTGGGTGGTTTGTCTTCTTATTGTTTTATTAAAGTCCAGCTTTTCTTTAGTGGATTTTGCACACATATATAAGAACTTTTTGTGTAACCCAATGTCATTGAGGTTTGCTCCTATGTTTTATTTAATTGTTTAATAATTTTACATTACACCTTTAGATACATGACTCATTTTGAGTTAAGTCTTGTAAAGGTGTGAAGAACAAGTCAAGGTTCATTTTCAGGTGTATGTCCTGTTGTTCAGACATTCACTCAACACTGTTCATTCTCCATTGACTTTCCTTTGCCACTTTTCAAAAATCAACTGGCAATATTTGTGTGAGTCTATTTCTAAACTCTGAATTCTTTCTCACTAATCTATGGGTCTATCTTTGCCATAATACCACAAAGTCTTTGTTATTGTAACTATAAAGTATTCCTTAAAATCATATAGTGTAAGCCCTCTCAACTTTGTTTTTCATTATCAACACAGATTTGACTATTATTTGCATTTTCTTATATATTTTAGAGCAGCTTCTTCATGTTTAGAAAAAATATACTGCTGAGATAATTTTAAGTGGATTATTTATTATTTGGTGGTATGGTAATATATTTTAATAAAAAAATTTAGTTGCTCCCCATATATTTCTATTTTATGAAAATATTATGTATCATGAAAACTTTCTGTTCCTTAAAAATTTTTAGTAAGCCATTTGCCTTGAAGTCTTGCCCTGGAGGAAATGTTTTGGTTGCATTTCTACCCTTTTTTAATTGCATTAAATCTATATGTAAATAAAGAGGACTTTCATCAGAACTATGCTATGTCTTCCAATTCATGAGCTTGGTATATCTTTATTGATAGTAAATCTTTGATTCTTTTTATGTGCATTTTGTGTTTTTAGCATACAGATATTGCATATGTTTTATTAGATTTATATACATTAGTATTGCAGTATTTTAGAGATATAGTAAATGGTATGAGAGATATATTGGCTTCCAATGGTTGATTTCCCAATATACAGAAATAAAATTGATTTTTGTGTGTTGACTTTGCACTCTGCAACATTCTAAATGCACCTGATTTAAGGAGATTGCCTGTAGAATTTAGGGGTTTTCTAATTTGTTGTAAACAGTCATGTTGTCTGCATATTGACAGTTTTCTTACTTTAGTTCCAATATTTCTGATTTTTATTTTTCTTATTTCATTGGCTGGGACTTCTGGTATAATTCTGAATAGGAGCAATGTCTCCAATTTTATGGGGAAGAATTCAGATATTCACAATTAAGAATAATGTTAGGTCTTGGTAGACACCATTTATCAGGCACTTCAATGTGGCAGAGTTTTTAACATAAATTATGTTGAATTTTTTTCAACTGCATTTTGCACAATTGATGCGATGTTTTTTTTCCTGCTTTACTTTCTTACAAATGATGAATTACACCGATTTCTTTTTGAATGATAAACCATCATCTATTCATTACTGGGATAAATTCCAATTGGTCATCATGCATTTTCTTTTTGTTTGTTTAGTTGTTTAACTAGTATACGTCGCAAATTCATTTTTTACTTATATGTATTTCTCTGTCCTGCCATTAGAATATAAGCATTTGAAAGCATGAATGCTATATGACTTTTTTCAAAACCATTTTATGTACTGTATTTACATCCCAATACTTGGCAAAGATTTGGTGGTTCACATATTTCTGAGAGAAGGGAAGAAAGGATAAAAGAAAATAGAAATAGCAAGGAAATTTGTGTTTCAGTGACAATATATCTTCAGTCAGCTATGTGATTAATATTCTGTTCTCTAAATTGTGTGTAAATATCACCTGCCAGAAGCCAAGTTAAAGTTCAGTCATTGTAAGCAATTAATTAAAATTGTGATATCTAATAATACAACAATAGTTGAATATCACAGATAACCATATTCTAAGACATCCAAAAAATTATCTTAGGAAACGTATTATACCCATTTTTGAGAACAGTTCTTAATGCAGTAACAGTGAAAAATAGGTAAATAATATGAGATTAATAATCTTTCTTTTCTTTCCCAGTTAGAAAAAAAGATATGGTAGAATGAATTGTTAATAAAATATAATACATTATTAATTCCTCAGTGAAGTGTCATTTAACATTATTGTAAAAAAGTCTGTGTCACATCAACTGATTCACACATACATACACACATATATTACATATATAGTGTTTGTGAACATAACTATGAAATTCAGACTATATAAATATTGATTATTAATCAGTTGTAATTATTGTAAACATTATGTTGTATTACTATAAATCTATCTTATTAATCTTAGATTCGTACTACCGCTCCCTCTATTTCATGATTACATGAAACTATAAAGTGTGGAAATATTCTGACAGTGAAAAAAAAGTCCCATCTTATATACTAACCCTATGTACATTGCATCCAATTTTTCATATGATCTCCATTCCCACCTGATTAGCCGTTGTCATAAAAGAAAAAACCTGTCTATTGTTGAAGAACAGTCTCTCCTTAATGCTAAATCACCATAATCAATTTAATGCATAAACACCAATGACATTTAATTAAATTATTTTGCATATGCTCTAGAATAGAATCAACCTAATATCTTTAAAACTTTGAGCACTGGATCCGTATAAGTAGGAATTTTGTATGGGAACGACACAGTTAGAATTTTGTTTCTTTGGTTATAGGCTCTATTTATCTACAAGTGAAAACACTCAGTAAAAAAATGCATTAAATATTTTCTAACATTTATTTGACATAATAAATTAGTGTATAAAACCTTCAGCTGAAGGAAAGATTATCAAAATTGGAAGAGAGCAGAGAAGTTACTGCCATAAAATGGGTCTGGAACTCTCTAAGTTTAACTTTATGTTAAAATTTGGTCTTATCTAGGGTGGCAGGTAGCACAAATGTTTATAATGGGGGAATAACTGGAATTGACCATCACTAGAATCTTGTGGAATTTCTTTGTGAATTGTTAAAATTCACTTTTAAAAATCCTCTCACTGCAATTTTTAGATGAAAAGTTGTGGGTGACTTTCATTTTTCCACTTGAGACCAGATGGAATGGTATGCACTTTTAAAAACCATCTGTCACGCAGCACCTTAATCTTCTTACATCAACTAGAGAATAAGAACATCTGACTTTGTGGAGATAAAGTTAACATGACAAGATGTCAGCCAGATTCTCATATGGTGCTTCCAACATTTTGTCAAGTCACTTTGAGATCTTTTCACTTAGCTGTGTTATGAGCTTAAGAAAACAGAGAACACAGTGCCTATTTCAGAAGCTGGTAAATGTCATTGCTTTCTTGCCAGTATGTTTTTCTTTTTTTTTTTTTAATTCATCTAATTCTCCAGAAGGTCAACCTGAGCAGAATTTTCCCTCCTTGGAAGTGACATCGCATAAATTACGTTTATTTAAGCATCACCAACTATAAAGCTTACCATAAATAATATTGTATTGATATCAGGTACAGATGTTTTCTTTGAAAAGAAACTTGGGCAAGACTAAGTATTAAAGAGGTAGACTGTGGTCATCTTTTCATCCTTTACTTATAACGTTGTGTAATTTAGGCTCCCCAAAGAAAAAAAGGTAGCACAACTAGAGTAATTGAGGGGACTTTAACGAAGGGACAACTTTATTTACAAAGATGAGAAGAGGATTTATGAGAAAACGTCAAAGGAAACAACCCAAAGGTAGCAAGAGCTGAGAGGGTTCAGCACTCCTAGTCCCAAAGATACTAAGGGAGGGATAGGCTTCCAGAATGCAGCCAGAGCTAGAGCTAAATTTTTTAAATGGGCCATTTGACCCTAAAAAGGAGCTGTGGCCTTAGGGAGAGAAAAGCAGCCACTTTCAGTTTAAGCCTATGAGGAAAGGAACTAGGGGCAAATA
Source organism: Phocoena phocoena (assembly GCF_963924675.1). Classification (NCBI taxonomy): domain Eukaryota; kingdom Metazoa; phylum Chordata; class Mammalia; order Artiodactyla; family Phocoenidae; genus Phocoena; species Phocoena phocoena. The sequence goes on from NC_089227.1 coordinate 80,561,090, forward strand.
TACTCTGACCTCCCCTTTCCCCTTTCTTATTTTGGCTAAAACTACACAGAAGCTATATGACATGAAGCCTAATTGATGCAAGTCAAATAAGTCAGCTTTTTGAAGCATATTAAATTATAAGAAATGGTAGAGAGTGGTTTGTAGTGATAATGAGAAAATAATCTAACACAATAATCTATTGTAGGTGTCGACTAAAAAACTATTCACAACCTAAAAGTTGAGAGTTACGTTTTATTCGGCAGGAATTTTTAGGACTTCAAGCCCAGGAGGCAGCATCTCAAGTAACCCTGAGAGAACTGATCCAAGGAGGCGGGGGGGGGGGGACCAGGTTATATAAAAGTTTTGCAACAAAGGGCAGGTAGGTCTGAATGTCAAAAGATTATTGTTAAAGAAAACCAGATATCCCAAGTTAAGGAATTTAGTTCTTTTCCACGTATAGGCAGATGCAAGAGTCTGGGCTTACTGAAATCCCTCCTGTGATGTGCACCTCAGCTGTCTGGGGCCAGTATCCTGTGTTTTCACATCCCGAGTTTCCTCAGGGCTCACTGTGGGGAGGGGCTGCAGTCTGCTGGCTGCTAGATGGCAGGTATTCTTTCCTTCCTGAGTTTCCTCAGGGCTCATCCGCTCACATTGGAGGGCTGCAATCGCTGATACCTGTGACATGCTTTGTTTACCGATATGGCAGGCAGTATTCCATTTATCATAGGCATTGTACTCCCTGTCACCTTTACACTCACCAAAATATTGAGGACAGAGTCAGTCAGTCACCCTATATCTTTTGATGGGGGTATTTAGTCCACTGATACTTAAATTGATTTTTGATAGATATGTACTTATTGCCATTTTGTTACTTGTTTCTGGTTGTATTTGTGGATCTTCTCTGTTCTTTTCTTCATTTAGTTTCTTCCCTGTGGTTTGATGATTTTCTTTAGTGGCATACTTGTGTTCCTTTCTCTCTAGTTTTTGTGTATCTATTGTAGGTTTCTGATTTGTGGTTACCATGGGGTTCAAATATGTTGACTTACAACTATATCTACTTGTTTTAAACTTATAGTCATTTAAGTTTAAACACATTCCAAAAAAATCCACATTGTTTTTACTCTTCTCCACCACGTTTTGTGTTTTCGACGTCATCTGTTACATCTTCATATTTATTCCTTCACTGTTTATTGTAGTTATAGTTGATTTTACAATTTTTGTCCTTTAATCCTTGTGCTAGCTTAAGTGGTTGATCCATGGCCTTTACTATATAGTTGTCTTTACTAGTGAGATTTTTCCCTTCCTATAAATTCTTCTTATAGTAGCCTTTTCTTTTCCACTTAAAGAACGCCCTTTAACACTTCTTTTTAGTATCAGTTTAGTATGGATGAACTCTTATAGGTTCTGCTTGTCTGTGAAGTTATCTCTACTTCCATTCTGAATGATAGTCTTGCAGGACACAGGTTGTACGTTTTTCACTTTCAGCACTTTAAATATATCATGCAACTATCTTCTGGACTGCAAGTTTTCTGCAGAAAAATCAGCTGATAGCCTTATGGGGGTTCCCTTGTATGTAACGCTTTGCTTTTCTCTTGCTGCCATTCGAATTCTCTCTTTAACTTTTGCCATTTTAATTGTGATATGTCTTGGTTTGGATCTCTTTGGGTTCATCTTGTTTGGGACTCTCTGTGCTTCCTGTACCTGGATATCTGTTTCCTGCTTCACGTTTGGGAAGTTTTCAGCCATAATTTCATCAAATATATTTTGGACCCTTTCTCTTCTTCTGGGACTCCTATAATGCAAATGTTAGTGTGCTTGATGTTGTCCCAGAGGTCCCTTAAAATGTTCTCATTTTTAAGTTGTTTTTCTTTTTTTTTTTTTTTTTTCTGTTTGGGCAGTTTATATTGTTCTGTCTCCAGTTCTCTTATGTGATCTTCTGTATCACCTAGTCTGCTATTAATTTGTTCTAGTGTGTTTTTCATTTCAGTTATTGTATTCTTCAGCACTGACTGGTTATTTTTAATATTTTCTAGTTTCTATGTTCATCTATTTTTCCCTAGTTCCACTAGCATTCTTATTACTAATACTTTGAACTCTTTATCTGGTAAATTATTTATCCCTGTTTCATTAGTTGTTTTTTTCAGGGTATTTTTGTTGTTGTTCTTTCATTGAAACAAATTCCTCTGTGTTCTCCTTTTGCTTAACTTTCTCTGTCTCTATGAAATTAGGAGAAACAGTTACCTATCTTGGTCTTGAAGGAGTGTCCTTTTGTGGAATCATCACTATGCAGCCTACATGTGCCCAGTGGCTTTGGTAAGAGAGCTGGATCTGAAGTGAGCACAGGACATGTCTTCCCCTGGGGTGTGTTGGCAGCTACCACCTTGGTGAGAGGTGGGGCCCAAAATGGGCGGCTAGGTCCAAAGCCAGGTGTGAGCTGGAGCTTCTCTGCTCCGTGGGCAACACTGCCCTATCAGAGATGCAGTCAGTCCCAAGGTGCTGGAGCCAAAGCCCTGAGAGTCAGGTCTGAGCTGGTTCTAATTCCTCTATGTGTGCGTTCTCCCCCACTGCCAACATCAGTACCTTCACTCATGAGGGCAGCAGTGCTGGAGCAAGAGGGGCCAGAGTGGGTGCCCAGTGCAGGCCAAGGCACACACTGGTGCAGTCCCAGCTCATCAGTCACAGCTCAAGACCACTCCCAATTTGCTGACTGTGTGAATGCCAGTAATGGCTGTCCTCACCGGTTCAGATGCAGTGCTGGGTCTCTGTTGTCTCCTACCTTGTTCCTGATTGGAAGCAAGCATGTGTGTGCTCTTCACAAGTGGAGTCTAGGTTTCTTACAGGCCTCCTGTTAGTCCCACTAGTTTTCAAACAAGCTAAGGGGAGTCATCTTCCTGGTTTTGGACACCAGGGCTAGATTGCCCAGTTTGTGATTCAGACCACTCACTAGCCAGGGAGAATCTCTGAGTCCATGTAATTCCCCTCCTAGGAGCACAAGTCCCAACATAATTGCTCCTCCTCCCTTCCCATCTGACTCCATGTGGATCTTTCTTTATTGTCTTGGTTGTATAAGAGTCTTTCTGCCAGTCTCCGGTTTGTTTCCCTTGAGAATTGCTCCTCAGGTAGATTTTTTTATGTATTCGTGGAGGGAGGTGAGCTCAGTGTCCTCCTACTCTGCAGTCTTGATCTCCTTCACTGTCTTTTCATGGTTTCTGATGAGAAATCAGTAAGGAGTGGAATTTTTGGTACCTGAGATGCAATGCGTCCTATTTCTCCAGCTGCTTTCAAATTTCTGTTTCTTTAATTTTGGTTTAATAGTTGATCATATGCTTCTAATTATGACTTTCTTCATAGTTATCCTGCTTAGGTTCCCTGAAGTTCTTGAATTTGTAAGTTTCCATTTTTCACCAAATTTGGGAAATTTCTGCACATTCTATTTTCAAACACTATCTTCCCTATTCTCTTTGCCCCCATTTTATTTGACTCCAGTCATACAAATGTTAGATAGTTTCATGTTGCTCCACAGGAGTTCTATTGCTCCAGAAGCTCTGTTCATATTTATTTTAGTATTTTCCTCTCTATTCTTCAGGTACAATATATTCTGTTGGTCTAATTTCACATTTACTGACTTTTTGTCATCTACTTTTTCTAGTTAATCTCATGAAGATACTTTCATTTAAGATATTTTATTATTCAGTTCTAGATTTTATATTTGATTATTTTAAATTTCTATTTTCTGCTAATTTCCAACTTTTTCATTCATCGATAGCCTATTTTAATTTATTTTATTGACCATAGCTTTAATAGCTGCTCTAAATTCTTGCCTATTAATTCCAACATCTGGTAACCTTGGAGATAATCTTAACTTGATTGTCTTTTCTAAGTGTGTCATATTTGCCTGGATTTTCATTTGGATTGTATCCTGGACATTGTGGGTGATATTTTTGGAACTTTTGTGTCTGTTATGCTCCCCTGAGGAGTTTTGATATTTTTTGATGTAGCAGGGGCAATTAATTAGGTTAGACTCAAATGCCAGCCTCTATCTCTAACTTCATAATCCAAATCACATTACCCTTACACAAGCACAAATTACACAAATTGAATTTAACTGTGCTTCTTTGAGTCTCCCTATGCGTGCATGAGTCATGGCTCAGCCAGTGACTAGGGCAAATTCACTGACAGCATATGAGTGAAAGGCTAACTGTGAGAACCAAAGGCTCTCTTTGGGAGCTTAAATAGAGTGGAAGAACAGATACAGCTGACCATCAGACAATATTTGATAGAGTCAAAAAGCTACAGAGATGCTGAAATGTGTCATCCAAGGATGATGTGCTCATCTAAGGTAATAGTGTTGTGGTAAGATCAGAACCCTGATTGAGAAAACCTGGAACTCTCAAACATGACTTGGGGACATCTAAGTGGATGCCACTGATTATGTGACTCCTCTTAACTAATGGTTTTCAGAAGTAGCCCAGTCTTCCCTAGTAAGAGGTAATGCTTTCACCGTGTTAGGAAATGCTACAAAGCCCTCTCCTGAGCAATGCAACAGATGCCCTTCCAAAGTTCCTCCTGTTTCCTCTTTTGGGTGCTACAGTGATAATTAGGGTTAAATCCAAGCATATACTGGGTCTGGTAAGGGAAGAAAAGATATACACCAGAAGAGCCACAAGAATTAGCTACCAGATACTGTCAGGAACAAGGACATTATCCTTGGAGTTGGAATTGAGGACACTTGATCAAGGAGGTTGAACTATAATACTGAATAAGCAAGGATTCACTGTCTCTGGGCATTCTTTCGGGACACAGGGTGTAATAGCCTGGAAAGGACTGGAAAATGGAGTGGATTTGCTGGGTAGGGTGACTCTTAGAAGCCTGTAAAGCCTGTGGCCCTGCTGAGGGAAGTGTAAATGCCTGAGCTTCCTGGAATATAGTAATGGGAAGAATAAAGTGGCTGTGAGCAGTATTCATACTTAAATAGGATGAAACCAGAAAAACCAGTAGAGGATTGTTTTTTACAGGAGGGTACAGAAAATATAATTCACCAAGGCCATCTGGGATTTTCTGGTCAAAGGGGAACCAGCATCATTAAGAACTTCAGTGGTAACTCCCCTCTGTAGTCTAAGGTAGGTAGTAGGAGAAATTGTAACAGAGCAGGGCTGGTTAAAGACCAGTTAACACTTACAGAAGCAAAATAGATGGGCAGGCAGCAAAAAAGGACCTACTTAACATACAAAACTAGAAAACTACCTAATATCCAAAACCAGAATAAAAGCAAGAATGGATAATAGGATGATGAAATGGTCACCTGAGGAAAAGGTCACAATCCTTTGCTCAGTTTACAGAGAGGAGCCACTTTTAAAATCACCAAAGAGGTGGCTGGATCATAGGAAAAAGGATGCCGCAATGTCAGATCAAGTATATACTGTAGTGAACAAAATTTTATAAGCATAGATGCAGGACAAGACTAATTACTTTCAGAAGAACAAAATCTGTCTCAACTTGGGCTCTTTCTATGCAAATAAGTGATAGGTTATAAAAGTGGGTAAAATAGAATGCTTCCTTTCAAAACTTTTCTTCTGTGGCAAGATGTCTTTCATATGTGAATATAATGAGAAAATATCAGATAAGCGACGGCTCAGAATATATAGAACTGAGTTGTATTTCCTTATAAAATGAAGTGGATACAATATTAATGAGTAATGTCTCCAGCTGAAATCCTTTTTTCCTGAAAGATTTTTGATAAGAAATCTGGAGGTTCAAAATTAAGGAAAACATTTCATTTGTGTGAATGAATCAAGAATACATGATTAAGGAAGTTAGACCAGAATAGTTAAAGGGATACATGATTTCTCAATTTAAAACCAAGATGAACACAGTAAACATGATGGATAGCTCAGAAAATCAAATTAACAAGTTAAATGGCTAATATGAGAAACTTATTCTAGAGCCCAAAGAAACGTTTGATACAATACAATGAGCAGGGAAGTGAGTGAGATGAAGGAGAGATTGAGATAACTCACTTTATGCTTAATAGAATATTCATTAATTGTACAGAAATAGATTAGACAGGAACAGGATTTACCCTGTACTAAGCAAAATTAATAAGTTTTTAAAATGCAGATACTCAGACCTAATCTAGAGTAGTTAAAAATGTCACGTATAATCAAATCATTTTAGGATATTCCAGTTGGGAACAATAAGTTGTTACTAATAAATGAACAAAATGCATCCTAGCTTGAGGCCCTCCTCACATTAGTAAATGTATGATGGTAGAATTGTATTTACAAGGTCTTAATGAGAAAAAAAGAGGATGACCCAAAATTTCTGTAAACAGTCCCATAGCCATCACTTCTGAGGGCACCTCAATGATATCCCCATATATTTGAGACTTCAGAAATTGGAATAATACTTTATATGTTCCAAAACATATTTTTTTCAAATATTTGTTCTAGAACACTGGAGATAAACCAAAATGAGGAACTAAAATTATAAATTAATAAAGAAAAAGGGTTGGCAGCAGAGAAAGTAGCTAAATTTAGTGCTGATCCTGAATGAACCTAATATTGTAGATTTTATTGGCAAGACTTGTGAATATGTGAGAAAGGCAAGAGAGGTGGCAAGTAATAATATGTGAATTTTCTTATCAGATCCATGTTAATACAGAAAGATTTTCACTTAATATCAATATTAATATCAATAAAACACTAGAGAAAGATAAATATCAAAATATGTTTAAAATTAAAATTACTTGCACAAAATATAATATTTGAACATCCAAATAACTGTAGAAAAGAAAGCAGCAAGTAAACAAAAAAACTATTAAAATACACACATAAGGTTGCCTGTATATGTATATACATACACACACTTACACATTCACATATGGAAGGAAATAAACAAAATTTTCAGATGTCATCTCTTTGAATGGATTGGAAGTGAGTGAAATGTTTTCATTATAATTTTTATATATGTACAGTATATTTTATCTTTTGCAGAAAGATTATTGCTTCTATATTTTATAAAGAAAAGTATGATGAAAGAAAATATTTTTACATGAACTGAGGTCTGAAATAAGGCCTCGTAGATGGATGTAATCCTTTTACTCTTTCCTTGATACACCCATGTTAACAGTTGGGTGCTGAGCAGTCATGGGCAGAGCCCTCCCCCCACCCCCTGCCCCCCGCCTAAATCTCAATGTATAACCATGAATTTATATAGGCCTCCAGGTTAAAGGAGCTGAGACTCTCAACTCCTTTGCTTTGAATTTCAAAGTTATTAAAGTAACTTGGTTATTGGCCTAACCCAAGCCTAACAGATAATGCTGTAGGTAATAGTCAGCAAGCTCCCTATGGCAAAATTCACCAGGAAGTTAGAAGAACTGATCTGAAAGTGTGTCCTCCACACCGAGAACCAAGGATTTAGGGGGACTAATGTGGTTTCTAGTTTGCGAGGCAGCTCGTAGAGAACCTGCTATCATGGTGGAAGCTTTATATTATAAAGGCGACGACTATATGACTTAATCTAGAGCTGTAAGTGTAGGTACCTAAACAAACTTGAGCTATGGCTACACTTGGACGATTGTAAAGAGAGAAAATATATGTCCCCCCTCACAACTCGACCAGTCACCGTGGCTGAAGTGAGCTCTGCATTGTAAATATTGGCAGAGCCTGAATCAGGTGGCTCAGCTGGAATCACACGTCTGCTGTAACTCGGGTGTTATATATAATAGCAATGACCAAAACACATATAAAATATCATGTGTCCGGTCCACTTCTGAGTTCCTTAAATACAAAGTTCATTTAATTCTCTAAACAACCCTATAAGGCAGTACTATTATCTCAATTTGATAACGGAGAAAACTGAGACACAAAATGATTACAGACTTTGATCAAGTGGTGGAGCAAAGCGCTGTATTAAAACAGCATCATTCAAGAGTCTGTGGGTTCCGTTATTACACTATGTCAATGGCAACAAAGGTTATAGATAAGCTTCTGGGGATTGCATTACCCATGTGTAAATTATAACATCTGAACTATCCTTAATCTCTAATGTGTTGAAATTAACTTCATACTAAGATGGCAAGGTGTCCTACCAGTAGACACGTACAGATCCATGAATTAGAGTGATGACACGCACATTCCCTTTAAAAAGAAGTGCCCAAATCTATCCCTGCCACGGGGCCCTTATTTTTCTTTCATTTTAGTGAGATTTAGTACCAATACAAGCCTCTGTGAAGACCCACAAGAAAGGACCCTCCAGTCTAGAAAGTGACTGTCAGGAGAAGCTGATATTTTGTGCTTCAAGTAATAGCTATTTATATTAGCCTTTATTATTTTCTGCTGCCTTACCGGAAGCATTTCTGACCAATCAGACAAATTTGTATTTGACTTGATTACCCAATCTATGCATTAACCTATGAAAGCAGAGATCATCCAGCAGATCCTCAGCAGTAAAATAGTGGTTTTAAAATATTCAGAAGGAACGGAGACATTTCATCCTGAGCATATATACTCATATATTCATACTGCATCCAGAGCTGTATTCAAATTCTGATATCTAATTTTGTCAGGTATAATTATTTTATAATAACAACAGTTACACCTTTTCTTCTGGGAAAAGTAATATTCAAGATTCAATTAGTGATATAGTTCTGAAATACTAATTAGACTCATAAGTTTCAAATAAACGGATCAAACAGATTTCAAAAAGTGAAAAGAGCTATTTCAATCCACAAGTTTTCAGGCACAGGGTAACTAATTCATGCAGATATTTACGGGAGCTACCAATTACTGTGCATTCCAGTTCCTCAGTGAAATGTATGAAGCCTGGAAGACTTTTCAAGAAGGTTTGCTTTTCTTTTATTATATTTTTCTCCCATGTTTTCAGATAAAAATATGTGATAGAGGGATAATAAATAAAAATTAATGCAGAAATACCCTGGAAAGTAAGTCATGGGAGAGATCTCACAGGGTATATTCAAATATAATTAGGCTTCTAGCTTTAGTTTTAGTGGTGGAATTTTATGCATTATCTGAAATCCTGTTCTTGAGGAGATTGATAAAGGTTTAGATTGGAATAAGTAGGTGAATTCCATTAATACTGTATTTTTCCTCCAGTTGTTTCTCTTTTTGTCTGTCATGATAATGATGCATTTGTTCCTCATTTTAGGGAGGAACAAATATAAATAAAAGTTTGTAAAACTTTTGTAAATAAAAGTTAAACAAAAACATTTCTGAACCTGAGGAGAATTTCCTAGTGGAATGTTTCATTGAGGAAAAGGATAATTTAATTATACGAATATTAATTGTATTCAATTTTTACTACTTTTAGGTTTTACAAGAAAAGGTTGTCTTGATACAAAAGAAAATGGTTAAGAAAACAAACAAATATACAAAAAACTCCAAATGACAACAAAAATATCAATGTTACCCAGTGTTGATTTCACACACAAAAAATCTAATCAATGATTTGTTTTACTCTCAGCAAAGAACTCTTCTTACATAGCATGTGTCTAATGATTTTGGGCTCATCTCTTGTTTAGTTTCGCTGCATAATTATGTAGCAGAGTCAGAAGTGCTATGAGGAATTGAACTCTGCTTCCCTGGTCTGCAATACATTTTCTGTGCACTTACCCTGCTGTTTCTTGCTCTGTCACATACGGTCGAAAATCATATCTGTTTAGAACTCCTAGGATAAAAGGTCTTCTGCAATAACCCAACAATAGTAATAAGACAGAAACACCAACATGAAATGGATAAACATTTTACTGATGAATCGTTGTGCATTGAAAGAGGGAGTGAATTAACACTCAACCTGTTCCATTGCTAGACATTCAAGATGAGAATTCAACATCTGGACTACAGAGACCAGATGGTTACAGTGTGAAAATTTGGCAACTTAAAGCCTTCAGAAGACTAAGAGCTCCCCAGCAGAGGGAAAATGATAAAGGTTGCTAGAGCTGAAATTCATCTAAAACTGTAAAGTCACAATTTTCTTTTATGGGCACAAGTAGAATTATGGGTAACATCAAGAGGCGCATGAAGCACATTATATGGAGACAGTTGGGCCATTTTAATTCCTCTTTTAATAGTTTCGATATTGATAATAGATTACTAACCTGTAAACCCCATGAGTTCTGCAACCTTCTAAACGTAGTTTCCAGCAGAGTGTTTAGCATAAAGCAGCTTTTCAGTACATATTTGATGAATGTAAGAATGAATGAATGCATTGATAGAAGTACCTGCATTTACAGATTGTTAAGAGTACATATTGTTCACACAATTACTAAGTTCATGTTACAAGAGAAGCAAACTATTAAATCTTCCCTTTGCTAGATTTAGAGAAAATTTTGCTCACTCCATATTTCAGTAGAAACTTTAGATTATTTCTTCAGTTCTTCTGTATATTTATCTTCTTTTCAAAATCTATACATGTTCAAAAAATGTGTTGTCTACTTCTCAAGTTGTTCAAAGAATTCATTCCTCAGGTTGCCTATATATTTTAGCCAGTCTACAAAAATAAAATGTGAGACTTGCATTAATGTCAGTGACATATTGTTCAATGTAGAGCAAAGTATAGAAGTAGTGGCATGACATTAATTATTGGACTATAACAAATGAACTTATTGACCAATAAGCATCACTTGTTTACAGACTCTGCACGCACATACACACACACCCGTCCCCTGCTGGAATCCTCAGAGCAGGAGGAGGACAGTCCCCAGGAGTTTTGCTGCATGCAGCCTCATTGCCAAATACCAGATAATCTATAAACAAAAATTTAACTTTATCACAAACTGGCTACCTAATGAGATCTTCCCAAAACAAATTATTTTTGCATGTAAAAAGCCTTTCGTCCGTAGGCTTAAATTGAGAATCCCATAATAATGGATTTACAGTAATGCTTGCACAATCTCAGGCAACATAAAGCAAACTCAATGGAAAATGTAAACTTTTTTCTCATTCAAATAATATTATTAAATTCTTTTAAAAAATAAATTTATTTATTTATTTTTGGTTGCTTTGGGTCTTCGTTGCGCACGGGCTTTCTCTAGTTGCGGTGAGCGGGGGCTACTCTTCGTTGCGGTGCGCAGGCTTCTCATTGCGGTGGCTTCTCTTATTGCGGAGCACGGTCTCTAGGCACGCGGGCTTCAGTAGTTGTGGCTTGCGGGCTCTAGAGTGCAGGCTCAGTAGTTGTGGCACACGGGCTTAGTTGCTCTGCTGCATGGGGGATCTTCCTGGACCAGGGCGCAAACCCAGGTCCCCTGGTACCACTGTGCCACCAGGGAAGTCCTAAATTCTTATTTTAAAAATACACGATTTGTCTTTTGGTGACTAACATTTCACTTAGCGTAATGTCCTCAAAGTTAATCCATGTTGTAGCATGTACAGTATTTCTTCTTTTTTTCACTGAATAATATTCCACAGTATGTATATAACACATTTTGTTTATTCATTCATACATCAGTGGACACTTGGGCTGTTCTACCTCTTGGCTATTGTGAATAATGCTGCTATGCCCATAGGTATACAAATATCTCTTTGAGGTTCTGTCACACTTAAAAATGGCTAAGATGGTAAATTTTATGTTATGTCATTTTTACCACAGTTTAAAATTTAAAAAGATATGTAGTCCACATCAAAATGTATTCTCTAACTCTGTGTATGCTTTGTTCAAAGTATTCAAAAGTCTATTCATCGAAAAAGAAATTTATGACAATAAAAATTTATAAGCATGAGAAGTCAAACTCATCAATGAATTTTTCTATGTACTTAAAAATACTTAACAATTAAAATCTCAGAAATACTATTTTATACTTGTTCTTGGTATTTAATTCCAGGAACTCAATATTCTAGGACTATTCATTATATTTAAAATACCAAAGTCTGTGCATTAAAATATAATGTGATAGTCAAACAGTGTTGTAGCTATCTCTTGATAGGTACTATGACATGTTTGAGATAAGGACTTGAGAGAAATATTACTACTTTCTTGTTTTGTTTAGATATTTATAGATGACAACTTTTGAATGACGGAAGTGTCTAAAATTAAATAAATTCAGTTATCCAAAGTGTTATTTATGAAAAGTGAAATACCTACTGGTGGATGTAAGGTTTTATTTTCTTTTTTAAAGTTCTTTATTGAAGATTTTTTTTTTACTTGACACCATAGTAAGATTGAAGCTAGATATGAGAATCAAGTTCAATTATCAGTATATATAAAACTGCAAAACCTGTGGGACATTAAAGAAATTTTAATAAAAAGATGATCCATTTCCCTAAGAAATCATGTCTCTGTGGAATAAATGTAAAAATCTCATTGGGTTAAGGCCCATGGAATCTGGGTTTTTACTTTTGTTTAGCCAACCATTAAAGTATATTGTGATGGATAGCAAATCACATACAGCCCTGAGCTTCAGTTTCACCTTTTGTTATCCTATTTCACTGAAAGAATAGATAATCAGAATAAGAAGTCAAAAAGAATTTGAAAACTTAAAGTGTTAGAAATTATCGTTAGGGAAATGGGACATATATGATGTCTTATCTCATGATTCATTTGATCAAATTTTCCTTGCTGAGTAAGATATTCCATTAAGTAATGAGCCACTAAATTATTTAAGAGGGTTGTGAGTTAATTTTTCAAAATGTCTTATGATTCTCGTACTTCTACAGTTAAGTTGGACATTAACAAATTCTAAATTAGTCAAAGGCATAAAGCAGAACTACTGGAATTAGCATAATGCTTGAACATTATGGACCCTCAGTAAGTGTTTGCTGGACCAATATTAATTGGAAATATGAAGCATTTATACTTGTACAGCATGCAAGTAACTGTCTTTGTGAGAACATATTTATACAGTTGTTTTGCTTTGATAGACATAGCAGTGATGTAAAACAGTGTTCTGGAAAAAGCACAGGATTCAGTGTCATACAGACTTATTTGAATCTATTTCTTTCCCCAAACATGTGGCAGGAGCAAATGACTTACTTCTAGAATTCTCACCTACTCATCTACTAAAAGAAATAATAACAATATAGTTTTTTAAAAAAAGAGAGATGTAGATGTAGTGTTATCAAAACTACAAATTGAAACCAACCATACATTTTTTACATCAATTGAAGAAACAATTTTATGAAGATAAAGAGGCAATGGATATATTAATTTGAATTATATTAGTGGACAGGATGTTCTCCAAAGGAGTTTTTTGGTAATACTAGTAATCTGAGATTCTGTTATGTTAGAAATTAAATTTAATATGAATGGCAAATATGTTTCAAGTAAATTTTAGCCTACTAAAAAGTCCAAAACTAGAATAGACCTTCTTCCTATTTTAAAAATAATCTTTTTGGAACCACAAAAGACCCCCAGTAGACAAAGCAATCTTGAGAAAGAAGAACAAAGCTAGAGGCATCATGCTCTCTGATTTTAAACTATGTTACAAAGCTGTGGTAATAAAAACAGTACAATATTGGCATTAAAAACAGACACATGGAACAGAATAGCCCAGAAATACACCCACATATATATGGACAGTTAATTAACGACAAAAGAGCCAAAAATATACAATGGGGAAGGGACAGTTTCTCAAATAAATGGTGTTGGGAAAACTGAACACCCACATGCAAATGAATGAAACTGGACCACTAGCTTACATTATACCCCCCAAAATAGCTCAGAATGAATTAAAGACTTGAATGTGAGACCTGAAACCATACAACTCCTAAAAATTGTTTCTTGTTTCTTGGTCATAGCCACGTTCACTTTTTCCTCTAGCCATTTGAATATATGTAGTACATGTATATGTTGATAATAGTTCTTTTAAATGTCCTAATCTCCTAACTCCATCAAATCTGGCATTTTTACTGTGGTTTTCCTTCTGATTATTAACCATATTTTCCTATGCATTTGCATGTGCAGTGTGATAGAGATACTCTTGAGGTAGCCCTCACAATCACCACTTTCGAGTGTTCATGCTTTTGTGTGATCTCCTCCTTGTCCGTGTGGGTGAGTCCTGTGGTTTGCTTCTAACCAGTAGAATACAGCCAAGGTAACAAGATATACATGACTATTTACATGGAATTATGTTACATAAAATGGTAGCTCTCTTGCTGAGTTCTCTCTTTTTGAGTTCTCTCTCTCTTTGAGTTGTCTCTCTCTCTCTGAGTTCTCTCTGTCTCTCTGTCTCTCTGTGAGGAAGCATGTAGCATGTTAGGAAGCCCCACGTGGTGAGAAACTGTGGTCAGACTGTAGAGATTGAGCATAACCTCCCGCCAGTTGAGAAGACAGGAAAAAACCTGAAGCTATTAATATGACAACTGCAAGGAACTGAATGTTGCCAGACACCACACAAGTGGGACAGTGGCTCCTTCTCCAGTAGAGCCTCTGGATGAGAAACTAGCCCTCACTGACACCTTGATTGCATCTCTTCAGGGGATCCAGATAAGCCAAGTCTGGACTCCTGACCCAGAGAAACAGTGAGAAGACACGTGTGTTGTTTTAAGCCACTAAGTTCATGGTAATATTGTTATGCAACAGTAGATACTATAGATTCTGGAGTTGAGGGGCAAAATGGAGACAGCAACCATTTGGTGGCACACTCATGTTGTTAGTGATCTGCTGACTCACGCTGTTGGTGTAAAGCAGCAGCTGGGTCTTCAATCACTTTCCTTTCCTCCTGGATATTCCTTCAGTTTCTCTGGCTCCTGACTAACGGTGTGTAGTCAGCTCTGGGATAAATGGTCCTGGATTATACAAGATACCATTTTCCTTGTCTCTAGGGTCAGAGGCAGTGAGAATGGGCATGAGTGTCATTCTGATCACATGGGACCCCAGACTGTTTGTAAGCTTCCCTTTCTGTCTGCCTGCCTGCCTATGGAATTTTGGGTTCCAGCATTATGTGTAGAGACAAATTTGAAGAAACCGCTTAGCCAGATTTCATAATTATATAATTTAATCCCTTGTGAAATATATTTATTATATATAACACTATACGTAAAGATATAAATAAATAAATTACATATATAATAGGTTGATTTCCTACTGGTTCTACTCCTTTGGTGGAACACTGACTCACTGACTGATATACCTGGTAATTGGTGATTGAGTGCTGAACATGTGAATCTTAAATCTGAGTCATGGATTGTGTTGTATTCCTCTAAATTGTGTTGGATTTTGCTTGGGATGCAATTAAATTACTTGGATCAGTTGAATCCTTTTAAGGCTTGCTTTAAAATTTGTTAGAGTGAGTACAGATCAGCTGTTACTGTGGACATAATTAAGCCCCATTATTAATTTAATAACTCTCAAACATTGCATAATCTATGGGTTAGGAGGTCTTTCTATTCTGGCTGATGGGAAGATAAATTCTTCCCAGCCCTGTGTGAGCTCCAGGAATTGATAATCCTACTGTGTCAAGTAATTTTCTCCCTGCCCTTGTGTAATTTATTTTTATATATAGCCATATTAATACTCAACTGAAACTTGAGGAGGCCCCTTTGAATATCTATGTAACTCCTTTTTTGCCAATATTCGGCCCTCCCAGTTCTGTCTGCATTAGGCTGCCTGAATTCTGATATTGATCTCTTCAACAGAATAAGATCTCTGGATTCTATTTCATTTCCCCTCCCTGCACAAGGCTTACCTCCTTTGTTTCCCTTCACTCAGAGATCACAGACCTGTCTTACGTATTGTCATACGTATGAAAATCATAATTTCATACCTACTGCTCAGCTTTCTAGTATTTTAAAGCACTTGGGACAATCCAGTCTTTGTTAGTCCATCATGGTGGGAAGCAAAAGTCCTACCATTGAATCTGTTCTGCATTTCCTCTTCTCTTCTTTTGTACCACCATTTATTATTGTAGGTAATTATCTCTTTGTTATGATTACTATGCTGCCTAGCCTATTCATATTTACCTGTTCATATTTACAGAGAGATGTAAATAGATACAATCCTGATACTTTTAAAAAAATCTATAGTAAAATCTTGAAATAGAAAGCAGAGATATTTACTGTCAAGTGAAACACTTCTTATGACTGTCTATATATTTGTAATCGGCTGTTATAAACTGACATAAGCCAGTTGTTCATTTTGTAAACGACAGGTTCTTTTGGTAAATATCAGGAGCCTTTGATGATTGGATGCAGGTGGGATCTGAATGTATTGTACTTATCTCTGAATGCTGCTATTAGGTTGTGCATCACAATGAAAGCAAGTATGTATTTTGCAATTCTGCCAAGAGAGCAGGGAAACACAGTTTTGCATATTGTCTGTAGTTCAAGGTGATCTCTCTTTCTTTGACGTCCAAATCACAGACTAACACCTTGAACAATATGATAATGTTTTTATATTAGGAATAACCCTGTAGTTGAACTAGATGACAACTCCTTCCATGAAGTGGAGGCATTATGGACCAATGTGGTCTAGATCCCAAGTGCTGAAATAATAGAACCCTGAGATTACCCACCAAGATACACCAGTCTGGGACCCCCTCAATCCCCACACGTGGCAGGGTCTGGAAGCTTGCAGGCCACTAGGATCTCCCATATTCTGCCATGGGAGTACATTCTGTCTGACACTGAGAGAGTTACAGGAAGCTGAGACTTCGGTCTCCTTGACACCCAAAAGCAGTGTGGGTCTCAAGGACCATCATGGTCACTCCTGAGTGCAGAGAGGTCCCTCTGCATCCCTGGGGCAGGTATCCAGCTCTGCTGGGCCTCCACCCTTGGAAGAACACCTAGACCCTTGTGCCAGATCCAGACCTTGTAAGGCCCTGGGGCAGTGGGAGACAGGGAGATGGAAGTTTGCCAAGGAATCTGTCCTTATTGAGAGCTGGGACTGTGAGAGCAGGAGCCCGGGCCATCCGAATTTAAGCCCTTGATGAGAAACGGGGTGGTTCCTTCCTTGTGCCTGGGCTGTGCCTCTGAACAGAAGCCTCTGCTCCTGGAGGGACACTGTCTGAGAGGATGAGAGGGAGCATGATAGCCAGCTGTCCCTGTTTGCCAACTGCCTGCCTGCTGCAGGGATAGCACCAGCAATGTCCAGATTCTCTGCTGGGAAGGAGGCAGAATTCCAGGGCTAGGGCCTTAACTCCAGTCCACAGCAACCCACCATTTTGCCCCTACAACACCCACCTGCTGGCTGCCCGGGCTCCTAGGAGTTGGGGCACTACAGCAACCTCTGGAGACTCAAGTCCCAACTGCTTTCACACAGCAGTGAGGTCACTGACCCCCACCAGGCCACCTCTACCACCTCCTACTCTCAGAACTGCCAACTCCCCAGACACCCAGAAAGTCAAGTATTTAAATCTATAATATATCCAGTGGAGATGTAGCCTATAAAGAGAAACAAGGAGGTGAGTCACGTGTATAGCTCTGTCAACGAAATTGTGTCCCAAAACCAAGTCCCCTGTGCCCATCATCAAGGAATTGCAGTGTCTTCAGCATGTGTTCAGATGCTTCAAGTCTTTCTCAATCCTTTCATGGAAGGCAACTCATACTTCAGTAAATTAAAACGATACTATTTTATCTACTTAGATAAGGATTCCAAACATGTCTCCAGACTTTGCCAAATACCCGTGGAACTGGGGACAGATGACCCCTAATTGAGAGCCACTAGAACTACATATTAAAAAAAAAATTTTAATAAAAGAAGATAACCTAGAATAGCCAAACCAAACTTGAAAAATAAAAACAGAATTGGAAGACTCACTCTTCCTGTTCTCAAAACTGACTGCAAAGTCTCATTAATTAAAAGTGTGGTGGTGACATAAGGACAGACACAGATCAGTAGACTAGATTGAGAATCCAGAAATAAACCCTCCCAGTTACAGTCAGTTGATCTTTGACTAGAGTGCCAAGATAATTCAATGGGGAAGGAATATTCTCTTCAACAGATGTTGCTGGAACAGCTGGATTAATCACATGCAAAAGAATGAAGCTGGACTCCTGCCTCACACCACATACAAAAATTAACTCAATATGGATTAAAGACCTAAATGTAATAGCAAAACCTATAAAACTGTTAGAAGAAAACATAGGGGAAAATCATCATAAGCTTGGATTAGGTTATAGTTTTTTTTAAATTTTAATTCCTCATTTTACTTCAGAAAATAAAGATTCACTGGAAACAACTGCCTACCAGATTAACAGTACCTGTTTAGCCTTATGTTGTTTTGCACACCAAGATGACACAAAGCATTCTGGGTCCGTGTCCGTGCTTTTGAGGCTGGAAGTCACCCAAGATGCCTACTGCTGGTTTTTCATCCTCAGAAAGGGAAGGATGTTGAGGCTGGTAGCAGCTGTCTCCCGTGGTTTTGCCCTTTGATGCCAAGATGCAAGTAGCCATCCTTTGGGCATCTTGGTGCTCCTGCAGCAAATATCAGAGGGCTGAGAAGTAAGTTCCAGTGCAGAGCCACACTGCTGGAAATAGAGCGAGACTTGGGCTTGTTGTCTTCATTACAATAGGAAAGCTTCACCTTCCAAGCAAAGAAAGATACGAAGTGGCACATGTTCTGAGTGGCTGTTAATCACCTAATCTTACACTCAACAATAGCTTTTGAGTCCTGTGTTGCGTTGCCAGATGCTAAGGGGATAGAAGATAGGGCGCATCAGCTCTTATAAATTCTACACGGGAAACTTTGTGTTTCAAGATGAATCAAAGACCCAAAAGAGCACAAACAGTGAAAACCCAGACCACCGGAGAGACTTCTTTGATACATATTTCCATTTTCAGATCACATCTGATCTCTATGTCAAAAGAAAATGATGAAAAACTCATTAACTAATTTCCTGTTATTATTTCTATCCTGGCCTATCCTTAGCAAAGATACTAATTTTTTCCAGCTTTATTGATGTATGATTGACATATAAATGTATATATTTAAGGTGTAAAGAAATGTTGTCCTGTGTCTTTCTCTCCTCTCCTCGGTTTCCCATTTCATGTATGTTTGTTCATGTGAAGCTGTTCCATAGGTTTAGAGTTTCTGTTCATGTTTCTTCATTCTATTCTGTCTAAATTTGGAAACTGCCTTAGGCAGTAAGCTGAGGCAAACATGAAAGTATGAGACTCACCTTTCTTGTTCCCTTGTCCTTCAGAATTCACTAGCTGTTGCCCAATGACAGAAGACTATCATTTCATCATTTCATTTATATTGTCCTATTTTCTATGTGTGGATGGTGAGAGGATAATTCTCAAAGCAGTTAGTAATACTTAGGTCCATTTTTTACTATGTGAATGTTACACATTTGTATCCCTGTTTCTCTATTCTAAAACATGGTACCTATATTATTTCAGTATGAATAAAAAATTGGGTTCTGCTGTATATGGATATAAGAAAAAAAAACTTCTGCATTTAAAACAAATGCATAACAATACAGTCACAGAAATAAGGATTTTCATATGTAAGCAAATTTTTACTTTATGGAAAATTAAGGGTCTAAATATTATATAAAGACAAAATTCGCACCTGTGAAATACTGATTTAAATTTCATTTCAGTGCTTCAAGTGAAAAACATACATAAAGAATAACGGGTGCAAATGATGTGTTTTTTCCTAATGATTTGTCATCCCGTGGCCTCATTGACTTTCCTACCATGTGATGTTACCACTCTCTCATATAACCTACCTACCATAATAATGTGAGTAATAATTATATCCCACTGGCTTCCCTTGCAGTGCTTTCATGTGGCTAGTCTTTTATTGTTATTTCTTGCTGAGCTTTTCTTCCAGCATTTTAAATTCCCCACTGCCTTAATTTAAAGTTACTGAAGCATATAAGCAAAAATATCACTTTCTTTGAAAATAACTTTTTGAGGCTAGTAAAAACTCCAAATCTCTTACTCATTTTTGGGGAAGAAAACCCAAACTAATTCAATATTATTAGCATAACTCTTCTAATAAAAGACTTGTTCTTAAAATATATAGCAGTTTGGAGGACTACCCAGAACTTTGGAAAACTAAGCTCTGGACAGGTACTATCTTACATTGTGAATTCAATATTACTGCATAGAACATGCTAGAATGGCTTAAAATATTTGCACAGCAAGGAGAAAAATAGTATAGGTTTTATCACCATCCAATTGAAAACCAGCTTTGGGGATTTATATACTTTTATTCTTCCTAAAAAAACAAAAATAAATATTGTCTGTAAGGACAAATCACAAGAGGCCATAAGTCCTCTTGAAGACATTCCTTTGAAAAGGACAATTTACAAAAGAATTATATTCAAGATCCAGAGATTTTTTTCCCTAAAGAGTTATTTGGTGATAATACTGGAAAATCAGCAGACATATGTAATAATTACACTCATTCCTAAAATGTTATATTCAAACACTAGCAATATTAAAGCATTCTTTCTTCATAATAGCTTCATTGAGCTATAACTCACATACTATAAAGCTCACCTCTTGAAAGTATAGAATTCAGTGTTTTTTAATATAATCACAAAATTGTGCACCATCACTGCCATCTGAATTTAGAATATTTACCCCCCCCACCAAAATCCCATACCTATTACCAGTCACACTCCACTTTCCCCTCCCCCATGGCCACTGGAAATGACTAATCTAATTTCTCTCCCTGTGGATTTTCCTATTCTGGACATTTCATATAAATGGAATCATACAGTATACAGCCTGTTGTATCTGAATTCTTTCAATCTGTCCCCATGTCACAAAACTTCAACCTCCGAAGTACTCCACCAGTATATTCTCCAATACTACTATTCTCTCCAATACTACTACTAAAGATTTATTCAAACTGTCATAATTTCTTATGTAATTTGTTGCATTCATCTACTGAATTGTTTATTATCTGTCCTTGTTTACAGTCAGTCTTTGGTACTTCTCAATAAGCTCAGTGAGAGAGAGGGAGGGGCAGAGAGAAAGGAGGATGAACAGAGAGAATGAATGCTTGTTTTGCTTTTATTGTACCTTCATCATGTGTTGCATTGAGCTACGCAATAAGAGGTAATAAATAGTCACTCATGCTTTGAATACATATATGAGTTAATGAATGAACGAAAGGTTGCATGCATGACTGGAAGGCTTACACTCTGTTACCATAGTGATTTTTCTAAATGTAAATATAGCCACATCACTCTTAAGCTTAAATATGAAGCCCACGTGATGTGGAATCTAAGAATATCAGTTGCATCAGTTTTCACCACTCTTTCACATACCAGTATTTAGCTTATATTCAACCCTTTTTTTTTTTTGTCCTTCTCTGAAAACACCATTTTATCGATCTCCATGTCTTTATGCATAATAAAGACATCTATAGCACTTCTTTAGACATTCACTTCCTGAAGGAAGTTGAGCACATTGCTTACCTCTGTCACAGGGCTATTAAGTTCCATTACGATTTTTGGTTTAGTATTTGCCATCTCTGCTTCCCTTTAGAAGGTGAAACTTACCAGGAAAGGATGGAATCTTTGTATGCTCAGGGTCTTGTAGACTCTGCACTCAGTAGACACACAACATATACTATTAAATTTTTTTTTTTAATTAATGAGCTAAGACAAACAACACAAAAAGTGTTCTGGTGCATTCAGGTACTTGCATAAGGTTTAATTTGGGCTAGACATCATTAGATTCAAGATCTTTTTTCTTCTTCTTTTTTCAGGTATCCAGAAAAATTGTAGACTTAAAGTAAGAGAGCTGATACTTTGAGGCTTGAGGAAGCTGGAAATTAATATTTTTGCCTTGCTGTGTATTGATAAATAAAAATTATAGGAATTTCCACAAAGGTTGGGGAAAACATGGCCACAGAATTTTCTAAAAAATGGTACTTATCGCCTATATATTTGAATATGCATATCTTACTTTACAAGTATTAACAGTTTTAGATATATATTCAAACATTATTATCTGTGTCTTACACTCAAGGAAATTGAGGCTCTGAGATGTTAATTGACTTGTCCAATTTCATACAGAGAAAATAGCAGAGTTGCCAAATTCCTCTGTATCTTTCTAGACCCAGAATAATGGAGAACCCACTGTGTTAAACTTTGGTGGCCTCTACAGCACAAAGAAAAGTGAGATGTCTGGAGACTTACACCAACAGTTTTATAGATGCTTTTCCTGGGAATAACTCATGTTACTTCCACTAACAGCTTATTGACTGGAATCAACCACGTGGCCACATTTAGATGCATATATTGTTTGTAACTGTTATGTTTTCCTAAAGACCCTTTTATCATTATAAGATCTCCTTTGTCTCTAGTAACACTTTTTGTCATAAAGACTATGGTATTAGTGAAGTCTGATATTAATATAGCCATACCAACCCTCTTCTGGTTACAAATTGCATGGTATAACCTTATCCATCTTATTATACTCAATCTATACGTCTTTGAATCTAAAGTATGTCTCTGGAAGACAGTATATAGTTGTGTAATGGTTTTTAATCATTCTGCCATTCCCCAGCCTTTAATTGGAGTGTTTACTCCATTTACATTTAATTACTGAAAAGATTATATTTGTGTCATCCATTTGCTATATATTTTCTATGTGTATTATATCATTTATTTCTCTTTTCCTCCTTTACTGCTTTCCTTTGTGTTAAATAGATGTTGTATAGTACATTGTGTGAAAAAAAATTAATTTTACCCAAAGAGAGATCTGGCCTCTGCCCTTAGTTCCTGGGATGTAATATCTAAGCCCTTGGAATGTATGGCTTGATAATAGTGTATTTGTTTATGTGGGGACTTTGAGCCACAGAAGATAGTAACAATGTGATTTATTGTGAGGATTTTGGGTCATGAAGTATCAGCTTGACCTCTGAAGGGGCTGGAGGCAAAGATTAGCCACACATAATCAGCCACATCTACATGACAAAGCACCAATAAAAACTCAGGGCACCAAGACTCCAGTGAGCATTCCTGGCTGGCAGTGATGCATGCATATTGTCTGCCACACATTGTTGCTAGGAGTCAATGCTCTCCGTGACTCTGCTGGGAGAGGAAAACTGGAAGCTCTGTATTTGGAACTCTCCTAGACTCTTCCCCATGTGTCTCGTCCCTTAGTTAACTTTGATCTATATCCTTGTACTGTAATAAACTGTAGCAGTGAGTATAACTGGTTTTGGTGAGTTCTGTGAGGGCTTCTAGTGAATTATCAAGCTGAGAGTAGTCTTATGGATCCCTGAATTTGCAACTGGTGTTAGAAGTGAGGTAGTCTTATGGCTGATTTCCTAACTTTACAGTGCCATTTTAATTCCGTGTTTCCTTTATTATATTTAAAGTTACCTAATTACCTAAATGTAATCCCCATGGGGATTATAATTAACATCTTAATTTAAAGCAATCTAGTTTGAATTAACATCTACTTAATTTCCATAGTACACAAAATTTTGCTCCAATATAGCTCTGCTCCACTCTTTTATAGTATTATTGCCATACAGGTTACATCTTTATACATGATAAAGCCATTAATACAGTTTTATATGTATTGCTTTATGTAGTTGTTTTCTATATCAGAGAAGAGAATTATAATGTCTATACTCTTTTTAATAGTTAACTATGTAGTTATCTTTACCAGTGCTCTTTTGATGTAGGTTTGAATCACGGCCTAGTGTTTCTTTCTTTTTTTTTTTTTTAATTCAGGCTGAAGGGCTCTCATTTTTTTTCTGGCATTATTTATTATAAAAAATGTCTGCTAGTGACAGTTTCTCTCATTTGTTGATCTGATAATAGCTTAATTTATTGTTCATATATTAGGAATAGTTTTGCTGGATATAGAATTCTTAGTTGACAGTCTTTTTTTCCTTTAGCCATTTGACTCTGCCATACTATGCCTCTGGTCTTCATGATTTCTGGAAGGAATTCAACCGTTTTTCTCATTGAAGGTCCCTCATATTTGATGAGTCACTGTCTCCTGTTACTTTCAAGATTCTATTTATAGTTTTGACAGTTCAACTGTGATGCAACAAGGTGTATACTTCTTTGAGTTTATTCCAATTGGAATTGATTAAGATTTGTAGATGGGCAGATTAATTATATTCACTAAATTTGTGACTTTATTGGCCATAACTTCTTCAAATAAACTTTCTGCCTCTTTCTCTCCACTCTTATGAGATTCCCGTTGTACATTGGTTGGCATACTTGATGGTGTCTCTCAGGTCTCTGAAACTGTGTTCATTCATCTGTATCTTTCCTTATTTCTGTGTTCCACTTGATAACCTTAATAAATATATCTTCATGTTAGCTGATTCTTTTTTGTGTGTGTGTGGGTAGTTCAAGTGAAAGTACAGCTTTTTTATTTGTTTGTTTTTTTCTGCAGGTTCTTATTAGTCATCAATTTTATACACATCAGTGTATACATGTCAATCCCAATCCCCCAGTTCAGCACACCACCATCCCAACCCCACTGCGGTTTTTCCCCCCTTGGTGTCCATACGTTTGTTCTCTACATCTGTGTCTCAACTTCTGCCGTGCATACCGGTTCATTTGTACCATTTTTCTAGGTTCCACATACATGTGTTAATATGTGATATTTGTTTTTCTCTTTCTGACTTACTTCAGTCTGTATGACAGTCTCTAGGTCTATCCACATCTCTACAAATGACCCAGTTTCGTTCCTCTTTATGGCTGAGTAGTATTCCATTGTATATATGTACCACATCTTCTTTATCCATTCATCTGTCCATGGGCATTTAGGTTGCTTCCATGACCTGGCTATTGTAAATAGTGCTGCAATGAACATTGGGGTGCATGTGTCTTTTTGAATTATGGTTTTCTCAGGGTATATGCCCAGTAGTGGGATTGCTGAGTTGTATGGTAGTTCTATTTTTAATTTCTTAAGGAACCTTCATACTGTTCTCCATAGTGGCTGTATCAATTTACATTCCCACCAACAGTGCAAGAGGGTTCCCTTTTCTCCACACCCTCTCCGGCATTTGTTGTTTGTAGATTTTCTGATGATGGCCATTCTAACTGGTGTGAGGTGATACCCAACTGTAGTTTTGATTTGCATTTCTCTAATGATTAGTGATGTTGAGCAGCTTTTCATGTGCTTCTTGGCCATCTGTATGTCTTTTTTGGAGAAATGTCTACTTAGGTCTTCTGCCCATTTTTGGATTGGGTTGTTTGTTTCTTTAATATTGAGCTGCATGAGCTGTTTATATATTTTGGAGATTAATCCTTTGTAGCTGATTCTTTCTTCTACCAATTCACACCTGCTGTTAAATTTCTCTAGTGATTTTTTCATTACTGTTATTGCACATTTAAACTCAAGAATTTCTGTATTATTCTTTTTTAAATTTTTATGTATTTATCGCTATTCTCTATTTGTTGAAGCATTATTCTCATACTCCTTTAATTTTCTAGACATGCTTTCTTTAGTTATTTGAGCATATTTATAATAGTTCACTTAAACTCTTTCTGTTATAAATTCTACATCTAGGATTCCTCAGAAACAGCTTTCTTTTTTTCCTTGTATATAGGCCACACTCTTGTTTCTTTGTGCATGTCATGTTTTTTTTGGTTGAACATTGGATATTTTAAACAATAGAATGGGGCATCCATGGAAATCATATTTTACCTAATTTGTTTGGGTTTGTGATTATTATTGGCTGTTGTTGTCATTGAAGAGTCTATTGATGATAATTATTTGTTTAACACTCTTCCTGGACTAATTCTTTATAGTCTCTATTCTTTGTCAAGTGCAGCCACTGACTTGCTTGATTACTTAGTGGTCAGACAGTGATTAGATAGAGATATCTTTAAATACTTTGAACCAGTCAGTCTCCCAGTCTTTGCCTGGGAGCTCTGCAGGCTGTGGGGAATGTTTTTAGTGTTCTAGTAGGAAGTGTACAACTCCAACGTAGCCTTCATCTTCTGCTTGCACAGACCCTCAAGGCCAGCCACAAGTGAAAATTTAGGCTCTTCTCAGTACTTTCCTGTACATGCACACAGCCTTGCACCTATATGTGACCGTTATAATCCCAAGACTATGTCAGAGCTTTAGCAAGCTAAGACTGTTGTTAGCCCCAGTAGGTAACATATCAGCTCAGAGTGATGTTAAACCACTGCTGCTGATTGTTTTCAGCAAGTGTCCTAGAGAAAGGGCAGTTCAAACACAGTTCAAACAAAGGTGTTTCTAAGTCAGATGAAGTAAAACAAAATTCTGATAATGGAACTTGTCAAGGAATTGCCAGCCATGTCAAATGGTGAGAGTTCTCTCCAAACCTATCTTGCCATTTATGGTGACTGCTAGGTTTCTGTGTTTCATAGCTACCTTACTTACAAAACTGTTGATTTTCAAGGCTACCACTGAGCTAAGAAGAAAAGTATGGGAATAGAATAAGTTAAAAGGCCACTAAATTCTTTTTTCCTTCTTTTTTTTTTTACTGAGATTTAGCCATTCTCTGGATTGTTACAAGCTTTTGGTTAATTTTCATAGTTCAGAAAAGTATTGATTTTGATAGTTGTTGTCAGTGTTGTCATTGTTTTTGTGGAGAAATGGACTTTCAGAGGTCCTATCTCCACCATTTAACTAACTTTGCATATAACATAATTTGAGCTAAATATGAAACATGAGCTTTACATCCAGCACTATGAATGGTGCAGACTGGAAAAAATTAAAATAACAGGAAAAATAAGAGAAAAGTCAGATTTTGAGGGCTGATTTTTATTGCCAATTTCAAAATGAGTGAAATTTTAAAAATTAATCAGTTTTAAGTGTTGGGGGTGAGAGAGAGAAAGTGTGTGTGTGTGTGTGTGTGTGTATTTGATTCACCAGGCATTGGACTTTGTAAAACAGTTTCTGAAGAAAAATAAAATTAATATTTTTCATTATTTCATTATCCTGAACCTTTCAGAGGTTAATGGGATGTGTTTTATAAGAACCTATTTTATGTCATGTTTATATTATCTGATAGTCTAATAGGAATACACAATGGCTCGTTCCCCTGTAGTCTCCCAACAGTCAGCAATGCAGTGGAATTTCAGTTAGTCAAGTGACAGTCAGCTGCAGCCCCAGAGGAATGAGATCAGATAATGTAAGGACAATGTCCTTATGTTGGTTGGAAAAGCTTAATTATGAACACCAGTTATTTATTTGGTCATTGTATTATTAATGTAGCTGCTGCTTTATCAGTGAATTCTGGAAATATTATTTTCACCCCTTGGATATGTCAGTGATCTTGCAACTCGGAGTGTGTTTCAAACAGCCCAGGATTCTGTTGGAAATGAGAAAGAGAGAACAACAGGCAAACTCTTATGCCAACAGTCCTGAGACTCTTCAGGAAAGGACATCTCCTTTCATTTCCTACATAATAACTGTGACTTTCATTTTATCACACATGGTATTTAATTCATCTGGTGGTTCCTGCTCTAATCCAGTCGGTGACTAGACTATCAACTTGATAAGACAAGGTGAAAGAGGTTAGGAAAAAACCTTATATTGCTATTATTTATGAATGTTTAATTGGAGAAATCTCAAAGAGAAACTTCTTTTTCTTTAAGGAGAGGTATAGTTTATTATGGTGACTTTGATATTTTTAAAAGTAATGTGTTCTTTGCCCATGTTTGATACTAAATGAAGATAAATGTTCTATCTATGTCTAATTATATTATGTTCTCTCTACTACACCCCAAGTAATTTTGATGAATTTACATTTATCATTGTATTATCTTAAGATAGAAATACATATGTGAAAATGTAACCAAGTAATTTAGATTTATAGAGATTGATTTGCAATGGCTCTGCTTCAAGAATCCTAATTTTCCTTACATGCCTAATTTAAATCAGACACATTTTTTAGATGCCGTGTTTAACAGCAGTGGTGATGATAAAAATCTCAAAGTGCAAATCCAGAAATCCTTTATTTCACAATGGCTTGTTTTAGCCAGTTAAATGTAAAATGCCGTTGAAACGAGTAACACATGACACCTGCTAATAACCACGTTTGGGAGCTTTACCTCTACCACTGTTATCATTTACCAGATTCTTGCCCATGGTCTCTTCCTGTTTTTTACTTGAATTCATGGTGTGGCTATAATGAACCTAAAAATACTGATCTAGCATAACAGCTTTGTAGAATAACTTTATACTTAAAATAATTTATTTCAACATAAAACCTGTAGTGGTACCTGAATTCACTGTTTTAGGATCCATTTAATGAAATGTCTTACGATTTTTTTTTCAAACACAAATCAATACGAGCCACATTCTTACACTATCAGCTAAAGAAATTTAGTTTTGAGTCAGCACAATATGTCCTTGCCTTAAGAGTACATACTACAATCCTTGAATTTGAACTCTAAACAGGACAATAATTCCTTTTGCTTTGTTCACTGCATTGCTTGTGCAGTGTATATATGTATGTTTATATGTGTGTGTGTGTATATGTATTGCTAGATTTGGTGTTAGTTAATAATTTCCCAGACATTCTGTGATGATTTTTAGAGCTATACTTTTTCTCTAGATTAATTAGTAAATAAATTAGAGAAATATTTAAGAAATTCTAAAATGGTTACTTATTCACACACACACACACAAAAGAAAACAAAACGAAAACCCTAGTGAATTGGTTTGCTTGTCTCAGTGTATCTATATGAGGACTTATTTTTAATAATTATATGAAATATCTATATCATCCATAAATGATTTATATTTATATTCATAACTGTATATAATGGTGACTTAATTTATAGAAAATTTTGAACCTTAAGATGTTTAAAAATGTGACTAATACACCACGGATAATGTGTAAGACCAAAATCAACAACTAAAAGTCCTCAGATAATATTTTATGACAGCGGTTCTGTACTGGTAATGTATTTCTCTCCACCACACCAGAGAGAGAGAAATCTCTGACACATTGCACCAAGTAATCGAATAATATCGTCCGTGTGACTTCACAAGAAATACACATATAACTGTTTATGACTGTTTAATACACATTTAACTGTTAAATATTATAGCTAATCTTTTAATATAAAGTACCATTTTAAAAATCACTTAAATGAATTATAAAATATACTGGGTTTCAATTTGCATGATTTTCTACAACCAGTAGAAAGATTGTCATATATCCTTTTTAGCTTTCTGTTACATATACATGTTTTTTGACCAAATTTCTTTGACTACTCCTTCAAGAAGCCATAATTAATCTTTCATGTTCTCTTGGTTCAGAGGACTATCATCCTCTATGAATTTATTTTTTTGTCTCTTAATATCAGTTGGTTTTCTCTTCTGTTGATTAAACTGAACATGTCCTCCCAGGGCAGCTTGCTTATTAGTGATTTTATTTTCACATTCTCATATTAAATCCAATATTTCTAAGGAACTGAAGCAGTTTTCAAAACCAAATCAGCTTTGTCTGTGTTTGAATTTTAAATGCATGAGCCCTACTGTGTTTGGGTATGAGAGTGTATTAAATTAGTGCTTATCTTGCTATTTAACATATTTATATTTTTTATGGAAAACAACTTCTGACAACTTTAGCATTGATCTAAATTGATACCAGTGTTTGGAGAAAATATTCTCATTCATCCACACAACAATTTGCCAAAGTAGCACTTAACACTTGGTGGCACGGGACAGTTTCCCAAGTCTGTAGTATGATGACATCTTGAGTCTTGCAGAATTAAATTCTTTGGGGTTATACTTTAAAACCATAAGAAAATAGTAAGTTAATTTAGGTGTAAATTGTGACCCACACTGAAGGCTGAGGGTAAGTAAGAGGTAGTGAGAAGTATTTGAGCCCTGTTATGAATGAATTGGATGGTGATTCTACATTTTTTGTAATTTTATGTGAATTCGGTAAAATGAGTTAAATTCTGTGACAATTATCTAACCTGACCTGAAAGTTTTTATTATCATTGATTTTATTACAGCATTTAATTTAGTTTTAGTTATTTATTAAATATTTAAATATTTTTGAGTGCCCGTTACCTACAAGGCCTGTGCTAGGCACTGGACATTCAAACAGGACCCTGAGCTAAAAAAAGAGAGCTCATCATAGATCTTGCAATCTAGTATCAGAGAAGGAAATTAATCACATAAATATGTGAATAATTTTATACATATAAACGATGATTGGTTCTGAATAAAATCTGATTTGAGATAGTGATGGAGGGGAGAAAAACCATAAATTATCTTCCTTCACTGGTAACATAAGGTATAGAAAAGTAAGGTTAGCCTCTGATTCAAAACAGCAGTTTTGTTGATCACAAAAAAAATAACAAAACCCAAAACTCAAACTATCTATAGAGTCTCGGTTATTTCCTAGGCTTCAGAAGCCAAATTACAAGAACATTCAGTAACTAACTAAATAATTCAGCGAAAGAAAGGAAGAAAGGAAGGAAGAGGGAGGGAGGGAAGAAACCTAAACTGTCCTGGTCAAACTATAAAAGGGAATTTTTAAGTAATTTTTTTTGCAGTTATTACATCACTCAAGATTATATTTGTATTCACAAACTCACTTCTAATAAACTTCCATCTAATAAATTTCTATTTATGTCTAAGCATTATGTAGTGTGTAAAATCCAGTAGGAATCTGTAATTTGGAGATAATGATGATAATGCATAAATTATATTTTGTAAGACAATACTAATTGCAGACCTGCTAGATTCAGCAATTTCCTAATATCAATTAAAAACTGGACTATAATATTTACATAAACTGAAAACATAGTTTATGGACTTCTCATTCTGTGATCAGCATTCCAGGAATTATCTTTTCTATTTTCCCATTATTTTCCTCCCATTGTTCAAGAAGATCCTGTTAGAATTCAACTGTAAAGCCGTCTTCTTTTTAATTACTGCAGAATGATTTATACATGTACTGTTTCCTTTTTAAATTACAGTGATTATGAAATCAATACAATCAGATTGTCGTCTTGCAGATTCTAATAATAATCGGTCAAATGACTTAAATATCAGAATATTACATTTCATCTACTTTCAGAAGGATGAGGCTCCATTTATTTTAGTATTCACATATTAGATTCATGGTCAGTTCTCAATTTTCTCTGTTCTATAGCAGCAGTAATTTTGCAAAGATAAAAATGAAGACAAGATTCTAAGGATTTTTAAATGTATACTTCGGAATATATTAGGCATTGATAAAATGATACATTAATTCTAGGATACAAATCAACTATCTGATTACACTGATGGTAATCAGAAGAAGAAAGTCATCTATGTACTTAACCCTTGCCCTACAAATGAAAAAGAGAGTATCTTCAAAGTATATGAGTTTATAAATTCTAGATACTCCAAAATAATAGTAATAATAATGGTAACCTGGAAAGGATAAGTGCAATCAAATAGCATTTTCTAATGCTGCTCCCAGATTGCCTACAGGATTACTCTCTGAGGGATAAAAAGGAAAGTGCAAAAAAATGGTTGGCTTCACCTGTAAGAGATTGTAATAGGTAGTTTCTGTCAATAAAAATAAGTGGAATGGACTGAAATTAAACATACGAAAGGCAATACAGACCTGTAATTTGAATTAACATCCTTTAGAAATACAGGAGTTACACGTATCAAT
This sequence comes from Phocoena phocoena, assembly GCF_963924675.1. Taxonomy (NCBI): domain Eukaryota; kingdom Metazoa; phylum Chordata; class Mammalia; order Artiodactyla; family Phocoenidae; genus Phocoena; species Phocoena phocoena. The sequence continues at coordinate 80,592,564 of NC_089227.1, forward strand.
TCACAACACAGGCAAAAATTGTTTAGTGTAAATGAATTCAGTAACAAGGTGGTTCTGGGAATTCTGCATTTTTCAAATAAGAATTTAGTTGACAAAAATATTTATCAACTATCTGTGTGTGAAAGATACCAAGCCATGGACTGTAAAAAGAAAACCATCACATTCAAGTATTTTTTCCCCAAGTAGCCTATAACCTGATACATTATACATGAATAAATGAAATTTCAATCTTTGGGTTAAATATGGACAGAAAAATCAGAATACGTGAACAAAAATTTGCCAGTGTTCAAGATTTTATTCCATGAAGTCAAGTAAAGTTGTCATTATAATGCATTGTTTTTATTGTCTACATATTTTCTCATTTCATAAGCACTAACTGTGTGCTATATACAAATAAAAAATAATTAGGGAAGTAAAAGAAAAATGTTATAAACATAATTGCACCATCTAACAATAAAAAAAAGCTTTGGAATAAAAATACTTATTTACTTCTATTACTCATTAATACAAATAATTCTGAGTTCTCCAACAGAAGCTATGTTTAAGAAAGAATGAGTATAAATGGTATAATATATGTCTGATAAACCATTCTATATATAAAAGATTGAGAACAGAGTATATAGGGGTTGTGGGAAAAGCTTAATATCAAGAAATGGAATTAACTTGTTCACACTGGTTGTTCTGTATTCAGCAAAATTATTCCCCCAAATAAATAAATGATGGAATGGAAAAAAATCAAAGATGAAAAGAGAATGCAGAGCTGAAGGGAATAAATTTAACTAGACAAGTTTCTAAAATGTTTATTTTACATTAAGAAAATTAGTTCAAGTTTCAGCTCTAACATGTAGGGATTGGAAGTCATCAACCTCATCCTTAAAATAAAAATCTGAATGAACTGAAAATCAGTGACGTTTCTTGGATCCATCAGTGCACTGAGGTCACAAGGCAAACTACCATGCAAAAAACTGGAGAGACAGGTGCAACCAGAGAGACACAGCGTAGACCTGTTTACATGGAGAAAACACCCCTAGAGCCCATATACTAGTAGGAATGCTAGAATGGTCACTTTCATGAATCGCTGGAGATTGAGGACTACCATGAGTGAGAAACCCCTGGGGGTCTGTAGACTAAGGGGAATTCCCACATGGTATGGGTTTTTCTTCCAGGAATTCCAACAGGTTCCCACACTGAAGAACCTAGAAAAATCTCTTCAGAGTTCTGATAGGAGCAGGAAGGGAATTAAAACATTGTTAATAGGGGCCCAAGGCTTCAAGGAAATTGAATGGGAATGCTGCAGCCAGGGAAGGGAGTGAGGGCAAAAGTATACACTAAAGGAACACTTGTGAAAGTTATACCCTTGAGACACAGGCTCACTAACCAACTGGATTTAATCATAAAATTATTGAATGTTTCTCCCCACGCCTGACTACCACATCAGCAAGGATTTAGTGTAATAATAATGGATTACAGCTAAAAGAGCTTATAAGACACTGTGTCTGACGAGTAGTATTTAGGGCAACAAACTCAAAAGGGAAGGCAAAAATAACGACACTAGGCACCCATAGCTACTGAAAACATTAAGCTGAAGTCCTAGCCAGATTTAAATAAATCCTCACACCAATGGTCTATTTACCTTAATTACTATTGTCTAATAAAACATGTCTGGCTTTCAACAAAAAATTTACAAGGCAGGCAGAAAGAGAAGATAAAGCACAGTCTAAAGAGACAAAGCAAGCATCAGAATCAGACTCAGATACAACACAGGTGTTACAATTAACAGACAGAAAGTTAAAACAACTATGATTAACATGTTAAGCGTTCCACTGGAAAAACGTCTACAGCATGCAAGAACAGATAAAATGATGTAAACAGAGAGATGGAAATTCTAAGAAAAGAAATGCTAGAAATCACACTGTAACAGAAAGGAAAAATGTCTTTGATGGATTCATCAACAGATTATATCCAAAGAAAGAATTGATGACCTTGATGAAAGGTCAATAGAAACTTCCCAAATTGAAATACAAAGAGAAAAAGGATGGAAAAACAAAACCCAGAAGATCAAAGAGAAAATTGTGGAAAACAGGAAAAAAAAAGCCATGCTAATTTCATAATAGAGTTCAAAGCAAGGACATTTGTAAGGAATAGAGGTCATAGCAGGGTGATAAAGGAGTCAACTCTCCAAAAGACTTAACAATCTTAAGCGTGTATGTACCTAACAAAAGATTGTTAAAATATATAAGGCAAAAACTGGTAGAACAACAAGGAGAAATAGATAAATCTGCTGTTATGTTTGGAGACTTCAACACCTTTCCATAAGTAACTGATAGATTGTAAAGGCAGATGATTCATAGGGACATAGATGACTTGAACAGCAGTATCAATCAACTTAATCTATTTGACACCAAAACAATACTCCATCTAACAACAGGAGAATATCTGTTCTTCTCAATCGCACAAGAAACATTTCCTAAGATAGACCACATTCTAGGCTATAGAGTAAACCTTAACACATTTAAAATAATAGAAACTATACAAAGTAGGTTCTTAAGAAATGTTGGAATTAAACGAGAGACCATTAACAGAAAGATAGTTTGAAAACCCCAAATATTTGAACATTGACATCAATCAATGCAGAAAAACATTGCACAATACAACACGCACTCATGGTAGAAACTCAGCAAACTAAGGATAGATAAGAGCCTCCTCAGCTTGGTAAAGAACATCTGCAAAAACTTTATAGCCAACATCATACTTAATGGTGAGAAACTTGATATTCTTCCTCTCAGATTTAGATTATGAGTATATTTTGAATGTAGAAATAACAAGGATATCCAGATGGACAGATTATGTAATATGAGAAACATCAAAAAAGAATTCAGGATTTTTAATTTGGGCAACTAAAAACAGAGAGTTGCTCTGTATTGAGGGAACTCTCTACCACTGAACCCATCAGATGGCATAAATGGAGCCTTCATTGCTTGCTTCATGTCTCAATAGGCTCCTGTCATCTGTGTGTGGCTATGCCTTCCAATTATTCTTCCTTTTTTGATTTACCTCTTACTCTTGAGGATTCTGAAGAGATGCCAAGTAAATATTTATGCTCACTTGCCATTTTGAACTGGAAACCTAGTTGTTTTTCTTTACAATGTAATTGATTGTGTTGGTAGATACACAAATATATAAACTTGTCCAAACTCATAAAATTAAATACTTGAAGTATATGCAAGTATGTATATAGTATGTAAGTTATGTTTCAAGAAAGTTTATTAAAATAATCAGGTAAAATAGATGACAGGCTTAGTAGGACAACTGTGATTAGGCTCTTGCAGTAATCAGTTCACCCATATGAATAAATTGGTTTGTAAATAAGTTTGATTACTTTTTTCTAGCTTCTCAAAAAGACTAGAGTGATGGGTAAAACAGAGTTCTCTCCTTCTCTCAGAATTAATAAAGAGTTTTCTCTTTGAGATCTGCCCAAGAGTGGTAACTGATAGTTTAGGTGATGAATGGTACTCATCTATCACAGTACTCAGCTTTCAAGGCTCTGCCATCGTAACTCAGTAGGGAAACAGCAAAAGAAGTAAACCAGTTTGTTTTATTAAAGAAACATAATCCAACATGCAGTGCTCCAACTTCAAATAGGTAACTCTGAATTATTTCTTAAGAAGTATACTTTATTAAATTAAAATTCTGTACAACATATTAGAAAAAATGTTCATCCTTCAAAATGTATCATCTTTTCACAAAAATTGTAAAATCTTCTCCAAGTTTATTTTATAACAAAAACCCCTTCCTGTTTTCATCTGGTAACAGAACCCTTTTTTCTAATACATAACATGTTCAATATGGTTTGATTGGTGTTGATGCTTTTACTTACCAGGAGAGGTACATGACTCAGACCTGGCCAGTTACAGTACAGCACCTGAAAAGCCACCATTGTCACAGAGTTTTAAAAGGTGGAAAAGAGAACAGTTTTATGATAGCATCTGAACTCCTCAATTATCAGTACCTGAAAGCTCCCAGAACTTCCTGGTTAAATGAGTTAATACATCGTCACCTCTTTAATCTACATTGAGTTGGGTTTCTTCCAATTACCAACAAAAACTAGTGTATAGGTACAAATGGTTCATTTGTCAAATAACATTGCAAAGACTATATGTAACATAAGCATTTGGAACATTCAGAGAAACCCATTAGAAACTCTCAGCAATCCAGCTTCATTTTGTTTTATCCAAATGTATTTGACAAAAAATTACCCTTCTTTTTTTTCTCGCAAAAAACCCTGTTTTTATTTTACAGGACTAGTTTTTGACATGACATTCTTTCATAAAGGACAGCTTTTAAGTGGTATTTTTTAAATTTAGCCAGTGATAAGAAAAATGTATATAATGAATGTAAAAGAAAATATTACTTTGTTCTAATAGTTATTAATTGATAAGAGTGGAATGAAAAGTGAGGTGCTCTATCCCATATATAAAACCATGGAAATATTTATACCTCAGTGGCCTTTCTATCAGAGAGAAAATTAATCATCTTTAGCAGTAACCCAGAAGGCTACCAATAAATGAGAGGCTGAAGAATTCGTGGACTATCTAAATCTCCATTTGAGATAATGTGAGCAACCTTATGAAAGCAGGACTAAAATAGGATTGAATTCAATATAAGACTATTTTGTTTAGTATGTCTATGTCCATATTCATGAAGGATATTGGTCTGTAGTTTCCTTTTCTTACAATGTCTTTGTCTAGTTTTAATGATGGCTTCATAATTTTTTTTTGAAATATTCCCTCCTCCTCTGTTTTCTGAAACAGACTAAATAGAAATTGTGTTATTTCTTTAAATATTTGGTAAAATTCTCTTGTTAAACCAATTTTCAGGAAGTTTTAAATTATGCACTCAATTTCTGTAATAGGTATAAGATTATCCAGATTATCTCTTCCTGAGTAGGTTATGGTAGTTTTCTCAAGGAATTGGTCCATTTTGTCAAAGTTTCTGAGAATAGGGTTGTTACAGTATTCTCTTATTTTCCTTTTCATGTCTGTGTGGTCTGAAGTAATGTCCTCTTTCAATACTGCTATTAGCCATTTTTGTTTAATCCTCTTTTTACTGGTCATCTCTCTAGAAGTTTACCAATGTCCATGATCTTTTTAAGAAGCCAGCTTTGAGTTCTTTGGTTTTCTGTAGTATTTTCTTGTTCTTAGTTTTATTGATTTCTCCCCTTATCTTTGGTATTTCCTTCCTTTTATTTTTCTTTGCATTAAATTTGCTCTTAATATTCTAGGTTCTTAAGGTGAAGCTTAGATTATTTTGTTCTAATACAAGATTTTAATGCTATAAACGTTTTAATCTAAAAGCACTGCCTAATTGTATCATTGTGATTACATTTTCATTCAGTTCAAAGCATGTTTTGATTTCTCTTGAGAATTCCTCTTTGACCCATTTGTTATTTAGAAGTGTATGATTTAATTTCCAAATACATGGTGGTTTTCCAGATAATTTTTCTTATTATTGATATTTTAGTTTAATTCAATTCTGACATGAGAACATGTTTTATATGATTTCTACTCTTAAACGTTTTAAGGTTTCTTTTATGTTCCTAAATATGATCTTGGTGAATGTTCCATGTGCACTTAAGAAGTATATGTATTCTTCTGTTGTGTGGAGGAGCTTCCTATAAATGCTAATTAGGTCATATTGAATGATAATGCTGTTTAGATCATCATACACTTACTGATTTCATACTTACTTGTTCTATCAATTACTGAGAGATGGGTGTTGAAGTTTCCAAATATGATTGTAGATTTGTATATTTGTGCAATATGTCATGTCCCTCAATATCTCAGATAATATTCCTTGTTCTGAAGTCTGCTTTTTCTGAAATTAATGTAGCTACTACAGCTTTCTTTTGTTAATTGTGTGGTACATCTTTTTTGACCTCTTTACTTTTAATCTATCTAATTGAGTAAATCTAAATTTAATGTGTTTCTTGTAGGCGGCATATACTAGGGGCTTCAGTTTTTTTATGTAACCCTCCAATCTCTGCTGTTTAATTTATATATAGAGTCTTTATATTTAACGTTATTATTGTAGCAATTGAATTAAAATTTTAGCATTTTGCTAGCTACTTTTTGTATGTTCCATTTCTTTTTGTTTCTATTATCCATTTTTCTATCTTCTCTCAAGTTAATTTACTATTCTGTGATTACATTTTATCTTATATTTCTTATTTTTTACTGCTAACTTAAAGTTTTTTAATATATATGCTAGGATTGCTGGTAGATGTCTTTATTTAATCAGAGTATAGCATCAAATACTATTATGTGGATTCATGTGAGTTTCTCACTACAGTATATTCTCAGTTCCTTCCTCCCATCTTGTAGGCTATTGTTGCTGTACATTTTAATTTATCTGTGCTATATCCTATAGCACATTGCTATTTTTGTATCAATAGATATTTTTTACATCAAATAATACCTTTTATTTTACCTTCATTTATTTAATTTTTAAGCTGTGTGTGTGTGTGTGTGTGTGTGTGTGTGTGTAGATTCTAGTTTCTGTATAGTAACATAATCTTTGGCCAAAGGGGAAAAAAACTTCCTTTAAAAGTTTTATGGTGTTAAGTCTACTAGGAATTATCGCAATTTTTGTTTCATTAAGAAAGTCTATCTTTCAGCTTCATTTTTCAAATCATAGTTTTACTGGGTAAAGAATTTCGTGTTGGCTGAATTTTAATTCCTCTCAGCACTTTAAAGGGTTATTCCATTGTCTTCTAGCTTGCATGGTTTCTGACCAGAAGTCAGCCCTCTCAGGACATTGGCTTTGGAGACCACTTGGTGGAGTCTGTAACAGGATAGCCTGGGAGAATGTCCAAATTCTGCTGTATCTTTGGCTTCTAGTTCTTCCTTTATTTTGTACCAGTTCACAGTTGCCTCCACTAATTTGTTAACTACTGTGGCTTAATTCTTCTCATCAGTGTGCAGCTATGGTTCCCCAGTTAAGTGGCTCCATCCTGCCTTTCCCTGCAGGTGATTGTCTCCTTATATTTTGGGACAGTAGGTTGCCCTGTATCCTTCACTCTCAGAAAATATATACAAATTTGTGTTTTACAGTATGGGAAAGTCTATATAAACATACTGTGGGTTATCAAGCCATAAAATGGATTACTAATAGAATTCCCTAACCACTTGTTAGGACTGCTAAATCATTGTGATTTCTCACTTAGCAGTCAGATTTTTAGCAAACAAGTCGTTAGATTGATAGGCACTCTTGGAAAAATGGGGCAAGGAGTTCTTTGCCAGCCCAGGATAAAATTATGATTTTTATTTGTCTGGGTTTTCTGCTGCTGTTATTGTGTGAGCAAAAAAAAAAAAAATTGGGGGCATTATTCTACATTCTAACTGGAAGTTAAAGTCCAAATTTCTTTAAGAGGAGTACACAGAGGACTCAATAAAGCTAGATGGTTGGCAACTAAGTACTGAATTTACTTTTTCTGATTCCTTGAAAAGTGCTCTTTTTCAGTCAATACCACTGATGAATTTAAAATAAAACAAAGCTAAACACCTTCAAGAACCCCAGCCACATTCACAAGCAAAGCAGCAATGTGATCAATTAGAGCTAAGCAAAAGTATCTGAGTGCTGTGTTTTTCAGAATTTTATATCTTACCTGTGTATAAAGAATCTAACTTATTAAGGGAGGACTCTGTTATCTAAGAACTCAATTATCTAAGAACTCTTTGGCATGCTTACTGAGTTGTCACCTTAGTCTCACAATGAATAATGTTGTCAATCAAAACAGACTGTTTTCTAAATTGTCTCTTTAGATATTGCTAATAAAAGGAGGTATTGTAGAAAAGCAAGCTCTAGATATCAGATATCTTTATTCTTTTCTGAAAGAAAGAAATCTTTCCAAATACTTGTCAAAAAGAACATATAGGTATATCTTTGATATATAGCTCGTCATAGTCTACTTGACAATTCAAGAAGGATGAACACAGAACTTGATGGAAATGAGTTCTTTCAGCATTGCTCAGTTGGAAAACAATTTAGAATGTTATTACTGCTTCAGTTAATTGATCTTTCACTTTAAAGGACAAAATAAATGCACAACTGATTAATAAAGCATTAGTGCTCTTAATAGTGTTTAGACAATGGCTCTCATCCACTTAGTGAATTCACTGAGATAAAATGGAAACATGTTCTGTACTGAATGTACATAAAGAGAATTAGATTTGATTACAAGAGTAAAATAGAGGGTGTTTTAGAAATGGATCTCTTTGTTTCTCACATTCTCAAATGAAAGAATAATTATTGCTTTAAAAGCATAAATTATTCAGGTTAAATATGCTGAGGGTGGAGAATTGGAAACAATAAACTAGACATTATTAATTTGTGCTTATTCAAACTTTTTTAAAGAAAAAATTATTCAATCACCCTGGACACTATTCTGGAGTTTAGTGTTTTGGAAGAGAAATTAAGCAGTCAAGTTATGGGTTAGAACTCCATAATTTTCTTTTTATCATTTATTAGTTTTTACTTTACACTGGTCACTGTAGGGTTTTATATGCATTATCTCATTTATGTAAAAGACATGATATCAGTTAATTACTTTTGAAAGTGGATAGTGTCCTGGTAAAGGAAAAAGTTATTATGGCAATAGGGAGTTAACATAAATAATAAGTAGCTTTGAAGATAAGTTTTGAGAAGGTCAGTATTAAAATGCTTTAAAATTTTGCTTTTTTATATATAAAAATGTGGATTGTTAGAGAAAATTGTCACCATATAAAAAGAAAGATGCTTAAAAACAATGGCATAAAGGTAAAATAAATTCTCAAGCCTTTTTGAAAAAAATAAAGGCTGTATGTGGCTTTTACATAAATGGTATTTTAAACAATTAAGAACTTGATTTCAAATCCAGCATCTTCTTTGTAATGAAACAAATTAGGTGGAGAAAACATTATTTTGTGGTATGGGGAGATATTAAAGTACTCTAGCTCTTTTGAAACAAATTCATCACCTCATCACCTTTTTGAGAGGAATTTTGATGGGCTCTGAGAGATTACAAAATAGTGGTCTCAAGAAGTTTGTGTTTCAGTTGGGAGGACAGAGCTTAATATGATGAATTTATGAAACATCCTATAAGTACTCAAAATATGTCACAAGTGACAATGTAAGAAACTTCTAAACGCAAATGTCTGAGCAGAGAGTGCGGTGGATTCTGGACTAGCCAGTAGGTACTTCTATATTTTATGTATAGATAAGAGGAGAAAGAAAAGAGATTCTTCTGTTGCAGGTGACCTGGCAAGGATATGTAGCAATGTATTTTGTTTTTCTCAAAGTTCTTAATTGTGGTAAACATATCTGAAACTTTGTAAGCTACTAAATTTATTTGAAAGTTAAGTTGACCTTTGTAAATTTACTGTGGCTATCATTTGATTTTAAATAAAGAAAATTTGTGTATATTCTCATTATCATATCTGATGGACTGTTTTGTAAAAAATAATTAGGGGAGAGCTCAATTTAGATTATACCAGTTTTCTTGTTTTAAAAGAAGTGTGATATTTATATACAAGGTACAGAGTTTGGCAGTTACCTTCAGTCTTTAATATGTATAATAGAGCATAAACTATCATCCACTATTTTTTTCCATGACTGAATTTGTAAGATTTTTAGCTCTTCCCTTTTTTTGCTACTAACTTTAATATTCAAGAACTGCATAAAGACCAAAGTTTGAAATAATATCTACACTAAGATAGGAAAATTTCTTTAGCTATAACATCTACATACTGGGTAAATAGAAGAGCAAAAGAATGTATTCAGATTGATTTATGGACACAGTAGGCGTGAATTGTCTAATTAGAGGAGGAATCTTGTATATTCACATTTTTTCTCTTTCACAATCCCTTGAACATTAGTACCCATCTATATAATATATAATTATTTTTCTGAGTCTTTTTCCCATTTTTAATTGAGAATTGGTTGAGATTGAGGAAAATGCTTGTGTAGTTCATATCAGCAAGGAGAAAACAAATTTAAAAAATTGCAGTTTTCCAGTAGAATCAATTAAATCATACTTGAATGCCAACCAAATTTCCATATTTCTAGATTAGCCAGTTAAATGATAAAAGTAAAAATAAAAGGTAATAATATGCATTCCAATTTTAATATCCCAGAGCTCAGAGACAATGCTGTTATAATGGAAGAGTATTAGACCTGAAATCATAACACTTAAGTTTGTGGACTGGTTTTACCATTTCCTGGGTTTCCTTAGTCACTGAATGACTGTGAATTTGTTTTCTCATTTGTATAATTACACATCTCATCATTTGGTACATTCTTAATAATTTTTTGCATATATTAAATGAGGTAATAATATATGTAAAGTTAAAGATTCCTAGACAGAAGCTTCCTTAAGGCATTTGTGTAGATAAGTGAACATCATCTCTTTTGAACTTCACCTATTATTAAAATTCATTTTTGATTTCCAAAGTTGTTCTTATCTCAAGCCTTCAGCATTGGAAGTATAGTATTTTGTTGTGTTTATCTTTTTCTCTTATTTTGTGTGACTTCTTTATTCATTATATTGCTTTCCCCTCGGAATATTTATAAACTCACCTAGTGTAAAGTTCAGTACAAGTAATACATCTATAACAATTTATTTTTATACTGCAGTGGTAGAAAAATGTGACTTACCACCTCCTTTGTGAAAGATGATTATTTAGTGCCTCACACTTCTTCCATATTAATTATGAATGTACTCAGCAAATGAAATAAAAGTAGAAATAGTTTAATTTTTTTTTATCTGGGAGTGGGCCTGAGGATGGGAAGACATGAAATGAGTGTGTATTGCTTTAAATTATAAGTTTTGCTTTTTAAAAAAATATCTTTTCATCTGCATTTGTTACTTTGACAAAAAGAAAATTTAGAAATAATATGAAAAAGGAAAAACTCCCTTTCCTATTAGAAAACGTGACACCATTGATCAAGTGGCATAGACCCAGCACTTGAATTATTATGACATGAAACAGTCAGTATTCCAGGACATTTGGTGTGTATGGGGAGCAGTGAAGGCAGTTTTGTTTAGGGCATTTATTTACACAAGGACAAAAATTGTTGTGGAGCTTCACTGATTGGTCTTATCTGTTTTTATCCTTAATCTATTCAGAAATAGATGAAAGTTGAAGGGTGTATAGAAATATTTAACTCAGTTCAACAAATCATTTATTTATCACCTACTGTATGTTGTCTGTTGTATTGTCCTGAGTATTAGAGATACAGAGATGAAAAGTCATGGTCCACAGCCCCTAGGCACTTAACAGAGAAAAATACGTGGAAGTGTGCAAGCTTCCATTTTATCATCTATATTTCATGTTACCTTCAGAATATCACAGAAAATCTGAACTGCTGTGTGACGGAAAGGGAAGGGCAGAGGGAAACTGTGATAGATGAGGTGCTCACGGAAAGGGGAGAACTGACGTTAGGGAGATGAGTAATCCCCGAAGAATGAGAAACTGACAGCCATGTGAAGAACCAAGAGAAGACTGAGAACAGGAAAGTCAGAGACCCTCATTAATTAATACCTTTAACATATCCAGGGAAATAATGAAGATAAGCATAGCACGTGGAGAATCAACCGAGAGTGGTTTGAGAACAAGTCTGAGAGGCAGGCAAGGGCCAGACTCTGCAGGACCATGGAGGCCATGACAAAGAGTTTCTATACTACTCTAGGGGAAAAGAAAAGACAGTGGGAAAGAAAGGGTTAAGGCTTAGTGTTCATTCAAAAGATGACACTAACTGTAGTAAGGGGAATGGATGGTGGGAGACACCTGAAAGCAGGCATATCAGCTGAAGGCATATTGCCTTTAGTCGGCTACACTGGTCAGGACAGCACAGCCGATACTGTGATAAACACCACCAACAACGGATTGTTGCTGGGAGTATCAGTGACTCCCAGCAACAAAGGTTTATTTTGCACTCACACAGCATTTCTGTTGTGGGTTGTTGAGGTTACTGTGTACATAGACACCATCCCTGGGCTGGGATCCAGGTTGATGAAGCATGCATTCTCTGATAGATTGTCAATGACTGTTTCAAAAGGGAGAAAGACAGGGCAAAGCATAATTATCTCTTCAAACTTCTAGGGAGTGGCAAGTTTCACTTCTGCTTACATTTCATTTGCTAAAGCAACCATGTGATCAAACCCAACTTCAATGGAGCAGGGATGTATATTCTCCCCCAAGTTAGGGAAATTGATATTGCTGAAAAGTATTATTGTCTGATGTACCAAACAGGAGATGGTGGTGGCTTTTCTCAAGGTAATGACTATGTGATAGAAATAAGTGGAAATATTCAAGATATATATTTGAGGCTTGAGCTAACAGGACCTGATGACGAATAAGAGAATGGAAGGAATGAGCTGACCCAAGAATGAATCTTTTGGCTTGAATACCTGTGAAGATAGTTATAGGTCCATTAACTGAGATGGGGAAGAGTGGGAGGCCAAGATTAGAGAATGAAGAAGATATGAGTTAGATTCCAGCATGTCTGTAACATATGTAACTGCAAAGATCATCTTATATCTATATCTATCTATCTATCTATCTATCTATCTATCTATCTATCTATCTCTTCAGTTCTGAGCTCCTCCCTGGCTCCATACTTAATATATTTCATTAGAATATCATTAGAATATGAGATTTAAGGCCATGGGACAGAATGAGATCAATGAAGAAGACAGTTCATATAGACAAGAAAAGAGGGCTCGGAAGAAATGCCTGAAGCATGCACAATTTACGGGACACAGGAAGAGCAACTAGAAAAGAAAACTAAGTTGTAGCCACCAGCTTAAAAGGCTGAAAGCCAAAAGAAAACCAGAAAAGAGTGTTTCAAAAATAACGGAGAAGCCCAATGAGCGAAAATGCTACCGTGAGACCCAGAAAGATGAGAACAGAAAAGAAGTTGCTGCATTTGGCAACATAGAAGGTGTTAGCAACAGTGACAGAAGCAATTTCAGTGGTTTGAAGGGAGGGGTTTGAGCTCGATAACGTGGATACAAACCCACAGGTGATATTTGAATCCATGAGATTGGATTAACTAATTCATGAAAACTATTTAGAGAGTGAGGGCCAATGGAGCAGAGTTTAGAAGGCTAAGAGGCACTAATATTTAAGAGGAAAGAAGAGGAAGATAAGGAGACAAACAACATGAAAATAGAAGATAGAGAAAAATTAACAAAATTTAAATAATATACTATCAGAAACCGGAAGAGGAGAAAGTTTCAACAGAAAGAGAATAAACGAAAGTATCATAAGTGAAGCACAATCAGATAATAAAAGGAGCTGATGACCAATGGGATCTCAGAGTAGTTGCAGTTATGAGGCAGAGTTCAACTTTGGCTGTGTCGGAGAGTAGGATTGGAGGGAGCTGTCAGCACAGATAAAAACTGGGAGGAGGAGGCCAGCAACGCCTATCTTCAGATTGCAGGGGGCTGGAATATAGGGGAGGGTGGAGGGTGGGACTAGCAGCAGATGCCAACATAAGTTGTTTAAGAGAAAAAGCTATGATCTGGGTAGCAACGTTGAAGATGCCAAACCATGAATCAATTTTGAAGGGACAGTTACGTTTGCACACAAAGATGCAAGGTTAGGGTAAGGTAACTGCCGATTCAGAGTAACTTCTTACATTCTGAGTTTCTCTAGTATTTTTTGTCTTCCTACTGCTCAAAACTGATTCCTCCCACAGTACTCCGTTCCCTGCCTCCCTCTGCTCATCCTATAATGCGTCTTTATCCTGCCTAAGGTGCATCTTATACATCTGATAGTCCACTGAATTCCATCTGGACTAGAGCATAAGGTTGCAGACGATTGGATTGTAGTTGCAGATAGTAAATTGAGGCCATATTGCAAAAATCATTGAAGAAATAAAAAATTATTAATTTTAGATATTGAGTATGTCATAGGTGGGTAGCAGGAGGATGTCTGGCATCTCAGAAAAGATTTAAAAGTAGAGATAAAGAGAAGAAATTAAATACTAACTATAATGAGAGAGAGGTAAAACGGATGTAAGTTAAATATTAAAATTAAATTAAGTTTTCGATCAGTTGAAATTGAGTGTAAATATTAAGGGATAGACCCTGAAACATGTATGTGTGAGATTAGATGTAGAAAATATATGAAGAAAGAATAGAACAGTATAAATACAGAAATCCAACAATTATAATGAAAAATTATTATACACTATGGTATAGTTTATAACCAATATAAAATGTTTTAGAATTTAACTTAAGTGGAAGGATGAGAAAAGTAGCAGAAAGCTTTAAGTCCCCTCCCCATGGGTTAAAACCTAGTGCAATTTATTTACATTATTCAAATTCACCAAATAGTTACCTAAGGGGAAAGGATTTTGTATTATATAAATGTCCATAAAATAAAATATAAATAAACTAATACTTCAAACTTGTAATCAAAATCTAATCGTAAATTTCAGAGAAAGTATACATTACTGGCAAGGGATATTTTTCTGATCATAAAACATACTTTAAAGACTAAATATGACAGTGCGTTTTGTTACTTCTGTCCCCTCTGGATCCTTTCATGATGCTAAATCCCATTTGCTAAAATTCCTTGATGTCAATGAAATTAAACTTATACCAAAACAATACTAAAGCATTCAATGAACTTCTTTTGAGTTATATGTTGCTTTTTGTTACTGAAAGTTTTGATATTGGCACCAGAGTATGTTCCAAGTTTCCTCTCTTCCTTTCCAATAGAGAGGGTAGAATTGCACCATATTACCAATTCTCTCACTTCAGCTGTTTATTATGAAAAGTAATTACTTTAAATGGTTAGTTCGTGAAAAGTCGAAGACCAGCGAATAGAACCAAACAAATTAGCTTTCATGGAGATGAAACTTGTGCTTGTTTCTCTCTTGGTATATTCTAACTAACTGAGCCACGTAATGTAAGAACAGTCATAAATTACATAATCGAGATTGGTCTAGGTGCAAAAAGATGAAGCATAACTATGGAAGAGTGATTAATTCAGAATAATTTTTGATCCATTTACATAAAATATCATAGAAATAATGGCAATCTCATGAGTCATTGGGGTACACTATTTGAGCACACTAGGGAGACAGTAAATAGGATGTATTCTGAAACTTGGAGAACTAAATTCTGTTAGACCAAAGGGCCGTATTATAGTTCCTCAGAACGACAAACCAAACCAACATCATTATTTAATTCCTCCAGCATTTTGCTTATATAAAAATTGAAAATTAAACCAATTGAAATTTCTTTTATTTGGTATGTATGGGAGAAAAGTAAATAGGGAAGAATAATCGTACTTGTTAAATAATAATAGAATGTAAACTTTCAATTTGAGATTTTTATTGCCGTTCAGCAGTGAGTCAATAAATATTAGTATTTTGGGTTCTGCACCCTATTCCAGTGCATGGAGGGGTTTTTCCCCCAACACTATCAAGCAATGCTCAGGACACCAACTGAGTATCCTACAATTCAACTCAATTCTGACACTGTTAACCAGGAGATGGCATCAAATTCCAGAGGTAAAGGGCTCAGTCACACAAGACTGCCCTCCACTTCAGAGATTAATTGCAAGCCCAGGTTGTTAGCTGTGCTTCTGACCACCAGACTATAGATTGGAGGTTCCCATGAGTCTCTCCTTGGGTTCAATTAATTTGCTAGAGAGGCTCATAGAACTCAGGGAACCCATCTACTCACTAGATTGCCAGTTTATTGCAAGGATATTAAAGGATAAAAATCAACAGCCAGATGAAGAGATACATAGAGCGAGATCTCTAAGAGAAGAGCTTCTGTCCTCATGGAGTTTGGGTCCCAGGACTGTAGTACGTGAAGGGTTCTGGTTCCCCAACGTGGAAACTCTTCAAACCCATCCTTTTGGAGTTTTATGGAGACTTCATTACATAGGCATGATTGATTAACTTATGGGTCATTGGTGATTGATTAAACCTCTAGCCTCCTGCTCCCCTCCTCAGAAATCAGGGGGTGGGACTGAAGGATTAGTTCTCTTGGCAACCGGCCTGAATCCTTAGGTGCTTTTCTCTTAGGTGCCAAGAGAACTAATCACCTTGTTAGCATAAACCCAGTTGTATGGAAGGGGGCTTATTATGAATAACAAGGAACCCATTTCACCTTCATGGGTCCGAAGCATTGTCAAGAGACCAAATATTATAACTAAAGATGCTCCCATTGCTCTTATCACTCAGGAAATTCCAAAGTTTGAGGAGCTGTGAGCCAGGAACTGTGGATGAAGACCAAATATATATGAGAAATATGTATCTGAGTCATCTGAATGACCAAATATTATAGTTCATATAAATCACAGTATTACAATTAGTAATTAGTTGTGTTGAATTTTTATTATAATAAGATATAGATAAATATATATGTTAAATATAAATACAGATAATATATATGATGTATTTATAACGCCCCCAGTTAGACTCAGAAGTTAGATGAGATTCTTGTTAAAGCTAAACTATGTACAAGCGTTAGTCAGAACCTATCAAGTGCTTGATGCGTATGACTTCCATTAGACTATTTTGGTATTGCCTGCAGTCTGAGCTCATCTGATGCAACTAGGAAAAAGAAAACAGGTCAGCTGTATGGAAGGTGACTCCTGCCCATTTGTTTCAGCTCTTGTCCTTTATCTAAAGTGGACCCTTAGCCTTCATTACTTTTACATACCTATAGTGCATAAATAGCCCGGAAATATAAAGCATGGCGCTAGTAATTAAGCAAAGTTTGAAATATTACTTTGATGAGACCATGGCTTGGGTGAATGGGTTCTAGTTTTTTAAATGAATCTATTTCCATATAATACAATACTTCTGTCATCGTGTCTTCCAGTATGTTGTCCAGTGTTTCAGTTGCTGCTATTTCAGTGAAAAATGAGTACATTATCTGCACAAGAATTCTCATTTTCAAAGCAAGCAAAACCTCCCCTAGCTAAAACCAATCCCTTCGTTTACCAGAAACTGCCAGAGAATAAAAATAAAAACTGATGGAAAGGATGATTTGATATTTTGACATTCCTACTTTACTCAAGATTCAAGATGGCTAAAGATCTGACAGGAAATAAAACAGTTTTGAAAAGTTGGATAAGGTGACAAAATTGAATCAGATGACAACATTTATAGAAAGTAGCAACTTCTGTGAATGACCATTCATCAAAAGGGATTGAGTAAGTTTAGTGAGCATGTCCAGGGTATAAAACATTGAAATAGTAGCAAATGCGCAGGAAAAAAAAAATTCTCACAAAGAAAATTTGGGATAATTTTTGGAAATACTTTTAATACACTGTTTCAACATTTTGGGAAAGCAGTATTGGGAACAAACATCAACGGTTGTGACTACTTAAAAAAAAGCAATTATGGGTTTTTTTACTTGCCAGAATCTTCAGATCTTAGAAAATACTTTCATTTTACACTTTATCTGCAACTGGTGAAAGTGTAGCCATCTGTTTCAAGTTTATAAAACTATGGCTTCAGTCAGTAGGTTCTTGTTATATGTGTACTGTGTGCCTAACACACACACACACACACACACACACACACAATTAAAACCTTAGTTAACTAGAATTTTTTATATTTCTTCCTCAATAAAAATGATCCCATAAAATATTTTAAATTTTCTTTAATGAGTGAGAGATATATGTATTGCTAAAGGGTGACTTTTCTAAACACCAACGTTTACAATTCTAGAAATGTAAATATGTAAGTTGACTTGATTAAACGGAGCTGACAATGACTGATCACATTGTTTTACATTACTTCTTTCTTTCTTACAAGTCAGGAAAAGAATAAAATTTGCTCTTCCCTATCCAAATCTAGTTAAGAAAATCATGGCAGTTCTTCAAGAAATTTGTAATTTGCACAGGCCAAAAATAAAACAAAACATGGACAATAGAAAAATTATATAGAAGTAGAAATGGTTTCACAGAAAAATGTGGAGTTGAAAATTATTCTTGGCTTTCCAGAACCTTCTGTGATAGCACCCATTTCCTTTTTCTTGATATGCTGCTCCTTTTTAATCAATAGAACTTGGATTGTTCGTATTTTATTCTAAAACTGATTTTAGTTGACTATGATATAATGATAACAGAAGGTAAGACTCCTTCTGAGTGTGTTTGCATTAAATAAGAATGCCTCAAAAAGATTGAAAAGCTTCTGGAACCATCACAATAAAACAACAAAATTGATGGAATGAAAGGATATGGTAGAAATTCAGGTACAGGGAGTCCCACCTGTGATCTCTTCATATCGCACTCAAATTACATCTGCTGTTAGGACAGATTGTATTAGGAAGGACTATTCATCAGGCTAGAAAGAATGTGAAGTAGTTGTTAAATGCAAGGAGAACTTAGAGAATAAATAAATCATATGTTTACAGTGTATAGGAAAAACTTAATAAATACTCAGAATATAAAGTATGTCAGGTGTATCTTCACCTCAAAAAATCAAAATGTTGCCATCCTTGGGCATCTGAGATAGGGACGTTCTGAGCCCCTGAGAGAGAAGTAGCTCTGATCTCAATCTGCAATTCTGGAGAGTTTGACTTCACACAAAGAGTACATGTGCTGCCTCTTGAGAGATTTTGAGAAACTGCAGGAGATCTTCTGTGATTTTTAGAAGGATCTTGAAGAAATGTTTGAGTGGCTGTGAAAGACTGCAGAAATTGAAAAGTATCAAGGACTTTAACGAAAATCAACAGAAAGCAATTGAAATACTGACAGTGACAAAGAAGGAATCTTTTCAGTAATTCCGTGGATGACAAATTTCAAACCCATTAGAGGAATTTCAATGTGCAGACAGTCTGCACATCCTTGATATCAGTGGCAGGAGGCAGAGCCAACACAAAGTGTAGCGTAAACAGAGAACAAGCATATAAATGGCCTTCAGTTCCAAAGGTTCTGTTGGCCTGAGTCTGTGCCCCAAATAATTGGTGGTCTAATCAGCAAGCCATAGAAAAAGACTTGGTTCAGAGTTCACAAAAACCATGGTAAGTAAGTTGATACCTTCCACTGTCATCTTCTGAAGCTGGTCAGCTTAGGGGCCTTATTTATTATGAATTTTTTTTAACATTGAGCTGTATGTCTCTAGGTGAAGTCAGGTCTCCACGTGTCATCCCTGTATTGGCCAGGATGATATTAAGGAATTAAGGTGAAAAGAATGTGACCTGGTGGCTCATTATAGAACAAGAGGCACAGGACAATGGACAAGTAGTAGAACTTCATTACATATAAGATACTGTTTACATTAAACACTTTTGTAAATCCACTTTTATCAAAAAGATTTTTCGTCTCAAATGAGAGACAGAAAGCAGGCAAATTTTCCAAAAGCAAATTTTTGTTATTTGAGGATGGAGGTTGGGACTAATAATGCAATATCCAATATATAGCAGTATCAATAGGAAAGACTTTTAAAAAGCAGTGTATAAAAGTCATTATGGAAAACATATTCAATTGAGAGCTTTCCATTCTTTCATTAAAAAACTAGCTACTTAGAGAAGAACTTCAGTCAACAAAGCACTCTTGAAATCTGATTTTTACTCAGTATAATTAAATTAGAAGTACGCCTGTAGACGTTCTTATGCCATACACAAAAATAAACACAAAATGGATTAAAGACTTAAATGTAAGACCTGAAACCAATAAGCTTTGAGAAGAAAACATAGGTAGTATGCTCTTTGACAGTGGTCTTAGCAATAGTTTTTGGATATATCTCCTCAGGCAAGGGAAACAAAAGCAAAAATAAACAAATGAGACTACAGCAGATTAAAACATTTTGCACGGCAAAAGAAACCATCAACCAAACGAAAAGGCAACCTACTGAATGGAGAAGATATTTGCAAATGATATGTTTGATAAGGTTAATATCCAAAACATACAGAGAACTCAAACAACTCAATATCAGCATCTTATCTAAGAATGTTCATAGCAGCCTTATTCATAGCCACAAACTGAAAACAACTGAATATTCATCAACAGGAGAATAATGTATCCTTGAAATGGAACACTACTCAACAATATGTAAAGGAACAAACTACTAATAAGTGCAGCCACAAGGATGAATCTTACAAACTTCATGCTTAGTAAAAGGAACTACACAAAAACTGTATAATATATAATTCTATTTATATGAATTTCAATAACAAGTAAAACTAATCTATGTTGATAGAAATCAGAAAAATGGTTCCCTGAGGTAGGAGAGACTGTGGGTTTTCAAAGGAACACAGACAACCTTCTGGGGTTAAATTAATATTTTAAAATCTTAATTGGGGTGTGGTTATATGAGTGCATGTTTTTATCAAAATTCATAAAAACATTTAATGTCTGTATTTCACTGTTGTTTATATATATATTTTAAAAATAAGGCAACTTTTAAGATTCACTTCATTTAGTTTAGGTAACTTCTAGAAACCAACAATAGTATGGAATATATAGTATGAAATACAAGCTGTAAGGGGAGCTAGAGCAGCTGCTAGAGCAGCACCTCTGCATGTAATGATACTGTAACAAACACTGAATAATTACTTCAAAGTTTCTGCATGGCTCAGGACAGCCGGGAAATAGTATCTCCAGGCAGGGCACACAGATGTACAGTGATCAGAGGCAGGATAGCTCATTTCAAACATAGACCCGGAAAGTAAACTTCAATAAATTTTTTGCTCAACTGAGAAAGCTTTTTAAAGGACTATGAAGAGGAGAAGTAAAGCTATTATCAGCTATACATTAAACAAAAACTTTTTTTCAGGAGACACATAAACCTTTTGGGTTTTCAGCTAACTTATGGTCAGTAATAATCACATCCAAATATTGTTGATCTTATTACTTTAACAAATATTCATTAACTCACCCGCAATAAATGTTTATCTAGTTAATATAGATGGATAAAATTCTGCACTGAATCGTGAAGAATTACACAGTTACAAGATGGCTTAATTGAGGGGAGAAATAGTACTGTATATTTTATTTTGTTTGGGACTGTTCTAATTCTATTTATCAACTTCTGAAAGTAGATAAACTTTCTAAAGTGCCCATACCTAGTTTCTTTACAGTATTATAAGGTTTAGACCCCACTTCCTTTTTGTAAATGGAATAAAAGGCATTAGAGCTTAGATTTCAAAGAGGCAAAGTCATTTCTGATACCTGAGGTCTGCTTATTATTACCTCCCTATTTAGTCTCTTATGCTTTCCTATTATTTGCTTTTTTCTTTTACTCTTAGAAAAAAAAGCTGATTTTCTGATTTCTCTTAACAATTTTCATTTCATATGTGAAGTACTAAGGAATAAGTTCCCTAAGACACTTACTTGCTATTTATCTGTCCAGCCAACACAAGGCATAATCTTTAGTACGTAGTGATAATTTTAAAAGGTTATTAAAGGCATTCATATATGAATGACTTCAAATGAGCAAATTAATAAATAAATAAAAGTTTAAATTGTACACAGTCATTTCTTTTTTGTGGAATAGTTTTTATTTATCTGAGAAAATAAAAATCTTTTATTTTTACTTGCAGTCTAAATTAACTAGTTTTTCTTATTTTTAGTAAAAGTGGGGAAAAGCCAATTAACAGCATTGAATGAAGCAAAGTCCAGAATCATTTACTTATTCATTCAGTAAATATTTATTGAGAGCTTAGTATATGTAAAGTGCCAATCTATATGCCTAGGATATATTGGAGAACAATATGGATAAATATTTCTACCATTATGGATCTCACAGATGAGGAAATCAGCAAAAAAGTAGCCCCAACTTCTGTATCTTCTATTGCCCACATCTAAAGTAAGATACAATGAAAAGTGAAAGTGAACATGCTGAATTGATGCAAGATATTTTGTAAAATAAAATTAAATACTGCACCTACAAGATAGGGAAATAAACAGATGCTTACAGAAATTTATAAACAATAAGGATTAAAACAAATAGAAGTTTAGCTTAATCAGCAATATCCTTAACAAAAAATACATTATTACACATTTTAATTCATATATATTGCAGCTTTTCTCTTCTGGTGGAGTAAAGTAACCATATTAGAGCCGTTGGCTAAAAGTGAGAGTGGAATAAAAGAAAAAAAACTACAGAAATTAGTCATTAGATCTTAGATTTGACTGATACAAATCCAAGTGCTCATATCATAATCTAATTTATATTAGTCATG
Source organism: Phocoena phocoena (assembly GCF_963924675.1). Classification (NCBI taxonomy): domain Eukaryota; kingdom Metazoa; phylum Chordata; class Mammalia; order Artiodactyla; family Phocoenidae; genus Phocoena; species Phocoena phocoena. The sequence continues at coordinate 80,614,762 of NC_089227.1, forward strand.
ATCTAAAGAAAATTTTAGTATCATGCATGTTTAAAATGGTCTAGAACGTATGTTCTAGTACCTGTTATAGGAAGTCTCATTCATTGCTGGTAGAAACACAAAATTGTACAGCTACTTTGGAAGACAGTTTTGCAATTTCTTATAAAGTTAAACATAGATTTACCATACAGTACAGCAATTGTATTCCAAAGAATTTACCCAGCTGATTTGAAAACCTATGTCCAAACAAAAACCTCCTCGAGAATGTTTATACCAGCTTTATTCATAATCAACAAAAAACAAAAGAAACCAAGGTGTCTACGGTAGGTCAATCTATAAACAGACTGTGGTATATCCACAAGATAACATACTATGAATTTACAAGGTATGAATTCAAGCAAAAATTAGGGAAGAATGTAAAATGCATTTTACTAAGTGAAAGAAACCAACCCCCCAAAGCTACATACTGTATAATTCCATTCATACCACATTTGGAAAAGGCAGAAATATAGGGATGGAAAACAGATCAGTGGTTCCTAAGTGATAGGGTAAGGGAAATTGTTTGACAAGGAGAAGCACAGGGAAATTGTTTGACAAGGGGAAGCACAGGGAACATTTTAGGGTAAATGTGATATGAGTGGACAGTATACCTAGTTCTTTAAGTCATACAGACTAGAGCTTTTCCCTCAGGTACTCTATGTACTCAGTAACTCCAGCATCCCTGACATCATTGTGTTCCTAAATGTAAAAATTATAGGTCAATTACGAAGATAATAAAAAAGCCTCAGACACAAGATGCCAGGAATCACCAAGCAGTAGTGAGGTAATAGATCTAAGTAGAAATGAAACCTTAACTCTCCAAGATAATTCACATTCAAGAAGAAAGAAAGGTGATTTATGACATTCAACTTCAAGCAGAATGAGAAATTTAAAATATTTTTAAAAACGTTTGAAAGTGTGACACCTTTGACTCTACACATTTTTTAATAGACTTTTTTTAAAAATAAATTTATTTATTTATTTTTGGCTGCATCGGGTCTTCATTGCTGTGCACTGGCTTTTCTCTAGCTGCGGTGAGCCGAGGCTACTCTTCGTTGCGGAACACAGGCTCTAGGTGCGTGAGCTTCAGTAGTTGGAGCACATAGGCTCAGTAGTTGTGGCACACAGGCTTAGTTGCTCCGCGGCATGTGGGATCTTCCTGGACCAGGGCTTGGACCCATGTCCCCTGCATTGGCAGGCGGATTCTTAACCACTGCACCACCAGGGAAGTCCAACTCTACACATTCTATTTCACTGTTTTAATCCAGAGGTGACTTACTTTTGTGATCTTTTCTTAGAAAAATGATACTAGTAAATAAGTAGTGAAATGAGAAACTAAATGAACCTATATCCTTAAAAGCTTCTTTTAGGTGAGACTAGAGCTTATAAATTTGTACATCTTGTTTTACCACCTGCTTTTTAAGACAAATAGAATTAGGATATCACAACTTGCATCTGAAATTTATTAGCCTAATAATTTCCAGAAATCACTAAACTGAGTATGATGTAGCAAATGGAGTATTTTATCAAACCAGTGAATCTTCTAGTACTGTGGAAGATTCACTGGGTCTTTAAATGCAGCCTAAGAGAGTGTGTTTGGCCAATAAAAGAACCACTAATTATCTGTAAACTCACAATGATCTTTAAACTTTCAAAGTAAATGGTTCTCAGGGGGACACTTGCCCTTTTAGCTCCAGATGCTCTAAAAACTAACAAACTGCAAGTAGTCAGGTGACTCCTCTGAGAAGTATGTTAAATTTGGGTTCATATAAGTATAGGATAAATCTCAGAAGGAATATCTTCACTCCCCTCTGCTAGGTACAAATAATATTCAGTCAGTTATAAAATACTTAGAAAAGTAAGACACCTCTTCTCTCTCCTTGGTACAGTAGATTGATTTTTCTGTGATAATATACCAAACCCGTTGCCCACTATCCAGCCAGTATCCAGCTCTCAATAAATAGTTTATGAATTAATCAAGGAATGCAAAACTGAATATATTGCTATCCCTGTCTTACATAATCTTAATCTAAACTCAGCAGTTGAACAATAAACAGTTATAAGGTATTTAGCACATTCCAGGCACTGTGCTAAGCTCTAAGAACATGGAATTGAATAAGAACATGGAATTGGAAAATGAATATTTCATATGCCTGAGTTCAATAAGAGCTCAATGTATTTCTACCCACCTCAGAAAAGGACAATTAAGAAAATACTAGAAGTGCTTATGGTAGATCTATTGCCAGTGTCAGTATAATATGCTGGTTAAAAGTAAGCCTCTGGGGCTTCCCTGGTGGCGCAGTGGTTGAGAGTCCGCCTGCCGATGTAGGGGACACGGGTTCGTGCCCCGGTCTGGGAAGATCCCACATGCCGCGGCGCGGCTGGGCCCGTGAGCCATGGCCGCTGAGCCTGCGCGTCCGGAGCCTGTGCTCCGCAACGGGAGAGGCCACAACAGTGAGAGGCCCGCGTACCACACACACACAAAAAAAAAAGTCTCTGAGTTCAAATTCTTACTTCTTTGCTAGCTGTGTGGTTTTGATCAAGTGCCTTGGTATTTGTAAACTGCAACTTCCTAAGTTGTAAGGTGGGGAAATAACGATAGTGCCTGTCTCATAGAGTTGTCGTGACAATGAAATGGGATCGTCTGTATCTGAAACAATTAAACACTTAGTAAAAGCTACTACTATTATATTCAGTGGTGGGGCCAGCTTTATGAAACAGGGAGACTCAAAGTTGGTGATTGCTTTGCAAGTATATAAAACCAGTTTGAGGCTGTGTTTGCGGAGTGATTTACCTAAGATTGAGAAAATATCTTGGGTCTTTGTAAGTATCAAAGAATAGGAGACTTTTTTTTCCCTTAAATTCCATATATATGTGTTAGCATACAGTATTTGTCTTTGTCTTCCTGACTTACTTCACTCTGTATGACAGACTCTAGGTCCATCCACCTCATTACAAATAGCTTAATTTCGTTTCTTTTTATGGCTGAGTAATATTCCATTGTATATATGTGCCTCATCTTCTTTGTCCATTCATCTGCTGATGGACACTTAGGTTGTTTCCATGTCCTGGCTATTGTAAATAGAGCTGCAATGAACATCTTGGTACATGACTCTTTTTGAATTATGGTTTTCTCAGGGTATGACACAGACCTACTAGAGAATGGACTTGAGGATATGGGGAGGGGGAAGGGTGAGCTGTGACAACGTGAGAGAGTGGCATGGACATATATACACTACCAAACATAAAATAGATAGCTAGTGGGAAGCAGCCGCATAGCACAGGGAGATCAGCTCGGTGCTTTGTGACCACCTAGAGGGGTGGGATAGGGAGGGTGGGAGGGAGGGAGACGCAAGAGGGAAGAGTTATGGGAACATATATGTATATGTATAACTGATTCACTTTGTTATAAAGCAGAAACTAACACACCATTGTAAAGCAATTATATTCCAATAAAGATGTAAAAAAAAATAGGAGAAAAAAATCGATGCATCTTATGAGTATCTAAAGTGCCACCAGAATCTTGGCTGCTGTCACCATTAGTATTTATTATTTTATGTTACCACTTTATGAGGAGTAAGGAAAATATGTCACACTAAATTCTGTTAGTTGCCAAATTTTCCAATTTTTTAGTATTGTGGAAAGAGAACTGATAATTGAGCATAAAAATTACTCCCTTCACACAGTGGATTTAAATGAAAATTCTAAGGAATGTGAGAAGCCTCAGTAGGAAATCTCACTGCCAGCACTCATTTTCATTTATTCATTCACTTACCCATGTATCATTTGCATATAAAAGTGTAGTGATGTCTATGAGGAGCACTTTTTTTTTTTTTTTTTTTTTTTTGCGATATGCGGGCCTCACTGTTGTGGCCTCTCCCATTGCGGAGCACAGGCTCCAGACGCGCAGGCTCAGCAGTCATGGCGCATGGGCCTAGCCGCTTCGTGGCATGTGGTATCTTCCCGGACCGGGACACGAACCCGTGTCCCCTGCATCGGCAGGCGGACTCTCAACCACGGCGCCACCAGGGAAGCCCAGTGAGGAGCATTTTTTGAGAAGTACATATTTCTATCTCACACCAGTGCTATTGTAATGATCAAATTAAAACTGAATTTATGAAAAACGAAGTTCTTTTTAAACCAACTGCTAGGACGAGAAAGAAAAGCAGGTTGCTGAGTAAGTTGTTTCCTGAGAAATAGAAAAAGACCATGATAAGTCTATGACAGTCAGCAGGTAATTCCGTCAATGACCTTGTGTGATTCGTGCAGTGGGGAGCAGTAACAGTGTCGAATTTTAAATTAAACATAGGTTGATTTTCTTGAATATTTTTCGAACATCCTTCGTAATTAAATATAAATGATGAGGAGGGTGGGAAGGGCAGAAATGGTTAGAAACTACAGATTGCAATTTAAAATTATTAACGACATTGCAGGCTTAAATGTGGTCCATGTAAATGCCCTGTAGTATAGGGAAGTCTCTCATGAGGTCATATCACTGCAACAGTATCCCTCTTTTTACTCTATAATTGTATAATTATCATTTTGCCAGTGTCCAAAATATATACATTTATTTAGTTTTAACCTGTCAGTGTTGCCTTGTCATTCATTTCTGAGCCCTATCACTCAGGCAGTAAATTACTAAGAATTACCAGCTTAGCCATCATCACCAACTACTAGTGTACCCTGAGTTTCCCAACCATTCTAAACTTAGTGTACTCTTCTGGGAACACATTAGCATTATGGGTCCCCACTTTGAAATGACAAAATCTGAGCACAGTCGGAGCAGCATTTGTAAACCTCTGCATTCTCCTGTGATTATTTTCCCCGTTGTTGGTACATCTTGTTAGTGCTATGCTTGAATCCACACCATTAGAGCAGTAGCCCAGCTGCTGTCATTCTCAGTTATCTACAGCTCCTGCTAAGACAGACCAACTCTGAGAAAATGTCTCTTCCCCCCATTTTATCACCCAGAGACAAAACCTTGAAAACATACAACCAATTATTTGAAGTCTCCCCAAGGCTCATAGGATAGAGCGAACTGCCCTCCCAAACTCAGAAAAAGAGCTGAACTAAGGTGGATAGGACAGGTCAGGACTGATCAAAACTAACATTCAGACAGGAAGGACCAATTAAGACAACTGCCAGAACGGAATGCAAGATACCAAAGAAGCAAGTGTTTTCATTCACTTTTTCTTTGTCATTTGACAGAATTTTAAGTAAACATTTCCATGATAATCCACAATCCAGTAAGTTTTGGTTATAATTTTAAACATATATCCCCTATATCATTTCACGCAACAAAACAGATTACGCTCAAGGTGTGTGCAGTGAATTAAGGCGTGGTAAAATTTTCTTTGAATTAGCAAATAATACACTTTTGATTATAAGAGTTTTTCGCTAATTTGGAAGGTAGTTTCTTGCATTAGATTAGTTTTGAGATTAAAGATAATTTGAATGTTCAAAACTTGGGTAGGGGAGGACTTCAGCTTTTGACTCTAAACATTAGTTCTCAAACATGGCTATACTTCAGAATCATTGGGGAGCTTTAAAAATTATTTTATGCCGGTATAAGAGTAAAACACTAACAATTAAATGATTACTCATCATAAATTGTAAGATGCAGCCCCAGGTCAGAGAGATTACATATGGAAAAAAAGGGGGGTAGAACTGATAGTGACTGTAAAGTTTCCTTTAGAGCTTATCAGCCAGGGGAATGATCTAATTAAACTTTTCCTAGCATTGGGAAAATAAGCGCAGGAATAGTAAACATAAAGCCAAAATAACTGAAGAATCTTATTTGTCTCTCAACTGTGAAGTTCTAAAGGAAAACACTGATGACTAGCTAAAGTTCAAGGGATTTTATGATACTAGTTGGAGAAATAACGATCATATAAGCAATGTGATTATGATTACTTCTGTGATTTTTCTTTTGAGGGAGTCTATAAATGATAACATTTTCCTTTAAAAACTATGCCTAAATGATTTGAACTCTAAAGGCTAATATATTCCCACATATTGTGGGGCAATTTTTACAGACACATAAAATGTGTGGGACAAAAATGTCAAGGATTTACATAATGTGTTACATTATGATCCATTTCTGTTGGTATACATCTTTTTCTATCACTAATTCATCACATTTGTTGACATGGTATTTCTTCATTAAAGAAAATATTTGTACTGTGCAAAAACCGGGAAGCTATCATTTGTAAACTTTCAAGATAAATATTTACCTATGCACTAAGTATACGCACATATTCGATTCTTAAATCCATTCTAAGAATTAAAATAGTGAAAGAAGGAAATATAATGTTTACTTTAAATTTTCTGTGGGCTTTGCTTCAAGACTTTCATGAGTAGAGTAGGAATTTATACAGTCATACATCACGTACTTGCTATGCACCAGATAACCTAGCCTAGTAAGTGCTAGGTATTTAGCAATGAAGAAAAAACTAACTCCCTATTCTCAAGTTTTCCTGATCCTACACCTCACATAGTTAATCAAAGAATATGTCTTTGTTTTTATCTATTAATAACAGACACCCCACTCAAGCTGGTTTAAACAGAAAGGAAATGAACTTGTCACATGACTGGAGATTCAGAGGTAGTGCAGGTGTCCTCGTTGATATATCCTGTGGCTCCAGCTTGCGTTGCCTCTTGTCTAAGACCCTCTCCCTGTGAGGTTATAGCAGTCCTGAGCCTCATATCGATGATAGGAAAGTCCAAAGAAACAGAGAAAGACAGACAGTGGTTTCTGGAAGTATCCCAGAGGATGTCAAAGAGCTTTCTCAGGAAATTGCTCTTAGCATCTCTGCATGCCCAAATGGGTCCAGTGCTTAGCCAGTCACTACCAAAGTGATCAGGATTACTTTTAGACCAATTATACGCACTAAGGCTATGAATATAGTCGCCTTTAGCTGAGACAGAGGGTCTTAAAGGAGAGAAGTGGATTTCTGAACATAATTATGGTTCTCTTAGGAAGGCAGATGGAAGAATGGATGTTTGACGGGCAAAAAACAATGTTCACTACAAGGAACAATCAAGGCACTGGGGTTTGCAATAGGTAAACATTGCAAACAACTTACATGTCTGTCAGAGGAGGTTCTAAAAAGTATCTTATATCCAATACAGATAAACCCTCTGTACTAAGATGGAAGATAACTATTAGTTCCTAAATAAAAAACAACATTATGTTTTATATAAAATATGTAAATAGGATGTATATCTAAACACATCAAAATATATACATATGATATCTACATCTATACAAATAGAGATATATTGGAATTTAGGGAAGTAGCAACAAATGTTAGTTTTAAAATATAAGTATTCTGGACTATCTTAGAGTAAAAAAATCTAGGTAATTTATATGTTAAAATATATGAAATAATTGAGTTTAGTTGTACATTTAATATTGAAAAAGCAAAATGTTTCAATAGCTTAATAATTTTAAAAGCCGTTAATTTGTATAAAATGGTTGTTAATAACTAAAATAGTTAAATAATGAAATAGATTGACTGTTAGTATGAATAATACAAAAGCACCTGTACTAGGTAATTTTAGAAAGAACACAATATCCCTGTCAAGTCAATAAATCTATTTAAATTATTTCAATAATACTACAATCCTGAAAAACAGGTATTAAATATCATAATTCTATTTTGTTGAAATGCTAAATGTGTTTACATCAATGCTATAATATGCAATATATTAACACAAACTGCATTTAATATCTAGGTGTTGAATTCAATTTAAGGTATTAGTTATAAGGAAGAAAATCTCTAAAATCATGAATAACAACATCATAATAACAGCAGTAATAATGTGAAGAGTTTTAAGAAAAGAAAACCAGTATTAGAAAAAAATAAAATTAACCCCACTGTACTAAAATCTTTCACTTGTACTAATATCTGGTAAAACTGAGCCTCTATTTTATTTTGTAAATGTATCAATAAGATATAAGGACCACAGGGTCACTCTTGTATAAAATAGTCCTGAGAATTTATTGTTCCAGCATTATAATTTCAAACATTTAAATGTATATAACTAAAATTTTTAGTAATAAAGTTAAAATAATTATCTCAAGTAAAATTTATTCTTGTATTATAGAAGTTCACTCTACAGTGATGATATTTGGCCTTGGTCTTGGTTTTGGCTATATACTTATGCCAATACTTGACTATCTTCCATGGATCCAAGTGGTACTTGGAGAGACATCTGTTATGTGTGCATGCCTGTGTATGTATGCATGTATATATATATATGTGTGTATATCTTTACATATGATGTATATTTGTGTACATATATGTATATGTGTATATATGTGTGTAGGAAGGAGAGAGAAGAAATTCTAGAAAGCTCTGTAAACTTTTAATGGTAAATATCTCTGCAGGGTGTCATCAGTGGAGCTCTTATTTCCGGAACATATATTTCTATTTTGAGTGTTTTATTTTTAACATTGATTACATCTCTAATAAGGAAAATTAAATGTAGGGAAAGCACAGTAGACTTTGGTTTTAGGAAGTAAAGATTAAGTCCTTCTTAGGGAACTTATTAGATTATATTCACACTGGAGCAATCATCCAATGAAGACCGAGAGTAAGGTTAAATCCCATTAGGACAATTATTCAGTTAATTACTCTGGTGTGAGCATAGCCTTAGTTTAAGAAACATAGAACATGAGCCTGTATCTAAGGGGGAAGGAGGTCAGGACCATTTCCCCAGCAAACCAATTTAGAAGATTTAAGTGAGCTGTTCTGTAAGCCAAGAAATAATCACTTTTTGAAAAATTAGCATTTAAGAGGGGAGTACCCTTAATTAGTACTGGACACAATCCCTCAACACAGACTTATCACCAGAGAGAGATGTCAAAAGTGGAGGATTTTTACAGTCAGATGGCCATTGGAACAGTTCAGCATCTTTGTCATGCCAAGCACAAATTATATGTAAAGTCATTCATTCACTTACTCTTTTCTTTATTCACTGTGTAAATATTTATTGGGTGTCTAATAACATAGATAAAAAGTGTCTGCAGTTTTAATGTGCTGGCCAGGCATGAGGGAAGGGTCAGAGAAGCCAAGAGATGGAATGGGTATTTTCTGCAGCAATGTGAATTGTAAGGATCCATAAATGCCGTTTGGAATCGTGGATCCACAATCAGTCTTGAGTAATGACCTGCGATTGTTTCCTTTATTCCAAGGACTTTTATTTTACTGTGTTTGTATCTTCTTAGCTATTAAATGGCATCTTTGTCATTGTCAAATGACATCATGTCACCTCTGGTCCCTTAATATGTAAAAACCGAACCACTACTCAGTCATGGTGCAAAAATCCATATATTAGTTCTGATATACCACATGTAGGATTATACAGTTAAGCTCCAGGAATATTTGCCTTGTCTCTGTAATGACATTAAAATCCCAAACAAACCAAAGATACTAGTGTTGCATTCTTTTCCCTCCTTCCCTTCCCCCATCCCTACCTTGTTAGTCTGGCGTTGGATTTGCAAAAATAAGCAGATGAGATATTTTTTTCATCTTTCTACATCACTGAAAAGTTCATGGAATGAAATGGATCTGTTTCCCAAAAGGGGAAAATCAGAACTCTGTTTTCTTGCACTTGCGAAGCTGCTCAAGGATGGGGCTCTTCTTATTGCATTTAAAAAGAGTCTCGGTTTATTCTGGGTTCTCGAGATACAAAACGGGGAGAAACATGCGGTCTGTTAACGAAACTATGTGGGTGATTCATTTTTAGCCACTGTAATCACGGTCCCTATAGAGTGAAATTAAGTTTATTTCCAAATTTATATTATAAAATTTATAAGAATATAGGTTTGTTATAGCGTTAATTACAAATTTTAATCTCATGTTATTAGCTATTGTTATTAGCTAATAACATGTTAGTATTAGCTAAGATATTATGTTATTAGCTAACATAATCTCATGCTATTAACTTATGTTATTAGCAAAGATATTACTTCACTGAAGTTTTAGTATATTACTTACTAAAGTACTGAACGCAGTTTAAGTCTTTCCTAGGATCCTGAAATAGAAAATAACGCCATGCCTCTAAATCCCATGGAGTATTTAATCTTTCCCAGAATTTTGGCCCTGCCCCAAATGCTGTAAGCAATCCTGTTCCCAGACAGGAAGAGTATAAGACCCTTTCATCAGTAATCCACGAGATCAGAATTAAGTCCAAATTGCTTCTCCTACTCTGATGTTTTAACTTCTTTCTAGTAAGTAATCTCCTGCCTCGTTCACCTGTATCAAAGGGAGTATTTGAACCTCACTTCCAATAATATTCTTGTCTTTCTTATCTCCTTTTATCTAAGTAGATTGGAACATCATACATGCAATTAGTTCATGTAATTTTGATTATGTGTGTGATTTCAAAAAGTACCCTAACTTTTTTGCATATGTACCTTTATGTATATATTATATATATAATGTTTATGCTGTACATTATTTTATATAGTATGTATTTATAGATGAAGATTAATTTATAGGATCATATAAATCAGATTATGTTTACTATACTTTATGAGCCATATAAGATGTTGTCAAAGTCAGTGTTGACTTACTGAATTTTGCCTTGTGTGCCTTGTGAATTTAGGACCTAATTTCTAACATATATCTTCTGTATTAATTTTCTATTGTTGCTGTAATGAGTTACCACAATGTTGTTTTACCATATTTTTATAATGTTGAATTACCAACAATTGTTTTAATGGCTTAAAACAACACAAATTTTCTATCTTACAATGCTGTAGGTCAAACGTATGACAAGGGTCTCATGTGGCTAAAATAAAAGTGTTGGCAAGACTACATTCCTTTCAGTATATTCTAGGCAGGATCTATTTCTTCACTTTTTTTGGCTTTTAGAGATTACCTGTATTCCTTGGCTAACAGCCTCCTTATATCTTCAAAGCCAGCATTGACAGTTCCAGTCTTTTTCACATTGCATCACTCTGACCTTCTCTCCTGCATTCTTCTCCCACTTTTAAGAACCCTTGTAATCACTCTGGGCTCACCCATATAATGAATGATCACCTCCCTATCTCAAGGTCTATACCTTTAGTCATATCTGCAAAGTTCCTTTTGCCATCTAAGGTAACATTCTGGAAATTAGGATATAGGTCTCTATAGGAGTCATCACTCTGCCTACTACCTCCATTGTATGTTTCTAGCAATATAGTTACCCTGGAAATTGGATTGTCTTGCCTTTCACCAGAACTTATAGGGGTCATTGCCCCTCAGCTAAAGACACATTTATGTCTCCTCCAATTTCTGCTGAATTTCCTTGTTCACAAACCTGCACCGTTTCCCAAGGTCTGCTACTTAGAATTCCTCAGATCACTGGTGCTGTCCCAGAGGGGTGACAGGACTTGACATCTCCAGCATAGTAACCAACCTCTGCTGCGCCCTTAATTTTCCCAGACACTTCTATAATGTGTATTTCATCCAGGTTTTCCGATTATCATCTTCCAAACCTTCTCCACCATGCTCAAGTCTCCACTCATATCGCCTCTGTGATGGTCATTGTGATATGCTCCAATTCCTCTTCAACGTAGGACCTGCAACTCAACTGCTGGGAGTGTGGTTGGCAGCATCATTTAGTTGTCAGTCCCAATTCAGCTGCCTCTCCTATGGGGGGCTGCCCCCTCATGGGGTGGCACTCATGTAATGATTGATTGACAGGAGGTATAAAGCCTAGCTCAGAACAACCCTGACAGTCCATTCTAGTTCCAGAGCTCCCCATGGAGTAGGCTAAGTCTATAATTGGACCTCCATCACACTTGGACTTCATCCTCTACTCTGTCCTGCTCCCTTCCTTTGCTTCCATAGGGTTTGATCCCAAGACCACCCCATTAATAAACATTCTGCAAGCTAGTATCTGTTTTAGAGTTGGCTTTACAGAGAACCCAGATTGTAACACCCTCTCAGAAAATGAGTTGCCTTTCACACATACATATTTTTATTTTCCTCATAAGTTTCAACCCAAATATTTTTCTCTTGAGATCTTTCATAACGCTTCTAGGCAAACTGAGTTATTCTTCACAAGCTCTCCCATAACCTAGAACATGAGACTTTTATCATAAGCGGTTAAATACTAAATTGGTAAATATTACTGTTCCTCTTTACCTACCACAATGTGTGCTCTCTGAGAACAGGCATTGTGTCTTTTTCTTGTTAGCTCTCTAATGTCTGACACACAGCTTGACATTGAGATGTTTAATAGATATTTTTAATGACTGTATGAATAAGCAGTCTTTTCTGCATCCATTGAAATCCCAATTTAGTTAGGGTTCATCATATTACTATTTATACAAGTTGGCACAGCATATCAAATCTTCTTTGCACTAAATATGTACTCCACCCTTGTTCTGTCCCCACACAATCATGCTCTACTACATAATTTAGAAAAATAAAGAGTTCACAGACCATGATAGGTCGATTAAATTTCTACCATTTAGAATGCTTTTTGCAATTCTTCTCCCCAATTGTTTTCTTACAGGTTGCTCCCTAGTTCTCAATCACATTGTCTTTCCTGCCTATCTATCTATGTAGGCTGCATCTAGCCAGGGTCCAATTATCAGGAGGTGGTCAAAATCTGTAATATAAAATCAATCATAAAAAAAAAATCGCATGAGTATTACCTACCTATGAGTGGAACTGGAGTGCTTTATATTCTTAATGGGCCTGCTTCCTTGGAGAGGGATTTGTAGTCAATCAGAAAGAGTGGAATACCAGCGAGAGTTCATCTTGCCCACTTAAAAATGTTCTCAAGCCCCTAGTTCACTACAACTATTCTCTTCATATCAATTGCTTAAGAATTAGGAATTACCTTCTATTTTATGACATATATATGTTATATATAACATATATATCATACATAACATATATAGTCATATATAACATATATATGTCATATATAACATATATATATATAAATAAAACTTATTTCCTCTCCTTGGCATAGTTATATTAGTCTCTGACTTTTGCAGCACTGTTGATACTTTAATGCACTTACCCATTTATTTGTGATCTTTGCCTGTTTATTTGTGAGTATGCTGGGATCAGGGAGATGCAGAAACAGCTTTAAATCCCAGTGCCTGATATTTGTAAAATCCTGATATCCAGACTGTTTTCTTCATTCATGATCCCAGGTTGTGACTTCTTCTGCTGGTTGGGCTTTGATCATGCTTCTTTCCCAGTTTTACATATTTAATCTAGAACACCTAAAAAGAAATGTCCATACTAGACTCAGAAACAAGTCTGGGAGGTATATGGTACTTCATGGAGTCTCACGTCAATGGTCTCATGATAGAACTACCATTGTGTTGTCAACTTGATATTTACCTAGATTGTAGTGGTTATACTGAGTCTAAACTTCAATTCCAGCAAAAGTGATAGCATTTTTCTCTTCATATTATCCCCAAAGTTTAAGAATGCTGCTTTTAAATTTATCTGTCAATGGGCACATTTTGAAGTGTAAAATGTCAAACTAAGTAAAACCATACAAAAAATATGTGTTGGGTACTTCATATAGCATGAAAATAAGAACTATAGTCCACAAATATTATGGAACTGTCTTATTTGTATATAACTTATTTATTAAATTGAAATATTACTCTATAAATAAAGTAACACTGAAGTCAGAACTAGAGGGGGATAAACAAGTATAAAATTCGATAAACAGACTTCCTAAGAATGGAATTGATTTAGACAAAAAACACTGAATTATTAAGAGAAATGGCAATCAGAAGTAACTGACAAGACTGGGAACCCCTTCAGTTGTATGTTAAATTATTGCTGTAACATTCACAGAGTGTTTGGACAGAGAAATAATCTGTTGTGGAATGAGCTAGAGATAATGATGAGGCTGGTGATGAATGAGGCGGATAAATTATATCTTTTCTATGTAAAGACGGGGCTATAGATGGTATTACTGACTTCTGGATATAATAAGAATGATGGAAAATAAGCATTGGCGACCTAAAGTTCTTTCCATGCTGAGTACAAATCTGTCTTACTGATTCAGTCTGTTCATAAAGACCTTGCTGTTGGTAGCTTTCTCTTTTGGACTCAGAGGCTGCATGACACCTCACCAAAGCAGGCTTCTTATTTTATGAATTGTGCATTTCAGAGTCACCCAGTCATAACTGTTCCTGAATTATTACATCAAGGACATTCAAGGATGTCCTCCTAACTATACTAAAGAAAATTTTCAAGATAAAGAAATTTTAAAAATAGAAATATGGCCTCATATTTGTTTTCAGATTCCTTATATCATCTTCCAGCTGAATTGAACACACATGCTTGGATTTACTAGAACACTAGAACTTACTACTCATTTAAAATACATTAATTTAATATAACTAATCTTATTCGGTAAAGCCCTAATCAACTGTGTCTGTCTCAGTCACTCAAGAACAACATCTTGGGGAAACAATATTCACAGTAAGTTGTCTTGGGAAGTCACCGCATTTAGAGATTTTAAAAACAAATTCAGGAATCACTTTGAAAGATTTGCATCTTTTTATTATGTCATCTTATAATAATAACATAGCAGTGGAAATTTAAGGTCAACTGATATGTGAAATGTTTGGCATAGAGTAGCTGCTAAAAAAATAACAGTTTTCTTCCCTTTTAGGGTCCCAAAGCAGGTGACATTTGTAATTGAGGAGGTGCAAATTAGATCGTACTTGACAGCATCAGGGATTACTATAGTTTAATTGGAAAGAACTGAGACATGAAATTGTCCTATTTGCTTGTGTAAGGGGATGAGGAGAAACCTCAAACCTGGTCTAGGACAGAGGCAGTGGGTAAAGAGCCAAGGATGATGGTCATTTGGATCAAGAGTGATTTCTAGATATCAGTTCTCCACACTTGTGGAGATTTTAAGAGATGTTCTCTTACAACTTCATTTTTAATATGGAAATTCGTTATGTTATTTTTTATTAATCTACTCCTCAAATACTTATTGAAAATTACTAGGAAAAGGATTGGACATGATGATATAGTTACTCTCCTGCAGAAGCTTATAGTCTAGTAGGTGAAATGGCATGGATACACTGATAGAGAAAGAGAAATAAGAGGATACGAGACAGGATAGAAAGGATAAGCAGAGTTAAGGAAGTACTCCTGGAAGCTTCATGGCATTTGAACATATCCTCGAACAGTATGTATTATTTTAACATACAGGGATGAAGGTCGTGTCAACCAGAGGGCACAGCACAGATCAAAGCATTTAGCATGTTCAGGGAAAACCAAGTAGTATAATTTTGGTACAGGAGACTTGAAATGTAGTCTTATAAGATGGTCCATTTTAACATCAGATTTTTCAACAACTTGATGAGTCTAGATAAATTTTCTTGTAAAACAAAGAATTACTGATGATTTATAAAAGAAGATTGAGTACGGAATCAGAATGGTAACTTAAGAAAGAGTTTTGTGGTAATTTCCTGAAGGTTGGACTAAACAGTGAAATGGACAGAAGACAAGAGACCAGTTAACAATAATCCAGGTGTCAGGAAATGAGAGACTTAAACTAGAATGAGAACAACAGGAATCACAATGAGATTTATGGCATAACTATTAAAAATGAACAAAACAAGACTTGCAACTCACTGGATTTAGGGGTTAGTGCTAAGGGTGAAGGAATAATGAATGAATAATTTGAGATTTCAAGGTCAAGAGTAATAACAAAAGGCAGAAGCCACAGGAGGAGTTACTTTACAACTGAACTCTAAGTTTGAAATGTATGGCTTGAGCTCGGGAGGGAGGTTGGGAATGAAAGTACCGATTTAGGAATTTAAAGAGAGGTGATAACTAAGCCTGTACAATTACAACATCAATAAAATGTCCACAGAGAGAAGGAAAATGACCTCAGTGGAGGTAAGAAACAGTGGCTTGGGAGGTAAAAAGGAGATGAAGAAATCAGAACAGTATAGAGAGAACCTAACTAAGCACTGCATCCAGCAAGAAGAGTGTTCTTAAGGGTGACTTGGTGAATAACAGGAAATGCTACAGAGATAAAGAAAGGTGCAGCTCCAGCAAAGGGCATCAGCTCAGCAACCCTGCTGTGCGTGTGTGCACTCAACCGTGACTCCAGGGATGCTTTCCTCTGTCCACTGTCCTCTGGTGTCAGCATTTCCCTTGTGTCCACTGCCAACCCCAGCCTCCATTACCAGATACAAAAAGTTTAGAGGTTATGAGACCAGGTTTTAAACCGGGCAAAAATACACAGGTGTACATTTTTTTTGCTTACTATGGAAATATCGTCATACTATTCCAAAAATACAGGGAATTATTTTCTATCTCTTATGCAAATGGTCTATTCAGGCTTTCTTACCCCAGCTCTGATATTGTAAGATCGTCATAGGTTTGTCTATTAAATAACAGAATACACCATGAAGGGCCACTCTGGTAATTTAAAGAGAGATTTTCAGGATAGAAAATAAAAGGTATAGATCTCTCAATAGATGGTAAACAACTTAGGGATTTTTTTTTTTTTTTTTTTTTTGCAGGAGGCAGTCTTACAATATACTTAACTGTAGTCAGAGTCGCCGTGAGCAGTACTAGACGTTATAAAGTACGCTGGCATCTTTAAGCATTTAAGTATGCTCTTTTTATTCGAAAGAGTCAGGGTCAGTTTGTCAATTTCTGTTGTTATGCAGTGCTAGTTGTGTCTGGGTCCATGCTTGAGAGGGTGTGTGTGTGTGTGTGTGTGTGAGAGAGAGAGAGAGAGAGAGAGAGAGAGCAAGAAAGAGAAACAGACAGACTAAGAAGGAGCAAGAATAGGAGGTAGAGGAAGAGAGAGAAAAAGAGAAACAAAAGAGAAGAAAGATTAAGGTACTCTGCTATTATCTCAATGTGCTTATTTCAAAATGGTATAATTCTAAGAATTAGGACTGTGATATCTTAAAGAATCCTTATCTTCACAAATTCTCTGTGCATGAAATGAAAAAGAAAACACACTTCTAACTGGGGCTGGTTGCCCGAATACGCACAGAAGGGAGGCTATTCATTTTCAGTCATTTCTTTCCTACAACACATTTTGTAATGAAATAAGGCCAAGGAAGTGACTGGTCTCCGACACTCAATTGGCCCTCCTGGGTGCTCTTTCCTGTCTCACAATCTCACTTTTATTCCAGATCCGCTTCTCTGAGCCGCTGTTCTGCCCCCTCCCTCGTTTCCTTGGCCTTCACCGAGCAGTGACCAGTGATCAGATAGTAAAGCCGCATTTCTTCCGGCTTGTGAAAAGATCATTTATTCACCCATTTAAGCACCTCTTTTGTAAGTCATATAGTTGGATGAAGGCAAACAAAAGTATGAATGAGCTACTTAGACTAGACCTCTGGATGTAATTATTGATGATTTCTTGATTATGGCTGTTTTCTTCCTGTCTGCATCCCTTCTTTTCTCTTGGCCTGACACACAAAAGAGATTAAATCACATTTCAGATAACTGATACCTCTACTTATCTTGGCAAAAGAAGGAGGACATTTTAGTTATCTCATTACAATGTGAAAAAAAAATACGATTGAGGATGTGGAAGCTATCTCAGCTCAGCTTTCTGTAACTATTCAGATGATCTGAAAAGCCGGTTATTAAAAGCATTCACTCATTCAAAATGCACACACACATTCTTACTTTCAACAGTTTTATATCCTGTGCTATCTACCCCATCATCATAGGTACAGAAAGTTAAAGTACATTGTTATTTTTACTTATCAGAATAATTCATTTTCTAATGGAAAAACTAAGACCTCAGTGTGAAATTAAATGATGCTGTGTAATACTCAGAGGACATATTTGGGGGCCTCATGAAGTATAAATCCTGGGGTCAGATATCCGTGCTACAGAGAGGAAGATAACTTCATTCCTTGTTACCATTACGTGCCTTCCCTGACCTAATAGTAATGCATTAGGGGTTTGTTTTCCAACAGTGTCAGGTGTCTTCTAGTCTTATCTGAGTTTATATGCAGGAAGCATTGGATGGTTAATATGTGCATGTTTTGAGAAATATTGGTTTTTAAATGGAGATTTTAAAAATTAAAAAATAGAAAGCTCCCTGCAGTACCCGGAAGTTCTACCATTTCAGACTGTTCCCTTGGGATTAGAGTTTTCTATAAATATAGACTAGAGGCATGGATAAATAGTGGATTCGGGCACAGGAGAAGTGGTTTCAAATTGCATCTTTACCAGGGCAGCTCACTATATACCTTTAGACGTATACACACCTATTACAAGCCCTTAATCTTTAAATGCCAAGTACCTTTTGAAGACACTTTCAATATTTTGTTGATTTTCCGTTTTGTTCATGCTACCTCAGCAAGGTAGAAGCCTGAATTTGCCTCTCCAGCCTTGCTTAGAGATACAATATAGGTTTGTGTGTGGCTTAGAATCCTTCAAAGCATCACTCAGAAGAACGTAACGGGAGGATGGTGGCCTTGAGCAGATTCAGTATGGCTGGAGAGGGTGGTGGTGTGCTATCAAAAAATTAAAAGCTCTCTGCAGTAGTGCCAGAAGCCCAGCGACACCACTGCAGGCCTCATGACACAGCGTCAGATGTGGAGCCCATGCAGAAGGAGGAGAACAGCTCCCATGATCAGCCTACAGGTATGATCTGGCTGTTGTTCTTGGTGGCATAGCTTCCAAGCCAGGTTTTTGTCTTCTCCTACAGTTTATGAAAACTATCTACTCTCTGTTATCAAATACTTTTTGCTAAATTTGTTAGACTAGGTTCTGACGTTTATAAATAAGATCCCTAACTGAACTGAGCCCTAACATATTAAGGAACTTGCAGTTTCTCAGACCTGTAGGCTAGCGTTCAAATCTCAAGTGACAGTGAGAGACAGATCTTTTAAGCAGAGCGGACCCAGTATAATCCATTAGTGAGTGACGGGGAACTTAATGATTGGGGCTTTGCCGTACCGCCTCTAATGCACCCAGCTCTAGCTATTAGGTCATGCTGTTACACTGGCTGAGTCTTCTAGCTTATGAAAGAAACTGGAAATATATTTTATTGCTTAAAATCTTCCAACTTTATATTGTTCGTTAATAAAAATGTTTTAAAGCATGGTGGGATCAGAGAAAACATATCTATATTCTGGATGGGGCCTGTGGGCTTCCAATTTATGAACCTAAGATGATTTTTCATGCTACTACCTTCCTCTGGGATATTAAGCTGAAATGATTCCTTAAGAAGTAGTTCCTGACCACCACCCATGTATACATGCACACATACATACATAACACATACATACATGCCAGGGGTAGGAAGCTGAACTTATTCTTCTAGGGTTAAAGATAGAAATTGGAAAAAAAAATAAATGTACCACCTTCTTATACCTCAAATAGTACACTAATAAAGAAACAGAGTCCATATTTCTTGTTGACCACTGCATCCCTAGTGCTCCAGCTGACTAGAAACTCAATATCTGTTAAATCAATTGTCATGTATTTATGGGTACACACTTCAGAATAAAATGTGCACGCTCTACTGGAAGAACTATGTGTTTAGTAGAATTATTGAACAATAGCCATTTAGAACCAGAGAAAATTTTAGACATAATCCAGTCCAGCTGTATCAGTTTACCTATACGAAACAGAGACACAATGAAATAAGTCAGCTTGCCCAAATCATAAGCATTCCTGTGGCAGAGCTAGGACAAAGCCCCACAGACTCTAGGTCACAGACCCAACGTGGCTGTAGAGCTGGAGTTTGTGATATGCCCTATAAAAATTGTTATTTTTAAACAAGTATATATTTGTATCTTGACTTTAAGGCCTTCTAATGGAGAATATACAAATCCAGACACTTTATATATGTGCAAAAATTGAAATACAGACATGTATAACTTTATGCCTTGTGTTTGGTTTAGCTCCATTTTAAAAAGCTATTTTTCTACTGTTATTCTGTATATGATGTTTAAAATATTAGAGTTCATCTACATAAAGTTTGAAAATATTTTTAAACAGGAAATATCCTGTTTAGTAAGAATGTTTCAGAGATTTTTCTGGAATGTTCTTTAATTATGCCTCTGTGTTGCCATTTTCACATATTTTTGCCATGTGCTCTCCTGATGATTGCTTCTCTTGCAGATAATGGGAAGCAGTTTCCAGCCATGCATTTGCTGCATAGTTGTATATGAGATGCCAATATACACGGCCAAGGACTATGACTACTATGCTGGTGATTTCATTAAATGGAGTCCCCATGTTCATATTCCTCGGCCTCTCTAGGGACCATATACCACTCCCACACCCATTCTTTTCACATAAATTTTACAATTTTATTTTCAAATTCTATATTTTCTATTTCTTCCCACATTGTTAAAATCTAGAAAGATACCTTAATTTCCGAATAAAACAAGATCATCTACATGGCAGTTAGACTCCTAGATAACACCAGTTCTCTTCTAAAACTATAGTTGCTCGCATCATCAGCGTTCATTGTACTCTGGCTCCATTATACAGCAGCCTGCGTTGTGGAGGTATTGATCTGTCGCAAGCTCCTGGGATTGAGACCTCACCCCTCCTTGACAAGTAGACTAGCTTAGGAAGAAACAAGTTGAGTTTTCTAGTTAAAGCCCTAGACTTTCATTTAACAATTAGAGGAAGAGAGACTCTCTACTTCTGGATGTTTTTAACATTAGCCAAATCGAGGACAAAGCAAAAACATGGAAAAGAGCCTGTATAAGAGAAGTACAGAGAAATAATTTTAATATATTGTTGGTGAGCATTTTATATCAATGCATAACACTGAATCAAGGCAACAGACTGCAAGTAATTTAATCATATTTATGTTATTCAGCATCTACACCATTTCCTAATTTTTATGCTTTTTTTAAAAAGATACTGAAATATATATTTTTTTGCCTTTTTCTTGTTTCCTTGAGTTTGTTTCCCAGGAGTCAAATTATTGGGCTAAATAATATGAATGTATTTACAGTCTTGCAACATATTTTCACAGTGCTTTCCCAAACTGTTGTGACCATTTATTCTCCTTCTCTTTACTGATGTGTGAGAAAGCGTGTTTCTCTGCATTTTGTCCACCGTTAGGAATTGTGTTTAAAAATTGTTTTACAGAATCGACAGGCAAGAAATGTTCCAAATCATATATTAATTTATGATTCCTTAAGAGTTGATTAGTTGAAATGTTTTCTTTAATATGCTTAATCATTATGGATTCTTTCTTTCTTAAAAGGGTCTTTTCGAGATTTGAGAGCAGGATTTTTAAATAATGATAAATTAAAAAGGCACAATTTTAAAAATGTGTATAACATGTAATTGCAACTAAGTAAAAATCAGCTAGTCATAGGAAAAATACTAAAAGCAAACAGAATTGGGTCCTGGTTTTTGTCCTTAAGTTGCTGTACATTAAACTTCCTTAAACTGACTATGTTCCATTAATATAAGATTTTAAATTAATGAAATTACATGAAACTTTAAAAAATAAATGTTAATGAATATTGGATTTTACATTTTTTACAGGGCAATTATGAACTTCTTTGTAAACCACAAAATAACAATGCTAGTTTTTGTATCACTGTTACTACTGCTAATAATAATGTGATGGCGATGATGACGCTAGACCATTTGCTAAACGATTATGACAAAAAACCTAAGATTGGAAACTTCCAGTCAAACACCTCACACAGTTTAAAGGAAAAAAATATTACTTGAAGATTGCTTGGAAACGAACTCCATAAATATATAAATAGACAAGTGAATTAAGAGATAATTATATCTGAATAATCACTTAGTCTAATACTATATATGAAGCATGCTTTAAGATGCTTGAAAAAGTAGCCAAAGAATAAATATCAAGATATTTTAGCACATTTTAATATTGAAGAATTAAATATTTAGTCTCTCTAAAAATGTGCATGGCGATCATAAAATCGTATTTAAACTCTACACAATCCCAGCTGTTACCGCACAATGCCCACTCCTGTCTACAACCAAAGGTAACAAAACACATTTTCTCTTCATCTTAGGAATGTCATGTGAACAAATGAGTCATTCCCTCAAAATAAATTGAATGGAATATAGGTACAATTCTAAAATTGATATTTCTGGGGTTTTATGAGGAAATTCTCACTCGCTCGCTCTCTTTGTCTTTGGCTCTTGCACTTGTTCTTTCTTTTCTAAAAAAATGAGTTTTTAAGAGAATCTAAGTTGCATAAATTCATATCTACCAAAATCCGCACAGCTGGGAGATGGGGAGATTTCTGGCAGGACAGAGAACAGAGATTCTGAGAAGGAAGGGTAATGAAATGTATTCTTTTTAGTGTTGATGATTGTGCATGGACGGATGATCTCAAAACTAAAGAGACAGCAGTCGTTTTGAGAAAACCTGCGTGGAACCAGTTAGGAGTATAATTTGAATTTTTTTTTATAAAGATCATGTTATTCTCTCCATGTTTTGACTGCTACCATGGCTCCCCCACTACTTCATAGATTAGCACACTGAGTGTCCTTTGTCTGTTTGAAGAGGATACAAGAGATCTAGCTGCTAGTCGAACTTGTCATATACAGTCTGGGAGACCTTAGTTTTTTAGTTTCCCATTATGCATAAGAAGCCCATATGTTCTGAACAAGAACACAATGAAAACTCAAAAAGATTAAAATATTCCACATTTTGCACCCTTGTTCTAAAGATAACATTTCCTTTGAGTGAGTTTACAAATTTGAAACGATTGGGGTGGAGCTAGTCCAATTCTAATTAGCAACATAAACCTCTGGTAAGGTTTTATTTAATGGATTGTTTCTGATTCTTTATATGGTGCATTTCCTAGGTAATGTTAAAGAGAAATATGTAAGTGATGCACTTTTTAAAAACTTCTGGTGAATTAAATGAACAAATAATTTACAGACATGAGTCCCAAATCATAGATATATTTTTATATAAAAATAAAAGAAATTTTGCTTCAGACCAGTTTAATCGTATCCAAGTAATAAGCATAAATGACCAGAAACTATACAGATGTGCCTTTTTCTTTATATATGCAATACAGGAGTTAAGCATATGTATCATGACTCCAAAAGAGATGTGCGTCATCATGTGAGGAAAAAATAAATTAGTTGGGAAGAAAAAAATAACAAGGGAGAGCAACAAGAGAAAATTAATCCAGCGCAGTTTGTCAAGTCTATAGCAAATGGCCAGAAAAACATGTAGCTATTTTTTTCTGCCCTACGAAATTTTAAAGTGACTACTTGATCCCAGTTGACATAAGTCTAGTAATTACTAGACTTACCAAGTCTAATAATTTAGTAAGTGTTATTGTAGTTTAGCTAGATCAGTTTTCCATTTTAAATCCATTTATTTAAAAAAAGCAAAAATCTAAGTGGCTATTTTAGTTATGTAGGAAAATTCCTGTGGCTTGTTTCCGTTGAAATTAAGAGTGGGTTATTAAAACATTCTTTATATAACTCATCATGATCAAAATTCTTCTGTAAGAGCTGAAAGGAGAGGAAATGTTCTTATTCTGTTTTATTGCAGGGTACATGTTACTTAATTCAAAATATATATCACATTAGCCATACTAAATCTGCTATATGATAAGAAATATGTTTATGTGTCTATATAGAATTAATTTATGTAAATGTATATATAATTGACTTGCACAATAACTACTTATATATGTCAAAGACTTAGCTACCATCAATCTAAATTATTTATTTAGTAATGCACATACGTGCGCACACACAGAGGTATGAAATACAGACTGTCTTTCTGAATCCAGAATTTGGGAACTTCAAAAGTGAATTTACAAATGGTTGCACTTAGTGTAATACAAGAGAAAAAAATTTCCAAATTTGTGTGACATTCTAAATCTGTGATTATTAAAAACATCTCAGGGATATATTTACCATAGTTAACTATAGTGCAGAACAAAAGAAATTAAAATGGATAAACTCAGACACACAAAAATAACAATGAAACACTCTCAGACATAATTAACACCAAACCCTTTGGGATTGGTAATGTTGTTGTATCTTGGTCTATATAGTGATGAGAGAGAAAAGTAGCCTCTAACATCTGGAAGCTGTCTGGACACTCACAGACAGACTTTCATGTACTCCTAGTGAGGATAAACAACTTTATAAAACATCAACATCAGACAAGGCCACTCCGTGATCATGGAATTAGACAGAAAAAAGACCCCTCAGAAATCACATCTAAACACAGAAAAAAACTTGAGCAATTTTCATACGACAAAAAACAGCAATATCCTCCTATCTTGGCACAGATGAGTGATTGCTACTTCTTTACCAGTTACAACTTTAGTCTCACTCTCTTCTTTCCTCCCTCTACAAAAGATTTGTTAAAGTGATCAATCATAGAATTACCCCTGCTTCCTGACATGATCCGATTCAGAGTAAAACCCCATTTCCTTAAACCCTTCCCCAAATCACCAACACAGGCCCAAATCCTACAATAACTCCTCTTTGACACCCTCTTAATAAGATAACCAGTGGTTCCCCAAGGAATGTGTTCTCCCTCAATGCAGTGATTAATAAGCACTACCTGTTCAACCAGTAATCGTTAGCAAGAGAGCATTGACAGAGAAAAATCATTTATAGACACGTTAGGCATTTATAGACACGTTATATCTGACATCAATTGTATTATTTATTAATGTTCTTGCTATTTATTTTTATAATTCTTCTCAGCTGCTAGAAGTATTAAAGTCTCTATAATTCAGCTTACCATTTTTGGTTGAGAAGAGTTTACATCGAATTTATTTAGATAGATTGTTTTGAGTTGGATGCACACAGGTTTAGGATGTAAGTATATAAGTATATAAAACCACACATGATAACTAAAGTTATCTAACCATCTAAAGTTAGAAAAAATGAAATATTGTTTGTATATGACATGTCAACCTAAATACTTAGCATTATGAACAAATGTTTGGTGATTTCATAGACTAACTGGAATCTATTAGAGCTAATGAGATAATTCAAACATTCAAAAATCAACATTTTCTTACATATCTAGGAGACTAGAAAATAGAACAATATCCCCATATGCAACATCAACAACAATAAATAAGTAGGAATAAGCTCAGTAAGAAATATTTGGAACATATTTGATGGAAATTTTAAAATTTTATACCCACATTTCTATAAAGATTGAATGGAGATGTGTGTAGGAGGGATGTTAGTTCCCCTTGTACTAATTTACAGGATCTATGCAATTCAAATTAAATATATAAAGAATGTTTCTTGAACTTAATTAGTTGTAAAACAGTTTCTAAAATAAATACATGAGAACATTTTGAAAAATAAAGGCTAAGATGATACACTAAGGCCTGCCAGATTAAAGTGTAATATAAATCATCAAAATTCAACATAATATAGCAGGAGTAGACATACCAGACCAGTCGAACAGAGTGAAAGCCTCAGCAATAGAACATGGTATGCAAAAAAAAGCTTACCAGAATGTAGTAAGCAAAATGATGTCCCCCCTCCCAAAAATGTCTGTGTACTTCTTCCTAGGATGGATGAATATGTTACCTTATGTTGCAGAAGAGATTTAGCAAGTGTAATTAAGATTATGAACCTTGAGATGGGGAAATTATCCTGGATTATTCAGGTGGACTCAATCTAAACACAGGAGTCCTTAAAAGCACAGACGCTTTCCTGGCTCTGGAGAGAAAGAGAATCAGTGATGGAAGGGTCAGATCAATGCAACATGAGGAAGATTTGATTCAACCTTGTCTGCTTTGAAGATGGAGGAAAGGGGCCATGAATCAAGAAATGCAGGCATCCTCTAGAAGCTGGAAAAGGCAAGAAAACAGACTATTCTCTGTAGAATCCAGAAATGAATGCAGCCTCGCAGATACTTTAGTGTTAGCCCAATGAGACCTGTATTGGACTTCTGATTTACAGAATCGTAAGATAGTAAGTGTGTGTTAATTTAATCCACTAAATATGTGGTAATTTCCTATAGCAGCAAAAGAAAGCAAATGCACAGAAGATATTGTAGCTTCATAAATCCATATGGCAAAAGTGTTATCGAATTAGTGGCACTGAGATAATAGGTTAAATTATGTTAAAAGAAGCAAAATTATAGATTTCCATCTCATACCTTACAATGACAAAATCCATATCAATTATGAAATCGAACAAAATAGAAACCATCCAATTAGAAGATGATGTAAGGGCCCATTTATTTACTCCTAGGATGGTTAGGATCTTTTAAAGCACACTAGCAATTGAAAAAGTGGTAAAAGAATAGAACAATAATCCACGAAAGTTATAATGGCTGGGTATCAAGAAACACTGTGAGAAAGTACTAAAAGGCAATGAAAACACTAGGGGACAATAACTTTAAAATAAATATAACAAAAGGTTAGCTTTCTTAATAGGCAAAGGGCTCATATAAATGAATGACGTCAATACAGTCTGCCCTCCACATCACCTAGATTTTGAACCTGAGGTTAGGGAGGACCGACTAACTGTAAGGGGTTTGAGCGTTCAAGGATTTTGGTTTCCTTGGGGCTCCTCAGATTATTACCCTGCAGATACAGAAGGATGACAGTCTTCCCAATTTAACATGGTCAGACCCATAAATAATTTGGAAAAGAAGAAAAACATTATGAAAACTGATTAATTATGACTTGTCAATTCCATATTTGTGAATTCACCTACTTGCTAAAATTTGTTTGTAAACGTAAAGTCAATATTTGTGGCACTTTTGCAGTCTTTTTTTTTTTAATGAATTTATTTATTTTATTTTATTTATTTTGGCTGCGTTGGGTCTTCATTGCTGTCCGTGGGCTTTCTCTAGTTGCATCGAGTGGGGGCTACTCTTCGTTGTGGTGCGCGGGCTTCTCATTGCGGTGGCTTCTCTTGTTGCGGAGCACGGGCTCTAGGCATGCAAGCTTCAGTAGTTGGAGCACACGGGCTCAGTAGTTGTGGCTCGCGGGCTTAGATGCTCCACGGCATGTGGGATCTTCCCAGACCAGGGCTCGAATCCGTGTCCCCTGCATTGGCAGGCGGATTCTTAACCACTGCGCCACCAGGGAAGCCCACTTTTGCAGTCTTTTATGGAATATGCAGAACAGTGAAAAATTTGAGTGACTGAATGCACACATTCCTAGCTGAGGTCAAACAAGCTGACCTCTACCTTCTTGTTGCAGCTCTCATACTGTAAACAAGTATCCTATCTGTGGTCTATTTAGTGCCAGATTTTTCACATTTTTATGCTTTTTGTTGGTGATTTCACTATGTAAAATGGCTCCCAAGTGCTGAAATGCTATCTAGTGTTCCTAAGTACAGGAAGACCTGATGTGCCTTATACAGAGAGAATACATGTGTTAAATAAGCTTCATTCAGTCGTGAGTTACAGTGCTGTTGGCCATTTTGAGTACAATGTTAACGAACCAACAATATATATTTTAAAGGGTGTCTTTAAAGAGAAGCATACATTACAAATATTGTATAATGATCAGTTGATGAAAATGTTTGGAACTCAAGCTTCCATGAACCTAATTCTGTATTCCCGCTGGGAGCAATGGTTCAGTATTCACTATTTCAGTGTTCACAACAACTTTGTAGAATTAACTATCATGAATAATAAAAATCAATTATAATTAATACTATGGAAAATATTCATTCTCACTAGTAAAGAAAAGATGCAGCTAACAGAAGTAAAATATATTTAAAATTTCAAAATGAATGACATTATCTCTTTCTTAAACATTGTGTTAGTGTCAGGTGTACAGCATTGTAATTTGACACCTGTACACACTACAAAGCAATCATCACCACAAGTCTAATTACTTTACAGTTGACCCCCTTCACCCATTTTGTCCACTCCAGAAATTATCTCTTCTTAAATACTTAATGTAAAAAAATAGTAGATAAGATATGCAAATATACACAATGTGTGACAGTGGAAATTAGTAGTCTTCCCATCAAAAAAAGATGCCCTTAAAGTCTCTACGTACCTTGATATACAAATCCTGTTTCTAGTAATTTATTCTAAAGGTGTAATCAAAGATGCAGATTCATATAAGCGCCTCTTTATTCCAACAATATTATAAAATTTAAAAATTACATCTTAAATGTTTCACACTAGGGTAGTATAGTACATGTATAAACTATAAAGTTTAGAGAGCAATAGAAAATGTGCAGTTTATTACCTTATTAGGAAAGTAAAATACAGAACTGTACATTCAACATTATCTAATGTTATTACCTTATTAGGAAAGTAAAATACAGAACCGTACATTCAACATTATCTAATGTTATTACCTTATTAGGAAAGTGAAATACAGAACCGTACATTCAACATTATCTACTGTTATTACCTTATTAGGAAAGTAAAATACAGAACTGTGCATTCAACATTATCTAATGTTATTACCTTATTAGGAAAGTAAAACACAGAACCGTACATTCAACATTATCTAATGTTATTACCTTATTAGGAAAGTGAAATACAGAACTGTACATTCAACATTATCTAATGTTATTACCTTATTAGGAAAGTAAAACACAGAACTGTACATTCAACATTATCTAATGTTATTACCTTATTAGGAAAGTAAAACACAGAACTGTGCATTCAACATTATCTAATGTTATTACCTTATTAGGAAAGTAAAATACAGAACCGTACATTCAACATTATCTAATGTTATTACCTTATTAGGAAAGTAAAATACAGAACCGTACATTCAACATTATCTACTGTTATTACCTTATTAGGAAAGTGAAATACAGAACTGTGCATTCAACATTATCTAATGTTATTACCTTATTAGGAAAGTAAAATACAGAACAGTACATTCAACATTATCTAATGTTATTACCTTATTAGGAAAGTAAAATACAGAACAGTACATTCAACATTATCTAATGTTATTACCTTATTAGGAAAGTAAAATACAGAACCGTGCATTCAACATTATCTAATGTTATTACCTTATTAGGAAAGTAAAATACAGAACCGTGCATTCAACATTATCTAATGTTATTACCTTATTAGGAAAGTAAAATACAGAACAGTACATTCAACATTATCTAATGTTATTACCTTATTAGGAAAGTAAAATACAGAACCGTGCATTCAACATTATCTAATGTTATTACCTTATTAGGAAAGTAAAATACAGAACCGTGCATTCAACATTATCTAATGTTATTACCTTATTAGGAAAGTAAAATACAGAACCGTGCATTCAACATTATCTAATGTTATTACCTTATTAGGAAAGTAAAATACAGAACCGTGCATTCAACATTATCTAATGTTATTACCTTATTAGGAAAGTAAAATACAGAACCGTACATTCAACATTATCTAATGTTATTACCTTATTAGGAAAGTAAAATACAGAACCGTACATTCAACATTATCTAATGTTATTACCTTATTAGGAAAGTAAAATACAGAACCGTACATTCAACATTATCTAATGTTATTACCTTATTAGGAAAGTAAAATACAGAACCGTACATTCAACATTATCTAATGTTATTACCTTATTAGGAAAGTAAAATACAGAACCGTACATTCAACATTATCTAATGTTATTACCTTATTAGGAAAGTAAATACAGAACCGTACATTCAACATTATCTAATGTTATTACCTTATTAGGAAAGTAAAATACAGAACCGTACATTCAACATTATCTAATGTTATTACCTTATTAGGAAAGTAAAATACAGAACCGTGCATTCAACATTATCTAATGTTATTACCTTATTAGGAAAGTAAAATACAGAACCGTGCATTCAACATTATCTAATGTTATTACCTTATTAGGAAAGTAAAATACAGAACCGTGCATTCAACATTATCTAATGTTATTACCTTATTAGGAAAGTAAAATACAGAACCGTGCATTCAACATTATCTAATGTTATTACCTTATTAGGAAAGTAAAATACAGAACCGTGCATTCAACATTATCTAATGTTATTACCTTATTAGGAAAGTAAAATACAGAACCGTGCATTCAACATTATCTAATGTTATTACCTTATTAGGAAAGTAAAATACAGAACCGTGCATTCAACATTATCTAATGTTATTACCTTATTAGGAAAGTAAAATACAGAACCGTGCATTCAACATTATCTAATGTTATTACCTTATTAGGAAAGTAAAATACAGAACCGTGCATTCAACATTATCTAATGTTATTACCTTATTAGGAAAGTAAAATACAGAACCGTGCATTCAACATTATCTAATGTTATTACCTTATTAGGAAAGTAAAATACAGAACCGTGCATTCAACATTATCTAA
Source organism: Phocoena phocoena (assembly GCF_963924675.1). Lineage (NCBI taxonomy): Eukaryota > Metazoa > Chordata > Mammalia > Artiodactyla > Phocoenidae > Phocoena > Phocoena phocoena. Next base: position 80,645,066 of record NC_089227.1, read on the forward strand.
TGTTATTACCTTATTAGGAAAGTAAAATACAGAACCGTGCATTCAACATTATCTAATGTTATTACCTTATTAGGAAAGTAAAATACAGAACCGTGCATTCAACATTATCTAATGTTATTACCTTATTAGGAAAGTAAAATACAGAACCGTGCATTCAACATTATCTAATGTTATTACCTTATTAGGAAAGTAAAATACAGAACCGTGCATTCAACATTATCTAATGTTATTACCTTATTAGGAAAGTAAAATACAGAACCGTGCATTCAACATTATCTAATGTTATTACCTTATTAGGAAAGTAAAATACAGAACCGTGCATTCAACATTATCTAATGTTATTACCTTATTAGGAAAGTAAAATACAGAACCGTACATTCAACATTATCTAATGTTATTACCTTATTAGGAAAGTAAAATACAGAACCGTACATTCAACATTATCTAATGTTATTACCTTATTAGGAAAGTAAAATACAGAACCGTACATTCAACATTATCTAATGTTATTACCTTATTAGGAAAGTAAAATACAGAACCGTACATTCAACATTATCTAATGTTATTACCTTATTAGGAAAGTAAAATACAGAACCGTACATTCAACATTATCTAATGTTATTACCTTATTAGGAAAGTAAAATACAGAACCGTACATTCAACATTATCTAATGTTATTACCTTATTAGGAAAGTAAAATACAGAACCGTACATTCAACATTATCTAATGTTATTACCTTATTAGGAAAGTAAAATACAGAACCGTACATTCAACATTATCTAATGTTATTACCTTATTAGGAAAGTAAAATACAGAACCGTACATTCAACATTATCTAATGTTATTACCTTATTAGGAAAGTAAAATACAGAACCGTACATTCAACATTATCTAATGTTATTACCTTATTAGGAAAGTAAAATACAGAACCGTACATTCAACATTATCTAATGTTATTACCTTATTAGGAAAGTAAAATACAGAACCGTACATTCAACATTATCTAATGTTATTACCTTATTAGGAAAGTAAAATACAGGACCGTGCATTCAACATTATCTAATGTTATTACCTTATTAGGAAAGTAAAATACAGGACCGTGCATTCAACATTATCTAATGTTATTACCTTATTAGGAAAGTAAAATACAGGACCGTGCATTCAACATTATCTAATGTTATTACCTTATTAGGAAAGTAAAATACAGGACCGTGCATTCAACATTATCTAATGTTATTACCTTATTAGGAAAGTAAAATACAGGACCGTGCATTCAGCATTATCTAATGTTATTACCTTATTAGGAAAGTAAAATACAGGACCGTACATTCAGCATTATCTAATGTTATTACCTTATTAGGAAAGTAAAATACAGGACCGTACATTCAGCATTATCTAATGTTATTACCTTATTAGGAAAGTAAAATACAGGACCGTACATTCAGCATTATCTAATGTTATTACCTTATTAGGAAAGTAAAATACAGGACCGTACATTCAGCATTATCTAATGTTATTACCTTATTAGGAAAGTAAAATACAGGACCGTACATTCAGCATTATCTAATGTTATTACCTTATTAGGAAAGTAAAATACAGAACTGTGCATTCAACATTATCTAATGTTATTACCTTATTAGGAAAGTAAAACACAGAACTGTACATTCAACATTATCTAATGTTATTACCTTATTAGGAAAGTGAAACACAGAACTGTACATTCAACATTATCTAATGTTATTACCTTATTAGGAAAGTAAAACACAGAACTGTGCATTCAACATTATCTAATGTTATTACCTTATTAGGAAAGTAAAACACAGAACCGTGCATTCAACATTATCTAATGTTATTACCTTATTAGGAAAGTAAAATACAGAACCGTACATTCAACATTATCTAATGTTATTACCTTATTAGGAAAGTAAAATACAGAACCGTACATTCAACATTATCTACTGTTATTACCTTATTAGGAAAGTGAAATACAGAACTGTGCATTCAACATTATCTAATGTTATTACCTTATTAGGAAAGTAAAATACAGAACAGTACATTCAACATTATCTAATGTTATTACCTTATTAGGAAAGTAAAATACAGAACTGTACATTCAACATTATCTAATGTTATTACCTTATTAGGAAAGTAAAATACAGAACTGTGCATTCAACATTATCTAATGTTATTACCTTATTAGGAAAGTAAAATACAGAACTGTGCATTCAACATTATCTAATGTTATTACCTTATTAGGAAAGTGAAATACAGAACTGTACATTCAACATTATCTAATGTTATTACCTTATTAGGAAAGTAAAACACAGAACTGTACATTCAACATTATCTAATGTTATTACCTTATTAGGAAAGTAAAACACAGAACCGTGCATTCAACATTATCTAATGTTATTACCTTATTAGGAAAGTAAAATACAGAACCGTACATTCAACATTATCTAATGTTATTACCTTATTAGGAAAGTAAAATACAGAACCGTGCATTCAACATTATCTACTGTTATTACCTTATTAGGAAAGTGAAATACAGAACTGTGCATTCAACATTATCTAATGTTATTACCTTATTAGGAAAGTAAAATACAGAACAGTACATTCAACATTATCTAATGTTATTACCTTATTAGGAAAGTAAAATACAGAACTGTACATTCAACATTATCTAATGTTATTACCTTATTAGGAAAGTAAAATACAGAACTGTGCATTCAACATTATCTAATGTTATTACCTTATTAGGAAAGTAAAATACAGAACTGTGCATTCAACATTATCTAATGTTATTACCTTATTAGGAAAGTAAAATACAGAACTGTGCATTCAACATTATCTAATGTTATTACCTTATTAGGAAAGTAAAATACAGAACAGTACATTCAACATTATCTAATGTTATTACCTTATTAGGAAAGTAAAATACAGAACCGTGCATTCAACATTATCTAATGTTATTACCTTATTAGGAAAGTAAAATACAGAACCGTGCATTCAACATTATCTAATGTTATTACCTTATTAGGAAAGTAAAATACAGGACCGTACATTCAGCATTATCTAATGTTATTACCTTATTAGGAAAGTAAAATACAGGACCGTACATTCAGCATTATCTAATGTTATTACCTTATTAGGAAAGTAAAATACAGAACTGTGCATTCAACATTATCTAATGTTATTACCTTATTAGGAAAGTAAAACACAGAACTGTACATTCAACATTATCTAATGTTATTACCTTATTAGGAAAGTGAAACACAGAACTGTACATTCAACATTATCTAATGTTATTACCTTATTAGGAAAGTAAAACACAGAACTGTACATTCAACATTATCTAATGTTATTACCTTATTAGGAAAGTAAAACACAGAACTGTGCATTCAACATTATCTAATGTTATTACCTTATTAGGAAAGTAAAATACAGAACCGTACATTCAACATTATCTAATGTTATTACCTTATTAGGAAAGTAAAATACAGAACCGTACATTCAACATTATCTACTGTTATTACCTTATTAGGAAAGTGAAATACAGAACTGTGCATTCAACATTATCTAATGTTATTACCTTATTAGGAAAGTAAAATACAGAACAGTACATTCAACATTATCTAATGTTATTACCTTATTAGGAAAGTAAAATACAGAACTGTACATTCAACATTATCTAATGTTATTACCTTATTAGGAAAGTAAAATACAGAACTGTGCATTCAACATTATCTAATGTTATTACCTTATTAGGAAAGTAAAACACAGAACTGTGCATTCAACATTATCTAATGTTATTACCTTATTAGGAAAGTAAAATACAGAACTGTACATTCAACATTATCTAATGTTATTACCTTATTAGGAAAGTAAAATACAGAACCGTACATTCAACATTATCTACTGTTATTACCTTATTCGGAAAGTGAAATACAGAACTGTGCATTCAACATTATCTAATGTTATTACCTTATTAGGAAAGTAAAATACAGAACAGTACATTCAACATTATCTAATGTTATTACCTTATTAGGAAAGTAAAATACAGAACTGTACATTCAACATTATCTAATGTTATTACCTTATTAGGAAAGTAAAATACAGAACTGTGCATTCAACATTATCTAATGTTATTACCTTATTAGGAAAGTAAAATACAGAACTGTGCATTCAACATTATCTAATGTTATTACCTTATTAGGAAAGTAAAATACAGAACCGTGCATTCAACATTATCTAATGTTATTACCTTATTAGGAAAGTAAAATACAGAACCGTACATTCAACATTATCTAATGTTATTACCTTATTAGGAAAGTAAAATACAGAACCGTACATTCAACATTATCTAATGTTATTACCTTATTAGGAAAGTAAAATACAGAACCGTACATTCAACATTATCTAATGTTATTACCTTATTAGGAAAGTAAAATACAGAACCGTACATTCAACATTATCTAATGTTATTACCTTATTAGGAAAGTAAATACAGAACCGTACATTCAACATTATCTAATGTTATTACCTTATTAGGAAAGTAAAATACAGAACCGTACATTCAACATTATCTAATGTTATTACCTTATTAGGAAAGTAAAATACAGAACCTTGCATTCAACATTATCTAATGTTATTACCTTATTAGGAAAGTAAAATACAGAACCGTGCATTCAACATTATCTAATGTTATTACCTTATTAGGAAAGTAAAATACAGAACCGTGCATTCAACATTATCTAATGTTATTACCTTATTAGGAAAGTAAAATACAGAACCGTGCATTCAACATTATCTAATGTTAATACCTTATTAGGAAAGTAAAATACAGAACCGTGCATTCCACATTATCTAATGTTATTACCTTATTAGGAAAGTAAAATACAGAACCGTGCATTCCACATTATCTAATGTTATTACCTTATTAGGAAAGTAAAATACAGAACCGTGCATTCCACATTATCTAATGTTATTACCTTATTAGGAAAGTAAAATACAGAACCGTGCATTCCACATTATCTAATGTTATTACCTTATTAGGAAAGTAAAATACAGAACCGTGCATTCAACATTATCTAATGTTATTACCTTATTAGGAAAGTAAAATACAGAACCGTGCATTCAACATTATCTAATGTTATTACCTTATTAGGAAAGTAAAATACAGAACCGTGCATTCAACATTATCTAATGTTATTACCTTATTAGGAAAGTAAAATACAGAACCGTGCATTCAACATTATCTAATGTTATTACCTTATTAGGAAAGTAAAATACAGAACCGTGCATTCAACATTATCTAATGTTATTACCTTATTAGGAAAGTAAAATACAGAACCGTGCATTCAACATTATCTAATGTTATTACCTTATTAGGAAAGTAAAATACAGAACCGTGCATTCAACATTATCTAATGTTATTACCTTATTAGGAAAGTAAAATACAGAACCGTGCATTCAACATTATCTAATGTTATTACCTTATTAGGAAAGTAAAATACAGAACCGTGCATTCAACATTATCTAATGTTATTACCTTATTAGGAAAGTAAAATACAGAACCGTGCATTCAACATTATCTAATGTTATTACCTTATTAGGAAAGTAAAATACAGAACCGTGCATTCAACATTATCTAATGTTATTACCTTATTAGGAAAGTAAAATACAGAACCGTACATTCAACATTATCTAATGTTATTACCTTATTAGGAAAGTAAAATACAGAACCGTACATTCAACATTATCTAATGTTATTACCTTATTAGGAAAGTAAAATACAGAACCGTACATTCAACATTATCTAATGTTATTACCTTATTAGGAAAGTAAAATACAGAACCGTACATTCAACATTATCTAATGTTATTACCTTATTAGGAAAGTAAAATACAGAACCGTACATTCAACATTATCTAATGTTATTACCTTATTAGGAAAGTAAAATACAGAACCGTACATTCAACATTATCTAATGTTATTACCTTATTAGGAAAGTAAAATACAGAACCGTACATTCAACATTATCTAATGTTATTACCTTATTAGGAAAGTAAAATACAGAACCGTACATTCAACATTATCTAATGTTATTACCTTATTAGGAAAGTAAAATACAGAACCGTACATTCAACATTATCTAATGTTATTACCTTATTAGGAAAGTAAAATACAGAACCGTACATTCAACATTATCTAATGTTATTACCTTATTAGGAAAGTAAAATACAGAACCGTACATTCAACATTATCTAATGTTATTACCTTATTAGGAAAGTAAAATACAGAACCGTGCATTCAACATTATCTAATGTTATTACCTTATTAGGAAAGTAAAATACAGGACCGTGCATTCAGCATTATCTAATGTTATTACCTTATTAGGAAAGTAAAATACAGGACCGTGCATTCAGCGTTATCTAATGTTATTACCTTATTAGGAAAGTAAAATACAGGACCGTGCATTCAGCGTTATCTAATGTTATTACCTTATTAGGAAAGTAAAATACAGGACCGTACATTCAGCGTTATCTAATGTTATTACCTTATTAGGAAAGTAAAATACAGGACCGTACATTCAGCGTTATCTAATGTTATTACCTTATTAGGAAAGTAAAATACAGGACCGTACATTCAGCGTTATCTAATGTTATTACCTTATTAGGAAAGTAAAATACAGGACCGTGCATTCAACGTTATCTAATGTTATTACCTTATTAGGAAAGTAAAATACAGGACCGTGCATTCAGCATTATCTAATGTTATTACCTTATTAGGAAAGTAAAATACAGGACCGTGCATTCAGCATTATCTAATGTTATTACCTTATTAGGAAAGTAAAATACAGAACCGTACATTCAACATTATCTAATGTTATTACCTTATTAGGAAAGTAAAATACAGAACCGTACATTCAACATTATCTAATGTTATTACCTTATTAGGAAAGTAAAATACAGAACCGTACATTCAACATTATCTAATGTTATTACCTTATTAGGAAAGTAAAATACAGAACCGTACATTCAACATTATCTAATGTTATTACCTTATTAGGAAAGTAAAACACAGAACCGTACATTCAACATTATCTAAGGTTATTACCTTATTAGGAAAGTAAAACACAGAACCGTACATTCAACATTATCTAAGGTTATTACCTTATTAGGAAAGTAAAACACAGAACCGTACATTCAACATTATCTAAGGTTATTACCTCATTAGGAAAGTAAAACACAGAACCGTACATTCAACATTATCTAATGTTATTACCTCATTAGGAAAGTAAAACACAGAACCGTACATTCAACATTATCTAATGTTATTACCTCATTAGGAAAGTAAAACACAGAACCGTACATTCAACATTATCTAATGTTATTACCTCATTAGGAAAGTAAAACACAGAACCGTGCATTCAACATTATCTAATGTTATTACCTCATTAGGAAAGTAAAATACAGAACCGTACATTCAGCATTATCTAAGGTTATTACCTCATTAGGAAAGTAAAATACAGGACCGTACATTCAGCATTATCTAAGGTTATTACCTTATTAGGAAAGTAAAATACAGGACCGTACATTCAACATTATCTAAGGTTATTACCTTATTAGGAAAGTAAAACACAGAACCGTACATTCAACATTATCTAAGGTTATTACCTTATTAGGAAAGTAAAACACAGAACCGTACATTCAACATTATCTAAGGTTATTACCTCATTAGGAAAGTAAAACACAGAACCGTACATTCAACATTATCTAATGTTATTACCTCATTAGGAAAGTAAAACACAGAACCGTACATTCAACATTATCTAATGTTATTACCTCATTAGGAAAGTAAAACACAGAACCGTACATTCAACATTATCTAATGTTATTACCTCATTAGGAAAGTAAAACACAGAACCGTGCATTCAACATTATCTAATGTTATTACCTCATTAGGAAAGTAAAATACAGAACCGTACATTCAGCATTATCTAAGGTTATTACCTCATTAGGAAAGTAAAATACAGGACCGTACATTCAGCATTATCTAAGGTTATTACCTTATTAGGAAAGTAAAATACAGGACCGTACATTCAACATTATCTAAGGTTATTACCTTATTAGGAAAGTAAAACACAGAACCGTACATTCAACATTATCTAAGGTTATTACCTTATTAGGAAAGTAAAACACAGAACCGTACATTCAACATTATCTAAGGTTATTACCTTATTAGGAAAGTAAAACACAGAACCGTACATTCAACATTATCTAATGTTATTACCTTATTAGGAAAGTAAAACACAGAACCGTACATTCAACATTATCTAATGTTATTACCTTATTAGGAAAGTAAAACACAGGACCGTACATTCAGCATTATCTAATGTTATTACCTTATTAGGAAAGTAAAACACAGGACCGTACATTCAGCATTATCTAATGTTATTACCTTATTAGGAAAGTAAAACACAGGACCGTACATTCAGCATTATCTAATGTTATTACCTTATTAGGAAAGTAAAATACAGGACCGTACATTCAGCATTATCTAATGTTATTACCTTATTAGGAAAGTAAAATACAGGACCGTACATTCAGCATTATCTAATGTTATTACCTTATTAGGAAAGTAAAATACAGGACCGTACATTCAGCATTATCTAATGTTATTACCTTATTAGGAAAGTAAAATACAGGACCGTACATTCAGCATTATCTAATGTTATTACCTTATTAGGAAAGTAAAATACAGGACCGTACATTCAGCATTATCTAATGTTATTACCTTATTAGGAAAGTAAAATACAGGACCGTACATTCAGCATTATCTAATGTTATTACCTTATTAGGAAAGTAAAATACAGGACCGTACATTCAGCATTATCTAATGTTATTACCTTATTAGGAAAGTAAAATACAGGACCGTACATTCAGCATTATCTAATGTTATTACCTTATTAGGAAAGTAAAATACAGGACCGTACATTCAGCATTATCTAATGTTATTACCTTATTAGGAAAGTAAAATACAGGACCGTACATTCAGCATTATCTAATGTTATTACCTTATTAGGAAAGTAAAATACAGGACCGTACATTCAGCATTATCTAATGTTATTACCTTATTAGGAAAGTAAAATACAGGACCGTACATTCAGCATTATCTAATGTTATTACCTTATTAAGAAAGTAAAATACAGGACCGTACATTCAGCATTATCTAATGTTATTACCTTATTAGGAAAGTAAAATACAGGACCGTACATTCAGCATTATCTAATGTTATTACCTTATTAGGAAAGTAAAATACAGGACCGTACATTCAGCATTATCTAATGTTATTACCTTATTAGGAAAGTAAAATACAGGACCGTACATTCAGCATTATCTAATGTTATTACCTTATTAGGAAAGTAAAATACAGGACCGTACATTCAGCATTATCTAATGTTATTACCTTATTAGGAAAGTAAAATACAGGACCGTACATTCAGCATTATCTAATGTTATTACCTTATTAGGAAAGTAAAATACAGGACCGTACATTCAGCATTATCTAATGTTATTACCTTATTAGGAAAGTAAAATACAGGACCGTACATTCAGCATTATCTAATGTTATTACCTTATTAGGAAAGTAAAATACAGGACCGTACATTCAGCATTATCTAATGTTATTACCTTATTAGGAAAGTAAAATACAGGACCGTACATTCAGCATTATCTAATGTTATTACCTTATTAGGAAAGTAAAATACAGGACCGTACATTCAGCATTATCTAATGTTATTACCTTATTAGGAAAGTAAAATACAGGACCGTACATTCAGCATTATCTAATGTTATTACCTTATTAGGAAAGTAAAATACAGGACCGTACATTCAGCATTATCTAATGTTATTACCTTATTAGGAAACTAAAATACAGGACCGTACATTCAGCATTATCTAATGTTATTACCTTATTAGGAAACTAAAATACAGGACCGTACATTCAGCATTATCTAATGTTATTACCTTATTAGGAAAGTAAAATACAGGACCGTACATTCAGCATTATCTAATGTTATTACCTTATTAGGAAAGTAAAATACAGGACCGTACATTCAGCATTATCTAATGTTATTACCTTATTAGGAAAGTAAAATACAGGACCGTACATTCAGCATTATCTAATGTTATTACCTTATTAGGAAAGTAAAATACAGGACCGTACATTCAGCATTATCTAATGTTATTACCTTATTAGGAAAGTAAAATACAGGACCGTACATTCAGCATTATCTAATGTTATTACCTTATTAGGAAAGTAAAATACAGGACCGTACATTCAGCATTATCTAATGTTATTACCTCATTAGGAAAGTAAAATACAGGACCGTACATTCAGCATTATCTAATGTTATTACCTCATTAGGAAAGTAAAACACAGGACCGTACATTCAACATTATCTAATGTTATTACCTCATTAGGAAAGTAAAACACAGAACCGTGCATTCAACATTATCTAATGTTATTACCTCATTAGGAAAGTAAAACACAGGACCGTACATTCAGCATTATCTAAGGTTATTACCTTATTAGGAAAGTAAAACACAGGACCGTACATTCAACATTATCTAAGGTTATTACCTTATTAGGAAAGTAAAATACAGAACCGTACATTCAACATTATCTAAGGTTATTACCTTATTAGGAAAGTAAAATACAGAACCGTACATTCAACATTATCTAAGGTTATTACCTTATTAGGAAAGTAAAACACAGAACCGTACATTCAACATTATCTAAGGTTATTACCTTATTAGGAAAGTAAAACACAGAACCGTACATTCAACATTATCTAATGTTATTACCTTATTAGGAAAGTAAAACACAGGACCGTACATTCAGCATTATCTAATGTTATTACCTTATTAGGAAAGTAAAACACAGGACCGTACATTCAGCATTATCTAATGTTATTACCTTATTAGGAAAGTAAAACACAGGACCGTACATTCAGCATTATCTAATGTTATTACCTTATTAGGAAAGTAAAACACAGGACCGTACATTCAGCATTATCTAATGTTATTACCTTATTAGGAAAGTAAAACACAGGACCGTACATTCAGCATTATCTAATGTTATTACCTTATTAGGAAAGTAAAATACAGGACCGTACATTCAGCATTATCTAATGTTATTACCTTATTAGGAAAGTAAAATACAGGACCGTACATTCAGCATTATCTAATGTTATTACCTTATTAGGAAAGTAAAATACAGGACCGTACATTCAGCATTATCTAATGTTATTACCTTATTAGGAAAGTAAAATACAGGACCGTACATTCAGCATTATCTAATGTTATTACCTTATTAGGAAAGTAAAATACAGGACCGTACATTCAGCATTATCTAATGTTATTACCTTATTAGGAAAGTAAAATACAGGACCGTACATTCAGCATTATCTAATGTTATTACCTTATTAGGAAAGTAAAATACAGGACCGTACATTCAGCATTATCTAATGTTATTACCTTATTAGGAAAGTAAAATACAGGACCGTACATTCAGCATTATCTAATGTTATTACCTTATTAGGAAAGTAAAATACAGGACCGTACATTCAGCATTATCTAATGTTATTACCTTATTAGGAAAGTAAAATACAGGACCGTACATTCAGCATTATCTAATGTTATTACCTTATTAGGAAAGTAAAATACAGGACCGTACATTCAGCATTATCTAATGTTATTACCTTATTAGGAAAGTAAAATACAGGACCGTACATTCAGCATTATCTAATGTTATTACCTTATTAGGAAAGTAAAATACAGGACCGTACATTCAGCATTATCTAATGTTATTACCTTATTAGGAAAGTAAAATACAGGACCGTACATTCAGCATTATCTAATGTTATTACCTTATTAGGAAAGTAAAATACAGGACCGTACATTCAGCATTATCTAATGTTATTACCTTATTAGGAAAGTAAAATACAGGACCGTACATTCAGCATTATCTAATGTTATTACCTTATTAGGAAAGTAAAATACAGGACCGTACATTCAGCATTATCTAATGTTATTACCTTATTAGGAAAGTAAAATACAGGACCGTACATTCAGCATTATCTAATGTTATTACCTTATTAGGAAAGTAAAATACAGGACCGTACATTCAGCATTATCTAATGTTATTACCTTATTAGGAAAGTAAAATACAGGACCGTACATTCAGCATTATCTAATGTTATTACCTTATTAGGAAAGTAAAATACAGGACCGTACATTCAGCATTATCTAATGTTATTACCTTATTAGGAAAGTAAAATACAGGACCGTACATTCAGCATTATCTAATGTTATTACCTTATTAGGAAAGTAAAATACAGGACCGTACATTCAGCATTATCTAATGTTATTACCTTATTAGGAAAGTAAAATACAGGACCGTACATTCAGCATTATCTAATGTTATTACCTTATTAGGAAAGTAAAATACAGGACCGTACATTCAGCATTATCTAATGTTATTACCTTATTAGGAAAGTAAAATACAGGACCGTACATTCAGCATTATCTAATGTTATTACCTTATTAGGAAAGTAAAATACAGGACCGTACATTCAGCATTATCTAATGTTATTACCTTATTAGGAAAGTAAAATACAGGACCGTACATTCAGCATTATCTAATGTTATTACCTTATTAGGAAAGTAAAATACAGGACCGTACATTCAGCATTATCTAATGTTATTACCTTATTAGGAAAGTAAAATACAGGACCGTACATTCAGCATTATCTAATGTTATTACCTTATTAGGAAAGTAAAATACAGAACTGTACATTCAACATTATCTAATGTTTTAAAAAAACGTACATGTGATGTATGTATGTTTTCTATATATATTTTATATTTATAATAACCTAAAACTTATCACAAATAATATTTTAAGAATACTATTTATTGCTAACGTGACCATGAGTGAATTTATATTCTTCTTTTTAAATGTCTGTATTTTCTAAATTTTCTTCAATATGCATATATTTTGGAAGGCATTCCATAAGGCCTATTCAATCTTTAATAACCTGAAGAATCAGCTGTTATAACATCAATCTGAAGTTTTATTAAACTCCTGTGGCACTTCCCGAGTGAGACATCACTCTGAATCTATCACATTTTTGTCCTCTTACAAGAGCCAAAAAAGCATAAGTGATGGTATCTACACTATTTTTCCCATTTGAGTATTTTGGGTAAAATTCCATCTTTATAGATTGCCATTACTGTTGTTTTAGTTGATGCTTTTTTCTAACTTTCATTTTCAGTCTTTGGGAATCACTTTGATCTAGGTATATAAGCCACGTAGAATTGGTTTGCTTTGTTATCAACCTTGAAAATTATTTTTCTTTTAATAGGCAAGTTTAACACATACATTTATTAATATTACTGACATTTTTCTTCTTATCACTAACATTTTTTGATGTTATGTTTTCCTTTTAAGTTTTTGTTTTGCATAAGTCTTCATATATATAAGAAATATCGTATTTTTGTTCTAGTGGTTGTTTTAATATAATAGTTGAGCCCTTTCCTTTTAAGCAATATCTATGTCTTGCCTATTCTATAAATAATTATTGATTTTGCCTTTTTCCTCCTTTTCCCCCTTTTCACATCCAAGTTAATCAATAGTGTTATTTTTCTTCATCTTTACCTTTGTACTGTTAATGTGCTTATATCTCTACAATGAGATTTGTGAGTTATCACATATGAGGCAATCAGCTAGATTATTTTCCTGACTACCTTATTCCCCTGACTCCATCTGCCAACTCCCACTATTATTATTTATGCTACTTTATTTCAGATTTGCAGTAAAATATATATGGATCTTTTGCTGAGACTCCCCTCAGTAACTTTTTGCTTGAAGTTTATCATCTAGCTGTTTCCTAAGAAGAACTCATGTGAACAATATCCCGTGAGTTCTTACATGTTCAAAATTCTTTGGTTGTAGCTTTCATCCGGTAAGTACTACTTGACTTGATATAAAATGTGTGGCTTACACAGTCTTTCCTTGAGTATATCATAAGTGTTCTGTTCTGATTGTTTATTCTTAAATGTAAGGGAGAGATTCTGATCTACATTGCCTACAGTTTCAACACAAGCTCTATAGAGAAAGTTTTAATTAAATACATTTCATTCTCAAAATAAGGAACTATATCTGTTAGGAGAAAAGTCACAAAGAAAAGTATGTCTCTGATAAGACAATCACCCTAAAGCCTATTCTTCTCTGAGGAATAGCTTCATGCTGTGCTAATATACATACAGCAGAAACATGCACAAGCTGTTAACTAAAATCATGTTTGATTTTCCTATATTTAGATATTTAGCATGAAAAGCATTATCAAAAGAATCTCAGTTTACCATAAAGTGAAAATTCTGGCTGTATAATCATGTGAAATGTCTTTAATTTCATTTATAATACACTGGCAACCCCTATTTCCTCTGTAGCAAGTAAGCTGTTACGTTATTTCTGTGGCATCATATATTCGAATAAAAAATTAAAGGCTCCTGTTAGGAATGTCTGTTTATGTAGATAAATTGACAGGCCAATTGACATTTACCCAAGAGTTTTGAAAGAACTCAAGGGTAAAATGAGGAAACTGCTATCCAAAATGCACAAATTTTAATTACAAACAACTATATTATTGAGGAAATAGATAAGTTTTTAATCAGATTTTCCATATACAGCAAAGATGTAAAAATCACCCTTAGAGGATTGCAGTGACTTTCTTACTGATCTCCCTCCTTTTAGATGATGTTCCTATAGTTCAGCCCATACACAACCACAGGAGTTCTAATCCTCAAATATTGTTTTGTGTATCAATCCCTGGCTCAGAAACCACTTACTGTATAAAAGTCAGACTCCTCAGTATTTGACACCATACTCAGTATGATATCCATCTGTTCTTCCAATTATATCTCTCATAAATTTCTCTTAGATTAGACCTCTTTGAAAGATCTAATCGTTGCTCATATAAAATGGAGTTCGGTCTTTGCTTACATCCTTTGCTATTTTTTATCCCTAAATTACCCTTTAGGATTTCATGCCATCTTCTCCCCCCTTCTCTCTGTGAATATCCATCATTTCATTGAACAGCCAGTACAAATCGACAACTTCTGTGAAACTTTGTCCAAATGTTGCCACTGTTCCTTGAAATTCTATAACTCCTGTTGAAAGAGACAAATGGACACTAGATTTGGAAGAGAAATACTAAAAGGGGCTGCTTGGAATTGTATATCGTGTTTTTAAATTTTAGAGGAAAATAAGCACATAATAAAATTTCCAAGGCTCTACACTTTTATTTAGCACCATATTCATCAGATAAGGACCAAATAGGGTTTAAGAACCAAAGGATGTTTAAATTAAGAAATCCATTATTATATTTTACAACTTCAGTAGGTCAAAGGATGAATTTGTCCTATCCAGAGGTACCAAAATAGTTGATAAACATATAATTTCTGATAATAGCTCTTAACAAACTAGGACTAGAAGGATACTTTCTCAGCATATATCTCAAAGTAACTGTAGATAAATGTCACAAAAGTCGTCAGTGACGTTCTGAAGATATTTCTGTTAGGTGAGAGACAAGAATGCTGCTAGCGCAACTTTTAAAACACTTTTCTGGAAGACCTAGACAATAATATAACAAGAATAAAGATAAGAAACCAATGTATCTTAAAGGATATGATAAACACGACTATTTGCAGGTGATAGAATTTTCTGCCTAGGAATCCCAAAAATATTACTAAAAATATAATGCATATTAAAAATGAATAAGCAAAATAAAACAAGTCTCCTTTGTATCAGTGAAAAAATAATTCCAAAATATAGGTTAAAATTATAATGTATTAATTTAATGCAGTTGAAATAAAAATTAATAAGAAAACGTTAAATCAATATAAAAGGGTATAGTGGCATGAAAAATACTCATTCACTCTTAAATAAAAAATATCAGTTTAATCAAATAAATACCATTGTTTTGTTTAGAGAGTAAAAATGAAAGTAATTATACCGAGTGTGGAAATAAACAGAGATCGCACAAATTAGAACAGCAAAGTTTACTTATTCAGAGCTTTCTGTAACAAGGGAGTCAGCCACCATCACTTGATGGGTCCACGTTAATGATACTGGGCCATGTCCATAAAATAGGATTCATTGGGACTATTCATGAAGATGATAGTTTTGATATAGAAAGATGATCAAGTGAAAATAGCATTATTACAGTATTATTCCATTTTTGTAATATACATATATGTATGTATGTGCATAGAAAAAGTCCGAAAGGCTATAAAACAAAGTATTACCAGTTGTTATCTCTGAATGATAGAATTACAAGGTTTTTTTAATGCTTTTTGGTAAACTATGGGCATTTTACAGAGAAAATATATGACTTTTGTAATCACAGAAACACCGGTGAAACTGGTTAATAAAATATTAATCCAGAGAAACCCCTAAATCTACAAAAAAAAAAAAATCATGGTGTTAAGCTATTAGGCAACAGAGAGGTATTGAGAAATACGGCTTTATATGTACTTTAGCTTTTTTATTGTCCTAGCCAAATGGTTTTCAGTATGGGCAACACAAACTGATAGAATTTCGGTTAAGGAGGCACTTTGGATCTATAACTGGAGTAGAACTGTGACTTTGTTTTGTCTCCCCTATACTACTCAAACCCGCAGGGCAGTGGTCCTTCAATCTGGTTGGTTAGGTATACTTTGGAATTCACTGAAAAGGAAGAAGGAAGGAAAGAAGGGAGGGAGGGAAGGAGGCACAAAGAAAAGAAAAGGGGAAGGAGGGAGGGAGGAAGGGATCCAGCCACTGCCACTTTCATTTGACAGAGCCTCAAAGACAGGCAGAAGAGTGGGAGAGCTTTACAGTAGACAAAAGAGAAGACTTCAGGTATGCCCTGTTGGAGGTTATTAGCATGGGGAAATTGTGGGCAGGCTGGGTCTTCCTATGTGATAGGTTATGGGTGGATATTTGGCTTTCTCTGGTCGGTTCTAAATTCGAAGCAGGGACAAAAGTTAGAAAAGTTGTCGGTTATTCTTCAAGTCCTGGTCATTCAGGGCCAGTTGTTACAGGGCTGTTGTTTGGCTTCCTAGACTGGCTTTCAGAGATAGAGGTCTGACTTTCTAACATGTCTGACTTACAGATAGTAGGTTGGCTTCCTAGGATGATTCCTGCAGGTTGTGGGTCAGAATTCTATTTTTATGTATGGTCTGGCCATTGTCGATTATATATTCAGTTTCTCTCCAATGTCACAATATTCGACTAGCGGTAGGACGCACATACACTGTCAGTGGATGTACAAATCAGTAACATTCCAGGAAGACAATTTGGTATTTTACATTGAAAGCCTCAAATTTCAAACTATATTTGCAATGGTAGTTCCACATCAGAATTATGCTACAGAAGTATTGATGATTCATGTACAGAGGTACTTACTGCAGCATTGTTTAAAGTAATTAAAAATTAAGAGGAAAAGCTAATGTCCAACAATGGAATGAGGATGAGGGGAGCTGAATAACTTAATTAAGTTAATAAATTAAGTTATATTTAATCTATAATTAAAATATTACTCATTTACTAAAAATTAAAATCATGTAAAATTATTTATTCGCAAGAGGATTTTTTAAAGAATGTATGTAAACTTTATATAAGCAGTCTGAAAAAAGCAAACTACAAAATATCATTATAGATAACAGGTGAAGAGAGAGAGACCAAAAAGGAAAGAAGTTAGAGAAAAGGGAGGGAGGAAGGGCAAGAACTAAGATACATTTTAGAAGGAAAGTAATAATCTTTGGATCCTCATGACTAAAATAGAATTTTACTGTTAACCAGGTATTCTTCTAAGCATTTTACCTGTGTTAACTCATTTAATTTTCATCTTCGGCCCAGAAAGACTAAAAACCTTGCCAAAATTACAGAGCAAGTAAATAGTGGGCTTGGAATTTGAACTATTGTTGACTGACCCTGGATCCCAGCATGTAATTTTCTCCTTTATGCTTTTTGATGTTGACCAAATGTTCCGCAGCTATTTATTAGTTCCAACCCTCTTTAGAGATTTTTTTTTTTTTTTTTTTTTTTTTACTGAATATAAAGCCTTTTCTCATTTCAAGTATATGGTGCTGTGCCCTTCTCCTATTTATTTCCAGTGAATAGGATCTCTCTAGAAGTACATTTTTTTATATTGCTGTAGTGCCTTTAGCATAAATAATAGCAGTAGAAATTAAAGTATTTATGGAAATTACAGTTAATTATTGTACATGTGTTTAAAATTAAAGGACATTTTCCCTAGGGCACAGTAAGGACTAAGATTGTAATAAATGATAAATAATGATTAAATAATAGATGAATAACTTTACGTATCTACTAGTCAATAATAGTAACTAATAGGAAAAATGTTTCATAGGAACTCTCTACTTTCGGATAGCTGGGGAACCTCTCTATATACATTCCTTCTATTTATTCATATATTGAATAATGATTAAATAGCAGTTAAAAATACTCAGAAATTATAGAATCAGCCATATTATATGTATGAAACCTTGCTACTGTCCATGTAACTTGGAGCCACTTAAGCATATTGCTGCTTGGTTTTTGTATATGTATGTTGGGAAAATATACCTATGCCAAGGGGGTAGTGATTTAGAAGATTAAATAACATTATGTATGATTCCTACTGTAGTATTTGTGAATTAAATGAAGGATAACCTCCTCCTACTACTACTTATCACCATAATTATTATTATTCTCTTCATAATCATAAACATTATTATATATTTACATAATCAACATACATTTATTTTTTTTCATAATACATATCAGGAGCAATACTGGGTTAATACTAGTGGTTAAGATGTGACTAAAATTCTGGGCTTCCCTGGTGGCACAGTGGTTGAGAGTCCACCTGCCGATGCAGGGGACACAGGTTCATGACCCGGTCTGGGAATATCCCACATGCCACGGAGCAGCTGGGCCCGTGAGCCATGGCCGCTGAGCCTGCGTGTCCGGAGCCTGTGCTCTGCAATGGGAGAGGCCACAACAGTGAGAGGCCCACATACTGCAAAAAAAAAAAAAAAAGATGTGACTAAAATTAAACCAAAGCCAAATCTACAACCACACGTCGAAATATTGGTCTATCCAGGAAAGATAAACTATATTTCAGAATGCCTGAACAACACACTAACACTTAAATCAGTTATTTAAACAATTTACTCTCAGGATCTAACCTCTCTTTGAAGAACTGGCCAGAAGCCTACATCAGATGATCCTGGAGAAAAAGAGCAGGCTTTCATGATAAAATAAGTTGGGAAACACTGCATTATGTCTCCTTTGGAAATTCACAATGTGTAGTAGCATATTAACACCTCTGGGAAGCTTTTCAGAGAAACACTATTTAACTGTATTTATCCCCAGAGCATTAAAAAAAACATTAGACTTTGGAAACCTTTTTAAGTTACGACTTTTGACATCCTTTGGAGCTACTTTATGTCAAGGTACCTAATTGTTACTCAGTAAATTATTGGTAAAATTAATTAGACATATCTAAATAAGAACTATATAAATGTTCAAACGTCAAGTCACTAAAAATGTTTTACAATATAAATAATATCTGCGTGCATGTGTATATATGTATAAGTAAACACATATTTTAAACCTGTAAATCAGTTTTAAAGAGTGGGATTACTGGTGATTTCATTTTTTAAATACTTTTTCAGTAATCCATATTTTCTACATTGAATAAACATTTCTTAATCAGGAAAATTAACAAATAAGGTATAGACTTATTGTAATTTATCTGAATATTAAAAATTAAAATCTTAATAATTATTATACATGTCCTAGTATAAGGATTGTTAGAAGACACAAAATGAATTTTATGCATGAGCAATAATTATCTAAATATTTCATATTTATATAAAATTTATGCCTTCCATTGTCTATTACTCATATAAAGAGATCGGTAATTCTCTAATGATCCCCACATTCTAGACACTATGCAGTTCAAAGGCAACTTAAAGTATTGATACATGAGTCTCAGATAGTTACTTTTTAACTGTAACACTGCCTTAATAACATAGAATAAAGTTGCCAACTTAAATATGACACAACCATGAGGTACACATATGACCATAAAACAAACATATTGATTCCATTGATAACTGAAATTGAAGCACATACAGGTTTTTCATGTGCAAAAAAATATATAAAAAAACAAACAGGGAATCATTCACTTTTATACTAAGTTTTAATTCATTAAAAACCTTTTTGATTCAATTTTATTTTAATTAGCTTTGTGGTATTATTTATCTCTAGTGAAAATTAAATAGAGCTGGTTATTTTTCCCTGGAAAAAATTTATAGCCAAAAATGTATTTATAGCAAAACTTTGAGGTGCTTACAAAAAACAAAGCATTAAGTATAATAAAAAAGATTTAAATGTAATCTTTTTATAAGTTCGGTAAATCAAATGAGCTGGACTATGTTGCCAGGCACTGATAGAAATTCACTCTCTAGTCAGTCGACAATATTTACGGAATGCCCAAAATTTTGCAGTTCCCAGAGTATATAGGACAGTAGTATTTTTTATATTTATTTTCCTGTAATTCTTTCACATCTTCATTCTTTAAGGCATGTAATCACTCTAGGAAAGATACGAGATTTTTCGCAGCTATTCCGTTCACACACATGTGATATCTAGAAGCAAAATTCATTTCTTCTACGTAGGTGTAAAAAATATCTTACATATTTTAGGTCATCAAGATCTTGCGCTGAAATTCTTGATCACTGAGTACTTCTTAGCTCAGCAAGTCTGTTAGCTCTTTTCATAAGTGCCTCGAAACTGGAGGAAAATCAAAGGAAAAACTGGCACTCTGCTCCTCTGATAATTTTTAGAATTGCCATTAATGAGGAAAAATATCTGAGAAGTTGTCTTCCACTACTCTTCTCCAATATTAAGGTTAAATGAGTCAAGAGTGTGTGTGTGTGTGTGTGTGTGTGTGTGTGTGTGTGTGTGTGTGTATCACAGGCAGGGAAAGAAGTCAGGATGCATCATTTCTACAAAACAAGGATTAGAATCAACCTTCTCTGTGAAGGGCGTGAACTTTGGACTAAAGTGTAAATCAACATTGATTAAAAATAACTGAAATCCAAAAAAGCAAAGAAATTTTGCAAGACCACTTGCCTGCTATAAATGAGTTTAACCTTCACTGCCAAGGCAAATTTACTCCAAGGCATTGTGGTAATACACAGATGAGGAGATGTCAAGTTACTCTTAAGAAATCACAAACTTTCTCCAAGATATTGAGAAATTTTAATTTACAGAAGGAATAAGAAGATGGGGTGAAAAAAAGCCAATGAAATTTGGTGCTAATTTTGTATTTTTTTAATTTTATTTTTTTATTGTGGTAAAAACGTTTGAGAGATCTACCCTCTTAAAAATTTTTAAGTGCACAATACAGTATTATTAACTATACACAGAGTGTTGTACAGCAGTTCCTTAGGACTTACTCATCTTGTATAATTGAAACTAAGATTTTAAAGTGAATTAGTAAAATGGTAGTTTGTGAGCACTTTGAATGCAGTAAAATTCATGAAGACCAAAGAATGTATTCACTAGGAACAAGTAACAAGAAGAGGTTTATTACCATTTTTTGCCAGGATTTCTAGATTAATATATCAAAGAACTGTGGTAAAAACAGTTTATCTGAATTTCAGCATTTCAAGATTCCATATGATTATTTAAGTAAGGGAGAAGATTTGGTTGAATAACCCATTTCAGAGAGGTGGATTAACAGACTGATTTACTTAGAAAAGAGGCATCTTTTGGCATTATGTAAGAGCCCAGTCTCAGCCCTTTCTTGATTCCTTATTAAGCAGACATTTATCACGTGACAGCTATATGCCAGCCAATATACTAAACACCTAGATAAAAGGGGCATACCATCAACTGGGGGAGATTTGCATGTAATCAGGAAATGACAGCATTGGGGGCACATGGAGGGGATTCAAGAAAAGTCTGTAGAAAGTCATTTACTGAGCTGAGTTATTGAGTAAAAGCAAAGTTAGGATTACTTGCAAACTAAGAAGAGTGTCACTGGGAGAACAATTAGCAAGTACAAATAAAATAATAGCAAAAGGATGTACAGTTCACAGGAGAAATTGCACGTAAAACATAAAGCAAGGGAGAAAGTGGAAAAAATGTGAGCCTAGCATTATAATAAGAATTCAGAAGAAAAAATGGACATACGTCTTGCTGAGAAGTTCACACTTCATCTTGAAGGTGCTAGGAAAATGTTTAAAATATATAGATGGTATCTGTTAACTTGAAAGATTATTCTAATTGATGGGAGGGGACTCAAAGATGGGAAGCGGGAAAAGCAGTAGAGAAGTCATTGCAGTCATTCAGGTAGGAGAAGAACACGATGGCCTCAAGACAAAGTCATTGAGGATGGAGGGACTCTTTAAATATAGAGGTTGATGATTCATTGAGCAAATTTATTGAGTATTTATTAGGTATATGCAGCTGGGCACTAGGACTTTAGTGCTAAATATCACTGATTCCATTTTTGCCCTCATGAACCATCAACTGACAGGTAGTGAGTGCTTACCAGGTACCAGGTACTGTGCTGAAAGCATATTCTCAAATTATCTAATTCTATTTTAATCCTCACAGCAACCTGTGAGGCAAATATTACAATTCCCAGACACTGAGATGAGGAGAAATAGACTCCGAGAGTCTCCTCTGTCCAAGATCACTAATGATTATAAAGATGAGGAACATCTGGCTCCCAAGATTCCATATCTTTTTTAACCACTGAGATAAGTTTGAGAGATGCCCAAAGATTTTATCAAGCAGGTTTCAGTCCGTGAAAGGGCGTTCATTCCAGTTAGTTAAATCGAGGGATAACAAATTAATTCAAAAGGTGATTGAGGAGAGGAGAGGACAGAAAACGAATGGGATGTAGTCCAGAGATTAGCCATTGAAAGAAATCGTTACTCTCCTAGAGCTGGAGTTCCAATAAAGAGAGGAGGGACCCCTGCCACAGCAAAGTCAGGGCTATCGCGTTGGCTATCAGCTGACACCACAAAGGAGTTGCAGTCATTTTAAAGACAAAAGAAGAGGTATTTCTCTCCTGACTTCTCTTCTTCCAACGTGCCTCCAAGTCTTGCCCCTACCCCCCCCCCCCCACCAGTGTCTCCCAGTGACTGAGCCTAGCCAGGAGCAGCGGGAGCTGGTAAGAGAAACAGGGAAAGGGAGTGTCCAGTATTGCCCAGGTTGGACTTAATCCATAGATGTTGAAAATGTCGTGATTTTCCTAAAGTAGTAAGCGGTAGGTTAAGATTTGTGTTTTAGACAGATCACATTCCAGTTGTAGTATAGGTAAAGGAATTGAAGAATGCAAAACAAACCAGAGAAGCCAATGGAAGACTTTTGCATTAGTGCAGGAAAGAGAAAGGATTCAAGGGCAGCGGGAGACCATTAATTCAGAAAGAGAACAGGGGAGCAGCAGTAGATTAGGCTGAGGAGAGAAGGTGGTGGGTTTAGAAAAATACTAAGTTTAAGTTGTTCCAAAGGAGAAGTGCAGAATAGAGAGTCTGTAGCTTAAGCACTGGCAGAAAAGAACATTTTATTTTTGAAAGCCCTTGGTTAATATAGATAGTAGTTGAAGCCATGGGTGTGGTGGAGACAATTTAGAGTGAAAAGAGAAATAAAATGTCAGGATGTCCCCAGAGTGATATCATCAATTCTAACTAGTGTAAGGAAAATCAAATAATAAACCTCTCCATAACATTTTGTAAAAATATAACTTATATGGATCAATGGGCATAGAGCAATGGAGGTGAGCTAAGTGGTCTGTGAAGGGCACTCTTTGCCCATTTAGTGCTACTAATATGCACTAAGTCAAGGCAGGAAGCAGAGGTGGATAAAGTCTCAACCTTTTTAAATAGACAGAGGGTGGCTATCAAGTGTGAAGTGTGTGAAATATGTATCCTAAAAAATAAATTCCCTTCTGAAATTTTAGATTTTAATATGATTCAGTGGATTTGTATTTCTGTAAACTAGATAAAGCCTGTACTTTGTCCTATGGATAATGAACATGTTCATAGATACAAAGACGTTTTAACTCACATCTTGATAGAATCAGTTAATACAAATCAAGAATTTTAGCTATCAAAGAGATTATATACATATTAACCATGTGCATCTGAATATACACCATTAAAGAAGTTTGCCTAGAACAATACATTTCAGTGATATGAAATGCCCCACAATAACCTGCAGCAGATGCATGATATATGCCAAGAGTTACAAAGGGAACATTACTCAGTTCAAAACATTTAAAATATCTCATATAAGTAACACCTGAAAATTAGTGAAAAAAATGTAGAAGGCTATATATTTATAATCCTAATAGTGAAAACCAGAAATTTATCTGATTACTTGATGAATCACAGAATATTTTTTAAATAACTGGGATATCACCAGGCGAAGAAAACACCCTTCCCATCAGAGCAGTTTTAAAAGACACTAATATGCAAGTTATTTATACACACTCACCAGATGTATATTTTAAGAACTACTCGATATCTTAATAGCAATCACAAAATCAGTCTTTAGCTTGTAACCTCATCTTCATTTTAATGATTTCAAAATATAGCCACGTTATTGGGCTTGAGATTGCATACTGCTGCATTTCTCGTTTCATAGCATTGTGGCTTTCCATCGTGGTAGCAATAAATTCTAGTAAACAGAGCTATCGACAGCATTTTTATAGGGTCACATGGAGCTATGGCACTAGAAGTGTGTTGCTAAGTAAAATTTGAAGGCTACTATGTTATACTCAATTATTTATTAAGGCATTAAAATCAGGTCTTCCCAGGGATGTCTGAAAGTTTTTCATGATCTTTTCTCCCCTTGACAGTTCTAGCTTTTATGTGGCGATTTGGAAAAAAAATGATTACCTAAGATTTCACAGAGTTTGAAGTTCTCATTAAAATACAAGCTTTACAAAAGAATATTGCATTCTAAATAAAAGTAATTAAAACTAGGTTAAGTAAAAATGCTCATGATCATATTTAGAAATATTAATAATTTGAGTACTCATAATAATTTTGAATATACATAAAATATGGAGCATCTTTAATTAATACAATTCATCAAAATTGGGATTCCCTGGTTCTCCAAGAATGTGTCAAAGATAAGTTTTGTCTTAATAAATTGAAATACCAATATAATGTTACCCTATAAAACCATTCTTTATTTGGGAAAACTGTTCTTCACTCACCTAAGCATCTTTTCAGGTTGTAAAAAAACGTGTGTAATAAAAAGTTTTATTGCGCGCATGTAATTTCATGTGAACATAAAAAATGAAAAACTTATAAACTTTATTTTCTATTTTGACTCTTATTTTGAACACATAAAAATAAATTATTCCTTGAAATAACAGACTACATAGTTAAATCTTAAATATCTTATAATATCAATTAGGTTTTAACGTAATTTGGAAAGATACTAGTGTTGAACCAGATTTCGTGCTGTATTACTAGTGATATGCGAGATGAGTTTGTTCATAGGCAAACACATTTTATATAAGCAAAATGTGTTTATTTTAATCCAAATTAGAAAAAAATATGAGTGAAATTTCATATACATGATTTCGTAGCTACTACTATTTGGGATGAGGATAAAGTTAGAATATAAGTTTTTGAAACTGTTGACAAAATAATATTCATTAAGTAATAGCAAAAATGGCACATAGATATGACGAAAATCTTGAAGGTGGTGTGTGAGTAACTGATAGCAGAGAAACACGGATGTAGTCCATTCTTAGATGATTCACACAATTGAGCAAAACTCTTAACTACAAATGCAAGTCAAATTACCTGCCTTCTAGTACAAGCCCTTCTGTTACAGGAGGATAAACCACCTCCCCTCTGCTATCCCCTTCACAATTGCACTAACTGGAATAGAACTGAGTATAAAAGTTATGAGTGCACCCGTATAATAACTCTTTTAAGAAAAATTTTAAACACTGATTCAAGCAATCAACTAAAAGCAAACCTACCCATAGATACATACCCTGGCACTTTCTAGAAACAAAAGGAGTGACACATTTTCTTAAATCACCTATACAGTTTTTGTTATGAGAGTGGGCGGTCATATTTTACTAAATTTTGGTAAAATCATTTTTGTATTAATTCTCTTACTAAATTTAAAATAAGCATTTGTTTAAAATCTGACTTTCCACCTCTTTACCTGTTTTGTTCTGGTACCTTTGTATGCCACTTCATGCATAAATATTTCAAAAAATGGTCAACCCGAATATAATTTACATACACTTATGCTTTATATGTATAAGACTTACTTTAAGCACAGTGATTTGGGTTATGCTTACATTATTGGTGTGTATTCACTACAAAACAAATGCAAGACTAAAAATTCCATAGGTGGCTAATAGCATTTGTACTGCATTTTCTATAAACTTTTCCCCATGGATCCTAAAGAAATTCTTTATAAGATAATTTTAAAAGTGTTTTGCTCTTTGTATTCTCTTCTGGGGGATTATAATGAGCTATGCTTTCATTAAGATGTCTCTTAAGATGGGCAAGCCTTTAATACAACCATAAATTTTGGTAATCCATTCCCAAATAGTAGAACTTAGTAGATTTTAATGTAAATAAAAATCTTCTTTTTAAAGTTCATAAAAAGAGAAACTTTGAATGGGTGTTTGTTCTTTTATGTGTCTACCTATGAAGTCTTTTCTAAGATCTGTTCCCTAAGTATGTTCCCTCATTGTCAGGGAAAACTATCCTTATTTGAGTAAGTTATATTTATATGTGTCATGTATATAAAGAAAATCTACAGTCCCTTTGACAACTTCCCGAATATGCAAAATCCAGTTATATAAGTTGTTTATTACGAAAGTCCCACCCTTTTTCTCCCCTTCTTCAGTGTGGTAACCATTTTATGTATGACACACCCATAGCAACAGGGAAGAAGATGGAATACTTAATCCCAGTATTAACTTATAAACTTATTAACTATAAACTTAATCCCAGTATTCGATCACTGATTAACATGGCATTTAACCAAACTTTCCAAAACTAAAATGAAAGATTTCAGTGTAAGATTTCCATATGTGGACTACCCACAGCCTCTTTCAGGAAGCCAATTAAAATTTTATTGTAACTAATTAAATTCAGGGGACGCTACCACACACCTTTTAGAATGTCTTCAAAAATAAAGTGACCATACCAAGTGCTAGTGACGATGCAGAGTAATTAGAACTCACATACATCATTGATGGGAAGATAAAGTGGTATAGTTACTTTGAATAACAGTTTCTCAGTCTTTTATGAGGTTAAACCTACACTTATCATCTGATCCAGAAATTCCATTCCTAGGTCTTTACCCACGTGAGAAGAAAAATTTCTTTACACAAAACATTATGTGAATGTTCCTAGTGTCGTACCTCAATTTAGGAATGGATAAGCACTCAGTGATGAAATACTTCTCAGCAATAACACAGGATGCACTAATGTTATACCAGTAACATCGGTGAATATCAGATCTACCATGTTAAGTGAAAGAAGCCAGCTTCAAAAGGCTGTATACTATATGGTTAGTGTATACAACATTCTAGAAAAGGTAAAACTGTAAGGACAGAAGACAGATCAGCAGTTGCCATGGACTGGGAATGGAAAGCAGGATTGTATACAAAGGGCAGAGGGAAATTTGGACACATGAAACTATTCTACATGTGGACTATAGTGCTGGGTACTTGAATGCATTTGTTTGTCAAAACTTAACAGAACCGTACACTAAAAAAAAATGTACTGTATAAAAATTATACCTTAATAACAATATGGAAAATTTTCCCTATAGAAGTGTTGGAAGTGGTGTAGTGGAATCAGAGCCATACTTGAAATAGTAAGTTCTGGCTTTGACACTGATTCAACTCTTTGATAGAAGTATGTCCTCAGAAAGTTACTTCAGCTACTTGGGTCTCAGTTTTCTCATTACATGAGTATAGGTTTTAACAATTTTAATAATATTAACACAGATGTCTATTATAAGGGTGAAAATTATATCACAGATGTGAAAGTACCTAAAATGAATTGGATTTCCTAAAATAATATTAGGGTGATGAAGCTTTACCGCTGTCCGCATCCATTAAATACTCCAGTGTTTCAACAAAAATGATGGTCTCATAATACATGGCAATAAAAGTAATGTTTTGGTGGAATCATCTACATTTTATCCATCAGCACCCAACTACGTGAACTTGAAGTAGAACTAAGCAAAGGAAATGAGAATGCAGTATATTTTAGGCTTAGACTAACACTAACTTACAGGATTTGAATTTTTATTGGAGAAAATAGTCTTGCTTCGTGTTCCCACACAATGTGGTACATAAGGTTTTAGAATAATTAGCATACTGTTCAGAAAGAAATGTCTTGTATTCTTACCTACCACATGGAAATTTGCCCAATCTACTAAGTGATTTGTCATTAAATAAGTGAGTTAGACATTAATTTAAATTTTTAACTGCACTATGGTGGCCTTTAAATCTCCATATTTACATCAATTCCTACATTTGTGAAGCTGTTGATTCCATCCTGCCATGCTTAAAGGGGAATTTAAAGTACCCTTCGAGTTTATTTTTCTGAACTTGCTACAACAAAACATTTTGCTGCTATCCTGAAGCAGGAGAGTACATTTCACAATACCATGGGGCCTTCCCTTGAACTAAATACCATGTGATCCTTGCATCCTTGAATTTAATATTGAGCAAGTAAAACATTTTACAGCTGAAATATCAAGTGAGATAATGTAGCCAAGGCAATATCCAGATTTTTCTGGACTTTTTAAAATTAGTTTAAATCCCACCCTGAGATAGTTAATACAATTATATAGTTTTTCATTACTGTTTCAAACCAGAGCATGGCCAAAGGAAATCAAAAAATTGTTTTTGTTTTAAAAACATTTTGCCAAACTCCTTACACAATGGTCATTGTAAAATTGGGGGTTGTGCATATTATTTAAATGTCACTTTTTGCATTCAGTTTTTCTGCACATTAATGTTATGAAACTAGTATTCAGTAAAATAGAGTAAGTTAAACTGGAATCCACACTTGTGAGGTGACATTTCTGTGCTTACCCTGGCCTCAGGAGGGCATAATGCTGTACATCCTCTATTATTGTTCGTTCACTTGTGATAGGCCCACGAGGCTTAGATGTGTACTCTCGCCGATGTACGCAATTGCCTTCAAATAGCCCCACTTAGATCTCTAATAAGCATTTAAAACTTACATGTACAAGGCCGAACTGTTGATTTGTTGCCCCCAAACCTACTTATCCCCCAGTGTCCTCCACCTCAAGTTAAAAAAAAAAAAAGGGATTTAACTTTGACCTACTTTCTCTGTTATCCTCCATCCAGTGCATCAGGAAATCCTTTCAGCCTTACCTTCACAATTATCCCGAATCTTACAACATCCACCATTATTATTAACTCAGGTTATCACTATCTCTCACCTGCAGCAACCAAATGATGTCCTCACCTCCCCAGTAGCCTTTCTATAATCTGTGCTACACAGAGTCCTGATTTTTAAATATAAATTAGATCATAGAATGCTAAG
This sequence comes from Phocoena phocoena, assembly GCF_963924675.1. Taxonomy (NCBI): domain Eukaryota; kingdom Metazoa; phylum Chordata; class Mammalia; order Artiodactyla; family Phocoenidae; genus Phocoena; species Phocoena phocoena. Next base: position 80,674,784 of record NC_089227.1, read on the forward strand.
TACCTCCCCAAAATTTTCCATCTGAGGTGACCGTCAGATTGCAGCTCTCAGATCCCTGACTGCAGGGGTCATGATGGACTGATGATGGCCCCAGCTTCTGCCTCTGAAATCCATCATCTCATTGAGACAGAGACTAGATTTTTCACGGGCCACTCCCAGCCAGTCACTCAGCACCACAGAGATACTAATGCAGGCTCTTTCCCAGGCATCTGCAAAAACCAACACGGAAAGAATTATCCTCAGTGGTGAAGAACTAAAGCCTTTCCCCTAAGATCAGAAAAAAGGCAAGAGTGTTCTCACCACCTCTTCAACATTGTGTTGAAGGTCCTGGCACTGGAAATAATACAATAAAAAGGAATAAGACATTTAATTGGAAAAAGATACGTAAACTGTCTTTATGTACAGATGACATGAATGTCTATATAGAAAATCCTATGTCTATGAAGTGTTACAAAATCTAAAAAGAGTACTTAACAATTTTATAGGATACAAGTTCAATATATGTATAAAATCTATTGAATTCCCATATTGCAGCAACAAAAAATTATAAATTAAAACATTTTAAGTATCATTTAAATGTCATTAAAATAGAAAAATTTTAAAGGGGTAAATTTAACAAAATATATGCCTGACTTGTTCAATAAAATATACAAAGAAATCTTAAAAAGCACAAATAAACATAGCAATAATAACAAACATGGATCTAAGACTCAATATTGTTAAAATGATAGTTGTTCCCAAAATTAATTATAGATTAAGTAAATTCCAATTAAAATAACTTTTTTTGTAGGAACTCACAAACTAAGATTTTACATGTAAGTGAAATGGATTAAAACAGACCAAATGTGAAAAACAGCAACAAAGTTGGAAAATTTATACTCTATGATTTTAAAGCTTATAATAAAACTATAATAATCAAGACAATATAGTTTGATGTCAAGAAAACATGTAGATCAATGGAACCGAGTAAAGAATCTATAAATAGACACACACATATGACCGACTGATTTTCAACAAAAGGTGCTGAGGCAGTTCAATGGGGAAGAACAGTTTTTTCAAAAAGCCGTGGTAAAATAACTGAATAATGCAGAAACATAAATTCTCAGCCTTATCACACATCATGTTTAAAAGTTAACGCTAAATGTGTCAAGGACCTAAACGTAACAGGGAAAACAACACAACTTCTGGAAGAGAACACTGAAGAAAGTCTAAGTGGCTTTGAGTGAGCAAAGATTTCCTGAGTAGGACACAAAAAGTAACTTAGGCTTCATCAAAATTTAAAACTTGTGTCCTTCTAAAGATACTGTTAAAAAAATGGAATAGACTGGGAGAAAGTATTTACAAACCATATATCCAGTGAAGGACTTACATCCAAAATATATAAATAACCCTTAAAAGTCAAGAATGTCCAATAAAAATTTTGATTTATAGCGATATTTCACCAGAGCACAACGAGAAATGGCAAATAAACACACGAAAAGATACTCAACATAATTAGTCGTCAGAAAAATGTAAATTTGAAATTAAAAATACTATTAAATATACACTAGAATGACTAAAATGAAAAAGACTGACAAAACAAGTGTTGGAGAAAGATGTTTTGAACTGAAGCTCATCCATTGCTAGTTAGAATGCAAAATGGTAAATCACTCTGGAAAACATTTTGGGAATTTCTTATAATGTTATGATTTCATTTACCATATGTCCCAGAAACTCCATTGTTAGGTTTTTTACCCAAAAGGAAAATATATATTCACACAAAGATGTGCACATGAATACTTCTAGAAACTATAGTCTTAAGAGCCAAAAAACTAGAAAGAATGGAAATGTTCATCGTCTGATATATGTGTAATCAGGTTATGTTATAGCTAAACAATAGTACATTACTCAGCAAGAAAAAGAACAAAGTACAAATAGATGCAACAACATGGATGAATTTCAAAAACATTCTAAGTGAAAGGAGCCAGATGCAAAGAGTGCAAAAGATATGGAATCCTAGAAAAGGCAAAACTATCTATCCTGTTACAGAGGAGATTAAGGAACTTCTGGGGGTGATAGAAATGTTCTGTGTTATGATTGTGGTGATAGTTACACAACAGTACATTTGGCAAAATCACTGAATTACATGGCTAAAATTGATAAATTTTAGTTTTGTAAATTATATCTTAATAAAGCTGACAAAAAACAAAGCAAAACAAAAAATTATTGAGGATGCAAAATAGCTTTTGTTTTCATGGGTTATATCTATTGATATTTTATTATAAATTAATACTGTAAAAAATTTAAATATATATTAATTTATTAGAAAACAGTTTTTTCTATAAACAGTGTTCTGAAATCGTTTATTAATTAAAATATACATAATATACAGAGATTATGAACAGAAATAAAAATATATTTCACTGCCTTTCAAAAAATAAGTCTACTATTTAACATAAAAAAAGATTTCATGAAAAAACTATATTTTTCAAAACAAAATTCTATGAGAAGAATAGCATTATTTTACATTTTGCAAATCTTTTTAATGTCTGGCTTAATAGGTAGCTAGATTTTTGTATCTACTTCTGTATTTAATTTGTTGTTATATGCTTATGAAGAAAATCTAGTCTTACACACACAAGTATTTTGAATTGTGAGGAATATTTTATAGGCTTTTCAAGTGATAGTTTCTTAAATGTGAGTTACATTGTAGAATATGAAACCCTATAAATCAACTTTCTGTATTGTTGCATTGCACTTTTAATGGATCTAGTATTATTACCCATGCATGCAACACCAAACATTGGCTAAGATATAAAGCTGTAAGACCTGGTAAGCATTCCTGGTGAGGGAAAAAATGCTGTGTGCACACAGTGAAAGCAATTTGACATTATCTTTTAAAATGGAACAGGTATGGACCTTAGAAAAAACTTCCACACCTATGCACATATAGACAGGTATGAAGATATTCACAGTGGTATTGTTTGTAATATCAAAAACCTGGAAACCTCCCGAATACCCATCATAGAATAATGTATAAAATATAACATAACATAGTCATACAATGGAATATAATTATATAGCACTGATGAAGATTGACCAAAAGCTATTCAACAACATATACAGATTTTACAAAAGTACTGTTGGCTGAGCAAAAATAAATTGCTGGGCTTCCCTGGTGGCGCAGTGGTTGAGAGTCCACCTGCCGATGCAGGGGACATGGGTTCGTGTCCCAGTCCGGGAAGATCCCACGTGCCGTGGAGCAGCTGGGCCCGTGAGCCATGGCCGCTGAGCCTGCGCGTCCGGAACTTGTGCTCCACAGCAGGAGAGGCCACAACAGTGAGAGGCCCGCGTACCGAGAAAAAATAAAATAAAATAAAAATAAATAAATTGCCTAATAACATGTATAATGCCATGTTACAATCAGGTTTAAAAATAGGTAAAACTGCACGAAATGTTGTTTAGGGATATATGTATTGTGGCAACTGATAATCACAGCAGTAAATAAGGAAACAATTCAAAATCATGAGTACCTCTGAGGGGAAAGCATGAGAATGGAATTAGAGAAGAAATCAGTATCTTCACCAAAGAGTAATGTTTTATTTCTCAAGTTGATGTTTGTTTTATCATTAGTCATGATTATGATTCATAACTTACATATAACTTGCACATGTTATGCATTTTATCTATGTACATGTGATTGCATTAGAGAATCCTTTAATCTTGAGGTAGGCCTAAGATATAACAATGGCCACTTCCATGATGTTATGTTTTCTGAAGATTTTTGAGAAGAGGACTTTGCATCTTCTCTATAGTCTACGGAGATCTCATATGGTTGCACTTATTTAAAGTGGGATGTAACATAAAGTAGTATCATATATGATAAGATTTTACAAATAGTGTGATCAAAGAAAAAAACATATTGGAACCATGTAGATTTTTTTTTCAAAAATCTACGTAATATGCACACATGTAGACGTATACCACACAATTAATAGTCTTATGACTCTTAACACAGATGAGACCAAATCAGTGACCCATATTCTTTCTTTCTATTGTTCCATTAATTTCTATTCTACACAAACACAGCAGTGCCTTTCATGAAATATGCCCAGGAATTGCCCCACAAACACCCATTCTTGTGAAAACAAATAAAAATCAGAAGCAAACCAAAGAGAATCTCTCATGCTATTCACTGCATTTCATTTTGGCTTCTGAGGGGTTCTTTTTAGACCCGTGCAAATTCGTGTAAGCTCTGGTGATGCAATACAACATTTATTTTCATGACTTCCCTATCAGATTTAACAATCAGGCAGTAACAAGAGACTATATATTTTCATGGCATTCTTTCAGGATATTAAAATATAATAACTTTGAATTCTGACCTTATTTTCAAGGTCAGATATACGGTTCATGAAAATAATATTTATGGTTCTGTAATAGAATATTTGATGTTATGCAGAAAAAATTCTCTGTAGGATTTTATAGGGAACTATCATGAACATATTTTATTTAGTAAGATCCATTGTTGAAAGTGAAGTGATATAAAGAACAGGCTCTTACTTGATACACAGCATCAGTGGAATGCTCACAACTGCTATTTGGGCAATGTTAGTAATGCTCTTTTTTTTCTGATTATCTAGCCCTTAATTTTACTTTGTCTTGGCTTTAATGTCTTTCAGGTTTAAGACAGCTTTGTAAAAGAGTTAATGCGCTCTACCCTCATTATAAAGGTGTCTTTAGGAGTCATATTTTGATCATAATAAGTAGGCTGTATTATGGTAAGGATAATTATCACTGATAAATTTACACATTTGGAAGCCAAAAATGAACCAGTAGTTTTATATAATTACAAATGCTCTGAAAGGAAAAGAATATGTGTTCTTTAATTGATAATACACCTTTCTTTCTTGAGTCTCAGTAATAAGAGAACACCAGAAGAATTATAATGTGTTGAACTGTTTTTTCATTTTAAAAGATTTCCTTTTTATATGCCATCAATAGAAGAAACCTATTTTGATAAATCAACTGTTATTGCTATTTATGTTTTTATAATATATAAAATATTGATTTTATTATCAAAACACTATAATCCTATATCATTAAAAAGAATACCATTCTTAATTACAGGATATCCACCTATTTTATTTTATCTTGCATAGATATAGATAGTAATAACAAATGATGTATTACCTTTATGTTCTCCATACTCAAAATTTTCATTCAAATATATAAAATGTCTCAATACTAATTATTTAAGAGTTATTAAACTTCTGGCGCCTTTGAACTTTATACTCACAGGCCATACCCTAGAAGACTGGAGTCAGGGATGCCTGATTACCTTATATTCTCTGGTTCAAAGAGAAATGTTATAAAAAGTAATTCATCCACATATATTGCAGTTACCTCAATTAGGGAAAGACAAAACACAACCACACTTAGATGCTAAAACCCCTAAAATAGTAAAGAATAATGGATCTTCTTCTTACTAGTACAACAAGTACTCAGTACTTTCAAGTTAGGGATGCTTGAAATATCCTCCCCAGTTCTTCCATAATTGTCTACACTTCTTCATTTGTAATCCCTGAGCTTGTTGTAATGCTGGATTTAACCCAATCACTAGTGTTCACCAGTCGTATAGATGGCAATTTGGAAATTAGGCTGTGGAAGCTATATCCTGAACTTGCATAAACTAAAATGAAATTGAAGAAGGCTGGAGATATGAATGTTGAAGAAGATAACATAGCACCAGAAGTTTCAATCTTATACCTGTTACAACTACTCTATTCTAGATCTAACTGAAACAATTGACATCTTCCTCACTGGTATCTCAAAACCGCTATCTAAAACAATATAATTTCATCTCCTAACAAATAGGCACATCATTAAAAATGAAAAATTGGGTTGTACATTTTTCTAACTGGTATTTCTAATTTGAAATAAATCAGAGGTTGGTGCATATAATGCCAAGTACAAATTTTTTACCTAAGTCCATTTAAAAAAGAAAAATGTTTTAGAATAAAAACACTGACAAGACATTTTCCTGGATTTTTCAACTTCTTAATTATAACCTTTATTCCTCACCTTTCCCTGCACACTCTAACTCTTCACACTTGCCAAGTGACAGAAATAGACAACCATAAGCTTTAAGATTTTCCTATGAGTATAGGATGGGGCCCAAAAGTGACATAAGGCTGGGGAAGGTACAGTCATCTCTGGCTTGAAATATTTCTTACTGGCCAGTGAAACAATCTCAACGTCAGGCATGCAGTCCCAATGCACACAGAAGATTATTTTCAAAGTAGCTTAGACTTCTTCCTAAATAAATGTTTGGAGGCTTGATCTCTGCAGAATTAAACTCTCTGAGAGGCACAATATGAAAGGTCCTAAATAAAAGTGTGGCACAGGGAGAAAAAAAAATGACTTATGTCCAACTTCTCTCTCATTTTTTGATTCTCCATTTAAAAAAGTAAATACATGTCAAAAATTCTACTAAAAAATAAATGAGTATTCTAAAAAATGTCAAAAGGTACCTGTTTTTTTAGGTATTTCCTGAATTTGAAGACTTGTATTATGTTGTTTCATATACCTATTTTTATACAAATTCTTATCCTTTTGTAAGAATACAGAGAATAGTCGAGTGCATCTTGTGAAAAAGTAAGGTATATTTAGATTTTATAATAAATATATAATTGTGAATAAAAGAGTAAAACCATAGGATGAATAACCATTTACCTAAAAGTCTTATTGGAAAAGTCATAATTGGTAAAAAACAAAACAAAACCAATCTGGATCTACTTGTCTTTTGCAAATGAACTAATCAAATTTATCTGATAATTTATACCATACCACAATAAGTGTTTCTGGAAGAGTATATATAAAATTCGGCACAGAAAGATTTTCTTTATCTCAAGAGACATTAGAATAAAATTTAAGACATCAGTAGGACATATTTTTCATTGTACTTACTATATCTCCCTTAAGATAATGAACATTTTGGTAGCTTGAATCCAAAGGCTGGGATGAGATCCAGGGTGGGAGGCAAGATGTAGGACAAATGTCTTTGTAGGTTAACATCACGCCAAAACCCTGCAGAACTGGCTCATGGGTTTTAGTGTCATCAGAGCCAGTTCTCCTGAAGCCGACAGAAATCTCTGTATCTCCAATTGTTATATAATTGCAGAGAAATAATATCACCCTGTTTTGATTTAGCAAGTGGAATTTTTCCAGCAAACTCCATACCCAGGTTCAGTTGAAACAGCTGTGCAGCTCTTGCATGACCCAAAGAAAAGCAGACCTTTAAAGCATAGACAAAATTTCACGCTTTCTAAGCTCCTTTGACATGGAAAAGAAGCCTTTTCTTCCTAATATGAATAATATGATATCCTCACAAGGTCATTTTCAATAAAATGAAAAATCAAGTTACAAGGGGATTTTTCCACTTTTCTCCTATGATGATCAAAATATATGACTAAAACTGAGCAGAGGGCAAGAGTCATCTGCAGTGTTTACACCACACCCACTTTGTCACAGTGTCTCCTGCATTATCAATTTATAAAGCCCTCAGTCATGCAGTTCAGACCATGGTGAAGAGGCTCTTTGTAAATATGTGTTGAATTATTCTTGGACTTCTTTTTTGAAAATCACTTTTGCTGAACTCATTTTTAGCATAAGTAAAAATTACTTTTGACTACATTAAAAATTTTTGGACAGTGTTGAACAATTCCTGATATAAAAGATGGAAAAAATTAGCACTCGTATGCCCTACCTAACATCTCCAAGCTTCTTGATTTTTAAATTATACTTTTAATATTAAAATGTCTCAGTTAAATGAGAACTCAATTAAGCCACAAGTTATACCATTCTCAGGGTTACAAAAATGGGTGTAATGTAGCCCTTAAGATCAAAGAGCCTCATGTGGACAAGAACAAGTAAGTCACAACCTAAGATGAGCGAGACTAGATGAGGTAGTGCACAGCAGGGCAGCTTGTGGAATGTGTAAGACTTTCCACCAAAATACACAGAATGTTGTACTGCTGTGGCAAGTAGGACCTCATAACCCTAATCATTGGGAGAAAATGAGAACATGTCAATATTAACCTGTACTCTTTTTGTGGCTTTAACTCCCAACTTTAGCATTTCTATCCACTCTGTGAATCTTTTTGAGAAAAATTTCAAAGGACTTGGAAACAAATAGAGCAAGGTTTAACTGGAGACTAAACTTTGAATCAGTCATATCTATAGATGTGGAAAAATATTTAAACAAATGAGGATAGTACAGAATGATAAAGTCTATATTACTAAATATAACATTAATTAAATATAGTTAATCTAAGCAATTGTTTATATGCAACAAGTCATAAATAATACATAGTGAGAGGCCGGTATAATTTACCACATTTCCATATTTACCACATTATAAACTAGAGAAAATCTACCAAAGTATGACTAAGGAAAATATTTCTCTTCTTGTCTAGTCAGTTTATTTTTTCTCCCTTCATCACCAATAACTCCAGCTTTCTTTTGATTTCCATTTGCATGGAATATCTTTTTCCATCCCCTCACTTTCAGTCTGTATGTGTCCCTAGGTCTGAAGTGGGTCTCTTGTAAACAGCATATATACGGGTCTTGTTTTTGTATCCATTCAGCCAGTCTGTATCTTTTGGTTGGAGCATTTAATCCATTTACATTCAAGGCAATTACCAATACGTATGTTCCTATTACATTTTCTTCATTGTTTTGGTTTGTTTTTTATAGGTCTTTTCCTTTTTTTGTGTTTCCTGCCTAGAGAAGTTCCTTTAGCATTTGTTGTGAAGCTGGTTTAGTGGTGCTGAATTTTCTTAACTTTTAATGGGTGTAAAGGTTTTAATTTCTCTGTCAAATCTGAATGAGATCCTTGCTGGGTAGAGTAATCTTGGTTGTAGGTTTTTCCCTTCCATCACTTTAAATATGTCCTGCCACTTCCTTCTAGCTTGCAGAGTTTTTGCTGAAATATTAGCTGTTAACTGTTTTGGGGATTCCCTTGTATGTTATTTGTCACTTTTCCCTTGCTGCTTTTAATATTTTTTCTTTTTTCTTTTTTTTTTTTGTGGTATGCGGGCCTCTCACTGTTGTGGCCTCTCCCATTGCGGAGCACAGGCTCCGGAAGTGCAGGCTCATCGGCCATGGCTCACGGGCCCTACCGCTCCGTGGCATGTGGGATCTTCCTGGACCGGGGCACGAACCCACGTCCCCTGCATCAGCAGGCGGACTCCCAACCACTGCGCCACCAGGGAAGCCCTGTATTTAATTTTTGATAGTTTAATATGTGTCTTGGTGTGTTTCTCCTTGGATTTATCCTGTATGGGACTCCGCACTTCCTGGACTTGACTATTTCCTTTCCCATATTAGGGAAGTGTTCAACTATAATCTCTTCAAATATTTTCTCAGTCCCTTTCTTTTTCTCTTCTTCTTCCAGACCACGATAATTGGAATGTTGATGCATTTAATGTTGTCCCAGAGGTCTCTGAGACTGTCCTCAATTCTTTTCATTCTTTTTTCTTGATTCCTCTCTGTGGTAGTCATTTCCACTATTTTATCTTCCAGGTCACTTATCTGTTCTTCTGCCTCAGTTATTCTGCTATTGATTCCTTCTAGAGAATTTTTAATTTCATTTATTGTGTTGTTCATCATTGTTTGTTTGCTCTTTAGTTCTTCCAGGTCCTTGTTAAACATTTCTTCTATTTTCTCCACTCTATTTCCAAGATTTTGGATCATCTTTACTATCATTACTCTGAATTCTTTTTCAGGTAGACTGCCTATTTCTTCTTCATTTGTTTGGTCTGGTGGGTTTTTACCTTGCTCCTTCATCTGCTGTGTATTTCTCTGTCTTCTCATTTAGCTTAACCTACTGTGTTTGGGGTCTCCTTTTCGCAGGCTGCAGGTTTGTAGTTCCCATTGTTTTTGGTGTCTGCCCCCAGTGGTAAGGTTGGTTCCATGGATTGCGTAGGCTTCCTGCTGGAGGAGACCAGTGCCTGTGTTCTGGTAGATGAAGCTGGATCTTGTCTTTTTGGTGGGCAGGACCACACCCGGTGATGTGTTTTGGGGTGTCTGTGACCATATTATGATTTTAGGCAGCCTCTCTGCTAATGAGTGGGCTTGTGTTCCTGTCTTGCTAGTTGTTTGGCATGGGATGTCCAGCACTGGAGCTTGCTGGTTGTTGAGTGGCACTGGGTCTTAGCATTGAGACAGATATCTTCTGGGAGACCTCTTGCTGATTGATATTACACGGGGCCAGGAAGTCTCTGGTGGTCCAGTGTCCTGAACTTGGCTCTCCCACCTCAGAGGCTCAGGCCTGACACCCGGCCAGAGCACCAAGACCCTGTCAGCCACATGGCTTACCTGTAAATGGGTTAAATTCTCCAATCCAAAGGCACAGGGTGGCCAGCCTTCTTTGCTCTGCTTGCTCCTCCAGCCAGCTGTTGTCCTCCAGGCCTGGTTGATATGGAGAGCCTGCTTTGGATCCAGGTCCAACTTCATTCCCTAGTGTCTATAAGAAGCAACTGAGCCCCCCATCCTTCCCTATCCCTGCTGCAACTCGTCACGATCCTAGAGTGCCTGAGGCTCCACCCCTCGATATATCATTCTTGACCACCATCTGTCTCTTCACTTAAAATTTACCCAAAAAATGGGTAGAATCAAGGTTAAGGTATTTTTCATGTTTATCCAGATTTAAGAAAAAATTGCAACCATCAAACACAGTTGTGATTTCTATCATGATCTGTTATTTTTATATGCGATTCCGGAATTTGTAGGTTTGTCTTGTTTGTAAGCTTATGACGATTGCTTTTTGCATATTTGAGAAGTGCTTTGCAATCCATTTCTGTGTTACCATTTCTGTGAAAATGTCTACTAGGCTGCTGTCACTCTTCAGTCTGTTGCCAGAAAACATGCATTGCTCTGAGACATAAATCTCCATCTTCAGTGGTGTAATGGGTTATGGATGAGTAATCTAAATTTTTAAGCTGAGAAAGCAAGTAAATACCTATTCCACAAAATGTCATAACATGCTGTATACCTGAAAAAGATCGCTTATGGAACCCCCTTCATCATTGTAGCAGCTGTGATTGTAATCACAGTTTTAATTGATGTTTTCCACTGAAATGGATTGATCACACACTTTATGCAAAGTTAGAATACCCAAATATATCTCCTTGTTTTGTCATCAGATGAATGAAAGCTTATCTGCTGCTCTTCATGAAGTCTAAAAATATTCTATACACCTCATCAATGTAAAACAGTGTCTCTCCTTGAGACCTAGTCCTCAATTATTCAGCTGTGATCCATATGTTTGATGCGTCCCTTAAAAGTAACAAACTATAAATACATGTAAATGACATGTAGCTTTAAAAAAATAATTCTAAAACTTCCTCATTAATTATGGCAATTTCCACTGTTCATAAACTTGAATCGATATAAGAAGGTAGTATTTTCTCTCTTAAAGTATTTCTAGAGAACTTCTAAATTTTCTCTGTCTCTTTATCCATAAATTGGAATGCATTAAATTATTTCTCTTGGGTTGAGGATACTACTGTCTTGTCACTTTGAAAACTATAACGGGGCAATAAAGGTGATGTATCTACTACATGTCTATTCTACAGAACTGGAGTGTATAACTTCAACAGAGAGTATTCTTGCAGCATCCATAGAATCATGACTTTCTTCTGAAAGTGTTCACACATGTAACTATGAACTAGATCCACCCCTGTAAGAATGGTCCACATCTTTGCCTAGAGAAAGTTAAGTGTGCCTACTTGAGATTCAGTACTTCCTGCACTCACCCTTCTTTTGACACCAGCCACACAAGTTATAATGTGTCTATCTTTAACCACATTTCACAGGGTGTCTAATTCTCCTTGAAATTACCTTTGTCTTTACTTTTTATCATCCACCATAGCCTATTGGTTTAGAACCTGGAGTCACCACTAGCTTCTGTCATGTTCCTTCTCTGTAATTTGGATTCTGATTTAAATTTGCTTTCTATCTACTTCTGACCTTAGACTTACCATTGGCAGAGAAATCCTCATGGGAAAATTTGTGTAAGATGATTACTATCCACAAAACTGTCAAACTTTCAGCTGTCACCCAGATTGCCTACTAAACCCTTCTTACCTACTTTTCATATCACAGCTCTCTGTGTGCTGAACTGCCTGTCTCTGCTCTTTTTTGGCTGTGTTTTTGAATTTGGGTTGGTTATTCCAGATCTGTTCCTAGAGGCAGATTTCCACCCTGGTTTCTGATCATCCCTTCTCCCTGATGGAGTTGCATTGATATGAATTTCTCCATACTTCATGCTTACACCTGTCTGGTGGCATGAACCATAGGAATAATCCACTGGGACTGGACTTGAAATTAATGATCTTAACATATATTTTATGCACAGAGACTGTGGGATGTTGGTAAGCATAAATCACATGTATTTATTTTACTGCATTATTAAAAAAATAATTGATGCAAAGGCATGTTAATAAAGCAATGAATAGCTAAATTCCAAACTAATAACATGGATGCTTACTGTTTTCGTTTATATAATACATAATAAAATTATTATGGCTGTTCTTATATTATCATTAATGAAATCTTTAAGTCCTTTATACACTAAGTCTGAGATTTTAGCAAGGCCTCCATCTAAGTAGCCTAATTTAGATACAAATTCCATTTTGTTCTCTTTGAAACTAACTGCTTTTTATCATCTCTAACTTCTTTTAATATATTTCATTGTTTCCTGTAATTTTATTTTGTTAATTTGTAATGTAGATTGCCTATTATTAGAGTCATAAAATAACTATCACTAATTAAATATAATTTGGTAATAATATAATCCATTTTAATTTTCATACCTTTAGGAGATACGTATTTTAAATGCTGTTATGTAACGTAAAGAAGCTGTAAGTTGGAGAGAGAAATTTCTTGTCCTAAGTTGCTAGGTCAGACTGCAAAATCCATGCTCTTTCCTCTCTTCTGTCCCCTTTTAAAACAAGCCTGGGCACCTTGTCCCTTTTTTATCCTCTTATACACCTGTCGCATTTATTCACAGGCTGATAATTGCTTCAATTCTACTTAAAAGCTTATCTAGTTATTTATGTATGAGAGAGTATGGGGATGGTATTGCCAGAGCCAGACAATACAAACAGAAAGGCTAAATCTTGTGGTTTCTAAAGTATCATTCACCTTAATTGGAACCCCTTTCAAACATCAACATATTTGGGGGCCTTTACATTGTGCCAATACCTCCAATATTTACAGAATGAGGAAACATATAGCTAAAATCAAATTATGTATTCCATTACACCTTTTCATGTTTTTATTGTATTAATCTACCTAGTATATACACATTCTAAAAGTTTTTATAGATTAATATTTGATTTATGTACATTATAAACACTAGTGCTATACACATTAGAAATATATAGCACAAGTACATTATTATACACATTATACATATGTATATATAATTTCATGTAACAAATTATATATAACTAGTAGACATAAGTATATATTAACATATGTGTATATATTAAAGTGCTTTTTAAAATTCTGTTTCCAGTCTTGAATTTTCATGGCACTCAGAATGATACTGTCTTTTCCTTTCTCCCACAAACCCATTTTCTCAACACACATACCTACAGGTACACACACATACACACACACACAAAAAAAAAACAAGGGTGAGCTAAAAGTATGTTTTCTCTAAAGATTAACTAACTTGGTTAAGTTATAAGTGTATGTTCTTTAGTGATTCAAACATTTTTCTCTTCTAGAATCCACATTATTTATGCCCACTTGTTTATAGTAAATGAGTAATATCAGCTAGAACCTATCACCTCTAAATAAAGAAAACTCCTATTTAAATTGGCTTAAAGAAATATTAAACTCATTGTGTCAGAAACAGTAACATACTCTTCAGAGAAAAAGAATTAAGAATCTCTACAATTTAACAGTAACAAACTAGATATAGAAGTAATCTTCCTCATCTTTATCTCTGTTAAATACTAACATCATATTCAACAATGAAAGACTAAATTTTTTCTACCTAACTTGAAGAACAAGGCAACAATGTCTATTCTTATTTACTCTATTTAATATCATAGCCAGTGCAATAAGGCAAGAAAATGAAATGAAATGAAAAATGATTGGGAAGAAAGAATTTAAACAGTCATTATTTTCAGATGACATGATCATGTATAGAAAACCCAAGAGGATCTACAAGAGGCCACAAATTACTGGAACTAATAAGTGAATTTAGTAAGGATACAGGATTTAAGATCAGTATAAAAATTAATTATATTTCTATACTAGCAATGGGCAATTAGAAGATGAATTGTTAAAACATCCTCATTTATATATAATAACATCAAAATATTTATGAATATATTTAATGATAGATGTGAATGGTCTGCTCACTACAAAAGATTGCAAAGAGAAATTAAAGAAGATCTAAATATTGGGTTGGCCATAAAGTTCGTTTGGGTTTTTCTGTAACATCTATGGAAAACCCGAATGAACTTTTTGGCCAACCCAGTAAATGGTGAGCTGTATTGTGTTTATGCATGGGAAGACTCAATATTGTTAAGATAGTGATGTTGGTAAGTCAAAGACGTCACATACAAAAGAGTACATATTTCATGTGGAATTCTAGAAAAGGCAATACAATAGTGAGAGAAAAACACTAAAAATAGCATATTAGTTCTGGAGATTTGGAAGGAGCATCATGCTTGGAGAGGGAAAGGAGGCTCCCTATCCTTTCCCACATACCTTGCTTTATGCATCTCTTCCATCTGACTGTTGATTCATATCCTTTCATATCCTTTGTAATAAACTGTTAATCTAGTCAGTAAACTGGTTTCCTGAGTCCTGTGAGCTGCTCTAGCAAATTAATAGAACCCAAAGAAGAGGCTGTGGGAACCTCTGATTCATAGCCAGTTGGTTAGAAGCACAGGTATCACCCTGGACTTGGAATTGATATCTGAAGTGGAGGGTAATCTTGTAGAACTGAGCCCTTAACCTGTGGGTTCTGATGCTATGTCTGGGCAAATAGTATAAGAATTGTGTTGAGTTGTAGGATACAAATCTGGTACCAGAAAAACTGTTTGATGGTGTGGGGAAGAAAACACCTACACACATTGGAATTGGTGTCAGAATCTTTAGAAACCACGTGTGATTTTTACTTGAATCAATTGTTAATACAGAAGTTGCAAAATGGTGTTTTTCTCACTCTGTTATTCCTTCTACATTTCTTATTTTGCATTTTACTGTAAGGAAGAGCTTTACTCCTTCCTCCACTTAAGTGTGTATATATGTGTATATGTGTACAGCATTTTTAAAGTAACAGTATAGATTCCTGGATTGTATTTTAATTCAACATATTTCAATCCATTATTGTATTACTCATTTTGATGTTCTTCCTCTCTTTGTATGTGTGTGTGCGTGTGTGTATATTTTTTAAAAATTTTGCCAGTGTGAACTCCTACAGTCTGGCTCCTGTGTACTTCTGAAATGTCCCCATCATTTTATGAGCAATATCTTACTTTCTAGAACAAAAAGATCTCCCAGACCCTTCCACTTCCCCTTCCCCTTCCCCTTCCCCAACCCTAGAATCATCCTGTAAGGGAATTATGTTGATAGTAATAATATTTAGAAACCAAGATTTGGGAACTAGCTGTGCTCATTGGCCTAGGGGTGTCATAGATTCTAGAAAACAGAGCTAGTATATGTATATTCAAATCACTAGTTCATCCTGATACCTCAAATTTCAGTCCAGTGCAACAGGATACGTTCTTTTCTTCCCTCTTTCCTTAGTTATATCCCCCTCCTCCCACAATGAAAACCCTGACTCTGAAGAGCAGCAATATATTTACTCATTTGCTGAATCCAGTGGTACACACACACACACACACACACACACACACACACACACACACACACACATACATACACACACAGCTTTAGGATACTGGATAACAGCAAAGACATTAAGTACACTTCAAGATGTTTTTCTACTTTTTTTGTCTTTAGACTGAGCTTATACTGCAATTACTTGGAATAGGTTATTTTGTTCTGACATGTGGTTATGTTATCAAGTGGATATACAGTTAGTTTCATGTTTTATCTGTTTGTTTTTAATATATATTTGTTACCATCCCTGTTGATTATGTTTATTTCTAAACTAAGTAAAACTTTAGCAAAATAGTGGCTTGAGAAGACATAACTATTCAGAAATATACACATATATACACAGTGTATTGTCACTCCTCCCTATGTCTCTTCCACGCTCTTCCTGTGTTCCACTCTGTTGCCAACAAACTTTATTCGTTTATTCATCTTTTGTTTTTTTCAAACACAAGCACATTACTGCACACCTACACACTGGAAATAACATCAGTTTATTAATAGCTGTATTGTACTGTATTACATGAAAGTGAAATAGTTCAATCAGTTATTTTTTTGTCTAGACATTTAGGTTGTTTCCAATATTTTGCAATTATTTTAAAAATGCCTCAATAAATACCATCATGTATATGTGTGGATATATTTTGTATGATTGGATGTGTCAGTTATAATAAGTTCCTATAAGTAAGGTTGGTGGTGTCTTAGTCTGCTCAGGCTGCCATAACAAAATACCACACACTGGGCAGCTTAAACAACAGCAACTTATTTCTTACAGTTCTGCAGTCTGGGAAGTCTAAGATCAAGGTGCTAACCAAGTAGCTGTCATTCGGAGTTCTCTCCTCTTTGCTTGCAGGCAGCCACCATCACCTTTCGTACTCAGTGACCTCTTCTTTGTGCATGTGTGATGAGAGTGAAAGATATTAGACTCCCCGGTGTCTCTTCTTTTAAGGACACTAATTGCATCAGTTCAGGGGTCCACCCTTATGGTCTTACTTAACTTTAGTTACTTCTTTATAGGCCTTGTCTCCAAACGCAGTTTCATTGGGTGTTAGGGCTTCAACAAATGAATTTGGGGAGGACACATTTTAGTACATAGCAAATGTGCCAAAGGGTATTTTTTTCCTGCCATTGTTTAGATTTTCTATCATTTTTATTCTTTCACTTTTTTTTTTGTAAAATGTATATATGATAAAATGTAAAAACCTCGATTATTAGTTCAATAAGTTTTAAATTATCCAATGCAGAATATAGAACATTTCCATCACTTTAGAGATTTCACTCATGCTCCTTTCTGGGACATTTACCCCCTTCCAGAGGCAACCACTTTCAGGCTTCACTTAGCATCATGTTTTTGAACTATAACTGTTAGTGTGTATATTCATATTCCACTCCTATTCATTCAAGATAGTGTTATTGAAATTCATCCATGTTGCTATGTGCATCCGTAATACATTCCTTTTCATTGCTAAGTATCATTTCATTGTATGAATATAGCACAGTTTGTTGATTTAATTTCTAATTGATGGATATTTATGTTATGTCCAATTTGGGGCTACTATAAATAAGGCTAATATGACTTTTTGAGAACATATATTATCATTTCTCTTTAATAAATACATAGAAGTAGATATGTAAATGTTATATCATAGAAATGTGTTTCATTTATAAGAAATTTCCAGCTTTCCAAAATGATATACTGTTTTATGCTTCTAGCAATGTATGGGTATTCTAGCCATTCCATTTTTTACCAACATTTGTTATTGGCAGTCTTTAATTTTAGCCATACTTGTGTATTTTAATTTGCTTTCTCTAATTAATAATGATTAATATTTTTCATGTGCTTATTGCTTTTTATTTATCTTCTTTTTTGAAACATCTGTACAAATCTTGTGCCTGTCTTTGAGGGTAGTTTTCCTTTTTAATGTTGTTCTGTAAGATTTCATTATATAGACTAAATACAAATCCTTTGTCAGATAAATGTAATGTGAATCTTTTTTCCAGTCTGTGGCTTGATTCATTTATTTTCTTTATGGTATATTTTAATTCAGTTGCTTGCTTTGTCTCTGAAAGCCTGGTTTAGATTTCTCCCATTGAGTGTTACATAGTGCAAAAATCTTGGCAGCTTCTCAGAACAAAGAAGGGCAGGTAAGGGCAGCCAGAGCATGGGTTCACTCCTGATTGATCCTGGAGGTGTAGAATCACTTCCATTCAAGCTGCCTTGACCTTAAAGTAAGTGCTGACCTCCTAGTATTGCCCAAGAGACCCTCATCATGACAGAGAATGTGTATACCTTTCTTCACTGTTGAATCACTAAAATAAATTTACTAGTCTTAAAGCACCGCTTGTGCAATTTTAATATTTACAGTTAATTGATTGTTATAACTATACACTGTATATTATCGAAATGAAGAAAATGATGTGGAGGAGGTTTGTTTTCAGTAAGCCTCTTTTGCGTAACCAAAAAGAATAAAGGAATGTGAGGTGTGTACTAGTAAATCTCTGGGTTTCTGTGGGATTAGGTTTAGACATAGGTTTAGACTTTTTTTTTTTTTAATCACTAAACTTTTTCTTGTGTATAGCCCTGGTCACAGGTGAATTTGCCCTTTGAGTCCTCCAAGCTGGACTATGGTGAAGAATTCTAATCAAGGGATTCTTGAAGAGCTTCTGTTAAGTTTCCCTAGCTGCAACCAGGGGAGAACACAGCATAGAGCTTGTTAACTGCCTCTGATTGCTAACAGTGTGTGCCCTGAGGGAACAGTGAGGAGCTCTGTTTCTGAATAATGCCTCCAGCTATGTAAACCTCCCAAGATGCTTCATTTGATATTAATGGCTGAATCAAAACTCTTATTTACTGTAAATCCTCTTTTAGCCACTTGAAGATGGAGAATTTTAAAACTTTTTTAAGAAGTCCCTACCCTGTCTAGGGCTTTTCCATTTTCTGTCTTTATCCATTTCAATTTGAAAGTCAGGGTCAGGTCAGCCTGAAATGAAACGGTAAGCCTACATATTTCTCTCCTTCTTTCTTTTTTTTTTTTTAAGCTACAGTGACTGCTAAGTGTCTTTGTTACTCTTAAGACCAAAAAAAAAAAGGAAAAACAAAGCAAAAAAAGCACCATATACTCTTAGAACAATTAACCTTACAGCTCCATTTCTTTGAAGTATATATGTATGAAGTATACACGTTTATGTATAATGCATAAATATATATTATCTTAGGTACATGTAAATGGCAAAGATTTAACAGTCAAAATTATAGCCCCAATGGCAGAAATTAATGATGCTAGTTATAACACATTTTGGCATAGCTATCCCTTTGAAGCCATTTGATATCGTAGTACACAGACCATAAAGTTCAGTATTTATGGCCTATGCCTTTCTGAGCCCTCTCCTGAATGAGGAGAGGATAAATGCAAAAGTAAAGCCTTTTCGCTAGCAAATATTTTACAGAGTTGCTAACAAGAAGTCACATGCAGAATGGAGTTTTATCTCAGCTCACGTCCCTCCCTCTTGCTTATACTCTGATGCTAATGAGCATGGCAGTGGCCAAAAGGTCAGAAGAAGAGCCAGGAGAATGCGGAGTAGGGTCCTAGATGAGAAGATTTGAATAGATGGTTATTGAACACTCAGGTTTTTCCTTTAGGTTATCAAGTATGAACATACCCATATTCTGTCTGCAGCGAAGAAGGTAGCTCATGTTATCTAGGTAGTTTATTAATCCAAATGCACAGGGTTATTAATTTTGTTTGTGCTTTTGTAGTAAACAAAACATTCTAGCCCACTGATAGACTACTACTTAAACAGTACATCTTTGATACTTTATATTTGTAAAATACACTCACATGTAGAATATCATTTAATCTGTTTTACAATATTTCTTTTCTTTCTTAACTGAGGAAACAGGCTTGGAGAAGTTCTGTAGTTCTTTATTTTATAAGACTAGTAGTATCAGGTTATTGATACAAATATGCCATTTAAGCTGTATTTATAATAACTCTATAATATCCATATAATAAATAATGCTGAAAATTAGGTCTTCAGTAATTAAGATATAGGCAAAGGGAAAACATCTGATATCAGTGGGTTGTGGTTAAGGACACTGTCCCTACAATTGCACTGGAAAGCCATGACAAATGGGCTTAAATTATTGGATCTGGTCTGGCAGACAGAGCCCCTAACTGGAATTTCTAAGAAAGGTGCATTTTTGAGGTATTAGTGGATAGCAGCATCATGGAGCAGGGCTCATCAGAGGGGAGAGTGAAGGAGTGGAGAGATAGGTAGCTAGGAGTCTGAGCCTCATCAGAATGTTTTGGGTCTCAGGAGTTTTCAGTGTACATTGGTGTTAATTGAAAAAAACAAATCAGAAGCCAATTTGAATGAAAATAGACCATGGAGAGTTAGGAGAAGGTATACCACATACTTAGGTACAAATATTTGGAAAATAAGAGAGGTTGGAATTTCAGTTATTCTGATGTGGTAGAGACACATCATGTAAACAGTTGGTTCTCAATAGTTGACTCCTCAAAAAGGCTACCAGAGAAATGTTTGTTTTTTTAAGAAATTTATTTTTTAATTTTTTTATAAATTTATTTATTTTTGGCTGCATTGGGTCTTCATTGCTGTGTGTGGGCTTTCTCTAGTTGCGGTGAGCGGGGGCTACTCTTCGTTGCAGTGTGCTTCTCATTGCGGTGGCTTCTCATTGCAGAGCACAGGCTCTAGGCACGTGGGCTTCAGTAGTTGTGGCACATGGGCTTCAGTAATTGTGGCACACGGGCTCAGTATTTGTGGCTCGCGGGCTCCAGAGCACAGGCTCAGTAGTTGTGGCACACAGGCTTAGTTGCTCCATGGCATGTGGGATCTTCCTGAACCAGGGATCGCACCCGTATCCCCTGCATTTACAGGTGGATTCTTAACCACTGAACCACTGCGGAAGTCCTGAGAAATTGGTTGATCAAGTTAATTTTATTAGATTTACTACAGTAAGGGAGAACACAACCTTGACAGAGTCTTAATAGTCTCAAAAGGGAAATTAAGGCAAGGGATTTATAGAGTTCTAGGGACTGAACTGGGTGATCTTAAAGGGGTCTTGCAAAACTAGAAATTAGTTAGAATTTGGTAGCATTTACGAGTAACCTTGGATTGCTGGGCATATAGAGGCAAGTCTTGATCAGGAAGCTATTAGACTTGGTAAGTAATCCATTTAGTTGGTTCTTACTCTTATCTTCTAGAAGCAGGTATTTCCTGGAAAAATTGGCTAAATTATTTTTGCTTGGTTTCAGCATAATTTAATACAAGGAGAGGGAATTATCTTGGGTTCAATTCTCATAGCCTAGAAGAAGTGAATTCCAATGGCCCTGCGTGTGTGTGTGTGTGTGTGTGTGTGTGTGTGTGTGTGTGTGTGAGAAAGAGACAGAGAGAGGCTGAGAGAAAATTATAATTTAATTAATGTGGATAGTCATCATCTCCCAGTTATACCTGAGAGTTACTGAGATGAAGAACATAACTCTGGTATTCCTTCAGTTATCTCAGTATGTTGAACATACGATTCTCAAATCGAAGGTATTTTTCATAAATTAGGACTTATAAACATAAATAAGTTGATTGGCCTGGCACTCAAATGAAGAAATGGAACTATCTTTCAGTCTTTGAAGCTTTAGAGAATTTTCGAAGATCAATTTCCTATCAGTAACTTTCACCTTACCAGTTAACCATAGCATCCCATCCTGCATTAGTTATCATTCACTCTACCAAAGTATATGGCACTTGGTTTCAATGTGATACCTACTGTGGTCAAGGGACGCCCAGGTAGGTCAAGGGAGCTTATAGCTATCTACCTAGTCTTAGGAATTCCAGCTAATTAGCAATGGAGAAGGGGGAGCTGACCTTAGTTAATATTTATAACCATTACTAAGTCTTTTCAAGGAGGCAGACAGAGGTAAGGAAAAGAATGCTTCGTAGACAGGCAAATTTAACTGCGTTTAAAACAGAGGCTTCAGGCACATTAAAACAGCAACATATTTTGATAGCCTGGCACATTTCTCTAGATGCCTTTGCTTTTTTGCCTAAAAATGTATGATGGAAACTAAGGTGTAACGAACATCAGCAAGTTACTTCACTGATGACTATGATGATTCCACATTTCTGTCAAATATTTTGACACTTCTATGCTAATTGTTGGTGTTTCATATATTATCAAATATTAAAGCATTATAAAAGCTAGCATTTGTCCACAGTTGCTTCACATGCCCCTAAAATATCTATCACCAGATTATTTTTTGACAAAAATAAGCTTCACATATGCTCCCAAATTAAGAAAACTAGTATCTGGTAATATACTGATTTTATTCTGAAAATAGAAGCTCGGATTTCTTAACTACATTATTTTTGTCTAATTTCTCATGGAATAGTCAACTTAGAAGGTTCTAGTGAGAAGCCTTTGTATTACAATTAGAAAGCAATACTGAAATTTTTTTTTAAAGTTAGAACCGTGCAAAGATAGAATAACTGCTTTGTGAGATAATCACTTTAATTGTCAGACAGAGAATTTTGATAAAGAATTTTGTGAATGACTGACTCTCAGAGTCAACCAAGAAGGAATTCCTACACTGGGAGAAAATTTGGAGTAGATGACATCTGAAATTCTTAGCTTTTCCTAAAGAGAGTTTAGTATAAGAACCAGCTCTAAAGCTTTGTTAGATAACTTGGTATGGTGTCACATTTCAAAATACTATTTTATACTGACCAAGGTAGACTTAACGTTTCCCTCAGCTTGACCAGACTTTAGACGGCTTCTTCCTAATTCCAGGTCCCTGGCCTCCCTTTCCTTAGAGCATTTACTTTGGAAAACTGTACTCGTGAATTCTGCCCCTTTGAGATATAAGCTTTTTAAAGCCTCCTGTCAGTTTTACAACCCAGGACTGCCTTTCTCAAGGACATGGGAGTGATCCCTTTGAAACCTGATCATCAAGGAAGATGGTGCTCCATCACCCTGTCTCTTTGGGAGGATAGGAGGAGCCTAACTCCAATAGCAGCCAACTTCAGGAGGCACCTTGGTCCAAGTGGTACAGTGTAACTAAAACAAGGTTTCCTGAAGGCAAGTAAAACCAGAAAATTAGGTTGAGCTAAGTCTTGGAGGGTCTTGATCACCAAGCCAAGGATTTTGGATTTTATTCTATGAATAATGAGAAGCTGTTGAAGCATTTTAAACTAGAGAGAAAGGTGGTCATATTTGCATGCCAAGAAGTACAGTTGGCAATGATGCAGTGGGTTTTTGTTTTTGTTTTTGTTTTTGTTTTTGCGGTACGCAGGCCTCTCACTGTTGTGACCTCTACCGTTGCGGAGCACAGGCTCCAGACGCGCAGGCTCAGCGGCCATGACTCACGGGCCCAGCCACTCTGCAGCATGTGGGATCTTCCCGGACCGGGGCACGAACCCACGTCCCCTGCATCGGCAGGCGGACTCTCAACCACTGCGCCACCGGGGAAGCCCGATGCAGTGGTTTTAAAACATTTTTGCGTAAATATTCCCTAAAAAATATTTTGAAAAAAATATGGCAGCTCACAAAGACTTTTTCTCAAGACCAACGTTTTGAATTGGCATCTTGTGAAGAGGACATGGGAAAGAAAAAACAGCGTGATGCCTTGACCACAGGAGCATTCTCAGGCAGGTCAGTTTTGGGAAGAGGAACCCATGGAATTAGAGGATGTGGAAAATGATTCCCTTAAAATTATCTGGCCTTTTTCTTGGTAAATCCTTGCCATTCCCATCAATATGAATACAGCATTTTGAAGACTGCTGAGGGACAATGCAATGGAGAATATGAAGACTAGAGACAGAGCAAGAGAATATTTTTATATGCTGCATAAAAAAATCACTCCAAACTTATTGGCATAAAATAACAAGCATTTGTAGTTGCTCACGAATCAGGTAAAGTGGATGGTGTTGGCTGATCGTGGCTTGACTTACTCGTGCATCTGTAATGAGCTGACAGGTAGGCTGGGGCTTCCCTGGTTTGAATGGCCTCATTCACAAATATTGGCTACCTGTCAGTTGAGAAGACAAGGGTAACTGGGGCATGTGTGTTTCCTTATCCATCAGGCTAGTCCAGATTTGATCATGTGGAGGTGGCAGAGTTGCAAGAGAGAGCAGAAACAAACAAGACATCTTGGAAGCCTAGGCTTGAAATTGGCACAACATCACATCGGCTACATTCTATAGACACAAATATGTTGCAAGACCAGCCCAGAATTAAGGGGTCAGGTTGTAGACACTAACCTCTTGCTGAGAATGATTACAAAGTCATATTTCAAGAAACGCGATCACAGAGAAGGGTTACTTTTGTGGTTCTTTTTGCAATCAGCTGCAATGGTAATATAGAGGGCCCTTCTGAGATTTTAGAATGGGACTACTTTAAAAAGAATATTCTTGCAAGAACAGGTAGGTTTTATCAGTGGAAAGAGTCTAGAGTATGGAGATGAATGAAATAGCTGAAGTTTGGTTGGTCTAATGTCATAAAACAGACTTGGTAAGGAAAAAGGATTGGGCAAATTGTTGGCTATAGGAAGACTAAAGTTCTTACTAAAATTCATTGTAGTTGAATTTTATTTAAATATGGATTTAATTATTTCACTTTAATTGAAAAATCCTTAGTCAATTAATCTGTACTTAAATTTGGCCAAATTTATCATCGATTCAGAGAAAAATTGACTACTAGTCTTTGAAAAGACCTTCAAAGACATCTAATCCACTTTTCCTCACTTAACAGATGAAAAAATAGAATATATTATTCAATAATACATAGAAATGATATTATTTTAACCCCAAAATAAAGAGCATTTGCTAACACAACTGAGTCCAAAACCAGTGGTAATAGAGACCAAGTAATTTTCAATTATGTGTTCCAAGAAGTATTGTCAAGGTATAACTAAAAGAAATATACAGTGAATGTAAAATTCAGTTTTCATCATTAACTGCAACCACTTTCCTTTTCAAATGTTTAATAACTGTTCTGCATGTTATCCTGAATCATAATATTTAAGAATGAAAAAGACCTTGGAGAAAATCTAGTCTAGTTGTTCTAAAATTATGTTTTTAGGGCTTTGCAGATGTACCTTATGTGCTGCTGAGAGGGCAGGACTCCAGACTTAGTCTAGAACCCAGAGCAGTTTTCCTGTTATCTGCCTTCCATTCAGGCATTGAGTGTAGTTTTTTCAGGTAAGGTTTTTTAAGGATACAACTGCTTTTCAAAAAGTTAAACCACACGGTGGTCTAGTCCAACACACTCTTACATGAGGATATTGAAGTGTAAGTAAAGTATAAGGTAAAGTCACTTGCTGAAGGTAATAGAGCTAGTTGTTGGCAGAGCTGGGGCAAGGACTCCTTTTCCCAGCTGCCGGCCTCCTTCCTCTACTTTGAGGCAGGCAGAGGAGCAATGGCAGTGAAAGGAGGAAAATAATAAATGGTATTCGAAGGCAGAGCATGAATCCCAGCTGATTGCCTGAGGAATATAGATATGACTGCAGCTAGAACACACAGTTGTTGTGTAAACCGAGGGATAAATGCCGTTATAAACACAAACACTCGTGTGTATGAATGTCAGTGATCATTGTGAGTGCTCTGTCTCTAAGATGCAGATCTTTGGACTCACAGATATATGAAAAGAATCCATCTGTGAATCTTGTATCATACCCATTTTTTTCCTTATTCTCTTCATCAAATATGATCAGACGGTGGCTAATCAGTGTTCTGTTTAAGCAGGTCTCCCGATTAATAGTAGCTGTACATATTCTGCAGATAATTAAATTTCCAAACACTAGAATTCAAGTAAATACCTTTGACATTAACCCAGTACCAAACAAAATATAATTTTTCTTTGTTGAATCAACAACCCTAGTAGTTCAGGGTTATTATGATGAGCTTCATCATCATCTTACTGCTTAATTGCCAGAGGGTCTATCCGCAGAGTTGCCGGAGCTCTGGAATACCACACAATAGGCACATCGTGCGTAAAGGAAGACGAGAGCAAAAGAGATTTCCCTTTTTGCACATCCTGCATAGGGTCTCCTGTTTCTGTTTATAAATTTTACACATTTGCAAGTGTTCATTTTAGATAGTAAATAAAGACTGAGGAAGAAGCCCGTTAGCATCCTGGTAGTTACAACAGATGGCCTTAACTGTGTGGGGATGCTTGAAATACAGAAAAAGAAATTGTTACATAGCGAGGGCTCAGTCTTACACAAATGCTTGGTATAATGCAAATCAATTAATTCTTATAGTATTTTAAAACAACGTCTAGTGAAAAGTTTAGTTACTAAGAATTAGGGAATAGTATTAAAAAGGTAGGTATTAAGCAAGTAATTTAAATATTCATTCTGGATGCAAACAAAATAATAGAATCTGGTAATCCTCAATCTTTAAATATTTTCTGAAGCTAAATTTGAAAAGGCAATATGATCTCTGAAGCAGACAAGTTTTATTAAAACCATAATTTTATTCGAAGAAGCAGAATTTTCCTGTGACTAGAGTATAAGCTATTAGGAAAACCTCAAGGCAAAAATATTTTTCAAAACCAGTTTCTCCTACAAGGTAGATACAGGAATAATAAGAAGCTTTCAAGGTTGAAGAAAGAGTCATATATATAATTATTTTCAAAAATGAAAATCAGATTTCTGATGGGGTCTTTGTAAATTGCAAAATAAGCTTATGCCCAAGGATATGTGTGTTTGTGTGTGCATGTACAAGTTATTTTGTGTATGTCTTATTGTGGAGGAAAAATGTGTCGAATATCTTATCAATGTCCAGGATTACTTATTCATTCAAAAAACCTTCACTGCATGCCCGCACTGTGCCAAGCGCTGTACTAAGCGCTAGTATGTAACAGTGGTTTCCGTGAATGGGTCAGTGTTGTTAATCAGATATCAGAGAGGGCTGGATTGACCTTGTCATTCTGGAGACCTTTGTGTCTCTATATGTTCTTTTTCATTCACCAATCATTGCTATAGTTAAATATCTAAAATCAGTATAAAAATTTAGTGGTTTTAGGAACAGGATACCAAGATCAGATACTTTGCCAGTCATCCTCCCGGTCAAATGCCAATAGAAATACCAAATCTTCCCTACATGTAAACTCAGCTTACAAATTCCATAAATGGAGCTTGAGATCTTGCTAGTCATTGGTCTAGACCACTGGTCTTCAAACAGTTTGCTCATATACATTGTTAAAAAGATTCTTAAACCATGTATTCCCCAATGAATTTTAATTTTGAATCTCAGATTTTTGTCACATTTATTATAGTTGAAAAAAATGTAATTTCTTTAGAATTACAAATAAATATGGCCCCTATATACTCTGCAGAGAGTCGACACCCACAATCAAACATTTTAAAATATACATGATCAGAGTTTCTCTAAATGGTCAGAAATATCATATCCTTTCTTTATTATGGGTGTGCTGAGAATGTATTGCTATATAGGCACCACTAACCTCATCCTTTCCAATATGTGCAAAGGCAGTGAGGATATGATTATGATGAAAATTAAGAGACAACAGAACATTCCATAACAATAAAACATTCCAAAATAGAACCACTCTGACAGGCAAAGTACAAATCATTTAAGAAAATGACTGTGCCTCATTTAAAAATATCCAGGGGCAAAATGTATAAATTCTTCTTTAGTGATATAGAATTTATGAACAGAATTTGGGTTCTTTTGGAACCCAAACCACTATCAGGTAGAAAACCTTCTGTATTTACAAAAAGGCAATGGAAATAAGGAACGGTTCGTTAATAGCCAGTGCCCATTATTCCAAAGATTGGACTCTTTAGTAATCTGAACTAGAATAAACAGTTTAGACACTAGCTAATGGGCTCCTACCATTTCTCAAACTTAAAGCCTTAACACTAACCGGTACCAATAACTCCGAAGCACCTAACAACTTGTGTAAGAGAAGAGAGAAATAAGCTGGCTCAAATTATGCCGTGAGACAGATTTGGATTCAGCTTTCTCCATCTGCGTTGTGAGTGTGGAGAATGACTCTGAGGTCACCATACTCATGTATGACATAATTTATTGTGGAATAATCTTGCCCATGTAAGATTATTCTAACAAAAGCTCAGAATATGACTAAATCATGTGAGTATTTCATCCTATTAAGTAGGAGTGAGAAGGTGTAGAGAGAATCCTCCCATAATGTAAGACAGTAGATTGACATAAGTGCAAAGAATTACCAACTTCATCCATTCCAGGTAGTAGGTCTGGCTGTCCAATATGGTGACTAATAACCACATATGACTATTTAAATTTAAATTAATTAAAAGTTAAAAAAATTAAATTTTAAGTTGTTCAATCATCCTAGCATGTCAAGTGCTTCATAGCTCCATGTGGCTAGTGGGAATCACATTACACAGGACAGATACAGAGCACATCCATCATGGCAGGAATGTTGCATTAGGCCGTCGTCAAACAGGTGGAAAACTGGTTTCGATTTTTTTTTTTTTATAATACACACATGGGTTCTTTGTAATAAATATTAGAATATTTAAATGTTACAACATATAAAAGATATATGAGTAATATTATATGGCTCACCCCAATAGAAAGGAATGAATGATTTATTTTAGTAGACATTAGCACCTTTAAAATCACACGAATATCATTTGATGTGTGAAAAGATGAGATTTTTGTGCTAGCCTGCAGTTTAATAAATTTCCAAAATAGAGCAGTTTATAGGAAAAGGTCAGGTCTCTAGTGTTTAAAGCAATCTCATTATGCAAAAATAATTTGTGCCAAGTCACTCGTCTAATACTGAGTAGATAATTAACACAGATAATTGAATAGTCATTTTAATCTTGACTTTAAGCCTTTAAAATATGCGTATGATTATTATACTGTGAATAGATGTAGGTGTGTGTATGCATGTATGTGCATTCACATGTGTCTGTGTACGTTGGGTTTTTTTTTTAAATCAAACTTTATACTTTACATACTGACCCATTTATGAATTCTGAAAAATGTATGGTTAGGTAACTGTACCACAATCAGGTTATAAAATATTTCCATCATCCCCAAAGTTCCTGTGACCCGCTTTGCAACCCTTCTCTACACCAACACCAGTCCCTGGAGACCACTGATCTGCTTTATATCACTGTAGATTAAACTTACAGTATGTACGCTATCATGTCTGGCTTCTTTCATTCAGCATAATATTTTAAAGAATAATCCACTTTGTTTTGTGTATTAATAAGCAATATTTTGATACTGAGTAGTTATTACATTGTATACTGTACTTCATTTAATCATTTTTTAACACCTTTATTGGAGTATAATTGCTTTACAATGTTGTGTTAGTTTCTGCTGTATAACAAAGTGAATCAGCTATATGTATACATCCCCATATCCCCTCCCTCTTGTGTCTCCCTCCCACCTTCCCTATCGCACACCTCTAGGTGGACACAAATCATCAAGGTG
The DNA here is from genome assembly GCF_963924675.1 of Phocoena phocoena. Taxonomy (NCBI): domain Eukaryota; kingdom Metazoa; phylum Chordata; class Mammalia; order Artiodactyla; family Phocoenidae; genus Phocoena; species Phocoena phocoena. The sequence goes on from NC_089227.1 coordinate 80,704,154, forward strand.
ATTTCCGTGTGCCCTGCAGCTGCTACCCACTAGCTATCTATTTTACATTTGGTAGTGTATATATGTCGATGCTACTCTCTCATTTCATCCCAGCTTACCCTTCCCCCTCCCCGTGTCCTCTTGTTCATTCTCTACGTCTGAGTCTTTATTCCCATCCTGCCCCAAGGTACATGAGAACCCTTTTTTTTTTTTTTTAGATTCCATATATATGTGTTAGCATACGATATTTGTTTTTCTCTTTCTGACTTACTTCACTCTGTATGACAGACTCCAGGCCCATCCAGCTCACAAAAAAAAGTTCAATTTCGTTTCTTTTTATGGCTGAGTAATATGGAAACTTAGGTTGCTTCCATGTCCTGGCTATTGTAAATAGAGCTGCAATGAACACTGTGTTACATGACTCTTTTTGAATTATGGTTTTCTCAGGGTATATGCCCAGTAATGGGATTGCTGGGTCATATAGTAGTTCTATTTTTAGTTTTTTAAGGAAGCTCCATACTGTTCTCCACAGTGGTAGTATAGTCATTTTCACAATGTTGCTTCTTCCAATCCAAGAACATGGTATTTCTCTCCATCTGTTGGTATCATCTTTAATTTCTTTCACTAGTGTCTTATAGTTTTCTGCATACAGGTCTTTTGTCTACTTAAGTAGGTTTATTCCTAGGTATTTTATTCTTTTTGTTGCAGTGGTAAATGGGAGTGATTCCTTAATTTCTCTTTCAGATTTTTCATCATTAGTGTATAGGAATGCCAGAGATTTCTGTGCATTAATTTTGTATCCTGCTACTTTACCAAATTCATTGATTAGCTCTAGTAGGTTTCTCGTAGCATCTTTAGGATTCTCTATGTATAGTATCATGTCATCTGCAAACAGTGACAGTTTTACTTCTTTTTTTCCAATTTGGATTCCTTTTATTTCTTTTTCGTCTCAGATTGCTGCGGCTAAAACTTCCAAAACTATGTTGAATAATAGTGGTGAGAGTGGCACCCTTGTCTTGTTCCTGATCTTAGTGGAAATGGTTTCAGTGTTTCACCATTGAGAATAATGTTGGCTGTGGGTTTGTCGTATATGGCCTTTATTATGTTGAGGTAAGTTCCCTCTATGCCTACTTTCTGGAGGGTTTTTGTCATGAATGGGTGTTGGATTATGTTGAAAGCTTTTTTCTGCAACTATTGAGATGATCATATGGTTTTTATCCTTCAACTTGTTAATATGGTGGATCACTTTGATTGATTTGTGTGTATTGAAGAATCCTTGCATTCCTGGGATGAACCCCACTTGATCATGGTGTATGATCCTTCTGATGTGTTGTTAGATTCTGTTTGCTGGTATTTTGTTGAGGATTTTTGCATCTATATTCATCAGTGATATGGGTTTGTAATTTTCTTTTTTTGCAATATCTTTCTCTGGTTTTGTATCAGGATGATGGTGGCTTCATAGAATGAGTTTGGGAGTGTTCCTTACTCTGCAATTTTTTGGAAGAGTTTGAGAAGGATGGGTGTTAGCTCTTCTCTAAATATTTGATGGAATTCGCCCGGGAAGCCATCTGGTCCTGGGCTTTTGTTTGTTGGAAGATTTTTAATCACAGTTTGAATTTCAGTGCTTGTGATTGGTCTGTTCGTATTTTCTATTTCTTCCTGGTTCAGTCTTGGAAGGTTATACTTTTCTAAGAATTTGTCCGTTTCTTCCAGGCTGTCCATTTTATTGGCATAGAGTTGCTTGTAGCAATCCCTCTTGATCCTTTGTATTTCTGCAGTGTCTGTTGTTACTTTTCCTATTTCATTTCTAACTCTATTGATTTTGAGTCTTCTCGCTTTTTTTCTTAATGAGTCTGGTTAATGGTTTATCAATTTTGTTTATCTTCTCCAAGAACCAGGTTTTAGTTTTATTGATCTTTGCTATCATGTCTTTCTTTTCTTTTTCATTTATTACTGATCTGATCTTTATGATTTCTTTCCTTCTTCTAACTTTGGGTTTTTTTTGTTGTTGTCCTTCTTTCTCTAATTGCTTTAATGTAAGGTTAGGTTCTTTTTTGAGATGTTCCTTCTTTCTTGAAGTAGGATTGTATTGCTATAAACTTCCTGCTTAGAACTGCTTTTGCTGCATCCCATAGGTTTTGGGTCATCATGTTTTCATTGTCATTTGTTTCTAGGTATTTTTAAATTTTCTCTTTGATTTCTTCAGTGATCTCTTTATTACTTAGGAGTGTATTGTTTAGCTTCCATGTGTTTGTACTTTTTACAGTTTATTTCCTGTAATTGATATCTAGTCTCATAGCGTTGTGGTCGGAAAAGATACTTGATATGATTTCAATTTTCTTAAATTTACCAAGGCTTGAGTTTTGACCCAAGATATGATCTTTCCTGGAGAATGTTCCATGTGCACTTGAGAAGAAAGTGTATTTTGTTGTTTTTGGATGGAATTTCCTATAAATATCAATTAAGTCCATCTTGTCTAATGTGTCATTTAAAGCTTGTGTTTGCTTATTTATTTTCATTTTGGATGATCTGTCCATTGGTGAAAGTGGGGTGTTAAAGTCCCCCACTATTATCATGTTCCTGTTAATCTCCCCTTTTACGGTTGTTAGCATTTGCCATTTATATTGAGGTGCTCCTATGTTGGGTGCATAATTATCTACAGTTGTTATACATTCTTCTTGTATTGATCCCTTGATCATTATGTAGTGTCCTTCTTTGTCTCTTGTAATAATTTTTATTTTAAAGTCTTTTTTGTCTGATATGATAATTGCTACTCCAGCTTTCTTTTGGTTTCCATTGGCATGCAATTTCTTTTTCCTTCCCCTCACTTTCAGTCTGTATGTGTCCCTAGGTCTGAAGTGGGTCTCTTGTAGACAGCATATATACAGGTCTTGTTTTTGTATCCTTCAGCCAGTCTAGGTCTTTTGGATGGAGCATTTTATCCATTTACATTTAAGGTAATTATCAATATGTTCCTATTACCATTTTCCTCATTGTTTTGCATTTGTTTTTGTAGCTCTTTTCCTTCTCTTGTGTTTGCTGCCCAGAGAAGTTCCTTTAGCATTTGTTGTAAAGCTGGTTTAGTGGTCCTGAATTCTCTTAGCTTTTGCTTGTCTGTAAACATTTTAATTTCTCCGTCAAATCTGAATGAGATCCTTGCTGGGTAGAATAATCTTGGTTGTAGCTTTTCCCCTTCCATCACTTTAAATATGTCCTGCCACTCCCTTCTGGCTTGCAGAGTTTCTGCTGAAAGATCAGCTGTTAACCTTTTGGGGATTCCCTTGTATGTTATTTGTTGCTTTTCTCTTGCTGCTTTTAATATTTTTTCTTTGTATTTAATTTTTGATAGTTTGATTAATATGTGTCTTGGCATGTTTCTCCTTGGATTTATCCTGTATGGGACTCTCTGCGCTTCCTGGACTTGATTGTTTTTTTCTCTTCTTCTTCTGGGACCCCTATAATTCGAGTGTTGGTGTGTTTAATGTTGTCCCAGAGGTCTGTGAGACTGTCCTCAATTCTTTTCATTCTTTTTTCTTTATTCTGCTCTGTGGTAGTTATTTCCACTATTTTATCTTCCAGGTCGCCTTTCTTTTCTTCTGCCTCAGTTATTCTGCTACTGATTCCTTCTAGAGAATTTTTAATTTCATTTTTTTGTGTTATTCATCATTGTTTGTTTGCTCTTTAGTTCTTCTAGGTTCTTGTTATACTTTTCTTGTATTTTCTTCATTCTATTTCCAAGATTTTGGGTCATCTTTACTATCATTACTCTGAATTCTTTTTCAGGTAGACTGCCTATTTCCCCTTCCTTTGTTTGGTCTGGTGGGTTTTACCTTGCTCCTTCATCTGCTGCATATTTCTCTGTCTTCTCATTTTGTTTAACTTACTTTGTTTGCGGTCTCCTTTTCACAGACTGCAGGATCGTAGTTCCCATTGTTTTTGGTGTCTGCCCCCATTGGATAAGGTGGTTCAGTGGCTTGTGTAGGCTTCCTGGTGGAGGGGACTGGTGCCTGTGTTCTGGTGGGTGGGCCTGGATCTTATCATTCTGGTGTGCAGGGCTGCGTCCAGTGGTGTGTTTTGGGGTGTCTGTGACTGTATTATGATTTTAGGCAGCCTCTCTGCTAATGAGTGGGTTTGTGTTCCTGTCTTGCTAGTTGTTTGGCATGACGTGTCCAGCACTGGAGCTTGCTGGTCTTTGAGTGGAGCTGGGTCTTAGTGTTAAGATGGAGATCCCTGGGAGAACTCTTGCCAATTGGTATTACATGGGGCCAGGAGTTCTCTGGTGGTCCAGTGTCCTGAACTCGGCTCTCCCACCTCAGAGGCTCAGTCCTGACACCCGGCTGGAGCATGAGGACTCTGTCAGCCACACGGCTCAGAAGAAAAGGGAGGAAAGAAAGAAAGAAAGAAAATAAATGAAATAAATTTATTAGATAAAACTATTATTAAAATCAAAAAATTAAAAAAGTAATAAAAGAAAGAGAGCAACGAAACCAATAAACAAATCCACCAGTGATAACAAGTGCTAAAAACTGTACTAAGATAAACATAAAAATCAGAAATTAGTCTGTCACGTACAGCACACCCCAAGTCTACTGTTGCTCCAAGAGTCCATGGCCTCAATTTTGGGATGATTCATTGTGTATTCAGGTATTCTACAGATGCAGGTACATCAGGTTGACTGTGGATATTTAATCTGCTGTTCCTGTGGCTGCATGGAGAAATTTCCCTTTCTCTTCTTTGTTCGCACAGCTCCTGGGGTTCAGCTCTGGATTTGGCCCTGCCTCTGTGTGTAGGTCACTTGAGGATATCTGTTCTTCGCCCAGACAGGAGGGGGTTAAATGATCTGCGACTGGGGCCTCTGGCTCCTTCAGGCAGTGGGAGGGACAGGACGGTAGCTATAATTGGAATGCAGGCGAGCCTGTGGTGGCAGAGGCAGGCATGACATTGCAATAGCCTGAGGTGTGCCATGTGTTCTCCTGGGGAAGTTGTCCCTGGATCACAGGACCCTGGCAGTGGTGGGCTGCACAGGCTCCTGGGAGGGGAGGTGTGGATAGTGACCTGTGCTTGCACACAGGATTCTTGGTGGCTGAAGCAGCAGTCTTAGCATTTCATGCCCATCTCTGGTGTCCACGCTGATAGCTGCGGCTCGCGCCTGTCCCTCAAGCTCATTTAGGTGGTGTTCTGAATCTCCTCTCCTCACACACCCCGAAACAATCGTCTCTTGCCTCTTATGCAGGTCCAGGCTTTTTCCTGGACTCCCTCCCGGCTAGGTGTGGCACACTAGCCCCCTTTGGGCTGTGTTCACACAGCCAACCCCAATCCTCTCCCTGGGATCCAACCTCTGAAGCCCGAGCCTCAGCTCCCACCTGCACCCGCCCTGATGGGTGAGCAGACAAGCTTCTCAGGCCGGTGAGTGCTGGTCGGCACCAATCCTCTGTGTGGGAATCTCGCCGCTTTGCCCTCTGCACCTGTGTTGCTGTGCTCTCCTCCGCAGCTCCGAAGCTCTCCCCCTCTGCCAACCGCAGTCTCCGCCCGCGAAGGGACTTCCTAGTGTGTGGAAACCTTTCCTCCTTCACAGCTCCCTCCTGCTGGTGCAGGTCCCGTCCCTATTCTTTTGTCTCAGTTTTTTCTTTTTTCTTTTGCCCTACCCAGGTACGTGGGGAGTTTCTTGCCTTTTGGGAAGTCAGAGGTCTTCTGCCAGCATTCATTAGGTGTTCTGTAGGAGTTGTTCCACATGAAGATGTATTTTTGATGTATTTGTGGGGAGGAAGGTGATCTCCACGACTTATTCCTCTGCCATCTTGAAGGTTGTAATGCCTGTCTCTAGAGTTTTGCTTATTAACCATTTCACTGTGCTTGAATGAACTTAGATCTTCTTTTCCTTTAAGCTTAATATTACAAACCACAATTCTAGCATTGTATATCATCATGCAATTACCTTTCTTCTTCACAGCCTTACACTCTAAGTGAGTGATATTTCAATGCAATTATCAGGAAATGTGAGAGAAAAAGAGTACTGTCTGATTAGGTATCTGTGGAACGGAAGGGGTCTCTTGGGATTGTGACTGATGAACTTTCTCTGAGATACTGCTTTGCTCACATTTTAAAGGAAGTGAAACTTTCTTCAGTGTTTTTAGAGCAGAAACGTGAATAATTAGGACACCAAACTTCTGAAACAAACATTTTGACTTAAACCTCCCACTTAGGGGAAGAAATGAGTTAATTTTGCAAAGCACTGGAGTGTATTTTTGGGCATTTATTGAGATAAACACCTTTAATTAAAGCTTGAAATATAGAATACTTTCTTAGTTACCATAAATTAAAAGCAAATTGTCTGAAATTTTATTGTGATAAAATACTGAGCAAGTGCCAGTCTTATGGAAGTGACCTCAGATTGTAATACAGTAAGCTTTTAATCACTATTCTAATTGTAAGAAAGAAGTATAGTGTGTATAGATGATGCCAAAGAATATGTATTTGTTAAAGCTTAGGTTATAAAATGAAAAGCTTATATCAGTAAATACTTAATCACTAAAACTAGATACAAATATATCACTCTACATAGTTATTTAAACTTGGTCTAAGCAAGATGCTTAATAGCACATATTGGTTTTATCAAAGTAGAGATCTTATTCCATCATGAATTCCACTTGCTTAGGTATGGGTAAGACTAACAGGCTATTTAAGATGAGAATCCTTAAAGCTATCTTTTCTGGTTACAATAAGCAGATAAGCAAGTTTAGATGATAAAGTAGTATTAGGAGTAGCAACAGTTAATATTTATTGAGCACTTACCATGTGCCACTTTTCTAAGAATTTTAATTATGCTAACTTATTCTGTTTTGTTATTCTCATAACAACCACTTGAAGTATATATTATTATCCCTCTTCTGCAGAGAAAGAAACTGTCTTCTGATTTGCCCAAGGTCTTGTAGCAATTAGATAGCCTATTAACACAGAGTCAGACTCAAGAGCCTGGCCCTCTTAACCACTACACTGTATTTAATTATATCAGTGTATACATGTTTGAAATGGCCATGAGAAGCTAACTTACTATAGGCAAAGCTCACAAGAGAATGATTTCCTATCCAGGTGCTAATTCATTATTTGATAACTTGTAAGCTAACTTGGATAATTCCATCCTCACACAGCTCTTTCTGATGGAGAATTTGATACAAACTCCAAATTAGGTTGGATTCTAATTGTTTTGTGAATGTAGAATCAGAACAAGAGAGGCTAAATATTATTGTGGGTGTTTCTATCAAGTTTCGGTAATATGAATAGGTCATTCATTTGGGGGTATTTTTAAGAGAAATAGAACTATTAATCTATGGTTATTTCTGGGTGATACTTTTTCTCTAGACATCATAATATTTTCTCCCTGACAGTGATTCATTTGTCACTTCTGACCTCTTTAAAATAAATGATTGAAGATTTTTTTTGTTGTTTAAAACTTTCCACTTTTGGCAACAGAATTTGAATTCATTTTTATTAACAATAGTTTTAAGTATCATTATCCTTGACTCTAATTTTTATAGCACAAAAAACTTATTATGCTCCTTCATACCTTAGAAAGTCAATGTAATTCTATAGACTGTGGATGAAATTCAGAAAATATTGAATCTGAAGAATAGAATGAAAATTATGATGAAATACCAAGCTAAACATTTATTTGTGACTCAGAGTCTTCAAACTTATCTCAAAATTAACAGAAATTATGGAAAATTAAGAATTACTAGGATAATCAGAAAAGTAGACAATTCTATTTAGTCGAATAAATAAACTAATGTAAAAATCTGTATTGCAGTTTGAAATCCCATGCCAAATTCTGAATTACCTATGACATAGGGTGCATGTGATTTAGTGATAAGAATAGAAAACACAACCAGAAAAGGGCAAACTTAAGTAACATCAAGGAGATTACCATTAGTTTTTCTTCCTTCTAAATTTAGACACACTTTTCAGAAGCGTATGGGCTTCTAGGAATATCTAGTAATAATTTTAACTATTCTCTACAACAGTCTCAACTATGCTTTCCATTTTAACCCACATTTTTCATGTTATAAACAATATATATATATCCATTATATAAAACTGAAAATTTAGGAAATTTTTAAAGCAGAATCTTTAAAGCACTCATATTTCTTTAATCAACATAAATTCAAAGTTTTGATGTATTTCCTCTCTTTTTTATTTAAGTTAATGCTTGGTTTATACTTCATATGTTATTTTATAGTTTGCTATTTTTTATTTTAATATTATTTTCTAAGTAACTTTCTGTGATATAGATCTTCATAAAGCAACCTGCATAATGGCGGCATGTGGTTCTCATTGAATAGAAAGATTATTTTTTGAGCATTTTCTTATTATTGGATATTTTGGTTTAGTAAAATATTCATATCTATAACTAATAATACAGTGATTGGTTTTTAACATCTGTAGTTGTACACATTTCTGATTACCACTTTAGAATAGATTCTTAGAGATATAACTACTGGGATAAAGGATATGCCATTAAAAAATCATGTTCTTTACTATTATATGAAAGATGTTTTTATTTCACACTCCTTCCTGCAATGTATGAAAGTGCCCAATTCACTACATCTTCAGTAACATTGAATATTTGCATTAGTCATGTTTGTCTAGAGAAAGAGAGATAAAGATACACGAGGAGGAGAGGGAGAGAGAGAAAGAGAGAAAGGGGGAAATTTATCAGGAATTGGCTTGTGTGATTATGGAGTCTCTTATATTCCGTGATCTGCCACTTGCAAACTGAAGACCCAGGAAAGTCTGTGGTGTAGCTCTAGTTCAAGTCTGAAAGTATAAATCCCAATCCCAAGCTCACACAGACAGAGAGAGAGTGAACTCTTCCTTCCTATTTTTTTAATTTTGTTCAAGCCCTCAACAGATTGGATGATGCCCACCCACATTGGAGAGGGCAGTTTGCTTTACTCAGTCTTATCGATTAAAATGCTAAACTCATCCGTCTAGGAACACTCTTACAAACACACCCAGAAATTATGTTTAGCCAAATACCCCATGATTCAGTCAAGTTGACACATAAAATTAACCATCACAGCCTTATTTTTATTTCTCTCCTTTCTGACTTCATGGATGAAAACTGGTCTTCTATTTTTTTTTAGTTTGTTTCATTATCATATTTTAGAACTTATTAGCAAATTGTTTCTCTTCTTATTTCAGCCTAACACTTCTTTTTTTTTTTTTTTTTTTTGCGGTACACAGGCCGCTCACTGTTGTGGCCTCTCCTGCTGCGGAGCACAGGCTCCGGACGTGCAGGCCCAGCGGCCATGGCTCACGGGCCCAGCCGCTCCGCGGCATGTGGGATCTTCCCGGGCCGGGGCACGAACCCGTGACCCCTGCATTGGCAGGTGGACTCTCAACCACTGCGCCAGCCACCAGGGAAGCCCAACACTTCTTTTCTATAGAGGTGTTAGTGTTCTTCTTATTTTTATTAATCCTTTACATTCTAAAGGTAACATATAGCTATGTATGTTCAAATATTACTTTCCATTTGTTTAACATTTCTAATAATTTTGTGTGTAATTTTAATTGATGATTATATTTTAAGCATGGTGCCCCTGGGGAAGAAGACTATCTTCATTTCATCTTGACATTGTAGAATGAGTAATGTCTGGTAACTTTTGAGAGTAGTTAACTCTATTTGTGGCTCTGTGTAGTTTCGGCATTATGTTGTGGCACTTTTTGAGACTGTCTCTACACTTTTTTCATTAGCCCCTTGTTTGTGTTCTATGGAATCTATGCCACACAAGCTACTTTCAGTGTGGACACAGTCAATAAAGGCAAAGAAAATATTCACAAACAAAAGTGTGTAGAGTAAAAGGGATGCTCGTGGGTGGATGTGGATTAATGAAGCTTGACAATGGACCAGCTCATCTGAGGGCAGTTCAGCTTACCTCTGAGAAACGTTTTGTGGATAAACTCAGACCTCCAACTTGCGCTATACCACCATTATCCTGCCTTCTCTTTGCCCTATTTCTTCTACTCAAGGAACAGTCAGAATTTGTCTCAAAATAACGTGTGCCTTTATCTCATTGCAAATAATTTGTGTAAAAAAACCCATAATAATATGTATTTTATGGAAGAAAATTTAAAGCTTGTGCCTGAGAGCACAAATGAAGTACTATGATAATACCCAAAGAAACAAAACACACATCGGTCCTACTATTCCACCTGATTATGAGCTCTGAATTTCTCTTCGTGTAAATATGTTTGTAGCTTTCTGTTCTTGCCACTTGTGTTTGGTTCTCTGTACACATAGGTATACTTCGTTGTTACGGCAAACTTCCTGGCATGGATCAGCAAACTGTGTTTCCTAAACTCAGCGTGCAGTCCATGAGACAGCACTGGAATTATTACAAAATCATCCGTGCTACTCTGTGCTTATCCTGTTGATTTTCCACAGCTTTCACTGAACTCTCTGTGTCGCTGGAGAGAAGATATTTTTCACGGCAGAGCCTTAATGAAATCCAGGAAAGGAATGGTCTCTGCTGAGGTGACTTAGGATACCTCATCTCAGGGGACCTGTAGGCTTACCTGACAGGCTACTTGCAGAATTTCACCTTAGAGGAAGGGAAGAAAATCTTAAGAATGGGTTTTAATTTTTCTCTTTACTTTAAATATTTTCGTTTTCTTAAAGAAAATTGTATAACATACTCCATGGTTGTTTAAAGCCATTACTAGTGCTCTTTAACAATTCACTCAGGCATAATCCTTCCCATGATATATCTGAAACACACAAGAAACCTTTTTATTTAGTAGATATTAGATATAAAAAATCTTGTTTACATTGATGTTTAAAATAATAAAGCCCATAGCTAAGCTGCCAGGCTTTAATGTTTAGATGTGGAAATAGATGAAGCTAGAGGAAAACCAGTGTTTGAAATGAGAAATAGTATATATGGCATGGATTGATGTTATTAGGAAGTGATCGGCCATAAAGCCCCCCCCATCTTACTGATGCCTGACAGTTCACTATTAGACCTCTGACTTTTTTTAAGTTTAGAAAAAGTAGAAGTTTCCCACTTCCTTCTGAGAAAGTTCAGATGCCTTGCTGTACCCATAATACAGTCCCTGCCTATCCCTTTAACCTCATCTTCCATGTCTCTCACATCTTTTCTATGCTCAAAGTGATCATATAATGTCCAAACTGAACATCCGTGACCAAAAGCGAGTATTGTTCATTATGCCAGAACAACAAGTATGAGCTAGGAGGGCCCCAGGAAATTTGAGACATTGTTACCATGTCACTTGCTCTAGACTTCATGTCACTTATAATTTCCCAAATGGCTCACTGTGCCCACTTCCGTATCACTAATCATACTACTCCTTCTGACTAAATTGTATCCCCCCTACCCCATTTCAACATAGCCACAGGGCAAATCTACCTCAAGTTCATGTGAAGCCCCTTTCATAACACTACTATGTCCAGTACGTGACTCTCAATGCACACATGGTATAGCGAGTAGATTGTGTAGCATTTGTCCCATTAGAGATGCCCACTGGATAAATAGATGGAAATACTCTGTGCATTTGTTAGAATTGTAACTCACGTATCTCAGAGTATTGATAAATTTACCTATCTCCCTGAGAGAGTATTTCAATGAAGAGAAGAAGAAGAAATGTGAATGTTGGTTGCCTTGCAGAAAATAGGAAAAGGAGCATCATTTTTAAATGGAAAAGAGTTCAGTAAAACAACATTTTGCATAGTAAGAAGACTTTGCCTTCTTCAGTTACACAAAGGTCCAGTCCCACGTGAAGCTAATTGTTAGGTTCCAGGAGTTGGTTTATTCGTAGAATGAAGTGTTTTGTTTTAAGTGAATGAGCCTAGTACTCATTGTGCATTTAGAACTAATTTCTAAATTAATTTTTTCATTCCCTCTTGTCATCTGAAAGCATCTAAGTTAATGCAATTTCCAACAATTTAAAAACAAATGGCTGCAATTCAACTGCCCTATATTTTATGCCTTTTAAAAAATTAACTGTTATCACAGCTCAATGTGCCAAGTGTTGTCACCCTTATCAAATTTCTCAGTGCCCAAGAAAATGAATGTAATTGCTTCCTCTCTATGATATATTATACATAATTGGCTACCTATCACAAAGCAGCTGGAAAATATTCACAAATTCTGAAAGAAGTCTGCATTTACATTTAGATCATAGGCTCAAATGTGTATTTTCACTGGAATGTAAGTTATACAAAAGCAAAAATAAAGTTTTGGTTGATATAAGGAAAGTAACAAAAACAAATAGAAAAATCATCAATACTTTTGAAGAGTTTTTTTAAAAAATAAAGCTACTGAGGTCAACTCTATAATGTCTCTGACATTTTATAATCCTATTAATGTAATTGCAATTGCATGTGACTTCAAATGTTCTAACATAAGTAAAAGTGTTAGTATTGAGATTTAGATATTTTCTGTACCACTTAGAAACCCATGTGGAACATTGATTACAATAGTGATGTTTATTCAACTGTCATTTATGGAGCACTTGTAGTTCGTCAGGTCTCCTGAATGAGAGCTCGTACCCCTTATTTGCTTGATTGTACCCCTATCATGTTAACTACTAGCATGCTCCAGGTACCTCAGATAGTGACACAGGGGAACCGGATGGACTCCCCTGTGTGAGATGTATTGCTTATCTGCTAAGGGAACATAGTTGTCTAACGGACCCAGCTGCTGTACTGTGGATCCATCATTGTATTTATTCCAAGGTCATGCTTATCACTTGCTGCTTCCGGTCAATGTAAAAACATAGCAGGGGTACCAGAGAGGTCCATTCTTGCCCAACCTGGTCTGGCTAAATTTTCTTAGAATTCTGCTGCAGTTTGACACTCTTCATACACATTCTTCTTCCATTCTTCCCCCTCTCCTTCACAGGTATCAGACCTGCACAACTTCCAATAAGCTCTGTCTTTCTTCTCCTGGTCCCTCTCTTTTTCCTTTACTGGCACTTCTCCCAGTATCTTAAATGTCTAATTGCTTCTTGACATCTGTTCTCTAACGCCCCTGAAAACACATTGTTTACCCTTGCCTTGAGGATTTATATCTCATATACTATCTGTTCTTGGGCCCTATTGAGTAGAACAGAACCAGGCACAAACCTTGGGAACCATATGAATCTGGTGGCCTAGATCCCCACCAGGTTTGAGCAAGTACAGGCCATGTACTCCTGCCTCTGGGCCCCATTCTGCCCCTCTGCCCCTACTTACTTCCCAGTGCAATGGTCTATAAAATTTTTTTGAGGTTAGTGGCCTCTTTAGAAATCTGAAATCTGAAATATATAAACCCTTTCCCAGAGAAAAGTACACATGCACACAAATACAAAATATACATTTTCAGAGCTTTTATGTATTAAGGACCCATAACTAAATGTTACTCTTCTAAAGAAAGAAAAAGCAATTGTAATTATACTTAACTATAATTATAAATTGGCAGGACATTATTGAGATAACAGGTAAACTCTGAACAAAGTATATAAATTAGATAATAGTATTATATCAGTGTTAGTTTCCTGTTTTTATAATTACACTGCAGTTATGTGAAAGAATATATTAGTTTATAGGAAGACATATTGAAGTATTTAAAGTTAGAGGGCATCATGTCTGCGACTTACTCTCAAATGGTTCAGAAAAAATTAGATTTACATAATAAACAATAATAGAGAAGGATATGGCAAATATAAAACGTTAACATTTGAGAAATCTGAGTGAAGAGAATTCTTAGTCATCTTGCAAATTTCTATAAGTCTGATACCTCATAAAAAGTTTTGAAAAAATTAATCCCAAGTGATAGCCAAAAGCATATTTTTTAGTATTTTATTTGAGGCATATGGGACCAATCACCTTTATTCATTATACTAGCTAAAAATACACATTGTAACATTGTTGCTGTTGTATTCTACATCTTAATCAGTGAGTTAATAGCTAATAACGCTAGATAAATAATTATAAACTCTAAAAAAGTATAAACTAAAAATAATAATTAAAATGTTTTAATTAAAAATAAATAAGTCCACAAGTAAACATCTGCTATTGGTAATTATGTTTAGAGAAATCAAGATTCTAACTAACAGGCTAATCTTTGATCAGTAAGCATACATGGATGAGGGTGATTGTGTGTTCCTGTGTGTTGAGTGTAATAGAGACAGACTTTCTAACAAAAGCGTAGTGTTTATCTCTGTCTTCTCTTTCTGAGCTGTTGTTCTTCAAGCCTTCAACAATATCTCTTGGCACCGTGGTGATATCACTGGGATCTTATCCAATATACAGCATCCACAAAATAGATGACTATCAAAATTACATAAATTAAAACCAAAATATAAAAAGAGAGAAGCCTAAACTTTGTGTAAGAAAAGGAGATCACAAATTTTGATCAGCACACTACTTGCTAAATAACAGGACCAGATGTAGAACAGCATAGAAGAAATGCACACAAAAGAAGATCTGACTCCAGATTTCTGCCTGTTAATTGGGGGGCTGGAGGGAAGGACTTCTTCAATTCTAATTGAGCCCATTCTCAAGTAGCCAAAATGTGTCTGTACTTATAATTTCCATAGAGAAAATTGTACAACTTGCATACTGCTTCATGCTCCAAATATACCATCTGTTCTCAATACATATGCTCATATAGATGTGACTCTTCTCTGAAATTATGCATAGACTTGGGGTAACTAAAGCAGGGGGAAAGTTTTGGTTGTCTTCAGTGTAGAGGCTATATGGCAGTACAGGAAAATAATACATAGTTTGTGATATGGAGATAGAAAGAAGGGTGGTCTTTATAGAAATAATAATCCAAGTTAAATAAGTTGATTGTAGATTTTCCACAGAAGCAGTATGGATCAGGTCCTAATGGATGCTGTGCATTGCCATCCAGATCCTTCTTCAAGCCTGAAGGAATTATTCCCCAGAGGCTGGATAATAGATCTCAGATATCAGTCCTCTCAGCTAATTGCCCTCTGCTGAGGAGTTACCTTCCCCAAAGAAACACACTCTTCCTGAAGGTGTGACTGGTTGATGTGAGAATGTAGAGGTCTAGACTTATTGCCCTCTCATGGGACAACTCTAATGGGCCAATCCAGCTTTAAGGTTCCCATGGGTCAGCTGAGACCTTGTTGTGACTGCACTGTGGCCCATCTTCTACTCTGTTCATTTCCACTCTCTTCCATTTCTACACGGGTATTATTTCCAAGAGCACTCATCAGTTAACTTCTTGCATGCTAATGTGTGTTTGGAATCTGTTTTCCTGGAAACCCAACCTGCTACAGTTGCTACTGAAAGTGGTTAAGGAAACAGATTCTAAGATGAAATTTTGGGTCTGGGTCACACACTGCCTGCCTAGCAATGAGGGTCCCTTCCTGGCAGCAAATGGAGTACTGACATACCATGATATACTGATATACACGGTAGTTGTGTAGTCTTAAAATTATCATTAATGGTAAACTCGGATGGTATCCTGATGGAAGGAAATACACTGTTTCGTAAAATGTATCAGGTGGTTAAAAAATAATATAAGATGGCCAGAGACGAGCTGAATCTGCTAAAGGGGGAATGGGAGTAGATGCTGAAGGAGCTGTAGGACCCAGCCAACTTGTAAGGGCAGGAATCATGAGTGTGTATGGGACTGGATTCTGAAAGCGCTAGAGCAAGAGGGTAGGAAGGGCTTCCCTGGTGGCGCAGTGGTTGAGAGTCTGCCTGCCGATGCAGGGGGCACGGGTTCGTGCCCCGGTCTGGGAAGATCCCACATGCCGTGGAGCGACTGGGCCTGTGAGCCATGGCCACTGGGCCTGCGCGTCCGGAGCCTGTGCTCCGCAACAGGAGAGGCCCGCGTACCGCAAAAAAAAAAAAAAAAAAAAAAAGGCAGGAAGAAGATGAAGTTAGATGAGGGAGAGTTTATTAAGATGGAAACACTCTCCTGAGATCTGAATTTAACATCCTGATGTGGACCCTAGAAGACACTGCAAACTTGCTGTGAGAATGGCTCCTAAAAGCTTGAAGAAACTGATAGCCACACCCAGTGAAGGAGAAATGTCAGAATTGCCATGACAAGCAAGGGAAAGGACAGACCAATCTCTGACTTTTCTTCCTTTGGTTGCTTAAGTACACAAAGATGTCATGAATTCTGCAAAGACAATTGGGAAAGAGCTCAATTCAACCTCTTCCTAAATGTAGGTACTTTATATACATCACAAACAATCATTACTGAGAATCTACTTGACACTAAAATTAGAAAGTGCTATTTATACTGAAATACGTAAGTTATAGTAAAACAGACTCCTTAAAAATAATATTTCTTTTGTACTTAGGGTATATATTAAGAATCCTTTGGGAAATCAGAAAACTAATCAACACCAGTCTTCTATTTAAATCAAGATTTACCATTAACACACACACACACACACACACACACACCGCACACGCACAAAGAGGGTGCTTCTCAACAGGTTAAACCAATTATTTTTCTGGAAAAAATACTATAGTGTTCCTGTGGCAAACTGCCTTTTTCTTGTAGTTTGCCAGCTAGAAAGTAACATGTATCACTCTCTTCTTACTGGAAAGATTAAAGTAAATACAAATAGGGCTGAGGAGTCTCCATTTCCTCCATACATTCATATATCTTATCTCTGTGACGTTTTGGAACCCTTCAGTAAGAGCGCTGAATGTGAAGGTGGAGGTGATGACTGAAGGACCAAAGTACAATACTAGTGCCAGACATAAAGGAAAGCTAGAGTATAAAATGATAAGGGATTCAGGGAGACTCATCTCTCACCTCTAACAGCTTACTGGACAGAAGTATAATCAATCATCAGCCTTAGGTCAGAGAGAAATTTGTTCAGGCCAAAGGCTGGAGAGATCTTATGAGAGTCACCATTTCTGACTGGGTTTAAAGAAGTTCAGAGCCAGCCCACTTCACCTCCAATAATCACACCCACAAACACACACATACACAGGCATGCACACACACCCATCACATCTCTCCAGCTATAGGAAGATGGATGGTTACTACTCAATAAGTAATTCTCTCTCCTCTCTTGTCAAAGATCTGATAAATTAGGATCTTCATCTTCCTTTATTTTCTTCAATGTTTTAAAATTTCTTTTAAGAAGTGTGTCCTACCTAAAAGAAGATGCAATTATCTTTAAGTCTTAATGAGACAGATATGTGCTTAGCATCTTTCTAAATAAAATCCCTCACTTTTTTATATAAAAATTATTTGTGAATATTGAGATTAACTTCAGTAATTAATCATGTCCAAATCCAGACATGCAGGGAATTGGGGAGGAGCAGACCACAGTTAGAGTTCACTGACATTTGGTAGTCTGGTGATCAACTCAGTTTCAGTGTTGTCAGCTGAACTAGGAATTCTTCATTTATCTCTTGAATTAACCTTCTCCTGTAGCCCATCAACAATACTCCATTGAAACACTGTCCGGGATAGGAATATTTTAACTAACTGCTTCAATATTTTGATGGAAATCTTTCCCTAAGATTTTATATAATGATGATTTGAAAGAAATGTTTAGATATGATGCTTTAGTAAAGAGATTTGTAGTCTAGTGGATAACAGCGCCGAAGAGATGGGAGAGCCAGATTCTAGCTGTCTGATTTTCAACTTCAGGCAAATTACTGCAATTCTACATACCTCATTTTCCTTGACTATAAAAGAGATAATAATAGTTCCTAGTTTATAAATTTGTTACAAGAATGAACCAGATTGTTATATAAAAGCACTAAGACCAGCGCCTAGAACATAGTAAAATTTCAATAAACATTGTTATATTTTATTTCTCAGTTTAAATAATATGAAAATTAAAGATCATGTTCATATCTGTTCAATGGGAAGGAAAAATAATTATTGACAACTGTTTCTGTATTTAAACTCTATCCTTCCCTCTTCTGTATTTGATATTCATTAGCTCCTTAATACATAGAAAGAAACTGTCAACTATAGAGGCTCAGGAATCTGCCGGAGCATCACTGAGTGTAGGCAGAGCAGTGAGGATTCAAGCCCTGGTCTTTCATACTCTGCACAATCCTTACCTTATCACCATTTCACTTTGCCTTTCAAGTTATGTTTGAGATGGATATGAAAATTAACCACGGACTGAGAATATTTAAGTGCCATATTTTCATAAATATGATTCTTTATGTCCTCTCCATGGCAGACAGTTTTACCCCAAGGGTGAATTAAGAAATAACACAGACCCTAAGCAGAAGTTTTGTGGTTTCGTTAATATGTCATTATCGTGTTTTCCCCTTCTCATACTTTTTGCCCCAGAAGAAAACATTAAAAGCAGAAAAATGGAACAGGGAGGAGTAGAAGGAAAGGTAAAGAATCGTGTTGGAGAAGGACGGCCTTCACTGAGAGTGGCTGCACACAAGACAATAGCAGACTGGTGGACAGAGGATTTGATGCTAGAACCCTCAGGGAATTTCATGATGAAAATGGTTTATGAAACTGCTCCATGCTCTGGAGGCTGGGTAGAGCACTAGAGTCAAATGGGTGTAGTCATACTCTCCTCAGTGGAAATCGCTAGCTTGTCTAGTCCTCCCTGCCCTGTGATACCCCAGCCTTCTTCTCCGTAACCTGGATGTCCACATGGATAGATGGTTCTTGCTGTTCTCACATCCATCTGCCAGGAGTGAATGCTTTATACAGATTGGTTGAATAAATAAACAGTGAGTAAAATAATTGATGTATTTTTGTGAATGTACACACACACACATGCCTGCACTGAAAGCATAAAATAAGGTATATTTGTGTGTACATTTGTAAAGATCACATCATTATGTCATTCTGAACTCTTTTTCTAAACATTACCAACTGGAATAGTATTAGTACTTTGAAAAACTCTTTGTACATTGTTTGGGTTTCAGGTATAATGAAATATAACCCAAATGTAAAAACAAAATTAAAATTAGATTTCTGTCTGTTGTTTTCAGTTGTTGAATCAACTTGAAGCATTCAGATGGATAATCACCAAATTTGCATGGTGTGTTTATAGAATAGGACATGTATGAAACACAATTCTGTTTCAAGTTTTCTTGGTGAGCACCTCAGAGAAATAAGCAGTCATTTTTCAGAAGATGAAAAATATGATACCAAGGTATGCCTTCTGACCCATAGTGACGTCCATATAAGTCATGACGTCACGAACATGATGGTTACTGAAATGTGTGTATATTGAGAGCAAGCAAAGTGAGGACTGCCTTATTTAAGATGTCTTTTAGATAGCCCCATGTAGATGACAAGATAAGCAATTTTGAAATTCAGGGAAGAAATCTTGGAAGTGAAGAAAACAAAATCAAAATTTGGAGTTATTGAAAGCAGGAGGCAGACAAAAGTTCTGGAGCAACTTTAAGATTTTACTGTCATGTTTATAATGTATTCCAAATACATAGATTTGATGTTTTATTCCAAACATTATATGTCAGGGATCTTCACCTAACTTGAAAATTATGATGTCCAAGTTTATGTATTCTATAGAGCACTTAATGATTTCCAGCCACATTGTTAGTGATGAACCTCCCAGGCTTTGAATTTATACCTTCTAAATTGATTAGACCATAAAGCACGGTATGATTGTCTAGGACGATGCAAGTATGAATTAAGCATTAACTTGTACTGGGTCACTTTATTCTTTGATATAATGCTTCATTTTAAGAAATTACATTGTTGATGTAGTCAAAGAAAATTCAAGAACTTACTAAAATGCTCCAAAAACATTTGTCCGAATGCGTCACAGAAGGGAAGAACCTTCAAATCTCCATAGCATGTTAGTTCCGGGAAACACAAATCCAAGAATTGTGCCTGAGCTATCTCAGTGTGTGTAGTAATTTTTATAGAAAGTATTTAGTGTAGCTTTAGGAAAAAGTAAAACCAGATGAAACAAACTATTTTGCCTTAATGACTACTTAAGAATGGCTACTTTTAAAACTCCCCATTTGTATTCTCATCCAAAAACTATAGATAAGATTTTTTAGGCATGGTGATATTAATAAATGTTGAAATGTAGCCTTATTCTTACACTAAGAAATTTGCTGTGTCTTGATCTCAATAACTCAGTATCAAGGATCAGAGTATCTAGAACATGCTCTGTAACACCTTGAATGAGAGGGGAACATATTCTGGGATTTTAGGCAATGAACTTTGTTATTCTTCCTCCCTGCCCACCCCCCTTATGGGGCATGTTGATTTGGGGCACCACTGTCCGACAAGTAATCCTCAGTATTCTCCTATGTCTGATTTTATCATGTTTCTTTCCTCATCATGGTGCCTCTTTCCCTTCGATTCCCTAAGATCTTTATAAGCTACATCCTATCTGAGGTTCCTTCCTGTGAAGCTGCACCTTATCTTTCTCTACCAGGCAGACTTGCCATATTCTATATCTTCCCTCCTTCATTTGCTCCCTTCAAAATGTACTTGGCTTGTCCCAGTGCTTAAAAATTGATATAATAAATGGTTAATAGCTAATAATAGATTAATACCTCTATGAAGATTTGCATTTTAATCAGAAACCACTGTATGTATAGTTCAATCAAAAGGAATTTTGCTCTAATGGTGGTATTTCCACCACCATGGCTGACTACATGGGAAGATATACTGATTAATAACCTGAATCACTATGCAGCTGGTTTCCTTAGCAACCACTGCAGTAGGTTCTCCCTTTAAGTTTTTTTTATTTTGTTTTGTTTTTTTATCCCTAGTCTAAAACTCTGAGAGAGATCTTGAAAATTTTCGCTTTTGTAAGGACATTGGTGGGACTTTCCCCTGAATTTGAAATCAGAAGTCTCAGAGCTTAAAGGCAACGTCAAGGTCATCTAGGCCCTGAGACCCAGATAGGATAGTTGACTTACACAGGACCCCCAGATTTCCTAATAGAACTATTTCTTAAACTCCTAGTCTCTCTGTCAGGCCTTTCTCAAATGTAGAAAATATGTAAAGCATGGTTTAAATACAGAGCTTTACACAGTGCCTCCATAGTTGTCAATGGAGTATTGAATGCTATAAGCCATCGATAGGTGGGTGCTGAGCTTCAGGGATGGACTACAGCTTCAGGGGTCGCTTGGGTTGGATTGTCATTGCTGTGGGGAGCTGCCATCACTCAGCATTCCTTTATGCTACACGACAAGGAAGAGACTTCAATCAGAGTTTGAATTTTAACAGTCAAGAGCCTGAGCTCTCTCTGTGACTAGGCAGCATAGGAGATGAGTAAACCAAGGTTAAGATCCTGAAGAGTGAGAAAGGCACCGAAGACAGGTTGATATTGGGACCAAGGGCCCAGGACTTCCCTCTACACAAAATATGTAGTGAGCACCTAGACCAGGATTCTTTATTTTTCCTGATGTGCAAAAAATACTCAGGGTATTCTAGCATGTGAATATAATTCTGACTTGTTTAGGTTACAGCTCAACTCAGAGCACACCCCACAATTAATGAGGCCAAGGTCACAAGTTTATTCCTTTGAGGACAAATTTAATTCATTCTGTTCATGCCCTTTGACTGCAAACTGCCACAGATAACCGGAGACTGTGTTCCCCCGTCAGAAAAAGCACGGGATCATTTATACATTAGCCTCGGGCTCATTTTTTTCCTGAATAACTTACACCCAAACTCAAGTGAATAGGATGGTTTTGTTGCACTTTATTTTAGACAATCAACCTAGTTGTATAAGGAGAACTATATGAAATAAGTAGAAGGAAAAATCAAACTCTAGTTTTGAAGACTAAGCATATAAACAGGCATTTACAAATATGTTGCTTCTGACTTCTGTTGCTTCAGGATCACCTTAGCACACGTGTTTTGACTCATTGAAAATGCAGTGATGATCGACACTGCAACTGGATTGAGAAAGTGTTTTAGTTCTCTTTGTAAGTAGCCTAAATCAATCAAAGAAGGAGGAAGAGAAATACAGTGAGGAGGAGAGGGAGAAGGAGAAAGAAGACATGGGAGTCCCAAGGACCTTTTTTTACCATTTTCTTCTATTACCTCTGTAGTTTCACCTTAAGATCACCTGTAGTTTATCTTGAAGTGTATTCAGTCTAGTGTCTCCTTATGTCACAGTGTTAGGGAGGAAGCCAGTGATGTTTAAGGCACCAGCTCCCCATCAACATCTAGTAAACTCTTCTGCTAAATTTTTAGTTAGCCGTTCATGTGCCTTTATTCCTCCATGGATATTTTATGATAAGTTTATCGAATTTCACAAAACAGCTTCACTGAAAATTTTACAAATTAATTTTATGAAAACAGACATGGTTACAAAATCAAATTGTACCATCCAAGAGCATCATGACATGTCTCTGCATTTATTCAGAGCATTTCCTGCGTCCTTTACTATAATTATAAAGGTTTCCTCATTCTCTGTTAAAGTAATTCCTGTGGTTTGCTTTATACAAATATTGAGGCTTTAATATTTTAATAGGAAAATACATTGTCGGTCACCCTTAAATTGCTTTCCAAACTCCTGTACACTGTCAGTATAATTATTAAGCCAAACACACTGGGAACATTCCTTGAATAATTATTTTGAGGCCTTACTACAAAGATGGAGCCCCAGAGTTGGCTGTACTCTACTTGAGTACAACGGCTGAGACATAAACCCAGTACAGAATCTTGAAGCGTTCACTGAGACTGCCAGTTTGCATTGCATTTGAGAGTTGCAACAAATCTCTGGTTTGGGTGGATGCTTTATCACCAAATGAAGAGCAAATATAGTTCCTGATAAAATTAACATAATAGAAGCCTGCATGCATCTATAGAACTGATGTGATGGTTAGTTATCGTAGATTTGGATTGGGGAAAACATATGCATCTAAATGTATTAGAAAATATACGAATAAAGATAACCAAAGTATAAATCCAGTCAGAAGATTAAAAGGCACATGCTTGATATAAGACCTGTATTTCATACTTTAATATTTTAAAAAGTAAACTGACAAAAATTGCCTGTTAATTGTAATTGGGAGCAAAAAAGAAGGAAACTTTATAAAAATTAATGCTACTGAGGCAGTAAGTCTCAAATGAGAGGGCCATGCATTTCAGTTTTTCGTAAAGTACTTGGTATTATTATAAGGTAAACAAAATAAATGATTCCTGAATTTCTTGATATAAAGTACCATAATAAATTAAAAATACTAAAGATATGCTATGTAAGACAAATAAAGTGATTATAGAGATGTTAGCCTCAAAATCTCCAGAATCCTAAGATGCTTTCTTTTTACCTGCAATTTTCTTTTTTTGCCCCAGTTCTCCTTCCCTTAGTTTCCTAATTAACTCTTACTCCTTTATCAGATAACAGTTTAGATTTAACTCCAACTGGGAATCCTTATTAAAAACAGTTGCTTGATAGCCAAGCTTCAATTAATATTTGTTTAATGAATGAATGAGTGAATGCCAAGAAGCGGAAAGCCCAGGAATTGACTCATACCTTCCTTTTTCTCCCCTTCCTTCTACATCCCCCTTATCAATCGTCAAATCAAATTATCTGGTACTATGATTGATCTTGTCCAGGTTATGTCAAGACTATTTTACAGAAATAACTGGCTAAACTAATATCATTTTAAAATCCCATTATGAAACATGGTAAAGCTATGGGTGCAATATACCCTTCACCTTTCAAAGGTATATCAGAGCTCAAAAGAAAGTGATACGTATATCAAGATGAATGAAAAGTGAATAGGAAGCAGAAAGTAAGCACGGTAAGCTGGGAATGATATGTCAGTTGATTACTTGCTGATCTCCGTAATAAGGAGCTTTGGTTCTAACATGAATTAAGGGACAAGAGACAAGTTTTGGGCTGATCTATGTTGGGAAGAGGGAATAGCTGCTCACACAAAGCCTGGATTCTCAAATGATAACAATCTTAATAAATGGATAGACTAGAGACAAACAGTTTAAAAATTTATTTGTGGAGCTGGGGGAAATGGAGAGATATTGGTCAAAGGGGATAAAGTTTCAGTTATACAGGATAAACAACTAATGGAGAACTAATGTACAGCATGATGACCGTAGTTAATAATAACGTATTGTATACTTGAAATTTGCTAGAAGAATAGATTTTAAATGTTTTCATCACACACACACACAGAGTAACTATGTGAGATGATGGAAGCATTATCTCACAGTGTATATGTATATCAAAACATCATGATGTACACTTTAAATATATACAATGTTTATTTGTCAATTATGCATAAATAAATCTAGGAAAAAATGAGAAACAATGAGCCTTCAAGAACAAAGAACTCCCCTTTCATCTTTAAGTTTCTAGGCTTCTGTGATTTCTTAGCAAGGTGTGAATGTACATTTTGCTACCTATGTCTTCATTTTGTTTCTTTTTTCTTCTTCTTTTATTTTTTTTTAACATCTTTATTGGAGTATCATTGCTTTACAATGGTGTGTTAGTTTCTGCTGTATAACAAAGTGAGTCAGCTATACATATACATATATCCCCATATCTCCTCCCTCTTGTGTCTCCCTCCCACACTCCCTATCCCACCCCTCTAGGTGGACACAAAGCACTGAGCTGATCTCCCTGTGCTATGCGGCTGCTTCCCACTAGCTATCTGTTTTACATTTGGTAGTGTATATATGCCCAAGCCACCCTCTCACTTCATCCCAGCTTACCCTTCCCCTACCCCGTGTCCTCAAGTCCATTCTCTACGTCTGCGTCTTTATTCCTGTCCTGCCCGTAGGTTCTTCAGAACCTTTTTTTTTTTTTTAGATTCCATATATATGTGTTAGCATACAGTATTTGTTTTCCTCTTTCTACTTACTTCACTCTATATGACAGGCTCTAGGTCCATCCACGTCACTACAAATAACTGTTTCGTTTCTTTTTATGGCTGAGTAATATTGCATTGTATATATGTGCCACATCTTCTTTATCCATTCATCTGTCGATGGACACTTAGTTTGCTTCCATGTCCTTGCTATTGGAAATAGTGCTGCAGTGAACATTGTGGTACATGACTCTTTTTGATTTATGGTTTCCTCAGGGGATATGCCCAGTAGTGGGACTGCTGGGTCATATGGTGGTTCTATTTTTAGTTTTTTAAGGAACCTCCACACTGTTCTCCATAGTGGCTGTATCAATTTATTTTCCCACCAACAGTGCAAGACGGTTCCCTTTTCTCCAAACCCTCTCCAGCATTTATTCTTTGTAGATTTTTTGATGACGGCCATTCTGACTGGTGTGAGGTGATACCTCATTGTAGTTTTGATTTGCATTTCTCTAATGATTAGTGATGTTGAGCATCCTTTCATGTCTTTGTTGGCAATCTGTATATCTTCTTTGGAGAAATGTCTATTTAAGTCTTCTGCCCATTTTTCGACTGGGTTGTTTGTCTTTTTGATATTGAGCTGCATGAGCTGCTTGTAGATTTTGGAGATTAATCCTTTATCAGTTGCTTCATTTGCAAATATTTTCTTCCATTCTGAGGGTTGTCTTTTCATATTCTTTATGGCTTCCTTTGCTGTGCAAAAGCTTTTATGTTTCATCAGGTCCCATTTGTTTATTTTTGTTATTTCGATTTCTCTAGGAGGTGGGTCCAAAAGGATCTTACTGTGATTTATTTCATAGAGTGTTCTGCCTATGTTTTCCTCTAAGAGTTTTATAGTGTCTGGCCTTGCATTTAGGTCTTAATCCATTTTCAGTTTATTTTTGTGTATGGTGTTGGGAAGTGTTCTAATTTCATTCTTTTACATGTAGCTGTCCAGTTTTCCCAGCACCACTTATTGAAGAGGCTGTCTTTTCTCCATTGTATACTCTTGCTCCCTTTATCAGAAATAAGGTAGCCATACATGCGTGAGTTTATCTCTGGGCTTTCTATCCTGTTCCATTGATCTATATTTCTGTTTTTTGTGCCAGTACCATACTTTCTTGATTACTGTAGCTTTGTAGTATAGCCTGAAGTCAGGGAGCCTGATTCCTCCAGCTCCATTTTTGTTTCTCAAGATTGCTATCGCTATTCAGGGTCTTTTGTGTTTCCATATAAATTGTGAATTTTTTTGTTCTACTTCTGTAAAAACTGCCATTGTTAGTTTGATAGGGGTTGCATTTAATCTGTAGATTGCTTTGGGTAGTATAGTCATTTTCAAAATGTTGATTCTTCCAATGCAAGAAAATGGTATATCTCTCCATCTGTTTATATCATCTTTATTTTCTTTCATCGGTGTCTTATAGTTTTCTGCATACAGGTCTTTTGTCTACTTAGGTAGGTTTATTCCTAGGTATATTATTCTTTTTGTTGCAGTGGTAAATGGGAGTGACTCCTTAATTTCTCTTTCAGATTTTCTCCGTTAGTGTATAGGAATGCCAGAGATTTCTGTGCATTAATTTTGTATCCTGCTACTTTACCAAATTCATTGATTAGCTCTAGTAGTTTTCTGGTAGCATCTTTAGGATTCTCTATGTATAGTATCATATCATCTGCAAACAGTGACAGCTTTGTTTCTTCTTTTCCAATTTGGATTCCTTTTATTCCTTTTCTTCTCTGATTGCTGTGGCTAGAACTTCCAAAACTATGTTGAATAATACTGGTGACAGTGGGCATCCTTGTCTTGTTCCTGATCTTAAAGGAAATGGTTTCAGATTTTCACCATTGAGAACGATGCTGGCTGTGGGTTTGTCACATATGGCCTTATTATACTGAGGTAAGTTCTCGCTGTGCCTACTTTCTGGAAGGTTTTTATCATAAATGGGTGTTGAATTTTGTCAAAAGCTTTTTCTGCATCTATTGAGATGATCATATGGTTTTTCTCCTTCAATTTGTTGAGATGTTTTATCACTTTGATTGATTTACATATATTAAAGAATCCTTGCATTCCTGGGATAAACCCCACTTGATCATGGTGTATGATCTTTTTAACATGCTGTTGGATTCTGTTTGCTACTATTTTGTTGAGGATTTTTGAATTTTATCCATCAGTGATACTGGCCTGTAGTTTTGTTTCTTTGTGACATCTTTGTCTGGTTTTAGTATCAGGGTGACAGTGGCCTCATAGTATGAGGTTGGGAGTGTTCCTCCCTCTGCTATATTTTGGAAGAATTTGAGAATGATAGGTGTTAGCTCTTTTCTAAATGTTTGATAGAATTCACTGTGAAGCCATCTGGTCCTGGGCTTTTGTTTGTTGGAAGATTTTTAATCACAGTTTGAATTTCAGTGCTTGTGATTGGTCTGTTTATATTTTCTATTTCCTCCTGGTTCAGTCTCAGAAGGTTGTGCTTTTCTAAAATTTGTCCATTTCTTCCAGGTTGTCCATTTTATTGGCATAGAGTTGCTTGTAGTAATCTCTCATGATCCTTTTGTGTTTCTGCAGTGTCAGTTGTTACTTCTCCTTTTTCATTTCTAATTCTATTGATTTGAGTCTTCTCCCTTTTTTTCTCAATGAGTCTGGCTAATGGTTTATCAATTTTGCTTATCTTCTTAAACAACCAGCTTTTAGTTTTATTGATGTTTGCTATTGTTTTCTTCATTTGTTTTTCGTTTATTTCTGATCTGATCTTTATGATTTCTTTCCTTCTGCTAACTTTGGGGTTTCTTGGTTCTTCTTTCTCTGATTGCTTTAGGTGTAAGGTTAGGTTGTTTATTTGAGATGTTTCTTGTTTCTTAATATAGGATTGTATTGCTATAAACTTTTCTCTTAGAACTGCTTTTGCTGCATCCCATAAGTTTTGGGTCTCCATGTTTTCATTGTCATTTGTTTCTAGGTATTTTTTGATTTCCTTTTTGATTTCTTCAGTGGTCTCTTGGTTATTTAGTAGTGTATTGTTTATCCTCCATGTGTTTGTACTTTTTTACAGATTTTTTTCTTGTCATTGATATCTAGTCTCATAGCGTTGTGGTTGGAAAAGGTACTTGGTATGATTTCAATTTTCTTAAATTTACTAAGGCTTGATTTGTGACCCAAGATATGATCTGTCCTGGAGAATGTTCTATGAGCACTTGAGCAGAACGTGTATTCTGTTGTTTTTGATGGAATATCCTGTAAATATCAATAAAGTCCATCTTGTCTAATGTGTCATTTAAAGCTTGTGTTTCCTTATTTATTTTCATTTTGGATGATCTGTCCATTGGTGAAAGTGGGGTGTTAAGGTCTCCTACAATGATTGTGTTATCGTCGATTTCCCCTTTTATGGCTGTTAGCATTTGCCTTATGTATTGAGGTGCTCCTATGTTGGGTGCCTAAATATTCACAATTGTTATATCTTCTTCTTGGATTCATCCCTTGATCATTATGTAGTGTACTTCTTTGTCTCTTATAATAGTCTTTATTTTAAAGTCTATTTTGTCTTATACGAGAATTGCTACTCCTGCTTTCTTTTGATTTCCACTTGCATGAAATACCTTTTTCCATCCCCTCACTTTCAGTCTATATGTGTCCCTAGGTCTGAAGTGTGTAGACAGCATATATACGGGTCTTGTTTTTGTATCCATTCAGCCTGTCTATGTCTTTTGGTTGGAGCATTTAATCCATTTACATTTAAGGTAGTTATTGAAATGTATGTTCCTATTACCATTTTCCTAATTGTTTTGGGTTTGTTATTGCAGATGTTTTCCTTCTCTGTGTTTCCTGCCTAGAGAACTTCCTTTAGCATTTGTTGTGAAGCTGGTTTAGTGGTGCTGAATTTTCTTAACTTTTAATGGGTGTAAAGGTTTTAATTTCTCTGTTGAATCTGAATGAGATCCTTGCTGGGTAGAGTAATCTTGGTTGTAGGTTTTTCCCTTTCATCACTTTAAATATGTCCTGCCACTCCCTTCTGGCTTGCAGAGTTTCTGCTGCAAGATCAGCTCTTAACCTTATGGGGATTTCCTTGAATGTTATTTGTTGTTTTGCCCTTGCTGCTTTTAGTATTTTTTCTTTGTGTTTCATTTTTGATAGTTTGAGTAATATGTGTCTTGGCCTGCTTCTCCCTGGATTTATCCTTTATGGGACTCTCTGTGCTTCCTGGACTTGATTGACTCTTTCCTTTCATAGTTAGGAAGTGTTCAACTATAATCTCTTCAAGTATTTTCTCAGTTCCTTTCTTTTTCTCTTCTTCTTCTGGGACTCCTATAATTCGAATGTTGGTGAGTTTAATGTTGTCCCAGAGGACTCTGGGACTGTCCTCAATTCTTTTCACTCTTTTTTCTTTATTCTGCTCTATGGTAATTATTTCCACTATTTTATCTTCCAGGTCACTTATCCGTTCTTCTGCCTCAGTTATTCTGCTATTGTTTCCTTCTAGAGAATTTTAAGTTTCATTTATTGTGTTGTTCATCATTGTTTGTTTGCTCTTTAGTTCTTCTAGGTCCTTGTTAAATGTTTCTTGTATTGTCTCCATTCTATTTCCAAGATTTTAGATCATCTTTACTATCATTATTCTGAATTCTTTTTCAGGTAGACTGCCTATTTCCTCTTCATTTGTTTGGTCTGGTGGGTTTTTACCTTGCTCCTTCAGCTTCTGTGGGTTTCTCTGTCTTCTCATTTAGCTTAACTTACTGTGTTTGGGGTCTCCTTTTCACCGGCTACAGGTTTGTAGTTCCTGTTGTTTTTGGTGTCTTCCCCCAGTGGGTAAGGTTGTTTCAGTGGCTTGTGTAGGCTTCCTGGTGGAGGAGACTGGTGCCTGTGTTCTGGTGGGTGGGGCTGGATCTTGTCTTTCTGGTGGGCTGGACCATGTCTGGTGGTGTGTTTTGGGGTGTCTGTGAACTTATTATGATTTTAGGAAGCCTCTATGCTAGTGGATGGCGTTGTGTTCCTGTCTTGCCAGTTGTTTGGCATAAGATGTCCAGCACTGGACCTTGCTGGTCGTTGAGTAGAGCTGGGTCTTAGTGTTGAGATGGAGATCTCTGGGAGAGCTTTTTCCATTTGATATTGCATGGGGCTGTGAGGTGTCTGGTGGACCAGTGTCCTGAACTCGGCTCTCGCACTCAGAGGCCTAGGCCTGACACCCGGCCAGAGCATGAAGATCCGGTGAGCCACAGAGATTTTGGGAGGTCTGAGGTCTTCTGCCAGTGCTCAGTAGGTGTTCCGTAGGAGTTGTTCCACATGTAGATGTATTTCTGATGTATTTGTGGTGAGGAAGGTGACCTTCATGAGTTACCTCTCCGCCATCTTGAAGGTCTCTCCCTCACCAAGGTAATTCTGATGAAGTGCAACAAAGTAGGAATACTTGAAGAATTAGATATCAAAATTTGTTATATAACTGTAGTGAAGGCAGTGTGATGGAAACAGAGTACATCGTCCGGTGGATAAATAAAGATCTCAAGAATAGAGCTGTAGGTAAACTCTATGTGATCAAGGTGACTATATCAATACCAATAGGAAAGGAACAAATTATTAAATAATTGCTTCTAGACAATTGGATGTTTATATGTAAAGTTTTAAAATTGAATCTCTATCTTACAAAATATGTAAAAGTCATTTCCAAATAGATTAAAGCATAATTCGGTCTTATTTAGTACTAGCAAGTAGTGAATATTAAAAGGCCCAAAAATACGACTGAAAATTATATATGGAAGGAGAAAATCTTACACATTACCGAACACAAGTTGGTGTGCCCAGTGCACGGTGAGGCCAAACAAACTGAAATATCAGAGTTTGGGGCAGTAAACGGCTTAACACAGGGCCGTACAAGGAGACAGGTTGCTTGTGCCCCCAAAACCCCGAACTGCTTGAAGGGTTTCAACAAGGCTTTTTTAAGGCAAGGTAAGGAAGAGGGATGGTTGGTTTTTGCAAACTTCTTGGTGTAGGAATCCTTTATTCTTGCAGCTGTCCATGTAGGTCAGGTCACGATGCTCCTGTAAATCTCCAGCAAGACAAATGTTATTCTCTGTTCTACAACTTTTTATCTCTGTGTGAATGATTCAAAGGTCAGATCCCTGAGAATAGGCTATCCTGTATATTTCAGGCTATAGGTAACATTCTTTAACAAAAGGTACAGAGCCAGCATGTAAGCACAGGCAACAAAGCACAAAAGTTTTAGGAAAAGGAATAGATCTAATATGGAATCAGATTTGTTCTTCCCTATTACACACATAGTTATACAGCTAGTTGTATAAGTTTGTTTATATTTATGTAATAATCAAAAACGGAAAAAATATATCCATCAAAAGAAAACTGGACAAATAAGATTGCAGTTTATTTAGACAATGAAATAATTTGCAGCAGTGAAAATGAACAAATCGGAGCTACATGTAACATTTTGGATAATGCCAATAGATATAAATATGACCAAAAATAAAAACAAGTTTCAGGAAGAAAAATATGGTAAAACACAATTTATATAAAATATATTTGGGGAGGACATAAATGCACATGCATATATGCATGAGAAAGATAAACAGCAACATCAGGATATAAAATGATCATTATTTCTGTTCACCAGTATTTCTGGTTTATAAGCTTTTCAAGTATTGATACATGGCAGGTCTGTACTTTCTCATGCTTTTTGAGTTAATGGGACTACATGATTTGTTCCAGCCAATGATCTGTTAGTGGAAGTAACATAATTTCAGGTTAAGCATTTGTTGTTGGTGTGAGACTCTACAGAAATCTCAATTTTCTTACTACTATGAAGGTTATCCAAGTTCAAAATAGTAGGTACTCAGTTATTCTGGGTCCCTGACTGCCTGCCCACATGAACTTTTACCATGAGTAAGATATAAATGGTTGTTTTTTTACATTACTCTGGTTTGGGACATAGTTTATTATCTAGTCTATCCTCACTGATGTACAGGTATAGTTAGCTCTGATGTGACTGTAGAGAGATAGTGATATTCAACTATAAGTTTAATGTTTTATTCCTTAAATGGAATTATGAAAACAGTTTCCATTATTTTTTCTCAGTTATATTTGGTTTGAAACATTTTTGACAAAATGGCAAAATGAAATATTTGATAGATTTAGCCTTAAAAAATGTTGATAAAAAGTAAGTTGTGTAGTGAAGTAAAGAATTCACGGAATGATTTTGGAATGAACATTTCTGGTATACTTTAGAATAAAAGCAGATACTTTAATTCTACTTTTCCCTTTCTTTTCATTTTCCTTTCTCTCTCCTTCAGTTTCTTCACTTTCCTCCCCACACCCTCTCCTAGACTAAAAAAAATTTAGAGTAAGCATTGTTCTGCATTACAATGTAGCACATTCTGTCCACAGCTCCTTGTACAGGAGCATGTGAGGGTAGACTACTGAAATGGAATCCATACAGTTTTCAAAAAATTACAAGGTTGATAGTGATGATGCTGTTGATTCACAAATAGTACCACACTAAAAGAAATTGCAAATGATAAAAGTTTAGTGTACCTCAGAGAGACCCTAAGGAGGTATGAGTCTTTACCTTGAATAACGTTTCATAACTCTTTCCCTCACTGTGGATAGAAAAATAACCAGTTAAAAGTGCTTCAAGAAATAACAAAAGAAAAAAAATGTGTCAGCAACACAACTGCATTTCAGAAGATGAACTGATTTTAGAAACCGAGTTTTTGAGTCACAAAACACATTCCTTCACTCTGCAGAACACAGTGGAAATAATGTTAATTACTTGCCTTCTCAGAATATTTCAATTTATTTTTATAGTGTTATGTTATTGTGGTGTATGAACTGAATAAATAATAGAATGTTAACTCCCCATGGTAAATTAAGAAAGAAATCAGTGTAATAGCCCTCTTCAAGGAGAAGTGATAGGAACAGTTATACAATCCATTAATCAATCATATTTATTAGCTTCTCAGGAGAGACTTCTATTTAAAAATCAATACTTTCTTCCCAATATGCACAGTTACCTAGAAATTAGGTATACTACGCATGGAAGGTTTTGTCATAGGAAGTTTTGTCATAATATAGTAGTTAAGTGGATAACTTTGGGATTTGTCTAACCTGTACTCTAATCCGATCACTTATAAAATCTTAAGTGGTTATCTTTTTATGCCACATAAGAAGACGATTATTCATTCAGGTGTTTGGAGGGTTAAACAGGTTACACCATGTGCTTATCATAGAAGATGGCACATAATAATTGCTAAATAAATGACACAAATATCATCATCATCACTGACTTTGTGAATTAAATGTTATTATCATTAGTTGACACTCAAAGAAGTTGAGGATCTGAGAAGTTAATTAGCTGGTCCAATTTCATACAGATGTAAGGAGAAAACACTAGTGCTGCCAAATTCTTCTACGTCCTTATAGAGCCAGATTATTCATTTGTAGTTTGAATATGCACCTAAAACTGTCAATAGTACTTTTTGAGTAAGACGTGCAAATTCAAATATATGCAAGTAAGCACAATAAATACCATTTTCTGAGAAAAATTCTGTGTCCATGTTATCCCAAACCTTGGTTAGAAATATCTCTAGTTTTTATTTATCAATCTAAATCAAGGTTGAAATATTAAATCTCAGCTTCCTCAAATCTCAGCTGTCAGCTTCCTTACTTTCAAACTACCACTTAAATAACTGGATAGTGGAAAAGAGAAAAAGCAAACACTTTCAGTCCAGTGATAGACGTCGACCCCAAATTAAACTTGATACAACTGCCTGAGGTCACCAGTGTACCTTTCGTGGTGGGTGTCATGGTTCATTCATTTTTTTTATTCAGTAAATATATATCAGATGTCTACTAAGCAGGGATGTGTATAAGACTGTGCGCACACAGAAACTCTACCCTTACCTTGGGAGGAACTCACTTTCCAAAGTGGGAGGACAATAAGGAACCAAATTCACAATAGATTCAATAGTCCTGGGGCTTCTCTGGTGGCGCAGTGGTTGAGAGTCCGCCTGCCGATGCAGGGGACACGGGTTTGTGTCCCGGTCCGGGAAGATCCCACATGCCACGGAGTGGCTGGGCCCGTGAGCCATGGCCGCTGAGCCTGCGTGTCCGGAGCCTGTGCTCTGCAACGGGAGAGGTCACAACAGTGAGAGGCCCGCGTACTGCAAAAAAAAAAAAAAAAAAAAAAAAAAAAGTCCTGTGATAGAGGTAGGAAGCATGGTCAACTTCCTTCATGAAGTCATTGTCTAAAAAAATGCTGTGAATGGATTTGAAAATAATACTATACATGTAGACATGGAGATGAGAAACAAAATACTGTTTTCAGAGAAGGGCAAAAAATCAAATGGTTGAAAGTGGGATAGACACTAGTTGCAGGAAAGAATGGTGAAAACTGACTTAAAAGATGTTCTTAAATTCCACATCAGGTAGGCTTCGTATTTATGGCCACAGAGTAAATCAAGGATGAGAGTGACATGTTTAGATTTATATTTCAAAAAATCACTATAACTGCAACCTACAGGATGGTAGGCTGAACACATCTACCCAGTCACGCACACAACCCCTTATTCATTTATTCACATGCGTAGTATTCAAGCATATGTTTTGCTCATCTACACATCAAGCGATGCTACACATGCTGGAGGTACAGTGAAGACGAGAACAAGCTTTTATTCTCTTTTCCCCGCCTCCTCCTCTTTGTCTCCTTCCATCTCACTCTCTCACAAATCCTACTGACAAGTGCTAGAGACTAATAGTAAACAAAGATGGATAATAAACAGAATAATCTAGTAGATGAATATAGTAAATCACGTAAGAAATGATGGGGGTTTGAAATAAATCTCTAGTAGTAGGATTGGAGAGGCATGAGGAGATTGGAGAAGCATTTAGGAGGTAGAATTTATGGGACACGGAGACTGATTGAAAGTAAGAGACAGAAGAGAGAAATGTTTAAAAGGACTCTAAGGTCTCAGTTCTGAAATTTTGATGAAGCCAAGCCACTGGCCTATTTTTTTCCTTTACCAAATAGGCAAAGTCAGATTGTTTGGTACAACTGAGGACAGCCATTCCTAGTTTCAGACATCTGTTTACAGGAAACCTTTCACTCATTTGGCAGGATTAGGATCATTAATTCATGCTTTATACCAGTACTTACACAGATATATTTAGAGAAGAAATGGATACCTTTTTGAGTTTTCTGTACCACAGAAAGCTCACAGTCACCTACGAAACAATGGACCCAGCACATAGTGTGCAAGTCTGAGACCACAGCCACCCCAGCTCAAGGTGGGATAACCAGATTGTTGTGTTGGGATTAGGTCTGTTGGGGAAAGAGGAGGTAGTAAGGAGAGTGGGAATTATAGAGCATTTAAAAACATCAAGTAAGTGAAGGAATCAACCTAATTGGAAGCCCAGGTCATGGTTTGTGAACACAGCCATGCATCCAAGTGTGGGTTTACATGGTGAAGATTTCTTCTTTAATGGGCACAGCCTAGAAGCAAAGGAGTCTTCAGATCAGCCCATGCACTCATCTATGTTAGTAAATATTTTAGTTACAAATGACACTCTTAAATGTGGTGCCTCTGTACAGTGTACACACCCTAGAACCGGATACAACTTGTACCTTTCTAATTTCCTTTATAACTTGGACTGCAGTTTGTTTTTTTTTAAGAAAAAGCATTTTTACTCAGCTAAAAAAAATCTTTGACAAACTCAAATTTTGGACAAATCCTTCATCCTTAAATAACTCTGTGGCTTTCACATCGGCCACTTACTCCAGAGCCAGAGAATCAGGGATGTACTATTTTGCAGCCTGTTCACCACTCTGGTATCTGTTAGGGACAGAAGAGAGAGGAGTGAAAAGGTGCTTGAGTTCCTGTTGGGGGTCATTAATTACTACTTGGAATGGTCCACGCTGCTCTATTTATCCCAGTCTTCTCCTTTTGCTTCCCTCCGCCATTCCTTCTTCAGCCACTCCAGTGGTCTTCCACAAAGCCCTGTGAAGCAGACTGCCTTAGGGAGTTAAAGGGGAGACCACACTGGTGCCCCACATATTGTGGGTTTCATTTTCTGTCCTCCTCTCTAAGGAAGATGAAATAGCCATCTGCCTCTCAGTTCTTTGCCATGTTGACGTTCAAGAGGACAAGTTACTTATAGCAGTAGCCAGAGCAGCATGTTCCGAGTTTGGCCACCATTTCTGAATTGTCAGGAAAAGTCCTTGAAAATAATAATAATAATAATAATAAATCATAACAGAAATGTCTAAGAATAAGATAGGACATTTCCCAGTTTTTGAACTTGAGAATTAAAGGAACATTTCTAGAGAAATTAATTGACTTTATACCTTAAATGAGGGATAGAAATACACAGAGATTATATATGCAAATATAAACATGAAATGTAACTATTATAGATGCATTCTAGCTCTGATAATTAATACCTTCAAGGTAAGTGGCAATGAATATGAGAACTGATTTCCTAAGTAGAATTTTAGAAGTAACTGACCTACACTTACCATAGAAATGCTTTATTAGTTCAGGTTCAACACATCACTTTTATATTTCTGTACCCTGTTTAATATGTGGTGAGAGATAGCCAAACTCTATAAAGCAAGGTGCCCAGATACTACTACAATGAGCACACCACCAGACAGAGTCTACAAGAGGTATTATTTCCATAAGGCATTACCTGCTCTATTCCAGACCTGACTAACACTTCAAGCAAGCCTGGGTTGCTTTGGGTCACAGTAATTAAGCTAATTAACAAAAGCTAATGCAAATATGTAAAAAAAAAAAAAAAGTATCACCTCACAGAACATTTTTATTCACCCTGGAAGCAGACAGGGAGCACATAACTAAAACAATTATACTGGTGGGCAATGATTCTTCACTTATCTACTTAATACCATTCTTTAGAGTGAACCTATAACATCTGGGAGTTTTCTGTTTCCCTTCAAAGCAAAGCTAAGGATAGTTATCTAAAAAGATTCCTGAATCACTAATTCATAGAACTTCTATTAGGAGGTCCTATAATATCATGTGGGTATCTGTTCATTTAACACTCGTATGGAGGGGGTCTACTTGGTTAGAAGCACTACGCATTATAGTTACGTAAAGGAGAACAACAGAATGCTTAAATTCATTCAGTAAGCATTTCTTTCACATATACTAATAAATGTTTTTCACCACCAGATAGTGTATAAGCTAAAAGAAAGATAGTCACTTTATGAAAGTTAATAGTATAAAATAAAACTGAAAGAAATGTAATAAGGCACATGTTTAGATGGTGATACAGGAAATAAGTTCAGAGAAGGAAAGATTACAGCAGAAGGCAATCAAGAAGGCTTAAATTAACAAGTATACACTAAACTCTAACCATAGTGCATGTAAGGGATTATGCCAGATAACACTGATTGCAGAAAAATATACCAGTAGTTTAATTTTGTACAGGATGTAATCAATGTCAATGAACAAAAATACAATCAATGTGTGATAAGTGCCTGAGTACAAGGGAAATAATTTCTACAAAAATTTAGAAGAGGCAAGTCACCTTTTATGATGATGGAAGATTTTATGTAAGAGGTTAGGTTTGGATCAAGCCTTGTATAATAGTTATAATTTTTAGAAATGGGGTATTTTAGTTAGAAGGGCTGTTTTCAGCAAAAGTCTGTTTCACCTAAATGAAAGTTTTCTAAAGTTAGCATTTGCCTTGGGAATGACACCAGAATCTAGGTCCTAGGATTGTTTCCATATGCTCAGAAATTTGATTTTGTCAGCATTCCAAGAATGGGTCAATTGCCAAGGATGAGATTCACATTAATCAAGTTTCCAGAGCCTGAAGTATAAATGAGAATATGAATTTATTAATTTACAACACAAGCAGGAGTACTTGGGGAGCCAACTTCTAATAAAAAGTTTGCCTGGTTAGTAAGAAACCAGAGGAAGAATGTCAGAGAATTTTGCTATAAGTATTCGACGTTGGGTTATGTTAATCACTTACTTCCATCTCCAGAATAAATAAATTCCTGACAAAATTAAGCCCTTGAGTCTGCAGGCCAGTCATATGGCGGAGTTGCTTGTGCAAACATATGGATGGGTTATTTGTCTTGCTCGGTCCCATTTATCTGTGTCTTCACAACAGGTCTGCTCAACAGCCTACGGAAACACATTCCTTGTTGAGGAGGAAATGTGTATAATTGTTATTTTATTTTTTTTTTTGCCGTACACGGGCCTCTCACTGTTGTGGCCTCTCCCACTGTGGAGCACAGGCTCCGGACGCGCAGGCTCAGCGGCCATGGCTCATGGGCCCAGCCGCTCCGCAGCATGTGGGATCTTCCTAGACTGGGGCACGAACCCGTGTCCCCTGCATCAGCAGGCGGACTCTCAACCACTGCGCCACCAGGGAAGCCCGTGAATGTGTTTAATTTTATCCCAAATTTGTATTGCTAGGAAATCCAGTTAGAACTATAGACTATTAGAGCATTTAACTCACTACTCTACAGTAAGTAGTCTTTATTAAAAAGTAATATATGGCCATTATAAAAAATTTCAGAAAATACTAAAATACTAAAAATAAAAAATGAAAGCCTCCTTCCTATACATACTGCTGCCTTAATTCCTCTCCTCAGCTGTGGTTATTGTTAGGAGTTTGGGGTGCATTTTTCTAGCACTTCTTTGCATGCATATGCAAATAAAAAACATGTGCGTACGCTATTTTTAATGTAATCAAACTACATATGCTGATCTCCACTTGCTTCTTTCACTTAGAAATAAAATTATGCATAATCTTCCTATAGCAAAACTCATAGCTATAACTCACTCTTCATTAATGGCTCCATAGTACTGCTTCTTAACTATGTAGCCCAGTTTATGCATCCAACCCAATATCATTCCTATGCAATGAAAATCCTTGTACATTTAATGGGCACTTGTTTGTCACTCCCTATCAAAATGAAAATCCTTGTACATTTAATGAGCACTTATTTGAGTAAATCTTATCACAGATTACATTTCAAATGACATATATAGCTTGTATTTTGAAAAATTTCAAAGTTTCCCTACAAAAATTGGTATGAAGCGTCTATACACTTCTGGCAAAGGGTGTACTGACTTTCCCATGCTTTAAATAACATGGAATTTTATAAATGTTTACAATATTTGCAAGTCTAGTTGGTAAAGAAGCAGCTAAATTTTGTTTTATTGGCATATTTTAATTAAGTGAGGTGAGCTTTTATGTATACTATTAGTCATTTATATGATGTACATGTGTATGTGTGTGTGTGTGAGAGAGTGAGAGAGGAGAGAAAGATTGGCATTCCAGACCCTTTGCCCATTTTATGCAGTTGTTCACTTTAAAAAAATAAATCATTAATACTTATTTATAGATTAACAAAATTATGCCATATGTATTGTAAACATTTTTTTGGTTTGTTTTTTAAATTTTGTTGAAAGTGAATCATTTGGAGTTTATTTTGTTGAGAAAGGTAAGGGTCCAGCTCTTTTTTCTCAACACATAGCTAGTTATCCTAATCCAATCTGTTGAGTAATCTGTTTCTCCATCACTGAATTTTTAAAACCTGTATTTATCATGTACTAAATATCCCATATAAACGGTTCTATTTTTGTCCTCTATTCTGTTCCATTGATTTGTCAGCCCATAAGCCATTATTGCATGGTTTTAATTAGTACAGCTTAGTGTATACTTGACAGGAGTAGTTCTCTATCATTAAAAAACCTTTTTTGGCTTTTTTTCTCATCCTTACACATTTATTTATACACACAAATGTTAGGAAGTTGTTTTTTTCTCAGATTGAAATCAAGAAGTAGAATGAGGAAGAGGAGAGAGAGGAGGATAGAGAGTTAAGATATCAATTTATTTAGATGTGTTCAATTTGTATTTGTATTTACAGTGAACTGATGGGACTATTTCTATGCAAGCAGAAGGTATCACACTCTAGTTATTAAATTTTTCTTTCATGTCTCAATGAACATTTAAATTATGTATGCATATATCCTGCAGATTTCTTGTTAGGTTTCTTCTTAGGTGTTTTGTGCTTTATTATCTTTTTAAAAGGCATATTTTCTATATAAGAAAACTACTTTTGGGTTAATGTTTATTGTTCACATTTTTTAATTAATTAATTAATTTTTTATAATATAGCTATTTGTTCTCTCTTTTTTTAACATCTTTATTGGAGTATCCTTGTTTTACAATGGTGTGTTAGTTTCTGCTTTGTAACAAAGTGAAACAGGTATACATATACATATATCCCCATATCTCCTCCCTCTTGTGTCTCCCACCCCCCCTCCCCGTCCCCCCCCTCTAGTGGTCACAAAGCACCGAGCAGATCTCCCTGTACTATGTGGCTGCTTCCCACTAGCTATCTGTTTTACATTTGATATTGTATATATTTCCATGCCACTCTCTCACTTTGTCCCAGCTTACCCTTCCCCCTCCCTGTGTCCTCAAGTCCATTCTCTACATCTGAGTTTTTATTCCTGTCCTGCCCCTGGGTTCTTTGTAACCATTTTTATTTTATTTTATTTTTAGATTCCTTATATATGTGTTAGCATATGGTATTTGTATTTCTCTTTCTGACTTACTTCACTCTGTATGACAGACTCTAGGTACATCCACCTCACTACAGATAACTCAATTTCATTTCTTTTTATGGCTGAGTAGTATTCCATTGTATATATATGCCACATCTTCTTTATCCATTCATCTGTTGATGGACACTTAGGTTGCTTCCATGTCCTGGCTATTGTAAATAGAGCTGCAGTGAACATTGTGGTTCATGATTCTTTTTGAATTATGGTTTTCTCAGGGTATATGCCCAGTAGTGGGATTGCTGAGTTGTATGGTAGTTCTATTTTTAGTTTAAGGAACCTTCATACTGTTCTCCATAGTGGCTGTATCAATTTACATTCCCACCAACAGTGCAAGAGGGTTCCCTTTTCGCCACACCCTCTCCAGCATTTATTATTTATAGACTTTTTGATGATGACCATTCTGACTGGTGTGAGGTGATACCTCACTGTAGTTTTGATTTGCATTTCTCTAATGATTAGTGATGTTGAGCATCCTTTCACGTGTTTGTTGGCAATCTGAATATCTTCTTTGGAGAAATGTCTATTTAGGTCTTCTGCCCATTTTTGGACTGGGTTGTTTGTTTTTTTGATATTGAGCTGCATGAGCTGCTTGTAAATTTTGGAGATTAATCCTTTGTCAGTTGCTTCATTTGCAAATACTTTCTCCCATTCTGAGGGCTGTCTTTTCATCTTCTTTATGGCTTCCCTTGCTGTGCAAAAGCTTTTAAGTTTCATTAGGTCCCATTTGTTTATTTTTGTTTTCCTTTCCATTTCTCTAGGAGGTGGGTCCAAAAGGATCTTGCTGTGATTTATGTCATAGAGTGTTCTGCCTATGTTTTCCTCTAAGAGTTTTATAGTGTCTAACCTTACATTTAGGTCTTTAATCCACTTGGAGTTTATTTTTGTGTAAGGTGTTAGGGACTGCTCTAATTTCATTCTTTTACATGTAGCTGTCCAGTTTTCCCAGCACCACTTATTGAAGAGGCTGTCTTTTCTCTATTGTATATTCTTGCCTCCTTTATCAAAGATAAAGTGACCTTATGTGTGTGGGTTTATCTCTGGGCTTTCTATCCTGTTCTACTGATCTATATTTCTGTTTTTGTGCCAGTACCATGCTGTCTTGATTGATAACTGTAGCTTTGTAATATCGTCTGAAGTCAGGGTGTCTGATTCCTCCAGCTCTGTTTTTTTCCCTCAAGACTGCTTTGGCTATTCAGGGTCTTTTGTGTTTCCATACAAATTGTGCAAGTTTTTGTTCTACTTCTGTAAAAAAACTGCCATTGGTAGTTTGATAGGGATTGCACTGAATCTGTAGATTGCTTTGGGTAGTATGGTCATTTTCACAATGTTGATTCTTCCAAACCAAGAACATGGTATATCTCTCCATCTGTTTGTATCATCTTTAATTTCTTTCATCAGTGTCTTATAGTTTTCTGCATACAGGTCTTTTGTCTCCATAGGAAGGTTTATTCCTAGGTATTTTATTCTTTTTGTTGCAGTGGTAAATGGGGGTGATTCCTTAATTTCTCTTTCATATTTTTCATCATTAGTGTATAGGAATGCAAGAGATTTCTGTGCATTAATTTTGTTTCCTGCTACTTTACCAAATTCATTGATTACCTCTAGTAGTTTTCTGGTGGCATCTTTAGGATTCTGTATGTATAGTATCATGTTTTCTGCAAGCAGTGACAGTTTTACTTCTTCTTTTCTGATTTGAATTCCTTTTATTTCTTTTCCTTCTCTGATTGCTGTGACTGAAACTTCAATTTGACCTGGTCACAGTACTGTTTGCGTTTAGCTAATAGTCATCATCCATTTCACTCTTTCCCCTTATCTCCCAAATCCATGCATTTGCCAGTTCTCTCATTAATGCCTCCTAAGTACAAATAATGTTGAAATCTGTTTTGTCTTCTCTATTGCTATAAACCATGCCCCAATTCAAACTTGTTCTTTCCTAGACTACGTCATGCTCAATTTCATCCTTTACTAAAGTATGAATATATATATTTCACTTCCATACTTAAAATTCTTCAATGATTTCCATACATAAAAGTAAAAAGAAATTCTAGGTTTTTTACATTTGCACCACTGTCTCTTAGTCCCCTTCACTGCCTCTCCATAATGCTCATTTTATATCCCAATCAGCACCTGATCAGGCTCCCTAAGGTCTGTGTCTCTGTACTTTGAACTTCCTAGAGCACACCCTCAGTTATCTCTCCTCTCACTGGAATAGCTCTGTTTACCCCTCTAGAGTAAGCATAGTATCTTCCTCAAAGTTGTTCCAGCCCCAGACAGAATTCTGCGTATTTCTTCAGTGCTCCCATAATACTCCATGTACAAACCTATTTCATATTACACTTCATCTTATAATTATTTGTTTAAACATTTGTCAGCCAAATATATGGAATTTTTGAAAACAGATTTTGTTTCTCATTTATCCCAGAATTCCTCCCATATGAACTTGTTTAAGTGAATGGATGAATGAAAGATCAAATATTATTGAAGGTCTCTTATGTGTCAGGCACTCAATTCTAGGTGCTGCATATACATCAGTGAACAAAACACAAAAATACCTGCTTTCATTGATGTTACATTGCAGTGGT
Source organism: Phocoena phocoena (assembly GCF_963924675.1). NCBI lineage: Eukaryota > Metazoa > Chordata > Mammalia > Artiodactyla > Phocoenidae > Phocoena > Phocoena phocoena. The sequence goes on from NC_089227.1 coordinate 80,747,111, forward strand.
TTAAGAGTCCATTAGAAAATAATTAAGTAAATATGTATTATATTGGGGATTAGTAAAGCTTAAATAAATGGAGAATGTAGCATGGCATGGGAAGTTTCAGTTTTGTAATGGTGGAATTATCTCAAAACTGATCAAGGGATTCATTTCAATTAAAAATACAACTGTTGCATTTTCAAAATGGAGACATTGATTCTCTATATTTCATAATAAAAATAAAAATTTAATTGAAATTTCAGAAGATGGTAGAACTAATGAATTGTAGATACTTGTCAGGTTGAAAAATTATTTTAGTGAAGGTACTAGAGGGAATAATATGGAAAAGGGCATAAACATAAGTTCATTGTTTATTATTATTAGATTTAATGGATATTTAAAGCAAACCTGTTAAATTGTTGCAAAAGTGTGTGACTGGGTACTCTCAGTTTTTGCTCTGACCTCACCATGGATGAGCTACATGTGGCAGTGAGGAAGGATGATCAACTTATCCTGGTTTGCCTGGGCTTTTCCCAGTGGTCCGAGAATGAGGTAATTACAGATATTGGTAACGACAATTTTTAGAATATCTTCACAGACTTGGAAGGCTCAGGAAGAGTCAAGAACAAGATTATTATAGGTCAAATACCTAAGAGTCAAGGTTATTGGAAGACTCACCTACATGGATATTAAAATTGCCATGGCAGGAGCAATTTTGGAGAAAATAATAGAGAACCAGGAGGTAAAATCCTTAAAGGATGAGGAGGAATAATCTGGGGTTGTGTGAAAAAGTGTTTCTCAGAATGTGGTCCACAGTTTTTTGTTGCTCCTCCACAGTGAGGATCATTAAATCTAATGATAATTTTTAAATGAACTTATGTTTTATGCCCGTTGTATTTCATTGTCTATAATTTATTTTTTATTGTATTTATTGTTCCAAAATAGAATGGAGAGAAAAAAGGCTGGTCCTTCCCCACAGATAGTTTGATAAACACTGGTATAGTTGACTGTAACAAGAAGGTTTGTGGGTAGTACCCTAGCAGTGGAGATTTGGTGAGACGTTGTCTGTTATGAATAGACAGAGTTGTCCAATGGAGGGAATATTTTTGGTAACTGATGATGAGGCCTTCTCCTCTGGATGGTGCTGAAGAGACTTTGACAGATTCTACTTTCTAGCTTTTCATTTCTCTAGACTCCATGGGGACTATCAACTTTCAGTCTGCATTAGTTATTACAAGATCATTCATTCCACATTCCATTCAGATTACCTTTTAGGATGGCTGCTCCATGATGACATATGGAGATGTACCTTAATATTAACTCTAAGTTGCCTTAAAATGGCACTGTGGTATCAACTTCCTTTGAGAAGCTTTTCAACAGGCAGAATTGAACCTCATGGATTGGCAGCTAAATTCCACACATGTGGTACACAAGCAGTCTCATAAACTCCTGTCATAGAGGGTAGCACCGTCTGCCTTATCCCAAAATTGAATGTCCTATCTTAATACCAGTATAGGGCTTCCCTGGTGGCACAGTGGTTGGGAGTCCGCCTGCTGATGCAGGGGACACGGGTTCGTGCCCCGGTCCGGGAAGATCCCACATGCCGCGGAGCGGCTGGGCCCGTGAGCCATGGCCGCTGAGCCTGCGCATCCGGAGCCTGTGCGCCGCAATGGAAAAGGCCACAGCAGTGAGAGGCCCGCGTACCGCAAAAAAAAAAAAAAAAAAAATACCAGTATAATTACCTTTCTATAAATAGTAAGTTCCCATATATGCAATTCCTACTCCCAGTTCATCTTGTTAAATTGAAAATAAAGCTGTAACATTCTAGCTTAGGTGATGCCCTGCAGTACTTTATGGGCGATATTGGCAGTGCTTCTTAAACTTTAATCTATATGTGAATTATCTAGAGATCTTATTCAGAGTCATAAGCTCTGTTATCATGCAGATTCAGCGGGATTGGGGAGGGCCCTGAGAGTGTACACAATAAGCGTTGGAGATGCTGTCTGAAGACGACACTTAGAGTAGCAAATGTTTAAGGGCTTTGTAACTAGCATCATCACTAAGTAATGCTTTTTGAGGCTTCATAGTAACAATTGCTCCCACCAAAGGAATTCTACTATTGATAGTTCTCAGCAACTTAGTCTCTCTGCAGCAGACCCTGCTACAGAAATTTTCAGTCAGATTCTTGCTATCTTTTGCCCCTTAGTAAAGTTCCTTTGAGCGGATGGATAGCTCAGGGAAGCACAGTTGTTAAGAGCCTGGGCACTGCCATTTAAATGCAGAGTGACTTTAGGCAATTTTCTTAATTTGTATAAAGTCTCAGTTTCCTCAGTAATAAAATGGATGAAATAATAATAATGATGATAATTAAAATATCATATAACCCCTAGGCGTGTAATCAGGATCAATGAGATGATGCATATGAAATTTCAAATATGTAGCACTCAATACATATACATATACCAGCAAATGAACCCATGGAGAGGAATTTTACAGAGGTGAGACTGTGATCTGATATCCTAAAGGGGAGGTCTCACCCACTCTTTTTTTTTAATAGTTTCAGTTTATTATTATTGTTATTATTATTAATTTTGGCCACGCTGTGCGGCACACGGGATCTTAGTTCCCCAACCAGGGCTCAAACCCACACCCCCTGCATTGGAAGGTGAAGTCTTAAACCACTGGACCACCAAGGAGGTCCCCCTCACCCACTCTTAGTATGCAGATATATACCTCGTTTGGGGATCTTATCCCATCTTGTGTCAATGGCTGGGAAGACTAGAGGCTAATGCCAGTCCAAAATTGCTGTCATTGTATTTCCTCAATTCTGTGTCCATAGGCTCTAGCCAACTGACCTCCTCAATGCTGCTTGGAACATTTCATTTACTAAGAAAATTTTGGAATCATTTTAGAACAACATACAACAGTTAGTACCACGTTTACCACGATTAGATACTCAAATATAAAAGAAAATGTTTTTAGAAACAAAATTATCTTAACTGAAATAGCCATTCATTGTAGATTTTCCAATAATTTAACTGACTGCATATTTTTACAGAAATTTATTATTAGGTTTTAGGATGTTTTGACCGGCATTTTTTAAGTCTACTATAAATATCGGTATTCTCTCCCAGAGAGATACCATCCTAGCATCACTAAAAAAGTGTCAGTCACGCCTGTGACTGTGTAGGTACACGCAGAGTAGTTGAGTTTTTGACAGATTTGTCTATTGTAGGGATTCAAAATGATCCAGCTGGTGCAATTTTCAACATGGCCTATGTATCAACTGTTGTCAGACTCAGTTGAAAATGAGTATACTTTCTTAGCATCACTAACAGCTATATTAATAAGGCTGCCAACATGGCCAAATATAGCTTGCTGGTATCTGAGAAATTGGAGACATGTAAGGACTTAGGGTACACATCTAGAAGCAATTAGAGAAATACCACATGGTATATTAATTGGATTTGCTGTTTTCTCATTTGACACTTGATAAATGAGTTGTGTTTTCAGTGCTTGTTGTACACTCAATAAACTAAAAGTATGAGAAAGAAGTTTGTGATATCCCTGTAAGGGGTGAGAGTGTGTGTGTGTGTGTGTGTGTGTGTGTGTGTTTGCACGTGTGCGCGCACACAGCACTTTGAATTAAAGTTACACTTTCCTGAGTTCTTCCTATGTGAGTTATATGATTCACATGTTTTCTTTTCTTCACAGTACACACACACACACACTCACCCCTTAGTGTACTATAATTAGAGTGTACTATAATTTACTTAACCATTTTCTTCTCATTGGTCATTATTTCCAGGTATTTTTGCTATTACAAACAAAGTTATAATGAAGATCCTTGAACATATATCACAGCATAATTTTGCAAGTGTATCTATAGAGATAATTCCTATCCATAAAACTGCTGGCACAAAGAGTATGACCATTTTTCAATTTGATGAATATTGACTAGTTGTCCTTCACAACATTTATACTAATTTAAGTGTCTGTGGTGCATCTACACTCATACTGTTATTAACTGTAGCCCAACTGATCAATTAAAATAGTTAGGGAATTTCTTCCAATATATTTCTGGATAGTTCATATCAGGATTTGATAGAGAAACCCACAACATAACTCTAGGTACAAGATTCCTGGAAATTGTGTGTTTATGTGGGCAACTTCATCTTTCCCTATGGAAAAATTCCATAGCTTTAATCCAGTTTTCAAAGGAGTTTTGTGATCCACCTACATTCACAAAAGTCTACCTATTTCCAGAAAAAGTTTAAAAATTACAATCATTTGACTTGTCTTTACTAATTTAATATAGTTCTGAAAGTAATTTTTATTTTTTTTAATTTTTGACTTTTTAATCTTGCTTATAAGGGAAAAAAAACACCCCCCCCCCAAATAAAAGAATGTGATATCACTTTGATCATTATTTAAGTCTTTTTTAAATCTTAGAAAAGGCCTTACTGATTGCAACAGTACCTGAACCAAGATTGAATCTACAGCATCCTTCCCTCTTCCCTCCTTTCCTCTATCTGTAACACAGCCCCTCTTTCCAGCCACCATTTTATCCCTCCAGCCTTTGTAGATGATGCTGATTTGCTGTTTCTGCCTACTCACTTGTTTTCATCCAAGGTTATGTTAGTATATAAAGCAGTCATCTCTGTGGTATGACTTTAGGGTAATCCTGAATTTGTCAGGATGGGTGAGTTTATGTGGCAGCAACGATAACCCCGAAATCTCAAAACACAATCTTCTTCAGGCTGCTTGAGTTTCTTCCATCTTAACATAGCCTTGTGATCTCTGTGGCAGGACAACAGAGAGCATGCAGAGTTGAATGATAGCTTTTTAGTTACAGCCCATAGGTTAGAACTCATCCTATGTCCCTGCCTAACCATAAAGGTACTGGGAAATTCAAGAAACCAATGTAATATATGAGAATAATGACTGCCTCTGCCACAAATATCCATCGAAGAATTTTTTTTTAGTTACAAATACTTAACAGTTATGATTAGCATGTGTCAGATGCTGTTCTAAAAGACTTGCATGTATTATCTCATTTAATCTCATGAAAATCTTATCATAAATTTGAAAACTGAGTTATAGAGGGGTTATAAAACTTGCTCAATATCATCCAGAGATTAAGTGGAAGATATAGGAATCAAAACTTAGCAGGACACCTCCAGAGCTCCTGATTTTACCCACTATGCACACTGCCTTTTTCATCTCTTCATGTATTCCATAAATTCTCACCGAGAACCTGTGGTATATATGATATGGCAGTATGTGCAGATGAAATACCAAATCCTGGTCCCAGGGAGCTTATAGCCTTATGAGGGTCATAGGTCAATGGGGAAGTTATTTAAGGTTAAGAGACTCGCATATGCAAAAGTAAAGAGATGTGAGCGTGTGTGGTGAGTTAGGAGAGACTGGAGTGTAGAACATGAGGGGAGGAGTGACAAGATATATGACTGGACAGATAGGCAGGAGCCAGCACTGTAAGAACTGCTGATGCCTGAAATTAGCTATGCAGTACCAACTGTGACATGATAAACGCTGTTCCCTTTTTGCATTGCTGTGTTAAAGTCCAGGTCCTCTAAAGGAGTAACCTCCTTTAGGAAAATAATGTTGATTTCTTCCACTGTGATGGGTCCCTCCCATGTTAGTCTACAGGCACCTTCCTTGAGGGAAACCCCTTCGTTGTACTTACTTCTCAAGATATTTGAAAACTCATCACTGTCTTCCACTGGACTGTAATGATCGAAGGACATGTGTGGTCATGTTCATCTTGGATCCCCAGCAGGAAGGTCAAAGTGCCATGAAAGCATTTAGCTCTTCATTTTTACTCTCTCTGTTCTGTTGAATAACAGGATATTTCCCAAAGGCTTGTTTGTATTAGTCCAATCATAAAATACTTCTTTATTTAAAAAAAAAAAATCTTCTTTCTTGCTGCTAAAATTTGGTATCATAGACAATATTAATAAGTAAAAATATGCAATGTGTTAGCTATTCCCCAATCATGAAAAGAAAGACATAAGGGTAAATAGAGCCCCCCAAAATGCACACTGCCTGGAATACCTATCTCTCTGGATTTAATAAGACTTTTTACTCTTTGGATATAAAGAAATATACACAGATTTATAACTTACCAAGTTATAAATCAAATAAGTATCTTGTAACAGAACTGAGGTGGTAGCTGCTTCTCTAAAAGATCATGGCCTGGCACATCATTAACCAGTTTTACTACTTATCAATTTCTGAACTGAATACCTTGCCCCAAATAATTGGTGTAAGGAGAATAAGATTCTTTCCTGAATTATCAGCATCTGTCATGTTGGGAAATATCAGTAAGGTCTCAGATAAATTCAAGGATGCAATTTGAATTTACTTAAACTTTTCTGTAGACCAGAATGAGTGGTTACATTCTCAGGTTCTATGAACAAATGCAATTTTAACCATCTTCTTCTTTAAGTTAAGGTTTAACTTAATTTTCTTCTCCAGTGTATTTATTTAAATCGTCAAAGACCTAAAACTAATTCTAGTGCATTGCCTTCTTGTACTTTCCTAACACTTATTTTTAAAAACATACTGGATGTCTGAACTTTCAGTGTCCCTGATGCTTTTCTCAATGGCCTTTGATGATAATGTTCCAAAGATGAGTCTGCACCATTTGTAGTCTGTACCAGTCTTCCCTGAACTTCCCGGCTCTGGAGACATCTCTGTGGAATAATGGAAACCTGAATTGTATTTAGCCAGTTACCTCCAGCTGATTTTTGTGTTGACTTGACATATCCTGCCTTTTATATTGTGTTATTTTCCCTGTTTCTGTTCAACTGTTTGTTAAGAGGGAAATCTAGTTCCCCTGGCAGGTTTTTTTTTTTTTCCCCTCTCTTTCTCAGGAGCATAAACATAACCACAGTGTTGGCACCTTTTCTCTCTGAGTCTCACTTCGGTTCATCTGACCAGTGTATATATGTCTGACCTTTACCATTTCTCATTGGTATTCTTCTATCTTTGTAATACCTAGTGAAGATATTCTGATTTATCTTACCCCTAAGGGATTTCTAAAAGAGTCGTAAGTGATAAAATGCTACAAACAGGTGTGACTTGGTTTACTGATATATTTCTTTAGCTCTGAGACGCTACCTGGAGAATCTTGGCACTGGAAAGGGCTAGCAAACGTGAAAACAACAGCCACATTTTCCAGATAAGTGAACGGTGGCCTGGAGAGTATAGCTGATTTATACCAATTTCAAGGCAGACATGTGAACGAGAGCCCAGGGAGCCAGAGTCACTTCCACACTCTACAGCTTCCCTCTTCTGGAATTCACTCTAGTGAATATTTGACTTTGGGGGTGAGCAGAATTCATACTCAGGTGTGTGGGTATCCAAAGGAAGACAAGAAGCAGATACATTGCCACATATGGAGGCTGAAAAGAGGGTAGATATTCCTTTCCCCATAGCTTCTGTGTGACCTCAGCATAACCAGTTACATGACCTTGTCTTGATTCTTGAGGGAGTGAAGCAAAAGGAAGGGTCAGTGAAGAACTTTTTTGTGGTCCCTACAGTGGAGTGGAGAGCCCAATGTTGTGGTGACAAGCGTTCAGAGTGCTGGAGTCCGGTAACCAAAGGATGACTAAAGGCAATGCCAGTTGCAGAAGTGGCAACCTGTCATCAGTGATGTTGGCTCTGATGTTGTCTTGGCCTTGCCTCACTTGGTTTATGCCATAGCCTGTATCTGGCTGTCCTGCAGGGTCTGTGAGATGTCCCCCACAATTTCAGCACACTCATTTTCTACTTAAGTCACCCAGAGTCCATTTAGTTATTTGTGATGAATAGAGTAGCTGTAATAAACACATGAGGGATGCTGCTGCTAATTTCCTTGACACAAAGGCAATTTCTCTTTCTTCTTATCTATTGTCAGATCTTGCTTTTCGTTTTCATTCAGATTAAATCCCCTATCTATTTCACAGCACCTGATACTATAGATGTGCTAAAACAGCAATTGTAGAAGGAGAGATGAAAGGAATAAAAAGGGAGGAAGGAAAGAAAGGGTGGGAGAGGGAAATGGAAGGAAGGAAATGGGAAGGAAGAGAGGAAGGAGGACAGAATCTTCCACATTTTCACATTTCTGAGGCTAATCCTTCAGTAAGAATCATCAGAGGGGTGACCTTCAAGATGGCGCAGGAGTAACATGTGGAGATCACCTTCCTGTCCACAAATACATCAAAAATACAGCTATATGTGGAACAATTACTACAGAACACCTACTGAATGCTGGAAGAAGACCTTAGACTTCCCAAAAGGCAAGAAAATCCCCACATACCTGGGTAGGGCAAAAGAAAAATACAGAGACAAAAGAATAGGGATGAGACCTGCAACTCTGGAAAGGAGCTGTGAAGGAGGAAAAGTTTCCACACACTAGGAAGCCCCTTCACTGGTGGAGACGGGGGGCGGGTGGAGGGGAAACTTCAGAGCCATGGAGGAGAACACAGCAACAGGGGTGCAGAGGGCAAAGCGGAGAGATTCCCGCACAGAGGATTTGTGCCAACCAGCACTCAACAGCCTGAGAGGCTTGTCTGCTCACCTGCTGGTGGAGTGGGGGCTGGGAGCTGAGACTCGGGCTTCAGAGGTCAGATCCCAGAAAGAGGACTGGGGCTGGCTGCGTGAACACAGCCTGAAGGGGGCTAGTGTGCCCAGGCTAGCCAGGAGGGAGTCCAGGAAAAAGTCTGGACCTGCCTAAGAGGCAAGAGACCATTATTTCGGGTGCATGAGGAGAGGGGATTCCTTCCCTGTCTGCCCACAGAAGGCAGAGCACAGCCTAAACGAGCTCCAGAGGCAGGCATGAGCTGTGGCTATCAGCTTAGACACCAGAGACGGGCATGAAAGCCTAACACTGCTACTGCAGCCACCAAGAATCCTGTGTGCAAGCACAGGTCACTATCCACACTGCCCCCCTGGGAGCCTGTGCAGCCCACCACTGCCAGGATCCCATGGTCCAGGGACAACACCACCGGGAGAACACACAGCGCACATCAGGCTGTCGCAACATCACCTCTGCCTCTGCCACCACAGGATCGCCCTGCATTCCATACCCCTCCCTCCCTCCCTCTGGCCTGAGTGAGCCATAACACCCTAATCAGCTGCTGCTTTAACCCCCTTCTGTCAGGGTGGAGAACAGGTGCCTGAGGATGACCTACACACAGAGGTAGGGCCAAAAGCAAAGCTGAACCCCAGGAGCTATGAGAACAAAGAAGAGAAAGGGAAATTTCTCTGTGCAACCTCAGGAGCAGCAGATTAAATCCCCACAGTCAACTTGATGGACCCTGCATCTGTGGAATACCTGAATAGACAGCAAATCATCCCAAAATTGAGGCGATAGAATATGGGAGCAAGTGTAGACTTGGGGTTTGCTGTCTGTGACTGACTTCTTTCTGATTTTTGTTTCTCTTAGTATAGGTTTTAACCCTTGTTATCACTGGCGGATTTGTTTATTGGTTTAGTTGCTCTTTTTTTTATTATTACTTTATTTTTTTATTTTAATCCTTTTTTAATTTTTTATTTTAATTATTATTTTATTGTAATTATTATATTTTTAAATTTTCAAAATGTATTATTATTTTTTCTTTCTTTTATTCTCACTTTTCCTCAGAGCCGTGTGGCTGACAGGGTCTTGGTGCTCCAGCCTGGTATCAGGCCTGAGCCTCTGAGGTGGGAGAGCCGATTTCAGGACATTGGACCACCAGAGACCTCATGGCCCCACATAATATCAATCGGTGAGGGTTCTCCCAGAGATCTCCATCTCAACACTAAGACCCAGCATCATTCAAAGACCAGCAAGCTCCAGTACTGGACACCCCATGCCAAACAACTAGCAAGACAGGAGCACAACCCCACCCATTAGGAGAGAGGGTGCCTAATATCATACTAAGTTCACAGACACCCTAAAACACACTGCCGACATGGCCCTGCCCACCAGAAAGACAAGATCCAGCCCCACACACCTGAACACAGGCACCAGTCCCCTCCACCAGGAAGCCTACACAAGCCACTGAACCAAACTCACCCACTGGGGGAGACACCAAAAACAATGGGAACTACGAACTTGCAGCCTGCAAAAAAGAGACCCCAAACAAAGTAAGTTAAACAAAATGAGAAGACAGAGAAATATGCAGCAGATGAAGGAGCAAGGTAAAAACCCACCAGACCGAACAAATGAAGAGGAAATAGGCAGTCTACCTGAAAAAGAATTCAGAGTAATGATAGTAAAAGTGATCCAAAATCTTGGAAATAGAATGGAGAAAATACAAGAAATGTTTAACAAGAACCTAGAAGAACTAAAGAGGAAAAAAAAATGATGAACAGCACCATAGTGAAATTAAAAATTCTCTAGAAGGAATCAATAGCAGAATAACTGAGGCAGAAGAATGGATAAGTGACCTGGAAGATAAAATAGTGGAAATAACTACTGCAGAGAGAAATCAAGAAAAAAGAATGAAAAGAATTGAAGACAGTCTCAGAGACCTCTGGGACAAAATTAAATGCACCAACATTCCAATTATAGGGGTCCCAGAAGAAGAAGAAAAAAAGATAAGTCCAGGAAGTGCAGAGTGTCCCATACAGGATAAATCCAAGGAGAAACATGCCAAGACACATATTACTCAAACTATCAAAAATTAAATACAAAGAAAAAATATTAAAAGCAACAAGGGAAAAGCAACAATTAATTTACAAGGGAATCCCCATGAGGTTAACAGCTGATCTTTCAGCAGAAAATCTGCAAGCCAAAAGGGAGTGACAGGACATATTTAAAGTGATGAGAGGGAAAAACCTACAACCAAGATTACTTTGTCCAGCAAGGAACTCATTCAGATTCAACGGAGAAATTAAAACCTTTACAGACAAGCAAAAGCTAAGAGAATTCAGCACCACCAAACCAGCTTTAACCAAACGCTAAAGGAACTTCTCTAGGCAGGAAACACAAGAGAAGGAAAAGACCTACAAAAACAAACCCAAAACAATTAAGAAAGTGGTAGTAGGAACATACATATCGATAATTACCTTAAATATAAATGGATTGAATGCTCCAACCAAAAGACACAGACTGGCTGAATGAATACAAAAACAAGACCCGTATATATGCTGTCTACAAGAGACACACTTCTGACCTAGGAACACATACAGACTGAAAGTGAGGGGATGGAAAAAGATAATCCATGCAAATGGAAATCAAAATTAAGCTGGAGTAGCAATTCTCATATCAGACAAAATAGACTTTAAAATAAAGACTATTACAAGAGACAAAGAAGGATACTACATAATGATGAAGGGATCAATCCAAGAAGATATAGCAGTTGTAAATAATCATGCACGCAACACAGGAATACCTCAGTACATAAGCCATATGCTAACAGCCATAAAAGGGGAAATCGACAGGAACACGATAACCGTGGGGGACTTTAACATCCCACTTTCACCAGTGGACAGATAATCCAAAATGAAACTAAGGAAACACAAGCTTTAAATGACACATTAGACAAGATGGACTTAATTGATATTTATAGAACATTCCATCGAGAAACAACAGAATACAATTTCTTCTCAAGTGCTCTTGGAACATTCTCCAGGATAGATCATATCTTGGGTCACAAATCAAGCCTTGGTTGTTAAGAAAATTGAAATTGTATCAAGTATCTTTTTCCAACCACAATGCTATGAGACTAGATACCAATTACAGGGAAAAAACTGTAAAAAATACAAACACATGGAGGCTAAACAATACACTACTGAATAACCAAGAGATCACTGAAGAAATCAAAGAGGAAATCAAAAAATACCTAGAAACAAATGACAATGAAATCATGATGACCCAAAACCTATGGGATGCAGCAAAAGCAGTTCTAAGAGGGAGGTTTATAACAATACAATGGTACCTCAAGAAACAAGCAAATCTCAAATAGACAACCTAACGTTACACCTAAAGCAATTAGAGAAAGAAGAACCAAAAAAACCCCTAAGTTAGCCGAAGGAAAGAAATTATAAAGATCAGATCAGAAATAAATGAAAAAGAAATGAAGGAAATGATAGCAAAGATCAATAAAACTAAAAGCTGGTTCTTTGAGAAGATAAACAAAATTGATAAACCATTAGCCAGACTCATCAAGAAAAAAAGGAGGAAGATGAAATCAACAGAATTAGATATGAAAAAGGAGAAGTAACAACTGAAACTGCAGAAACACAAGGATCATGAGAGGTTACTACAAGCAACTAGATGCCAATAAAATGGACAGCATAGAAGAAATGGACAAATTTTTAAAAAGCACAGCTGTCCATGACTGAACCAGGAAGAAATACAATATATAAACAGACCAATAACAAGCACTGAAATGAAAACTGTGATTAAAAATCTTCCAACAAACAAAAGCCCAGGACCAGATGGCTTCACAGGTGAACTCGATCAGACATTTAGAGAAGAGCTAACACCTAACTTTCTCAAAATCTTCCAAAATATAGCAGAGGAAGTAACACTCCCAAACTCATTCTACAAGGGCACCATCACCCTGATACCAAAACCAAAGATGTTACAAAAAAAAGAAGACTACAGGCCAATATCTCTGGTGAACATAGTTGCAAAAATCCTCAACAAAATACTAGCAAACAGAATCCAACAGCACATTAAAAGGATCATACACCATGATCAAGTAGGCTTTATCCCAGGAGTGCAAGGACTCTTCAATATACACAGATCAATCAATGTGATAAACCATATTAACCAATTGAAGGATAAAAAACATATGATCGTCTCAATAGATGCAGAAAAAGCTTTTGACAAAATTCAACACCCATTTATGATAAAAATTCTCCAGAAAATAGGCATAAAGGGAACTTACCTCAACATAGTAAAGACCATATTTGATAAACACACAGCCAATATCATTCTCAATGGTGAAAAACTGAAACCATTTCCTCTAAGATCAGGAACAAGACAAGGTTGCCCACTCTCACCACTATTATTCAACATAGTTCTGGAAGTTTTAGCCACAGCAGTCAGATAAGGAAAAGAAATAAAAGGTATCCAAATCGGTGAAGAAGAACTAAAGCTGTCACTTTTTGCATTTGACATGATGCTATATATAGAGAATCCTAAAGATGCTACCAGAATACTACTTGTGCTTATCAATAAATTTGTTAAAGTAGCAGGATACAAAATTAATGCACAGAAATCTCTTGCATTCCTATACACTAATGATGAAAAATCTGAAAGAGAAATTAAGGAAACACTCCTGTTTACCACTGTAACAAAAAAAATAAAATACCTAGGAATAAAGCTACAAAAGACCTGTATGCAGAAAACTATAAGACATTGATGAAAGAAATTAAAGATGATACAAAAGATGAAAGATGATACAAACAGATGGAGAGATATACCATGTTCTTGGATTGGAAGAATCAACATTTTAAAAATATCTATACTACCCAAAGCAATCTACAGATTCAATGCAATCCCTATCAAACTACCAATGTCATCTTTTAGAGAAGTAGAACAAAAAATTTCACAATTTGTATAGAAACACAAAAGACACTGAATAGCCAAAGTAATCTTGAGAATGAAAAATGGAGCTGAAGGAATCCAGCCCCCTGGCTTCAGACTATACTACAAAGCTAGAGTAATCAAAACAGTATGTACTGGCACAAAAACAGAAATATAGATCAATGGAACAGGATAGAAAGCCCAGAGATAAACCCACCACATATGGCCACCTAATCTTTGATAAAGGAGGCAAGAATATACACTGGAGAAAAGACAGCCTCTTCAATAATTGGTGCTGAGAAAACTGGACAGCTACATGTAAAAGTATGAAATTAGAACACTTCCTAACACCATACAGAAAAACAAACTCCAAATGGATTAAAGACCAAAATGTTAAGCCAGACACTGTAAAGCTCAGAGGGACACTTAGGCAGAACACTCTATGACATAAATCACAGCAAGATCCTTTTGGACACACCTTCTAGCCAAATGGAAATAAAAATAAACAACTGGGACCTAATGAAACTTAAAAGCTTTTGCACTGCAAGGGAAGCCATAAAGAAGACGAAAAGACAACCCTCAAAATGGGAGAAAATATTTGCAAATGAAGCAACTGACAAAGGATTAATCTCCAAAATTTACAAGCAGCTCATGCAGCTCAATATCAATAAAACAAACAAACCAATCCAAAAGTGGGCAGAAGACCTAAATAGACATTTCTCCAAACAAGATATACAGATTGCCAACAAACATATTAAAGGATGCTCAACATTGCTAATCATTAGAGAAATGCAAATCAAAACTACAATGAGGGGCTTCCCTGGTGGCGCAGTGGTTGAGAGTCCGCCTGCCTATGCAGGGGACACAGGTTTGTGCCTTGGACCGGGAAGATCCCACATGCCATGAACAGCTGGGCTCATGAACCATGGCCACTGAGCCTGCACGTCCGGAGCCTGTGTTCCGCAACGGGAGAGGCCACAGTAGTGAGAGGCCCACATACCGCAGAAAAAAAAAGAGTCATGTACCACAATGTTCAATGTAGCACTACTTACAATAGCCAGGACATGGAAGTAACCTAAGTTTGCATCAACAGATTCATGGATAAAGAAGATGTGGCACATATATACAATGGAATATTACTCAGCCATCAAAAGAAAAGAAATTGAGTTACTTGTAGTGAAGTGGATGGACCCAGAGTCTGTCATACAGAGTGAAGTAAGTCAGAAAGAGAAATCCAAGTACCGCATGCTAACACATATATATGGAATCTAAAAAAAAAAAAAAAGTTTTGAAGAACCTGGGGCAGGACTGGAATAATGACATAGATATAGAGAATGGACTTGAGGACATGGGGAGAGGGAAGGGTAAGCTGGGACAAAGTGAGAGAGTAACATTGACATATATACGGTACCAAATATAAAATAGATAGCTAGTGGGAAGCAGCTGCGTAGCATAGGGGGATCAACTTGGTGTTTTGTGACCACCTAGAGTGGTGGGATAGGGAGGGTGGGAGGGTGACCTAAGAGGGAGGGGATATGGGGATATATGTATATGTATAGTTGATGCACTTTGTTATAAAGCAGAAACTAACACAACATTGTAAAGCAATTAAACCCAATAAAGATATTACATTAAAAATCTTAAGAAATAAAAAAATATTAAAAAATAAATCATTCAATAAATTAAAAAAATAATAAAAGAATCAGCAGCTCTGATCCAGTAGTTCCTGATTATCTTAGGATCATGTTTCATTGTTTATATTTTATTATCTTTAATCTCTTCCTTCATTGGTGCCTTCTCTATAAACTTCACACACATTTAGTTCTTTGTTAATCTTACAAACCAACAAAGTTTTCTTTACCTTGCCTCCTTAAATTTCCACATTATTGTTTTCTTTTCTCCTTTTCAAATATGAAGTCTTGAAATATTATTTCTGGCATAGCCCTTAATCCCCTACAAACTGCCTTTTTTTCCTATTATTTATCCATCTTTCATTTATTCAACACATATTTATTGGGGATTTACTGTTCTTCACACATTGTTCTAGTCAGTGGCAACACAATATAATTGCTTTTAAAAAAATTTCTCTTGAAATATTGTTGATTTACAATGTTATGTTAGTTTCCAGTGTACAGCAAAGTGATTCAGTTAAATATATGCACATATATTCTTTTTTTACATTCTCTTCCATTATAGGTTATTGCCATAACTGCTTTTTTATAAGTTACCCTGGGTGGAGAGAGTACATAATCAAAGGAAAAAGTACTACTAATAAACAAAAAATACAGTGGGTATACAGAGTAACAAAAGTGGGTGGCCACTCCTGACAGAGTGGTCTGAAAAGATCTGTGTGATGTGATGATTTATAAGCTGTGTGTATTGTACAGTGAGTGATGGGGAATTGCGTTGTAGGGAACTGCTTGTGGAAGGCGTGAAAGTATGTATAAGGCTGTTGAAGTCACCCATCAAAGATACTGTGGGGGGTTTTGGACAAGGAGGATAGTACTTGAGATGGTGAATAGTAGAGGAACTTATGATATATTTTAAATATAGAAGCCTCAGAACTTAATGTGGGATGTATTGGATGACATGGAGTGAGGAAGAATATAATCAAAATTACTTCTTGACTTTTGGCTTGAACAACTGGGTGGGTATTGGCTGGATGTTAAGCCAAGTCGGGAAGACTCTGGAGAAAAAGATTGTGTATGGCAGATGGAGCACAAACAAACCAAAATTAAGATTTGGATATGATAAATTTGCGATGCCTGTTAGCCATCCAACTAGCTCTATCAGGTTCATAATTTGGCAACTTCTTATTATAGATACAGTTAAGAAGTCATTAGCACATAAATGACATTCTAAACCAAGGTACTAGGCAATATTATCTAAGGATAAAGAATAAACAGAAATGGAAAAGTAGCCAAGACCGAATCCTGGATACACTCCTACGTTTATATTTCAGGTAGGGGAGGTAAGTCCCGTGAAGAAGACAGAAGGAACAGCCAGCAAGATAGGAGAAAGAAACAGAAGTGTGGGATCATAGACGCCAAGAGAGGAAAGCGTCAGTCAGCTGTGTTGAAGGTCAATGAGAGTTCACATAAGAGAGGGCAGAAAAGTAACCCCTGGATTTGGCAACACCCATATTATTGGTCACCTTCATCAGCACATACATTAATGGCCTTCATCAGTACGCTTTCAGTGGAGTGGTGTAGAGGAAAGTCTGATCAGAGTGGATCAAGGAGAGATTTGTAGATAAATTAATAGGAGTAGTAACTGCAGGCAGCTCTTTCAAGATATGCTTGTCTGTGAAGAGAAAAGGTAGGGCAGTAAGCATAGAGAGCTGTGTCATTGTTAATGTTCCCCTTAGAGTGAGGTCTGTGTTGTCCTCCTAACCCTACGGAAGCCACCTTCTATCATGACTTTATTGTCGGTGCTCTCCAATATGTAATTTACAGGCTCTTCATGAACGATTTCATTCATTTGGATTGCTTTGACGAATTCATACACTTAATTCATACACTAAGTTCCAGCTGCCTCCTTTCTTCTAAACACAAAAGTCTTTCAGGCCCCTCAGATATAACAGCTTGTCTCAGGGCAGCCTCACGCTGACTTTCTCTTTTGTGTGGTCCATATCCTGCCCACGGGAAACACTCACATCCTTTGTCCTGACAAATCCTGCGCGTGGAATGATGACTCGTTCTCAACTCAGCAATTTCTTCTTTGCTCTGCTGGTTAGTTAGCTTGCTTATCTCTTAGCTTTTATATATAATATATTTTATTATTTTTGTATATTTATAAACTTGTATTTATTTTATTATGTTTAGCATACTTCCCTCTTTAGTGGTAGTGATGGGGGTAGGGTTAGGAATTACGACACATTTTAAAAATCATCCTCAAAAATGCTCCTTACCAACAATAGCTGAAGCTTTTATACTTAAGACATGGGGAATGTATTCAAAAGCCATGAAACCTTTTTTAGCTAAAGCCTTAGAAAATGTGTGACTTTTGCACCTTTTTTCGATGGTTCTCTTTATTATATCTTTTACCTCAGCAAACACTTGCCTGTAACGTCCTTCCATGTCCTGTTTTGTAAAGCCAGGTTTCTCATTTCTTTGGAGTCCTGGGACTTCTCTTGAGTCTTTTTTGTGCTTACTGAGTGACAAGCAGCAGAAGCTAAGATAAGACTAGACAGTACCTAACCCAAAAGAGGAAGTCCAATTTAGTTAGAACTGTCCCTCCTTTTTAGACCCCATAACTGATTAGTTATGAAAGTTGATCATTGTTCCTGGAATATGTGTCTCAAATCTTCCCTCTCGTCTTTTATCCAGTCACTGTTGTCCTTCATTCAGGCCTTCAGCTGCACCACTGAGGTCCTCTTGATTACTTCCTCCAGCCTCAACCCTCCAAGCCATGGTTATTAGCTTTCAAAGTCTTGTATCTGGACTTATCCCTTCCTTGCTTAAAAATCTTTCAAAGACATCCCACTGCCTACTGAATAAACTCTAAACTCCGTCGCAAATTATTCTCTAGTTCCTTATCCAGAATTGTCTCCTGCCAGCTCTTTTTCATACATACACATCTGCAGTGATACTGAACTATAGTCTGTACATAGGGGTGACGGCAGGGCACTTCTTAAATAGTTGGAAATAAAGGAAATAAAATTATCTTCTCATAACTAAATTATAAAATCATACCACAATAGAAAAGAGCAGAGAAATATAAATTCACTTTAAAGAGAGAGCATGGTTTCCATTACAGTGGGTTTATTATGCCAGCAGACCAGAAGAGGAAGAACAGAATTACTGGTAGTAGTAATTGTCCCTGATTTTCACGAGGTGGCAGACTTGCTTCCTGTATGGAGTATAGAACTCAGGAATTGATTCCCTGGGGAGTTTCCTGGTGCTTTTTTAACTGGTGGTAACCATAACTGGCCAACTGCAGCAACAGTTCCCCAAGGGCATGCTAATCAAGGGCTCAGACTCCTCAGGGATAAAGAGCTGAGGACTGGTGAAAAATGAGAGGAACTTAACAATGACTGGCAGAGAAGGAAGATGATCAATATCAATTCCTCAGGAAAGACTGCAGCTGCAGGTATAATATCTTATAATATCTTACCCTGCTACAGTTCCTTTTGTAAGTCTTTCTTTTCTTTTTTTTTTTTTTTTTTTCTTTTCTTTTCCCAGAAATTGTGAGTGACCACCAACTTTAAGTACCACTGACAGGACAGATTGAATCTAATATGGGTTAAAATTGGATCTGAAGTGGTACAAGGGGGTTATCTTCTCTGCCCTCAGTGCCTCAGCCATCACCACTATCCCAGGGCTCACAGAGTCTCTGATTAATGACATTTGATCTTACATAAGTTTGCCTTGGACCGAGGAACCCACTTTATGTTCAACAATGAGCACATAACCAGAGAGAATCCACTGGTGCTACCGTATGTCCCAGAAACTTCCAGCCTAATAGAATATTGGAATGTCTTCTTAAAATACATTTGAAATGCTAGCTTGAGGATTGGATGTGATCACTCAAGGTGCAGTGTATACTTTGAACCAACCAGGATTTAAGAGGCGCTGTATTCCTTATAACTAGAAGACCTTGGTTTGGAACCAAAGGGTAGATGTAGGAGGAAAGCTCATTGTCCCTCCTCGTGAATCTCTTGAGGACTTTCTGCTTTCCTTTCTTACAACTTTAGTTTTTATCAGACTAGAGGTCCAGGGATGGAAACGCTTCTACCAGAGAACGTGGTAAATGTTCACTGACACTTAAACTTAAGACTGCAGCCTGTTCAAACCACACCCATTCAATGTTCCCATCCCCAGTCTCAGGCCCTGAGGTTAGCAAAGACTAACCGGGGCTCCAAATTCAGACCTGTTTGAAAATTCCCTAATCTCACAATCTTATCTGAAACCTAAGTTTTAGCTCATTCTGCCCTCTGGTTATAAAATAAGAATACCTCTTTTAATGGTGCCCCAAACCCTCTGGATTTCACACCATGCCTTGAGTTGGTAGTTGAGTCACATGTTTTCCCTTCAATGTTTCAGTGACACTTAACAACAACCTTCTGACTTCTCAAACCTTGAAATTGCCATTGCCCCAATATTTCACAAATACTAGAGATATGTAAACAATGCATCTCCCACCAATATCCCAACACAGTTCAGCATGGGTGAGCATCTTAATAATTGTGATACCACAGCATGCCCACGTACCGTCGTCAAGGCTGGCATCCCTTCCTGAGGATTTGAATATGGGGAACTGGAGCTTAACCTAGCTGCAGGAACTCTGGGAACTAGCGTAGAACGTGCTCCTCAGGGTTGTCCCACTATACAGGCAAGGGAGCAGTAGTAGTTAAATACCAACTCCTAAGAGTGTTGGTTAAGGAATAAACTCGGGAAGTAGTAATTCCCCAACCTTTTCAGCCTGCTGTACTCACTGGCAAAGCAGGCTTCAGGGACAAAAGAGCCTTCCAACAAAGAAACACAGGTGCTGGCGGCTGGTATCCTTTCAGTAGACAGGACAGAGTAGAAAGGCAGGGCAACAAAAGCATTTGTTCTTAGATCAAAGGCCTGGAAATTTTGAAGTTTTCAAGATCTTTGGTCCTTGCCAGTTATCTCTCCTCCCAACAAACTCATGACTTTCACAAACTCTTTGTTTCAAATTCCAGAGGAACTATTGGAATTTTCCTGATGCTTCCACGAAATGAACTGCTCCACGCCTTCATAAACTATACATGGAATGGATTAGAATGTCCTCCTCTGATTCCAGCCTAGACAACTATTCATCATTCCAGAGAGTTTAGATTTCCCCTCCTCTCAAGAATACTATGTTTCCCTGGTTATCGCTATTAATCTGCCTTTCTACTTCAATGGAAGTTCATGCTTTTCTTCACTATGGTTCTCATCATACTGCATTGCCACTAAGTGTGTCTTGCCAGCTATGCCAGGAGGTTTTTCGTGGCCTTACTTATCATGGCTTAGCCTAATGTCTAATAGACAGTTAAACAGTGAATGGGGGAAATTAAAGAAATCCATTAACCTTGAGAAGTATTTTCTCCTTTGGTTTAGGAATGTCCATGAAAAGATGAGAAGATAGGGATGATCCAGAAGCAAGCAAAAGTTAATTTCATTAGAAGCCAATTACTAAGTCATCATCATATATTACAGACACATTTTTGGAAAGGGTATATGAAATCAAATTACAGCAAAATATGCAAGCAATAAATATACTTGAGGGCTTGATCTTTTAAATAAAGACAATTAAATTACTAGATAGTAACTGCTACTATATTTCCTCCCTCCTCCAATGCTCTACAGTCCTGTCTTCCTCTTTCATTTTATTTTTCTCTTTAGATCTTGTAACTCTAGCATCTGAGCCCCAACTAGAATATAAGCTCATTCAGGATAGGAGTTGTTTTTTTTTTCATTAGTGAATTTCTCAGTGTGTAGAAAAATCACCCAACTCACAGTAGAAGCTCAAGTACTTCTTATTAAAAAATTGAATAAACTTAACATTTTAAGCAATATCCATGTGATGTATTACTTTGATTAAAAACTCTTTAGAAAAGAAGAAACACAAAAATTAGAAGGTTTAAAAATGGTGTTGCTATAGACAACATACAATTTGTGTGTTCAAGGTAACAATTTGAGTTATTTTAAAATTAAAATATATATCAATTCAATTTTTAAAATACGAATACTGGAGGAAGTATTTTGGGGGTGGTCTTTTTAAAGCAATAGGAAAATTTAATTGGAAATATTTGTACTATGGAATGTGATAAAGAAGTACCATACACACACACACGCACATAACAAAATTGAGCTATTATATAGCATCTATTTAATTCCTCATTATTACAGAATTGTTGAAATTTGTAACCAAAGGTGACTAGGGAACTGTATGTTTTTATTTGATTTCTCCTTCAGCTATGCACTCTGTTGTTATTTATACCATTTAATCTATAGCGAGGTGGCTTCATTGAGTTAGAGCTTCCCATTTATTCATAGAAGTATCAGCCTTTTGTCTACCTTTGCTAAGAGTATATTTAAAGTATAATCTTGATCAACTATATATTTGTCACTCCATCTCTGCTTGCTACTTTACTGCCGATTAATTGATACAATACTACTTAAAATATCATGACTCTTCAAAAAAGAAAAGAGAGATTTCACATAGGCACATGCTAGTAGAGGGAGAAGAATCTTTCTGGGGGGCAACTCTTGTCTGTGCTTTGCTATCCCTGACCTGCTTGCTCCTCGTCCAAGCTGCAGCAGTGGGATGGGGAATATAGGCTTCTCTGGCTTGTGACACTACTAAGTGATTCCTACGTCTGAATCTCCCTGAAGTTATTGCCCTATAATGTTTCCTGTGTCACACCATGAAAGGCAGCCCTCTGTGTTGCAACCCAAGATTTTGTGATTAATCACCAGCTCTGGATTCCATAATTGTTGCTTCATCTCTTGGTTGGAAAATAGTGAGGCAGGTTTTCCTTCCAGCCTTATATCCCTTTTATGAACGAAGGGGCTTGAGTCTACTGCTTGGTAACATCATGGGTTTCGAAGTAAATTTCCCGAACTGAAGCAAGAGTAAGAAATCTGGAAGGGGCTTCTGAATTCATCTTTTAGAAGGACAGGAACTATTAAACTCTGGAGAAAACAAATAGCAGCTACCAAAGGTATGGAGGACTCCAGATTGGATTAGAGATGTCAGAAATAACTAAGGTGTTCATTTAAGGGCAACTAAAGGAAAATAAAAGGAATTGAGTCGTTTGTCTTAGCTGAAAGCACTTTAAATGGAGAAAGGCAGCTTCAGCACTTATTTATGAGCTTAGGTAAAGAATTAACTTGAATTTCATTGGGTTCTTTGATAGCTCTTTCCGTGGACTTAGCCTGTATTTTATTGGATTTCATTCTAAGAGTATCTTTTGACCAAATAAGCTTTTCCAGTTAAACTATTTCAAAGTGGCATCAGCCCTGCCTTTCTCTAAAAGATGTTTCTTCCCGTTCACTACCGTAATGAATAGGTACCCTTTTCATCTGCTCCTTTGAAACAGTCACATGCCTAGTTACATAATAATAATAATTTTATTTATTGCATGTCCTTGTGCTATGCATTATATCATTTGATCTTCACAAACATTAGGGAAAGGGTCAATATTTTCTGTAGTTTATTAATGAGGGTCAGAAACTTTAAGGGACTTGAGGATAGAAAACTCTTCGTTGATGGCAAAACTAATACTTGAAGTCAGAACTGGTTGATGAGTGGTAATTAGCACTCAGGAGCCAGACTTCACCAGGCATATAGATCAGAATCAAATGAGCGCCTTTCCAAACCCATAGCTCAGGCTCCATCACAGACTTAGGACCAGGACTTTGAAAAAGCTGTCTGGGTAGCTAAAATCCATGGCTCTAGAGAAGAAACCCAAGTCTCATCCCACCAATGTCCCTGTTTGCAAATAGTACTGAAGGCAGCACTCCAAGCCATGCGTACTCACATAGGATAATGATAGGAACTTCTGGCCAGAGTTCTACTCGCCTTATCACTGTTCAGTGCCTAGTGAGTGTAAAGCTGAGGGACTGTTTCCCTCATCACTAAGGAGTGAGCAGTGCCAAAGGGTTGGGGCCAAGTTTTATTTACTCTGTTGAGGAAGGGAAACAACAGATCCGGAAAAAGTCCCAAAAGAAGGCGGAAAAATCCTTTTCTTGAATAAAGTTCTGGAAAATAAGAAAATTTTATTCTAGCCTTTCTTCCTGAAATCATGGCTCCTAATTAAAGAGATCCAGGATGGCTTGAACAGCATGGCCCAGGATGGTCACTGGTACCCTAATCAGTGGAGAACAGACACAGCTAAAAGAAGGTACTGAATCATCACAGGGTAGAGCCATGTAGTGGAAATCTCCCCGGGTAGGGGGCCGGGGGGCACTGCTAGCAACAGAGAATGGTATAAAAAACTACTGAAGCAAAAGACAGTGAGTCGTCTCTGGTAGTTTCTCCCAGAGGAAATAATTCCAGCTAGGGGCTTTTTATGCATTTACTCATTTATTAAACAAACATTTACTGAGTATCTTTTCTGTACTTATGCTAAGTCCCTGGGATGCAGAGTTGATTAATCCGCCTAGATTTCAGGGAGGGAAAGAAAGCTTTCAGACCAATGGCTGTGCCCAGCTTTGAACTGCTGATAATTCATCTTGTATTTTATCTTCTGTTATTTTAGAGAAGCTCTTCCGCCCATTCCTGGAAGTGGGAAATATATCAGGAAGTTAAAAAAAAATAATAATAATGCCTACCGCCAACCAGGATGGGAGTAAAACCTTTCTGCATCTCAAACCTGGATGAGTTAAGGTTTTGTGCTCTAAGAGCTGAGGTCTCTTTATGATGGTTCATCAAGCATTTTTGGATGATCATCAAGCCCAATGAAGGGAAGGGAAGTGAAGAAGCAAAATTACAGAAGAAAGGTGCTTTTTTTTTTTCTCCTGTGCCCTAATAATATACTGGGAGGAAGTGACAGGGAAAAGCAATTTGGGTCCTAGAGTTTAAATCCTTGGGCTCCATTCCTGTGATAGCTCAGTCTGAGAGTGGGTCCAGGAAGAGCTTGCCAGGAGGATGAATTACTCTGTTACTGAGCCAAGGTAAATCATATTTTGCACTCTGTGTCTGGAGTGATAAGATACCATGGTTGTTAGTACAATCAGACCATGACCAGAATGGGGGAAAAGGAATGGTTTCCCAAAGAAAAATCCGTAGGACAGATATGGGCACTGGATAAATTGATGTTAGCTGGACAGTCAACCCAATTGGGATCTACTGCATCTCTTGCCAAGACATATTACATTATCTGTCCATTCATAAAAATACAGAAAACATATTAGTCCTTTATAAGAGCTTAATAAATAGGAATATAATTAATGTAAATTGAGGTTAAAAACTTTTAGGTATGTGCAATATGTCCATTCTTAAACTTGAAAACGTTGGTTTTAAAGGAAATTATTTTTAAAAAGCATGTTAAAAGCAGATGTGGAATATTCAATAAATGGTGTTAGAACAACTAGGTAACCTTCTGGAAAAAGTAAAAGTAAAGTTCTTTCATAACTTGCAGCATAAGAAAATAGGTCAAAGATATGAATCCTGAAATCATAAAAATAGTAAATAATCCATGGAAGAGTAAAACTATATTAGTGAATATTTTCTAAATATGAAATAAAACCCTAAATTCAAAACAAAACATTTGGTAAACTTGACATTAAAAAAAAAATACATTAAAAAAAAAAACTTACATTGACAAAGAAAAGAAAAATAATTTGTTTCTTTAGAAGATATAAAACATTGATATATCAATGAGAAATTCTTCATCAACCCAGCATGAAGAGACATGAGCAAACAGTTGGGAGGAAGAAGGAAGGGAGGGATGAAGGAAGGAAATAAAAAAGGAAGGAAAGACAGGGAGGAAAATTCACAGAATGAGAAATATAAATAACTTTTAAACATAGAAAAAGATTCTCAATTTCACTTATCCCAAAAGATATATGAATTCAAACTAGGATTCCACTTATCTGCTATCAGGTAGAATGTTCAATAACATACCGTATTTACAAAGGTATGTAGAAACAGGACTTTCAGACATAGAATATAAATTGAAACAACTTCTATGGAGTCTAACTTAGAAATAGCAGTCATGATGTAAAACACATATTCCCATTGAATGGTTAATTCCATTTCTTAAGATTTGCCCCATATATTAACTGACGTGTGTGAAAATCGGCACTTATTCAAGGATATTCACTGTAGTCTTACTTGAAATAGCAGAAGACTTCAAAATGTGTGATGATGGTTTAGTGATATAATGGGGTATTATGCAGCTATGAAAAACATTTTGAAACTGAGTAAGCTCTATGTACTGATACGAAATGATTTTATTTTTTAATGAGAAAAAGTAAAAATCAAGGTGCATGTATTATGCTAGCTTTCTATAGCTGCAGCTGTAACAATTAAATGCAAATTTAGAGGCTTAAAACTACACAAATTTATCTTACAGCTCTTCAGGTCAGAAGATTGGCATGGGTCTCACCCGGATAAGTCAAGGTGTTGTCAGGGGTACATTCCTTTCTGGAGGCCAAAGAGAGAATCTGGTTTTTTGCCAGCTTCTTCAGGTTCCCCACATTCCTTAGCTCATGGTTCCCTTCTTTCATCTTCAAAGCCAGCAACATCCCACCACTCTGAATCCTTCTCTGTAGTCACACCTCTCTCTGATCACAGCTGGGAAAGGTTCTCTGATTTTAAGCATTCATGCAGTCAGAGTGGGCTCAGCTGAGTAATCCAAAATGATCTCCCCATCTCAAGTACATACCTTTAATCACATCTATAAATTCCCTTTCTCTGTGTAAGGTAACATAGTCACAGGTTCAGGGATTAGGGATGGACACCTTCGGGGGACATTATACTCCTTCCATTATACACATTCATGTGAATAAAATGCTAATGCTTCTTTTTAAATGATAGAAAGAAATGGTCCTAGAATTTTATGAAAGATCATTAATAATGGTTGCCTGAGGGGAAGAAGAATGACATAGACCTGAGAGGGAGACTCCTCCTTGTGTTCTCTTCTGTACTGTTTGAATTTTGAATTATGTAAATTATTATCCTACAAAGCCTACATGCTTTTTAAAGGATAAAATCAAGCCTCTTTGCAAAATATATAAAATGAAGATACATGCCGATTGATTTCATCCCAGTCTGGGACTGTGAGCCCTAGTATTTGATGAATAATAAATGTGCCTTAGAAACACCCCAGGGCGCTTGTGAAGGACAATCAGGGGTGAGGGGGTGAGGGGAAGAGCTGGAGTGTGGCCACCAAAACATGGCAGGAATAACAGGGGCTGCTTCATTGACCTATTCCTGCTGTTAAAGTCTCCCCGTATTATATGTCAGCAATTCCACAAGAGCCTGAAGAGAAACTTGCATTACAACCAGCCATAGGGGAGGAATAAAAAAAGGGCAGGGAGATTCTGCTCCTTTTATTAGCATTATCCCTTTCAGACTCAGTGGTGGTGGATGTGCTGATTTTAAAAGACATACTACAGGGGGCAGAATGAGAAAAGTTGGCCCCTCTCTCAAGTCTTTAATACTTGAAATGGTGGCCTGGAAACAGCTTTTTATATAGGAGGTTAAATACCACTGATATAGTAGCAAAAGATCGCCTTATGGAAGTTTAGTTAGTTAAAATTGACTAGAGATATTTTTTAATAATGAAGTCCCTTCCAACCAATCATTAAGAAAGTGACAAATAATTAACTAGAAATTTAGGCAAAGATGCCAATGGGAAATTCAAGCATGTGAAAACCTTTGAAGGTTAATAAAACACATGAAAAGTTTAGCCACAAGGTTGGCAAAAATTAAACGCAAATCAAAGTAAAAAGAAATTCCATTTCACACTTAATAGATTGACAGTTTTTAAAATTTGGCAATGCTAAGTGTTGACGACGGTGTGGTGAATCTTTAACTTTTCAGTGCAATTTGGCAAAAACTAGTAAAGGTTAACACACGCATACGCTGTAACATGGAAACTCCACCACCAGCTATGTACTGATGAAACTGGCATTTGTCAACAAAACGATGTACAAGGTTGTTCATAACAGCTTCAATTTGTATATAAAAACAATAGAAACAATGTAAATAACCAGCAAAGTGAAAATAGATAAGGGAATATAATATAGTACCTAATGGAATACTGTATCAGAGTGAAAATGAATGCACAAAAGGAAAGAATATAATCATGGATTTATCTTTCAAACAATGATAATTAGAGAAAAGCAACCTGCAGAAGACTATATACAGTGTGGGTTCTGTCTTACTCTGCCTGGGCTGTTACATCAAAACACCATAGACTGAGTGACTTAAACAGCAGACATTTATTTCTCATAGTTCTGGAGGCTGGGAAGTCCAGGATCAAGGTGCCGGCAGTTCTCACTGTATTTATATTCATGTACTTTTTAAAATTATTATTTATTTTTGGCTGCGTTGGGTCTTTGTTGCTGCACGTGGGCTTTCTCTCTAGTTGCAGTGAGCAGGGGCTACTCTTCATTACGGTACATGGGTCTCTCATTGCGGTGGCTTCTCTTGTTGTGGAGCACAGCCTCTAGGCGTGCAGGCTTCAGTAGTTGTAGCACACAGGCTCAGTAGTTGTGGCTCGTGGACTCCAGAGCACAGGCTCAGTAGCTGTGGCACACGGGCTTAGTTGCTCCGCAGCATGTGGGATCTTCCCAGACGAGGGCTTGAACACGTGTCCCCTGCATTGGCAGGCGATTCTTAACCACTGTGCCACCAGGGAAGTCCCTGTATTCTTGTGCTTTTTTTTTTTTAAAGAAGATGTTGGGGGAAGGAGTTTATTAATTTTTATTTATTTATTTTTGCTGTGTTGCGTCTTCGTTTCTGTGCGAGGGCTTTCTCTAGTTGTGGCAAGTGGGGGCCACTCTTCATCGCGGTGCATGGGCCTCTCACTATCGCAGCCCGTCTTGTTGCGGAGCACAGGCTCCAGACGCACAGGCTCAGTAGTTGTGACTCACGGGCCTAGTTGCTCCGCGCCATGTTGGATCCTCCCAGACCAGGGCTCGAACCCATGTCCCCTGCATTAGCAGGCAAATTCTTAACCACTGCGCCACCAGGGAAGCCCTCTTGTGCTTTTAATCTTGGTTCATATTTTGTTTGGCTGAAGTAAGTTTTTCCAAGGTCACCAAAGGCATGTATTTCTGAAATAGTTTACGTCTAGAATTGTCTTCTATTTCTATCTTACATGAAAACAGTCCTCAAGAATAGAAAATTCTTTGCTGGTGATCTTTTCATCTTAAATTTGTACTATCTGTGGTTCTGAACATTTTTTGGTTTCAAACATCTTTAAGAATTTGATGAAAGGTGCAGGCCCCTACATAGAAAACAAGCGTTTATGTGTTCAAAATAGTAGCAAAATTTATAATTCAAGAGCTGCCTGAAGCGCATACCTTAATCTTCAGGTTAAGAATCTCTGAAAAGATGTTTCTACGGGACAATGAAACTAATCTTCCAGTCCTTCCTAGGCAACATGTTTTACCTACCTAAATATTTATTTGCAAGATTTTATCTTCATCATAAAAATCCATTACTTTTTCATTGTTTATGTTGGGTTAGAGTTGTCATTTGGATTGTTTTTAATTACCCCTGCCCGGGGCCCTAGGAGTAGGACCTACTTTATGACACTGCATCAATGGCTCTCTTGGCCTCTGGCTTTAAGCTGGATTCTACTCTACATAAGCGAGCACGGGTAGGAGGAATGTACCCCACAGGCTCACTCCCTCCATTCTGGGTTGTTTGCTGTAGGTTGGGTGCCTCCGTCCACTACAGCCCACGGCTCTGGACAGTGGCCTCTCTCCAGACAGATACTTTCTTTGGGTTCAGATAGCCACTCTCTCACTTCCTTTCAAGCCTAAGGTGACTGCACCAGTGTTACCAACCAATTCTCTATCTATCTCTCATGATTTCTGTTGCTTTACGACCTCTGTTGATGCATGCTTTCTATTTACTGCATTTTCTCTATTTGTCTTTTAGCTTCTGCCCTTTCTTCTGTCGGCTTCCTTCTCTGTGTATTTCATAAAGGAGGATAAG
Organism: Phocoena phocoena; assembly: GCF_963924675.1. NCBI lineage: Eukaryota > Metazoa > Chordata > Mammalia > Artiodactyla > Phocoenidae > Phocoena > Phocoena phocoena. The sequence continues at coordinate 80,776,242 of NC_089227.1, forward strand.
AACTGCCAGTCAGTATCTACCACGGAACAACCTCCTATCCCCTACCAGCCTTCAGTGGCTGATATGGGAGACAGGCGGCAATCACTGCCCCAGTCTCCTGAGGACGGGCAGGTGGAGTCACATGATAGAGTGAAACATTTTATAAGGGACCTCTCACAGGTAGCCTAAAAGCAAGGTAGAAACACTACAGATGAAGAGAATAGAGCTCCTATCATACAGCGTTCTTACTTTTCTAATACATCAGCTTAAGTTACTCTTTTCTTGTTCAGTATTGATCTAGAAACTCCTGCATTGGAGTTCTGATGTTGCACACCGATGTAACTTCTCGCATCCTTCCAAGATTCCGACTACTCCTCCAGTCACATTCCCTACTGCAGATATGCGCAAACACGTACACTAGAGCGCACACATTACCCCCAAACAGAAAGGCCTCCAGTCTTAATTTATTTCTGTGCCCTAAATTTAAAACTTTCTGTGCCTGTGTAAATTTACAACTTTTCATTTAACCTGCTTTTTCCTGTGTCAGGGAACATAACATTTGGAGCGGGGCAAGGGAATGTATCACTTTTTTCCATTGATTTTACATGGAAACCAGAGAAGAGTTTCTGAAGCATCTGAGTGATTTTTGTTCTTTTCCTTTTGTGATTCACATTAGGATTTTTCCAACCATAATTTGATTACCGCTTCCATTCCAAATCTTTGGCTTTCTTTCTCCAGAAAATGGATTATTCTTGTTTTTATCCCTGTTCTCTGTCTTCCAAAGTAAAAATGGTGTTTCTCATTATTTTCTTGTCTAATCCTTGATGCCTTTCTTTGAGAATCAATTCTACTGCTTACAGCTGCCAATGAAGATTTTAATTCCATCTTCATGATTTCAATTCCTTTCAGACGTTCTCACTCCTTTTCTCATTTTATTCCCTTTTTATCTCAGTTTTGTTGCCCTTGCCTCTTACTTTGTGGATTTTTAAAAAGTTCCTCCCGTTGTATTTTATCTCAGTAATTATTTTCCTGTGACTCTGTGCTCCAGCTTTATAGATAATTCATTTTCATTAACTTCCAGGTACCAGTTTTTGAAGTTTCTTCTACTCATCAACTTACTAATATTTTTTTAGAATTATGTTATTCCTTCTCACTGTGTAACTCTCTTCTGATACTTCACACATTTTGTTTAGTTTTTTGTTTAGCTTTCTTCAAAAGACAAGGGCTCTGACCACGCTTGGAACCTGCCAACTGGGAGAAATTTGGATTGCCTGTGTCCCTCCTCCTTTTTCACCTGGGTGCTGTTCAAATCTTGTTCTTAGACTTACAGCTGGAGCAGTGGTATCACTTCCTTAACCAGTTCTAGTAGGCAGAACTCCTCATCTCCTCTCCTGCATATCTGCTGGCCCATAGTGGACTCTTTCTGGGAGCTTACAGTCTCTACCATGATGCAGGCAATGGGGGAAACAGGTTTGACAATCTTACAGCAGCAGAACATTGAGAGGGAGTGACATAAAACTGGAAACAATAAAGGCAACATAGAAATATTTTCCGTGTAATAGAGGGAGGACTACCCAGCTTTCTGACTGGTACAAATCGGTTCCTATGAATTAGTGGGCAGAAAGTAGGAGAAAGCTAAATTGTCTCTTCTGTATTACTTGTAGATGGTGGTTTGCTCTTTTCATGAGATGAAGCATAGGCAGGCCACAAATAGTTTTTCTCCAACAACTTCCATCATTTACAGTAAGTGAAATTCCTCTGAGATTTGGGCATTTTGTTGGTTTTCAGAGTTAGTTGATATTTGAATTTTCTTTTACTTATCTTGAGTTTCAAATGAAAATCTGAAGGTTTTCAAATGAAAGTTGAAGTCTGCTAACTATACACAACTTTTAAAGGAATTGAGCTGATATTCTTACAAAAAACAGTGTATTTGTGCTGGACAAGTTAGATAGATAGATAGATAGATGATAGATAGATGATATAGGTATAGGTATACATACAGATACTTTTCTTGCTACCAACTACTTTTATTTAAATTGCGTTGGGCTCATAAAAACTTCATTACTTTTATGAGTAGATTTTGAATATTTCCTACGACATGTTATCATGCTGGAAGAGCTCGTGGATTTTACAGTAGCGTGGTGTACATCTAGACATAGCCCACTAAAGTTGCTACAGTAGGTTTTATATGTAAAAGTAATTTAAATAAGTATTATAAAAATTGCATGAGACTTGTGAGTAATCTAAAGATATATGTTTTCACTCTGCTTTTGTTGGCAGCTAACTCTGTAAGCTTGAGAAGATTGTTTAATCTACAGACTTATCAATGTCTCCCCTCTGAAAAGTAAAAATATCTCCCGAAATTATTTTCCAGAATTGCGATCACACAAAACATAGGGAAAGTGAAGCGGTTGACAACTGCAAAGTACAATAATTGACGCAATCGTCATTTATTTCAGATGCCTCTAAGTGTCATTATGTACCCATAATTTGTTTATTTACTTGTTTAATGCTTATCGCTCCTGATTAGAATCTAAACTCTATAAAGATAGCCTTTTTACTGTCACGGTCTCTTCTGTATCTCAAGACCTGATACTACTCACTGCCCCATAATGGGTACTGAGTAAATGTTGAATAAACAAATGAAGGAGCCAGCAGGGTATTGGTGAAATAAACATAAACAGTTTACAGTCCTTGACCTGCTGAGTCTCACATTAGCCATAATTATAAATTTAGAACATTCTGCATAAATGTGTCCAAATGGAAGCTCATAAACATAAAGTAAAATGTGCTCATTAAGAACTAATTCAAATTCTGAGAAATAATAGGCCCGACGTACTTAGGCCAGCTCCCCTTTTTTTCATGGAATAATTTTACTTCGATTTCAGTTTCTTACTTAAATGTCCATTTAACTACTCTTTATTTAAAAGAAATACATTATCTGGTTCTTGCAAAATTTATTCACCATATATAAGCTACTGACTTCTTAATATGCATGATTCTTCTATGCTATAAACCCAAGAAAGACTTGAAGTTGAATATCAGACTTACTCATAACATTTCACTTTGAGTCCATTTTTCAGAAAGTATTTTTGATCTGAATCTAACTCTCCTTAAGTGTAAACAGCTCAGAATCTTTGTTATGCTGGGAAGTTAACAACTGTCCTTCCCTCTTCAAATCGTGTCAGTTGTTTAAGAGATCTGCTTGTTACATATGTAAATGTTTAGCAGTTTGATATGGAAAAGTAATCTCAAATTTTAAAAAAATTCCAAATTAATTAAATAAGAATACTATGTCATCCAAATAAGTAATGTAAACCAACATGTCCTGCAGACAGATTGCTATGTTACCAGACCCTGACGCTTACTTCACACAGTTAATTATCCTCTCTAAACCTCAATTTCCTTATCTGCAATTGAGAATAATGTTGCTACTTACCTCCTAGTGTTTTCAAAACTCAAATGAGAAAAATGCAAGTAAAGAACTATAGTTCATAGTAATTGCATTTTTGAGTGCTTACTTCCTGCCAGGCACTCTTCTGTGTGTATATATATGTCATTGATTTAATCCTCAGAAAGATCATTTTAAGTAGGTGCCACTGCTATAATCCCCAGTTTACATGTGAAGAACTTGAAGTACAAAGGGTTAAAGTGTGTGTCCATAGCCAGATAGTCAGGTTAGGATGTAGGCATCTTTATGCTGCCCACCACAGGCACTGAAGATAAAATGCAAAGTACTAGGTGACTGATTAGGTGAGAAAGGAGGAAGTAAAAGGCGTGAAGGATGATTTGTAGGTTTGTACCTGGTGGGAATGGATAAGTAGATTATTACAAGTGTCTAAAATGCTATATGTAGAGCTAGGAGCAAAGGGCTGTGTTATCTCGGAGTAAAAAATGACTCACTGCCTGTAAAAATTGGATCCATTTACCCAGAGGAAATGGAAATGTCCTGGATCTTCAAGGGTTACTGGAAGCTTACAGGCAGAGAAGTATGGGAAGGGTGCGTTAGAAACCAACTGGGCAGTGCCAAGGAACATAATACAAGCTACCAATTCCCTGTGCAATTCTAATTTTCTGTTTAATCTAGTTATTCAAGAGCAATGTTAAAATAGAGTTTAGCTGGATCTTGAATTCAGACCCGAAGCAAATTGTGAGCTATTCCAGGGACACCAAGACCAACATTACATATTCCGTATGCTCCATTTCGCTACAAATGAACAGCTTTAGACCGGACTCCCTTGAGAGTCTTCAAATAGAGATTTAATTAAAAGGCATTAGAGAAACTCATCCTGAAATAACAAAGGCAGTGGTAGCCCTAGAAAGACATGACCCTGGTGAGAACTTGGTGTACTCACTACAGATACTATTTACAGAAGAGGCAAATGAGAAGATTATCTCTGAGGACAGAATTTTGCAGTATCACAAGATGTATTGGTATATATAAATTTATTTTAGGATGATGAATGTTTCTAAATGTATTTCTTTTATTAAAACTTATTTTCTTAATTTCTGCATTATCTGTGGAAACCTATCAGAAAGACGGTTGTAGGAGATATAGCAAAACAGAAGAGAGCTCTCTGAAAATGATGATTGCTCTTTCTGTAATTATGAGTAATTTATTATAATTAAAAATCTGCATTATATTAAGTTGCCAGTGTTTATAATAAATATTTATAAATATGTTCTAAATTTTTTATTGATAAATGACTGATACACCTATTGATGATTTGATCTTTACTTAATACTGTTGATATAATTTTCTAAGTTTATATGATCTCTTCAGAGCCAAGTATTCATTATGTAAACAGTACTGAAATGCATATATGCGTGAGGTTGCAATTGCTATCTATTCCAGAATCATAGATAAGCTCTATTTTAGGAATAACTGATTTTTGTCTAACAGTAGAAATGAGGGGTACTTAAATGTCTTAAATCACTGTTCCTCATATATAAGGTGGAACTAACTGTGGGCCATTGCATTTTGTAATCTTTGGTCTAAACAGCTCTTGCCTAGAGTTTGTTTTGTTTTGTTTTGTTTTTGTTTTTGTTTTTGTTTTTGTTTTTTCTGTTCGCGGGCCTCTCACTGTTGTGGCCTCTCCCGTTGCGGAGCACAGGCTCCGGACGCGCAGGCTCAGCGGCCATGGCTCACGGGCCCAGCCGCTCTGCGGCATGTGGGATCTTCCCGGACCGGGGCACGAACCCATGTCCCCTGCATTGGCAGGCGGACTGTCAACCACTGCGCCACCAGGGAAGCCCTTGCCTAGAGTTTTTAATTCCTAGGCATGTAAATGTCTGAGTCTGATGAAGCCCATATTTGAAATGAAAACGTTTTTCAACTACTGACTCATCAATGAAAATTAGGGTTTGGTAGGAGAGCTAATAGGGTGCATGGTAAGAAATAAGTTAGGGGGAAGTGGTTCTTAAGATGGATGATTATAATGAGAAATAAAGGAAAAAGAAGGAAGAGAAGGAAAAAAAAGAGTGGTAGCACACACACAGAGACGTACACTCAGGACCTGTTAATATTAGAATTATACATGAGCTTTCATATTAAGCAAATATTTGAGCATTTACTATGTGCCAGGCACTGAGGATAGATACAACAGGGAGCATGTGTCTCTGCATTCATAGTCTTATATTCTAGAGTGGAGAGACAGACAATAACAAGAGGAAATTAGTATTAAGAGAAAAAGCCAATAAAGATCATAAAGAAGTGAGAAGGGAGTAGCACTTTTGGAAACTCTCACTGATAAGGGGTCATATCAGCAAAGATGTGAAGTAGTAATTGCAACCCATAAGGGTATTTGATGACAGAAAGAATAGCTACTACAAAGGTCCTGAGATGCCTGCAGTGTTCCATAAAGAGTGGGAAAGCGAGAGGGCTAGAATGGATGAAGTGAGGAGAAGGACTGTGAGAAATGAGGGCACAGGGTTTATAGTATGCTGGATCATGTAGGTCTTGTCGATTGTACTAAGGACCCAGGACCTGTGCCATGCAGTACTGTTGTCACTGACCAAATGTAGCTCTTGAGCACTTGAAATCTGGCTAGTGTGACCAAATATTAATTGAAATTAATTTAAGTTAAATTAATTTAAATTAAAAAATTTTAATTGATACTTGATTCAGTTATTGGGAAGCTTTTAAATATGTTTCAAACAGCTTGGATGTGTGGATATACTTTTTAAATTGTAAATTTAATCACTTCTAAACATGAATCAAGTATTTTCAATTAAAATTCAGTGTCTTACTTGAGACGTTGTAGATATATAAAATACACACTGATGCAAATATTTCATACACAAAAAAGGCTTGAAAATATCTGAATTTTGATAACCATAGTAAATAGTCATGTTGCTTATAGGTTGAAATGACCATATACATAATCTGATTATAAACCATCCTAATAGAGGAGTATTATTAACTGTGTGAAAAGTTAATACTGATACATTTCTATTGGGATTATATATTGGAGCACTTTCTGGGAAATATTTTGAGAAAATACAGCAAAAACTTTATTAAGCAATTTCACATGTAGAAATATGTCATACAGGAGTAAATATCACAGAAATAAACTATAAACATGCTACTTGCAATTTATTTTAAAAGGAACCAAACTAAATAGCCTCAAATAGGGGACAAATTAAATTAATAATGATATATTCATACAGTGAAACACTAGGAAGTTGTTTAAATTATAAATGTACGTGTATCAATATGTAAGGGTGGTCATAAATTATAAAGTTGGAGAAGCTGATTATCAGTCTGTACATACATATTTTATAACATTATAAAATTTCATAAATACAAATTATAAATAATTTCATATTTAGTTTATCATATTTTAATTTAACTATATATTTTAGCTGAATTTCTATCTTTCTGAGGGCTACATGCGAAAATTTTGACAGTGTTTTTTTTTGTGAATTATAATAATATAGGTAATCTTTAAGTTTTTTGGTTGTGCCGTGGGGCTTGTGGGACCTTAGTTCCCCAACCAGGGATCGAATCCGGGCCCACAGCAGTGAAGGCGCATAGCCCTAATTACTGGACCGCCAGGGAATTCCCTATGGGTAACTTTTATTTTCTATACTCTAAACTTGCATACATTTTTGTAACATAAAGATGTTAACACTGCAGTGATAATCAATAATGTGAAAAACTGTTTATTCTTATTTTTTTGCTGAGAGACTTTAAAAGTACAATTTGGAAAAAATGCATATATGTTTCAAAATCACAGATCGTTGCTGAAGTTTAATGGTCTCCTTTCAGTCACGGAGATGAAATTTTAATAGGTGACATCACTGGTAATGATCCCATTTTTTTAATAGTTGAATGAGTTTTAAAACACATCTTGTTAAATAACTTTCGCCTATATGTCAATGAAGTACTAAGGAAACATTTCTAGCACACTACTATGTAAGCTATTATTCTATAATTAATATAGGTTATATTAAAAAAGAAATTTAAAAAACAGGAAAAAATCCATTTCTAGTTCAGAAGAATTCCCTGGTGCCATGAGCTCCACCTTAAGTGAATCTAAATTCTGCTAGGCTTAAATAGACTGCTTTATTTTATTTTGTTTCCTGTTGCTGGCTGTGCAAAGTCCAATTTTTAGACGAGTAAAATATCATTATGACTTTTTCAGGGGAAAAGAAAAGTTCATTCAAGGTGTGGAACATATTATTAAAGATTACAAGAGGCATAAATGAGCCTAGTACAAGGAAAGGACGTTGATGTGGCCTTGCCGACACAATTTAGAAATAAAAAGCGTGTGCAGGTAAAAAGTGGAAATGGTTGATGGAGATCCTTGAAGATCAGCACTGAGGCCTTATGAGACCTCCGTAAAAACCTGTGAAGGCTGCAGATCAGGGGAAGAGTCTTGACAGTCTCTTTGGAGATTGAAGCGATCACTACTAGAGTCATTGAAATTAGTACGACCTAAAGACCTCTTTTAGACCTTGGAGTCTGCATCTCTTTATGTGTCAACATACGTGCATGTGCTCATGCCCTGCTCAACTTCACAAGCCCAACAATTTTACAATAGGATAAGCCAGCACTTAAAGAAAATGCTACTTTTTATCTGCAGTAATGCCCTTCTAGTGTGCTGGTGATACAGGTCAGGGATCATAGTCAATCATAGGCCTCCCATAAAAGAAATACATACTTTATATATTCAGAGCTTGTGCCATTGACCTTCGGCTTGACCCAAACAGTAGGACGGTGGGATTGCTTATACTAGGACGTATCTTTCTGATTTTCTTTAGGTAAACACTAATGTCCATCTTCTAGGGAAAATCCTTTCAGATTTTGCTTAAGCCCTTTTGATCTCCTTTACCGTTATGGTCTCTTAAGAGAAATCACTCTCTTTGAACCATTCTCAGTGAGTTATATAAACCATACTTACAGTGTAGGATCAGATACAGAATGTATAAATGGCACCAAGAACACATCTTAATCTCTCAATTTACTAAATTATTTTGAAGGTTAGTAAATGTGATAGCATAGATTCCACTCAAACCAGCAAAAGTGTTTAATTAAAAAGAGCACATAGTTTAAATTTTAGTCTTATTCCATGAACTATTTTTTACCTTTTTCTGTGAGAGAGAAGAGAGAAAAAGAAGAAAGAAAAAGAGGAAATGGGTCTTTCAATTCTGAATATGTTTGTGTCATTTGCGTGTAAAATGCAGAATAAATTTGGGGTTTAAAAAGTAAAAGAAATAGTATTTGCCGTAGTTTTTGTTATGACATGAGGCATCAAAATAAATGACTTTGCCTAAAGACTGAATGAGCCATAGCACGGTCCTACTGTGTTAAAACCTACTCTCTTGGCAATTTTCAAGTATACACCACAGTACTATTAACTCTAATCACAATGTCGTGCATTAGATCCCCGGAACTTAGTCATCTTCTAACTGGAAGTTTGTACCCTTTGGCCAACATCTCCCTAATTCCTCCATCCCCCAGCCCCTAGTAACCACTATTCTATTTCTATGAGTTCAGGTTTTTCAGATTCCACATATAATTGATTCTTATATGAGAGGCACAGTCTTTTAATAGACTGTATCATTATTTCTCAGGGAGGGAGAGAGACGAATAAAATAATCTACCTGTATTGATAAAAAAAAAACAAACACAGTAAATTGCTTAAATAATCAAAAGACTCAAGCACTGAAGATCACTGAAAAAAGACTCAGAGTTTTCAGAAAGACCAAGGAAATGCTTCCATTTTCAGTCTCTAATATTAAAAATGATCTCTGTCCTTGTAAGCTTCAAAAAAGCTGTGACTCCAGTTCTATGGCCCAATAACCTTGTTAGCTGCTTGGGAGAGCTGGGTCAGAATTCTCACCCAATCCACCATTAATTTTTGCTATCACCATGACAACTTAGTGCTGGTTAAAAGGGCTCCAAAGGCCTGTTAGCAGAAAATTAAAGTAATGAGTTCTTCATTTTCCTTGTTGAAGTAGTTCCTAATCATTTCTCTCAGCTATGACCACTCAATCATAATATAGTTTTAAATAGATTGGATGTCTCACTTAGGAGCAAATAGGAGTTCAAATGAACTCTATTTCTGTTTGGGCCATTAATAACAATAAATCCACTGCAATATCAGGGACTTTATACAGATCCTTCTTGTGGAGAAGCGCAACGCATTTCACATTCCTTGAAAAATATATTGGCAAAAAGTTTGCTCAGAAGTAGCTAAGAGCTAATATTGAGCGTTGTGTTGTTCAATATAATTATTTCATATATACGTCCTCTCTAGCTATTACTCATCTTATTTAGTGCTTTAAGCATGTCAAATATCGTCTCAATATCAACTTTATTCAACCTTTTCACACATGAAATTTTACTGAATATTATTTATCAATACATGTAGATTATTTTATTCGTCTCTCTCCCTCCCTGAGAAATAATGATACAGTCTATTAAAAGACTGTGCCTCTCATATAAGAATCAATTATATGTGGAATCTGAAAAACCTGAACTCATAGAAATAGAATAGTGGTTACTAGGGGCTGGGGGATGGAGGAATTAGGGAGATGTTGGCCAAAGGGTACAAACTTCCAGTTAGAAGATGACTAAGTTCCGGGGATCTAATGCACGACATTGTGATTAGAGTTAATAGTACTGTGGTGTATACTTGAAAATTGCCAAGAGAGTAGGTTTTAACTGTTTTTGCCACAAAAAAGAAATAGTATTTATATGATGTGATGGCAATAATCATATTGCAGTGTGTCAGTGTTAGCAAATCAATAGGTTGTACATCTTACCCAATGTTATTTGTCAATTATACCTCAATAAAGCCGGAAGGGGTAAAAGAAAGAATCACTTCTGTATTGATTATCTCCATTCTTTTCCTCTAACTCAATTTTGTCTGCCGAAGTCATTAATTATCTCTTAAACCAAATTCTTCACTCTCATCTCTAGTCCTTTGTTAGATTTCCCTCCCACTAGATTTAGTAAAGATTTCTCATTTACTTCATAAATGTTTTGGTCCTGAACATCACTTTTATCCTGCACTCAGTTCCTCCTTGTGGGTTCTCTTCTGCACGTACTCTATACCTGCTTCCGTCTCTACTGAGAGCTGAATGTCCTCTGGAGTTCTCATGTGGCTGGACCAGCACACAACCCCATTTAGAATATTCCGTTGATTCTTGGTCATTTCAGCAGTTTCAGACTTGAAGTTTTCTGATTTTCAGTCAGGCAATAGTTTCTCTGAACAAAGTTTTAGGTACAGATTTCTAAGAAATAATAATTTAAAATACCTAAACTGCTTCACTGGTTTGCAGATAATTAGAAATATAATATGATCTCTAAACTTCTGGGAAACTACTTGCTCACTTTGAAATATCATCTTCCAAATACGTTCTTCTATCTCTATATCTAAATATTATTTTAGAAATTCATTCACAAATATAAAATCCCTTTCATAGCTATTTATTCTTTGACATAAACTGGGAGTACATAGAACTAAAAATGTCAAATATATTTAAAGGCAGGTAGTCTGATAAACCAACAATATTACATTCAAGGTGGATAATATGTTTGCTTATTTAAAAATAAATTAATACATCCATCACATACATATGCTTGAATAAATTTGATCGACTATTCAGCCATCTCTCTGAGTATCTAAGCATTTTTTAAAAGCTTACTCTCAAGTATTCCCTAATATTCTCACTCATTTCCTAATTTCTACGGATATACAATTTATTGAGTCTAAGCCTCTTACAGATATGTGTGTTGCAAAGATATATGTCGAGGAAGCAGGGAAGAGTCTCCAAAATACAGATTTCTTTCTTATGGGAAAGAATGGGATCTATAAAATTAATTTTGGGGTGTTTTTTTGTTACACAGTTTTGAGAGTAGTGTTGCACAGTTTGTCTATTGAATGGACTTCAATTACAGTTGGTATCTTTTTTTGTGTGTGTGGTACGCGGGCCTCTCACCACAATGTGGCCTCTCCCGTTGCGGAGCACAGGCTCTGGACGCGCAGGCTCAGCGGCCATGGCTCACGGGCCCAGCCGCTCCACGACATGCGGGATCTTCCCGGACCGGGACACGAACCCGTGTCCTCTGCATCGGCAGGCAGACTCTCAACCACTGCGCCACCAGGGAAGCCCTACAGTTGGTATCTTTATATGACACTTAAAGATGCTTATCAACTCACTACAGAACTGCCCTTGGTTTTTAGAATAACCATTAAAATTTTAGAAGAGTTGAAGCTTGTTTTTAGCATGACCGTTCCTCACAGTCTGTGTTTTTCTCTCTTCATGCTGACCAACCATTATCTGTTTTTTCCCTTACTCCGTCCTTCCACAAATATTCTCAATCGATTCAGGACCCTGAGATCTGCATGTATTTATTTATTGAGAAAGTATAATTTGGAAAGTTTTAAATACCCTTTGACTTACTGATAACACTCATTATATTACCTTCTACTATAGGCTATTGAATTTAACAAATGACCCAAGACTTCACCTAAAATAACGTAGCTCGAAGAGAGAAATCTCATGTTTTAGTAAAGGGATTTGAGGATAGGGTGGGAAATAAAGGAACTCTACTATATATATATGTACCTAAAGCTAATCTCAGCTCTACAGCTTGGAGCACACATGATTGCTTAAGGATAATACTTCAGGGAAAATATGTCACTCCCAGCACATTTTTCATATCTCATGAAAAGATATAGATCATTAAACCATGTGAAAGGATTTTAAATCTCTCAATTTAATATCATACCAGTTTTTTCATTTGTGAAATGAAGGTAAACATATAGGCTAAAGTATATATTATGGAGCTATGAACATGTAATAAGTGACCTTAAAGTGCCATGTTGCATAAACAGTAACAAGGCATTAACCTATGTTAACCAAAATATTAACCTAAAGTTTGTTTGCTTAATTAAGAGAGCATTTGTCTTTTCAAGAGTTTTCTTCCTTTTCTTCACTTCTTTTTCTTGCCATAAGCCTAATCTCATAATGTCAAAGCATGTTCTCAGTAAAATAAAAGTAAATGGCCTATGATAGAAAACGGAAAATAATGAAATAAAAAGATTAATGACTTTGCGCTTCTTTGCTGACATAGCACATTATATTTTACATGTGTCTTGGTAAATACTGCTAGATCATTTCAGAATGCTTTCATGAGTGTGGAGGAGAAGCCCAGGGTGCCTCTTTCCAGCTTCGGTGGCTTCCAGCAGTCCTTGCTTATGACCACATCTCTGTCTCAGTCTTCACAGTGCCTTCTCCACTTCTGTGTGTGTGTGTGTGCGTGCGTGTGTGTATGTGTGTAGTCTCCGTCTGCCCACGTTTAGAACTTAGGGCATTTAGAGCACACCTGGATAACACAGTGTAATCTCCCTATCTCAAGATTCTTAACTTAAAATACCCTTTTCTGTTCTGAAATAGAAGGTTCCAGGGATTAGGTGTAGATATCTTTTGCCCCTGGTGTGTGGGCGTGGGTGGAGGCAGAGAGGGAGTTCGTTTTAAAGCTTGCCACAGAGATATATATTGTTTAGATTATTCCCCCCAGTTCCATGTGGAACCATAAGCCCTATGTTTCTGTAATAGAATCTTAGTTGTTTTCCTCCAATTTCTCCAGTTTTCCCCATCTCTCCTCAGTATTCTTATTTTCTCTAATAGGAGAGAAGGGCTTAAGGTACCACCTTAGTCTTTTTCTCTAATTTAGAGAAAATAAGTGTGATAGACACAGAGTTACATACCTCACGTACATCCCCTGTTCTTTGTTAAAAGAATTCATTTTGATTTTAAAGATGATGCACCTGGTCCCAGACAGAGAATCATGATTTGTTGAAACCAGCCACAGGGCTGCCATCCTCACCCTTTCCCAGACTTCACACACCCACATTCGACCAGTGGTATAAAGGAAGTCAGCAACGGTCATTCCAGGAAAGGACTGTGCTTTCCTAGTAACAACTTCAAGCTCTGAAAATATGTATCCAGGGAGACAAGAGGTAGGCAAAGGGGAAGGATCTGAAGTCAAACCATTTTGACCCAAACTGCTGCTTTTCACTGGTTAACAGTTTCGAAGTGTATGGTTTAGAAGTGTTATGATCAGTTTACTGGCAATGAATTTCTTTTGCTTGTGTTTCTAATTGACATTAGTTTTATGAAGTATTTGCATTAAGAAATTTTTATGATCTTAGCTTTACTCTTCCACATTTAGTTGAGACATTCCGCTTGATTTTATTTTTATTTATTTATTTTGCAGTACGCGGGCCTCTCATTGTTGTGGCCTCTCCCGTTGCGGAGCACAGGCTCCGGACGCGCAGGCTCAGTGGCCATGGCTCACGGGCCCAGCCGCTCCGCGGCGTGTGGGATCTTCCCAGACTGGGGCACGAACCCGTGTCCCCTGCATCAGCAGGCGGACTCTCAACCACTGCGCCACCAGGGAAGCCCTACGCTTGGTTTTAAATGGATGTATTTGCTACTGCTTGTGTTGAGGGCGAAAAACCAAAAAGTGCATCTGTGTGGTTTTATGCCTCACCCAGTTTTGGAAATAGGCCATTATGAACAAGTATACCTTTGAACTGTGATAAAGGAGATAAAGCAATTTTCTTTTGATGCTCAGAGTTTTAAAATATTGAATCCTACTAAAAAATCTAGAGATTGTGCTAAAAATTGAACTACTGTCCAAGCAGAAAGCTAAATTCCTGAATAATGATATAGTGTTTCGATATTCATCAAGAAATGCCGTCTGGGGAATTCCCTGGTGGTACAGTGGTTAGGACTCCACCCTTCCACTGCAGGGGGCACAGGTTCAATCCCTGGTTGGGGAACTAAGAACCCGCATGTTGTTGGTATAAAAAAGAAATGTGGTCTGAATTGTCATTTTCAGAAATAAAATCAAACAGTAAATAAAAGGTGAACACAACGTTAAATTCTATAATTTGGAGCAGTACCAGGACAACCTAAAGGGTGTCGTGTACATATAGTCTCTTCTCGTGTTGCCCTCCCAAAACTGGATCAAAATTTGGATCAAAAAGATAGGATCAATAATCCAATTATTTTATATTATCTGTCACGGGATAGTGAGGTCTTAGTGATCTAGATTGCTACTGTTGAAATACAAGTGCTCTAGTTTGTATAATAGTGACTAGCCATATCTAATTGAACATGCCTATTTTATTTTCTATTCCCTTAAAACAATAAAAATCAATGAGAACTCTCTAACGGCAAAACGTCAAATGATGCTGATAAAGCAAAACTGAAGTGACTGGGGGAGTCCAGAAACTGTAAGTTAAATTCAAAAGGCTTTACGTTTGCTGTGTAAATTGGCTGATATGGCAAATCACGTTTAATGCTGACAACTGTTAAAAATAATGATAGGGCTTCCCTGGTGGCGCAGTGGTTGCGAGTCCGTCTGCCAATGCAGGGGACATGGGTTCATGCCCCGGTCCGGGAAGATCCCACATGCCGCGGAGTGGCTGGGCCCGTGAGCCATGGCCGCTGAGCCTGCGTGTCCGGAGCCTGTGCTCCGCAACGGGAGAGGCCACAACAGTGAGAGGCCCGCGTACCCCCACCAAAAAAAAAATAATGATAGAGACCAAAAATAAGCAGGTAAATGAAGCAAGCAAACCAGAGTCGCTGAGCTCCTAATAGATGACAAAAAGTTCTGACATGTGTTGAAATCCTTTGAATGGTAAGAAACATGGGAGGGACGATGGAGAAAACTGATGTACTAATATCATGAGTTTGAATCCTGAGTGTGTAGATTGTTTCCACATTAATATTTTATCCTTCTAATCTGCCCCAAGTTGCGTATGAAGCAGTATTAAGATACAGATTATATACTTTTTTAGATAAAGAAATACTCAAATTTATAAACTCCTAGACAAAAACTGGTTTGAAAGGGAAATGGTTCAGCCTTATTTTTAAAAGCTAATTTTATAGAAAACATCCCCAAATAATTGGCACACCTTAATGTTTTTCCCATTCCATCCTGAAACTGCCTAATGTTTCCAAATACTGAAGTTAGAAGTCTTATCTTATAGGTCTTGAGATTAAAAGAGCATTCCAAGCCCAATTCATACTGAGACAACTATTGTACCTGGTCCAAACACTGTCTTTCACATTCATGGCAAAAAGAAAGATATTTGTAGGAGCAAATGAATGGTTTTATGAGTCAAATCAGTATTATAATAGGGATTAATGATAAACTTTCTCAATCAGTTCTAAGTAGGCTGTGTGGCAGGAGAGTGTATCAGATAACAGGTATACATGTGCGTAATAACCATTTTAATCAGATCTATTAAAAATAACTTCATTGGGGTGATTGCATATTTCTGCCTGCTAGATCAAATGTCTGTGAAACGTCTGTGAATGCGCTTTGTAAGCTTCAAGTTGGTTTATCAGTATGAACGAGCACATGGCATGAAGGAGTCTGGACTGGTTTTCTCTGCCCAGAAACAGCCTTGCCCATTTGCTCTATGTTGCTAAACAAATATTACTACTTTTTTATATATGTCATGACGTCAGAATTGGGGAAACAATAGAAAAGCTAACATAGGATTGCAGAATGGATTATAAGCATCATAAACAGAATACTGAATAGCAAGTCCAGAATTTGGCTGAGAGGACAAGATTGGTCATCGCTGCTAGTAGGTATCAGTATAATTTATTTTTGTAGTTTGATCTTATATCCAGCCATCTTGCCAAACGTATTATTTCTAATGATGTTCTGTAACTGACATCTTTTTAATGAAAAGAATTCCATCATACAAGATAACGACACTTTGGACTTGTTTTTTCCCTTGACTAACCATGTATCTTTTTTTTTTTTCTGTCTATTTAACTTATATACTATTATTTGCTGATGCCACCAGTAAAATATGAAGTAGATATGGTGGTAGTTGATATCTTTGCTTGTCACTGATTGAATGAGAAAGCTTTCAACAGTAAAGACATTTTTGCTCTAGAATATTGGTAGATAATTTAACACATTTAAGAAGGTTCCTTTTCTCTCTAAATTACTAAGCATTTTAATCATGAATGCTTTTCCTGTATCTTTTGAGGTAAGATCATTTTCCTTTCGTCTGTTACTATAATGAATGTCATTTATAATTTTTTAATAACCACTTTTGTATTGCTGTAATGATATTTGAAGTTCCTAGATTTGTTGTTTTCATATTTTGCTAAAGAGTTTACAAATAATTTGATGTATATATTGTTTACCTTTCATATATCATCCTTCCTCGCCTGTTTTTAAGGTTCTAAGTTAAGCCAGCTCACAGTTGAGTAATGTTTTCTTTATTGCCCATGTTCTGCAAGAGTCTTTAGGATACTCATCTCTGACATTTCTTGAGGCTTGCTTTATGACCACGTACATGCTCAGTTTTCACATGTGTTTCTTGCGTGCTTGAGGAGAATGTGGGTTCTCTCATTGTTGCGTGCAGGGCTCCATATAGGTGCATTAAATTAAACTTACTGACTTTCCTGTTCAACGTTCAATTCCGTCACTAATATATGCTGTTGTTTTTAAAGTGATTCTTGGCATGACTACGGTAGCGAATTTGGCAACTTCTCTTTATGGTTCTATCAATTTTGTCTTTACATATTTTGATTTCATTAGATGTATTCAAATTTAGAATTTTTATATCACTCTGGTGAATCAAAAGTTTTATCACTATGTGGTATATCTCTTACTCAGATAAAGTTCATTGTGGATTAGGCCTCATGCTTGGGTATAAGGTGTCTTGGAGATACAGATTGCTACAATATGGTGGTGACAACTCAATATGCGGTTTCAGTGTCATTTCCTTTTGTTTTCTTTTTCCAATATTTATTTATTTATTTATTTATTTATTGGCTGCATTGGGTCTTAGTTGCGGCACACAGGATCTCTTCGTTGAGACAGGAAGGATCTTTTGTTGAGGTGTGCCGGCTTCTCTCTAGTTGCAGTGTGCGGCTTTTTCTCTCTCTAGTTGTGGCGCACAGACTTAGTTGCCCCGCAGCATGTGGGATGTTAATTCCCCTACCAGGGATCAAACCCATGTCCCCTGCATTGGAAGGCAGATTCTTTACCACTGGACCACTAGGCAAGTCCCCATTGTCATTTTTTGAAGGAACAGTAGAGAGGGAAAGAGGAGGCTCTCTAGTTTCAGCCTGGAAGGGACTCGTGCCATTTCTGCTCATGTTTCATTGGTCAGAATGAGTCACAGGCCCACTGAGGGTCAACTGGGGCTCTGCCCCATGTCATTCTCCCTGTACCTGGCAGAGGGAAGCTCCATCTCTGAGCTTTCTTAACTGTGAAGGTATAAAAAGGAAAGATGGAACATTATATATTGACTTTTAAAGCTTTCACCTGGAAGTAACAGACATTATTTCCACTCACATTTTATGGGCCAAAGAAAGTCACATGGCTATGCCTTACTTCAAACGGAGTGGGCAAATACATTTTTAACAAGCCCCGGGAAGCAGACAGCTCAAAATACTTGGTGAGCATAAATATTGATTAGCGTATTAGTTAAGAAATAATGATTATGTGGACTGAGAAAGTAGGAGAGATGGACATAAATGAATGAATTCCTTTTAATGTATTTGCATGTACAAGCAACAGAATTTGCTGAGTGATTAGGTAATGAAGTAAGTGACATTTTCAACATGCTGCCTGACTGGGTGGTACTGTCAACTAGAGTTATGTGGAAGAATGGGGAGAAACAGGTTGTATTCTCATTGAAGCAGCAGGGAAAATCAACTTTGTCTTTAATTATAGAAAGTAAAGCCAAAATAATGGGTTATATAAACACTATACATGTTTTTAGTTCACTGCTTCTCCTTTTCGTAGTTTGGATATGCAAAGCTCTCTAAGAAACTGTAAATAAGAGGAAAAACCCTAGTTCCTGAAATAGACATATGAGAAAGGAGCTGTTGAGAAAAGGAAAATTTCCCCCCATTATGCCCAAAGCCAAAAGCAGCGTCTATCGTTTGCACTCGCAGTTCAAAGTCCACTTTTTCGGTGACTCTTTTAAGAGGCTCTTGTCAGTTTAAATTTCTTGGCTGTCAGGTATAATGGTGATGTGTTTCATCTGGCTGTGTCAAGCACATCACTTTATTCCTGTTCATGATGAAGGGAGTTAAGCTGGAAAGTCATGCTTTCGGGAAGACTTCAAACCAGCTAAAATCCAACTTTACCATTTAAAAAGATTCAAATTAAGTTTGACGAGAAGCATGGCATCCTGGACCATTCAGATTGCAATTAACTGACAATGTTCAATTGATTACACCTCTTATTATCATTATACAGAGACTGTGTTGCATATTAAAATTTCCAGGATGTTAGCTATCCAAAATTTAGGTCTCCTTTATGTCCAACTGCAGAGGTATATAATTTGACATTTGTCATAAAAATATTTATTCTTCACATAAAAAATCATAGATGTCTCCACAATGCTTAGAAGAAAACTTTTAGTAAATTCAAAATTATTCATTTTTTTTAACTCAAACCTTACTTTCTAGCCTTATTTTCTCCCACACTACTACATAAGTTGACACATGCCAATATCCACATGCTCTTAATTTCAGTTCATCTAGGATTAAACAAAAAAATAAGTTGAGAGTGTTAAGAGAGCTCCAGTTCTGTTTCTCTATCATCCTTTTGGCCACACCTTCTTCTAGGGCACTCTAACCAAGCTCCGTCGTGGTAGCTCTGCAACATTCCACCCAAACAGAAACATCTCTTCCAGCAGCTCCTCCAGAAAACAAATGAACCTCATAGAAGTCAAATATCCAGAAAACACCTTCTGTGGTCTATTTTACCCAAACTGGGTCAAATTTTTATATGAGAACCATTCTCTGTGATTGGAATATGAAAGTTTGGCTTTATCCAGTTAACGTCACTGTCAGGAACACAGAGTGGGGGTGATTGAGGTCAGATCCAACCTAATGTCATGGCTGAGGAAGAGGAACAGGAGTTCCATCAAAGGTGATACAAGTACAGTAACTACATATTATTCATTTTTTTAATCTTGCTGGATAGTATTCATAGATATTCAACAAAAATTTAAAGGGTGAAGGGACTATAGTCCTTTACATTTTAAACTTTCATATTACACTAAATAGTAGGTTTAAATTATGCAAAGGAAGAAAAATGGATAAAGGTCATAACCACTGAAAGTATATTGAGCAAAACTGAAAACTTGTCTTCATGATATTTTTTGCTCAGTGTACTCCTCCCCCTTTATTTTGCTGCCCAGTGCTTTCTTCATAGCTTTCATAGCTATTCCCACGCAAAGCCTTCTTTCAGCTACATGTTTACTGTTGACTCACGAGGTGACTTCTGTGAATTAGGAAGTTTCCATTTTATCCAGGAGAATCCAACCCTGCTCAAAAGATGCTGGGATGCATGGCTCAATAACTAGAGAATGTGCCAGATTTCAGCCCCCACTGTCCTGCAGATCTCTTCCATGACCCTTGTGCAATGAACATTCTATACAACCGTTACATTTAGGAAAAGTAAACAACTCCCTGACTTTTTTAGAACCTTATCCCTCACATAATATTTGCATTTTAAAAGAGAAGAGGAGGTCAGATCAGTGCCCAGTGTGTGTACATATATATATATATATATATATATATATATACATAGAGAGAGTGGGAGTCATACACATATTATATGCATTGTATATGGTATATATAATTGTATATATATACACATATGCATATATTAGTATATACATGATATCAGTGATAGCATATACAGTATTATATACATTGTGTATATATATATTGTGTATTATGTACTGGTATATAAAAATTATATCCTAAATTATATATAATATATAATTACATATTAGATATATATTATGCATTATATACATTATATATTATGTGTGTTATTATATAAAATTATATACATCTTATACTATTATTAAACATTATATGTACCTATGGTTGAAAAGAAAGAAATAAAATACCTTTATTCAGAGACAATAAGATTGTGTAGGTAGAAAAGCCTAATGATTCTACCAATAAGCTACTAGAAATTATAAGTAGTTTATGAGCACAGTAGGTAAATATAGAAAGGTCAATCGTATCTTTATAAACTAGGCAACAAATAAATTGAAAATGAAGTATAAATATATCATTTGTAATACCATTAAAAACAAAATTATTAAGAAGAATCTTAGTAGAGATATGCAAAGCCTCTACTCTAAAACCCACAAAACACTGTTGAAGGATATGTTTTGTGTATGTAAATGGAGAGAGCTTACATGTGCATGGGTGAGAAGACTCAATATTATTAAAATATTTATTATTCTAAAATTGTTCTATATTTTCACTGTAATCCTAAAAGCCTATTTTTGGCAAGGGGAGAATTGACAAGTTGATTCTAAAAAGTATATGGAAATACAAAGGATATAGAATAGCCCAAAAAATATATATATATATCTTGAAGAAGAGCAAAGTTTGGGGACTTAGGTCAGCTCAATTCAGGACTTACCCTACATCTCTGATGGTCACAATAGTGTGGTACTGGTGTGAAGATAGACAAACAGATCAATGGAACAAGACAGAAAGTCTAGAAATAGACCCACACGTACACTATCAATTAATTTTCATCAAAGGTGCTCAGCCAGTTAAATGGGAGAATAAAATCTTTTCAGCAGAAGCTGCTATAACTAGTTAACCATATGGAAAAAAGTTACTTTTCCCTATTTCACTCCATCCAAATATCTTATTCCTATGTGAATATCAGCTCTAATCGTAGATGCCAGAGTTATAAGTTTCCAGAATGATACATTGAAGGGAATATCAGAGAACATCTTCACAACATTGGAGTAGCACTAGATTTCTTGGAGGGTACACAGAAGCTCTAACTATAAAAGAAAAAAATGAATATGTTGAAATTGACTAAAATGTAAAGTTCTGACCATCAAAAAACATGATTATCTTGCCTGTGTAAGGAGGAGGTTACAGCCTGACTGGGGCAACTCCATGCTTATATCCAGGATACCCGGAAGTCTGGTACTGACCCTTGGCCAAGATAAGGATGAGATGTGTTGATAAGTGAATTATATTGTGCTATTCAAAGTTTGAAACATCTCTGGAGACACGCAGTACTAGCGTGTCTATGTTGTATACTGAAGTATAGTTTGATAGTTTTCCAATGACTTAATCAGTTATACCCTGGCTTTAGCTACCTGATAAGATGAGTGTGAAAGACTGCAGCAAACTCAGATTTGGGCTCCCATGAAACTGACATGCCTCATACATATATCTTGGGTTTCATAATCCAAAGAAGAACAAGAGCTGGGGACTTCTCCTGTCAGTTTTCAGGGCTCTCTGTGGTTGCCTGTGTTTTCTTTCTCCTGTTATACTTTATTGGATGGTAGGAAATAATGCTGAAAAGTAATTTTTACCAGTTATTAACCAGCACCATAGTTAACTGAATGTTACAGCACCTTTTGTTGCAGAAACATTCCTTTACCATCCTTGAGTTTTATTTAATCCTTAGGTAAATACACCCTATAGAGTTTTTTTGTAAAAATTTTTATTGAAATATAGTTGATTTCCAATGTTGTTAGTTTCAGGTATACAGCAAAGTGATTCAAATATATGTATATATATATTCTTTTTTAGATTATTTTCTATTATGATAGGTTATTACAAGGTATTGAGTATAGTTCCCTGTGCTATACAGTAGGTATTGAGTATAGTTCCCTGTGCTATACAGTAGGTCCTTGTTGGTTATCTATTTTATATATAATAGTGAGTATATTTTAATCCCAAACTCCACCCTGTAGAGTCTTGTGAGTCCTCGTTTTATTGTGCTTCACAGATGCTGAGTTTTTTACAAATTGAAGGCTTTATGACAACCCTGCATTG
Organism: Phocoena phocoena; assembly: GCF_963924675.1. NCBI lineage: Eukaryota > Metazoa > Chordata > Mammalia > Artiodactyla > Phocoenidae > Phocoena > Phocoena phocoena. The sequence continues at coordinate 80,798,571 of NC_089227.1, forward strand.
TCAGATGATGGTTAGCATTTCTAAGCAATAAAGTATTTTTTAAGTTATGTACTTTTTTTAGATGTAATGTGACTACACACTTAAAAGACTGCAGGATAGTGTAAACAAAATCGCTATATGTACTAGGAAACTGAAAAATTTGTGTGACTCACTTTATTGTGATATTTGATTTATCTAGCCCACAATATCTCTGAGGTATGCCTGGATCTGATCCTGAGTAATAACTCCTCTCCCGTTACTGCAACGCTGAATATAGTACTTTGGATACGAGCATAGACTTGGCCTACAATTTCTGCTTTGAATCCTTATTATTCCAGTTACTAGATGTGAGTTTAGAGACCAGTTGTTTACATTTCTAAGCTTTGTTTCCTCATCTCTATAATGAGTGTAATTTTAGTACCAACCTTCTGGGTTTGTTGTGAGAATTAAATGAATAATTATATGTAAGGTGTTTAAAATTATGCTCAAATAGCTATTATTTTTATTTATTGCAACCACCATCAACACTTCTGCTACTGATACAACTACAACTATTACTGTAATCATTATCTTATTATAGATTTGGCAATTGTTCACACTAGCCTTCTGTTGAATTTGATCCTCTATTGTCTATTCTAGTCTGACTCCAAATTATATTTAGAATATTTTTCCCCTGACTTTTTAAATTCAAAGTTACATTGTTAAAAGAAATGACCATTCAAACTCAATTACCCTAGCAAAATATCTGTCTTGGCTTTTGTCCTCTTAACTGTGGTACATAAAATTCTCTATCGAATATGCATGCAACTCATTCTAGGCTATCTTACCTGTATTTCCAGCACAGTTTACAACTCAACTCCATTTTCAGAGGAACAAAATAAATTCTGGATAGCTTAAAATGAAAAAGTGGGACCAGATGTGAACTAATTTTGGAGGATATGAGAAAACTTTCACTATCCTAACTCAGATAAAGGTTAGGAATGTGTCAAAAACAGCCATGATCTAATTAAAAATAAAATAATGTTCCAGCATTTTCCCAGAAATGGATAATTTAAAATAAAGAGAAGATTAAAATATTCCTCATAGCAGCTTTAATATAGTTTAAATTAAGAACAGAGAACCTAGTGTTTCAGTTGCTGATGTATATAATATTAATACCTAAAACAAAAGTCAAATCAGTGGTTAGTACATAGATTTGCATAATTTAAAAAATATGTCTTAGGTATTTGTTTATAAATCATATGCTATTGTATTTATGATTTAATATATTATAAAATATGTAAAAATATAAATTGAAAAAGAAAGATAAAGTATTTCAAATTTTGTTTTATTTATTAATGATTTAAAAAACATTTCCCTCACAGACACTATGATAGAAAATGCTTTGGTAATTTTGAAAAATCTAGTAAAGCTCTTTGAGTCCACAAATTCAAGGTTTGATTCTTAGTTCAGTTTATATAAATAACTGATTTTAATCACTGTTGCTGGTAAAAAAAGATGTCCTAATGAGGTTATTTTCGAACTGAAGAAGTACTGTCAACTGTGCCTACCACATCATGATATTAATATTTCAGTCACACTCACAAATTCTGTCAACGTTTTTACTGAAATTGATTTGGTAAAATTTCATTTTCCCTAATACCCAGTACTTCTTTTAAGCTGATAAGAAAATGCTACCTTTTAATATTGTTAACAAGTAGATTGAACAACCATGGAACCATTCATTTGGAAGATTTTTAAATACGTTAGAAAATTTTATTTCTGAGTTTGAAAAATCTGAATATTTTTATAGATGACACACATTTATTTTCAGCAACAAAACTGTGTAATGGAAATAATCACCAAGAAGCCATATCAAAAATGTTTACTCTATACCCCAAGTTTCTTTCAAAAACTCAAAAACTACCCATTCACTGTTAAAATTCTGTACTTTGAAGGGTCACATTTTCTCTTTAACATTTGCCTGAAACCATATGCAAAAATTTCCACGTATTTGGAAAACTTTTTTTCTCTAAAATAAAAAATGTGTAGCTCAACTCTTAAGTTTTTGTGACAAAGCAGCCAGCACATTTCTAAGTAATACATGTGATCTTCAAGGTCACATCTCTTCTCATTATGAGCTATTTTAAAGATTTTATTATGTATTAATTTTCTAAATGAATAATACTGACATAGTACAGCATTTTGTGCACTGCTGCCGTTATTCTCCTTGCTTTAATAGCTTGGCTATAGATAATGTAATGAATGCATTTCAGGCATGATGCAGCTTGCTCAACGTTGTCTTCCACTCATTTAAAAAAAACTGCAGTCAAGGTAATCAGTCTATGGTGGTTACATTTACATATTTTTTTCTAATTAATTAAAAGAGTTATTTACTGTTAATTAAAAGAATTATTTACTGTTGAAACATTATCCAATGTATATTCTTTTGACAGGTGCACAGACAACAATAATCTGAGTATTTTATCATCTATCAAATTTCCTAAGGTAAGACTTGTTAGAAATATGTTCTTCCATCCAACTATATATAGCAAACTCCCACACTAAGTAATTTGATCTATTAGTCGCTTTTCTAAATCTTCAGCAATATTTTCTATGTATCTTTTTTTTTTTTTTTTTTTTTTTTTTTTTTTTTTTTTTTTTTTTGCAGTACGTGGGCCTCTCACTGCTGTGGCCTCTCCCGTTGCGGAGCACAGGCTCCGGACGCTCAGGCTCAGCGGCCATGGCTCACGGGCCCAGCCGCTCCGCGGCATGTGGGATCTTCCCGGACCGGGGCACGAACCCGTGTCCCCTGCACCGGCAGGTGGACTCTCAACCACTGCGCCACCAGGGAAGCCCTTCTATGTATCTTTTAACAGTACTTTCTAATAAAAGAACACATTTTAGTTTAAGATCAGATTATTTTTCGTGTATTATTTACAACAAGTTTCACTGTGAAGGGAATAACAAGTGTTTCTCCAATTATATCTGATTATTCTTTTTCAATACTAAGAATTCTCAAAAAAGACATCTAAATATTTACCGTTATGTTGATATTCAGTGATATTTTATAAAGTATTGTACTGAGCATTAATGTTTAAAAAACCACTGAAACTATTGTAGATGTTTTTATTCCTATTTTGTATGCTTAGTTTTAAAATGTATCTTGTTATTCATGATGAATTCATATGATAATTAATATCTAAAAGTAAAATATTTACTTAAGGTATTGAACATTTTAAGAATAATGTTATAAATCCATGTTACAAATATTATCTTTAAATGTGAATGTAGAGAAAAAACGTCTGTTCACATCTGATTACTTTATCATTGTTTTAATCTTGTGCTGTGACTAATGAAGTGACAGGCTAGATTCAGAAATGTCAGGTCTGTGAATTTGACATACAGACTGAGTGAGAATGCTAGTGACAATCTGTATCAAATATTAATAAAGAGAAAGGGGTAGAGTTATTTGAAGAAATTATGGTCAGAAACTTCTAAAAATTCATGAAAAACATTAATGTACACAACTTGGAAGCTCAACGAATTTTACGTAAACTCCAAGAGATCCACATGCATCATAATAAAACTGATAAAAGTCAATGACAAAGAGTCTTGAAAGAAGCAAGACTGAAGAAACTCATATACAGGGATCCTTAACAGAATTAACAGCTGGTTTCTCATTAGAAACCATGGTGGCCGGAAGGTAGTTGTCTTAGTTCGGGCTGCTATAACATGGTACCATAGCTGGGATGGCTTACAAACAACAGAAATTTATTTCTCACAGTTCTGAAGGTTGGAAAGTCCACAATCAAGGTGCCCAAATATTCAGTGTCTGGAGAGGTTTTGCTTCCTGGATCATAGATGGCAATCTTCTCACTGTGTCTTCAAAGAGAGCTTTCTGGGGTCTCTGTTATAAGGGCCCTAATCCCAATCATGAGGACTCCATCCTTATGACCCCACAAAGACCCCACATCTTAACACCATCATATTAGGGGTTAGGGTCTCAATATATGAATTTTGAGGGTCCATAACAGTAGTAAGATGACATATTCAAAGTTCTAAAAGAAAAAAGCTGTTAACCATGAATTCTGTGTCCAGCAACTATCCTTCAAAATTAAAGGACAAAATAAGCATTGTCAGAAGAACAAAAAGGGAAAGAGATAAAAACTATAGGACTATTAGACTTTCCCTACAAGAAATGCTAAAGGGAGTTTTCAGGCTGAAATGAAAAGACATAAGAGAATAAGTAGAACCCACAAGATATATAGGAAAAAAAGTTTTGTATACTATTAAAATTAAATCAGTATTAATTCAAACTGGAGTGTTAATTTACTGTTGATTAAGATTCCCAAGGCAACCACTAAGAAAATAACTCAAAAATAAATAATATAAAAACAATAATAGAATCTGATAGATAAGAAGCTATCTATTTAATACTTATAAGGGGGAATTAAGGAACAGAAAAAGATATAGCATAGAGAAAACAAACAGCAAATTGGCAGAAGGAAGTTCTTTTCAGTAATTACTTTAACTGTAAATAGATTAAACTCTCAAGTTAATAGTTAGCAATTGTCAGAATACTGTTATTCCCCCTAAGATCAGGAATAACAAGAACGTCTGCTATTACCACTCCTATTCAACATTGACCTAAAATTCATATGGAAATACAAGGGATCCTGAATAGCTAAAATGACCTTGAAAAAGAAGCAAGTTGGAGGACTCACACATGATTCCAAAACTTACTACAAAGCTATAGAAATTAAAAGCATGTGGGGACTTCCCCAGTGGTGCAGTGGTTAAGAATCCACCTGCCAATGCAGGGGACACTGGTTTGATCCCTGGTCCGGGAAGATCCCACATGCTGCAGAGCAGCTAAGCCCATGTTCCACAACTACTGAGCCCATGTGCCACAACTACTGAAGCCTGCACACCCTAGAGCCCGTGCTCTGCAACAGGAGAAGCCACCACAATGAGAAGCCCGTGCACTGCAGCGAAGAGTAGCCCCCGCTCACCTCAGCTAGAGAAAGCCCACACAGCAACAGAGACCCAACACGGCCAAAAATAAATAAATTAAAAAAAAAATTTTAAATCCCATATTAAAAAACAAAAAAAGTGTGTGTTACTGGTATGAGCACAAATGAATATATCAATGGAATAGAATTGAGATTACAGACATAAACCCACATATCTATGTTCAATTGATTTTAGACAAGGATGCCAAGACTATTCAATGGGGCAAAGAATAGTCTTTTCAACAAATGGCACTGGGACAATTGGATATCCACATTCAAAATAATAAATGTTATCCCCCTACCTCATGTTATATGCAAAAATTAACTCAGAATGGATCAAAGGCTAACTATAAGAACTAAAACTATAAAACAGAAAGAAAACATAGGTGTAAATCTTCATGACTTTGGATTAGGCAATACTTTCTTAAACATGACACCAAAACCACAAGAATATTAAAAGATAACTATTAGAATGGGAGAAACCATTTGCAAATCATGTATCTGAGAAGGGCCTGAATATATAGAGAATATTTAGAGCTCCACAATAAAAAGATAAATAAGCCAATTTAAAAATGGAAAAAGGATTTGAATAAATGTTTCTCCAAAGAAGATATACAATGACTAATAAGCACATGAAAAGACATTATTTTTAAAAATGTAAATAAATAAATAACAAGTGTTGGTAGTGTCAGTAAGTATGTGGAAAGGTGGGACCATCATATATGGATGGGAATGTAAAATGGACAGCAACTATGGGGAAGTTTGGCAGCTTCTCAGTAAGTTAAATGTAGAATTACTATATGACCCAGTAATATCGCTCCTATGTATATACCCAAGAAAATTGGAAACATATGTTCACACGAAAACTCGTACATGAATGTTCATAGCAGCATTATTCATAATAGCCAAAAAGTGAAAACAATCTAAATGTCCATCAAATGATGAATAGATTAAAAATTGTATCTGCACAATGGAGTATTATTCAGCCATGAAAATGAATGAGGAAAGTCCTGATACATACTGCAGCATGGATGAAGCTTGACAACATTCTGCTAAGTGAAAGGAGCCAGACACAAAAGATCACCTACTGCGTGATTCCATTTATATGAGATGTCCAGAATAGACAAATCCGTAGAGACGGAAGGTAGATTAGTGGTTGCCAGAGGTGAGGATGGATTGGGAGGTTTAGGGTTTCTTTTTGTGTCTAAAATTAGATAGTGGTGAGGGTTTCACAACATTGTGAATATACTAAAAATCACTGAATTGTATACTTTAAAATGGTTTAAAAAATAAAACTATCCACATAATTACTATCCCATATCCCCCGAAGTACATTTTCACAATCTCACCTTTGGGAGATAACCCCTGTCCAGAAGGATCCTATTGCAATGAAAGATGCTCCTGTGTATGCTGGTCCATTAAATCCCACCATTGCAAATATAATCAATCATCTGCCCAGAGTAAGGCAAGTGGACAACAGCAGCTGTGAGCATAGAGAAATGATGAGGTGGTCAGCTCCTAGACACATTATCAGTTAACCTCTGCACAAGGAAAACATGAAATAAATGCAGGAATAGAGGGAATGTCAAAGTGCTGCAGGAAAAAGGCTTTACAGCAGAAGCAGCATTTTATAGGAAACTTGAAATTTAAGGGAAGTGTAATATGAAGTAAGGAGTGGACATCGAAAGAGGAGGCAACAGCATGAGCGAACATGGAAGAATGGAACAGTGACTAAGAGGTATGATACAAAGAATACAGGTTTCCCCTGCTATCTGAAAGGAGAGTGTTCCTGTGAAAACTTTTGTAAGCTGAAATGGTGTAAAGTGAAGAAGCAGTTACCTTAACACACATCTTGATAACGGATGCACATAATAAACTGAGATAAAGCACAGACGGTCACAGACACAGTTCAAAGCTATGGCGGCTTGATGCTGAGATGCTGAGTGTAGTTCCCAGGGAAGGAGCTTGGCGGGGCCACTCTCACTGCTTTGGGTGTGTGCTGCCTCTAGGATGGCTGGCTGCAAAACAAACGCGTAAAAACAAAAAGCCTCTTTGGATTTCTTTCAGTTAGTGAAAACAGGTACTAACGTAGGTCTTCCGTAAAAGCAAAGTGACATAAACAGAACTTTTGAAAAGCAGGGAATAACTGTATATACTGATGCAGGATAGGTACAACTCGTCAGAATGGACTATGAACTTATGGCAGCATAACAAATTCAAACCATAAATTTAGATTGGTCCTCATTACTATTATTGTTATTGTTACTATCATTATTATTGTTTTAAGCAAAGAATACAAAATTACAATAGCCTCATTTCTTTTGTAGAATGTCACTTGTGGGGTTGATACCCTGCCATCAATGACTCTGTACTAGAAAATTAGGAATATTTTAGATCTGAAAATCTTAAATTTTTGCCATATCCCAGTATTTTTATAATTTGGATTCTCATCAGTTTTCAGGGGGAAAAAAAACCCATTCAATCAATTTATGCTTTCAATAGGAAAAATTACAGACACCTGGGCTTTCTTACCTTATGCTCACATTGACAAAATCATATTCTGTTTTAAGGAAAAAGCAATTTCAGTGCCTGGCATCGCTTGTTTCCTTTCTCTACTCCCCAGCTGTCCAACCTTCCAGAAAACTATTTACTTTCAAAATCAGGATGAAACCAAATGACTGAATACCTTCAAAGTTACACTAAGAGGTTAAATTCCTTACATAATGATATTCAAGAAAATTAAAGAGGAAGGAAGTGCTATGATTATACAGGTGGATGATAAGAAAATTTAACAGTGTGAAAGGCTAGATTGTGGGGCAATATAGGAAATGGATAGGAGGGCATTGCGTGGTCAATGTGAGCGTTGATGAGGGTATGAATTAAGGAACTGGCAGTACAAATGGAAAGGGGAAGTGGAAGTAGGGACCACTGCACAGGTAGTTTGGTAGATGATTGGCTGTAAGACAATGAAGACAAGGAAGTCAAGTTTATAAGCCAGGGTGTTGGGAATAATGGAGGGATTATTATACAAAGGAGCGATGAGAAGAATAAAGGCATATTTCAAGAAGATAATGATTTTGATTCTAAAGCATGCTCAGTTGAATTTTCAGTGGGAATTCCAGTGGCAGGTACCCAGCAAATAATTGTTAATTGGCATCTGTTACTCAGAAAATGAATTAGAAAGATGATTTTGGATTTGAGACATATCAGTTTAGAAGCAATATTTGTCTATTATAGTGGAATAGAATATTTAGGAAAAGAATTCAGTAAAAAAAAGTGTCCTCCTATCTCTAAACCACCATAATATGCTTATGGAACATAAACCCCTATAACCATAAAAATGAATCCCCGAAGTGCCTAAACTATTCCAAGCAAAAAATCATAGACTATTCTGCTTCAACTTGTCTTCCTCTCATTCCTGTTCTGTTTTCCCATGGATCTGAGTTAGTGGACCCATATGTCATTTACACAGCTTTACTTGGGGTGTGCCTTTCTAGATCTTCCAAATGGATAATACAACATGGAATTTCTCCCTGATTTCCTTCAAGAATTCAGCTCTCACTTTCCCTGATGGCAGTTCTTTCTTCAATTTAATATTTGTTGCCACATTTCCCTCTCTCTCCTTTTTTTTTTTTTAACTGAAAATCTCCTTGAATGCTATTCATTACAACCCTGATCATTCTCTCCTGAACCTACACCAAGCAAGCTTTTGTTTCCAACATTTGAATAAAATTTTTCTTGTTAAGGTCATGAATGACTTCATATTGCAAATCCAAGGATGCTTTCTAAGTGTTCATCTTCCTTGACTTTCTCAAAGCACCTGGCACGGTTCACTCTTGCAAACCTTTCCTTACTTGGCCTCTGGGAGGGACACATAATTATCCTCTTGCTGTCTCCCTGTCTTCACTTTTTCAGTAGGCTTCATTGGATTCTTCTCACCAGTACTCCATTTGGAGACCTCTTCTCTCCTCTTCACTTTTCCTCTCTTCTCATCTACATTCAACCACTGGTTATTCCATTCAGACTCACACTTTTAAATACAATTTGGAAACTGATGACTCCCATTTTTACAATTCCAGACCCAACTTCTTCCATAACTCAAGACTTATCCAACTCGCTATTTAATATCTCCACTTATATGTCTAATAAACTCAATAAACTGAACTCAATTCTCCCCTGCTCTGTTTCTGACTCAGTTTCTCTATGTGAATAGATGTCACCAACATTTACCCAGCTGCTCATGTCAGAAACATTGGAATTATCTCTGTTGCCTCTTTTTCTTTTTTCCACATTCCTCATCTACTGCATTAAAGTCCTTCAGTTATACATTTAAACTATTTTCTGAAGTCAGATCTTCTTACCACATTTGCTGTTCCTCTCCTAAACTAGGTCCTCTTATCTAGTCTAGGCCATCATAATAAATAACTTGGATTACTGATATCATATTCTACCTGGTCTCCCAGCTTCTACTTTTGCCATACTCATTCCACCACCCCAAACACACACACACACACACACACACACACACACACACACACACACACAGTTGACTCTCCATATAACAGCCAAAGCAACTGAAACGATTTCTTTTGATGATCATGCCTCTCCCTTCATGAAATCTTCCCATAGAATATACCATAAAAGCAAAGAATCTACTGTGGCTTTGAGGTCTTGTGTAATCCAACTCCTAGCTACCTTTTTGCTCTAATTTCCAGCCACTCTCCCTCCATCCAGCTAACTTTCCAAAAATGTCAATATACATTCTTCCTTTAAGCCTCTGTTTGTCCTGCTGCCTACAAATACCTTTCCCCAAATATTCACCCCGTTTACTCCCTCACTTAATTCAGGTCCAAGATCAGATTATAGCGCTGGAAAAAACCCTCATAGATACCGTTTAATCTTCTCCCCTTACTTTGCTTTATTTTTCCCTTTTCTTTCTTTTTCCTGCTTTCTTTTTCTTTTTTTGTTTTTTTTTTTTAATTTTTTCCTTTTTTTTTTTTTTTTTTTGTCCGCTCCAAGTGGCATGCAGGATCTTAGTTCCCTGACCAGGGATCAAACCCACACCCCCTGCAGTGGAAGCTTGGAGTCTTAACCACTAGACTGCCAGGGAAGTCCCTCTGCTTACTTTTCTTTACAGTACTTTTCAATATCTGATATTTTATTATGGATTAATTTTTCCTGTCTTCCAGACTCTAGCAGCATGAGGACAGAGAATCTCTTGTTTTGATCCCTACTTTATCCCTAATACCCAGAATCTTGTCTGCTACAGAGAGGGCTCTCAACTTTTTGTTGAAAAAATGGAGGAACAAGAGGATTATCGATAGTGTGAATTAATATAAAAAGTGTAATGAAAAGAGTCCACTTCATTTGATAGACAAGAGGCCTTTTATGATTTTAGAGAGGGGAGTGGTAATAGGGGAAGAAATTAGAAGAAACTGAATGTATTTTTGTGAATGTTCCCAGAGTGCTTGGAGGAGGAGGTAATAATTTTGAGGGTGCTAAATATGCTATTTTAGATAGAATAATAGATAATTTTAGAAAAAAATGCTTTCAGTAATTTGTTTAATTTAATATATTTAAATTTATAATTCATTTCTTGTCATACTCGATTATTACATCTGTAACAAAACATTAAAACTCGAGGTAAGCAAACATTATTTTGAGTTTTTAACATCCAAGGCAATCCATGGGACAATTGTCAAAGGGATAATATCACTATAAGTCTCTCTTCAGTGTAAGTTTGGACATAATCCAAAATATAGAGCTTAAAGTATTAGGTTTTTATCAAGTTCTTAAATAGGAATTCCTGTTCTTAGAATGTGACAGAGATGTAAATTATTGTTTTTCTTCAAAGGGAGAGAATAGTCACTGATGAGACCGAGGGACTTCATGAACATGTCTTAGCTCAGAAGAGCAAAGTAAATCATAGAATTTGGTAAATTAGTTGCACAAGAAATTTCATATACCCGGGAAGAGTACAGATTACCGGGAACATATAAACTGCCCTAATGTAAATAAATAAATGTATTAGGACTTAGTCCTAAGCCTTTTGGCATTTTTTCTGGTCAGTGCTTTTTGACATTACAATGAGTCATGAACCCTTCCTGCTGTCATTCACAATGAGCTTTTTCATAACCTGCAATTTCAGCCATTCTGGAACTTCTGCCGCTGCTACAGGGAGCGGTCATTGAGTTTATAAGTATCTGTCTTGGGAGCAAAAATGACAGCGTTATGAGTGAAAGAGCAAGTTACTTGTTATAGCAATGTTACTCCTCATCTATACATCCTCCCTCCCCCAAACACAAACACACACATATTAGCAAGAAAAATCCAAAGGACTATAATTACACTGAGGCAAACAAATATTGACTTCAAAAACAGCTTTATCAATGCATGTTTCAAACAGAGTACAAGGCCACGTGATGTTTGACTTTGCCCTGGTTTTGCCCCTCAGAATAAAATCATTATGATTAGGGCCTCTTTCTTTGGGCCTTTGATTCTCACTGCCGTTAACTGCTTGGGTGCTGGCACACTGGAAATATAGTTATATCTAAGGCAACTTCATCAGCTGAAAGGCATTTTAATTTTCTTTTCAAGACAAAAATATTACTGCTCTATTTTTGTATCTGCTCATTAAACAAATCAAATTTTGTTTGAACAGTACTTCAGATCACATTATTAAAAGATCATGTTACAGCACAAGCTGGTCATTTGGGGACAGAGGAAGCAAATTAGATTGTAATTCAATGCAGGCTGATAGGTTTTAGATCAAAGACTGGTTCCTGGCAATTTTTGGAATTATGAAACTATCTATAAACATGAGGCTGGCAATATCTAATTAGAATTCAGCATGGACCACTTTCTCCTGTTGTGTATAGAAATGTGTCACTTACTTTTAAATGAAGAAACATGACTTTAGTAATGAGTTCTTGCATTAAATATTATTCTGATTATTGTTTTAAAAATCACTTGTATTTCAGTAAGTTCGGTTTGTTAGAGCATAGTGTTCATGGGAGTCAAGTCCCCAGTATGGACCGGTTAGTTTCCCTGTGCTCCACGGTTTTAGATAACATGCTAAGCCTGGCTTGTTAGTACAGATTATTATGACTTGTCCTAAGGAGGATCAGGCTAAGACTTTACATCTTTTAGGGTAAACTCAGCCCTTTGAAAGGGAAAGAAGAGCAAAGTTCACTATGGAAGATCAATGTGTCCCTAACCCAGATAAAGTTTTCCTATTGTCATGCCATGCTTTACACGTTTGGTATTCACATTGTATTGGAATGGAACTGTGGCTAAGAGAACATTGTGAAATGGTTCACTGGGAAAGGAGTTTTTTCTTTGTTATATGTTCTTTAATCAGAACAAATACTTTGGAGCTAAGTTAGAGAAAGCCATGTCCCAGTTCCTATTTTGTCTGGGAAATATAATATCAACACTTTCCTGAGATGCTGGTATTCAAACAAATTTTTATCCTCTTTCATAACACTTCCAAATGCCAAAGTGCCATACACAGTGTCAGTAATCATCCAAAGTAATTTTTATTGGGCATCTAGTACACAGTGCTTTTGGCTCGTGGGAAGAAAGCATCTGTAATTGATCAATTTGTATTTATATTTTAAAAATCAAGATAATAGTCTATGACCTGAAGTGCCTAGTCTGTGATGCTGGGTTGAAGAATTAACTTATGGCAGGGGGTGGGGGCGGAATAGCAGTTTTAGATGATTTGGGGTTTAGAATAGAGGAGGGAATGGAGAAGTTGGGAAAATAAAAAGATGAGAGAGGTGAGGGAATCTGGAAAGAGCATGGCAACGGCGCTGCATACTTTGTGAGTCTCCCTAAAAGGCTTTGTAAAAATGGGTAACCAAACAGCAAAACCCCAAAACCAAGGTACAACATTTACAATTAACTAGGTGACATGATACCCTCCATGAACTCCAAAATACGAGTGGGAGGGAAAACAGCTCCCACGGACTCAAGATGCCCATGTGTGTTAGTATCTGTGTGGGAAGGAGCAGAAAGAGGCTGAGGTGTGGGACAGATCTAAGAACAGAATCCCTAACAGCCAGCATGCCTGCACTGGAATGCATATCATGCCAAACTAAGAACAGCAGCTTCTACAAAGAGGGGTTTAGATAAATGCAGTAGCTGGTATGCCAGGGGCTTGCTGTAGAGTGTGAAAGCTGGAGCAGTCTAGATCCTATGATTTCAAATCTGACCAGCCCAAACTGCCTTCCTGGACAAGGCTAGGCAATGGGAGGAAAATTCTGGAACATGATTAGAATTAAGCACAACGGGGACAACAGAAAGGAAGGAAGAGAAGACTCAGATAAAGATAGAGAAGGGAAAATCACAGGGAGCCATGAAATCTCAGAAAGCTGTTGTGAACAACACCTCTCTCTAAAACCTTAGAACTACTTTACAAAAATATAAGCAACAAAAAGGGTTGTAGTCAAATTCCACACAATGTTACTATAAGAAAATAGAAAACACATCCATGAAATTAAAACCATCTTAATATTTTTCAAAATGAGCTAAAAAATTAAAATTGATACAAAGTATAAAAGAATGACATAAATCAAAATTTTTAAACTCTTAAATAAGATTATGGAACTTAGAAAAGAATTACAAATAAAGGGAAAAAATTCAGAAATGAGGAATAAATCAGAAAGAATGAGAGAGCAAATGAACACAAGAGATAATGACTTCAGAGAAAGAAAACTGAAAAGAAACAAGATATTAAAAAGTAAAATGAAATAAATACATGAAAATGATTCAGGAGAAAAAAACGTATATTGAAAATACATGGAAAAAATTAGTATATGGATAATAGGAATATCTGAAGAAGAAAACCAAAACAAGAGAAAACAAGTACTAAAAATAATTAAACTTCCTTGAAATTAACAACAAAAAAATAGAAACTACATATTCTCTGCATACCAGAGAATATTGGCTAACAACAAGCTATAACTGGTAAAATTACTGAGTTTTATAGAAAAGGCCAAAAAAAATACTTTAGGGATCTAGCTAAAAGAGTATGTGATGTTTAAGAGAAAGACGCTTAGATATGTGGTAGATTGTTTGCAAAAATGGACCAATAATTCTCATCCCATTTCCCACTCTGAGGTGGTTCTCTCTCAGTGAACCTGGGTTTGCCTATGTGACTTGCTTTGGCTAATGAGACTTAAGAAACTTAATAAATACTTGCACATTGAAGTGTGCCGTCTCTTGTGGCTCTTTGGAACCCTACAGCCACTCTGATGATGTCTGGGTTAGCCTGCTGGCAGAGGAGAGACGCATAACCCAGTCATCCTCATCATCCCATTTGACAGCATCAAAAGCCAGACACGTGAGTAAGTTTCCTGCAGGTCAAATGTAGGACGATTTGAACTCCAATAAGGATAGCAATAGCAATGAATTGAAATCCATTGTTATGGACTGAACGTTTGTGTCCTCCCAAAATTCATATGCTGAAATCCTAACGCCCCTAATGTGATGGAGGTGGGGTCTTCGGGAGGTGATTAGGTCATGAGTATGGAGGCTCATGAATGGAATTCGTACTCTTAGAGACTCCAGAGAGCTATGTTACCCTTTCCACCACGTGAGGACACAACGAGAAGTCCTCAGTCTGTGAGCCAGAGGAGAGCTCTCACCAGAGCCTGACCATGCTGACCCCCTACTCTTGGACTTTCAGCATCCAGAATTGTGAGAAATACATTTTTAGAAGCCATTCAGTCTATGGTATTTCGTTACAGGAGCCCAGTCGGACTGACACACATAAAATATGTTTAAATCCATGAATTGATAATGGTGCAAAAAAAAGGATAAATGAGCTAATTAGTTACTTTCAGAAGGTGTTTGGGGACAAATTCATCATTGTGGGAAATGGGAAATAGAAGGAAAAAAGTAAAACATTTATCTTGCCTTACCAATATGATTGGATACCAAAATAACAGTTGAGGGAGACCCTCTATGTATAGAATTATTCCATCCAATGAAAAATAAATGACAACAATGGAATATCACCATTTTATAGCTCCCATCAAATTAATGCATCTAGTCATAGCATTCACAGCTGCTAATATCACAAAAAAGAACAACCAAATAGCATGTGTCTCCCAATGAAAGAACACAATATAACTTGCAGTGTTGCCAAAGGGACTGAGTCTGAGTCTAATCAGACCTCTGCGTCAACTGTCAAATTGTGGGAAATACAAAGGACGGGCATATTCAAAACTACAGGTCAGATGGACCTGTTTTTTCAAAAAATAAATTGTAAGGATGGAAGGAAAAAAATGTAGAATAATGGTGACTTAAGAGACATATCCCAAAATCACCCCAACCCCCCAACCTCCCAAAAAAACCCCTAAAAACAGGAAAGATTAAACAGAGTTTCTAAGGATGTATACTTGAGGAATGCATCTTCAGTGACTTAACTTGTTTAGGAATTTATTGAGTACATGCAATTTGCAAAGCTCTGATCTAGTCCCTAGAATAACAAGGTGATAAGACTATAAAGAGATGCTTACTATAAAATTTTTTTAAATGGCTACTTTCGTGGGGAGGGAAGTGATTATAATGAGATGGAGCACATAGAGGACCTTCTGGGGTTCTGGGCATACTTCAGTTTCTTGACATGAATAGTGTGTACTCGGGTGTTGGTCTTATGATAATTCATTAAGCTCTATGCTTGTATTGCATATTCTTCTGTATTTGTATCTTACTTACACTTTAAAAGTTAAAAAAAAATAAATTCTATAGGTTAGTAATTCCATGGCGACACTAGAAATAAAGCATGAAATTGCCATTTTTATTTTCTTGACCTTTTCTGTCCAGGGCGACATGGTGCCAGTGCAGGTACCCAGAGCTGAGCTCTTATTTCCAGATTGATTACCTGCTTTAGTTTTCCTTCTGTATCTCTAGGGATCAAAACAGAGACAGATTAGCACATATTAGGTACTCCGTAAGCGTTTGTTGAGTGATTAATATCTAGGTTCAAAGTTTTTAACACCTCTTAAAATAGTTAAATCTCTTTTAATGTTAGCTGAGGAAAAGCTGTTCTTTGCAAGATTTAAGAGGAGCTGGCCTCTTAAAGGCGGGCCTCTTTCAACTCTTCATCATAATAAGATATCCATTAAGATGCTTACATGAATGTGCAGTTCCTATTTTCCTGGTAAGTTTCCAGATCATCTTTATTATATTACCTTTTGCTTACATTAAGTAAAAAAGACTAAATCATTGGTTTTGTAAAATTTAGGTGCGTCAAATGAATCATGGTACAAAATGTCCCTGATTCAAAGCTAAACAAATTACAGCTGAAATCTGGTGAACATACACATCATGGGATCAGAAAACAACATTAAGCCAATGATCAATGACCTGTAATTACTTAATTTTAAAAATGTAAAGTGGCTTACTTATTTTCAATTTAATGCTGGGAAGATTCACTATCAAATCATTATTTTTGTTATCAATTTCCAATATCATTTCATATATAAAATTTATACACAGATATGAGTTTTATTATTCAGGTGCATTGAGATTACAGACACTATTCCCAGGCTCTTAAAAGCGAATAAAAACAAAGGGCAATATACACTGGTAAACTTTAACCTTTTCCCTTTCTATTCCCGTACTGAGGCTGATAATACCCAGAACAAAATGATAAGAGGCTTCAACAGAAGTACATGCTTTTAATAGCCTTGATCATATCCAAAGTTTCAGTTTCCCACTTCCTAGAAATAATGGAGTAAGGGCGTAAATGGAAATTAAGTGGGGAAAAAAATCAAAGCAAATGTCAGAGGAACTTTTCATAAAAAATTAGAAACACTTTAAAATATAGAAAAAAAAAACCTACAAGCAAGGTTGTTAAAATCACTAGAGCTATTCAAAAAACAATTATACTAGATGGCATCCTGAGGGGACCAGAGAACCTAAACACAAAAGGATAAACCTCTACAGGTTGAGTGATCCTCACATATTAAGCCTTTCTTTGTTCTCCCAAAGATTCATTTGTATTTAGATATTGGTTACTGTGTGTCAGTCCACAGATTAGGTAAATACATCTTGCTTCTACAGTTAGAATTACACAGCATAGGAAAATAATGGAAGCGTACATAAAAGCCTTAAAATGGCTCTGATTACTTGTAGTTACTAAAAGGCCAGGAAGGGGTGAAGCCAAGACCGTAACATCTTTGAGTCATCGCTAACCTTTGATTTTTTTCATTCTAAGTGAACTTTCTATTGCAATTTGTCTCTACCGTAAGTGTTGTAAAAATGAGAGGCTCACAAAATGACAGGACTGGGAAAAATCACTCAAGTCCCCTTCGGACGGCTGATCCATTTAGTAGGTTTCGGCTCTCTGTACAAGGTTATGCAATTTCTGAGGTAGAAAGACACCTCTCAGTTTCCCCAGATACTCAACCTGGTTTCAAATCTATTAGAATCCCAATTTTTCTGATGTCTCATAGGCATGACTCCAGTACCAATGTAATCTGTGTTCATATATATCCTCCACGAGGACGCTAACTTCTGATTGATGGCATTTAGAGATTCTACTAGGTTTTTGACACAGTTCAGTAAATACCAGCAATATTGTGTTAGGTATAGACCTCTCCCTAGTGATTTCTTCCTGCATTATTTGTTTACTTACCAAATAAATGTGATCAGAATTCTATTTTGAAAATTATGTGCTTTCTTTACTGCATTTCTTTCTCTTTGATGTTCATCTAAGGCATCCATCTTTCCAGGGTTTCATTAAGTTTCCCTAGGGATACTTAGAGTAAGAAATGAAGTAATACTTCGCTTTTGGCATTCAAGATAGGATTTTGTAGTGAAACAATGGCCCTCCTAGCAAGGGACATTTTCTTGAGAGGAGATTTTCCAGCTTCTTTGATAATATTCAGTACATTAAGGGTTAAATCTGGAAGACTCAGTTCACAGAGTTCTCCAGTAAGAATGAAGTGGTTGTCTGGGACCAGGAGGTCACCAGGCTTCCTGATCAAAGGGAAAAGGAGGCTAAGATGTGGGTGAAAGGCTGAGAAAAAAAAAAAAAAAGAATAAAAACAGACTATATCTGGCCCTAAGGCATGGTACAGAGGGTGGTGAAAGAGGCAGATATGAGGGTCAAGGCTTATCACACACACTTGGCATTGTCTGGGGACAGGAAGAAGTAACAATTAAGTAACCAAGGGATAAGGAGAAGTCTTGACCCCACTCCCTGTTTGGAACCTTCAAAGGAGGCTGTCCTCATTACTAGAGGTTCAGGTTGAAGTTTAACATACAATAAGTTCTTTGTCTCTTTCTCACCCTTCTAGAGCTAAGCTTCAGGTCAGGCAGACACCTTACAGCTGATTATACTGGATCCAACAGCTTAGGGCAAGTATTTTAAGACCTCTGAGCTTCAACTTCTACATTAATAAAAAAAAAAAAAAAAAGGAGATTGGGCCAAATCCTTTATGATCTGCAGCTTTAAAATCTGATGATGGGTTTGCTTAAAAAAAAAAAAAAAAAATCCGTGGTCTCAGTTTGCTATTCAAAAAGATGTTTCTGCTAAACCTGTATTATTTCTTTTCTCTTGTATCTCCCTATTACTTATACTTATCTGTTAACAAACAATGAGAGTTAGCTGGATATATTGAACGATAGTTTTATTTTGTAAGAAAGAAAAAATGCATGAAAGCTATAGAATCACAATTTATAGTAATAAAGCAAACAACATTTCTTCAAGAATCTTATAAAGTACAGAAGTAGAGATGGGTCAACAAATCACATAGACTGCAGAGAAAATAAAATAGGATCTGAGCAAAAAATTATCTAGATTAAGAAAAGTTATAAATGCGAATGTCTAAACAGATTTATGTTTTACCACCAGAAATAGTTTTCCTCTATAAACTACGTACTCTTTCCATTTGAGGAGAAATAGTTTTCCTCTATAGATTACATACTCTTTCCATTTGGGGAGAAATTTCTCTTACAAGAGTTTTATGACCCCAGCGGGGAGGGCAGGCAGGGGGTAGCATCCCTACCTTTTCTTTCTATTACTCTCACCATTTCCATGCAAACAAGAGAAAAAGGAAAATCAAATACTATTAGTATTGGATTATTTCTGCCCCCAGGCTAAAACATT
This sequence comes from Phocoena phocoena, assembly GCF_963924675.1. Taxonomy (NCBI): domain Eukaryota; kingdom Metazoa; phylum Chordata; class Mammalia; order Artiodactyla; family Phocoenidae; genus Phocoena; species Phocoena phocoena. Next base: position 80,817,669 of record NC_089227.1, read on the forward strand.
TTCCTAACTACAGCAGTGACGCTTTTTTCTTAAATGTCTGCATGATTGAGTTGTCATAAGTCTACCTTGTAATCTACTCAAAATAAGTGATATATTTCAACAAAACCTAAGGGGTTCCTCCATAAATATCTCCTGTTCATTTAATGCCACTTAAGCACTTGGCTTATCTTATTATCATTACAGCAACAAAAGACTTTTCCTAATGACCACATAACTGAACTTGAGGAGCATCTCTGGACCCTACCTCTGCTATGAAAGTACAACTCTCATTCTCATAACTTCATTTGTCCTCCTCTTGGTCCTTGGACTTTCAAGGAGGAGAAAAAGACATGGCCTTCCTGGGGCTGCAGTTATCTGACTCATACTTACTTAAAATAGCAGTTTTATCCACCACTTGTCCTGGTCACAGCAAACATTGATGGAGATATACTTAACTGAAGGAACTGAAGGCTAATTAAGATAAATGTATAGGCAAAGAAAATGAAAATTTTATGGAGGAGATAAAGTGGGATTTAAGACAGGAAAATCTGTAAGATTTTCATCGAAGAAGGGAAAAAACGTCAGATAACTGAAATGATACATATTTTATAGGAAAAGAACAATTTTTGGATGACCACCAGCAAAGACAGGACATATGGTAGAAAACCTTCAGAAATTAAATACCTAACCTACAGAGAAAAAAATCAACTAATTCAAGAAGAGTCATTCACACAAGCAGAATAAGATAGCGAATGCAATTATTTGAATGATTAAGAACAATTACAGACAAAAATACTTGCTGTTGAGAAAAATAAAAAGATTTTCTCCATAATATCCAGATTGACTGGCTGCATTAATCTAATTCACAGGATTGATAAATCACTTGGCTTTGTTTTTATCAGCACAGCCTTGGTGTCCTAAAGCCTTAAGCTCTGTAGGGTATACTTTAGACTCATTCTCTTCAAACTGAATCTTTGAATCAATTAATCACAGAATGCTTACTTATTCCACTCCATGCATTTGTGTTTCACAAATAATATCATTTGTGATTAAAATGTATTTTTCATATGTCGGTATACCAAAAGTCAACATGATTGTTTTTTAAAAAATTTTAGCTTAATAAATAATAACATTTATTAAACATCAATTAACTATATACTAGCTCCTTGTTCACTTTAGTAATGAACTTTTTTGGGAAACAAACAGTACAGTTCATTTTCAATAATTTATCTTTTAGCTAGGTATTCCTACATAACCCATCTTCAACTTCTCCAGTCTTAAGAGATGATCCTTTAATACCCAAATTGCCTCTATCATATTTGATGAGGAAGCCAAGTCTTTGCCCCTATTTTTGAGTGCATTTGTGTTACATGCAGCCTGATGGCCTTTTATTTCCCCTCTTCCAGTAGTCCTCTATTCTGTCAAGTTCAGATATTGTCTCCCACACTGTGTCATCCTAAAGGACATCATCAACCCTTCTCTTAGCTCTCCAAATAAACTGTCACACCTGGCTATCACTTGTAGTAAAAAATTCACCAAAATCTTGGGCATAACAGAAAGGTAAAGCAGTGCACAGAGTAGATTAAGAATAAAGAAATGGATATTCCTGATCATGGACCTTCACAGGTTCTCTTACTGGATGGATGTGGCTCTCAGCTCAAGCCTACCATGATTTCAAGAGGCCAGTTCATCAGCCACATAGGAGGCCACCCCTCTCTCAAGTTACACTGCCTGAAGATTAGACCCTTATATTTCTGAAATTCCTAGTGAGAAAACAAGCGTTCTCCTTCGTGGTATTACGCTATTTCATTGTTTTTATTTGCCTGAATGTAAACCGTGCCACAGATGCAACTTCATCTAAAAGAAAACAGACTTTTCATTATTATGCATATATTCATCAATATTCAGCTTATCCTTACCGCTGAATGTTCCCTTCCAGACTCGGATAGTGGCCTTTACATTGGAAAATCAAAAGACCTATGAAGGCCATTCCCTTCTTCCCCAAAGTTAAGGTAAAATCTGCTCTCAAAATTGAATTCAAAATGTCGTATTCTAGAGAACATGAAAAAAAAAAAATTGACAGCTTTAGAGCGGCTGGGTTTTTCCCCAACAACTATTTAGGTTTTAGTAAATTCTTGGATCTCATCCCTGCTATGGTACTCTTACTACATTAGAAATTATTTACTAGCTAGTTACTATCCGGTTATTCCTAAAATTCATCGTTGTACAAATGAAATCAGTAGACAATTTCCCAACCAACTTGCATGTGTAGTTCAGTAACATGTCTGAGTTCATGGACGTTTTGACAGTGTCCTTCCTTAGCCCCATATGTTGGAAACTTGAAAAACACAGGATGCATAATTGACTTTAGTTGAATATTGCTGGAATGTATGGAGCTGAGTCAGATAATTTGTTATCTAACTGAATCTCACCTTTAAAACACCATGTGGGAATTGTGCAGAGCACCTTAATTATTTTAAAGCATAGAAAAAAGCCCTGTATACACCCGACATTGAATTGTTCACTTAATCTCCTTTCTTACACAAAAGAAAAAGAGAAACCATCCACAACTTTCACATAAGACAGTGAAGTGCAACTAATTTAAAATCTTAGGTACTTTTGGAAAAGAGCCAAATGTGTAGTCTTGTCATCTAGAACTAGCGCCCATCCCACATAATATTAAATTTTCCAATTTACATGAAAATGAAGTAGGGATTTACTCAGTGGCAGAATCTAATTGGTTCTAATCCAAAATTTGGAAATAAATTTTGGTTGGAAATTCTTTTACAGTTAGCACAGAATGCGATGGCCAAGTCCTCAAAGCCCCTGAATGTCATAGCCACGATTTGTGAGAGCCTCAAATAGATAAGGCGCAAAGATAATAGGACAGTATTTGTAGAGTATTTGCTTTCTGTGTCATGTTTATTAGAAATTTCTTATAAACCAGATCAGGAAAATGAAGAAACTATGATGTTAATAACAAGAGGGGAAATTGTACAAAGAACCATTTATTTTAACAACGAGGAGTTTAAAACGTTTAATTATCTACTATATACAAGTATATTTCCCAAATATCCAGTTAATTTTTTTAATTGATTTTCTCAAACTAGTTTATGCTTACACATAGCCCAATTCAGGCTTTTCTTATCCAGCAATCTGTTGTAGATTTATGATGGATTTATAATTTTTCTCTCCACGGCTAGTTCTTTCATTTCCTCATACCCAAATTTCCCTAGAAAATAATTATCCAATCTTGCCCAAACCCTGTACCAGATTTAGTAGTTTATTATTCTATATAAGACATGCTGAGATTATAGCTAGCTTGTTGACAGGGAACAAACTCCTGCCACCACCATTTATTTTCTTCATGCATACATTTATGTATTTATTCAACAAAAGCTTAATGAATGGGAATGATGGTTCTGGTGGGTTTATTTTCTGCACTTAGAAAATAAACATGAAAAGAACAAACCGTATCTGCTAGATGAAGCTCATCATTTACCAAGGGATTCTTACTGGTTTAAGTACTGAAATTTTAATGTATTAATTATACAGAGAATATTGACATTTTATTATTAAAGGTGCTAGTAATGTAATGGGTTAATGGGACATATTAAATCATTTTTCTTTGTTCTTTCTAGAAATTATGACTCCTCATAACCGAAACAGGTTTGAAAAAGTAGATAGATAGACATGACTATTAGGTAGCTGTATTCTGTTAGGGTAGGTTAAGAACTCAGTACTTGATTGAGATAATCAGACTGTCCTGAGCTGTGGGGACATTTTATTAACCCATTCATTGGGATGGTTTACATCTTCTATGATCTTTAGGTCTTCTAATGAAAATTCTCTCTTGGTCAACAAAGCATCCAGAATTAAGCTGGAAATGGAGGTGATTTGTAATATCTGGTACTCTGGACTATGTGACATACACTTAAAGGGTATTTACGATAACAATGTAAAACCCATAATTTGGGAGTCTAATTCTAATTAAAAGGATGAAAGGTGAAATAGTTACAGGGACGAAATCTGCTCAGTGAAAAATGATCAGAATCACAAACCAGGGACATTTAACATGAAGATGATGCTGAGAGTGTCAGAGAGATGAGGATGCCACAGGGCAGCTTTCCAGGGACCTGCAGCCCCCATGAAATAGGCCACTTTGTATGGAAAGGTAGACACCAAGGATTCTATCTTAAATGCCACCATATTGATAGGATAGTCTTTTGAATGAGCTCAGTTTTCTAAATTACAATCTAGTAAAGGAAAAAGAGTGAGGTAACAATTACAAAGTCATAAAATATTAAAAGTATGTAGTTAAGTGTGTGAACGAGGATGCTCTGAGGTCTGGCTGCAATACGGAACCTGAGTCACTTAGCTGCCAAAAACATTATCCTAATCCAGAGACAGACAGTTTCTAAGCCTTGGGAGTTGAGTTTCCATGGTGTAGGTAAGAATCCATGAGCTCCTGAAATTAAATCTTCTCGTCCCCTATTACACTCTCAAGTTAAAGAAAGAGAGAAGAAAACATAGTATATGTACCAGTATTACAAGTATTGGTATGATAATGGAATTCATTTAATTGTGCATTTCATTTTTTTCTGATTCATTTTATTAACCTCATGACCAGGAATGTTTTATTTAAACTTTTTAAATTTTGAAACAGTTATAGACCCAGACCCACAGGAAGTCGCAAAAATAGTGCAGAGAGGTTTTGTGTACCCATCACCCAGATCCCTGCGATGGTGCCATCTTATATAGCTATAGAGCATTATCAAATGCAAGAAATTAATTGGAACAGTACAATAAACTGTGCTACAGACCTTAGGTCTCATCGTTTGCATGCACTCATTTTTGTATGTCTTTTTAACTAATTCTATGACAATTGATCACATACACTTGCTTTGTATAACCATCATCGTAATGAAGATACAGAACTGTTCCGTCACTACAAAGTGCTTCACTCATGCTACCCCTTTATAGTCACACCCTACCTCCTCTTGCCTATCCCCTGGCAACAGCGATGTTTATAATTTGCCATTTCAAGAAGGCTGTATAAATGGAATCATACACTACGTGTGATTTGAGACTAGCTTTTGTTCTGGCAGCAGAATACCCTTAAGAGTGAACCAATTTGTCTCACGTATCAGTAGTTCATTCCTTTTTATTTCCAAGTAGTATTCCATTGTCTGGATACACCACGGTTTGTTTTAACAGTTCACACTGAAGGACATTTGAGTCATTTGCAGTTTGGGGCTATTACAGATAAAGCTGTTATGAATATTTATGTACAGATTTCTATATAAACATAAGTTTTCATTTTCTAGGATAAATGCCCAGAAGTAAAAGTGCTGGGTCATATAGTAAGTATATGTTTAACTTACAAAGAAACTGCCAGACTAATTTCCTGAGTGGCTGTATCATTTACATTTCCACCAGGAATATATGAGAGATCAGTTTCTTCACACCCTCACTGGCATTTGACATTATCAGTATATATATTTTTTAATTTTAGCCATTCTGATATATATGTAGTGGTGTCTCATGGTAGTTTTTTTTGTTTGTTTGTTTTGTTTTTTCGGTACGCGGGCCTCTCACTGTTGTGGTCTCTCCCGTTGCGGAGCACAGGCTCCGGACGCGCAGGCTCAGCGGCCATGGCTCACGGGCCCAGCCGCTCCGCGGCATGTGGGATCTTCCCGGACCGGGGCACGAACCCGTGTCCCCTGCATAGGCAGGCGGACTCTCAACCACTGCGCCACCAGGGAAGCCCTCATGGTAGTTTTAATTTGCATTTACTAATGGCTAGTGTTGTTGAACATCTTTCCCTATGTTTACTTGCCATCTGTATATATTCTTTGATGACATGTCTGTTGGAATCTTCTGCTCATTTTATAATTGGATTATTTGGTTTCTTACTGTGGAGTTTGGAGGGTTCTTTATATATTCTGGATATGAGTCCTCTCTGATATGTGATTTGCAAACATTTTCTCTAAGTCAGTGGTTTGTCTTTTCATTTTCTTGACATACTTTTTTCACAGAGCAAAAGCATTTAATTTTAGGGAATCCAATAATTGAGTTTTTTTTTATGGATCATGCCTTTGGTATCATATTGAAGAATTTGTTGTCTAACAGTAGGTCATGAAGATTTTCTCCTATATTCTTTTCAAAAAAGTTTTACAGTTTTACACTTTACATTTATATCTGTGGTTCATTTTGAGTGAAATTTTGGGTAGAGTGTGGGCTTAAGTCAAGGTTCATTTTGGGGGGGGGGGAAATTGATGCAATTGTTCCGACACTGTTTTTACAGAAGACTCTCTTTCATTGATTTTTTTTTTCCCTTTGTCAGAAAGTCACTTATCTCATGCTGGATCAGAGCAAATGCACTTGCGACTTTTCTTAAAGAATTTAAGAACAAAAGTTATTTAAGGGAGAATAAGATTTAAAGCCCTCAAAAGCACAACATTAACTACACAGCACCGTTTTTCTTCAAGAGACCTATTTTTAGAGCAAACCATATGTTGTTTTATTTTTGATAGAAATGAGTCTTTTCTAGAGCTGTTTAATTGTACTGGCAAAATTTGGCAACTCCATGGGATTTTGATTTCCATAGTAACATCTTAGTTTCCTGTTTAACGTATATAAATAATCACTTTTATAAAGAATAAAAACCTCATTATATCACCATAGCTTTAATGTATTAATGTAAGATTTGGCACACATTAATCATTGTTCCTTTTCATGAAAAATTTCAGTGGCCCATTGAAGTGATCAAAATGATTGCCAGGAGATCCCTCTCTATCTATTGTCCTTGAACTGTACATGTATTTTGAAATGGGGTGAAAAATATAGAAGTTATTTCTCAGGTCTTATTATAATGTTTCAATTTCTCCATATAGAATAAAAATTATTCAAAGACGTATCTCACTTCTGCTTGTCCTCTTGTCACATCTATTCTTCTCAATAATTTTTCCTTCTTTCTTTTTCCCTTGCCTCCCCATCACTCACTTTCCGAATATAATAGGAAACAGAGAGCCAGGCACTCCTGATTTACACAGTAATCAGAGGAGAAAACTTCATTGTCCTCTTACCTCAGGCCCCAAAAGCAGATGTATATGTGGCTGTCGATCAAGTTTCATGCTTTGTAAACTATTCAACTATTTAACTTTTTATCTTAATACGTTGCCCAACGCAAAAACTATCTCCTATAGTCATTTATTCATAATTAATTGACACAGCTATTTCTCCACTGATAGCTTCAAGAATCATACACTATTCCCAAAAGCAATGTAACATTTTGCCTTTCACTAGCAAAGCAAAGCAGAATCTACTGAATTCACAATAATCTAATTCATAAATTCAGATACCTTTGATCCAAAACTTTTTTTTTTTTCTTCTGCTTGAACTGTCTAGATTGGCTGTATCTGTAGCACCGAGGTGCTAAGAAATTGGGCAGCCCTCTGCTTTGACGAACAAATATTGACAGTGTTAGCATCACTGATCGTCGAAGATGTTTTATTCTGGCAGGGGGCAGGAATATTGGGGAAATCAGCGGAGTCTGTAATCTGATGCTCATTCAGGTTGCCAAACTATTTTCACTGAAATCAGATAATTTAGTCTTAAGCCAGTCACATCAATCTTCCTACGTATTCTTCTCTGCCATAGATCAACAAGGGAATAGGTTTACGTGTGTAGTTGACTCCATCAGGTCAGATTTTGTAGGTTATGGAAACAGAACTGCCTTCAGCATTTTAGGTTCCTTCCTTCATCTAGAAACCCATGTAGGAGGAAAAATGATAGGTAACACACTGCTGTATTTTAACATTGACACGATTCTGCATAGCAATATTCACGTTTAGGTTGGAAATATTGTTATTATTCTGCTGCGATAGCCAAAGAAGAGTTTTGACCAAAATATTTGAGTGAGCACACCATCTTTGGCCAATCAGCCTCCTATTGCCCCTGCTCAGTTCAACCCAAGCCCAAGAAACAGGTGTCTTATTTGGTGGGTTCCTTGGCTGGATCTCAACTTTCTTAGCATCTATGAGCCTTCATTTAGGAATTGATGATACATACATTTGAGTTTATCAGACTTACGCAATTGTGTTTGAATCTATATCATTTGAAAAACGAAAGCAAAAAAAAATAGGCTTTAAAAATCTTTTTCCTTTTAGAAAACAAAGGAGCATAGCTTCAACAAGTAGTATTGGCAAGAGCTACTAATGTGAAGGGAACTATATAATCTATTTTACTTGAGTTTATTTTGACCTTGCTATTTTGTGCAGTTTTCTCTTTTTTTTTTTTTTTTTTTGGTCTTATGATATTGTAAAGAAACAGTTCATTTTCTTAAATGAAGAAAGAGATTGTGACAAGCAGTCATTCTAAACAGCCTTCAGAACACAATTTCAAGCAACTGGTCCAAAGTAGTTGGCACATTAGGCAATAATTATAATCCTTTATAGACCTTTATTAGACCCTGCCATTTGAAATCATCACAGTTTTGTTATTTTATCTTGAAAAGAAAAATGCAGATAAAACCAATCATTCTGTCATTCCCTGTTCTGCATCTTAGTGGAGATGATAGTGACAGATGAAAAATCTTTGAAAGAAGGATTGCCTGTGTGTACCAACCCAAACGTAACTTGTTTTGCATTGTCAGATAACAATGCTGACTGGAGCAATGAGAAAATAAACATGGACAGGGGCATCAGTGGAAAAGTCCATCACTCAATTTCTACCAATAATAAGTAAATGGAGAAAGAATACATATTCATTACATGGTTGAGAGACCCGAAGCCCATAACATTTAGAAATGCAATTTCCAAACGTCCTGTGAGCATTTTCAGAAGCTGTAGCTGAATATCAATAGGGTATTTGTTCATCCTCAAAGTCATGTTGTTATTATTTTTTCTTCCCCATGTTTCAGCATGTCGTACTTCCTTTGCTGATCCAGTTAAACATAAACATTGACAAGGAGTGGGTCAGAGCTACTATAAAATTGACAGGCCTGTTAGGGATGGGAGAAATTGGTGAAAGTAGGTATCTGTCACGGAGAGACACACATACTGAGGTTAAAGCATTTTTCAAATCTTCCCAATTAGAGAAGTTAATCAGCTGACGTTGTTACTAAGTCAAGATTCCCAAAGTTTTGCAACCATCTTGACATGCTGAAGTGAACTGGAATGATGAATGTCCGATAAAAGGCATAAAATCGCTGGAAACACTGTTTTACATTTTGAGGATTGTATTCTGGATCTAAATATATAAATTAACTGCATTTTTGGACTGATCTTACCAGGTTAGCCAGTCAGTAGTCAGACCAACAATCAAAACACAGAAGTCAGGCTTCGTGATTTGTGTCCAATCTTCTCCAAAATCTCGCAATTGAGTGACACGTGAAAGCAGAATACTTAATAGACAGTGGGTATGCTTTCAATTTTTACTTAAAATGAATTTATTTTCTCTACCTACTGTTTCATTTTGCTCAAAATGAAAACAGTCACCTGCCTCTCAGGATATACATTGAGTATATAACTTTTCCAATCTTAATGCCTACAGTATTATTCTCAGAATTTCTTTCTACTTCTTGCCTGTTTTATAACGTGGAGCAAAAGAAATTGTCTTAAGGTATAGAAGTTCCAGAGAAGTCAGCTGAACCTTGAAATTAATCAGGATGCTTTTTTTTCAGCTCTCCGACTTTTGTTTGTTAAGTACCCCATGATACTGGGCAATGTAAGAACTAACCCTACTTCCTACTTGGTCATCTGTCATTATGATTTTTCACAGGAAATGTATGTTTAGGAGCATTCAACCTTGCCAACATCCGGCTTGGCTTCTCTCCTTGCTCTTGCCACAAACCATCTCTAGGTTAACAGCAAGACAATTGGAATTGTGAATATTGCAGAACTTTTTGTGTGTTATTTTCTTGAGTTATAAAATTAAAAGACCGATATGAAGGTTTTCAGATTAGATATAAAAGGAATCATTATCAAAGAAATTTCCAGTGTCTTCCATGATAGAAAGCAAATCACAAGAATTTTGCTGTCTTTTAGGTTTGAAGAAATAACAACTCAGTCCAATAAGAAATAGGCTCTAATCTCTTCATTCCCCTAGATTAATGTCATATGTTGCGTATAAATTGCAAGGAAACTAAAACTGTGCATATAACAGCAGAGGTTAGAGAAGGAAGGGACCCTCAGAGATGATAGGATTGAAAGCCCTTACTAGAGGTCAGAGAGGTTGTAAAACAGTCAGTTGAAGCAGAGCTGGGACTCTACCACCTGTCTTCTTTCTCAAGTATGCTTACTGGAGATGTTTATCCAAGCAGAGTGGTATTAATTCAGATTCCATTAACTTGAAGTATGTTATCATTTGACCTTGTCTTTATGTAGTTCCGTTTTATGCTCTCTCTTAAAAAGTGAAACATAAAGAGTATTATGGAAAATATGTTTAACCCATTTGAAAGAACTATGTTTAATGACTTTATCACATTAATTAGTTTTGTATAACTAGATGTTGCTACTTACAGACCATAGAATCATAGATCACGATCTGAAATGATCTTGAAAGGTCATCTGGTTTAGCCTTCTGTCTCCTAACTAACGAAATCCTCTTCTATTCTTTTTGCAGTAAAATCTGCTAATGAAAAGAGGTCAGTTGATACTTAGAAATATCTTGTAAGCAATTAGTCTTATTGTCATGATTATTATTGTTTCTCTGGGTATAACAAGACCGCATTCTTAAAATATTCTATAATTCAGATTTTCTCTCAGATGTGATTATCCTGTCTCCCATTTAGTGCCATGTGTGTGTCTGCTTTTTCTCAGTTTTACGTACAGAATTATGCCCTAACTTGTCTAAGTCATCGTTGCTGTATTTTTGTCTATTACATTTAAAACCTGTAGTTGGTTTTGTTTTATAAGTGATCAAGGCATTTTTATTTTTATTTTTATCTGATAAATTCCTGGACCTTGCTGTTAAAATATGTTGTACTCTATATGAATGACAAGTAGCATAAATCCAACATGGAAAATATGTATAGCTATAAGTTAATGAGATTGATGGGGTGTGTGACTTGGGAACACAGTGTTGTAATTTTTATAACCCTTATATGATTATAGATTTATTCCCCCCCAAACAGTTAATATTTACAAGAAAAACTGCCCTTCAATCTTTTTGGAAATAGAGTTGCTGATAAGTAAATTCAGAAATATAGCACTGCATAATGCTTTGCAATCATCCTATTCCAGGAGTGGGTCACATAAATTGGACTGGACTGGTTGAGCTCATAAAAGACCTTCAAGCCAAATAGGCAAAGAAAAAAAGCTGCCAAGGCAGCTACTCATATTTGCTAAATGATTTTCGCTTACTATTCTACATATAAAGTTAACCCCCTTCTTTAGCCACCTGTCCTTCCTCCTGTGCACATCTGAAAGAAGGGTTGGAAGGAAACTTGGAAGATAGGCTGACCTTCCATGTCTGTTAGGCAAATGAGTCCTGCTTTACAAAGTGAATTGGTACAATGACCGGGAAAAGAGACAGTGGAATGAATACAATAAGCTAGAGTTAAATAGGCATTTAATACTATTTCTTAGTTATGTTTGTGTAATTGTGATTACCCATGATCAGGGTCTTGGATTACAAAGTAAAGGAAGGACCAGTGTAGAGAGTAGCATAGGGAGTAGCGTTGGTGACGAGAGAGAGTCAGTGGCTCTCTTGGATGATGATACGGCAGAACCCTGCAGCATAGAGAAGTTGATCACGTAGGAGTCTGTGATTATAAAGCTGTGTCTCTGAAACACCTAAAGGCCTAGGGTGCAGGATGCCTTTTTCTGTTGAATTGGCCTTCGACTCAGAAGCGTTCTGTATCTGAATATGCTACTTGGCATCTATATGTCACTGTGTCACTTCCCTAGGATGGGACTTATTCTCGTTAATATTAGATTATCTCCACACCCTTACCCCCTAACTGTCCCTCTAACACCTTCGGCTGTGCAATGATGTTCTGCATCTTCACTGTTCAGTATTGCACCCACTAGCCACTTGTGGCCGCTGAGCACATTAAATGTAACTGGTACGACTGAAGAACTGAATTTTTAATTAATTTAAAATTGAACAGCTACCTGTGGCTATGGCTTGGGAATAGCATTGTTTTGGCAATGTCACAAGCTACATTAGTTTTGACAACCTGAGAACATAAAAGGTGCCCACCTCTAGGGGGAGCTCGAGACCTTCACGCATACATCTGACTTCTCACCAAGGATAAAAACAATTCCTAGTCAGAGCCTCCCTACCCAATGAGATCACGTGTTACTCAGGGTTGAGAATACAGATTAGAGCACTGAGCACTGAACGTGGAGCAAAAAGATCATGGTGACAGCATATATGTGTTAATATCCACACAGGGATATTAACAGCAGGCAGTCAATGCCTGAGGCCCAGAAGGGAGAAGACTTGCTGGCTATCTCCCACAAGCCCCCTGAGTGCACTCTTTCTATCTTTTCTTTCCTCTCACCTCTATTCTAGGACAAGAGTAAGATATTTAGAAGCCATACACACTTAAAGATTGTGGTGCTTCATTCATGGATCACTGTAAAGGAAAACAACATTAGAGAATAAACTGAATGTAAAAAAAGGGCAACAAAGTTTTTTTCAAAAATGCTGTTGCAAGGAGCTTCAAGATGGTGGAAGAGTAAGACATGGAGATCATCTTCCTCCCCATACATACATCAGAAATACATCTACGTGTGGAACAACTCCTACAGAACACCTGCTGAACGCTGGCAGAAGACCTCAGACCTCCCAAAAGGCAAGAAACTCCCCACGTACCTGGGTAGGGCAAAAGAAAAAAGAAGAAAACAGAGACAAAAGAATAGGGATGAGGCCTGCACCAGTGGGAGGGAGCCGTGAAGGAGGAAAGGTTTCCACACACTAGGAAGCCCCTTCACGGGCGGAGACTGCAGGTGGTGGAGGGGGGAAGCTTCAGAGCCGCGGAGGAGAGCACAGCAACCGGGGTGTGGAGGGCACAGCGGAGAGATTCCTGCACAGAGGATCGTTGCCGACCAGCACTCACCAGCCCAGAGGCTTGTCTACTCACCCGCCGGGGCGGGCGGGGGCTGGGAGCTGAGGCTCAGGCTTCGGTCGGAGCGCCGGGAGAGGACTGGGGTTGGCGGAGTGAACACAGCTTGAAGGGGGCTAGTGTGCCACAGCTAGCCGGGAGGGAGTCCAGGGAAAAGGTCTGGAGCTGCCAAAGAGACAAGAGACTTTTTCTTGCCTCTTTGTTTCCTGGTGCACGAGGAGAGGGGATTAAGAGCACCGTGTTAAGAAGCTCCAGACAAGGGCGCAAGCCGCGGCTATCAGCGCAGACCCCAGAGAAGAGCATGAGACACTAAGGCTGCTGCCGCTGCCACCAAGAAACCTGTGGTTAAGCACAGGTCACACCTCCCCTCCCGGGAGCCTGTGCGGCCCACCACTGCCAGGGTCCCGTGATCCAGGGACAACATCCCTGGGAGAACGCACGGCGGGCCTCAGGCTGGTGCAATATCACGCCGGCCTCTGCCGCCGCAGGCTTGCCCCACATCTGTACCCCTCTGTCCCCCCAGTCTGAGTGAGCCAGAGCTCCCGAAGCAGCTGCTCCTTTAACCCCATCCTGTCTGTGTGAAGAACAGATGCCCTCAGGCGACCTACATGCAGAGGCAGGGCCAAATCTAAAACTGAACCCCAGTAACTGTGCGAACAAAGAAGAGAAAGGGAAATCTCCCCCAGCAGCCTCAGGAGCAGCGGAGTAAATCCCCACAGTCACCTTGATGTGTCCTGCATCTGTGGAATACCTGAATAGACAACGAATCATCCCAAATTGAGGAGCTGGATTTTGGGAGCAACATTATATATATATTTTTCCCTTTTTCTCTTTTTGTTAGTGTCTATGTGTATGCTTCTGTGTGTTATTTTGTCTGTATAGCTTTGCTTTTACCATTTGTCTTAGGGTTCTGTCTGTCCGTTTTTTTTTTTTGTTTGCTTTTTGTATAGTTTTTAGCACTTGTTATCATCGGTGGATTTGTTTTTTGGTTTGTCTGCTCTCTTCTTTTTTTCTTTCGTGTTTTTTTTATTATTTAAAAACTTTTAATATTTATTTTTTATTTCAATAACGGTATTTTATTTTACTTTATTTTATTTTATCTTCTTCTTTCTTTCTTTCTTTTTTTTCTACCTTTTATTCTGAGCTGTGTGGATGACAGGCTATTGGGCCCCCAGCAAGGCTTCAGGGCTGTGCCTTTGAGGTGGGAGAGCCTAGTTCAGAACGCTGGTCCACAAGAGACCTCCCAGCTCCACATAATATCAAACGGCCAAAATCTCCCAGAGATCTCCATCTCAACGCCAAGACCCAGCTTCACTCAACGACCAGCAAGCTACAGTGCTGGACACCCTACGCCAAACAACTAGCAAGACAGGAACACAACCCCATCCATTACCAGAGAGGCTGCCTAAAATCATAATAAGTCCACAGACACCCCAAAACACACCACCATACGTGGACATGCCCACTAGAAAGACAAGATCCCGCCTCATCCACCAGAACATAGGCACTAGTCCCCTCCACCAGGGAGCCAACACAACCCACTGAACCAACCTTAGCCACTAGGGACAGAAACCAAAAACAACAGGAACTACAAATCTGCAGCCTGCAAAAAGGAGACCCCAAACACAGTAAGTTAAGCAAAATGAGAAGACAGAGAAACAGCAGATGAAGGAGCAAGATAAAAACCCACCAGACCGAACAAATGAAGAGGAAATAAGCAGTCTACCTGAAAAAGAATTCAGAATAATGATAGTAAAGACGATCCAAAATCTTGGAAATAGAATGGAGAAAATACAAGAAACGTTTAACAAGGACCTAGAAGAAATAAAGAGCAAACAAACAGTGATGAACAACACAATAAATGAAATTAAAAATTTTCTAGAAGGGATCAGTAGCAGAATAACTGAGGCAGAAGAACAGATAAGTGACCTGGACGATAAAATAGTGGAAATAACTACTGCAGAGCAGAATAAAGAAAAAAGAATGAAAAGAATTAAGGACAGTCTCAGAGACCTCTGGGACAACATTAAACGCACCAACATTCAAATTATTGGCGGTCCCAGAAGAAGAGAAAAAGAAAGGGACTGAGAAAATATTTGAAGAGATTATACTTGAAAACTTCCCTAATATGCGAAATGAAATTGTTAATCAAGTACAGGAAGCACAGAGAGTCCCATACAGGAAAAATCCAAGGAGAAACATGTCAAGACACATACTAATCAAACTATCAAAAATTAAATACAAACAACAAATATTAAAAGCAGCAAGGGAAAAACAACAAATAACACACAAGGGAATCCCCATAAAGTTAACAGCTGATCTTTCAGCAGAAACTATGCAAGCCAGAAGGGACTGGCAGGACATGTTTAAAGTGATGAAGGAGAAAAACCTACAACCAAGATCACTCTACCCAGCAAGGATCTCATTCAGATTTGATGGAGAAATTAAAACCGTTACAGAAAAGCAAAAGCTAAGAAAATTCAGCACCACCAAACCAGCTTTACAACAAATGCTAAAGGAACTTCTCTAGGCAGGAAACACAAGAGAAGGAAAAGACCTACAATGACAAACCCAAAACAATTAAGAAAATGGTAATAGGAGCATACATATCTATAATTACCTTAAATGTAAATGGAATAAATGCTTCAACCAAAAGACACACACAGGCTGAATGGATACAAAAAAAAAAAAAAGACCCATATATATGCTGTATACAAGAGACCCACTTCAGACCTAGGGACATATACAGACTGAAAGTGAGGGGATGGAAAAAGATATTCCATGCAAATGGAAATCAAAAGAAAGCTGGAGTAGCAATTCTAGTATCAGACAAAATAGACTTTAAAACAAAGACTATTACAAGAGACAAAGAAGGACACTATATAATGATCAAGGGATCAATCCAAGAAGAAGATATAACAACTGTAAATATTTATGTACCCAACATAGGAGCACTTCAATACATAAGGCAAATACTAACAGCCATAAAAGGGGAAATTGACAGTAACACAATCATAGTAGGGGACTTTAACACCCCACTTTCACCAGTGGACAGATCATCCAAAATGAAAATAAATAAGGAAACACAAGCTTTAAATGATACATTAAACAAGATGGACTTAATTGATATTTATAGGGCATTCCATCCAAAAACAACAGAATACACATTCTTCTCAAGTGCTCATGGAACATTCTGCAGGGTAGATCATATCTTGTGTCACAAATCAAGCCTTGGTAAATTTAAGAAAATTGAAATCGTACCAAGTATGTTTTCCGACCACAGTGCTATTAGACTAGATATCAATTACAGGAAAAGATCTGTAAAAAATACCAACACATGGAGCCTAAACAATACACTAATTAATAACCAAGAGGTCACTGAAGAATTCAAAGAGGACGTCAAAAAATACCTAGAAACAAATGACAATGAAAACATGATGACCAAAACCTATGGGATGCAACAAAAGCAGTTTGAATAAGGAAGTTTATAGCAATAAAATCCTCCCTTAAGAAACAAGAAACATCTCAAATAAACAACATAACCTTACACCTAAAGCAATTAGAGAAAAAAGAACAAAAATACCCCCAAAGTTAGCAGAAGGAAAGAAATCATAGAGATCACATCAGAAATAAATGAAAAAGAAATGAAGGAAACGATAGCAAAGATCATTAAAACTAAAGCTGGTTCTTTGAGAAGATAAACAAAATTGATAAACCATTAGCCAGACTCATCAAGAAAAAAAGGGAGAATACTCAAATCAACAGAATTAGAAATGAAAAAGGAGAAGTAACAACTGACACTGCCGAAGTACAAAGGATCATGAGAGATTACTACAAGCAACTCTGTGCCAATAAATGGACAACCTGGAAGAAATGGACAAATTCTTAGAAATGCACAACCTTCTGAGAATGAACCAGGAAGAAATAGAAAATATGAACAGACCAATCACAAGCACTGAAATTGAAACTGTGATTAAAAATCTTCCAACAAACAAAAACCCAGGACCAGATGGCTTCACAGGTGAATTCTATCAAACATTTAGAGAAGAGCTGACACCTATCCTTCTCAAACTCTTCCAAAATATAGCAGAGGGAGAAACACTCCCAAACTCATTCTACGAGGCTACCATCACCCTGATACCAAAGCCAGACAAAGATGGCACAAAGAAAAAAAACTACAGGCCAATATCACTGATGAACATAGATGAAAAAATCCTCAACAAAATACTAGCAAACTGAATCCAACAGCACATTAAAAGGATCATACACCATGATCAAATGAGGTTTATCCCAGCAATGCAAGGATTCCTCAATATATGCAAATCAATCAATGTGATAAACCATATTAACAAATGGAAGGAGAAAAGCCATATGATCATCTCAACAGATGCAGAGAAAGCTTTAGGCAAAATTCAACACCATTTATGATAAAAACCCTTCAGAACGTAGGCATAGAGGGAACTTTCCTCAACATAATAAAGGCCATATATGACAAACCCACAGCCAACATCGTCCTCAATGGTGAAAAATGGGAACCATTTCCACTAAGATCAGGAAGAAGACAAGGTTGCCCACTCTCATCACTCTTATTCAACATAGTTTTGGAAGTTTTAGACACAGCAATCAGAGAAGGAAAAGAAATGAAAGAAATCCAAATTGGAAAAGAAGAAGTAAAGCTGTCACTTTTTGCAGGTGACATGATACTATACATAGAGAATCCTAAAGATGCTACCAGAAAACTACTAGAGCTAATCAATGAATTTGGTAAAGTAGCAGGATACAAAATTAATGCACAGAAATCTCTGGCATTCCTATACACTAATGATGAAAAATCTGAAAGTGAAATTAAGAAAACATTCCCATTTACCATTGCAAGAAAAGAATTAAATATCTAGGAATAAACCTACCTAAGGGGCAAAAGACCTGTATACAGAAAATTATAAGACACTGATGAAAGAAATGAAAGATGATACAAATAGATGGAGAGATATACCATGTTCTTGGATGGGAAGAATCAACATTGTGAAAATGAGTATACTACCCAAGCAATCTACAGATTCAATGCAGTCCTTATCAAATTACCACTGGCATTATTCACAGAACAAGAACAAAAAATTTCACAATTTGTATGGAAACACAAAAGACCCCGAATAGCCAAAGCAATCTTGAGAACGAAAAATGGAGCTGGAGGAATCAGGCTTCCTGATTTCAGACTTTAGCACAAAGCTACAGTAATCAAGACAGTATGGGACTGGCACAAAAACAGAAATATAGATCAATGGAACAGTATAGAAAGCCCAGAGATAAACCCATGCATATATGGTCACCTTATCTTTGATAAAGGAGGCAAGAATATACAGTGGAGAAAAGGCAGCCTCTTCAATAAGTGGTGCTGGGAAAACTGGACAGCTACATGTAAAAGAATGAAATTAGAACACTCCCTAACACCATACACAAAAATAAACTCCAAATGGATTAAAGACCTAAATGTAAGGCCAGACACCATCAAACTCTTAGAGGAAAACATAGGTAGAACACTCTGTGACATAAATCACAGCAAGATCCTTTCTGACCCACCTCCTAGAGAAATAGAAATAAAAACAAAAGTACACAAATAGGACCTAATGAAACTTAAAAGCTTTTGCACAGCAAAGGAAACAATAAACAAGACAAAAAGACAACCCTCAGAATGGGAGAAAATATTTACAAATGAAGCAACTCACAGAGGATTAATCTCCAAAATTTATAAGCAGCTCATGCAGCTCAATATCAAAAAAACAAACAACCCAATCCAAAAATGGGCAGAAGACCTAAATAGACATTTCTCCAAAGAGGATATACAGATTGCCACCAAACACATGAAAGGATGCTCAACATCATTAATCATTAGAGAAATGCTAATCAAAACTACAATGAGATACCATCTTCACACCGGTCAGAATGGCCATCATTAAAAAATCTACAAACAATAAATGCTGGAGAGAGTGTGGAGAAAAGGGAACCCTCTTGCACTGTTGGTGGGAATGTAAATTGATACAGCCACTATGGAGAACAGTATGGAGGTTCCTTATAAAACTAAAAATAGAACTACCATATGACCAGCAATCCCACTACTGGCATATCCCCTGATAAAACCGTAATTCAAAGAGTCAATGTACTACAATATTCATTGCAGCTCTATTTACAATAGCCAGGACGTGGAAGCAACCTAAGTGTCCATCAACAGATGAATGGATAAAGAAGATGTGGCACATATATACAATGGAATATTACTCAGCCATAAAAATAAATGAAATTGAGTTATTTGTAGTGAGGTGGATGGACCTAGAGTCTGTCATACAAAGTGAAGTAAGTCAGAAAGAGAAAAATACCATATGCTAACACATATATGGAATCTTAAAAAACAAAAATGGTCAAGAAGAAAATAGGGGCAAGACGGGAATAAAGCCATAGACCTACTAGAGAATGGAGTTGAGGTTATGGGGAGGGGAAGGGTAAGCTGGGATAAAGTGAGAGAGTGACATGGACATATATGTACTACCAAACGTAAAATAACTAGTGGAAGCAGCCGCATATCAGAGGGAGATCCACTGGGTCCTTTGTGACCACCTAGAGGGGTGGGATAGGGAGAGTGGGAGGGAGGGAGATGCAAGAGGGAAGAGATATGGGGTCATATGTATATGTATATCTGATTCACTTTGTTATAAAGCAGAAACTAACCCTATTGTAAAGCAATTATACTCCAATAAAGGTGTTAAAAAAGAAAAACTGCTGTTGCACTAAGCACAATTGTGGGTCTGCTTTTAGATAACCAGGACATCCATGTCTCCATCCCAAGCACTTTTCTGTCAATCGAATAGCTATTGCCCTGTTTTGGCAAGACCTCTTGGTGTTCTGGGCAGACAGCCCAAACCAACCCTCTCGCGTCCGTGAAGTAAATGCTTTCTCTTGTTCTGTCTCTCACTCCTGTTCCTCTAAGTGTGGATCTGCCTCTTCCCCCATTCTGAGTTAAAAACCAAGGACCAGGGATAGACTTTGGGGGAAAGTAGAGAAGGAAGAGCCAGTGACCATGGTTTATGTTGTCCCTTTAAGTCTGTGGTTCTTAGACTTGAGCGGCACATCAGAATCACCTGGAGGGCTTGTTAAAATGCCGTCTGCTGGGCCCCATTCCAGAATGTCAGACTTAGTAGGTCTGGTGTGGGACCTGAGAACTTGCGTTTCTAAGAAGTTTCTGGGTGATGCTTACAATGCTGGTCCAAGGACCATACTTGGAAAACAGCTGCATTAGTTCTTGCTTTAGAATGTAGGGTCCAAACTCCAGCTGGTAACAATAAGTAGTCTCAGCTTCTCCGCCGGCTCTGTCGTGTTTGTGTGTATGTGTATACGTGTGTTTATATTCTCAGGGAACTCTTAGAGGAGCAGTTGTGGTTGAGGGCAAGATCCAGCTTTTCTGAATCCCCTGACCAAATGCAGCCTTTAAGATAATCTTTTAATGGTGCCCAAGAACGGGACCCAAATACTGCTTTTATTTTCTATTCTCTGTTCTTCTTCCCATGCTGCCATCTTTCATTAATTCTACTCTACATTGGTGATCCTATGACTTTTTACTTCCTGAACTGTAGTTCAGAGTCCAGGATATTGGTTAAAACAGAAACAAGCCAACCAGCCACTCCTATAAGAGATAAGAAACCAGAACCATCCCCCATGACACAACATTATCGTTTTTTCCCGTGCCTATATGGGAGAGGCAGAGCCTGGGGTGGTGGTTGCAGTGTTGATGATAGGTCTGCAGGACCGAACTTTCTTCTTTGGCAGGGAGGAGTTAAGGTTGAATTGGAGGTCTTAGGAGGCAATGGAGAAAAGATGTGAGGCTGCCTAAGAGCAAGTCCTAAACAGAGAATTAATGTTGGGACCTTGGTCATCACCTGCTCCAGTGGAACACATCTGTGAATGGGCTGCTCGTTGGTGTCCCCTGTGGGGCCTCCTCAAAATACAGCAGCCTGGACCTCACTCCTAGAGGGTCTGATTCAGTGGGTCTCGTTTCATAAATGAGACACCTGAGAAGATGTATTTATTGTCACACCTACTGGCATAGATGGATTTGAAATTCAGTTGCCTGAAACAACCTGTCCTGCTTCCCACATCTGCTGCCTCTTTTTAAATTAGGTGACACTAGTGATTCTCCCCCAGAAGAGAAAGATCTGTCTTCATCCCCTCACTTACAAATGGCAGGATTGCTGGTGACTGACACTGCAAGGGAAAAGGAGTTTTATCCTTCTGACCCTAGCACAACGTTAAAAAGCTGTAGAGGGCTTCCCTGGTGGTGCAGTGCTTGAGGGTCCGCCTGCCGATGCAGGGGTCACGGGTTCGTGCCCGGGTCTGGGAAGATCCCACGTGCCGTGGAGCGGCTGGGCCCATGAGCCATGGCCGCTGAGCCTGCGCGTCAGGAGCCTGTGCTCCGCAACGGGAGAGGCCACAGCAGTGAGGCCCGTGTACCGCAAAAGAAAAAAAAAAAAAAAAAAAAAAGCTGTAGAAACAGGAGGAGTGTATCATGCTTACCTCTTCTATGAGATTAGTCCACTTTTGTAAATAGTCCACATATCTTAGGGCTCCAAAGACACACTTTATAAAAATCCAGATGTTCACAGACACTGCAATCAATTGCAACGCTGGATAATTGCACTCTTCCTGTTCAAGGGCAGTTTCAACAGGATATGATATATTTTGTTTTTAGTTGCTATAAGTACCAGTATCTCAAGAAGTGCTGTTATAATAATCCACTTTATCCCAGCTAGTGGCTGACCTCCAGGGAGCTCAAAACATTTTGTTATTTGTTTCTTATTAGTTATAAAAATTAAGGTCTTCTGAAGGAGGTAGAAAGTCTTATTGGCTCCATTTTACGGATAAAGCAGTCAAGGCCCAAAGGCTAAATGACTGTTTTGTAGCCTCACAGAAGCTGGAGCCCTTGTGTTTCTGGGGTCAGGGGTCTAAGATCTAGAAATTAAAACAAAAACAAAGTCCTGCTGCATGAAATATTTGTCTTGGCATTTCCTAACGTAAAAGAGAGTAGAACTTTCTTTCTGGCAAACCTGTCATAATGTATACTTGACTCATGGAATAACAAAGGATTTTTCTTTCTCCTCTCATTTTTTGTTTTTTTAAAAAGTAGATTTAGGCCTGAGATATTAAAATATCAACTTTTAAAAAGTTGAACATGTTTTTCTTTTGTGTACAGAATCAGCTGTGTTCAGAAAAATCTCCCCGGATTTGGAGCTTTGTGAAAGCATAGATGGGACTTAGAAACTCTGTGCTTCTCCACAGATTTCATCTTTATTCTCTCCTGTCTTTGTGACAAGTGTGGCTGTGTGGAAACACTGACTGTCCAGAGGAGGAAGAAGTGACTGTAGGTTAGGTCCTCCTGTTTATCCCCAGAGCTTCCCAGGCTTGCTTCTCACATAATACCCTCCAACCCAGCTCACCAGTTTGAAGTTACCTCTTTACTTGTCTGAGTTCCTGGCAGGCAGAAACTGTTCCCTTATCTTTGTACCCCACATACATAGAAGAGAGCCTTGTACATATGAGGTATGTGCACCTGATCTATTCCATTTGTCTCGCTAGAAACCCTATCTTTAATACTCTGTCCTGTGCCTGGTAGGCTAACCCATATGGAAGCCAGCCAGGCACTGCCTTGGGTTTAACCAGTAGGAGGCAACCATAGGAGATTTGAGGGCAGGAGTGTTAGGCCAAGGTATCTTCTTCTGTCTCCCTCTTTCCTGGGTTGCCATGGGTAGTTCTATTCGTCGTGATAAAAAAAAAAGCCACGTGACAATGTCCAAAAACATTTCATGACACTTTGTACAGAAATGACAGACTTAAAAAATGAAAAGAGAATAGAAGAAAACAAAACAAAAAAAGGCAAACCTTTTAAATGCTGTCCTTTCCAGAAACCTGAAATTTATACTAGGCTGAGTGTCAGACAACTATTTAAGGTAATTAATATGGTTTGCTGTTAAAACACAGATTAATGAGACTTTTAAATAAGTTCTAACATGTTCATATTTGCATTTCACAATGCTTGTTTTTATTTATCAGTGAATTATACACATGTATACCTGGAAGAGACCTGCTTCAGGCTGATACATGATTAGTCAGCCTGAGCAGATAATTTTTTTATTGCTTTTTAGAAACACCTACAACCGCTCATAGTTACCAGTACCCGTCTCTGTGGTCAGGGTATACTTGCTAGAGTCATGGGGGACTTCTCTGCTGTCCATGATGATTTGGTTCCAGGTTACTTAGAGTTGACAAATTTTGAATCCTTGTTTTATCTTACTCAATGCAGTGTTAAAAACTGTACGATGATAAATCTCAAAAAGCACCCACAAATCAGAGATTATTAGAGATGAAATGTTTCCCAACTTTGAAACTCTGTAGGGATTTTTTGCTTTTCTTCTAACATCTATCACAGTTGAGACCACAGATGGTGTCTTTATTTCTCTGTGTTCTTTGCAGCCCTTGGCCGGATGGCTGGCACATTGCAGGTACTCAGTGCATAACTGCCGGGGGTCATCTAGTCACACCTTATGATTTAAAGCAAGAAACTTCTGCACATCATTTCTTAGAGATGGTCATTTAACTCCCATCCGAAACCTTGTCATATTGCAAGGCAGTTTCAATCTGCCTTGATAATTTGACCAAATTCAATCCTAAGGACAGCCCATGAATCTGAAGTCAGTTATTTTGCATTTTCTCTTTACTTAAGTCTTCTCTTTTAACTTAACATATGTAATTCGTTATTTTCTTTTCCAAAAATCCTACCGTATAATGATTTCAATTCATGTTCATTTAATTGTACTCTAATTTGTTACTATTTCTCCTCAACTATGACTCCAGATATAAACCTATAAGATTTGGTCTGATTAATATGGGATGTGACAAACTCTCCCTCTTATATTCTGAACACTATGCTTATCTTAATGCTGAATGAGATTCCGTTGTCTCCAAAAAGTGAGTTATTGCATTTTAGTCACCTAAGTGAAAAGACAACTGTTAGCATTTTTGAGAAAAGACAGTGGCATGCCAAACAACACACCATTATCCAATTAGTCAACTAGAAAAGAGACCCTTTTCAAGAGGGTTTTTGAGTTCTGACTTCTCAACAGAGCTTCTGTTGTTAGTCTTCATCCTGTGTCACAAAGAGGCAAGGTGCTGGAAAAAAGACATCATGAATACATAAGTTTTTTTTATTTGTGCAAAAATGCATTCCATAGACCATTAAAAACGACAATTTTGATAACACGAGGCAGTAATGTGGACCGATAAGAGATGACATTTTTAGAATTCTTAAAGAGTAATTAGTAATTTCCATAAAGTGGACTCACTGTCTATTACTGTTACAGCCAGTAGTCAAATTGAACAAATTTTGCATGCCGTATTTACTACTCCCTAGGAACCCATGGCATGATAAGTTATATCTATTTCGTTTTTTACTCCTTGCTTAAGGTGCAAGACCAAAACATTGGTGGGAGAATGACCCCTGTTATTCACGTGCATGTTTATATGCAATTCTACTGATTGAATCGGGAGTGGTGAGTAGAGTAAGATTAGAGTCAAGTCTTTTCTAGGTTACCAGACTGAGAAGTACATGTTATTGGCCCTTGAATTTATTAAATAGAAAAAAAGTAAATTTATTAAAGGTGCGTTAAAGACTTTTCATTTAGATCAAAGAAAAAGCCAAGATAGATTCTTCATATCATATAGGAACTATATATGGTCTTGGCCATTTAAAACTCTCTACTGTAATTTCATAGTCAGTTAAAACCTTCATTTACTTATAAGTAATTATATTATGGTATGAAGAACCTATAGAATTGAGGCTAAATAATAGTAAAATTTGAGAGGAAAAACTACCTGAAATGCACTGTGTATCATGGACCATTTATGGGAGAAAGTTTCTCCAACTCATCCCTCCAATCCGATGGTTCGCAAACGTACTGAGCACAAGTACTCGTTTAAAAATGCAGATTCTCAAGACCTATACCCTGAAATTCTAATTCGATAGGCTTCTAGCAGGGCTTCATAAACTACATTTTAAACCACATCCCCACGGACCCTGATGCAAGTGGTGTTCAGCCCACTCTTGGAGAAACTTTGGATTAAAACTATCCTTAAAGAATTTTCATTTTAGTTGATTTCTGAAATAATTGTGTTCTATTGACCATCAAAGTAAATTTCTAGCATTAGTGGGTACTAATCAGAGAAGAGAGGTGAGGCAGATTTATGGATATTTAAATGACTTACTTTAAACTAATTTTAGACTTCCAGATTTATAGATTGTTTTTAAAGGCCAGCTCTTAAATGGTCCTTCTGTGACGCTGAGCATGACGAAATGGTAACATAAATGTGTGGTAGAAACACAAGGACCGAGCTCCCTGTCTGCTTCTTGCTTATCTTGTAAAATGACTTGCCCATGTATATTTATATAAGCTTTACATACTTTAATTTAGAAAATTGTCACCATTTACTGATCTACAGCGTACACTCTTTTTTTGTATTTTTATGCTTCAAAATATGATGCCAGTCAGCTTAGTCGGTAGAGGGACCATACCATAGTCACAGTATTTAAATTAAGCCCTAAAACTATACAATTTTAGAACATACTCTGAATATTTACTGCTAAATTTTCCATTAGAAAAACTCTCTCTAGTCTAATAAATAATACATAAATTTTATCCAGCCATTAAAAAATTCAAGGAAAATCTTTATCAGCATGTAGCTATGTTGGTGACCTGTGCACAACCTCTCAACAAAGTACCTCCATTAAATATTCCAGTTCCATAGTATGGCTGAATTTTGTCATGCTCGAAGTGATTTTAAATATTTATTTAGCTTAATTCAGCATGAGTCATTTCATCCTGGATTCTAATGCTAACCTCAGAACATATAATGATTGAAAGAAGGAATCATTATTATGTATTAATGGTGAAAATTAAGTTAAAGTATATTTTAACACACTTGTGAATTTCTGAAGCTGACAGCAATAAGGAATATACTAAGAAGACATTTTCTCTTTATTATTCATATTAAATATGCCACTTTTATATTCTGTAGGTAGAATGAGCCCCATAAATACGGTAATTATATTTGAATACTATGCAGTCAGGACACTCAGAAATTAAATACGTTGCAGCAGCCAGATTCTTCTCTTGTTGGTTATTAGTAAAGAGATAACTCCTCTGTGGGGGACAGCTGTCACTGTTAGTTAAAAATCCCTACTGTTGGGCTTCCCTGGTGGCGCAGTGGTTGAGAGTCCGCCTGCCGATGCAGGGGACACGGGTTCGTGCCCCGGTCCGGGAAGATCCCACATGCCGCGGAGCGGCTGGGCCCGTGAGCCATGGCCACTGAGCCTGTGCATCCGGAGCCTGTGCATCCGGAGCCTGTGCTCCACAACGGGAGAGGCCACAACAGTGAGAGGCCCGCGTACTGCAAAAAAAAAAAAAAAAAAAAATCCCTACTGTGTAAATTGGTATAGATATTTCTGAAAAGTGAGGGTTTTTCTACAGTAGGCTATTATAGCTTCTTCATAAGCCAATCACATCAGCCATCTATGTTCTGGTTCACTGACCTACTCCGTAAAGCCATTATGGATGATTGTGTCTGTCCAGCAGCCCCAGGGCCCCATTAAAGATCTATTTCAGGTCTCAGATGCCTGCTGATAGAAGACACATATTCTCAAACTCCAGTTACAAGGCATGAACAGGTATAAGTTTTTGAATTTAAAATTTCCATTTTACATAACACAAACTTGGTCTAGTTTTTGCTTCTTAGAAATCATAAATGTTGCTGTGTTGGGGGGAGGCGTGGGGGAAGTAGGGGAAAACTGGATAGGACTCAGACTATTACAACTTTAAAACACCTGAAAAACCTTTGTCTTAAATTGCACCTTGGATCCAGTATAGTGCTAATAAAGGTGCTTGTCAACTGACTATCCGAACATTTTCTCCCTCGCCTCTGACCTAGAAGATTGGACCTGCCGGTGAAAATGCAGTAAGGTCTCTGCCAATTCCGCCTTTTGCTCTGCCAAGAGTTTCCACTGTAATAGACTCCAAGACTATAGACAACTTCTGCTAATGGCAATGCTAAGGTTGTGGGCCTAGTAAATAGCCATTATGTAATAACACTGATAAAGACAGAAAGAGGATGGCTGGGCTCAGTTTGGCCTGAGGGGTGTTACCCCAGCATTGTGGATTGTACATTTCTATTCTTGGCTCAATTAGTGATGGGTGATTTGACACTGAACTTGAATAATGTTCAGCTTTGGTCTTTCTGTCTGTAAGACATTATCATGATAATGTCTATATCTTAGGAAGGAGATCATGCACTAATTACTAAAGCAACTACTTGTGCATGAAAGAAACAATCATGGGTTGCCAACCTAAAAATATAATAAGAACACATTTACAAATGGTTTGCATGAACTTCTGAGTAAAGTTACCCTGTATATAACAATTATAAAACTAGGTTGATTTGTGTGAACTTACCAATAAGTTGTAAATACACCTCTCAAGTGGTCTTTTCATTTCTTTCTTAAATTTCTTTCATAGTATTTGAAAATTTTCAAATGAGATATAACAGATCATAAACCATGAAGGAAAAGGCCTGCATTCTGTGTCCGGTCGTATGAGGTACATGGATAACAGTAAAAATTACACATGAGAGGCAACTCAGAATAAAAATTAAAACTCTAAAGCAAATTAAAAAGTTAGCACTAGCTTGAATTTATCCAATATCCCTCATCAGAATACATTCCCCAGAGTTGGGAAGGATGGACAGCTCTCCAAGAACAGATATGACACACTAATATCAAATGCTAAATCAAAGGATTCCAGGAACAAGAATAGACTTGTGCCTAATATTCCAGCTGACCCCTGTAGTATTGTGTCCTGACTCTCAGGTGACACATTCTCTCCGATACATAGCTCTGTACAAGCTCCACACGTAGTGCTATATGATCTCCAGCAAGTTAGCTAATCAGTCTTTGTCTCTGTTTCATCATCTACAAACAGGGGTGATGATAGTACCAAACCCACAAGGCTACCGCAAGATTTGTTCCACTGCAGCACTTAGAAAGCTGTCTGATATAAGGGTGTCATAATCTTAGTGACTATAATTTTTATTATAATTATTGTAGTTGCTATTATCATTAGGTGACTTACCATCTCTCCCAGATTGTAAGCTCTTTGCATCTCCACCCAAGAAATAATATATGATTTTCACATTGTTCTTACTGAAAGAATAAGTCAATGATTGAATGAATTAAATAATGAATTTTTTAAAAAGCAAGCCCTTGAGAAACAGGGAGCTTGTATACTAGCAGAAAACATAACTAAAGTACTATACGCATGCAGCCCCTTAATATTGATTGCGATCTCAGGCAATATTCCCTTTATTTACTTATTCTATATTTCAGGCAGATAGGTATGTGTCTTAAGAAGGAAATTGACCTCAGACAAAG
Source organism: Phocoena phocoena (assembly GCF_963924675.1). NCBI lineage: Eukaryota > Metazoa > Chordata > Mammalia > Artiodactyla > Phocoenidae > Phocoena > Phocoena phocoena. Next base: position 80,846,237 of record NC_089227.1, read on the forward strand.
AGTTTGGATTGGGATAAAAGATTGGGGGTAAAAAATAATATTCCTGGGGTAGATTCTGAGGAGCACTATTCACTTTAAAATAACTCAGAAGCCAAGGAAACAGAAAGTTGGAGATTAAAGTTGATCCAAAGACCCACAGGCCATTCCTGGGAAAACAACAACACAATATCAACAATGACTACAATAATCAAACAAAATTTAAAATATCGTAAAAGAACTAGGATAGACCTCAGGAGGTAGATAAATGCTATTGAGAGAAGCTGGAAAGAAAAAAAAAGTCAGCTCAGGGTTCAGCCTGGAAGAGGAGGTTTAGAGAAGAGAGAAGAATTTGGTGACATCAGGAGATGATCTGAGACCCTGCTGGAAATACTGCAGGGGGAACAAATGCTCATTCTCAAAGTATTTCCTGTCACCAAATTTATCCCAGGATTCTAGAGTTATTCCGGTTAGTGATCCATGCATCTTTAAAAATGCAAATCAAGGAGCCTGAGAGGGAAGAAACGTTGGACATTCATACTTCAGTATGAATTATATTTCCTTCAATTCATTCTTCTCACAGTCACTTCATCTCCATAAATAGCAACGATCCTTTCAGCTACTTAAGTAGAAAACCCTGGAATCACCCTTTTCTCTCAACCACATCTATGCATCGGCAAATTAGTAAGATTTTCTGTTAAAATATAGGGAGAGTTTAACCACTTTTCATCACCTCCACTGCCTTACTCAGCCCACTCCATGGTCCTGTCTACTCTGGATCATCCAAGAGTGTGTAACCAGTGTCTGTATTTCTGCCATTGCCTCCTTGAGGCTAATCTCATCTCATTACAGAAGTCATAAAGATGCAGTTAAAATTAAGACCCATTATGTCATTCATCTGCTCAAGACCCTGTGGAGGTCTCCCATCAGGGTAAAAGTTGCAGTTCTTTCAGTGATCTACAAGGCCCTTCAAGATCTTGTTCTCCACCCCACTCCTCCCCTTTACCTTACCCTGCTCTAGATATGCTCATGCCTCAGGATCTGTCTCCTTCCTGTTCCCTCTGCCTTAGAATTCTCTTCCCCAAGACATTGTATAGATCAATCCCTTCTTTTCTTCAGGCTCTTAATCAAATGTGATCTTCCCTAGTTACCCTACCTAAAATTTCAATGCTGTACTCTACAAATGTTACTTCTTAACCTATTTCCTATCCATTTTCTCTGATTTATTTATTTTTCTCATCACTATTTATCACTATCTTACATACTCTATATTTACACATTTATCTTGTTTATTATTTATCTCTCACACAGAAATATAAATGCCTTGGGGACCAGGGTTGTTTTTTTGTTGCTGTCGTTGTTTTTGTCCACTGTTATATTCTCAGCGCCTACAACATCTGCTACATAGCTGGTCCTCAGTAAATATTCTAAATAAAGTGAATAATTAAACTATCTTAAATATATGTTTTCTTAAAATCCAACTGTAGTAGCTTCCCTAGGGACCTTTGATATGCCTATTTGATATCTGTATTGGGGATGGGGACAACTTTGACATCGAAAAGTAATTTGGGATTGAGGCATTGGAGCATGGCAAAGTATTAGTGGGTCCAAAAATGGAAAATGGGAAAAGAGGACCTCTGAATACCTAGAATGTGTGTAGAGGCTGTCAGTCAACTGGATGACATCTTCAGGAGGTACAGAGAAGTTCAAGAACATGACGAGAAAAACAATAAGTACAGAAACCACATCTCATCTATTTTATAATTTTGCTTCCTACAGGGTGCTTTTTCTTCCTTCTTCCAGATTAGTGAAGATTCTTATTGAGCTCCAATGCTACTAGTACTCCATTCAGAAAATTGAAGTGAGGGGGTACATGGGCGTTCATAAATTCTAGGATATTTGTAGAAAAGCAGAGCTCTATTCATCATACCTCTCCCCTTGCCAACTGCAGCCCTTTAACAGGGAAGAACTCATTCTTGATTCTCTTGCCTGGAAGATGCCAGTGGCAGGATCTGAGAAAAGGCCTTGTTGGGGTGGGCAAGGGTTAATAGCCAAGGACAACTAGAAGATATGCATGGATATGGGATAAATTATCCATGGTTTGTCATCTTTGGGGATGCTCTTGAAAAACTAATTTGCCCTTTTAGTGTAATATACTACAAAAAAAGGGAGACGAAATACCCCCTAGAGAGGACAGTACCTATGGGACAAAAGGAAGAAGTCAGGCTTCCACAGATTATTTGTGGAACTGCCAGATAAGGGACTGTTAGCGGAAGGCAGCTACACACTTATTCACAGCTATCTTCCGTATCGTCTTATTCAATCCAGCCTCTGAATTACACACACAGTAAAGAATAAAGATAGGACAGAATAATTAAAATACAGTCCCATCCCAGAGCTCTTCCATTACTAACTTGGATTATCTTAATATGATTTGAAGCGCATTTGTGATGTTTATTATTCCGATACTGCAAATCCAGTGCTTGACATTAGGTGAAACAAAACAATAAAATATAACTTAGAAAAATTATCCAAAACATGGAAATAGGCAAAAATGGTGATTTTTTTTTTTTTTTCCAGCACAGTGCTACATTTGAATTTCTATCAACATGGTTATTTTATAGCTGTGTAGATACAGGGGTTAATTTGTCAAACTTTATCCAGTAGTTTCAAATAATGTCTGTCCAATGGAAGAGATAACCTCTAAGTTTACTGTTTATTACACCTTAAGACACTAAACTAGTTTTATATCTAATCCTCTGATTTATCCCAATATTTATTTATATATTGAATATATTATATACATCATTAGCTTCTCAAATGCTCTTTGTGCTAGTTTTAACATCTTACTGGTTCCCTAATTAATAAATGGATTGAATAAAATCCTTGACTTTTCCATTTTACCTCTTTATGAAAGTTGTATCAATATTTTTAGCTCTTTCAGAATGATACTTTAACATTCTGATAATTTTCATTAGCTCTCAAGATCATCCTATGTTCTAGTGAACTTACCTAATGAAACTTAGTTCATTGGTAAATAATCTTATATGCTTACTTCAAAATCTGATACATCACATGGATGATTTGCCTTTCCTGTTTTCTATAACCACATCACCCCTACCTCCTATCCAAGTCATTACATGGCTGATTCTTAGTTTTTAATAGGTCCCAATCCATGCTTGGCCTTCATGACTTTGTAACAAGTTATTTGTGAAAGTTAGCTTTGCTAAAACTACTTAATAAGGCATTACACAATTCGAAAAATATTTAATAGGTGAAATTTCTTTTCCTCTATCCTTATCACTCTGAAAGTAGCCAAAATATAGTACAAGGCTTTACATTTATAATACACTGAGTTCAACAGAGAGAAAAATATTCTGAATGTCCCAATGAAGGGTTAAATTAAATAAAAAATAATGGCACCCATAAGTCATAATATCATTAAAAGTTATGCTACAAAAAAATTTTTGTAAGAAAAAAACTGACATAGAACATAGACAATAGTTTTTTTTTAAACAATAATTGTTCTTCTTTTTGCTACTATAATATGTCACTTTCCAAGAATGACAGCAAGTTTCTGAACATTTATAGGCTTCATTTTTTCTTAAGGAAATCTTTTCTTCTAGCTAAAGCCAAGTGTTTCTCCATTATTCATATCTCCATTAAAGGAGAACCATAATAAAAGAAAAAAGAAGCATTTCTAAACATTATTTTGTATGATTAGAATGTTCTATAACTTGATATTATTTCTTATTCATCCTTTCATGCAACCTTATTGTTATTTTTAGCAATTTTATTCTAAAAGATAGATGAAACACTGACATTAAATAAATGAAATGAGAAAAATTGGTAAGGTTGCATAATAGAGTTTAGGTATATCATTTCATCCACTTGCTGAATAAATAAAATATCAGTACACATTGCCAACAAACACATGAAAGGATGCTCAACATCACTAATCATTAGAGAAATGCAAATCAAAACTGCAATGAGGATCACCTCACACCGGTCAGAATGGCCGTCGTCAAAAAATCTACAAACAATAAATGCTGGAGAGGGTGTGGAGAAAAGGGAACCCTCTTGCACTGTTGGTGGGAATGTAAATTGATACAGCCACTATAGAGAACAGTATGGAGGTTCCTTAAAAAACTAAAAATAGAACTACCATACAACCCAGCAATCCCACTACTGGGCATATATGTTGAGAAAACCATAATTTAAAAAGAGACGTGTACCACAATGTTCATTGCAGCCCTATTTACAATAGCCAGGACATGGAAGCAATCTAAGGGTCCATTGACAGACAAATGGGTAAAGAAGATGTGGCACATATATACAATGAAATATTATTCAGGCATAAAGAAACGAAATTGAGTTATTTGTGGTGAGGTGGATGGACCTAGAGTCTGTCATACAAAGTGAAGTAAGTCAGAAGGAGAAAAACAAATACCATATGGTAACACATATATGTGGAATCTAAAAAAAAAAAAAAGTTGGTTCAGATGAACCTAGGGGCAGGACAGGAATAAAGACGCAGACAAAGATAATGGACTTGAGGACACGGGGAGGGGGAAGGGTAAGCTGGGACAAAGTGAGAGAGTAGCGTTGACATATATACACTACCAAATGTAAAATAGCTAGTAGGAAGCAGCCGCATAGCACAGGGATATCAGCTTGGTGCTTTGTGACCACTTAGAGGGGTGGGATAGGGAGGGTGGGAGGGAGACGCAAGAGGGAGGGAATGTGGGGATATATGTATTATGTATAGCTGATTCAGTTTGTTATAAAGCAGAAACTAACACACCGTTGTAAAGCAAGTATACTCCAATAAAAATTTAAAAAAAAGATAGACTCAAAAAAATAAATAAAATATCAGTGTTGGCTAACATAATGTAGAAAATTGATGATATTCTTTCTTCACTGTCATTAGTAAATAAGAGAGAATATAGAGTCAAAGGGGAAGGAAATAAGATGACACAAACTTCTGTTCTTAGTGAGACTTCCTGTAATATGGTATTTAATTTAAGTTAGGAAAGTAAAATCCTGTTCATCTGAACATTACATTTTCTGTAAAAGTTTCTGATAAACACTAAAAATAAAGCTTAATCATTTAGTTCCTATTCATGTTCCAACGGTCTTCCCTCAAGCTTACATTTATGATTAGTTTTCCTTAAAAATAAAATGAGTTTGTGCCAGATCAACCATCATGGATTTAGATGCCTTTAGATATTAGCTAGCATAAGCTAATTTTTTTAAAAAATTGAGGTCAGATTTGGTTGGCCCAAGGTCACACTGATATATCGCTTATTGTCTACTAGTGGCATTTGCTGAACATTACCTTAGGCTACATTTTTAGTATTCCCTCTGGCATGCTGAGATTAGATGTGACATTTCTTGGCCAGAATAAAACACAAGGTCGATTCTAAAGACTATAATACTATATTTTTTCCCTGCAACTTCGCATTTGCTTATCTACAGTACACAGCAGTTAGTTTTAAAGCGTGGGACTTATGAACCACTACTGGCATATGCTAAATCCTTCTCCTTACAGGATGCCTCCCCACACTGTCCCAGCATGTATAACTATGTCCTGAACCCTCAGCAAAATCCCTGAGAAAATAACCACAGCGGAGGTCAGAATGCTCCAGCTCCTACTGTAAGAGATTGAGGGAATTTATCCTCCCACTGCCTGGGGAAGGTGACAGTTTCATCAAGAAAATCTCCCACTGAGATAATGTTATAAAGGATGATTGGCATATGTAAATCTATGAGGACTATTATTCAACTCTATTATGAGTTAAAAAGATTTTGTAGAACACCAAATAATTATCAATTATTTATAAAAGTACTTAGGAAAGAAAACCCATTGGTAAGTTTGTAATAGGAAGAACAATTTTGAAACGTCATGAATTTTGCTTAATATTTTATTTTTCTTCCTAAAGCCTTAGAAGAAAAAGTAATAATAATAATAATAAAAACCCACCTTTGGCCTGAAAGCCAGCTTTGCTCTCATAATCACCCTGTTGTATCCACTTACCCTGACTAAAGTCAATTAGTAAATGAAAATATGAATATGTACTTGAATTTCTCTCTGAATGAAATGCAAGGCTTGTAAAATTCAAGCATTTTTCTCAAGCAAACATGTATATACTTACTAGTTTAAAAAAAATCTTTAAAATGACTAATAATCTCCAATACAAAGAAAACTGTCAGTTTAAAAATTAAAATACAATTATAATTACTTTTCTTGGTATGGCTATTGGTACTGAGCTACATGGCACAATAAAATATACTAAATGTGCAGTTATGAGTTTCCTTCATTTTAAACTAGATCTTATCTAGAAAGGCACACCTAGAGGTGGGTTTATGATCCTGATTACAGGATTGTATTTATCAGTAATTCAGATAATCTGAAAACTTGAAGACAATACTCTCACTCTTGATTTAAATATATCTACAAACAACAAATAACTATTAGGAGAAACTCAACAAGAGGCCAATAAGTACCTATTTCCTTCTGTATGTAGCTCTCTGTCTGGGTTGGTATCTAGGAAATGCTGCTCTATGCTGAAGGAGCCTAAGCTATGCTACTTCAACTCTCTGTGTTAAATAAAGTGACTGTCAATATCTGGGTTGAAGCTACAGAGCACAGATAGCTCTTTGTATCTATAAGGGATGCAATGAGCTGTCCAAGCTAACTCAGCAGAGAGAACATTTACTAACAAAATGATTGTAGAGAACCATGGACTTGATGGATGTCTGGGACGGTGTAGAATGGAGGCGCCCAGGACGAAAATGGGAGCAGATTTGAAAGCCTTTAACAGGCTCCTCTTACCCATCCTAGTGTGGTTTATTAGCATGACACAGGCTCCCTGTTTTCTCTCTCTTTAATGATACTGTTCTATGAACCAATGAATGTTTTCATTTGGAAAATAAGAAAGCTCTGACATGTTATCTGGACTGTGGTATCTTTAGTGATGCCAAGGGAATAAATACGCTAATTCTGTGCTTTAAGGAATGTATTGGGTAAGGCCCGTTACCTCACTGATTTCAGTGCATGCTAGGCCCAGGTGAGAAAAAGTTAATATTACACACCTTGGACTATTTCTTTTTGCAAATGTTTGACTTAGAAAATGGAGAATTTCAGTGACACTTGGATATACTTTAAGATGGTGATTTTCAGATTACATTCTCCCAAGTTTAACTCATCATTTGTTAATTACCATACCTGAAGCAATTGTCCTCAAGCTACTGCTTGATTCTTCATAAAAGAAGCAATTACTATGAAAAGCTACCACATAAATCTTGAAATATTCACAAAAATCTTACACAAATAATATTTTCATAGAGAAATGAAAGACCGTGTTCTTCACATACACGCAAACGTAACAAAAAGACATTCCTCGAGGAAATAGTAGTTTCTTGGCACACCAGGGCTTTAACAGCAGCAGTGCCAACTGGAAAGAGTTTTCCCTGGCTTTAAAACTGGAACGAAACAACTCTCAACATCTGCAAAACATTCCTTTATTATTAGAAATAAATTATTTGTATAAAAAATTGCATGCGTCAACCATTGCATTTATGTTTTAGCACAACCCAGGGCTTCAATCTGGTCAGCCATTACAAGAAACAGACTCACTGTCTTATACAAGTTGAACAATGTGGGACAGGAACGGGAGTTCTCACAATCACAGAAAAATACTTACAAGAATAACATCAGACATGGTTTATTTCAATAGCATTTTTTTTTTTCACAAGCTAACATTAGTTTTCCTTTTGTGATTTTTTTTTTTTTAACTGCTCATGAGTAGGCAATACTTTAGCTTGACACTCATTGGTTGTATTATATAAAATGGGTTTCTTCACTCCCTGTTATTGATACTTTTGGCTTGTGGCTACTTTTTGTTCCTTACAAGATTGACTATTGATTTGATTGATTGTAGTCTACAGAGATCTCCAGGAGTGAGTGTTGGTGGTGTCACGTTCATTGTTTAAGATCGCATACCACATTTCTTCATATTGTATCATTTCCCTGTTTCAGATTGAATGATTGCTGTAGCTGATATATGTCGTCTTGGTAGAGGAAGCTGTTAAGACAAGTTATAGTACAGAATAATAAATTAGTTTGTTAAAATGATTTTAAAATTCAAATATTGCAATGACTTTTTATGATATGTGGTCTTTACAACCTGTTACTTATTTTAAACAGTGTAGTAGGATTTCAACAATTGTAGAAGTAAAAATGCAGCAGAATTTTTAATCTATAAAACCACTAGTCTCATTTATAGTGTAGACATTTGGCAGAAAACTAAAAATGCGAATGCCCTGGTCTTTAATATATTTAGGTGAAATTCAATTTAAATGTGCATTTTGACTAACAGATTTACAATATAAAAAATGAAAGAACAGATGAAATTCTCTATCCTGCAAAATGAAAAAAGAATTTTTTCTTACAACCCACGTTAAAGACCTCAATTCTTTGAGTCTGATTTGATGACCAAGAAAGGGTTAGTCATTATAATTAGTCATGCTTTGAGAATGAATATATCTTCCATTTAAAAATAGTACTTTTAGACTCTAGAAGTGAACACGGTACAATATCAATGTGTATTGCCAACACATATTTATGGTCTGGTTTCATCCAAAGGATACAAATGGAGATGTTTAAAAAATAAATAAAGACTCAAAGAAGGAACTTTTCATGAACTAAACCCATTCTTGTAAGATTATTAGAAAAGTATGAATAAGAAAATATTCTAAGTCTATTCTAAGTCTAAATATTCTAATTCTAAATATTTCTAAGTCTAAACTTAGAAAATATTCTAAGTTTAAGTATATTCATACTTAAATTTCCAGAAATACAAATCTAAATCCAAATAATTACTTTGCATTTTTGAAAGATGTGATGGAATAAATCTGTTTTAAAATTCAAAAGTGATATCTTATTTTTTTCAGTGGGACTCTGGAATGAAAAATCATAAGAAGAAAGAAGAAAAAGTGCAAAACGTATGTATTTCACTATATAAATTCAATTCAGGGTGAAACAGATTTTTAGAGAATAATTTACTTTTGAACATTGAATAAGGAAATGGTAAAGTTTCTTCTCTGAAATAATTGGCAGTTAGACTCATTCCATTGTAGTGTACATGAATACTGGTAATTGACCAGACAAGTTCTTACCAGAGACCAGGATCAGACAAAGTCCACAGTCACTAAAATTAATACAGGGAGCCCAGGAAGTGCTAGCTGTAGAGGTTTTTGCTGTTTTTTATTTCATTGAATATTATGAGTTTCATGCCAAAAACAGGTGGGACATATCTGCGTATCTTTCTATGTTGCTCACTTTAGGTTATTATTGAGGGACAGTGGAAAGGAAGTAGATCTTAGACTTTTTTTTTTTTTAATAGATCTTTATTGGAGTACAACTGCTTCACACTACTGTGTTAGTTTCTGTTATACACCAATAGACTTGGTTTTAAATTGCATTCTCTTCTCTACAAAATGAGTGAAAAAACGTCACTGCACCAGGTTATGGGGCCTCAGCTTCATCACTGGTCCACAATCCACAACATTGTGTTTTTGTGAGCATGGAGGCACAGTAGATTTGTGGGGAATGGCTGTTGTCTTAGAGAGTCCATATGGAATGCTACTTTTCTATTTATGCTTCTAAAAGGTAGGGTGTCTTTTACCTTTGGTTTGGTGTGAAGTGAAACACAGTGATTTTTATGGTCTTTATTTTTTAATTTATATAATGCTCTCATATGCCTCTAAATATATTCTAAGAAAATGAAATCTGTGCTTCAACTCTGCTTTTGAAAGACTTTCATATGATCTTTGTAGACAAGATGGAGAAAAATTATGAGTTAGAAAAACGACCCTTTAAAAGATTGCTCAACTTCCTGGCCTATTCAGTATATTTAACAGTAACTAAAAATGTGAGAAATATCTACCAAATTTGCAGATAGCTAGAAAGAAAAATTATGGTTGTAACAGAGGAACAAGAGCCTAAAGACCTTAACGAAGATGATATTCAGATGTTAATCTTCAAGGATCATTCCAACCTCAAGACTCTAAAGCTCTTTAGAAATTATTTCATTGTTTGAACTCTTAGAAGTAACCTCCAGGGAAAAAGATGTAGAATTCTATTGAGAACTAAGACTATAATTTACAAAAAGAAAGTAATCTTAATTTTTCTGATTAGAAAAAGGATGTAAGGCTTTGGAAACATAATTTAGTCAACACTGAAACGATGTGAATGGCAGATATCTTGCAAGAATCTTCCGTTTTTTTCTTCCAAGAAGAAAGAAAGATGGATGCTAAAATAATAGAATTTTTGAATTTTAAGTCTTATCTTTTCTATTAATCACAGACCAATCTAGATTTTGTGGGTTAGGTTCCAGACCACTGCAATACAGTGAATATCACAATAAAGCAAGTCACATGAAATTTTTTTGTTTCTCAGTGCGTATAAAAGTTATGTCTACACTATCCAGTAGTCTAAGTGTGTGATAGCATTATGCCTAAAAACACAATGGACATACCTAAATTAGACAAAGATACTTCATTGCTAAAAAATGCTAACCATCATCTGACACTGCAGGGTTGTCAGAAATGCTCACTTTTGAAAAAAATGCAGTATCTGGGAAATGCAATAGAGTGAAGCACAGTAGAACGAGGTATGTCTGCATATTTTCATGGCAGCAGTGATACTTTGACCTTTATCCCAGAAGTGTTACAGAACAAAAGGGATCAGAGATGGAAATACAAGCTAATGTAATACTTCTGCTGATGAATACGCTTATGTGAAAATCAGGCTTGAATACAGCAACAATGAATTTCCTGCGCACACCACACTGTGTTCATAAGCTAGAGGAAGGAGATCTACCTCCAGAAGCAGCTGTTTTCATGAATATGCATGAATAGAGCTTAAGGAATACCGTGTTACAGCATTCGTTAATTGGGTACCGTTGATAAAATTCATATATACCAACTTTGTTTCTAACTCTCTTTCCACACTTGTATGAAACAACACTTGACCTTTTTATGTGTGAAATGTAGTATTCTGCAAATCCAGTCATTAACATGGAGTCATTTGGTCTCCCTTCTAGCTTCACATTGCTTTTATTTATTCTGTGTACCATGAGAAGCTTTCCTTAAATATGTGATCGGAATTTCTGGCATTAACAAGTCATCTTTAAGATGAAATTTCTAAGAATGATGGACTTGTAGAACTCCATAGCTATGAAAGAAAAACATTGCATGCATATCATAAATACAGTTAATTGGTCAGAAAAAATTTCCTGAGTGTAGCATAGTAGCCATAATTATCAAAATCCTCCACATATTAAAAAAAGGGAGGGACTTCCCTGGCGGTCCAGTGGTTAAGACTTCGCCTTCCAATGCAGGGAGTGTGGGTTCAACCTCTGGTCGGGGAGCTAAGATCCCACATGCCTCGGGGCCAAAAAACCAAAACATAAAACAGAAGCAATATTGTAACATTCGATAAAGCCTTTTAAAAAAATGGTCCACATCAAAAAAAAAATCTTTAAAAAAGAGGATGCTAAAAAAATGGTTTTTGAATTTTGTCTTCTTTTTTGTTACTCACAAACCAATCTATATTTTCATGGGAGCCATGATACATTTACCTTTATATAGTGATTCATAGTTTACAAAACACTGTCCTGTACGTCATTGTCAAGTCATTGTGGTAATGGTGATTTATCAAAAGTCTGGTAGCAGAAAGTATGAGGATGCGGCAACATGGACACTGTTCCAGTGGATTAACTAGTCCTGGTTTGATTGAGAATAGGCTCCACCGGTTTTGAAAGGAGGTATTTTAAATCTGAGGAGGCAAGGTACTAGTTACAGAGAGTTGAATGGCAAAAGCTTTCCAATATTCAATTATACTTCTAAAGACATAAGACACACTTTTAGAAGAAAAATATTGCATTTAAGCTCTTCAAGTTTTTGGTAGTTTTAGAGAGTTTGTGATTTTGGAAGACTTGTTACTTTTTCCATTCAAACCACTGGTGCATTTGGTAAAGGGAAGAAGCACACAAGGGGTACATTGTAGCTAGTCCTTAAGTGAACAAAGGTTAACAACTGTTACCAGGAGTGGGATTGCAGAAGGATGTGTGAGGATTTCCTACTCTGTCTCTCCTGAATGTGTAAACTGTAATCACTTTATCTGAGCCTAATTTATTCAACCCAAACCACTCCTGTAAAAGATGAATAGTACAGTAAAATCCCGGAAGTACAGTTTAACCTTCTTTGAGGCCATAATTGACTTTATCTTGATTCACCTTCTTAACTTTCTTTTACCTTCCAAAGGTGAGCATTCAACTCCTCCAGAATATTATAGGCTTAGCCATCATACAGCCTTCACATTTGTAATCTTTCATTCTTATTTTCAGAGAAAAGAGGGAAATGTACACATGCTATGAAATTTCCATTTCAACAGCAACAGAAAATAATAAAAGGAAAACAAAATGTATGAGACTTATTTCTATAGCATGGGATTGGTCTTTGTCAATACAGCAAATTTTCCCTTCAGGGAACTAACTTATTTTTTAAAGCGGTGGAAAAAGTTTATTAAAATTTTTCCTTACCACATTTCAGAGGTGAGTCCAGGATAACTGGTATTTATTTCAGTGTACATTTGGTTGTTTCCATGTGCAACCATATTATATAAGGTTTTCTGGATTGCTGCTAAAAACCAAGTACAACTATAGACTCTGGTGAGTCATCCTGAGAAGTGCCAGTGTTCAAAGTGTATCACTGGCCAAAAGTAGTTTATTGGCATCCTACATTAGGTTTTAACTTCCTGCACTGATGATTTCAAGGCAGAAGAAACAAATAAAATTCTGCCCTGAAATCACAAGCATTCTACACTGATGCCTTTGAGAGTAGTTACAGCACAACCTTTGCTAGGGGCCCAGATAGCCCCACTCTTACTCAATTGTTTATCTATAATCAGAGATGATTATAACCATTTGATACCAAAACCCATCCTTATTGTGCCTCCTCTTGCACTTCCTCAAGATTTCATGTTTGCAGAAGAGTGAATATGTGGGGAATGTCCGTGAAATTCTTAAAAGGTTTCTTTCTCTACAAGTAACTAAATTTGATATTTACGAGCTGAAGGTCATCTTCCTAGAGGACCTGGCCAGTCATTCCAAGAAGTCTGATAGTAATTGAAGCCAATAGGTTTAATTAATCAATACCTATCTTCTAAGGATAGTTCTGCATGTGGGGCATTAGAGTAGACAGTGTTCATCTGGAACTCTTGATGCAAGGGAAGCTTTCTGAATCTAGTGAAGACTATAAGTTGTTATAATAATTAAATCAGATAAAGTCGTCTCAATCTTTTCTGTATTTCTTGTCAAAAGTACAGAGAAAAGGAGATACAGCCTCCTGGCAGAATCCGAGAGGAAGAGGGCATTTTTGCGTAGGATTTTATCCTTAATGCCTGTGTTATATTGAACCACATACAGAATCTCGTAATGTATAGGTTATACACACACACACACACACACACACACACACACACACACACACACATATATAATTTTTTTTCACTGTCTTCAGCTTTCTGGTATTTTGCAATACATAACTTCAATCTATTTGCTACTCTTCCATAGAGTCCAAGATGGACTTGAACAGCTCAGTTAAACTCTACTGGCTTAGTTTGGTACCAGTATGTTGTTATGTGCTTCTTCAGGGATGAGTATAGAGAAGATAATAGGTGAGGAAAGGAAAAGTGGAGTGGTGGCTGTAGAAGGGGTCCTGTTTTCAGGGTCATGAGGCTTTCAGAGAAGAGCTCTAATTATCTTAATATATCCAAGAAGGGAAATCAAGGGAAACCAAAGAAGGGGACCACGTTGGAGAAACAAATATAGACTATGACTTAACCTAACATGTTAGCTAACTAGTTTTCTCATTTCCCTAAATATCTGAATAACGTATCATTTATTTGTGTAAGATCTTTGGTAGCATGCTTTATAAATACTAGTTAACTATTAATTCTGTAAAGAGCGACCAGTATTGAACTGAAAAAGATTGGAGAGTAGTTCCTAAGAGCTAAAGGATAATTTTATAAATGAAGCGTAGTTCCAAGCTTCAAGCTCTGTAATGCCTCAAAAGAGAGACTTGAGCGTCACACTTTGTAAAAGAGATTGCGTGTTTATGTTCGTGCTCTGGAGAGGAGCCACTTGCCTTGAAATCGTTTGGTTCTAACCAAATGGTTCTAACTGCTGTGATGGTCTCATGGTGTGCGAGTACCACCAGGCCCCTGGAACCACGTAGCACAGTCCCCAAGACCAGTAGAAGAATGTTCAACGTACATCTATCAGGAAGTGTTCCCGCTCTTGACCATCGGAAAGTCTACGGATGACTTACTGTTGGTTTCAAGACTCTCACAGAGTTCGCTTTTCACCTCGCCATTTGGTCTGTCATTTCCTTTTTGGATCAGTTTGCTTTGCATGGTGGCAGCTGTCACCACAGCTTTGAAGCTCCTCTTGCGTTTTTGAACATTCTGCTCTGGATGAAAAATTATAATGTAAACCTTGGGCATGTAGAGCATGCCCAGAGACACCGAAGCACTTAAACTCATGGAGACAGTAAGTGTTGTTGTCTGGATGTACATCTGAAGAAGGAAAAAAAACATAGAATCAATGTTGGTAAGCCTGACCTAAGATAAAGCAAATAATATAACCGTTTTCTGAGATTATTCCAGCTTCTCTGCTAACAGTGCATTAGAAGGCACTTATTAAAACTGCCCTTAATTATAGTGAAACGTTCCTTTATCCCCACCTGCAAATGTGGGTAAAGTTGTATTGTTTATGAAGCCCAATTTTTTAAAACAAACAAGCTGATAGAGCTTAGTTTCCTCCTTAGATTATAATTAAGCATATATAAGGAAGGGAGCAAAATCAATCTAGCAAAAGACTAACATTTTATGTCACACAAACCTTATTCAGGGAGGTATCACAAGGTCAAATGTTATTCTTTCAACAGTAAACCTAACCTAGAAGGTAAATTATATATAGTGGAAATAGAGCGGGAGTGAAATAGTCCAGATCATCACTATTGCACACCATTGCTTGGATAATGCGAGTGTTTGCATCTTCACATAATTACTTAATTCCAGCTTCCAAATTGGATAAATCACAAGCATGCCATAAGGGCTTGATATTTTTTAATAGCCCTCCTAAAGGATAATTCCAGAGGGTTTCTAGATGATTGCATCAGATCAAAATAAATGTGGGTGCTTTTAGAAAATACGTATGATTTCCTCCTTCCAGGACTGAAATCTGCCCTTTGGGGATGGGTCCTGACATCTGCATTTTGAAAAATTCTCCCCCTGTGCTCATTCCTTATCCTTATTTCACTGAAATTGACTGCTCTGGTACTTACAAAGAGAAGTCCCTCTGGAAGATTTTTCTTCCTGCAATCTAGAGGTTAATGAACTGAAAAAGTCAAACCTAAAAATCACTGCTTTAGCTTTTTTCATTATGTTATGAAAACAAACATGACAGTATTTTAATGTTTTCTTCCCCAATGTTATTGAGGTATAATCAAAGAATAGAAATTGTATATATTTAAGGCTTTATCAGAACTTGATGTTTTGATAAACATATATTATGAAATGATCATCTCAACCAAGTTAATTAACATATCCATCACATAGTAACCATTTTATTTCTTTCATTCTTTTATTTTATTTTATTCTTTTGTGGTGAGAATGCTTAAGATCTCTCTTCACAAATTTCAGGTAAACAATACATTATTGTTAACTGTAGTCACATATTCATCTTGCATAACTGGAAGTTTGTACCTTTTGACCAATATCTCCCCAGTTCCCCTTTCCCCTGCCCCTGGTAACCACTATTCTGCTCTCTGCTTCTATGAGTCTGACTATTTTAGATTCCACACATAAGTAAGATCATGCAGTATTTGTCTTTCTGTATCGGACTAATTTCACTTAGTATAATGTCCTCCAGGTTCATCCATGTTGTCACAAATGGCAGGATTTCCTTCTTTTTTTTTAAAGAGTCAATAATATTCCATTGTATGAATATTTCACCTCTTTAAAAATAAAACCTTTGATCTGTTTACATTTTTCATGTCCTGAGCTGAAAATATAATTTCTCCCAAATAACTTGGAATACTGAGGTTACAAGGTAGCCATGTTTTAAGATGATGAAGAGATCCCTTTATCGTCTCCAGGATTTTTTTTCGGCTTCTTTTGCTCAGCATAGTGGGGTTTTTTTTGTTTTTTTTAAACATCTTTATTGGAGTATAATTGCTTTACAATGGTGTGTTAGTTTCTGCTTTACAACAAAATGAATCAGTTATATATGTACATATGTTCCCATATCTCTTCCCTCTTGCGTCTCCCTCCCTCCCACCCTCCCTGTCCCACCCCTCCAGGCGATCACAAAGCACCGAGCTGATCTCCCTGTGCTATGTGGCTGCTTCCCACTAGCGATCTACCTTACGTTTGGTAGTGTATATATGTCCATGCCACTCTCTCACTTTGTCACAGCTCACCCTTCCCCCTCCCCATATCCTCAAGTCCGTTCTCCAGTAGGTCTGTGTCTTTATTCCTGTCTTACCCCTAGGTTCTTCATCACATTTTTTTTTCTTAAATTCCATATATATGTGTTAGCATACGGTATTTGTCTTTCTCATTCTGACTTACTTCACTCTGTATGACAAACTCTAGGTCTATCCACCTCATTACAAATAGCTGAATTTCGTTTCTTTTTATGGCTGAGTAATATTCCATTGTATATACGTGCCACATCTTCTTTATCCATTCATCCGATGATGGACACTTAGGTTGTTTCCATCTCCAGGCTATTGTAAATAGAGCTGCGATGAACATTTTGGTACATGACTCTTTTGGAATTATGGTTTTCTCAGGGTATACGCCCAGTAGTGGGATTGCTGGGTCATATGGCAGTTCTATTTGTAGTTTTTTAAGGAACCTCCATACTGTTCTCCACAGTGGCTGTATCAATTTACATTCCCACCAACAGTGCAAGAGGGTTCCCTTTTCTCCACACCCTCTCCAGCATTTATTGTTTCTACATTAACGTCTGTTCATTCTAATGATACCTCTGAAAATGTAAAGTTGTCAGATTGCATCCAGCAATCCCCAAATTAATTGTGTCCTTTTTAATAAAGACTCAAAATATATTTACCTTCAAGAGTAAATACCTGAATCAGCCTTATGGCTTCCTTTTCCTAGGGGAGACTGTTTCTCTTAACAGATGACAAAGCCTTGAGGTGAGAAACTGTCTGAAACATGAAGAGAACTTCAGGCACTAGTAAAAAGACTGTCCTTGTCTGAAAAATCATATCCTGTGGATTACTGAGTTTACTGTTCAATTTATCTACCACTAAGGTGGTCCTTTGCTTAAGACCCTATCGTGAGTATGGGAACACCCTTCAACAAGGTGATATTTAGGATCGATTTGTTTCAAAGTTCACCTCCTCCAGGAAGGTCCTCCATGATAAATCCTGATTATAATGTCCTTATTTTACTTCTAAGCACTAGTGCATTAAAAAATAAATACAATGGAGCACTTGCTAATGTATAACTATGTGATTATAACAATTTATATGAACTTTGTAATAATTCATAAAAATGCACAACCAGGGTATAAACTTCCCTAGCGTCTGTAATCTACATTTCTTCTTATATACCTCTAAGAAATCACACAATAATTACTCAGATACCACTCATTATTTTTAAGTGTATGAAGATCTTCAAGAAACCCTTAATTTACACAAATCATCCAGAATATGCTTTCCATAATTTTCCACTCTGTCAAATGGACATCAGGGTTGATGACATTTTAAGTAAGAAGCACAAAGAGATGAGGTGTGAATCCAGATTCTAGGTCGGGCTCATGCGTACCATTCTCAGCAGAGACGTGATTCAGATACGTTCCTCGGCAAAGTGATAAATTACTACATGCCATGACCTCTCAGGCTACCCGCCAACGAGTGAAAACTCATGTTAAACTTGAGAGAACTAATCTACTGCAATTAAGAAGGTCCTGATAAAATGTGAATATGTGCCTTTAAACCACACGAACCTCCCTAAGCTTTGCCACCTAGTTTTAAGCAACTTATTGTTATGAATACTCATAAGCTTCTTATACAATAGTTAATCCTCTTTGAATTCCTACTTATTCTCCAGCTAGCATTGCTGCAGAAAGGCTATGCAGAAAATGGGCTGCAGAGAAAGGATGTAATGATAAGGAAAGGATAGAGCCAAATGCAAACCACACATAAATATTCCAAAGCCACTCAAATAGGGAACCATCAGTTTTGTCCCAGTCAGACCCGGCCAAGTCACTTTAACTTAAAAAACAAACAAAAACCAAACAAGGGCTTCACTGGTGGCGCAGTGGTTGAGAGTCTGCCTGCCGATGCAGGGGACACGGGTTCGGGCCCCGGTCCGGGAAGATCCCACATGCCGCGGAGCGGCTGGGCCCGTGAGCCACGGCCACTGAGCCTGCGCGTCCGGAGCCTGTGCTCCGCAATGGGAGAGGCCACAGCAGTGAGAGGCCCGTGTACTGCAAAAAAACAAAAAACCCTCCAGAGGTATAGCCATGAAATGATGGGAACATCCACATTGATTAGTTGGATTCTTTTTATATGTCTTAACCTGTTGGTCTTGCTAAAACATATAATACTAGTCCAAATAATTCATAAATACCTTTCTAGTTTGAAAATCTTATAAATTTTATCCACTACCATAAATGTAAGTGATAATTTTCTCCCCTTATTCAGAATAATTTCTGTAACATATAGTAAACTTGATTTTGTTAAATATTAAGCATGAAGAACATTCTGGAATGCTAGTTTCCACATTAAATATATTACTGTAGTCTATCCTCTTAGCAAGCCAACTCAAAAGATGTAATAAACAAAGATGTTAGGATTAAACTGTACTATGCTTAGTGTTCCAAGCCCTCCATTAGACACTGTGATTGCAAATTACAGATCTTATGTGCTCTCTTACAACAGCTTCTGAAAAAGTTTAATGTGGGTTTAGTATATAAAAAGCATCTACACAAAAATCATACCCTAAAATCTAAAACCTTACAGTGGCCAAGGCTTTGTTACTGGACTTCAGACTGTGAGTAGACTGAGTTTTTGAACTTCCTCCTTGAATATTTAATGAAATAAAAATGTTGTATATATTATAACCTCAATGAAAGCAGTAAGAGCAAAATAAGCAAAGAAATGAAATGTCACCTACTGTCCTTCTAGAGAAGTTAATTTCTTAGCATCATGGATTACAGGATTTTCAGTATCTCCCATATTTAAGAAGAAATGGAAAGATCATATTAAAAGATTGAAAATGAGCACTTGTTTCCAAAAATCTCATGGATTTTTTTTATACCTGTTGAATATTCTAATTACTTGAACCATGTAAGGAAGAAACATGTTCAAGCAGACCTGAGCTTGAATTCCAGCACCACCACTTAAAATTCTTTTTAAAGATAAAGAAGTTTACAGAGAAATTCTGGAGTTGCCTTGTGGATGGTAAAAGCCCCTAGTCGACCCACCAGGTGACAATCTGAACTCTAATAAAACTTCCCTGGCAATTGAACAGTTGTGAGATCTTATTTTCCTCTCTGACCTTTAATTTATTACCTATGGAATGGGGGAAAATAATACTTTTCTCATAGAAGGGTTATAGGTGGAATGACATAATCTTTATAAAATGTCTCAAAGGTGCAAAACAGTAGTAGCTCAACAAAGATTATTTTCCCTACAACTTTGAATCTAAAAGGCTGCCAACAAAGCATCCTTCCAGGTATATAAAATAAGAGAGGGGCCTATGAGCCAGTTATCCAAAGTTGACAGTTTAGTGAAGAGCTGACAGCCCTGCTCTCACTATATGATGTCAAGGAAAATGCTTTTGTAATCTTACTTCAAAGTAGGCAGAATAAGATTTTGCCCAAAATTCAACTCCTATTTGCTGATAGGGAATAGGATAGTGTACTGGTTCTCTGTATCAAAGTTACAGTTCACCAGAATGCTGTAACTATATTAGGAGGAAACTATATTAACTCCCTATAACCAACATAAATCCACTGAGAGATGCTGACAGTGGTACTGGATATATTAATGTAACCTTCTTTTTTCCATCCTTCTTTTATGCCCCACCCTCTGCCCCTTGTCACTCCAAAATATTAGTAGCTAGAGGAAGAGGAGGGTCTTTTCTATTATGTCCATTGATAGCCTGTCACTTCCTCTGCCTCCACAGCCCCTGGACATTTTGAGGCTGAAGCGGTCACATGCAGTGAAGCTGACTTAAATGATCTCTGGCTAAGCCAGGGAGGAGATGGCACAATGGAGCATATTAACATGACATCTTTTCTGGGACCTATTACAGCTTCCTCTTCATTCTCTGCAAGAGTCATTTGTGCACATCCAGGGTCTACTGAACGTAGGTCCTGGCCTGGAATCACTAAAGACTCTAGGAAGGGTAAGGAGGGAGGAGATTATATTACTCCAGGGGAAAGGTCAGTCTTTTACTTTCAACCAGCTGCCTGCACACAGAACTCCGCAGATATCCAAGCTGGTGAGTTTTCAACCCCTATGTAACCAATGTAACCTGTTAAGAAACCTAACACCCCAGACGGATTTGTGCCATGTGATAAGAAACAGATTATTTATTCCTGTCTGCCTTGCCCTGGATGGTTTCATCTCACTTTTTGCTGCAGTCAGCCAGGTCCCGTTTGTCTGCTTTACACAGTCTGACCAATGAGAAAGCTACGTTTACACTTAAAGCCTGCCTTTGCCTTTCTCTACTTCTGTTATCTATTCCCTCATCTGTGTGTCTGCCAAAGTGTCAGCTGCCTCCACAAATGGATCTTCTGCTTTTCAGAAGGGCTTCAGCCAATGGATTTCAAAATCTCATTAATTACTAGAAGGGATTAAAACAATTTTTTTTTTTAAGATGGAGAAGTCTACAAAGAAACTCTGGAGTTGCCCTGTGGGTGGTAAAAGCCTCAAATCAACCTATCATGAGACAATCCAAGCTAATAAGACTCCCCTTGCAATGGGACACCAGAGGCGATAACGCACAGCACCCCCACCAACTCTTTGGATTGAGCCTGGATACTAATGAACCATCCCAAGTCCATATCAAACATTTTATTATCGTTTCTGTTTTGTCGAGTTCAAATACTTTGCTGGCTTCTCCTTCTCAGTCAGTTCTGAGGGGTCCTCCTCATTCTCTCTAACATCTTTACCTTGAAGTATCCCAGACCTCAGTCCTTGGATATCTATCTGCCTATCTATCTGGCCACATTACTCTCTTGATGATAACATTCAGATTTATGGCCTTAAAGCAGGACCAGCTTTCTGGGTGCACTGCCTGTACACAGGCTCCTTCACTCAGAAAGGCCTCACACTTGGTTTAATGTTCTTCTGTCAGAGTTTTGAAATTCTCAATAATTTTTGAATAAGGAAGCCTACATTTTCATTTTTCATTGGGCCTCACAAGTTATGTAGGTAGCCCTGCCTTAAAAACTATATGCTGACTAATTCCAGGCCTCCCTCAGGAAACTCAGTTGCCTTCTGGGTAGCTCCCCTTAGATGTCTGACATATACGATCCAAAACTAACAAGCATCTGAATCCCATCTTCATTCCTAAACTTCTTCTTCCAGTGGTCTTCCTTGTCTTTAGTCCATCTTTCCCACTGTTGGGATGAAAACAAATAGAAATTGTCCTTGACTCTTACACTGTATCTGTGACTGAATCCTGTTGACTCTACTTCCAAAATTTGTTCATATATGTCATTTTCCACTTCTCCCACTGGTACTGCATTGGTCCTAGCCAACATCATCTCTTATTTGGATTTTCACTATAGATGTCCTGTTGACATCTATACGTTTCTCCTCTTCTGCTCTTATTCTCTTCTCTCTGATCACCTGATTATTTTTTAACACAGGCAGCTAGAATTTAATCCCATTATTCATAAATTGGGTTCAGTCACCCCTACCCTCAAAACTCTACAGTGACTTCACATTGATGGTGTCCCTATAATGGCCTACAAGGTCCTCTGAACAGATCTGGCTTTACTCTTTCCCTCATTCATTCTCTTCTCATCACACTGGCCTCCTGGCTAATCTTAGAAGATACCAAGCATGCTTCTGCTTTGGGGCTTTTATATTTGATGAACTAACCCTTCACTTCGTTCAGGAAGTGTTCCTTTCTGAATGGTTCTTTCTCAGTGAGACCCTTTCCTAAACATGAAGTTAAAAGTTGTACCCCCCATCCCTCCACCTGCATTTATTTCTCCAGCTTTATTTCACTCCTCAGCATCTATTTTCTAGCATAAAAGTCTATATATATTTTACTAATTTATATATTGTCTCTTTCCCTTAACTAGAATAAAAATTCCATGAGTCCAGGGATTTTTACCTGTTTTGTTCACTGCTATAAACTCAACACCTAGAACATTGCCTGAATATGTGAATTTTCTGGTCTTTGAGGCAGTGTGGATCCTTACTCTTGAATTTGACATTTAAAGGAAATAACCCATGTAGTTTCAAGAGGAAAACAGTAAATCAGGTTCTAAAGCTAGACAGTCTATGAAAACTTGAGGGCCCCATACCCCTTCAAATCAATACCCAGGCTGGGACAGAAACTCTTGCAAAGATAAACGTGATGATCATTTTCTTTGGCCTTGCCGCGTGGCATGTGGGATCTTGGTTCCCGGACCAGGGATCAAACCCACGCCCCCTGCAGTGGAAGCAAGGAGTCTTAACCACTGGACCAACAGGGAGTTCCCGACATGATGACCTTTTAAACTATAAATATGGCAATTAAAAGTCAGTGGCCTCCACTTGGGAACATGAGAGCTCTGGGCTCTGCCCTGCATCCCTCCCTCACTTAAGAAATGTACAACTGAGGATAAGGCACTCACACTATTTATAAACGTCCATAGACTTAACTACATGCATTTAAGGAGGCAATGTATGTAAAATATTGGCACAGCACCTGACATACAGTAATCAATCAACAGTGGCTGTTGGTGTTATTAATTAGCCTTGATTTTACTCTCTCTGAATCCTCCTCCATTCCTCACACAGTAAAGACATAACGGTACTGCTCTCTCAAAATCAGCCACACCTTTTTTAGCCTTTTTGATAAGGAACATGCACACATAGAACTATAGGCACAAAATATTTGTTCATAAGGAACTATATTTTATGCTTGTAGGAAACACATTCAAAATGTCATCGTCTAGTATCATTCTGGAAAAAACTCACAATTCTGAGTGTCCTTCCTGTCAGGTAGAAATTGTAGGGTTGCTGACCCATCGGCAGGTCAGAGACATTACGTTGTGTTTTCATTAGTGGAGATGGAGATGGGTTTGCTCTGATCCATTTGCTGTCTCCCTTTTGGCCCCTTTTAGCCAGGACACATGTTAGCAAAATGAAGAGTCAAACCAAAGGGCGAAGACTATGGATGCAGAACTGGGCTGGTTCACATGTGAGGTCTGAATCCTTAACCTTGGACTTATTGAGAATGGTGGAAACCAGCTTCAGAGAATAATAAAGCATACACCAATAAATGAACTATCAGCTTTGCTGAGGGAAGGAAAGGACAAGTGTAAGGAAGCTCAAGATCCTCTAAATATGGCAGGACAGATACTAGATTTATAATGAGTATTTATAATTAAATATACATGATATTGAATATTTGGACCGGTAAATAAATTTTCTATTAAAGCCCCATAGACATTTCTTAAAGTAGATGTTTCAAAGTAGAGCATTATTAAATAAAATGTAGTCTTTAGTTTTCAATTATCCTCCATAAGTATTATTTATAGAAACATAATAAAAAAAAGTGTCTCACACAATGGTGCCATATTTTCGACCGTGACATATGCAAATGAATATGAAACATCTGCTGTTGACTGATTATCAGTTCCTCCCTTACATGTTATTTTTCCTCCATGGATTCCTGCTTCCATGCCACCTTTTAGCCCTTTATCATTTTTCAACAGTATGGTCAAAACTAAGAATAAGAATAATTATTTATTTAATTATTATAATTTATATTATAATTTAATTATTATAATTTTTAAAGTATTTATTTGAACAGATACAAAATATAATAAAGAGAATAATTACATGAAGAGACCAAATAAAAATTTTTTAGAAATAAAAAAAAGGAGAAGAAACAATTATTACAAGAACAAAATTTATCTAAAAACTGTGTAATTACACACACACACACACACACACACACACACACACACAGAGACGGTCCCCAACTTAAGATGGTTTGATTTGGAATTTTTTGACTTCGTGATCATGAAAAAGTGATACTCAATAAGTAGAAGCCATCCTTCAAATTTTGAAATTTGATCTTGCCCAGGGCTAGTGTTATGTGGTATGGACACTCTCTAGTGATGCTGGGCAAGGACCTTGCCACAGCTCCGGGTCATCCACGCAATCGGGAAGGTAAACAGCCAATACACTTACAGCCATTCTGTACCCACACAACCATTCTTTGTTTCACTTTCAGTACTGTATTCAATAAATTACATAAGATATTTAACACTTTATTATAAAATAGGCTTTGTGTTAGAAGATTTTGCCCAACTGTGGGCTAATGTAAGTGTTATGATGTTTGGTAGGTTAGGTGTATTAAATGCATTTTGACTTACAATATTTTCAACTTATGATGGGTTTGTGGAGCTGTAACCCCATAGTTAGTTGAGGAAGATCTGTATATCTATCTATTTATTTATCTATCTATCTATCTATCATCTATCTATAGTTATCCTATAGTTATCACTGTCTGAAGACAGAAGGTTTGCTGGAATTTAAATTTCAGGAGACAGTTATTATGTAGGTTGTATTATTAAAGGAAATTGGTAACATTATGGAAATAGTTTCAACCATAGTTTTCGAAAAGGTACTAAATCATTGTTCAACTGGATACTTCCTATACAACACTTTCTAAAGCCAAAAGAATTAAAGCAGTACCTCAGTTCAGGTACTTTTGTGGAGGCATAAGATGTTGTAAAAATACTAATTTTTTCCTGGTGATTTTACTTAATGCAGGAAGAACCAAGAGTAATGGTATTATGGGCTGAATTGTGGTCCCTCCCTCCACCCCAATTCACACGTCCAATTTCTAGCCCTTAGTACCTCAGAATGTGACTGTATTTGGACATAGGGTATTTAAGTAGATAATTAAGTTGATATGAGGTCTTTAGAGTGGGCTCTAATCCAATCTAACTGTTGTCCTTATAAGAAGAGGAGGTTAGGACACACAAAGTCACACCAGAGATGTGTGTACACAAAAAGAGACCCTGTGAGGACCACACAGAGGGAACATGGACATCTAAAAGCCAATGACAGAGGCCTCAAAAGAAACCAACACTGTCAATACCTTGATCTCAGATTTCTAGTGTCCAGAACTATGAAAAAATAGATTTATGTTGAGGATCAGGTATCATCATTACTGCCAAACATTTTATGGACATTAAACCTTCACAGTAATCCTGTAAGTTAGGAATGGGTCCATTCTGGAGAATTTAAACAATATTTTCAGAGTCACACAACTCATGAGGATAAAGTGGAGGTTTAAACTGAAGTTTGTCTGACTTAAAAGCTCATATCTTTAGCACACACCATATGGCTCCCATAGATATACAGAGATGTGAAAGAGCAGGGTTAATATGACTTGAATCCTTACCAAGTCAGAAAATCATCCTTTTCTAATAGAGTTGGGCCAGATTTCTTAAAAATAACAGTCTCAATTAAAACACTTGAATTAATGTTTAATTGAGAACTCAGAGGATTTTTTTAGATTGCTGTTATCCATCAGCTACTTTCCTCATTAAAAAAAAAAAAAATCTGAAAAACAAGAAAAGAAATCTCATTGTGGATCCTGGAGAAGCTCTTTCTTAGAACTATATATTGTTGAACTTAACAGAATCATCTAGCTGGAAATACAGACTTAAAGAGATGGATAAGTTCATCTTTTTAAATGAAGATACTTAGCACCAGGTTTGCACTGGCCAGAGGAGAGGAGTACCCAACAGAACCACTGACCACCAGAAGGGACAAGGATTCCCTACATTCAGAAGACAAATTGCTGGAACATTGTTCCTGCATAGGCACTGCTCCATTTCCACAGCCATGAGAGACAGGCTATTGAAAACACAGTAGGCAAGCAAACTGGGATTCACAAATACAGATGAAAAGACACCAAGAATTAGCAAATACTCAGAGAAAACTGATACTGTAAAAGAGAAGCATCAAAAAGAAGGATAAAAATCCAAGAAGATAGGTCCACTAGAGTTAGTTAGTGGAAGACTTAAGAGATAAAAATAATTATCTTTGCAAACTTTTGAAAGAAAAAGTATCAAATACCAGAGAAACAATTTTTTATCATTAAAATTAAAATCTCAATAGATGAAGGATTTCTCATTCTGGCTATGAAGGAGTAGCTGTCATCAAACCAATTCACCCACTGAGAATAGCTATAAAAGAATCATAAATTTAAAAAACGATTGCTTGGAGGCATCAGAGAAAAATCAAAGCAGCCAGGACTCAGGAGGGCCAAGGTCTTAGGACACACACACACACACACACACACACACACACACACATACATACACACACTCACACTCTGATGTGAGTCAGGCAGTTTTCACTGCTTTTATCCATTGGAAGTGTGCTGATTCATTGCATGAGTGTTAGAAGGCAGAAATCTTTAGACATGCTTTTCGGCAGTCTCATGGGGCTGGGAAGACAAAAGATGGAATTCAGGGTTACCAGTGCAGCCAGGACTTGAGGACCCAAGATTCCAGGGTATTACAGACAAGTGAACCTGAGATTTACACCAATTTTTTTTTTCTTTAGACTTTGGTGTACCTTAAGTGGGAGGGAGCAACAGACTAAAAAAAATCAAACATAATCCAGATTCAGAGGCTAAAAAGTTAAGCAGTGTCATTATGCTTGGGAAACAAAATTTGGAATTTGTGTCAATTAAGGAGGATGGGTAATTATAAACACCTTGGACTTTTAGCTGATATATCTGAAGGGATATCCTCCAAGAAAAATGAAATATCAAACATGGACAAACCCACAGAAAGCCTAAACCTAGTCTCAAATTATCCCAGTCCTGGATTACGTCAAGGTGAAATGCCTCTGCTTTAACTGTAGACAGGTAGAAAACTGCAGCTTCTCTGGAGGAAAATGGCAACATCTATAACATCTACATTTTTAAAATGTACAATGTTAGGTATTCAATAAAAGATTACCAGCTACCAGCAAAACATGGTCCAACATAAGAAGAAATTACCAAAACCAAAGGGAAAGGGAAAAAAAAAAAAAAACCCAGTATATAAGATTGGGTCACAAATGATCAAGATACTGTACTTCTCAGACAGAAGTTTACAAAAGCTTGAACATAAATGTATTGAAGAAAATACATAATAAGATAATGAATTTAACTGAGGAACTGGAATATATATATATATATATATATACACACACACACACATACATATATATAAAAATTGAAACAAAAATTATAGGGCAGAAAAATATAATAATTGAATTCAATAGATGAGTTTAACAACAGATTAGATGATGTTCAGGATATGACTAACAAATTGAAAGATAGATCTGTAGAAAATATACATATTGAAGCCTGGAGATAATAAAGAATTTAAAAATACAGAACAAAATTATTAGAAATATATAAAACATAATAAAAATTTTGAATATGTATGAATTTGGAGTTTCAGAAATAGAAGCAATATATAGTAGAAAAAAACTTAAAGAGATACTGGCCAAGAATTTTCAAAAACTGAATGAGCATAATCTATAAAATTGCACAGAGAAAAGGTATCAGATGACCATATTCCGTGTAGTCTTAACAAATTTCAAAGGATTGAAATACAGAGTATGTAATCTGACTAATGTGGAAGTAGGGTAGAAAGTAGAGTTAGGATAGAAATAACAAAAGTAACACGAAAAGTATCAAAGATTTGAAAATTAAACAACACAGTCCAAAATCACTTATAAGTCAAGAAGAATTGACAGTGAAAATCAGAAATTATTTTGAACTGAATAATAATGAAGTGGCAACATATTAAAAGTCATGGGATACAGCTAAAACAGGCTTCATCTATATTAGAAAAGAAGAAATTGTGCTATAATTATCCATCTCACAAAACTAAAGAGAGAGAGAGATTAAACCCAATGAATATAGAAGGGAGGAAATAATAAGGATGAAAGATAAAAGTCAATAAAATAGAAAACAAATGCAAAATAGGGAAAAATCAACAAAGCCAAAAATTCCTTGAAAAGACTGTAAAATTAACAAACTGTTCACAAGGCTGACCAAAAATAAAAAGGACAAGACATGGTATAAAGTCAACAAAATATACCAGTAAACTAGTTCTGGATGTCCTTAGCAAAAAAAATATTAAAGTATATGCTTAAAATTTAAGGGCAACCTAAAAAAATTAAAGTAAGACCTAAAATTTCTGAACTATCAAAATGGAAACAAAATGAAAATTTGATCAGTTAAAAAGATGGAAAGGAAAAGAACAGAAACACGAAAGTATAGTAAATAGAAAATAAACTGGCAAATATAAACCAGTGATTTTCATGATATAAATTAAATTCCCCATTAAAAAAATACACAGGTTATCAGATTGGATTTTAAATGTGATTCCAATAAGGAGAAAGTTATATGTAAAGGC
Organism: Phocoena phocoena; assembly: GCF_963924675.1. Taxonomy (NCBI): domain Eukaryota; kingdom Metazoa; phylum Chordata; class Mammalia; order Artiodactyla; family Phocoenidae; genus Phocoena; species Phocoena phocoena. The sequence goes on from NC_089227.1 coordinate 80,874,991, forward strand.
TGAAAATAAAGTAACTGGAAAAGATGTACCAGAAAAATGTAAACACAAAGAAAGATGGAATAGTAATATTATTATGGGACAAAATAGAATTTAAGATAAAATCTTAAGTTATACAAAGAACACATCTATCTATGTAGATAGATCACCAACAATACATTATCACAATGTGTGATGCAACAAATCATAAAAATACAAGAAGAAATGGACAAATTCATAATCATTATGAGGAATTTTAATTCATCTTTTCAGGTTTAAATTTAAACATACAATATAAAATTAAGGTTAAAAATAGTCTAACTCAAATAACAAAATTGCCATTTTGATTGCATTATTATTATTTTAAGACCTAATGGACTCTTCACAGAAATCAGTCATGTATTAGATTACCCAAAAACAAAAATGAAAACAGGGAACTTACAGGCCACATTCTTTCCCCTCAAAAGGCAATCAAATTAGAATTAAAATTAACAGATAAATAAATATTGGTTTTTATTTAGAAACTAAATAGCACCCCTGTAAGCAACTTGCATTTAAAAGGAAATGACAAACTATTTAGAAATGAACAATCATGAGAACAATACCTGTGAAAAACGGTGGATGCAACCTAAATACTTGAAGGAAAATTTAAATCTAAAACGGCAATGTTAGGAAACAGGTAAGTCTCAAAATTAACCATGAAACTACTCAAAGTAAAAAAAATTAAATTCAGTAGATGTAGAAGAAAGGAAATATCTGAGATAAAAGAAGAAATGAATGAGACAGAAAGCTAAAGCCAGCAGATGTAACTAACAAAACCAAGTCACATTTGGTAATATTTGATTTAAAAAAGGAGATACAACATGACTAATTAACATAGAAAGTATAAAGAGGATATAAATATAGATACAAATTAGATTTTCAAATTATAAGAGCAAATTATGTATAACTTGATGTCACTAAATCTACACATCTAGAAAAAATGCATTATTGCCCTGTAAATAGACATAAGAGGTTAGAAAAAAAAAATACTGGATAGACTGAGAACCTTGGGGGGAAAAAATCAGAAAGGTAGTACATTATTGACAGAAGGATGGTAACCCAGCACTGAGGAAAGAGCCAGTGTTGCTTGCACTATGCCCTTGGGTGAAGTGAGAATAAGGAAAGTGCCCACCCCAGTTCCCATTGTGTTCTCACCTCTCACCTAGTGACATATGTACATCTGCACTTCTTTGGTGCTTTTGCTCTTGTTTTAGGTAGGGCCTAAGACCTTGGAAAGTTTACAGTCCCTTTCAGAATTAGAGATTCAAGCGCTCATGAGATATACTGGCAGAAACAAATTTTCTCAGGTTCAATCTCCTCTAAATCTTCCGTCAAGCCTCACTGCTATTTGAAAGAAAACATGACAAAGAGCCTCCTTCTCCCAAGTGCTGAAAAGGATACAGTGGTAAAGCAGGATCTCCACTCACCCCCTTTATCTGTGCACTATCTCTGGGGAGCATGAATATTTATAATGAGTGACGCCTTTACTAAGATTAGCCCTAAGATAAGGTGAGTTGGGGAGGATATAAATGTAACTCTATCCGAAAGGGTGACAAATCCACATTCAACTCAGCCTCAAAGACTCATAACCCTCTCTGTGTTCCAGACCCTAATGAATAGCATCTTCTGTAACTTACAGACCATGACTTCTCTGCCCCATCAATATTTTTACCTACTCTTGTCATGTACCTGCTTGGCAGTTCTGGACTCATCACATCACCATTTCTGAGATAATCTATATAGGGACATCTTTGTTCCCAGGACTAGTGCTTCTAGAAAATACAGATGAAGGTCAAAGTAGCCAGGTTTCTATAGATGAAAAGCCTGAGACCTAATATTGCTTTACTTTGTGCAACTGTCCGCTACCATGTCTGATATTGACACATGGGTCTTCCTGGATGCCAGCTATGTCTGAAGCTTTCAGGAGAATTAAAATTTTACCTATACATATGTTGACTTCCCCAGGCCATCATGCCTAGCCATGGTGAAGATGCCGCCCCTATCAGACCAGTGATCTGCTACAGCAGTGTACTGATCACACATATGGGCACTAGTACCCGGTTCTAGTGCCCAGTTCTGTCACATTGGAGACCCAGTTCTATGTGGTAATGAGAGCTTTCAGGAAAAGACAATTATTTCAAATACGTTCAAGACATTGAAACACCCACCAATCACAGACTAAAGAAGTCGTGGGTGTCCCAACCAGTGAAAAGCGGAACGTGCTTTCAGCAGGTCACAGCTAAAAGTCCTTTTCTAACAGGTATAAACTCTACAATGTGAAAGAGAGCTTGGCTGTTCTGCCATCTCACCTGAAGCTGAAAAACCTCATCCAGCTTTAGCAAAGGTACATACTCTGAATGAAGCATCTAGCAGCGATTTAAGGTTACCACGGCTAGGCACCTGAAGAGGCTAAGTGCAGAGAGTGACGGTGAAGAACTCTGTCCAATCCTCTATGAGAAACCAACCCAAGGTCCCTCCCACAAAGTTTGATCCAGCCCCCAGGGCCGTTTCTTGACATTCACACTACTGTCCTGGTAGTCCTGCAAATGATACAAGTTCTCAGAACGAGAGACTTATGAAGCATAGGCTAGAACCAAGAAACTTTAAAGCATATTCTAGAGCCAAGAATCAATTAGAACTCCCCAGTATCTAACTCTCCTGGGATACTGAACCCAGAGCTTATTTTAGATTTCTCTCTTTCCAAAGAGCTTAGTGCCATAATAGGCTTCAATGATAAACTGGATGCAGATGACCCATTTTGACCTCACACAGGTCAACTGGGCCACTGCGTGGGTCTTGAATAGCTTGACCTGTTGGTATGTAACTGAGTCTTCTCCTGCTGGGGGCCATGTTGTTCTGTTGAGACTACAGCCACTAGATTATTCCTGTAATTATCAGTCCGCTTCCAAAGCAATGCAGCTCTGACATTAAATATTCTTTTTTTTTTAATTGAAGTATAGCTGTTTTACAGCGTTGTGTTAGTTTCTGGTGTATAGAAAAGTGATTCAGTTATATAGATAGATAGATACATTATTTTTCATATTCTTTTCCATTATGGTTTATTACAGGATATTGAATATAGTTCCCTGTGCTATACAATAGGGCCTTGTTGTGTATCCATTCTATATATTTAGAGTGGTTGTAATTCCTATTCCACATAAACTCCCCTGTATCCCCAATCTCTTCTCCCGGCCTCCACCCTGTGGTCTCAACTGAAACTTCTCTCCTCCTAAAAGTATTATTTTCTCTGCAGTCTCTTAAGTGACGGTTGCTTTTATTCTCTGAATCCATATTCCTCAGGGATGGTAATAAAGATGGGGGATTGCTTACTCCCATATGCCGCTCCGGATCATTACAGGCTCACCTTTTTCCTCAATGTCCTGACATTTCAGCTATCACAGCCTTCAGCTGCACATCCTCCCATATCCTTGTCGCTCTCTCCGCCATCATCTGCCCTCATGCATTGGACGTTCTGGTCCTGGCCCACAGTCGTGCTCTCTATCCCAAGCGATGTGGGTATTTTGGATGAATTCTACATCCGTTACATGATTGCTCCAGTCCCCTGATCTATCATTTCCTTAACCTCCTCATTTCCAGTGATGTCCTTTACTCCATCTCAGCTACTCTCTTTCATGATTGCAGTGTGGATCTTAAATACTGTTTTCACTTCTTGTTATAAATTCTGTAAAATACTTTTGGCTTAATATGTTTTTTTGGTAAGAGATTATTTACACTATCTCATATTTTCCTCTAAGCCGTTCCACTTTTCACTTATAGTAAATAGAGAGTTATGTTCACAGGCCTCAGTGATGTCAACATTGTTGTTGCCCATGCACTCAAAAAGCTAAAATCGAGGAGGAATGGGTGTTTCTCATTTCACATAATGCAGGTTTCCATATGGAAAGAGTTTACCAGGCAGACTATTAAGGTACCAGAATTAATGTAAATGCATACAAGCATCTTTTGAAATAAAAGTCGTTATGACTTGTTCCAAGTATTTAAAAACTGGGGTTGTTAACTTTGACCATACTTCACTGTGATAGAATGTCAACTCTTCCAAATGTGAAAATACAAGTATTAAATAGTAAACTTGTATTTTCCTAAATAATAAAAAAATGAAGCCAGCTATTATCAAATAAAGTGCATGCAGTTATAACAACAGCTATTTTATACATTATAGTGTCAACATTTTTAATTAAACATTTTATATTCAGAAAACAACTTTTCATTCCTAGGTTTTTATGTTAATTACCAACATCATAACAACAATATTTACTACAGTTTTTATAGCAAAGGTCCTGTATCTAAATTAGATGATAGGTTAAATAGGCTTTTAATGGATGGCATAAAGACAATCGCCATATGTAATATTGTATGTATAAAATAATATCTCAAAGACTGCAAATTAATTTATAAACAGAATTTTAGAACATAAACCATACTTAAGTTTGAGGACCATCTGTATGTTATTATTGAAACTTTTTTCCTAGGAGTAGGAGTAGAGAATTATGTGGATAAATTATTCCACTGGTAAATCTGATAGACTGAACTCCAAGTATGTTCAAACTATTGATGCTTTCAGTCTTCAGAATAATTAAACCCAAGTGAAAACTTTAATTGCCATGGATGAAATAGAATTGAGTATACTTTCTTTTTTTTTTAACATCTTTATCGGAGTATAATTGCTTTACAATGACGTGTTAGTTTCTGCTTTATAACAAAGTGAGTCAGCTATACATATACATATATCCCCATATCTCCTCCCTCTTGCATCTCCCTCCCACCCTCCCTATCCTACCCCTCTAGGTGGACACAAAGCACCGAGCTGATCTCCCTGTGCTGTGTGGCTGCTTCCCACTAGCTATCTATTTTACCTTTGGTAGGGTGTATATGTCCATGCCACTCTCTCACTTCATCCCATCTTACCCTTGCCCCTCCCCATATCCTCAAGTCCATTCTCTACACTTTCTTTTAATGTTATGGAAAAAATAGTCCTGTACTTCTTTTTCTTTTACTATTTTTACCAAGCAACTTTAGGAGCAAAGTTATAAATGAAACAGCTTTTCAAGGAGAAGATTATGAGAAAAAAACAGACATTTTTTATTGGAAAAATGGGTGTGGCAGGGGTATCAAAATGGGCGCCCCTCCTTCCATTGCATGGAATTGTTTCTGGGGAGTGCCTGGCCGGCCAGTCCACTCTGACTAGAATGGGTGTGGCCATTTGGCTAGTCTTCAACCAATATCGTGTGAACAAAAATGACCAATGTCAAAAAAACTGTTTTAAAAAAACAATAACAGAAAAAGTGTTTTACAAAATTTATTACAAGAAACTAAGAAATATTTCCCCTTGTTGTTGACTGGGTATTTATGATAATGAGGCTGATAAAGCTATAGGATACAAGAAATAGCGCTTCCTGAGTCACTACATGGAAGGGAGCGGCCAATCAGAAAGTCTCAGACAGTTGCTTGAGTGGGAAATAAAATTGTATACTCAGATCATATGCTTTGAATTATTTTTCTATAAATGGATTTGTATTGTGCAGTACAAATGTTCCTCTGCCCCTCTGACTAATGCGTGATGACGGAGAAGCGTGAAGGATAATGTTTACGGCTATGGCAGAAAAACGAAGTTAGGATATCCTCAGATAGGTTGTAACTGTTGACCTGATTCGCATCACTACCATGTTCTGACAAAGTGTCTAATCTGTCAAATATAATCCCAAGCCATTAAATTTATTCCTAGGTTCAGTCACCTAGGTCTTTGGTTAGGGAAAGAATCAAGCTGGGTTTTCTATTACATTTTCAAGAAAGAATCATTTCAGGCACTTTATATAGGTTTCAGTATCTGAAGGAGTTTACAGGAAAGGAACCCTATATAACTCAGCACTTACAAAATGAAGTTGGGCTGTCAGATTAATAGTCTAAAATTCCGAAGTCAGCAATTTAGCACTTGTGCCTGATGTACAGCTTTCTCTTTTGACCTCTTTCCATCAGATGGTTTATATCTGACACTGCCCCTAACCAACTTCTTTGTCACTGGAAACAACTATCTCTGAATACCTAAGAAAAAATAAATTAAACTACAGAATTATTCCTGAGAACTCTTCTCTCACACGGTAAACTCCTTCCAAAGTCTATTATTTTAAATTTTTTCTTTTTTTTCCCCAATACTGTTATATTTTTTACATGTCACCTTTTGTTGATGAAAAATTGACATTTTTTTTAACATCTTTATTGGAGTATAATTGCTTTACAATGGTATGTTAGTTTCCGCATTACAACAAATGAGTCAGTTATATATATATACGTATGTTCCCATATCTCTTCCCTCTTGCGTCTCCCTCCCTCCCACCCTCCCTATGCCACCCCTCCAGGCGATCACAAAGCACCGAGCTGATCTCCCTGTGCTATGCGGCTGCTTCCCACTAGCGATCTACCTTACGTTTGGTAGTGTATATATGTCCATGCCACTCTCTCTCTTTGTCACAGATTACCCTTCCCCCTCCCCATACGCTCAAGTCCATTCTCTAGTAGGTCTGTGTCTTTATTCCTCTCTTACCGCTAGGTTCTTCATGACTTTTTTTTTCTTAAATTCCATATATATGTGATAGCATACGGTATTTGTCTCTCTCTTTCTGACTTACTTCACTCTGTATGATAGACTCTAGGTCTATCCACCTCATTACAAATAGCTCAATTTACTTTCGTTTTATGGCTGAGTAATATTCCATTGTATAATGTGCCACATCTTCTTTATCCATTCATCTGATGATGGACACTTAGGTTGTTTCCATCTCTGGGCTATTCTGAATAGAGCTGCAATGAACATTTTGGTACATGACTCTTTTTGAATTATGGTTTTCTCAGGGTATATGCCCAGTAGTGGGATTGCTGGGTCATATGGTAGTTCTATTTGTGGTTTGTTAAGGAACCTCCATACTGTTCTCCACAGTGGCTGTATCAGTTTACATTCCACCAACAGTGCAACAGGGATCCCTTTTCTCCACATCCTCTCCAGCATTTATTGTTTCTAGATTTTTTGATGATGGCCATTCTGACTGGTGTGAGATGACATCTCATTATAGTTTTGATTTGCATTTCTCTAATGATTAGTGATGTTGAGCATTCTTTCATGTGTTTGTTGGCAGTCTGTATATCTTCTTTGGAGAAATGTCTATTTAGCTCTTCAGCCCATCTTTGGATTGGGTTGTTTGGTTTTTTTTATTAAGCTGCATGAACTGCTTATAAATTTTGGAGATTAATCCTTTGTCAGTTGCTTCATTTGCAAATCATTTTCTCCCATTCTGAGGGTTGTCTTTAGGTCTTGTTTATGGTTTCCATTGCTGTGCAAAAGCTTTGAAATTTCATTAGCCCCCTTTGTTTATTTTTGTTTTTATTTCCATTTCTCTAGGAGGTGGGTCAAAAACGATCTTTCTGTGATTTATGTCATAGAGTGTCCTGCCTATGTTTTCCTCTAAGAGTTTGATAGTTTCTGGCCTTACATTTAGGTCTTTAATCCATTTTGAACTTATTTTTGTGTATGGTGTTAGGGAGTGATCTAATCTCATACTTTCATATGTACCTGTCCAGTTTTCACAGCACCACTTATTTAAGAAGCTGTCCTTTCTCCACTGTACATTCCTGCCTCCTTTATCAAAGATAAGGTGACCATATGTGCATGGGTTTATCTCTGGACTTTCTATCCTGTTCCATTGATATAATTTTCTGTTTTTGTGCCAGTACCATACTGTCTTGATTACTGTAGCTTTGTAGTATAGTCTGAGTCAGGGAGCCTGATTCCTCCAGCTCCATTTTTCGTTCTCAAGATTGCTTTGGCTATTCGGGGTCTTTTGTGTTTCCATACAAATTGTGAAATTTTTTGTTCTAGTTCTGTGAAAAATGCCAGTGGTAGTTTGATAGGGACTGCATTGAATCTGCAGATTGCTTTGGGTAGTAGAGTTATTTTCACAATGTTTATTCTTCAACCCAAGAACATGGTATATCTCTCCATCTCTTTGTATCATATTTAATTTCTTTCATCAGTGTCTTATAATTTTTTGCATACAGGTCTTTTGTCTCCTTAGGTAGGTTTATTCCTAGATATGTTATTCTTTTTGTTGCAGTAGTAAATGGGAGTGTTTTCTTGATTTCACTTTCAGATTTTTCATCATTAATGTATAGGAATGCCAGAGATTTCTGTGAATTAATTTTGTATCCTGCTACTTTACGAAATTTATTGATTAGCTCTAGTAGTTTTCTGGTAGCATCTTTAGGATTCTCTTTGTATAGTATCATGTCATCTGCAAACAGTGACAGCTTTACTTCTTTTCCGATTTGGATTCCCTTTATTTCCTTTTCTTCTCTGATTGCTGTGGCTAAAACTTCCAAAACTATGTTGAATAAGAGTGGTGAGAGTGGGCAAACTTGTCTTGTTCCTGATCTTGGTGGAAATGCTTTCAGTTTTTCACCATTGAGGATGATGTTGGCTGTGGGCTTGTCATATATGGCCTTTATTATGTTGAGGATAGTTCCCTCTATGCCTACTTTTTGCAAGGTTTTTTTTTAATCATAAATAGGTGTTGAATTTGTCAAAAGCTTTCACTGCATCTACTGAGATGATCACATGGTTTTTCTCCTTCAGTTTGTTAATATGGTTTATCACATTGATTGATTTGTGTATATTGAAGAATCCTTGCATTCCTGGAATAATCCCCACTTGATCATGGTGTATGATCCGTTTAATGTGCTGTTGGATTCTGTTTGCTAGTATTTTGTTGAGGATTTTTGCATCTATGTTCATCAGTGATATTGGCCTATAGTTTTCTTTCTTTGTGACATCCTTGTCTGGTTTTGGTATCAAGGTGATGGTGGCCTCGTAGAATGAATTTGGGAGTATTCCTCCCTCTGCTATATTTTGGAAGAGTTTGAGAAGTATAGGTGTTAGCTCTTCTCTAAATGTTTGATAGAATTCGCCTGTGAAGCCATCTGGTCCTGGGCTTTTGTTTGTTGGAAGATTTTTAATCACAGTTTCCATTTCAGTGCTTGTGATTGGTCTGTTCATATTTTCTATTTCATCCTGATTCAGTCTTGGCAGCTTGTGCATTTCTAAGAATTTGTCCATTTCTTCCAGGTTGTCCATTTTATTGGCAAACAGTTGCCTGTAGTAATCTCACATGATCTTTTGTATTTCTGCACTGTCAGTTGTTACTTCTCCTTTTTCATTTCTAATTCTATTGATTTGAGTTTTCTCCCTTTTTTTCTTGATGAGTCTGGCTAGTGGTTTATCTATTTTGTTTATCTTCTCAAAGAACCAGGTTTTAGTTTTATTGATCTTTGCTATCGTTTCCTTCATTCCTTTTTAATTTATTTCTGATCTGATTTTTATGATTTCTTTTCTTCTGCTAACTTTGGGGGTTTTTTGTTTTTCTTTCTCTAATTGCTTTAGGTGCAAGGTTAGGTTGTTTATTTGAGGTGTTTCCTGTTGCTTAAGGTGGGCTTGTATTGCTATAAACTTCCCTCTTAGAACTGCTTTTGCTGCATCCCATAGGTTTTGGATCGTCGTGTCTCCATTGTCATTTGTTTCTAGGTATTTTTTTATAACCTCTTTGATTTCTTCAGTGATCATTTTATTATTAAGTAGTGTATTGTTTAGCCTCCGTGTGTTTATTTTTTACAGATCTTTTCTGGTAACTGATATGTAGTCTCATAGTGTTGTGGTCAGAAAAGATACTTGATACAATTTCAATTTTCTTAAATTTATCAAGGCTTGATTTTTGACCCAAGATATGATCTATCTTGGAGAATGTTCCATGAGCAATAGAGAAAAATGTGTATTCTGTTGTTATAAGTCCATATTATTTAATGTATCATTTAAAGCTTGTGTTTCCTTATTTATTTTCATTTTGGATGATCTGTCCATTGGTGAAAATGGGGTGTTAAAGTCCCATACTATGAATGTGTTACTGTCGATTTCCCCTTTTATGGCTGTTAGTATATGCCTTATGTATTGAGGTGCTCCTATGTTGGGTGCATAAATATTTACAATTGTTATATCTTCTTCTTGGATCGATCCCTTGATCATTATGTAGTGTCCTTCTTTGTCTCTTGTATAAGTCTTTATTTTAAAGTCTATTTTGTCTGATATGAGCATTGCTACTCCAGCTTTATTTTGGTTTCCATGTGCATGAAATATCTTTTTCCACCCTTACTTTCAGTCTGTATGTGTCTCTAGGTCTGAAGTGGGTCTCTTGTAGACAGCAAATATATGGGTCTTGTTTTTGTATCCATTCAGCCAATCTGTGTCTTTCGGTGGGAGCATTTATTCCATTTACATTTAAGGTAGTTATCAATATGTATGTTCCTATTCCCATTTTCTATATTGTTTTGGGTTTGTTATTGTAGGTCTTTTCCTTCTCTTGTGTTTCTTGCCTAGAGAAGTTCCTTTAGCAATTGTTGTAGAGCTGGTTTGGTGGTGCTGAACTCTCTCAGCTTTTGCTTGTCTTTAGAGGTTTTAATTTCTCCATCAAATCTGAATGAGATCCTTGCTGGGTAGAGTAATCTTGGTTGCAGGTTTTTCTCCTTCATCACTTTAAATATGTCCTGCCAGTCCCTTCTGGCTTGCAGAGTTTCTGCTGAAAGATCAGCTGTTAACCTTATAGGGATTCCCTTGTGTGTTATTTGTTGTTTTTCCCTTGCTGCTTTTAATATGCTTTCTTTGTATTTAATTTTTGACAGTTTGTTTAATATGTGTCTTGGTGTATTTCTCCTTGGATTTATCCTGTATGGGACTCTCTGTGCTTCCTGAACTTGATTAACTATTTCCTTTCCCATATTAGGGAAGTTTTCAACTATAATCTTGTCAAATATTTTCTCAGTCCCTTTCTTTTTATCTTCTTCTTCTGGAACCCCTATAATTTGAATGTTGGTGCATTTAATGTTGTCCCAGAGGTCTCTGAGACTGTCCTCACTTCTTTTCATTCTTTTTTCTTTATTCTGCTCTGCAGTAGTTATTTCCACTATTTTATCTTCCTCATCACTTATCTGTTCTTCTGCCTCAGTTATTCTGCTATTGATCCCATCTAGAGTACTTTTCATTTCATTTATTGTGTTGTTCATCATTGGTTTTTCATCTTTAGTTCTTCTAGGTCCTTGTTAAATGTTTCTTGCATTTTGTCTATTCTATTTCCAAGATTTTGGATCATCTTTACTATCATTATTCTGAATCATTTTTCAGTTATTCTGCCTATTTCCTCTTCATTTGTTAGGTCTGATGGGTTTTTATCTTGCTCCTTCATCTGCTGTGTGTTTTTCTGTCTTCTCATTTTGCTTATCTTACTGTGTTTGGGTTCTCCTTTTCACAGGCTGCATGTTCGTAGTTGCCATTGTTTTTGGTGTCTGTCCCCAGTGGCTAAGGTTGGTTCAGTGGGTTGTGTAGGCTTCCTGGTGGAGGGGACTAGTGCCTGTGTTCTGGTGGATGAGGCTGGATCTTGTCTCTCTGGTGGGCAGGTCCATGTCTAGTGGTGTGTTTTGGGGTGTCTGTGGACTTACTATGATTTTAGGCATTCTCTCTGCTAATGGGTGGGGTTGTGTTCCTGTCTTGCTAATTGTTTGCAATAGGATGTCCAGCACTGTAGCTTGCTGGTCGTTGAGCGAAGCTGGGTGTTGGTGTTGAGATGGAGATCTCTGAGAGATTTTCGCCGTTTGATATTATGTGGAGCTGGGAGGTCTCTTGTGGACCAGTGTCCTGAAGTTAGCTCTCCCACCTCAGAGTCAGAGCACTGACTCCTGGGTACAGCACCAAGAGCCTTTCATCCACACAGCTCCTCAATTTGGGATGATTCGTTGTCTATTCATGTATTCCACAGATTCAGTGTACATCAAATTGATTGTGGAGCTTTAATCCGCTGCTTCTGAGGCTGCTGGGAGGTGTTTCCCTTTCTCTTCTTTGTTCTCACAGCTCCCCTGGGCTCAGCTTCGGATTTGGCCCTGCCTCTGCGTGTAGGTCACTGAGGGCGTCTGTTTTTTGCTCAGACAGGACGGCGTTAAAGGAGCCGCTGATTCGGGGGCTGTGGCGCACTCAGGCCGGGGGGAGGGAGGGGAACGGAGTGTGGGGCGGGCCTGCGGCGGCAGAGGCCGGTGTGTCGTTGCACCAGCCTGAGGTACACCGTGCGTTCTCCTGGGGAAGTTGTCCCTGGATCCCGGGACCCTGGCAGTGGTGGGCTGCACGGGCTCCCCAGAAGGGGGTTGTGGATAGTGACCTGTGCTCACACACAGGCTTCTTGGTGGCGGCAGCAGCAGCCTTAGCGTCTCATGCCCGTCTCTGGGGTCCGCGCTTTTAGCCGCGGCTCCCGCCTGTGTCTGGAGCTCCTTTAAGCGCGTTCTTAATGCCCTCTCCTCGCGCACCAGGAAACAAAGAGGGAAGAAAAAATCTCTTGCCTCTTCGGCAGGTCCAGACTTTTCCCCGGACTCCCTCCCAGCCAGCCGTGGCGCACTAACCCCCTGCAGGCTGTGTTCATGCCGCCAACCCCAGTCCTCTCCCTGCGCTCCAACAGAAGCCCGAGCCTCAGCTCCCATCCCCACCCACCCCAGCGGGGGAGCAGACAAGCCTCTCGGGCTGGTGAGTGCCGGGCGGCACCGATCCTCTGTGCGGGAATCTCTCCACTTCGCCCCCCGCACCCCTGCTGCTGTGCTCTCCTCCGCGGCTCCGAAGCGTTCCCCTTCTGCCAGCCGCGAAGGGGCTTCCTAGTGTTTGGAAACCTTTCCTCCTTCACAGCTCCCTCCCACTGGTGCAGGTCCCATCCCTATCCTTTTGTCTCTCTTTATTCTTTTTTTCTTTTGCCCTACCCAGGTACGTGGGGGGGTTTCTTTCCTTTTAGGAGGTCTGATGTCTTCTGCCAGAGTTCAGTAGGTGTTCTGTAGGAGTTGTTCCACGTGTAGATGTATTTCTGGTGTATCCAAATTTTTCTTTTAATGTTTATACTTTGTTTCTACTGCAAAGACCTTCCCCTGTATCCTTTTCAATTCATGAATTTCTGTGGCATACTACATTATCGCCCTTGATTATTTACTCTGCCCTTCCTTATAATAGGATTACACATCTTTGCCCATTGTTATATGATTTCCAGAACCACTTCTTGGGGAAGGGCTTTCTTCTCCATCCCATCCTTGCCAAGGTTCATCATGTGATTTGTTTTAAACAATGAGTTGTCAACAGAAGTAATGTATACCATGCCTACGCAGAAGCATTAAGCATCACTGAGTGATTAGTCCTTGCTCTTTCTCTTGGCCAGTAGAATAGCATCTTTCGGATGGAGGCTGTCCATCAGCAATGCAACTGTAATCCCTGACATGTAATATAGGCAAGAAATAAAGCATTGTTGTCTTGGCAAGCCACTGATTTTTATGTTGCTTATTACAGCAGCAAACACTAGTAAAAGCTGACATATATTATGGAGACTCAATTTCATGAAACTGAAAGGCCATTCTATTGAGAGAGTCAGAAAACCAATGCTGAATGCTTGACTTTGTCACCCCTGGTTATGGTAATATATTAACTTCTATGAGTCCCTTCCTCTCATATGGAAAACAGGAGAAGTTTTTTCCTGACTTGATAAACTAACAAACAGGGTTGATTGTGAATAATGTATAAAAAAGTGTTTTGAAAGTACTGTTTGGTGTTAATATTATTCAGGATTGATATCTTCCCTCAAGTATTTTTGCCTCTAGCTTGTCTGTCAAATATAAGGCGTTTGGGGACATCTTGTTTTCATGAAGTGTTGATAATGGGCAAGAAGAATGAAACAACACAACCAAGCCAAAGAGGTGATTAGCAAAAAAGATTTGGTCATCCAGCCGAGACGATGATCCAGCTAGGAATTCAGAAAACCCTAGACAAGGTGGGGAAAGTAAGACTTTCCTGCCATAGAGACTGGAGAAAACAAAAAAGACTGAGTACTAGAAGGGAGGAAACTTCCAGAAAACCTAAGATAATAAGTAAAGTATATTTTTACAATAGTGTTTACTATGTACCAAGATTTTTGTAAGCACTTTACAGGCCTTCTCACTTTATATGAATTCACACAACTCTTTAGGGGAGTACTATGTTTATTCCCACTTTACAGTTAAAGAAATGATGCACAGAAATGTTAGGCCACTTGCCCAAGGTCAGAGGGCTAGTGAGTGGCACAGCTGGAATTCCAAACCAGGTAATCTGGCTTCGGAGTCTGTGTACTTCCCTTTAACCAGATTCATGATTCCATGACTCTAAAAAGGAAGGGTGCAAAGTTCCACAAATTTTGAAAACCTCATTGAACTCAAGGGAAGAATATAAAAGATGATGGATAATTAATTAAAGTAAATCTACCCATTCCTTGCTAAGAAAACTTATTGCCATCGATGCTTAAAATATGAAGGAAAGTAGAAAATTTTAGTGAAACTGTTTATTGTTATTCAAGCCAGAAATGTCTCATTAGCAAAAAATATTCTATTTAAAATAAATAAAAAATCAGATATTTTGGACAAAGATTTATTCACAAAGATGTTCATTAGGAATTACTTATTAAAAAAATTTAGCATAGCCCAGGGACCAAAAATATAATGAATACAGAAATCACAGCACAGCCACGATTGATATTTATGCAGAAATTTTAATGACATGGGAAACAATATAATTTAAAGAATAATATATGTTGAGACAGAACTATATCTATACTATGATCTCTAAGGCCAAAGTTAGAAGGAAATAAACTAAAACAAACATTAACCCTGATTGTTCATATGAGGAGGAATCATGAGTGATGTTTATTTCTTTCTGGATTTTTGGTCTACATTTTAAAAAGTTTCTAAAATGTGTACAAATTACTTTTATAAAATGAAAAAAAATAGTGGAACTTAATCAAAGGAGACACAGTCTTCCTTTTATAGATGCATGAATGTATATGTGTGTGTCATTAAAAACAAACCGACAACTAATGAAAGGATAGAAATGAGATCAATGAGATAGGAAGTGAGATGAAGTGAAGTGAACTAAGCAAACCATATTCACTCACTCATTATCCCTTATTAACCAAATTTAGAGAAATATGAAGGATTTGTGTGACTCTTTGAACATGACAAAGAATGAAACAAATTGCCGTCATAGAGAATTACTCCTATCTTTGATAGAGGAATTAATGAATTATAAAACAAATTTTTTTAAATCCATAATTTTTAACTTAAGAATATAATAATTGTATAACTCTGCAAATGTATACCATAGACATATGTATTTATTTACTGTTAATTTTGCAATCCATTTGAATGCTAGTTTGCATTTATCAATATATTTCTATAAGGTCAACAAAAATTTCTTTATAAAATGTATCTTACTTCAAAAGAACTATACATTATAAGCATTCAGTCCATGAATGTGTATATAATCTATTTTACATGCTTATTTACATTTACTGCAAGACTGGGCAATATGAACTCAGGCGTTCAGCAATGCCCAATTGTTGATGAATTTTGCTGAGCCACAAGATATACAATTTGTTACCAAATATTTTCCTTTTATTTTAGGAAATTATAATCTTTCTTTCCATGAGACTAATTTCTATTTTGGAACATTAACTCATTTTTAGCAAGAACATTCAGTTGTTACATTTAATATAATAAATTGTATATTATTTTAAATGAATACATGTTTTCTGTAATTAGAATAGTGTGAATATTAAGTGTTTGACCATAGACAGTTAAAAGTACCTCTTAGATATTTTCCAGATATATTAATCTAATTTTAATAGCCACCTGATTTCAATTCTGTTGACAACATATATTAAAATACCCTGATGTTACATATTTAGATTTTTGTTTCTAATTTGGTGACATATTATCTAAAATTAAACTGTACTCTCTATCCTTACTTCAAAGCCTGAACTTTTAGCCCCTCATAACCTCCTGCTTACTGTATACCTTACACTTCCTCCACATATTTATGGATATCTTTTCTCAGGTATTTTTACTTCAAATATAACATTTCTTTAGAATTATTCTTGGAATGAATTTATTTAGTCCAAAATATTTATGGATTTATTAGTCAGGATTCAACCAGAGAAACGGAACCAACTCCTAAGATACAGGTAAATAGATGATAGCGATAGGCAGCTAGATGGATAGCCTTCAATATTCTTGGTCCTTTACAATTCCATATCAATTTCCATACAAATACACCAATACACCTACATTCACACACACACACACACTCACCCCTACCAGGATTTTGATTGGGATTGCATTTAATGTATAAATCAATTTGGGGTTGTGATATCTTTACAAAATCGAGTTTTTCCATCCAGGAATGTTTTATATATTTCCATTTATTTAGGTCCTCTTTAATATATTTCTATATTATTTTGTAGTTTCAGTGTAGAGGTCATGTATTTATTTTGTTAGATTTATTTCTAGGTATTTAATATTTATGTTATTATAAATGGTTTATTTTTAAAATTTCATTTTATATTTATTCATTGCTTCTATATAGAAATACAATGAATTTTATATTTTGATCTTGTATACAGTGACCTTGTTAAATTTACTTATTAATTCTAATATCACATCTGTAGTTTCTTTTGGAATACCTATGTCATCTGAAAATAATAGTTTTTTCTTTCTTTCTAAACGTTATGCCTTTTATTTGTCTTTCTTCTTATCTTGCACTGGATAGGAACACCAGTACCATAGTTAATAACAGCAATAGTGGGCACTCTTGTTGTTTTCCCAAATTCAGAGAAATCATTTTCAATAATTCAACATTAAGTATACATTTGCTGCCTTTTCTGAACTACTCATCAGATTATGGTAGTTCTTTTCTATTCTTAGTTTGATAATAATGTTTTTTAAGTTGATAATAATGTTTTTTAAATTATAAATGGATATTGATTTTAATGAATTTCAGTTAATTTAAGAATTGGCATTTTTGTACTTTTTCTTCCTGTCTACACAATACATACTTCATTTATTCAAATCTTGTTTTCAATCTTTCAATGAAATCCCATAGTTTTCTTAAAATAGGTACTATGCTTTCTTGTTAGAATTATTCTTGGGATTTTAAGGTTCCACTATAAATAGGGTATTTTTTATTCATTACATTTTCTAATTGGTTATCATTAGGCTACAAGAAAAGTTGATTTTATTTTCTATTCATAATGTGTCTGGTCATTGTATCATGCTCTGAAATTTATTAACATAAGATGCATTTATTTGATGTCTTTTGATAATCTAGGGATATGATAGGATAGTTGGGAAAAAAGATACTTTTCCTCTTGCTTGTCAAGAACTAGAACTCTTAATCCTGTCTAACTGCATTACCCTAAATTTCTGGAAAAATTATAAGTAAAATGGATGTGTATTCCTTATTTTGTTGCTGATTTTGTAAAGAATGCCTCTAGAATCTCATCATTATGAATAATTCTAATTAATTCTTTGTTTTAGATACATACGCTTCATTATAAAATGGGAGCATTTTTCTATTAGTTTTCTCAAAGACTTTTTTTTCTTTTAAAAAAGAGAAGATATTGAAAGTTTCATGGATATTTTTCATAATCCATTGAGAGGATCGTAAGGCTTTTATGATTTGACTAATTAATTGAATATTGTGGTATACTTATTATCTTCTCATTTTGAAAGTGTTTTAATGTTCTGTTGAATAGTTGCTCCCTGTATTTTATTTGCTCTTATATACCTATATTCATAAGAATAGTCTAGCACCTTTTAAAAAACATGTACATTCTTAATAACATATTGCCTTACAATAACTGACATCTTACGAATTACTAAGTGTTCTTTAAAAATAAAAACACTTAGTGTTTAAGGACAAGAGATCAACAATATGAAAGTATATTCTATAATGAAACTGTGTTCCAAAATTTAAAAATAATCCATTTTTCTTATCATAAATTTCCATTGCATAAAAATGGTCACGCAAAGACTTTTCTTTTTTTCTTGCGGTATGCGGGCCTCTCACTGTTGTGGCCTCTCCCGTTGTGGAGCACAGGCTCCGGACGCTCAGGCTCAGGGGCCATGGCTCACGGGCCCAGCCGCTCCGCGGCATGTGGGATCCTCCCGGACCTGGGCACGAACCTGTGTCTCCTTCATAGGCAGGCGGACTCCCAACCACTACGCCACCAGGGAAGCCCCGCATGGATATGTTTGAGATTGGTAAATGGAAGACATTTATTAAGTATGAAAACTATTCTTTGATGTTTTTAATAAAAGTCTTTACAGGCTTCCCTGGTGGCTTAAGTCCTCTCTTACTCCTCTCTTCCTTCCTTACCTGTCTTAGATTTTCACTGTGTATCATTAAGAGCATTGCTTTGAAAATATCTTCTACTTCCCTGTTCCTCTCTCCTGTCATTGCTTGTGTTCAGAAAATATAATTCCAACTCGGTTTAAGTATAACTCACTGCTGCTTCTATGTCTGTACCGATTGGAAAGCTAAGAGTGAGCTTGTTGTAAATTAACCTCATTTTAAATTGTTAATAATAATACTCAACTGGGCCTCAGTTAGCCTTCAATTCTATTAGATTGTCCTCCTCAATTCACTATCCCATTTTTCAAAAACATGACTAGTTCACATCTCTTTCCTCAAAACTGCAATACCCATTCTTCTCCTCATGTTCTTTTGATAACTAGCTTTTTTCTATTTTTTTTTTGGCCATGTCACATGGCATGTGGGGTCTTAGTTCCCCAACCAGGGATTGATCCCGTGCCCCCTGCAGTGGAAGCGCGGAGTGCAAAGCTCTGGACCACCAATGAATTCCCTGATAACTAGTTCTTATTTCACTGAGAAAACAGAAAAGACAATTAGAGAACTTCCACACACTTCTGTACCACTTTGAGTAACCTACTGTCTTCTATAATAATCATTTCTGTCTTTTTTCTGGTTACTAAGGCCAGCTCACCACTTGTACACAAAATTCCATCTCTTTCTCCCCTTTCAGCACTTCTGATGATTTCCCCTCTCTCGCCTATATTATCAATTTTCCCACTTCTACTAGATTATTCTTATAATAGAAACAGCCTCTCATATCCCATTTTATGACACTCCTTCTGTAATTCCCTCATTTCCAAACATTAAAAAATACTTGTTTTCATCATTTTACAGTAAAATTCAGTGCAACTGTTGTCTCCATTTGCTGAATCCACTTGCCTTCTGCTCAGTCTCTCCTGAACCCCCTCCAGTCAGGTTTTATGAAAATTGTTTTTGCAAGTTTACCTCCATGTTGCCAAAGCCAAATGACCGTTTCTCACTTTTATGAGCCCAATCAATTTCAGCTGCTGTCCTAGGACAATTTGGAATATTCTGTTTTCCACATTCCAAAGTGAAATGTAGACCTCCAACTAAACAGAATTTGTAAAGGAGATGTTCAAAAATTGTATATATTTTTAATACTTAGCTGACCACCCATCTTCATTCTCAAAAGAAGTTTGAAGAGGTCGAGAGATGGACCAGAGGTTGGATAGACAATTTTCTTGGAGAATTGTGTTCCAGTTCTATAGCTTTGTCCCTGCTGGCCTGCTAGGGCAGAGTTCCTATGCCTCCTGTAAGACTAGTGTAAGAGATGACACAGAAAAATTGTTGTGTTTCCCTTGCAATTTGAGAGACATAGAAGAGTGATGCCTTACTGAATTGGCCTTTGACACCAGAGAAAACACTTAGAATTAAAGAAGTTATTAATTCCCACCAGAAGAAGTAAAGAATACATTTTCTTTTTCTTTTTTTATTTTTTGTAAGCCAGATGTGGGCAAAGAGAGAAAGAAGAAATGAGAGAGAAGGCAAGTTGCTCTGAAATCTCCTTAAAGGTATTTTATCCTAAATGGAAAAGGGAAGAAATGGGACTCCAAGAGAATGTCTCCACAGAGGACACCTGCCCACAGGTAAGCACCTACCAAGTAGTTATGATAGTTGGCTGAAGAGGCAACTCTCATGACATAAAGTCAGGATGAGATGTTTCTAGTGATGGGGAACTCTGAAGATCCCACATAAATGCCCAATAAGAAATGAGTCAACTCAGAGTAGGAACAGCAGCTCATAACAGTACCAGCCAGGTAAGACCTCTCCTGCCCTCTCACCTCTCCTCCCTCCCATCCAATAACTTCTGGACCTGTGAGGTATCAGAAACCATGAGGCATCAAAAACAACCTGCGAGGGTGTGGGGAAGGAACTACATTTGTTTTAAGTATTCTCAGTGATGGTATCAATCACTAAAATACCCATTGAAAATTACTGGTTTTCTCCATTATCATACTCGAGTTGCATGTAGCTGTAAGAGCATGAACTCAGAGGAGACATGTAAATATCTGAATAACTAAATAAGTGGAGGAGAAAGGACAGCTCTTCCTTAAAGAAGAATTCCAGCTAATAAATGGAGAAGGAATGAAGGAAATAGAAAATCATCTTTAGAACGTCACAGCAGTAATTGCTGCAGGCAACATTCAGTTGTGAAGGCTAAATGTTTATTTGGGGGAGATACTTTGAGACTATGCAAATATGTGTTAAGAAAACTAAGAAAAGCATCTCTTCCAAATAAAGATTTATTAATTACAGTGGGAAAAAATGGGAACTTTATAGTGGGGAAACCCAGAAGAAAACTCTTTAATCAAATTATCAAGGTTATTAACATCATATCCCTGATATGATGCAATGATAAGGGCATATTACCTGTGTTAATCTTTCCAATGATGCATAAATTTAATATAGTCAAGAGAAAAGTAAGGGATATTTTACATAATATCTACAAGTGCTACAAGTAACTGACAAGTACAGTTCAACATTCTCAACGTCCTTAAAGTTGAAGAAAGCCTGAGGAAGTATCAGAGATTTAAACGGAACCCTTGTACACTGTTGGTGGGAATGTGAATTGGTTCAGCCACTGTGGAGAACAGTATGGAGGTTCCTCAAAAAACTAAAAACAGAACTATCATATGATCCAGCAATTCTCCTCCTGGGTGTATATCTGAAAGAAACGAAAACACTAATTCAAAAAGATACATGCACTGCAATGTTCATTGAAGCATTATTTACAACAGCCAAGATACATAAGAAACCTGTATCCACCAATGGACAAATGGATAAAGAAGATGTGGTATGTATATACAATGGAATACTACTCAGCCGTAAAAGAAGATGAAATTGTGCCATTTGCAACAACATGGATGGACCTGGAGGGTATTATGCTTAGTGAAATAAGTCAGAGAAAAACAAATACTGTATGATATCACTTAATATGTGGAATCTAAAAAATAAAACTAGTGAATATAACAAAAAAGAAGCAAAGATATAGAGAACAAACTAGTGTTACCAGTGGAGAGAGGGAAGTGGGGTAGGTCAACATAGGAGTATTAGATTAAGAGGTACAAACTACGATGTATAAAATAAGCTATAAGAATACATTATACAGCACAAGGAATATAGCTAATATTTTATAACAACTGTAAATAGAATATAACTTTTAAAAATTGTGAATCACTATGTTGTACATTTGAAGCCTATAATATTGTACAACTATAACCCAATAAAAATTTAAAAAAAAATTTTTAAAAAGAGATTAAGAAAGCATGACAGCTAAAGGCAAAGTGGGATCCTGGATTAGCTATTGGGAACAAAAATAGATATTGGTGGAAACAGTTGAGATCTGAATAAAGTTGGTAGCTTACTTAGTATGTTAATTTATTAGTTTCAGTAATTCTACCATAGTTATATAAGATGTTAACATTAGGAGAAGTTAGGGGAAGGGCATATGGGAACTCTCTGAACTAATTTTAGAACTCTTCTGTAAGTCTAAAATTATTTCAAATTAAAATATTGGGGGGAAAACAAACAAAAACCAAACAAACAACCTGATTCAAAAATGGGCAAAAGACTTGTATGAACAGTTGTCCAGAGAAGACATACAAATGGTCAATAAGCATGTGAAAACATGCTTATCATCACTAATCATTAGGGGAATGCAACTCAAAACCAGAATGAGATACCACCTCATGCCCATTAGAATGGCTACTATCAAGACAACAGAAAAGGGGGCAGAGGGGAAGATGGCGGAAGAGTAAGACACGGAGATCACCTTCCTACCCACAGATACAGCAGAAATACATCTACAAGTGGAACAACTCCGACAGAACACCTACTGAATGCTGGCAGAAGACCTCAGACCTACCAAAAGGCAAGAAACTCCCCATGTACCTGGGTAGGGCAAAAGTAAAAAAGAAAAAACAGAGGCAAAAGGATAGGGATGGGACCTGCACCAGTGGGAGGGAGCTGTGAAGGAGGAAAGGTTTCCACACACTAGGAGCCCCTTCGTGGGCGGAGACTGCGGGTGGCGGCGGGTGGGGGGGGGAGCTTCGGAGCTGCAGAGGAGAGCACAGCAACAGGGGTGCGGAGGGCAAAGCGGGGAGATTCCCGCACACAGGGTCAGTGCCAACCAGCACTCACCAGCCCGAGACGTTTGTCTACTCACCCGCCAGGGCGGGCGGGGCTGGGAGCTGAGGCTCGGGCTTCGGTTGGAGCGCAGGGAGAGGACTGGGGTTGGCGGCGTGAACACAGCCTGAAGGGGTTAGTGCACCACGGTTACCCGGGAGGGAGTCCGGGAAAAGGTCTGGACCTGCCGAAGAGGCAAGAGACTTTTTCTTCACTCTTTGTTTCCTGGTGCTTCAGGAGAGGGGACTAAGAGCACCACTTAAAGGAGCTCTAGAGACCGGCGCGAGCCGCGGCTAAAAGTGCGGACCCCAGAAACAGGCGGGAGACGCTAAGGCTGCTGCTGCCGCCACCAAGGGGCCTGTGTGTGAGCACAGGTCACTATCCACACCCCGCTTCCAGGGAGCCTGTGCAGCCCGCCACTGCCAGGTTCCCGTGATCCAGGGACAACTTCCCCGGGAGAACGCACGGTGGGCCTCAGGCTGGTGCCACATCACCCTGGCCTCTGTCACCGCAGGCTCGCCCCGCACTCCATGACCCTTGCTACCCCTGGCCTGAGTGAGCCAGAGGCCCCGAATCAGCGGCTCCTTTAACCCCACCCTGTCTGCGCAAAAAACAGACGCCCTCCAGTGATCTACACATAGAGGTGGGGACAAATCCATAGAGGAGCCCCTGGGAGCTGTGAGAACAAAGAAGAGAAAGGGAAATTCCTCCCAGCAGCCTCAGAAGCAGCAGATTAAAGCTCCACAATCAACTTGATGTATCCTGCATCTGTGGAATACCTGAATAGACAACGAATCATCCCAAATTGAGGAGGTGGACTTTGAGAGCAAGATTTATGATTTTTCCCCCTTTTCCTCTTTTTGTGAGTATGTATGTGTATGCTTGTGTGAGATTTTGTCTGTATAGTTTTGCTTCCACCATTTGTCCTAAGGTTCTATCCATCCATTTTTTGTTTTTTTTCTAATTTAATAACATATTTTATTTTACTTCTTTATTTTTTCCTTCCTTCCTTCCTTCCCTTCTTTCTTTCTTCCTTCCTTCCTACTTCTACTAATTCTTTCTCTCTACTTTTTCTCCCTTTTACTCTGAACCGTGTGGATGAAAGGCTCTTGGTGCTGCAGCCAGGAGTCAGTGCTGTGCCTCTGAGGTGGTAGAGCCAACTTCAGGACACTGGTCCACAAGAGACCTCCCAGCTCCACATAATATCAAACGGTGAAAGTCTCTCAGAGATCTCCATCTCAACACCAACACCCAGCTTCACTCAACGACCAGCAAGCTACAGTGCTGGGCACCCTATACCAAACAACTAGCAAAACAGGAACACAACCCCACCCATCAGCAGAGAGGCTGCCTAAAATCATAATAAGTCAACAGACACCCCAAAACACACCACCACACGTGGACCTGCCCACCGGAGAGACAAGATCCAGCCTCATCCACCAAAACACAGGCACTAGTCCCCTCCACCAGGAAGCCTACACAACCCACTGAACCAACCTTAGCCACTGGGGACAGACATCAAAAACAACGGGAACTACGAACCTGCAGCTTGCAAAAAGAAGACACCAAACAGAGTAAGATAAGCAAAATGAGAAGACAGAAAAACACACAGCAGATGAAGGAGCAAGATAAAAACGCACCAGACCTAACAAATGAAGAGGAAATAGGCAATCTACCTGAAAAAGAATTCAAAATAATGATAGTAAAGATGATCCAAAATCTTGGAAACAAAATAGACAAAATGCAAGAAACATTTAACAAGGACCTAGAAGACCTAAAGATTAAACAAACAATGATGAACAACACAATAAATGAAATGAAAAATACTCTAGATGGGATCAATAGCAGAATAACTGAGGCAGAAGAATGGATAAGTGACCAGGAAGATAAAATAGTGGAAATAACTACTGCAGAGCAGAATAAAGAAAAAAGAATGAAAAGAAGTGAGGACAGTCTCAGAGACCTCTTGGACAACATGAAACACACCAACATTCGAATTATAGGGGCTTCAGAAGAAGAAGAGAAAAAGAAAGGGACTGAGAAAATATTTGACGGGATTATACTTGAAAACTTCCCTAATATGGGAAAGGAAATAGTTAATCAAGTTCAAGAAGCACAGAGAGTCCCATACAGGATAAATCCAAGGAGAAATATGCCAAGACACATATTAATCAAACTGTCAAAAATTAAATACAAAGAAAGCATTTTAAAAGCAGCAAGGGAAAAACAACAAATAACGTACAAGGGAATTCCCATAAGGTTAACAGCTGATCTCTCAGCAGAAACACTGCAAGCCAGAAGGGACTGGCAGGACATATTTAAAGTGATGAAGGAGAAAAACCTGCAACCAAGATTACTCTACCCAGCAAGGATCTCATTCAGATTTGATGGAGAAATTAAAACCTTTAAAGATAAGCAAAAGCTGAGAGAGTTCAGCACCACCAAACCAGCTCTACAACAAATGCTAAAGCAACTTCTCTAGGCAAGAAACACAAGAGAGGGAAAAGACCTACAATAACGAACCCAAAACAATTTAGAAAATGGGAATAGGAACCTACATATCCATAATTACCTTAAATATAAAAGGACTAAATGCTCCAACCAAAAGACACAGATTGTCTGAATGGATACAAAAACAAGACCCATATATATGCTGTCTATAAGAGACCCACTTCAGACTTAGAGACACAAACAGACTGAAAGTAAGGGGATGGAAAAAGATATTCTATGCAAATAGAAACCAAAAGAAACCTGGAGTGGCAATTCTCATATCAGACAAAATAGACTTTAAAATAGAGACTATTAGAAGAGATAAAGAAGGACACCACATAATGATCAAGCGATTGATCCAAGAAGAAGATATAACAATTGTAAATATTTATGCACCCAACATAGGAGCACCTCAATACATAAGGCAAATACTAACAGCCATAAAAGGGGAAATCGACAGTAGCACATTCATAGTAGGGGACGTTAACACCCCACTTTCACCAATGGACGGATCATCCAAAATGAAAATAAATAAGGAAACACAAGGTTTAAATGATACATTAAACAAGATGTACTTAATTGGACTTAAGATGGACTTAATTGATATTTATAGGACACTCCATCCAAAAACAACAGAATACATATTTTTCTCAAGTGCTCATGGAACATTCTCCAGGACAGATCATATCTTGGGTCACAAATCAAGCCTTGGTAAATTTAAGAAAATTGAAATTGTATCAAGTATCTTTTCTGACCACAATGCCATGATACTAGATATCAACTACAGTAAAAGATCTGTAAAAAATACAAACACATGGAGGCTAAACGATACACTACTTAATAACGAAGTGATCACTGAAGAAATCAAAGAGGTTATAAAAAAATACCTAGAAACAAATGACAGTGGAGACACGAGGATCCAAAACCTATGGGATGCAGCAAAAACAGTTCTAAGAGGGAAGTTTATAGCAATGCAAGCCCACCTTAAGAAACAGGAAACATCTCGAATAAACAACCTAACCTTGTACCTAAAGCAATTAGAGAAAGAACAAGAAAAACCCAAAGTTAGCACAAGGAAAGAAATCATAAAATTCAGATCAGAAATAAATGAAAAAGAAATGAAGGAAACGATAGCAAAGATCAATAAAACTAAAAACTGGTTCTTTGAGAAGATAAACAAAATTGATAAACCATTAGCCAGACTCATGAAGAAAAAAAGGGAGAAAACTCAAATCAATAGAATTAGAAATGAAAAAGGAGAAGTAACAACTGACACTGCAGAAATACAAAAGATCATGAGAGATTACTACAAGCAACTCTATGCCAATAAAAGGGACAACCTGGAAGAAATGGACAAATTCTTAGAAATGCACAAGCTGCCAAGACTGAATCAGGAAGAAATAGAAAATATGAACAGACCAATCACAAGCACTGAAATGGAAACTGTGATTAAAAATCTTCCAACAAACAAAAGCCCAGGACCAGATGGCTTCACAGGCGAATTCTAGCAAACATTTAGAGAAGAGCTAACGCCTATCCTTCTCAAACTCTTCCAAAATGTAGCAGAGGGAGGAACGCTCCCAAATTCATTCTACAAGGCCACCATCACCTTGATACCAAAGCCAGACAAGGATGTCACCAAGAAAGAAAACTACAGGCCAATATCACTGATGAACATAGATTCAAAAATCCTCAACAAAATATTAGCAAACAGAATCCAACAGTACATTAAAAGGATCATACACCATGTTCAAGTGGGGTTTATTCCAGAAATGCAAGGATTCTTCAATATACGCAAATCTATCAATGTGATAAACCATATTAACAAATTGAAGGAGAAATACCATATGATCATCTCAATAGATGCAGAGAAAGCTTTTGACAAAATTCAACACCCATTTATGATAAAAACCCTGCAGAAAGTAGGCATAGAGGGAACTTTCCTCAACATAATAACGGCCGTATGTGACAAACCCACAGCCAACTTCATCCTCAGTGGTGAAAGCATTTCCACTAAGATCAGGAACAAGACAAGGTTGCCCACTCTCACCACTCTTATTCAACATAGTTTTGGAAGTTTTAGCCACAGTAATCACAGAAGAAGAGGAAATAAAAGGAATCCAAATCGGAAAAGAAGTAAAGCTGTCACTGTTTGCAGATGACATGATACTATATAGAGAGAATCCTAAAGATGCTACCAGAAAACTACTAGGGCTAATCAATGAATTTGGTAAAGTTGCAGGATACAAAATTAATGCACAGAAATCTCTGGCATTCCTATACACTAATGATGAAAAATCTGAAAGTGAAATCAAGAAAACACTCCCATTTACCATTGCAACAAAAAGAACAAAATATCTAGGAATAAACCTACCTAAGGAGACAAAAGACCTGTATGCAGAAAATTATAAGACACTGAAGAAAGAAATGAAAGATGATACAAATAGATGGAGAGATATACCATGTTCTTGGATTGAAAGAATCAACATTGTGAAAATGACTCTACTACCCAAAGCAATCTACAGATTCAATGCAATCCCTATCAAACTACCACTGGCATTTTTCACAGAACTAGAACAAAAAATTTCACAATTTGTATGGAAACACAGAAGACCCCGAATAGCCAAAGCAAGCTTGAGAACGAAAAACGGAGCTGGAGGAATCAGGCTCCCTGACTTCAGAGTATACTACAGAGCTATAGTAATCAAGACAGTATGGTACTGGCACAAAACCAGAAAGATCAATGGAACAGGATAGAAAGCCCAGAGATAAACCCACTCATATATGCTCACCTTATCTTTGATAAAGGAGGCAGGAATGTACAGTGGAGAAAGGACAGCCTCTTCAATAAGTGGTGCTGGGAAAACTGGACAGGTACATATGAAAGTATGAGATTAGATCACTCCCTTACACCATACACAAAAATAAGCTGAAAATGGATTAAAGACCTAAATGTAAGGCCAGAAACTATCAAACTCTTAGAGGAAAACATAGGCAGGACGCTCTATGACATAAATCACAGCAAGATCCTTTTTGACCCACCTCCTAGAGAAATGGAAATAAAAACAAAAATAAACATATGGGACCTAATGAAACTTCAAAGCTTTTGCACAGCAAAGGAAACCATAAACAAGACCAAAAGACAACCCTCAGAATGGGAGAAAATATTTGCAAATGAAGCAACTGACAAAGGATTAATTTCCAAAATTTACAAGCAGCTCATGCAGCTCAATAACAAAAAGACAAACAACCTAATCCAAAAATGGGCTGAAGACCTAAACAGACATTTCTACAAAGAAGATATACAGACTGCCAACAAACACATGAAAGAATGCTCAACATCATTAATCATTAGAGAAATGCAAATCAAAACTATAATGAGATGTCATCTCACACCAGTCAGAATGGCCATCATCAAAAAATCTAGAAACAATAAATGCTGGAGAGGGTGTGGAGAAAAGGGAACACTCCTGCACTGCTGGTGGGAATGTCAATTGGTACAGCCACTATGGAGAACAGTATGGAGGTTCCTTAAAAAACTACAAATAGAACTACCATATGACCCAGCAATCCCACTACTGGGCATATACCCTGAGAAAACCATAATTCAAAAAGAGTCATGTACCAAAATGTTCATTGCAGCTCTATTTACAATAGCCCGGAGATGGAAACAACCTAAGTGCCCATCATCGGATGAATGGATTAAGAAGATGTGGAACATATATACAATGGAATGTTACTCAGCCATAAAAAGTAAAGAAATTGAGCTATTTGTAATGAGGTGGATAGACCTAGAGTCTGCCATACAGAGTGAAGTAAGTCAGAAAGACAGATACTGTATGCTAACAGATATATATGGAATTTAAGAAAAAAAATGTCATGAAGAACCTAGGGGTAAGACACGAATAAAGACACAGACCTACTGGAGAACGGACTTGAGGATATGGGGAGGGGGAGAGGGAAGGGTGAGCTGTGACAAAGTGCGAGAGAGGCATGGACATATATACACTACCAAACGTAAGGTAGATAGCTAGTGGGAAGCAGCCGCATAGCACAGGGATATCAGCTCGGTGCTTTGTGACCTCCTGGAGGGGTGCGATAGGGAGGGTGGGAGTGAGGGAGAGATATGGGAACATATGTATATGTATAACTGATTCACTGTGTTATAAAGCAGAAACTAAGACACCATTGTAAAGCAATTATACCCCAATAAAGATGTTTAAAAAAAAAAAAGGACAACAGAAAATAACACGTGTTAGCAAGGACGTCGAAAAATTGATTGTACACTGTTGGTGGGAAATGTTAAATGGTATAGCTGATGTGGAAAACAGAATAGGAGTTCCTCTAAAAATTAAAAATAAAATTACAATATAATTGACCAATTCTACTTCTGGGTATATACCACAAAGAATTGAAAGTAAAACTCAAAGTGACATGTACAACCATGTACATAGCAGCCTTATTCACATTAGCTAAAACACGGCAGCAGCCCATGTGCCCATCAATAGATGAATGGATAAGCAAAATGTGGTATATTCATACGATGGACTATTATCCAGCATTAAAAAGGAAGGGAATTCTGATATAAGCTACAACACTGATGAAAGTTAGGACATTATGCCAAGAGAAATCAGCCAGTCACAAAAATATAAATAGTACGATTCCACTTATATGAGGTACTTAGAGTAGTCAGAGTCATAGCAACAGAAAGTACAGTCATGATTGCTGGGGACTGGAGGGGAGATGGTGGAATGGAGAGTTATTGTTTAATGGGTAGAGTTTTAGTTTTGCAAGATGAAAAGAGCTCGGGAGATGGATGGTGGTGATGGTTGCACAAGAATACGAATATACTTAATATAACTGAACTATACTCTTAAAATGATTAAAATGATAAATTTTACATTATGTGCGTTTTATCACAGTAAGAAACATTTTCCAAGTTAGGGGAGAAAAACATGACTAAAGGCAGGTATTTGTGAGATGGCAAGTGTGTTTAGGAGTTTAATCTCAGAATAGAGGACTTTGGCAACTTCTATAAAAGTTTTATATGGCAATTTCAAGACTTTGCTTTTCAAATTTTTGGACGGGCTCACAGTAAGAAAAATGTTTATATTTGATCTGGGATGTATAATATATACATATAACTACAATTACAATTTCATGAAACAGAACTTACCCTCAGCACCTACTACACACTCTTTTACATTCTATTCCTGCTCTCTTTCCCTTTCCTTACTTCCTCCCTCCCTCCTCCCTCCCTTGGCTTCTCTCTCTATATCTCTCTCAGTCTCTCTGTCTCTGTCTCTCTCTGTCTCTGTTTCTCTTTCTGTCTCTCTCTCTCTTTCCTTCTTTCTTTCTCTCAATGCTGGTCATGACTCAAAAAAGAGATTTTGTGATCCACTGAAAGGATTACAACCACCACTAATGTGACCGTATCCAAAAGCTGAAAAACGAAATCTGGTCCAGAGCATTGATAATGACAGTTCATTATCTGTTTATCAATTTTTCATTTTTCCAAAATCCTTTCATCCATACTTGAGCATCAGCCACCACAATTTGTATCTCAGGTACTTTAGAGGAGTGTTCTGCCTCAACTATAATTACCCTATCAGAAGGCCTCAATTTACAAAGCATTTAATTACTTAGTGCTCATGACGTAAATGTCACTACTGTTCAAGTACTTGATGGAGAGAAATACTAAGCGAAGTGCACTTGTTTTGAAGATAATTTCATTTAACGTCTCCAAAGCAGGGCATAATTAAGTTATTCTGTCATACAAAATGATGGAGGCTTTAAATAAGTAACAGCCCGTTACCCCAATGATGGAGCAACTGCAGGGCAGCCCTTGGCAAGAAAGCTGTGCAAACTCAACGGGGGCAGTATGCTAATAGACCTACATTAGGACTAAGGAAGTAGCTGAAATGGAAGGACACCTGGAAAAGCAATCAGACAAGTCCCTGTAGCTCAGAACATGCATGTCGATAGAACTCGTGTAGAAATATTAGTAATAAGTTCTTATCATTACTGTACTCAGATGGGTGTCTTATATCCAGAAACATTTAAAGTTGGTCATTGCAAGGCAATGAGCGCATTTGTTAAAAAGTGTCCTCATTTTTAGGGCTTCCCTGGTGGCGCAGTGGTTGAGAGTCCGCCTGCCGATGCAGGGGACACGGGTTCGTGCCCCGGTCTGGGAAGATCCCACATGCCGCGGAGCGGCTGGGCCCGTGAGCCATGGCCGCTGAGCCTGCGCGTCCGGAGCCTGTCCTCCGCAACGGGAGAGGCCACAACAGTGAGAGGCCCGCGTAACGCATAAAAAAAAAAAAAAAAAAAAAAAAAAAAAAAAAAAAAAAAAAAGTGTCCTCATTTTTAAATGTAACTACTATTTAAAGACCATATTCAATCCAAACAAGAAATGAAATAAATATAATTTATTCATATTAGAATTTTTTAAATGTTATGATAACCTTATTCCAAACCAATCTGATTTTTATTTCTTTGAAAACTCTTGCACAGATTTTTATGAAACCATATTTGCAACAATGACCTTAAAAAGTTTAGAGTTGGCCTTCATAAAACAAATGTGATTAAAAATATTAAATAATCACCTCCCTTTTAGAAAAGCTGAGTAAAGCTGCAGTTGCATGGACCTACTGCTAAATTTTTTTTTCAAAACTTATTACTGTCATTTGATCTGTATGTCAACAAGGAGAAAAAATGAGTTTGATTTATGTACTTGTTTATCAGAATTCTTCTTAAGTTCTATCGTTGACCTTTTTGACTTGAAATCATTTTGAAAGCAGTTACCAGATTAACGCTCCCAATTAGTATTTTTATTATATAACTTATTAAATAAGAATTTACAGTACTATGATTTGTTAAGAATTATTAAGCAAGCAAATTTAAATAAACAAGCACTTTAAAGTGATAACCATGCATTAATTAGGTCCAAGGTCTCTATCCGCAAGAAGCTAACTAGTCATGAGATAGAACAGATACAGAAACAAGAAGTATCACAATAACGTGCTAAATGCTTATGTTGCGATACAGGGGCAGAAAGAATCAGCACAAGACCCAGACTGGGAGTTCAGTTCCCTGAGGGAGAGGTGCCCAATCTAGGTCTTGATAGAAAAGTCAGATATAGGCAGAAAAAAAAATATGCATGGTTTCCAGCCAAGGGAAACAGCAGGAGCAGAGGCATGAGCGTGTAACACAGCATGACAGGGCGTGTTTTATCCCCATGAGTAATGGTGATTGATAGGTAAAATGGCGAGTGGTGTCTGGGGAAAGAAAACGAAAGAATTTTCATATAGGCCTTCATATGAAATGTTGAAGAATGTTAAAGAGCTTGGTCTTTAGGGAGATTTAAAAAGGAGTTAGAAACAGAGCTTTATATTGGAGGGTAAAGGCCGTAAGGGAGACAAAATTGGAGACTCAGAAATCTTCTGTGATTACCCTTCTGCCAACGTAGCAGATCTCACCCTTTTTGGTATTAACATCTCCTAAAAATGCAGATCTCACCCTTTCTGGTATTAACACCTCCTAAAAATTTTAGATTACTGAGGATACCTAAGTGCTTTTGTTTATGTGGGTTATATCTATCAATATTTATAATGTTTGAAATTAAAATAGAATTTTTTTAAATATCTATTTATGAATTCACTTTAAACAAAGATTTAACAAGATTTAGCCCAGTATTTGTTTTAAAAGTAACACATTTAAAAAACTAAATTATTTATTCATTTTATATTTATTTAA
Organism: Phocoena phocoena; assembly: GCF_963924675.1. Lineage (NCBI taxonomy): Eukaryota > Metazoa > Chordata > Mammalia > Artiodactyla > Phocoenidae > Phocoena > Phocoena phocoena. The sequence goes on from NC_089227.1 coordinate 80,907,704, forward strand.
TATATAATAAATATTTAAAATATTAAGCAGTGACAGGGTTTTTTTTTGGCAAGTATTTTTAATTCTTGGCTTAATACAACTGGGTTCTTTTATTTTCTTCTGTATTCAATTTATGGTCCTTTGTTGTGTTGGTTAAAATGTGTAAAGAAAACAGCCTCGTGCACTAATATAGTTGGAAAATGAGGTGTATTCTAATAACCTTTTCAGATAATTATAGATATTTTTCTTTGATACTACCCTATTACTCCACTGTAGTAGTTTCTTAAAGATTAGTGGTAATGTGGAAACCAAAGAAATATCACTGAACTTCCATATGCTACTACATTAAAATCCATTGGTCTATTTTGCATTCTGAATGAATCTTTCATCCATTCATGATCTTGTAACATGATGTATTTATCATCGGGTAAATAGTGGTTCACTAAGCTATACAAGCCTTTCACGTTGACACATTTCATTATACAGTATTGAAATTTACATTTCTTAATATCACCGTTGGTCTCATCAGCTAAGTCTTTAAGAATTGAAAATCTATGAAGTTCACATTCATAGTAAAAGTCTGTTTTTTTGCTTGAAAGCTAAAACTTTATCATTGGCAACAAATATTGTCAGTTGTTCTCCTTGAAGTGACAAGCTCATTCCAGCCATAAGAAAAGCAGCTAGTTCAGGTTCCCACTCAATCTCATGAGAGCTTTTCCTTGAGACAACAATCATACTTTGGTAAGTATTAGAAGTGCTCTTATTTCATCATATAGAAACCTGGTAGGTTGAGATTCAATAAAATTAATAACTCTGACTGCTTCATCAATAGGTCTAACTGAAACTATTTTTTCTTTTTTTTCCTAAATGTAAGTGCATAGTGGTGAAGAGTACAATGACCAATAACACAGTTTTGGTGTGGGTGTCTTGATTCATGTTAAGATGCTAGCAGTTGTAACAAGCACTTTTGTATCAACTGTACAGATACCAATCCAAAATTTTAAAACATGGTATCTTCGTATTATTATGAAAATAGTTTTTATGTCACAGACACCTAAAAAGTTTTGGGGGAATCCCCAAATGTCTTCAGACCACATTTTGGGAAATGCAGTGCTAAAGCCTCAAGTCCAAATTCCTATGGCTGAAATCCACACATAATCTGGTTCCACTCTACTGTTGAACTGAACCAGCTTTACCATTTTGCAAAACAACTCTTTTCCTCACCTCCTAATTTCATGTATTTTTCCAGTCTTCATCATGTATAAACCCTTTCTTCTTTCAAGATCTAGCCCAATTCATTTCTATCTCACATGTTTCTACAGTATCAGATTAGGCACACAATTATAGGCTGTGATGGATAATTTTATGTCAACTTTACTGTGCTAAAGAATGCCCAGATCACTGTTAAAACATTATTTCTGAGTATGTCTGTGAGGGTATATCCAGAAGAGATTAGTATTCGAATCAACAGACCTCATGAGTAAAGATCGCCTTCACCAGTGCTGGTTAGCATCATCCAATCATCTGTCGAGGGGCTGGAGAGAACAAAAAGGCAGAGGAAGGATGAATTTGTTCTTTGTTTGTGCTGGTATCTCCATCTTCTCCTGTCCTTGGACATCAGCACGCTTAGTTCCCGGGCCTTCAGATTCAGACTAGGACTTACCCGATCCAATCCCCCACCCCAACCCATTCTCAGGCCTTCAGGCTAGCACTGGGCCTTTAGACTGAATTACACCACTGGCTTTCTTGGTTCTCCAGCCTGTAGATGGCAGATCATGGGACTTCTCGGCCTCCATAATTGGGTTAGCCAATTCCTAACATAAATCCCTCCTATCTATTATCTATCTATCTATCTCCTATTGGTTCTGCTTCTCTGGATAACCCTGAATAATACATATGCTATTTTTTTTCTTGGGGAACTAGAATTACATCTCAAAGTAGACTGTAAAATCTCCAAGGTGAGTACTGTCTTATAGTTCATCTGACTAGACTATAGTACTTTGCAAAGAGTGGAGCATATAATAACAATGATATTAATAATACCTTGAATTTTATAAATCAGTCTTTTTAGAGTATGTCACAAATACACATGTGCCTCTGTATATGTAAATACTTTTATATAGAAAACATTTTCAAATTATTTTTGTAATATCTTCTATTTTAGGTAATCAATAATAACAAAGATATACTTAATATGGAACATCAATTTATGAAGTAATGTAAAACTCATAGTATACAAATATTATGATAATGTGCTATGTATAACGGGAAAAGAGCTGGACTAGTAGAAAGAAAATCTACATTTAAGTGTCCACACAGTATGGACTTAGAAAACCATATGGACTTAGAGTAGCCACAAACCTTGAGTCCCAGTGTCTACAACATATCTATAACAGTGAAATGTTCCCCCTTACTGTGATATTTAAATGAGAAATTTCATGAGAAGGTGTTCTTTTGGTAAACAAAGTAGTATTCAAATGCAATCTTTTGATGTCAGTATTACCCTGAGACTTGCACATTTACTGCAAACCAGTATCACTTATGACTAGATGCACAGCACAACAATTAGGAAGACTTAAGACCTATAAATGACACATCTTTGAGAATTAAATCCACAATACTCCACTTAGAGGATGACTTGAATATTAGTTGAGTACTAGGTGTGTACACATCTCATATGTAACCCATACAAAGCAAAGAAGCCTTACGGTTCAGTTAACAGTTTAACTTTGAAAGCCTTGGAGAATAATAAGGCTCTGAAAAGAAGATATAAATGTATATTTGTATCTGCATCACTACAAAGAAAGGTTTCATAAAAAACTTTAGAGAGGACGAGGGGAAGATGGCGGAAGAGTAAGACGCGGAGATCACCTTCCTCCCCACAGATACACCAGAAATACAGCTACACGTGGAACAACTCCTACAGAACACCTACTGAATGCTGGCAGAAGACCTCAGACCTCCCAAAAGGCAAGAAACTCCCCACGTACCTCGGTAGGGCAAAAGAAAAAACAGAGACAAAAGAATAGGGCCGGGACCTGCACCAGTGGAAGGGAGCTGTGAAACCTGCACCAGTGGAAGGGAGCTGTGAAGGAGGAAAGGTTTCCACACACTAGGAAGCACCTTAGCAGGCGGAGACTGTGGGTGGCGGAGGGGGAGAGCTTCGGTGCCCCGGAGGAGAGCGCAGTAACAGGGGTGCGGAGGGCAAAGTGGAGAGATTCCCACACAGAGGATCGGCGGTGACCGGCACTCACCAGCCCGAGAGGCTTGTCTGCTCACCTGCCAGGGCGGGCAGGGCTGTGAGCTGAGGCTCAGGCTTTGATCTGAGCACAAGGAGAGGACTGGGGTTGGCTGCGTGCACACAGCCTGAAGGGGTTAGTGCACCACGGCTAGTCGGGAGGGAGTCCGGGAAAAGGTCTGGAGCTGCCGAAGAGGCAAGAGACTTTTTCTTTCCTGTTTCCTGGTGCGCTAGGAGAGGGGATTAAGAGCGCTGCTTAAAGGAACTCCGGAGACGGGCGCGAGTCGCGGCTAAAAGCGCAGACCCCAGAGACGGGCAGGAGACGCTAAGGCTACTGCTGCCGCCACCAAGAAGCCTATGTGCTAGCACAGGTCACTATCCACACACCCCTTCCGGGGAGCCTGTGCAGCCCGCCACTGCCAGGGTCCCAGCATCCAGGGACAACTTCCCTGGGAGAACGCACGGTGGGCCTCAGGCTGGTGCAACATCATGGCGGCCTATGCCGCCGCAGGCTCGCCTCACGCTCCGTGCTCCTCCCTCCCCCCCGGCCTGAGTGAGCCCGAGCTCCTGAATCAGCGGCTCCTTTAACCCCATCCTGTCTGAGGGAAGAACAGATGCCCTCAGGCGACCTACACGCAGAGGCGGGGCCAAATCCGAAGCTGAGCACCTGGGAGCTCTGAGAACAAATAAGAGAAAGGGGAATCTCTCCCAGCAGCCTCAGAAGCAGCGGATTAAAGCTCCACAATCAACTTGATGTACCCTGCATCTGTGGAATACCTGAATAGACAACGAATCATCCCAAATTGAGGAGGTGGACTTTGAGAGCAAGATTTATGATTTTTTCCCCTTTTCCTCTTTTTGTGTGTATGTGTATGCTTCTGTATGGGATTTTGTCTGTATAGTTTTGCTTCCACCATTTGTCCTAAGGTTCTTTCCGTTTTTAAAAAAATTTTTTTCTTAATTATTTTTTAATTTAATAACTTTATTGTATTTTATTTTACTTTATCTTCTTCCTTTCTTTTTTCCTTCCTTCCCTCCTTCCTTCCTTCCTCCCACCATCCCTCCCTTTCTTTCCTTCTTTCCTCCTTCCTTCCGTTCATTCCTTCTTTCTTTCTTCCTACTTCTACTAATTCTTTCTCTCTACTTTTTCTCCCTTTTATCGTGAGCCGTGTGGATGAAAGGCTCTTGGTGCTGTGCCCAGGAGTCAGTGCTGTGACTCTGAGGTTGGAGAATCAACTTCAGGACACTGGTCCACAAGAGACCTCCCAGCTCCACATAATATCAAACAGCGAAAGTCTCCTAGAGATCTCCATCTCAACACCAGCACCGAGTTTCACTCAACGACCAGCAAGCTACAATGCTGGACACCCTATTCGAAACAACTAGCAAGACAGGAACACAACCCCACCCATTAGCAGAGAGGCTAATCATAATAAGTCCACAGACACCCCAAAACACACCACCACACGTGGACCTGCCCACCACAGAGACAAGATCCAGCCTTATCCACCAAAACACAGGCACTAGTCCCCTCCACCAGGAAGCCTACACAACCCACTGAACCAAACTCAGCCACTGGGGACAGACACCAAAAACAACGGGAACTACGAGCCTGCAGCCTGGAAAAAGGAGACCCCAAACACAGTAAGATAAGCAAAATGAGAAGACAGAAAAACACACAGCAGATGAAGGAGCAAGATAAAAACCAACCAGACCTAACAAAGAAACAGGAAATAGGCAGTCTACCTGAAAAAGAATTCAGAATAATGATAGTAAAGACGATCCAATGTCTTGGAAATAGAATAGACAAAATGCAAGAAACATTCAACAAGGACCTAGAAGAACTAAAGATGAAACAAACAATGATGAACAACACAATAAATGAAATGAAAAGTACTCTAGATGGGATCAATAGCAGAATAACTGAGGCAGAAGAACGGATAAGTGACCAGGAAGATAAAATAGTGGAAATAACTACTGCAGAGCAGAATAAAGAAAAAAGAATGAAAAGAACTGAGGACAGTCTCAGAGACCGCTGGGACAACATTAAACGCACCAACATTCGAATTATAGGGGCTCCAGAAGAAGAAGAGAAAAAGAAAGGGACTGAGAAAATATTTGAAGAGATTATACTTGAAAACTTCCCTAATATGGGAAAGGAAATAGTTAATCAAGTCCAGGAAGCACAGAGAGTCCCATACAGGATAAACCCAAGGAGAAATACGCCAAGACACATATTAATCAAACTGTCAAAAATTAAATACAAAGAAAGCATATTAAAAGCAGCAAGGGGAAAACAACAAATAACATACAAGGGAATCCCCATAAGGTTAACAGCTGATCTTTCAGCAGAAACTCTGCAAGCCAGAAGGGACTGGCAGGACATATTTAAAGTGATGAAGGAGAAAAACCTGCAACCAAGATTACTCTACCCAGCAAGGATCTCATTCAGATTTGACGGAGAAATTAAAACCTCTAAAGACAAGCAAAAGCTGAGAGAGTTCAGCACCACCAAACCAGCTCTACAACAAATGCTAAAGGAACTTCTCTAGGCAAGAAACACAAGAGAAGGAAAAGACCTACAATAACAAACCCCAAACAATTAGAAATTGGGAATAGGAACATACATATCGATAACTACCTTAAATGTAAATGGATTAAATGCTCCCACCAAAAGACACAGATTGTCTGAGTGGATACAAAAACAAGACCCATATATATGCTGTCTCCAAGAGACCCACTTCAGACCTAGAGAAACATACAGACTGAAAGTAAGGGGATGGAAAAAGATATTCCATGCAAATAGAAACCAAAAGAAAGCTGGAGTAGCAATTCTTATATCAGACAAAATAGACTTTAAAATAGAGACTATCAGAAGAGGGACACTACATAATGATCAAGGGATCGATCCAAGAAGAAGATATAACAATTGTAAATATTTATGCACCCAACATAGGAGCACCTCAATACATAAGGCAAATACTAACAGCCATAATAGGGGAAATCGACAGTAACACATTCATAGTAGGGGACGTTAACACCCCACTTTCACCAATGGACAGATCATCCAAAATGAAAATAAATAAGGAAACACAAGGTTTAATTGAAACATTAAACAAGATGGACTTAATTGATATTTATAGGACACTCCATCCAAAAACAACAGAATACACATTTTTCTCAAGTGCTCATGGAACATTCTCCAGGATAGATCATATCTTGGTTCACAAATCAAGCCTTGGTAAATTTAAGAAAACTGAAATTGTATCAAGTATCTTTTCCAACCACAATGCTATGAGACTAGATATCAATTACAGGAAAAGATCTGTAAAAAATACAAACACATGGAGGCTAAACAATACACTACTTAATAATGAAGTGATCACTGAAGAAATCAGAGGAAATAAAAAATATACCTAGAAACAAATGACAATGGAGACATGACGACCCAAAACCTATGGGATGCAGCAAAAGCAGTTCTAAGAGGGAAGTTTATAGCAATCCAAGCCCACCTTAAGAAACAGGAAACATCTCGAATAAACAACCTAACCTTGCACCTAAAGCAACTAGAGAAAGAAGAACAAAAAACCCCAAAGTTAGCAAAAGGAAAGAAATCATAAAAATCAGATCAGATATAAATGAAAAAGAAATGCAGGAAACGATAGCAAAGATCAATAAAACTAAAAACTGGTTCTTTGAGAAGATAAACAAAATAGATAAACCATTAACCAGACTCATCAAGAAAAAAAGGGAGAAGACTCAAATCAATAGAATTAGAAATGAAAAAGGAGAAGTAACAACTGACACTGCAGAAACACAAAAGATCATGAGAGATTACTACAAGCAACTCTATGTCAATAAAATGGACAATGTGAAAGAAATGGACAAATTCTTAGAAATGCACAACCTGCCAAGACTGAATCAGGAAGAAATAGAAAATATGAACAGACCAATCACAAGCACTGAAATGGAAACTGTGATTAAAAATCTTCCAACAAACAAAAGCCCAGGACCAGATGGCTTCACAGGCGAATTCTAGCAAACATTTAGAGAAGAGCTAACACCTATCCTTCTGAAACTCTTCCAAAATATAGCAGAGGGAGGAATACTCCCAAATTCATTCTACGAGGCCACCATCACCTTGATACCAGAACCAGAGAAGGATGCCACAAAGAAAGAAAACTACAGGCCAATATCACTGATGAACATAGATGCAAAAATCCTCAACAAAATATTAGCAAACAGAATCCAACAACACATTAAAAGGATCATACACCATGATCAAGTGGGGTTTATTCCAGGAATGCAAGGATCCTTCAATATACGCTAATCAATCAACGTGATAAACCATATTAACAAATTGAAGGAGAAAAACTATATGATCATCTCAATAGATGCAGAGAAAGCTTTTGACAAAATTCAACACCGATTTGTGATAAAAACCCTCCAGAAAGTGGGCATAGAGGGAACCTTCCTCAACATGATAAAGGCCATATATGACACAGCCAACATCATCCTCAGTGGTGAACAAGTGAAAGCATTTCCACTAAGATCAGGAACAAGACAAGGTTGCCCACTCTCACAACTCTTATTCATCATAGTTTTAGAAGATTTAGCCACAGCAATCAGAGAAGAAAAGGAAATGAAAGGAATCCAAATCAGAATAGAAGAAGTAAAGTTGTCACTGTTTGCAGATGACATGGTACTATACGTAGAGAATCCTAAAGATGCTACCAGAAAACTACTAGAGCTAATCAATGAATTCAGTAAAGTTGCAGGATACAAAATTAATGCACAGAAATCTGGCATTACTATACATTAATGCTGAAGAATCTGAAAGTGAAATCAAGAAAACATTCCCATTTACCACTGCAACAAAAAGAATAAAATATCTAGGAATAAACCTACCTAAGGAGACAAAAGACCTGTATGCAGAAAATTATAAGACACTGATGAAAGAAATGAAAGATGATACAAATAGATGGAGAGATATACCATGTTCTTGGATTGGAAGAATCAACATTGTGAAAATGACTCTACTACCCAAAGCAATCTACAGATTCAATGCAATCCCTATCAAACTACCACTGGCATTTTTCACAGAACTAGAACAAAAAATTTCACAATTTGTATGGAAACACAGAAGACCCCGAATAGCCAAAGCAAGCTTGAGAACGAAAAACGGAGCTGGAGGAATCAGGCTCCCTGACTTCAGAGTATACTACAGAGCTATAGTAATCAAGACAGTATGGTACTGGCACAAAACCAGAAAGATCAATGGAACAGGATAGAAAGCCCAGAGATAAACCCACTCATATATGCTCACCTTATCTTTGATAAAGGAGGCAGGAATGTACAGTGGAGAAAGGACAGCCTCTTCAATAAGTGGTGCTGGGAAAACTGGACAGGTACATATGAAAGTATGAGATTAGATCACTCCCTAACACCATATACCAAAATAAGCTGAAAATGGATTAAAGACCTAAATGTAAGGACAGAAACTATCAAACTCTTAGAGGAAAACATAGGCAGGACACTCTATGACATAAATCACAGCAAGATTCTTTTTGACCCACCTCCTAGAGATACGGAAATAAAAACAAAAATAAACAAATGGGACCTAATGAAACTTCAAAGCTTTTGCACAGCAAAGGAAACCATAAACAAGACCAAAAGACAACCCTCAGAATGGGAGAAAATATTTGCAAATGAAGCAACTGACAAAGGATTAAATTCCAACATTTACAAGCAGCTCATGCTGTTCAATACGAAAAAAACAAACAACCCAATCCAAAAATGGGCAGAAGACCTAAATAGACATTTCTCCAAAGAAGATATACAGACTGCCAACAAACACATGAAAGCATGCTCAACATCATTAATCATTAGAGAAATGCAGATCAAAACTACAATGAGATGTCATCTCACACCAGTCAGAAGGCCATAATTAAAAAATCTAGAAACAATAAACGCTGGAGAGGGTGTGGAGAGAAGGGAACACTCCTGCACTGCTGGTGGGAATGTGAATTGGTTCAGCCACTATGGAGAACAGTATGGAGGTTCCTTAAAAAACTACAAATAGAACTACCATATGACCCAGCAATCCCACTACTGGGCATATACCCTGAGGAAACCATAACTCAAAAAGAGTCATGTACCAAAATGTTCATTGCAGCTCTATTTACAATAGCCCAGAGATGGAAACAACCTAAGGGCCCATTATCGGATGAATGGATAAAGAAGATGTGGCACATATATTCAGTGGAATATTACTCAGCCATACAAAGAAACAAAATTGAGCTGTTTGTAATGAAGCGGATAGACCTAGAGTCTGTCATACAGAGTGAAGTAAGTCAGAATGAGAAAGACAAATACCGTATGCTAACAGATATATATGGAATTTAAGAAAAAAAAATGTCATGAAGAACCTAGGGGTAAGACAGGAATAAAGACACAGACCTACTAGAGAATGGACTTGAGGATATGGGGAGGAGGAAGGGTGAGTTGTGACAAGGCAAGAGAGAGGCATGGACATATATACACTACCAAATGCACGGTAGATAGCTAGTGGGAAGCAGCCGCATAACACAGGAAGATCAGCTCGGTGCTTTGTGACCGCCTAGAGGGTGGGATAGGGAGGGTGGGAGGGAGGGAGAAGCAAGAGGTAAGCGATATGGGAACATATGTACATGTATAACTGATTCACTTTGTTAATAAAGCAGAAACTAACACACCATTGTAAAGCAATTATACCCCAATAAAGATGTTAAAAAAAAAAAAACAACTTTAGAATTCTCTTTCTCCCTTTATAGTTTTACCCTCATCTTCTGTGACCCTCGTCTCTCTGGAAGTTAGCCTTGACAGCATGCTGTGTCCTAGTCAATTACTCTTTCTCCTCCTACCCAGATTCTCTAATGTGAACACCCCCTTCACTTCAGCCAGACCCCTGATAAGAGCACTTTTCTCCCATGCTGAGTACTAGACTCTTGAAAATGGTAGCAGTGTTCTGCTGAATAGAGGCTTCCATCTTGTACATAAAGTCCTGAAGCCTTAACAATGGAAACTCAAGCCTCAGAGAGCTTTTGCAGTCAATAATCACAGCACCTTGACCAAAAAGGGTATAAGTTGTGACATTTCTTAACATGAAGTTGGAAAAGTAAATCCTTATAGAATAGGAACTATGCCAGTGGACAAACGTTCTGGTCCCTCCTCTTATGAAGGTGGATAAATAGGGAAGGTAGTTGATGTTTTCAGAGGTCCCAGTGGGAATGGGGCCCTCATGGACTCCAAACATACTCTTCGCTACCATGCTCTCTCATTCCTCCTTGCTAGTATTTCTGCTCAAATAAACTCTCTGCATTCAAGTCTCTGTCTCAGCCTTCTGCTTTCAGAGAAATCCAAACACACAAGATCATCATCTTTCATGGAAAATGCACTACATTCTAGACTCTTCATGTAGATGATCTCTAATCCTGGAAGAAGGCTGAGAAGGCTGGGAAGTCTCCACTTTAAAGATAAGGAAATGGTAATTCAGGGAGATTAAGTAATATGCCCAAGGCTGTACAGCTAATGTATAACAGAACCAAGATGGGAGTCTATCTTTGGACCATTTAACTCTAACGTTACACTATTTTTTCTATGCTATGGCAGTTTTCTCAATAATTGCAAACATGAGTTGAATAACTCCTATATGCAGTTTGTTAAGTCCGTTATTTACCTCATCCATCGTGAAGTCTGAGGTTATACGTCTCTAACCAAATTGGCTTATTTTGACTTTTCAAAAGAAAGCATTGCTCTACAAGCACTAGTACCGTCTTATGAATTTCATGAAATTATATACCATTTCACTAAATCGTAATTTCCCTCTCTATAGACTCCATTTTTCAATGGAGCCCATCTTCTTGTTTTATTTTAATGAAACTTAATTCAGCACTATTGTAAATGTTCAAAAAGTAAGCAAGTCCTAAAATAGTGTTCCTATTAACTTCATTTTACAGACAAGAACAATGAAATGGATATTGTTTTTTGTCATTTAAGTTTTCATAAATACTTTATGTGCTTCTTCAAGGAGTTTCAGCTTAAAGAAAGTATTACAAATTTAGAGCACTTGCATTTTATAAGTATGTAAATGTAAATGCAAGAACTTAACAACTTTCACAAAATTTCATACTGTTAGAGGTAATGAGGTGTCATACAAATGACAATGAACGAGAAATGAAAGGCATGTGGATTTTCCTTCTTATTCTTGTCCTATAGCGTCCATGAACCTTTGGTCAATATATTTTATCTATCCTTAGCAACAGTTGCCTGATTTGTAAAATAAGGCTAACAATCAGAAGGACTACTGAAAGAATAAGATAAGATAAAGGGTGAAAATAACTTTAGAAATATAAGAAAATAATAGATCAGTGGATGTGGAAAGATTCTCACTGTTTCCAGTCTAGCCTTCAATAAATTTCAGATTATTTGAATCATCCATACGGATTATATATGTTTCCACAAGACCTGTTTCCTTGTTTGTTTGTCTTTTTGAATTGGCTTCTAAATAGGTAAGTTGACTTTAGGGAGAAATAATAAGACAAACTATCCTTTCTTTCATTGTATAGTTTTAATTATACAATAATTACATAATTCTCTTTAATGAAGCACTCTTTATGTGCCAGGGTCTGTGCTAAGAACTGTACATTCATTCTTCTTTTAATGTAAAGTAACACAGCCAATGAGTCAGATCTTATGATTCACTTTTCAATCATGAAGAAATCTGAGCTATGCAGGGGATAAATGACAAGTGCCACACAGAGGACCTTACAGCCTGTGTCCATCCCAGGTTTAGTGCCTCCTAAAGCCTTCTCCTGCTCTTCACCTCATGCTAGTTCTTTATTAATATGGTTTGGCCTTAGCAACTATATGGTAATATTTAACAAACTAGAATTATTTTCATAAAAATTAGATTTAACTCATATATCGAACTTAGGTGGTTTTATTATGTGACAATCATTGATTTTATAGATAAAGATGTAGACAGATTTATAGATAGGTGTTCCTTATATGCAAATCTCAAAGTTGAGTAATTCTGTCAGGTGGACACCTTTTCCTTGGCAAAGCTGGTATACAAGCTAGAATTCTGAATATCTGTCTGTCGGAATAGTAACGCACGCAGAAATCACAAATGAATGCTTTTAGTGACCCATTTGAATAGTGCCTGAAATGCTTCTCAAAGTCCATAAAAATATCTGTGCTAGAAGAAATGTGAAACATATCAGAATTGGCACCAGTATGTATGGGGAAGGGAAGAGGGCATTGGGAATGTGTGTTCGTTGGTTGATTTTGCTGGAGAAGCTTTTTGAGGGTTTTGTTGTTGTTTATGTTTTTATTAGAGTGGATGAAATATTTTCACCTAATGAAATTGTTCTACTGTGAAATCCCCTCTGCCTTGTTAAAAAAAAAAGCTCATTATCTTAATATATTTAAGAAAGAAGATGGAGATTAAAAAGCATCTGACTTTAAGAAACCAGAGGCTATGTTACTAAGTGCAATTGCATCTTGACTAACAGCAGGAGACACAGTGAGCCCGTGATCAGATCCGGAGCACAGGCTATCTGCCATGTGGTGAGACGGGGCAGGAGTGGTACTGGAGGGGAGGACAGAGCGGAGAACAGTGACCATAACACTAGGGTAACCCTGGCTCAGAGACACTGAAGTTTCTGCCAGACAAGGAAGAGAGGAGCATGTACCAAAAGATTCATAAGAATATGCTGAGAGTAATGACCATCTTCCCCCGAAGTACAGATTTTAGCAGAAGATGGGTTTAAGCTGTTAAAAAACACCCAAAACACAAAAACCCTATGGCAGCCTCCGTGTGAGAAGAAAATGAGCAGCTGTTTGCATCAGCACCGTTTTATAGCTGTGCCGCTTTTGACGACGGCAGCCTCGCTGAATGGAACATCTAAAGCTTTGCTCCGTCAGTTACTAGTTCCGTGACACTGACGGAGTCTCAGGCTGCTTTCTCATTTTCTAAGTTGGAATAATAATGGCCACCTTAAAGTTTTCCACCATCAACTCTATATGGAGGCCTCGCTAATCTATCTCTAGTCCCGACACCTCCCCTATGGCTCCCTCTGGAAGAGGGAGTGATTTATCTGATGGATAAGATTAGGCAAAGGCACTAAGAACGCGCAACTCAGCTACTTCCAGGCTCTCTTTTTGGAATCAGCTGTATGTAGGAAGCACATTCTTGTCCCTGCAACTGCTGTCATGAGGAACGGCTTCCCACGGCATGACTGACAGGGGAAGTCTCGGCGCTGCAGGCCCGCTTGCTCTCTCTCGTGATGAGTCTCAAGGACATATATACACTACCAAATGTAAAATAGCTAGCTCGTGGGAAGCAGCCGCATAGCACAGGGAGATCGGCTCGGTGCTTCGAGACCACCTGGAGGGGTGGGATAGGGAGGGTGGGAGGGAGACGCAAGAGGGAGGAGATATGGGGATATATGTATACGTATAGCTGATTCACTTTGTTATACAGCAGAAACTAACACACCACTGTAAAGCAATTATACTCCAATAAAGATGTTAAAAAAAAAAAAAAGAACCAGACTTGATGGCCACTGGGGTAGGGCGGGGTGTTAGGAAGCCAGAGTTCAGCTCTCAGATCCCAACCTAATTTACCAGTAAGAATACGATCATTTTCTTACTTATTTATAACTGTATTAATCTTGCAGTTGGTTTAGAACCTAGAGAGAGGAGCGTGACTGTGAATCTCATACACTCACAAGTCTTTTGATGGAAAGTTCTATCTGTTGTGATCACCTTTTAAAGAAGCAATCTAACCCTTAGCTCAAATAGATGGGCCTGCTGCTTAGTATTATGGAAACTAAACGTCATTCCAAACAATCTTAGAGAATATTTGCAAATCACATGCAGCTTAACTGTCAATGTCTTACACTTGATTGTAATGATTTGGGGGGGGCACCTTTAATAACCCCATCAATCTACCACTTTATATTATATATTTATATATTCTATTTATATATTGTATATTATATATAAATACTTAAGTAATTTTGTTCATAATTTACATTTTTATCTCTTTAAACAAATAACTATAAACCAGTAGTACAAGGAAGTAGCACAGTAATTGTTTGCAAACCCTTAGGTGAGTCCTCTTGAAGGAAATGTCTGGGGAAGACAAGAAAACTCATACTCTACTTTGTTTTCCTTTATTTCAAAGAGCCCCTTTTTGTGTGTGCATCACACACACACAAAAATAATGAAAGAAGGAAAGAAGAACAACTCAAGGAGTCTTCAAAACTAGAATTTGAATGCCACTGCCACTGTTTGAAAATTCAGAATTTCAAACTGCACTTTTCTTGAAAACATGTTACTCCTCTGCTGAGCTAGGTGACTAAAATCGCAAAAGGTAAGGTTTAAGAATATACAAAACGCCGTCCCTTCAAAGAACGCTGAACGCTGGGAAATACTATATGCTTGATTAAAATAGATGACTGCTGGTGAAAAATGTGCACAGTTCACAGCATAAATAATTTCCTGTGAGCATTTACTAATGGGCTTCTTAGAATAACAAAAACGTTAAATTAAAAATCAGTTATAACCAACAAGGACCTGTGTGTATAGCACAGGGAACTATACTCAATATTTTGCAATAACCTATAAGGGAAAAGAATCTGAAAAAAATAGATATATATGTATGTAAACTGAATCACTTTGTTGTATGCCTGAAGCTAACACAACATTGTAAATCAGCTATACCTCAGTAAAAAATCAATTAAACAAAACAAATGTGACCTGTATATATATATATATATATATATATATTATATAATATATAAATTACATATATAATATATATATTATATAACTGGGAATTCTTTCAAGTGGATATGGCCCATTAATAATAAAACATTTGCAAATTGCACTACAGTCCTGGGGCAGAGACTGTGGCTCTAAGCCAAAGGTCAGGAAAGAAGTGAGAATATGATAATCCCACAAGCAGGACGCAGTGAGACATCTGAAAACTTGTGGCCTCGGAAGCAGAGGTCAGTCAGTCGGTGGAGGGCTTTAGAACCAAAAGCAAGCCAGAGTTGGCTCATACCTAAATGGCAAAGTCAGAGACCAGCAATGTAAGTAGGAATGAAGAAGATCCAAAGATCTTAACACTAAGTGGGGTGAGCAGATTAAAATCCATTAACTGGGGGATGCTACTAACACTGCAGCAGTGATCGTACAGCAACCAGAAGAGATCTGACACATCAAAAGGTCTTGATAATTTTTCAGTCGAAGTTTGATAATTAACTGTATGTGGAGTAGAAGCCAGCTAACCAGACACTTAGAAGCAGAATAATAACTGAGGTCTCCAAGCTGGAGAAAGGAGTGTATGAACAGACAGGACCTGCAGAGTAATACAAGTTTTAAGTGATTCTGTCCTTCAGTCTTCTTCATTAGGGCTCCTTAAAATGCCAAAAGCTGTGTTCCAAAAGAAATCAACCCGCAGTTAAATCATATGGAAAACTAACGTGTGGAGATCAGCCCAGCCTTTTCACGTGACAACTGTTGACAAATGTCCTGATGATGGGTATCAGCAAACGTCCTCATAACTTTCTGCTTTGTAAGCCAATATTTAAATCTACGTGTATGTGTTTCTATGTGTGTGTATCAATGAAAACTCACTCATGAGGTGACTAGTGGTTAAAATATCCCATTTCTGACCAGGCATATGTGCATAGTGGAAACGCTGTTTGCACAATAACTTTTGGTCAACTCAGTCATCCCTTTAGAGTCCAAGTCCAAAGCCAAAGACTACAAAATTGAAGGGACTGAATTAGGTGGTCTTCTAACTGGCTTGCACAGGGCTGAGGAGTTCTAAGGTCCTTCATGATTACTCGGGTGGGGATAGCAAGCTGGAGTGGCCCTATGGCCAGAGCCTTGCCTCGTCATCTTCAATGGTTACATCACAAGAGATTTCACTTGTGAAGAGGAGTTTTGGTATTAAAAAAGGAAGGGAGGGAGGGAGAGAGGGAGGGAAGGAAAGGAGGAAGGAAGGAAGGAAGGGAGGAGGGAAGGAAGGGAGTGGGGGGGAGGAAAGGAGGAAGGAAGGGAAGGGAGGGAGGGAAGGAAAGAAGGAAGGAAGGAAGGGAAGGGAGGGAGGGAGGGAAAGAGAGAGAGAGAGAGAAAGTGAAAATCTACAGATTTTATAGATTAGGCACTTGAGGTCTAGGAAGGATAAGTGACATTTCACACCTTCCTGGCACAGACAGGACTAAATCCAGGCCTTCTGACTCTTCCACTATAAGAAGTATTGGTGGCTGCATTTATGCTTTTATGAGAAGAGTTCTCTGAGGTTTTGATCCACAAGTTTCAATAGTTCCACTGTTGTGAAACCAGGGCACACCTGCTACTTCCGTTCAGGTGCTAGCAGACTTTTCTAAATTAGGAAATGTCCAGTGGGGCCAATTTTCTTGCAGTTGCTCTTTCTGTAATATCTCTAATTTGTCAGCCTCTCCCTTTGGGAAGTAAAATTGCCCAGAGATCTGTTTCACTTATATGCCCATCACTAACTCTGTAGCCTTGGACAAGTCATTTCACCTCTAAGCTTTGTTATAGACCTAGTAGGAGAAATTGGGGTTCTGTAATTACATAGAGCAGTATCTCTCACCTTTTTCATATTACTGGCCTCAAGGAGTCTTTTTAGACACTTTTTTCTAATCTTCACAGTGAAATTTTAATACCCCAGATACACTGTGTATTTCTCTATGTGTTAAATGCATATTACTGCTTTATGCGTACAGAGAGTACTGCCCCCCAAACCAATTTACATACCCTTGGGACCAATATCACCTCCATGGAGAATGCATGACATAGGGTAATATTAAACACCAGGTACACAGAAGGAATTTAATAAGTCATGAGAATGGTGATTATGGCCAATTTCAGGATGAAGAAGGAATCAAAGAGCAGCAGTGTCAACATACCCCCGGAATAAAAGGAGCAGTATGTGGATGGAAGATGGAGGCACACAGGGGAAATGTTACTCTTTGTTACATATTTACCTGTGTTTGAACTTTACGTTTGCTATTTCATGCATTTTCATAACAATCTTACGAAGGTCTTTAAAGATGAGGCAACTTGGGCGCAGCTACTATTATGTAAATGAGCTGCTTAAGGTAAAACCGTGGATGGAGGGGCCATCCTTCAAACCTGGGTACGTCTGTCTTTCAAATCCAGGCCCTTTTCATTAGCACACTGTCCCCTAACTTGGCATTTTTAAGATACATCAGCCTGAATTTACTCATCTATAAAGAGAGATTAAGCATTAGGCAGGCGCAGCTAGAATCGCCCATCCTGGGCAGTCTCCATGGCCTGTTGATGTCCTTACCCCAATTCAATCCTTGCAACAACTCAGGAACTAGTTTAACATCTTAAAATTATTGTGGGTGGAATGTTTTCTCTCCCTTCTGTAGAAATCACAATATTTCTGTATGCCAATATACAATACTGGTATCTGTGAAACTTTAGAGTTCCTACCAGAATGTGGGATTAAAGCTGTAGGTTCTGAAGTAGAAAGGTGAGTCTTAAATGATAAGCGACTGTAGGGAATGATGCTGAGTGCCCTGACATGAAAGGCAGGAAGGACTGGCAGTCAGATCTGCGACCAAGGAGGAGCATCAAGGGGCCATGGTCAGTAGAGTGGTGGCGTGCACTTCCTGCTTCTTGAATGGAACACAAAGTTCAAGGGAATGATAACAGTGTAAAGCAAAAGATTTCTTTGAGGCTAAGACAAAGCTAAAAATTGAGGCTAAGACAGAGACTTCCCTTGATCCTGAAATGTGTCCTAGAGAAGACAGAAGACCCATTCTGGAAGTTAAAATTAGACACAGACCCCCCCAAGGGTTAGAAGATTTCGTAAAGAGAGGAGAGCCCTGAGGCCGTAAACATTCTCAGGATTTACCATAAGACACCAGAGTGCTGTGTATTGGGAGGGACAGCTTTGCATATTGAAGCTGCAACTACTCATTTGTTTTGTTTTGTTTTGTTTTTTTGGCCTCACTGCACGGCTTGTGGGATCTTAGTTCTTAGTTCCCCCAAGAGGGATTGAACCCGGGCCCTCGGCAGTGAGAGTGCAGAGTCCTAACCACTGGACCGCCAGGGAATTCCCAAAACTCAGCTGTTGTGATGCTATATTTTTTCCTAGAATATTTTCTCTTATATTAACAACAGCAACTACAAAACTTTGGCTGCCCATGCATACTGAATTGTGTTGGATGAAGTGAAAGGAAGATAGTATCCAGGGCCAAAGAGAAGCCTATCTCCCGGGCAAGCCCACAAAAGCAGAGTTATTAGCATTTTGACCTCTGAGCATTGGTAGGGCCTCAGGAGATCTGCTTCCAGCAGAAGCGCCTAGTTTCCAGGACCCCATGGTATTAGACCTCATCTTGGGAAACCCCTCCTGGCACATCTGAAAACTCTTCTGCAGGAAACACTCATCCACACAAGAGACGCTGTGTCTCCAGAAAAGTGGGGGGGAAATGGCACTGCTGGCTGGCTCTAATATTTTTGTCTGATTAATGAGTTGGCAATTAAGATTAAATATTTTATAGGATAATTTACTTCCTCATTTTCCACCTTACTTCTGCCCTGTTCTATACCAACGCATACAAGCTTCAGTTTGGCAGTACATGTAAAAGATGAGCTCTGATGGCTATAATGTAGCTACGGTGTCAAATTAGGTAGTTTGGGGTCTAATACGAACACAGAGTTAGAAGAGTAGATATTCAGATTTCAGATGGAGCAACACTGAAGTCCCCTGGCCAGAAGAAGGACACAGATAAAACACTCCCGACACAATCACAAAGCCACCACAGCAGCACATATTTATCTGTTGCTGCACGACCTGTTTGGCAGAAAGCAGGAGCCCTTCTGCACTCTTTCCTAAGATATACAGAAGCACTTTAAAAGCAGGAAAAGACTGTGCAAATGGCAGTGGGCACTATCCGTGGATCAGCGGCAATACACTTAAAAAAGACATGGGTTCTAGTTGAAAATAAGCTCAATTTGATTAAAGAGTTGATACAGTTTCCAGATGAAAACTGATGTGATCTGAGTATTCATTAAGAAATTCATGGAATAGAGTTCCCCGATATAAGTGATCTGTGCTATTCTGATCTCTGCTGGCATACTGTGTGTCATTCTTGCCAAAAGATTTTCAAAAGGGACTTACTGAACATGTGAAATTGGAAAAACCAGAGTATATATGAAGGACTTTTGAAGGAAATAAACACATTTAAAATAAAACCAAAATTCAAAATAATTGTGGTGGCTGTCCTCCGATATGTAAAGGATTAATTGATTGCCAGGTGGAAGATGGAGAATTAGTCTTGAAGTTTTATAATCCCATCAGTATAAGTTAAATAGAGATAAATTTTAACTCAACCTAAGGAAAGGATTAG
The DNA here is from genome assembly GCF_963924675.1 of Phocoena phocoena. Classification (NCBI taxonomy): domain Eukaryota; kingdom Metazoa; phylum Chordata; class Mammalia; order Artiodactyla; family Phocoenidae; genus Phocoena; species Phocoena phocoena. The sequence goes on from NC_089227.1 coordinate 80,927,384, forward strand.
AGTCATCACTGACAACTGCTATAAATTAGCTTGGAAGATAAGGAGCTTTTAGTCACCGGAGGTGTCCAGACGTCAGGTGGACATACATCGGTTGGCATCAATTCTTGGGCAATTGAATTCAGTGAGTTTTAAGATATCTCGCAATGCTGACACTGATTTGTATATACTCCTTCACTGTCCCCTTTTTCACATTGATACATATTTACGAAATATTTTGACCAAAGTTTGCAGCCAGTCTTTAGACGTGACTACCTTGAGAATCTTCATTAGAGTCTAATCTGAGATTTATCCTGTGGCCTTGGACCCATTAGTATCATATCCTCCAAACCTGAACCTCTTACATAGCTATGGTTGAACAGTGTTGATGAAGGAAACAGGTAAAAAGCCATATATTCTTAAAATTCATACATGTCAACATATTGAGAAAATTCCCCTTTTTTCCTATGGAGACACCCACAAGCAGTCCTCCTTGGTTAGGGCATGGGGCATGGGAAGAGCAACACTGCCCGTAGGAGCTGCCATGGTCTCCATGGATGTAGGGAGACTCAGGTGTCACTAAAGGCAAGCTCAGTGGAAAGCTTAGTATTTATTTCAGGGCTGTGCTGTCCATTCAAGACTGCTACAATATGACCACCCACCACTTCCTGGTTTATCCAATGTTAAATTCTAGTAGTCAATGATGTACACGATGAACTTTGACATGATGACGGGAAAGCGGATTTGAATTAAGTGGTCTTAGCAAGACTTCTCTTTGAGAATTTTAGAATGGACAAATCCACAGACGACCAGACAAATATTTGTGGAACCTTTCTTTCCTCCAAGTGGATTGTGATGAGAATGGCTCTATGTGGTATGCCTTTTATCCTGTTGAGGGAAAGTTCCCATAAGGCCTCCACAGGAGTATCAAGATAAACAATAAATGCCTCAATGGACAACTGTGTTAACTGTGCGTTATAGGATCAGATTCGAGGAAGAGTGGGAAATTAAATGTGGGCAAAGGCCAAGGAATGTACACATGTGAATTTAGAAAACATTCAGAAGAACGTGGATAATTAATAAGAGAAATAATTTTCCGTCAATGTAGTAAAACTTTAAGTGTTTATGGAATGGGATATCCCAGTGGGAAATTTCTCAGCTTTGGCTGTGAGTTAAAAAAATACATAAGAATGCCGACAAGGCCAAGGAAGAAATAAATGGGAAAGAAATTGGTAGCAAGATCACATATGGGGCTGGATCTAGAAGAAAGTTGAGCACGTCGAAAAGACTGAGTTGAAACAAAAATTTGAGATCCTGAAAAGGAAAAAAAAAGCCAGTATAAGAAGATAAATCTCTAGATTAAGGATCTTGATAATGCCACAGAAGTGAAAAGTTAAAGAAGGACTTTTCTCCATGTGGATTAATAACTAATACCGGAGGATGGGAGAAGCAAAGAATTGGGAGTCATTCATTTCTCTTCTCCAAAAGCAGAGAGGTAGAAAATGGGTCGTAATGGTCTCCAAGCCACTATATGCCTTCCCAGAATAAGTGAGAGAATAAGATGGGCCTGATCAACTGTATATGCAGCTGGAAGAAGATAGCTCCTGGCCAATCACATTCTCATCTGTGGCTGGTGGCTACTTTGTGCAGGTGAACCTATAGGCTCAGTACAGATCTCCGTATTATTCAGCTAACAGGTTGGGTCAAATAAAACCTAGTATTAACTGGCAGTAATGTAGGAGAGCATGACTGACAGAGTGCTATCTGCCAATCTGGGCCATGCCCAATCTCTCAACACTTGGCCTCAACTCATGACACTCCAGCCTCTTGTGCCTCCCTCTTAGTGCTTGTATTCATCAGGCCCACTACCGTGCAGGACTCTACCATCCAGTATCTGCTCTGGCTTATCAGGTTATGGCTCCGCCTGATGCCCAAAGCTCGTGATACAGCGCTGCAGACACCAGAATCTATAGCTGCAACACAGGCACAGGAAACCTTGGCCATTTCCATGCTGACTCTGCACTCCTTAGAAACCAAATAAAAGAATGAGAAAACATTTATCCTGATCATGCAAACCACACATTCAAAGTTGATAAATGAATGTGAACTTGGGTGAAACCGGTTTCTAGGTTATGAAATAAAGATGAGTAGAAATATTGAGAAAGTGGGTAGTGAGTGGAGGGAGATTTAGAGACCTTGTTGGTCCACATTAAATCTCAACCAACCTAAATGCATTAAATACTTCTGCTTGAACCCACTCAGATAATCCAGGATAATCTACCTATTTTAAGGTCAGTTGATTAGCAACGTTAATTCCATCTGCTATCTTAACTCCCCTTTGCCATGTAATATAACATATTCACAGGTTCCCGTGATTAGAATGTGTGCATCTTTGAGAGGCCTTTGTTCTGTTTACCACAATTATTAGCCATTGAACTTTTACGCCGTATATCCAAGGCACATTGGCTTATTTTGATATATCATTTCTTATCATTTAAATTTATATTTGCACTGTAAATTAAAGTTTTGTGCCTTAAATATATAAAGTATTAAATTCTTATAGCAAAGAATTTGAAGATTTCAACCTTTTGTTTGTTATTTACATTCACCTCATAAATCTAGTCTTATGAACCTAGTATAGAGTTGCCTGACAAAATACAGGACACCTATTTAAATTTTAATTTGAGATAAACAACAAGTAATGTTTTAGGATGTCACAAATATTGTACAGGACATATTTATACAAAATAATTATTCACTGTTTATCTGAAGTTCAAATTTAATTGAACATTTGTATTTTTATGTAATAAATCTGGCAGCCCTACCCTAATAACATTTTTTAAAGTAACTTTGGGAAATGATGACTTATTATATACTGAGTTGAGATGTAAAATGGAATAGTTTTTGCTTATCAGCACTCCACACAGAAACAGAATATTTTAATATTATAAATATTAATAATTTTCCTTCTATACATATTAACAATTCCAAATTTGCTTTCTATTCTAGGGCACTGAGATTTCAGAATGTTATGATAAAATTATATTTTAAAATATAGAGCTCTGCTTTTGACATTATGATGCATGCGGTATTTCATTTCAATAATGGGAGAGATGACTTGAAGGGGACCAACTATTCCAGAATAAAGGCAAAATACTGGAATTGTGGAATAAGATATGAAAAAGGGAATGTAAGTTATTGGGAAAATGAGCAACTGAGTTCATTTGTAAGTTGCGCTTCACTCAAATACACACTAATGGAGGAAACTCTGAACTAAAAGAGGAAATGGAATTATTTCTCTGGAGAACTGAAAGAGAATTTGTAGGATCATCTGGTAAGACCTCTTGTGGGAAACTAAAACCCAAATCGAATGCAATTAACGATGTCAGAATGGTTTCAAATAGAAGCCGAAGTTTGTTCAGATTTTTAAATGACTGAAAATAAATATTTGGTTAACAGGATTAAGTAGGAAGCATGTTGTTATGGCACATGGGACTAAACTAAGCAAGCATCTATGTCTTCCTGATACAGAGTATGAAATCAGTAGTGGAGTGATGAGAATGAGAACCCTTTGGTAAAATACCAGATCATATAGAATAGCTTTAAATTATTGTAATATTCTGAGAAAGGACATGTGAAACAATGTGAAAAAGAGGCCATGCTTTAGGAATTTATAATATAAGGAGTTCAAACTGAGAAATGTCATGACTTACATATACTTAACTTTAAGATATGTTCTAGAAATGATATTAAAGTGAATTTCGCTATACATTTTCCCATTGACTAACATTAAATTGAGGCTGTTTTTCTTCAGAAAATATATTGTTCATGCTTTTTAACCATACATTGGAAATACAGCAAGTTTTCAAGAATCACACAGTTTAAGAGTATTTTCTGATCGAACGTATTATTAGAGTGTAGGGAATAGGAAAAAAAACCTTATATGCAAGTGTTATAACTTCTCCTCCTCTTCTTAGAGTTGTATTACAGTCATAAAAATAGTCATGGGGCTTCCCTGGTGGCGCAGTGGTTGAGAGTCCGCCTGCCAATGCAGGGGACACGGGTTCGCGCCCCGGTCCGGGAAGATCCCACATGCCGCGGAGCGGCTGGGCCCGTGAGCCATAGCCCGCTGAGCCTGCGCGTCTGGAGCCTGTGCTCCGCAACGGGAGAGGCCACAGCAGTGAGAGGTCCATGTACCGCAAAAAAAAAAAAAAAAAGTCATAAAAATAATTTTACTTTTAATACAAAATCACATCATAATTGATATTAAATAATTAAGCTCTACTCTATTAAAGCAGATGAAACTGTGAAACATTTAGTGTCTGTTTGGGGCTAGGTCTACACTTAAAGAATAGGGTGCTATAGTTAGGGTAGATTTGTATAACAAGAATATAAATTTAAAATGTCTCAAGTACCCAAATGCATCAGCACAGAAAGTAAGGAAGGTAGAAGATAGAGAACGTCAAAGCCGTTCAGGTTGGTTGGCTGTAGGAAAGGAAGGATCCCTATCTCACCATCACCACCATCACCAACACTGGAATTACAGGAAGCAGTACTCTTATATAACAGTCTAATCTTGTCTGCTAAATACTGTTGGTATCCCCATTTTACAGATGCGAGCTGAGGCTTAGAGGATAACGTATGCTGCATGTAGTACACATGTGGAGCACAGAGCACTTGTCCGCACCGGTATTCGTCCACCAGCAGCCAGGCTCCATATCCATATTTGTAACCACTACTCCATGCTGCCTCCATGCAATTAGACTGAACACAATTCAACTGCTCATGGTATTACTTAAAATAGTGTGCAATGTGTAACTGTTGCACCTTGTGGTCAGTTACAACTGATCCTAAAATGTTCTGCGTGTTAGAAATATGGCCCTTATTTTTCAAAATAAATATGTATTTCTCTTTTTGCCTTATAAGGTTCTCAATCGACAGGAAAACATGGTTATCATGCTTGAATTAAGTTTTAAACTAGAATTAATTTCTTTTCAAGAAAATAACTTTTGTTTCCAGTTACAAAAGGACGTTAAAGCACCAGCTTTCTCTCAGGGTCCAGGATGAAATTAGGGGAAAAAAATCAAATGAGAGAAAAATTCAAATGTATATAAGGGAACTTAACTGGTTCTTGCTACCAACATTCTATAATTTGTCATGAGAGGGCTGCTTAGTAGACGTAATTTCCTTCTCTCCTCATAAGGCATTGTGGCAGTGCAAATTTATGATACTACACTGACTACAGGTACAAGGAAAATGTAGTAGAAGGGATAACGAACTCACTAATGTGAGGTGAAATCAAAATCAATCTCCAACCAGAGATTACACATTAACTTCTCTGGGGTCACATTAAAGTCTTCCAGCCGGCGGTTCGTGTATTTCTAGCAAGGGAAAAATAGAAAAAAACAATCTGACAGATAAACCAGGAGTAAGGACGAGTAGACTGTGCCAGAGAAAAGCTAGCTAAACTAGCAAAATCCCATGAACTAGGAAATGCCTATGGTCAGCTATACCTTATATATCTGTTTCTTTCAACCAGAGAGGAAAGAAATTTAGAAATTAATGTGGGGGATTGAGTACTGAGTGCCTTTCTCATTTTCCTGCCTAAGATATCTCAGTAAAACTGAAAGAAACATATGGTGTGAGGACATGCCCCATAGGGCTTTTTGGAAAAGTAATTTAGACTCTGGATCATACGTTTGTATCATGCTATGTTAACGCACTTGATTATGGCTTATGAGACTGATGACTGCCTCAAGCACATTTATCTTCTAAAATGCTTCCTGCATTCGTTTGCATCCTTCTCTACATATGCATAATAATTTTCATGTGCATTTGCTTAAAATTAGGTCATATATCTGAGTGGTTGACCATTTCCTATGCAGCCGGCAATTTTCTCTACAAGAGCATCTCAGAATTAGACAAGGTCTGAGAGAAATTGTGAGGAAATCAAATATCCTGGAGGCAATTACATTCCCTAGGCTCTGACATTCCAAGTGAGGCTGGAAGATAGACCACCTAGTCAAGCCCTATTTTACAAGTGAGGAGGAGATAACTCGCTTTATCAAGGCCACAGAGACCTTAATGGGACAAGAACCATGTCATCCAAACTGTTTTCCCCATTTTTGTTTAAACTCACTTTCTGGCACACATTGACTCAGAATTGCCTTGAAAATGTTTACCACTTTCCTGTTCATCTAATTCAACAAAAACCTTTTTAGCTGAGAACTATTTGCAATGTACTTTGTCAGGCATTGTGGGGCTAGCAAGCAGTAAGAGTCAGGAAGATCATAAAAGAACTATGATTATCATCTTTTCTGGATGTCCAGAGAGAGTATATATCTGTTCAGAATCTGTAATGTTTTGTAAGTTAGAGGACAATTCACAGGTTGGTTGATTTGCTAAGAAAATTGGGTTGAGTGAAGGGCTGTGAAAGACAAAGTTTAGGTTTGAGCTAATTGTCAATAAGAGATCATTTTAGTTTAAGAAACCTTCATAGCATCTTTGATAACACCTATGAGAATTTTTATTGAGCAACTATTCTATAATTATCAGTTTAAAATCTACCAGAATTCAAGCTCCATGAGGCCACACTGAGCTCAAACAATGCTGTCAGCACTGAGCAGAGTGAAGGTGCTAAATAAAAATTGGTTGATTGAGAAAATATCTAAAAATCAACAAAGCAGAAGAAGTGTGTGGACTAACTTTATGGCAGAAATCCAGAAGACATTCTTGAGGAGCAAAGAGCATCATCACAGAAGCCCAGACTTAGACTAAGGAATTGACCTTGGAAGTGGGAAGGAAAGGATGGGTCCAAGAAAAGTTTCAGATGAATAATATAATTTGCTGACAAAGAAAAAATAAGAGTGAAAGGGAAGAGGAAGTCTATGTTAACTTGAAAGTTTGGATCTCTAAAAAACAGAGATACTGTTGATAGAAAGGAGGAAGTAAAATAAAGATTAAGCAGATTAAGCATAATGGAGAAATATAAAGTAGCTGCTAAAAGTGTGAGATCTGTAGTCAAATGGAATAGGTTCATCCCAGGTCTACCTCATGGTAGCAGTATGAATGTAAGAATTATTGGGCTTCCCTGGTGGCGCAGTGGTTGGGAGTCTGCCTGCCGATGCAGGGGACACGGGTTCGTGCCCCAGTCCGGGAAGATCCCACATGCCGTGGAGCGGCTAGGCCTGTGAGCCATGGCCGCTGAGCCTGCACGTCCGGAGCCTGTGCTCCGCAACGGGAGAGGCCACAACAGTGAGAGGCCCGTGTACTGCAAAAAAAAAAAAAAAAAAAAGAATTATTGACTTAATTTCCCTGTCTCTGTAAAATTCATCTCTTAGAGATGAAAGATCGTTTATACAAAAAAAGCTTAGCCTGGTTTTTGGCACACACGAGGCATTCGATAAATAATGTCTATTTCAAATATGATAAAGTTTGGCTTCAGATATCTTAATTTTACAATCTTGGTTCTGGGTTGCTTAATTTCACATCTTTGTACACGTGAAAGAGCAGGGATTAAGAAAGCAGTGTGAAAAGAATGAGTGTAGCATTTATAGCAGAAGGCACTTGAACCATGACTACTTCAAGGGAGTGGTGCCTGGGAGAAAGGCCAAACTCACAGGCGAGCTGAGGAGAAGGAAGATGAGATCAAGGAGACAAGAAACAAAAAGAGATTGAAAGCAATATGGTTTCTCAGAGTGTACGGGAGGGGAAAATAGCAGATGAGGGTGGAGGGGTGCAAAGCTACATGTGTTAGCAATTATAAATGTATGCGCGTTCTGTATATAAAATACACTGTAAAATAATAAGCAAAGTAGAAGTAAGTAATTTGAGGGCCTTCTTTGGAGACATGTATTTTATAGTCCTACGGTGCCTCTACTCATTGCCTCTTTTCTTGCTACCTTCTACACACATTTTTCTTTTTCATTCCAAATGTAATTATTCCTTGCTTGTCATTGTCAGTTCTTAACAATAAGTAGGCAGTAGAACCAAATGTTCAATAAATTGTGGTGTGATTGGATGTTTTAGCATGGTGAAAGTGTTTTGTTGAAGAAAGGGCAAGTGCTACCGTGATAAGCTGCCTGCTGATGTAAATACTTTATGGTTTTACGACAGGCTCACAATCTACCAACACTATTTTCAATTCAATTCAATTTGTGTGAATGAGGATTTTAGAGAAAACAGCTGGCAGGAGAAACACGTGACATTTAATCTTGCCTGAGAACATGAACTTCTTTACAAGGCTATATGTATAGGTGTGTGTGAAATGTGTGTGCTTGTATATACTCACAAAGGTTATATAGGGAGCTGTATTTTACAGAATCTGGGCCAACGGACAGCAGAAAACATCACATTCCTTGGCATTTTTCTGTAGATACACTTGACTGAGCAAATAACTCGGTGAGTCTAAAATTCCGATGAAAACATTCAACTGATTGCAATTTTTGAACTAAAAAGCTTTTTTTTTTCAAAATGAGAACCTGAAGTCATCCTTAAAGCAAACAAAAATCCCTACAATTAATATTGTAAGTTTTGATTGATTCAAAACTACTACCTGTGAATAAGATTCTGAACACTGATAAAATGCAGAACTTTGCAGCTTACCTTAAGAAATCAATACATGACTTTAAAAAAATGATTTTAAAGAGAAACAACAATATAACTGAAAATTGATTTATTCTAATTTTATATGAAAGGTGCCCAAAGTTGCACAAAACAAGATATATAATAAGGAAAAAAATATTGATTGAATTTGGTCACGACCATGACAGGCAGAGAAAATCAAGATTACCCTAAAATTTGCCCAGGATTACCAGAATATAAAATCTGTCTAATGTCCAAATGTATATAATGGCAATGGTGGTTACATATTTAAGTTGGAGTCATAATCATTTAGAAATGATTTGCCTTTTATTAATAAAGAGCTTGCCTTTTTATTTCCACTATCAAACTTCATTTGAATATTAGTTAGCAGAGTTGCTGAAAGTCATAGTCTACCAGATATTTCTTGTCCTTGTATTCTTACCTTTGCTTTTATCCACACACTGATTTTTACACAACTTTACTATTTTAGGACCCAACATCCTTCTCCATACTTGGCTACAGGCAGTCATCAGCAGTTTAAAAGAATTGCTTTCTCTCCATCAGCCCAGACCAGAGGGAAAGCTACAGGCGCTTTCTTTCTTTTTTTTTTTTTCTTTTTGCGGTACGCAGGCCTCCCACTGTTGTGGCCTCTCCCGTCGCGGAGCAACAGGCTCCGGACGCGCAGGCTCAGCGGCCATGTACGGGCTCTTTCTTTAAGTCCGATTAGATAGAGTCCTTGTGGCAGCCACAGAGAAGGTTCAAAATCACACAGAGACACAGACCAAACAGTGCAAGCACCTCACCTCCCACTCTGTCTTCTGTTCCCAATTCAGTTGGAAATGAGTCTCTTCTTTCCACTGCCACAAGTCAAGCCCCCATATTTCTCACCTGTATTTCTTCAATAATCTTATCATCGTCTTTTTACTTATCCTTGCACACGACAACTCAGCTGACTCACCACTGGCAGAGAAATCTCACAAAATGGGACTGTGTTGAGAATCCAGCCATGCTCAGAAAGATTCAAATGTACTCAAGTCCCTCACAAATGAAGTACCAACTTGGCATAAGTTCCATGTCGAATGGCTGCCAATTATCTGATGAGCCTTATTTTGTAGATAACCATATAATTTATTGCTCTCACTGGGAAATACATTTTCAGAGTAAAAGGAGTGCTATTAACAACGGGGCAAATCGGGACATATGGTCACCCAGCTCTCCCTGTGATGTGTCAAACTCAGAACTGCTCTTTAGTCACAGATTTTACACACAATGCCCTGACTTACCCTTTTCTGAAAGTTTAAACCCACTGCTCCTTTTGCCTGGAAGATGGCTTCCATCTGTTTCTCTCTACCCTTTGAGGTCGATTTAATCCCCACGTCCTCATGGAGACTTTCTCAGTCTCTCAGGAGGACAGGCTCCCTTCCTTCTTTCTCCATCCCTGGCCCCAAGACTTCATTCTAGGCACTTCGCCTGCATTATGTTCCTCTGCTTTGTACCTGACCTCTATGTGCTTGGGTTGGCTCCATACTTGACCCTAAACAACTTCTTACTCATCTTTGCATATTTCTAAACACCAAGCAAAAGTCCTTGTGTATAGCAAGCATTTCAAAATGCAATCACCAGCTGATAATTAAATTGTGACCCTTAAAAATTATTTATTTAGTAATGGCATTAACCCTAAAGAGGAGGAAATTCATAAAGCGTTTGTGACAACCAAAGATCTTGAGTCATTTAAACAAATTCAAAATCACTCACCCATTTCTGTATCTAAAAGATTTTCTCAAAGTACATATGACACACCCAAAGTCCCTTAGAGAAGGTATATTCATGTTGTCTTAGAAAATTTTTCCTGAGACTTTTACTTAAACCATTCTATATGCAATGATTTCTATTTTTATTATAGATTAGTTTATTAAAAAATAAAACCTAAGTATTAAATAAAATTAAAACCCTGCATCACCAATCTCCCTATATCCTAATGCTATTCTATAGAGTTAACAAGTTTGAACAGGTTTTATTATTTATCTATATATTTTATATATCTAGTTATTTATTTGCTGCTGTTTAAATAATGCACTTATATCTCTTGAGTTACCAATTTTAGATTATATTTGTTGACTACTCACAGTAAAAGGGGAGTGATTGAGGTCCTTACACAACTTCCCTCTCTATTGCCCATCCTTAAGCACCTCTCAATTTTTAAAAAATTATATTAATACTATTTTTAATTTATCAAGTTTATAATATTTACATTCACCTCAGTGGATAAATTAACATTTCTGTGTTTTGTTCCTAGATGCCTTCTAAGTGTAAGACCAATACAGAAAGCAATTTCAGTATTATGGCTACTAAATACTATTCCCTTCAGATTCATCCAAGTATCATGACTGGACTCACAGAGAAGGGATAAATATAATTATTAAAATCCTGCCTTTTAAAGGGTAATTAGACACTAGGGTCTAATATATCTTTTACAATTGCTTTTAAAATTTCTTCGTTTTTTTCTAGGTCATATGTGATTGCCAATGTTATCCATCTCATATCAGATATGCTTTTTTATTTTGTTGGATTATACCTAGAATAATTCATAGATAAGCTACGTAGGCACCAGGTTTTCTGAGCCACATTCATTTTCAGCCTCACATTATAGTTTGGCTGGTTCTATAGTGTTACTTCTCCCTCAGAAAGTCTTGGCTCATTGCCTTCTAGAATCCAGGGAGGCACATGAGGTCCAGTTTTCATTCCTTATAGGAGTAGTCCCACCCCAACCCCCAACCAAAAAAAAAAAAAAACTCATAGAATGTTCTCTTGGTTAGTAAAATTTTACTCAGATGTGTGCCCCTTTCAGTTTTAAGAGCTGCCTGTCTTCAGTTTGTGAAACTTTTCTTTTTTTTTTTTAGATAATTTATTCCCCTTCTTGTTCTCTTTCTTCTTCTCAGATGTTTTTTAGATATATGTTGGGATCCTGGGTCTAGCTTAATGTGTTCGAAATGTGCCTCATATTTTCTTTTTTTCACTTTTCTCTTTGGTTTTACCTTTTATTTTATCCTGCATCACTCTGGTCTTTAGCCCTAGGCACCCCATGTTTAAGATGTTCAGCTTTTTATTTTCACGTTCATAATTTTAATTACTAGGGTCATTTTCTTATTCTCTGATTGGTCTGTTCCATGGCCACCTATATATATGTGTGTGTATGTTCAATATTCTCTTGAATTTTTTCTTGAAGAGATGCTAATTAAAATTCTATTTAAAAAATTCTCTTACATTTTCTGAATCACCTCTGGCTTTGTTTTTATTGTGTGTGTGTATGTATGTTTGTCTTTTTAAATTATGCTATTGGGTTTCTTCAGCTATCGTGACATCTTTGGTTGTTGATGTATAATTATGATTGAAGGGTCAGGTTGATTGATAAGGATTACTGGTGGGGTGCATTTTCCTTGGATGGACGGGCAGACTATGGACCTGTGTAAATTAGTGAGTTTCATCTGATTGGCTTCTCTTAAAGATGCATGGATACAGGCAAGCAAGCAGACTGGGGACCCACCCCTGGAGAAACTTATTCTAAGAGTGGAGAAATTTATTATAGTTCTATCTTGTATAGAAACTGCATTTCCTATTTCCCACCTGTCTATGGCTGTCTGAAATAAAATTACTTCAAATTCTGCTGTTTTCCTTCAATTGCCTTGTGCCCACACTAGGAGCATAAGATAATCTCACCATCAGATAAGTCCTATTCTTTAGAGTAGAATTCTGTAATTTTAACCTAAACTCTCTCTACACATAAGGTTAGAGCAGAAGGGAGAAGCGAGGGGACCAACTGGCCCAGCTATTTTGAAATTCAGCTCTTTAAATAATTTTCCTGATGGTCACTTCAAGGCCTGCTTCAAGTCTTCATGTTGACTTTAGGTTTAGAAATTATTTGGTATTTTCATAGTAAGAATCATTTATGTCTCTTGAGCTGTTCTCTCCCTCTTCTAATTTCTCTGTAAGTCAGGCCCACTCCACCTTTATTTTTCAGGATTTTCTCAAATTGTTTTACCTACTGTTGGCTCCAAAAATATACAGGCATAACTTGTTCACTGCACTTTATTTTGTTGCAGTTTGCAGATATTGCATTTTTTACAAATGGAAGGTTTGTGGCAACCCTGCATCAAACAAGTCTGTTGGCACCGTTTTTTCAATAGTATTTACTCACTTCATATCTCTGTGTCATATTTTGGTAATTCTTGCAATATTTCAAACTTTTTCACTATTATTTGTTATGATAATCTGTGATCAGTGATCTTTGATGTTACTATTGTAATTGTCTTGGGACACCACAAACCACACCCATATAAGACAGAGAACTTATATCGATACATGTATGTGTTCTGACTGCTCCACCAAGCAGCCCAGCCATTCCCCTGACTCTCTCCCTCTCCTCAGGCCTCCCTATTCCCTGAGACACGACAATACTGAAATTAGGCCAATTAATAACCCTACAATGGCCTCTAAGTGATCAAGTAAAAGGAAGAGTTGCAAGTCTCTCACTTTAAATCAAAAGCTAGAAATGATTAAGCTGAGTGAGGATGCCATGTCGAAAGCCAAGAGAGACCAAAAGCTAGATCTCTTGTGCCAAACAATTAGCCAAGTTGTGAATGCAAAAGAAAAGTTCTTGAAAGAAATTAAAAGTGCTACTCTAGTGAATACACAAATGATAAGAAAGTTAAACAGCCTAACTGTTGATATGGAGAAAGTTTTCGTGGTCCCCATAAAAGATCTAACCAGCCACAACATTCCCTGAAGCCAAGGCCTAACCCAGAGTGAGACCCTAACTCTCTTATATTCTATTAATGCTGAGAGAGGTTAGGAGGCTGCAGAAGGGAAGTTTGAAGCTAGCAGAGGTTGGCTCATGAGGTTTAAGGAGAATATTGGAAGAAGATGCCATCTCGGACTTTTCATAGCTATAGAAGAGAAGTCAATGCCTGGCTTCAAAGCTTCAAAGCACAGACTGAATCTCTTGTCAGGGACTAATGCAGCTGTTGACTTTAAGTTGAAGCCAGTGCTCGCTTACCATTCTAAAAACCCTAGGGCCCTTAAGAATGATGCTAAATCTACTCTGAAGCCGTGCTCTGTAAGTGGAACAACGGAGCCTGGGTGACAGAAAACCTGTTTACAACTTGGCTTACTGAATATCTTAAGCTGACTGTTGACGCCTACTGCTCAGAAAAAAAAATTCCTTTCAAAATATTACTGCTCATTGACTATAAACCTGGTCACCCAAGAGCGCTGATGGAGATGTACAAGGAGATTAATGTTATTTTCTTACCTGCTAACACAACATCCATTCTGCAGCCCATGAATCATGGAGTAATTTCGACTTTCAAGTCTTATTATTTAAGAAATATATTTCATAAGGCTATAGCTGCCATAGATAATGATTCCTCTGATGGATCTGGAAAAAGTAAATTGAAAACCTTCTGAAAAGGATTCACCATTCCAGATGCCATTGAGAACAGTCCTGATTCATGGGAATAGGTCAAAATATCAGCATTAACAGGAGTGTGGAAGAAGTGGATTCCAACTCTCATGGATGACTTGGGATGCGAGTTCAAGACTGCAGTGGAGGAAGTAACTGAAGATGTGGTGGAAATGGCAAGAGCAGTCAAATTAGAAGTGGAGCCTGAAGAGATGAATGAATTGCTACAATCCTGTGTTAAAACTTTAATGGCCAAGGAGTTGCTTCTTATGGATGAGCAAAGAAAGTGGTTTCTTGAGATGAAATCTACTCCTGGTGAAGATGCTATGAAGATTTTTGAAATGACAACAAAAGATTTAGAATACTGCATAAATTTAATTGATAAAGCAGCAGCAGGGTTTGAGAAGATTGACTCTGATTTTGAAATAAGTTCTACCCCGAGTTAAAAAGCTATCAAACAGCATTGAAAGGAAGAGTGAATCAATGAGGCAAACTTCAGGGCTTTCTTATTTTAAGAAATTTCCACAGCTCCACCCCGACCTTCAGCAGCCATCACCCTGCTCAGCCAGAAGCAATGAAAATCAAGGCAAGACCTTCTGCCAGACAAAAGATATGATTCTCTGAAGGCTCCAGACAATAGCATTTTTTTAGCAATAAAGTATTTTAAATTAAATAATGTACATTCTTTTAGATACAATGCTATTGCACAGTTAACAGACTACAGTGTAGTATAAACATAAATTTTATTCACACTGGGAAACCAAAAATATCTCTGTGACTCGCGTTATGTTATTTGCTTCATCGTGGGGTTCTGGAACCAAACCCGCAATATCTCCGAGCTATGCCTATAATGACCCTCTCTCTCTGTCTCTCTCCCTCCCTCCCTCCCTTTCTCTCCCTCTCCCATCCCCCTTTTCTTCCCTTATTTTCTTTTCCTTTTCTTTCCTTCTTCTTTTCGTTTCATTACCACCTTAGAGGCAATCGATATATATGTTTGTGCCAGCCCATATCTTGAACCAGAAGCCAGACTAAGTATTCTTTATATTTCTTTTAATGATGCAAATAAATCTGCTTTGCATTCATTTTAAATAGCCTGGAATTTATACTAATATTTGGTTAAATATTTATCTACACTTTGGGATGGGTGGTACTAATCCATGTGATACTGTATTTAGAGATTTAAAAAAATATTTCCCAACCCAAAAAATGTATATATGGTTACAGCCAAAAGGAACTATTTGCTTGCAATCTGCTCTTCCTGGCACCCTGTGTGCTCCATGAGAAATAAGCAGCTACTGAATCATGGAAAATGCAATTTGAAGTTACATAAGTAAATTAGTCACTGTGTTCTGTACTATGAACAGTCTGGGATGTCATTCAAGTTCTGCCTATATAGAAAAAAAATAAGTCTATTTGTATGGTATTCCTGCTAAGCATTTTGAAATAAAGTCATGGTCACTATGTCTCGGAAGATATTCACATTTTGGTCTTAATCAAATCTAGTTCTACAGCATTTCAAAGATATTAAGAAGGCCAAACCATTTTAGTGAGATATGTGAACTCTAGGACTAAATTCCCAGGTTGACTATCTAAACTGTCTAATTGATTAAATTATTGTAACTTGGGTATAGAAAATTCAAATCCTTTGTAAATTCAATTTCAATTAAAGAGAGAGAGAGAAATGTGCAAATACCACAATCTCACCAAATGTTTCAATTAAGTATCCCCAGGCCACACAGCTTCATCTGAGCCCCAAAAAAGTGGGATCATGGAATCTAAGCAAGGTTCATGGAGCAAATATTTCTTTGTGCTGTCCAGTTAGATAGGCATCCCCTCAAAGGGTTGCCCTAAATGTGTAAGTTGGTAATATTCTGCAGCAGTAATATGTAGCACAAAGGGAAAAAAGTTAATAAGCCTGGCTAAGGCAGCCTTCTCTAGAAGAGCTACTTAACAGATTTGCCTACACTGTGCCCTAGAATCTCCTTAATTTCATTTTTTTCTTCTATACCTTCACAAACATATCACTTTTACCGAGTGCATAAATGAGATCCTATAAATGTTTTCTTTTCCAGTTTTTTTTTTCTTTTTCCTTTTTTTATTTGGTTTTTCCTTCCAGAGTTGATTGTAACAGGCTGGTATGATTAATCTTGCCTGGACACAATCCACCATAATACCTGAAATAGTTCTGTAACCTGAGGTTCCTTTAAAGGAATCAGCTTCAAATGACTGTAAGTGAACAAGGAAAGAAAACGCTATAAGGTTTACAACAATTACAGACACACAAGATGGTTACTGATCATTGTTTCCATTTCCCTCCTTTCCACAGAAATGGAGAAAAGTTAGGAGACAGTTATGGTTGGTCTGATCTCTTCTGAAAATTACTTCCATTGCTATCTAGGTTATATTGACACTCTTACCACAGGTTTTCAGGCTGTTCTTTTCTCATCTGGACTATTCCTTAAAGCAGGGATTTTATTATTGTTTTCAGAACTACCTCTCACAACTCTTGTTAGAGTTATTCAACTTTTCAATTTTAACCCAAGTATTTCAGCAACTGCTTTCTGATGACACTTTCCTCTCCTCTAGTATTTTCTGCTAAATATATGGAGGCAGTTACATTACTGCCTCAGGAACAACACTCTCTTCTCTTTCTACCTAGTCCTTCAGATTCTTGTCTCCATCTTTAACTTTTGTAATCTTGTGTGCTCTACCCTCAGGCAAGCCCCTGTGTTTGCGAAAACATGTCTGGTTGGGATGCTCCACAGACAGCTGGAGAAACTGATGCAATTATCTGGATAATTTTAAATGCATTCAATCATTAAACAAATATTTTTGGAGAACCCATTCTGGGCACGGTTTTATGCTAGGTGTCAAGGAGATGATGGTGAGCAAAATAAAATAAGATCCCTGCCCGCGTGAAACACAGCCTAATTGTAATAACAGACAGTATCTATTGATTGCCTATTATGTGCTAAACACGCCTCATGACTCATAGCATATAACTCTCAGCAAAACTACCATGAGGTATCTATTCATACAAAAATACACCATAATGAGACGAGAGGATTTTTTAAGTCAATCATCTTCCTGCCCTTTCCTAGATGGTATGAACTCACGTCTGCTTTAGTTTGTGAATAGGGCTGGGCACAGATGGCAGGCAAATGCTTTATGCTGCTTTATATCTGAGTTTGCATTCCCCAGGAAATGTATTTCTATCTGCACAAATTTAGCCTCTTAACTGAATTTTCTCAGCTAGTTTAGCAGAGCTGCAGGATTTGAACCCACATCCTCCCACTCCAGAGCTTATGCTCTTCCTTACTCCACTCATTCACCTTATAATTGACAGAGTAAAAGAATAAGGGAGATACTTTTGACATGGCAAAGCACCTGGAAAACAGCATCAATTCTCCTTTGTGTTTTGTGTATTTTAGACAGAACTAAGGATAGCTATTAGAATTCCTTTTCATATTTCTCCTTAAATATT
This sequence comes from Phocoena phocoena, assembly GCF_963924675.1. Classification (NCBI taxonomy): domain Eukaryota; kingdom Metazoa; phylum Chordata; class Mammalia; order Artiodactyla; family Phocoenidae; genus Phocoena; species Phocoena phocoena. The sequence continues at coordinate 80,944,885 of NC_089227.1, forward strand.
TAGCAGTCCTATATCAGAATAAGTGATACTGACAAAATTTTTAAAAAGAAATGTATTTGGCCCATCATTCAAAGGAGAAAACTTATTTTTCAGAAAAAAAAAAGTTGCAATGGGGATCACAATATGATGACTATATAAGGTTACCATTATGCCATATTCTAACTTAAATAATAAGCATTTTTATTATTATAGTATGTCATTATTGTGCAAGGGACTCTATTTACTCATTCAATAGGTATTTATTGAGAATATATTACATGAAAGTCTCTATGTTAAGAGATGCATTCATTCAGATATATATCAGACAAACATGGCTTACCCTCCATGAACTGATAAAGGATGACATTTGAAGGTGAGAGGAGGTGAGTGTGAGTATAGGGAGGGGTCTAAGATAACTCCAGGTTTTTTATTTAAGCTACTAAATTGAGGCTACACGACTTATCTGGAAGGTGAAAGAAGAAAGGCTGGTTTGGGACATATGGGGTGCTTGACAGTTGGGAGTTTTATTTTCTTTGCCGTTTTGAGGGTGTTTTGTTTTGTTTCCATCCTATGCTCTGGTTGAAGCACTGTGCTCCTTGGAGCTTGGCAGTGTCATAACCTTTGTCTGATTATCTAGACTTTACGAACCCAATTAGAGATGGTAAGATACGTATTTAAGAGATTTCTGCCATCCTAACAGCCCCTAACCATCCCTGAGGATTCTATTCCTGACTATTACATTAATTATATTTTAATTTTTTGTCTTTTCAAGCCAATTATGAAAGTTTGAGTTGGACCCTGTCTGTGCCGCAGTGTGTCTGCCCTTCCTTCACACCACCTTTTTATAGGAAAAAAGAAAGTGCATTTAAACTATGATTTAGTAAAATGCCGTAGTAGATATAAAGCTAATAAATGATGTCATTAAAATCTATAGGAAAAAACATGATTCATCTTGATTTTGAAATCGGAAAAAAAAGAATGTGGGAAAATTAAGTGGTGTTTTATCATTGGATGGAGACATACTTTGGAGAGTTGTCTGTCCTCATGAGTGCTACAAATGTCCCTTTATAACTTGATTTTACTCAGAGGTTTTCTAAAACATCTGTCTAAATTATTCAACTAATTTTACTTTTTATTCCTACTTCTCTTGTAATTTCAAAGAGACCTGTGTGGCTAGATGGGTTTTTTTCCTGTAGACATGACTCCATGAAACATAATTAAATGCATACTGGAAGAAATTTTGCTCTTCCGTGTTATAAATTCTATGTCACTGATGCATAGTTACAGGACGCACAGTTCTTTGCTTCGCTTTCTCGTCTCACATCTGACTCCTCACCATCTCCCCCTGCCCTTGAGCCTGATCTTCTCCCGCCCTGGAACCTGGCACTTGCTGGTGATGACAGGCATCAGGAAGCATCAGCTGGGAGACAGGCTGCGCCTTTGTACAAGGAACGCTCGGGGATACTGACTGACATGGTTCAGTAATTAGCACAATGCTGGACACAATGCTCAATAAGGACCTGCTGAATTAATGGCTGTGTGTGTGCCTCCTGACTGTTGCACACACTTCAAGCTGATAACGTGGGGTTAACTGGCTGAGCATTATAAAGGAGAATGTAAAACTGACCAGCTCTTCGGTCCTCCAAAGTCAATAAAACTTAGAGAAAGCCTGCCTTTAGAGATATACAAGTTGTATTCACTTTTAATATCTGTGTCAATAATTTTAGCAACATGAAAAAATAAACACCCTCAAACATTCTGTGTATTGTTTTGAGTAATTAAAGATACTTTGACAGAGAATAGCAGGAAGAAAATTTTAACGTGAAGTGTTAGGATGACACATAAGTGTATTACACAAAATACTTCAGTGGCAAATCTTAGCTACTTATCAAATAATAGCTCTTGATGCAAAGCTTGTCTAAATTCAGCAACTCCAAGCCTAACTACATAATTTGAGCACTTTCCAATGTTCTGAAAATTCCTAGAATTAGTGTTCCTTCTTGATTTCTTCACTCATTTCCACATTCAATCATATCATGAATACAAATAAATTCCAATTAACATATTTTATAAATCTGTCTTACAGTGTGTTTCTCTGACTTACTTTGATTGCACAAAGCTAAAAAAGAAAAAAGAATTCTGGCTAGCATTCAGTCATCTCTCTGGAGGCATTGATAGATCCACACCGATAAGTATGTACATACACTCCAGGTTTTCAGATGGATGTACAGCTCCCACAGGCCCAGCACTGGGCAGCCTCCAGCCCTGGCTTATTCATGTGTCCATTTCATCCTGAAACTCTTACTGTCTCCATCACTGCTCCTCAGGGGACAGCTGCAGAGTTCTTATCTGAGAGACAATGGTCATTTGTTTTTTTTTTCAGTTACCTTAAAAAAAACTTACTATGATGCATGTTTGCATTACTATGAAGGTGCCCAATAGCTTGATGTAGGACCACAATTTTATTTATTCTAAAAATTGAGTCACTGAAAGAGTTCCCTGAATAGAAATAACATCTTATTAGCATTTATATTTGCTCCCCCAGATCCTTGACGTCACAACATGAAAAGTAAGAGTAGACTGTCTTTTATAAAATGTAAAGGAAGAGAAAACAAAAGAAAAGGGAGTTAGATATCAGAACTCAGGAGATTTTGTTTGGTTAAATATTTGTTGTCTACAAGAAAATGAAATAAACTTCCTATGGCCCTCTCTAGATAAAACAATATGTTAAAAAAGACAGTTCTAGGTTCAAACACAAATACAAGTACCAGTTAGGTTGATGTTATCAATAATTCACATAATGTGGACATTTCTAGACACTGAAAAAACACTATTTTTCCCTGACTAGTCCAACTAACCATGTCAAAACAGAGCTAATAAACTTTGAGCGACACATCCCTTCCTATGTTAAATTTACAAGTTTGATCCTAATAAATTCCCATCTGTGTATGTCAAGATATAATGTTTTCTAGTGGTTAAGTTTCATGTCCCAAACTGTCTTAACTTTATTTTCCCGCCACGAGCATGGTCCTACGTAAAATATTCGTGGACTTTCATCAGGCTATTCAAGTCAAGAAAGGTCACAGGTCTGGAACCCATGGCAAGTTTGCTCTATTCAGCAGCAGGTTTGCTGAAGTACGTTTTTGGCTTTCAAAGTTGAAGACCACACTGATCGAGTAAGGGATGAATGCTTATACTAACGAGCTCTCCATGCCCTTGTTGAGTATTTTTTCCTCTGAATTAGTTGGCATTTTAAGAGTCATGTGGGACCTTACTTGGAATGTTAGAACCTAGGGAATATAATTCCCCCCTCCCCGGATGTTTTGACTTCCTCACAACTTCTGATGATGGAGGATGGAATAAGTTCTTCCTCTCTGAGAGAAGAACTTCCTCATATGCACATTAGGGCTGAAGAGCTGTCCCTTTAGAATGGTAGCATTTGCCTTTGTTTTTCAAACTGGTTGTCTCCATCACACCACCCAAACCTTGAGAGTCATGGTTAACGTTAGTTCTCTGCTTTTCTATACACAGAAGCACATACATCCAGTTCAGCATGTATTTCCTTTCACACACAGATGTTCTTAACATGCAGTGTTTGGTGTGGTGAAGTTAATGGAAGATTAGTAACAAAAGAAAATTATTTCAGGAAATTCAATTGATCTTCAACTTCTAAAAAAATATAAACTGCATTATATAATCGCCCATTGCTTCTTCTTTCATCCCTCACCACCATCCTCCACATATGGAAAAATAATAAGAATGGGAGCTAAAGAGAAATAGTACGACGGTTCAGATTGAATTAAGCCACTTAGTTTTTGCTGTTGCAGTTTGCTTCTGTGACTAAAACCATCATAATTATTAAGGAATAGCTATTAAGGAATAGCTTTTTCTGAGCGTAACATTAGAACCGGCAAAGGAGGCATTTGTCACGCACTGAGAAACCTCTGGAATAGCTCAGCCCTGTGAATCATGTCTGCCCTTTCTCCCTTCCTCTTTTAACGTTTGGAAAACAACAGTTATGTTAGTCGATAACAGAACTGGGAAAAGGGACCCAGAAAGTGATGTGAGCTCTGTCAATCTTCCACCTTGCCAAGGAGGACACATTAAAGTGTTTTTCATGGAAAATCAGCCTTAGTCAACACATATTCAGAGCAAAGTGACCTTGAATATATATATAAAATACTGAAGCTTCTTGAGAGAATATAAGTGAACCAAAAAGAAAGAAGGGAAAGCATCCTAAAGGAAGAAGTTAAATCCAGGAAAAGGGTTGGCAATGCATTTCTTGCCACTTACCTTTTCTGCTGACTGGGCTGTACCAAAAAAGATGGGGATGAAAGCTAACCAAATGATGCAGGTGGTATACATGGTAAATCCAATAGGTTTGGCTTCATTGAAAGTCTCTGGAACTCCTCTTGTTTTAATGGCATAAACAGTACAAGTTACCATCAAGAGGATACTGTACCCTAGTGAACAAATGAGCGAGAGATCAGAGATGTCACACTTGAGCACTCCCCTGGCGTTCTCCGGGTCTAGAGTCCGCTGTTCTCCATAGTCAATGATGATGTGCGGTGGGTCCACAACAAACCAGACACACACTCCCAGGAGCTGGATGGAGATCAGGCTGAAGGTGATCACCAGCTGGGATGCTGGACTGATAAACTTGGGTGCTGTGACAGATTTCTTCCCCTGCTCGAATATTCGGTGGATTCGGTTTGTTTTGGTAAGAAGGGCTGCATAGCTGAAACACATGCCGAGTCCTAGGAAGATCCGTCGGAAGGAGCAGATGATTGTATCTGGTGCTGCAATCATTAAAAAGGTGATTGAATAACAGAGAAAAATCCCCGTTAGGAGCACGTAACTAAGTTCGCGTCCCGAAGCCCTCACAATAGGTGTGTCGTTATAGCGGACAAAGGTCACGATCACAAAGGTGGTGGCGATGATTCCCAAAATGGCAACGAACACAGGCACCACAGCCCAGGGGGAATGCCACTCCAGTTTGATGATGGGGATGAGCTGACAGCCTGTGCGGTTGATGTTTGGTCTCTGATCCAAAGGGCAGAGTTCACAGGAGAGCTCATCCACCTGGTAGTTGTAACCTTCACAGCGCTCGCAGTGCCAGCAGCAAGGAACTCCTTTCACTGTTTTCTTCCTCTCCCCGGGCTTACAGGGCAGGCTGCAGACAGACGCCGGGTGAGTGTGTTCTCTATTGGCCCACTGCATGTCTTCCACCTGTGGGTATAAAATATTAATGAGCCTTCCATTTGTCCCCCATTTATAATATCCTAATCCTAGCCACAGGTTTGTAATAAGTCACTGAATGCTGACAGTACAGTTTACCATAATAAGAGCCCAGAGTTTCTTTCCCTAATATTGACTTTATGAAAGTGCTAAATGATTGGGTCCAATAAATCATTCCCATCATCAACTTGATGAGTGTCATTACGTTCCATTTACCTCCTTGGTGTTGACCAATCTGACATTTGGAGAAAGATTTATTGGCCCAAACAGTTTTAAAACAGAAAAAAAATAAGTCCCATGGAAAAACGTGTTAGAGCTAAGCTCAGATATAAATGCCAGAATCCCTGAAACACTGGCTAGGCTATAAACACACATAGAAATGGTGATCCAAGTCTTTCCACCGTATCTGGGGAAATGCAAATCTCACTGCGTCAATTTTGAAAGGAAATGGCAAAATTAGCTACTTTAATCTCTGACACTTCTCATATTAATGTTTTTGCCTGTTTAAGCTTAAAATTCACTTATTCCCCCACTCTTGCATTTTCACATTGTGGAAAAGACCGTGCTGAGTGAGACAGCTTGATGGTTATGTTTTCCATTGAACAAAAGTAGGCTTAAAGCAGTGAAATGGGCACAAATGAGCGAGTTCCCCTGCTGAGATCTCTCTCTGCTTCGGGGCCTTAAAAGTTCCATCGTACTCTTTTGAATTAGATCACAGAATACCTCTATTAAAACAAACTTGTTATTTTAAGGGAATTTTGCCAATCATTGACCTCTTTCCTTAAATTTGTTTACTAAAGGTTCTGGACCCAATTCCAACGTGAGGGGGCAAGGGAAGTGGGGTTTCCCATACCACCAAGCAATCCTTGGACACCAGCTGGGTATCCTACAAGTCAAATCAGTTCTGACACTATCACCTGGAAACAGCATCAGATCCCACAGAATGCTAACAGGACAAACCAGAAATTATGGATCATAGGAGACAACTCGTTATGAAAAGCTACTACTATATAAAAGGTAAGCTCTATGAATGGAAGGATTTTGTTCACTGATGTGAACAAACAGTGATTGACACACAATTTGTCGTCAAATATTTATTGAATTTGTGAGCAAGGAAGGACAGGAAGGGCACCCCTGAGGAAGAAGGAGTCAACTTGGCTTCTAGAAATAAAGTATAGCTCAAAGAGGCACAGAGAGGAGAGCTAAAGGAATGTTTTTTTAAAAAATAAATAAAACAAAAAACTTATTTTCCCAAGACCAGCTCTATAAAAGCCCAAAAGAAAAATTACCATTTGCTATGATAGTCTGGCTCCAAGATGGCCCCCAATAACTTTACCTCCTGGAACCATGCACTCATGGAGTCCTCTCCCACTTTAAATAGGGCTGAATTATGTAAACAATAATATATTCCAGAAATGACTGCATGTGGTTTCTGAGGCTAGGTCATAAATGACACTTGAGCCTGTGCCTTGGTCTCTCTTGGACTGCTCACTCCTGGGAGAGAACCAGACTGTCATGAGAGCTCTCAAGCAGCCCTATGGAAAGGAACTGAGGCTTCTTGCCCACAGTCAGCACCCGCTTGCCATGCATGTGAGGGAGCCACCTAGACAGTGAATCGTCTGGCTCCAGTCAAGCCTTTAGATGACTGCAGCCCCAGCTGACACCTTGACCGCAACCTCATGCGAGACCCTGAGCCAGAACAACCCAGCTGAGCTGCTTCTGAATGTCCAATCTACAGGAACTGTGTGAGATGATAAGTGTTTTATTGTCGTAAGCTGCTAAATATGGAGTTATTTGTTACACAGCAATAGGAAACTAATGCAGCTCAAATTAAGCTTACTTACCCATTCTGTGACCACCACCAGTATAGTAGTCTACTGAGAATCAACTGAGAAGGTAGTGGCGACTATCTTATACCAAAAACATGCCCCAAAGTGTCTAGTGTCAGCAATATTCTATCATCACTCTTAAGGTTGCCTCCCTTTTGGGAACTATGTGACTGAGATTGTTCTCATAAATAGATCTATTGCTAAAGGATGCTTTCCTTTCTTGAATGTGGGGCGAATAGTGGAGGGCAGAGAATTGTAGCCTCGAAGTTCAACACTTGCTGAGGGCTATCAGATCTCCCCCAGGTGGAGTAGATAATTCATGCATGTTTAATTTCAAATATCCTCCCTTGAGAAAGTAGATGGTACTTCATGTGTCCTAAGGGCACCCAAGACTATTAGCTCTACCTTGTCTCTTCACCACAAAGGAAAAGCAATCTATCATAACCCTGTTAATTTTCTATTAGGTTTTAATGATTTAGAAAAGTTATTTTATTTATGTATAAGGTTCCATTAGGTAAGAAAAAAAAGTTAAATTGAAAGTGGCTTCTCTCAAAAATATTGAGAAAAATGAAATGCTCCACTTGAGTGGCTAAAATATTGATTTTATACCCTAATGGATTCTTATATAAAATAATAAAATACTTTCTGTGAAGGTTATGTTTCAAAGCTAGTTATTGTAAAACCAAAATTGCATTTTGTTTGGGGCTTCTATAGATTTATAATGTTACCGTTAAAAAAAAAAAAGTCAGGGCTTCCCTGCTGGCGCAGTGGTTGAGAGTCTGCCTGCCGATGCAGGGGACACGGGTTCGTGCCCCGGTTCGGGAAGATCCCACATGCCGCGGAGCGGCTGGGCCCGTGAGCCATGGCCGCTGAGCCTGCGCGTCCGGAGCCTGTGCTCCGCAATGGGAGAGGCCACAACAGGGAGAGGCCCGCATACCGCAAAAAAAAAAAAAAAAAAAAAATCTCAGAAACATTAAACTTCAAGTTTGGTAGAGACCTTAAAGATCAGCTTGTCTACCCACATGTCTAATTTTTTTAATTCTCAATACACTTTATTTTCTATAAGGAAATAAGACTTATTAACAAAGAAATATATCCAAATCTGATAGGCCTCATTACGGAGGATAAATATTCATCATTTATAAGCTAAGTACTACATTTTCTTGATCAGTTTCCTGAATACTGAACTAGTGGAAAAATGTTTTTCATAAATAAAAATTAAAGTTATAAGATAATGAAAAATACCACAATTTTTTAACAGTTGTAAATTTTCTTTAGTAAAAACAGTATAGTCAAGCCATATGTGTTACATTTCTTGATATAATGGAGAAAATTTATGTATGTTTCAGTAAACATGTTAAACATACATGACTACATTTTCATCAAGGAATCTATTTATGTATAACTGTACTGTGTTTTGATGTCATAGTTGAAGTCTGGGAACCAACCAATATCCACCCCAAAGAAGAACAAGTAGTGAACACTTGAGTCAGGATCTTATAAATACATTAGTATTTGAGACACATAATTTATTTTGGATATGTTGCTAAATTAAAAATACTACTACTCGGGCTTCCCTGGTGGTGCAGTGGTTGAGAGTCCGCCTGCCGATGCAGGGGACACGGGTTCGTGCCCCGGTCCGGGAAGATCCCGCATGCCACGGAGCGGCTGGGCCCGTGAGCCATGGCCGCTGAGCCTGTGCGTCCGGAGCCTGTGCTCCGCAACGGGAGAGGTCACGACAGTGAGAGGCCCACGTAACGCAAAAAAAAAAAAAAAAAAAATACTACCACTTGAGAGTACATTAAACTTCCTATTTTTCACAACTGTGCTACAAAGCATCAACAAATATCATTCAGCTCTCTTGCTTTGCTATATTAACAAAGAATACCATCTTTCATAATGCGTAAAAAGAGAAGCCATATCCATACATTTAAAACATGTGTCTTCCTCTCCTTTGGCATTATTCTGATATTAGGATGTTTTCTGTCTAAAACATGTGTTCTAACAAATGGATGATAGTTATATAGATAGACCTTCTAGGGATAAAACCATAGCCCATTCCTGCCTTGACAATGTTCACCAATAGTGATTCATCCTGTAGGCTCCAATCCAGTACATTTCATAGAATGTGAGCCATCAACTGGCTTCTGCTGTCAAATTCTACTATTACTGCAGACAAATATACCAGCAACCACAAAACCAAAACTTTCTGAGTGAATGTGCTTACATTTTTTCATCTTTAATCTTCCCAGACCAATCAACCTAGAGTAATGCTTCATAAATTAAAGACATTATTTTTTATAGAGTAATTTTCTTCTGTGTAGTTTTAATAACTCCTGAAAAAAAAAAGGACTACAAGAATATTTCCCAATTAAATGCCCCACTATAATTAATCATTTCCAGTATTCACTACAAAATTCTCGCTCAATTTAATACCTCTATTACAGTGTTTTTCCCACATGTTAAGTGGTATGTTCAATGTTATGATTACTATACATGTGGGAAAATTTTAAATATAACATTTAAAGATAATTGATATCTAGTCATACCATCCTTAACTAGCTCTTTTCATCTTGCTCTATAAATAAGCATAGTATTATAATCATTTTGGTGACTAGTTTGCCACTGCAGTATTCAAAAACCCAACGCTTCATCTGACTTATGCAACAGCAGATTGTACATGCAAGCATTTCCAGTGAAACTGGGCATCTTTTCAAAGGTTTACTCGTTAATTTCCATATAGTCAATAGTTTTAACAAGTGCACTTAATTAGCCTGAGTATTTAAAATGTCAAAATTTGGTATATTTTGTGAATCATACGATTCACGTATGAATGACTACATGTTGCACAATTGATTTGATAATGCAACTCAAAATACAGTTTCTCAATATATTAGTATACACATTCATATATATAAATATGTTTGTATATAGATATATATTGCTTCAATAATATTCATCCTTTCCTTTGGGTCATGCAAAGCTTTCTACTTCTGTTCAAAGTGGTAAGTAGGTTTAGTGTCCTTTGAAAAGAAAGTATGTGTGAGATGATTCTCAGATTGAAGTCCTAGTTTTATATGATATTACAGATCTACATAACCTTTAAAAATGCAAAGACTACTCTTATTTAAAAATACAATTTAAAATTTCATTTACAATAGTTTCAAAAATAAAATACTTAGGAATAAACTTAACAAGAAAAGTGCAAGAGTTTTTTTAACTAAAAACTACAAAATAGGGCTTCCTTGGTGGCACAGTGGTTGAGAGTCCACCTGCCGATGCAGGGGACACGGGTTCGTGCCCCGGTCCGGGAAGATCCCACATGCCGCGGAGCGGCTGGGCCCGTGAGCCATGGCCGCTGAGCCTTCGCGTCCGGAGCCTGCGCGTCTGGAGACTGTGCTCCGCAATGGGAGAGGCCACAGCAATGAGAGGCCTGCATACCGCAAAAAAAAAAACCAAAAAAAACTACAAGATATCATTTCAAGAAAGTTAAAGAAATGAATAAATGAAAAGAAATCCCAAGTTCATGGATCAAAAGATTTAACATTGCCAAGATGGAAATACAAAACTAATCAACAGATTCAACATAATCCCTATTAAAATCTTATCTGGCTTCTTTGCAGAAATCGACAAGTTGATCCTAAAATTCATATGGGAGTATAAGGGACCCAGAATAGACAAAATGATCTTAAAAGTGAAGAGTGAAGTTGGAAGATTCACACTTCCTGATTTTAAAACTTACTACAAAGCTGTAGTAATCAAGCAGCATGATACTGACATAAAGATAGACTAATTACTGAAATAAAATTGAGAGCCCAGAAATAACCTCTTATATGTATGGCCAATTGATTTTTGACAATGATGACAAGAAAATTCAATGGAGAAAAAATAGTCTTTTCAACAATGGTGCTGGGACAAGACATGACACCAAAAGAATAAGCAACAAAATAAAAATAAATAAATTAGACTTCATCAGTATTACTTTTGTGATTCAAAAGATGCCATTAGGAGAGTGAAAAGACAACCCACAGAGTGGACAAAAATATTTTCATGCCATATATCTGATAAGGAGCTTATATCCAGATTTTATTTTTTAAAACTCTTAGAATTAAACTGTTAAAAAGACATACAATCCAATTAAAAATAAGCAAATGAAGAGACATTTCTCAAAAAAAGACATATGAGTAGTCAATATGCACATGAAAAGATGTCTAACGTCATTAGTCATAAGAGAAATGCAAATCAAAACCATAGTACCCGCTAGAATGGTCATAATAAAAAATACAGACAGTATCAAGTGTTACTGAAGATGTGGAGAAAGTAAAACCCTCTACATTGTTGGTGGCAATGTAAAATGGTGCAGTTATTTTGGACAATGGTTTGGCACTTTCTTAAAAAGTTAAGCACAGAATTGGCATATGACCTAGCAATTCCACTCCTAAGCAATTTTAATCTAAGAAAACTGGAGACGTATGTTCTCACAAAAATTTGTACATGAAAGTTCATAGCATCATGACTCATTAGAGCAAAAAAGCAGAAACAACCCAAATGTGCATAAACAAAATGTGCTTTATCTATTCAACCAAATATTAAAAAGAAATAAAGTACTATTATATGCTATAAAATAGATGAACCTTGAAAATATGCTAAGTGAAAGAAGTCAGTCTCAAAGACCATATAGTGTGTGATTTTTTTTTTTCTTTTGGCGGTACGCGGGCTTCTCACTGTTGTGGCCTCTCCCGTTGTGGAGCACAGGCTCTGGACGCGCAGGCTCAGCGGCCATGACTCACGGGCCCAGCCGCTCCGTGGCATGTGGGATCTTCCTGGACCGGGGCACGGACCCGTGTCCCCTGCAGCGGCAGGCGGACTCTCAACCACTGTGCCACCAGGGAAGCCCAGTGTGTGATTTTAATTTATATGAAATGTCCAGAATAGGCAAATCTATAGACAGACAGTAGATTGGTGACTGCTAGGGGTTAAGGAGGGAAGAGAATAGAGAGTTACTACTCAAGGGTACAGGATTTCTTGGGAGGTGATGAAAATGGTCTAAAATTAGTGGTAATGGATACACAAGTCTGTGAATATACTAAAAGCCACTGAATTATGTATTTTAAAATGGGCAAATTTTATGGCATTTGAATTATCTCAATAAAGCTGTTAGTTTTTAAATATTCAAACTATGTTGATACAGTCAGGAAGTATTAATACTCAGTCCTTCATTTGCTGTATAAAAAGACATATTGCATGTTCTAGACAAGGTTCGATGTGGGGATTCAACAGTGACCAAGACATGGTTGCTGGCCTCCAGAGACAGTGCAAGTGGGGAAAGAGATAAGCAGAGGGCCAGTCACAGTTCAGTATGAAACTCCCCAAAAAGAAAAGGGGTGAGGAAATGGTACTGCTAAGAGGATCCAGCAGGGCCACCAAGCATAGGCTTCAGGGATGTGTGAACAGCAGCCTGAAGGATGTATAGAGGTAAACCAGGGAAGGGGATCTCAAGCCAAAAAAGAAGAAGAAAAAAAAAAAAGACATCAAGATTCACGGGTAAGAAGTCATAACAAACTGGAGAAACTAAAGGTATAAAGAATAGCAAAAGTATAAATAAAAGCACTGGGGGAATTGGTAAGAAGCAAGCTAGGGAACAGAGGTGATGCTAGATCGCGAAGAACCTTATAAGCCACTGAGAGTAATTTGGGTATTATCTTGAAGGTGGTAGCTGGGATCTTCTGAAGGGTTATAACAAGGATAGGGATGATGAGCTTTATCGTTTAGAAGAATTGCTGCGCTGCAAGGTAGAAGACTGAAGAAACCCAAGACTAGATATGGGTCAATCACCAATCACGCTGAGGCTGTTGCAGAATTCCAGATGAAAGGCAATGGTGACAGGAATCCAAAGAACGGCAGTGAGCATGAAGGATGTTGTAAGCAGCACCAGGTTTTGGTTTTTAGATTTTATTCTCAAGGCCATAGAGGATGTTTAAAGGATTTTAACCAAATGAATGATCACATGTAAAATATAAATATAAAACTTTATATAGGGCTTCCCTGGTGGCACAGTGGTTGAGAATCTGCCTGCTAATGCAGGGGACACGGGATCGAGCCCTAGTCTGGGAGGATCCCACATGCCGCGGAGCAACTAGGCCCGTGAGCCACAAATACTGAGCCTGCGCGTCTGGAGCCTGTGCTCCGCAACCACAACTAGAGAAAGCCCTCGCACAGAAACGAAGACCCAACACAGCAAAAATACATAAATAAAAATTAATAAACTCCTACCCCCAACATCTAAAAAAAAAAAACTTTATATAAATATGTAAAAAATATATTTTTTTCTTTTGGAGATCACTGTGATGAGATATCAGGGAAAAGAGTGATACAGAGGCAACGATAAGAAATAGGGGAATAATGTCATGATTCCAGGCAAAACAAGAGCCTGTGAACCGTTAGAAGAGGCGGTAATGAAGAAGATGGTCTGGATTTAAGATATAGTGAAGAAAATAGAGATAAGGGTGGCAAGAGAAAAAAGAGGAACCAAACAATGTCATCCAAGCTTGTGTTTGAGAGTCATCCTTAGCATTACACTTACTTCAACCTCATGTCTGATTAATCACATGGCCAGACATGATCCGCCCCATGCCTAACTCCCAGGTAATTAGGTATCAACCCTCCTTAATCCCTTATTATACAACACACAGCACCTTGTAGTCTTCTTCAATGGCAACTTTACAGTATGTAATTATGCATTTATTTATTTGATTTTCTTTTTATTTAAATAAGAGATTTTCTGCATTTTAGATTATGTTCCTCAGAATCTCTTACAGGGTTTACACAAAATACATCTCACTGGGTCCCAGTTCTTAGATATTACAATTTAATAGGTCTGGAAAGGAACCTCAAGTTGGCACTTTTTTTTAGTATCTTTATTGGAGTATAATTGCTTTACAATTGTGTGTTAGTTTCTGCTGTATAACAAAGTGACCCAACTATACATATACATATATCCCCATATCTTCTCCCACTTGCGTCTCCCACCCACCCTCCCTATCCCACCCCTCTAGGTGGACACAAAGCACCGAGCTGATCTCCCTGTGCTATGCAGCTTCTTCCCACTGGCTATCTATTTTACATTTGGTAGTGTATATATGTCCATGCCACTCTCTCACTTTGTCTCAGCTTACCCTTCCCACTCCCCATATCCTCAAATCCATTCTCTACATCTGCATCTTTATTCCTGTCCTGCCCCCTAGGTTCTTCAGAAACTTTTTTTTTTTTTAGATTCCATATATATGTGTTAGCATATGGTATTTGTTTTTCTCTTTCTGACTTACTTCACTCTGTATGACAGACTCTAGGTCCATCCACTACAAAACTCAATTTCCTTTCTTTCTATGGCTGAGTAATATTCCATGTATGTATGTGACACATCTTCTTTATCCATTCATCTGTCAATGGACACTTAAGTTGCTTCCATGTCCTGGCTATTGTAAATAGAGCTGCAATGAACATTGTGGTACATGACTCTTTTTGAATTATGGTTTTCTCAGGGTATATGCCCAGTAGTGGGATTTTGGGGTCGTATGGTAGTTCTATTTTCAGTTTTTAAGGAACCTCCATACTGTTCTCTATAGTGGCTGTATCAATTTACATTCCCACCAACAGTGCAAGAGGGTTCCCTTTTCTCCACACCCTCTCCAGCATTTATTGTTTGTAGATTTTTTGATGATGGCCATTCTGACTGGTGTGAGGTGATACCTCATTGTAGTTTGGATTTGCATTTCTCTAACGATTAATGATGTTGAGCATCCTTTCATGTGTTTGTTGGCAATCTGTGTATCTTATCTAGAGAAATGTCTAATTAGGTCTTCTGCCCATTTTTGGATTGGGTTGTTTGTTTTTTTGATATTGAGCTGCATGAGCTGGTTGTAAATTTTGGAGATTAATCCTTTGTCAGTTTCTTCATTTGCAAATATTTTCTCCCATGCTGAGAGTTGTCTTTTTGTCTTGTTTATGTTTTCCTTTGCTGTGCAAATGCTTTTAATTTTCATTAGGTCCCATTTGTTTATTTTTGTTTTCCTTTCCATTTCTCTAGGAGGTGGGTCAAAAAGGATCTTGCTGTGATTTATGTCATAGAGTGTTCTGCCTATGTTTTCCTCTAAGAGTTTGATAGTGTCTGGCCTTACATTTGGGTCTTTAAGCCATTTGGAGTTTATACTTGTGTATCATGTTAGGGAGTGTTCTAATTTCATTCTTTTACATGTAGCTTTCCAGTTGTCCCAGCAACACTTATTGAAGAGGCGGTCTTTTATCCATTGTATATTCTTGCCTCCTTTATCAAAGATAAGGTGACCATAGGTGCATGGGTTTATCTCTGGGCTTTCTATCTTGTCCCATTGATCTATGTTTCTGTTTTTGTGCCAGTACCATACTGTCTTGATTACTGTAGCTTTGTAGTATAGTCTGAAGTCTGGGAGCCTGATTCCTCCAGCTCCGTTTTTCTTTCTCAAGATTGCTTTGGCTATTTGGGGTCTTTTGTGTTTCCACACAAATTGTGAAATTTTTTGTTCTAGTTCTGTGAAAAATGCCATTGGTAGTGTGATAGGGATTGCACTGAATCTGCAGACTGCTTTGGGTAATATAGTAATTTTCATGATATTGATTCTTCCCATCCAAGAACATGGTATATCTCTCCATCTATTTGTATCATTTTAAATTTCTTTCATCAGTGTCTTATAGTTTTCTGCATACAGGTCTTTTCTCTCCTTAGGTAGGTTTATTCCTCAGTATTTTATTCTTTTTTGTTGCAATGGTAAATGGGAGTTTCCTTAATTTCTCTTTCAGATTTTTCATCATTAGTGTATAGGAATGCAAGAGACTTCTGTACATTAATTTTGTATCCTACTACCTTAACAGATTCATTGATTAGCTCTAGTAGTTTTCTGGTAGCATCTTTAGGATTCTCTATGTATAGTATCATGTCATCTGCAAACAGTGACGGCTTTACTTCTTCTTTTCCGATTTGGATTCCTTTTATTTCTTTTTCTTCTCTGATTGCTGTGGCTAGAACTTCCAAAACTATGTTGAATAATAGTGGTGAGAGTGCACAACTGTGTCTTGTTCCTGATCTTAGAGGAAATGGTTTCAGATTTTCACCATTGAGAATGATGTTGGCTGTGAGTTTGGCATATATGGTCATTATTATTTTGAGGTAAGTTCCCTCTATGCCTACTTTCTGGAGGGCTTTTTTCATAAATGGGTGTTGAATTTTGTCAAAAGCTTTTTCTGCATCTATTGAGATGATCATATGGTGTTTCTCCTTCAATTTGTTAATATGGTGTATCACATTGATTGATTTGCATATATTGAAGAATCCTTGCATTCAAGTGGGATAAACCCCACTTGATCATGGTGTATGATCCTTTTAATGTGTTGTTGGATTCTGTTTGCTAGTATTTTGTTGAGGATTTTTGCATCTATGTTTAGCAGTGATATTGGCCTGTAGTTTCTTTCTTTGTGACATCTTTGTCTTGTTTTGGTATCAGGGTGATGGTGGCCTCCTAGAATGAGTTTGGGAGTGTTCCTCCCTCTGCTATATTTTGGAAGAGTTTGAGAAGGATAGGTGTTAGCTCTTCTCTAAATGTTTGACAGATTGCTCCTGTGAAGCCATCTGGTCCTGGGCTTTTGTTTGTTGGAAGATTTTTAAGCACAGTCTCAATTTCAGTGATTGTGATTGGTCTGTTTATATTTTCTATTTCTTCTTGGTTCAGTCTAAGGAGGTTGTGCTTTTCTAAGAATTTGTCCACTTCCTCCAGGTTGTCCATTTTATTGACATAGAGTTGCTTGTAGTAATCTCTCATGATCCTTTGTATTTCTGCAGTGTCAGTTGTTACTTCTTTTTCATTTCTAATTCTATTGATTTGAGTCTTTTCCCTTTTTTCCTGATAAGTGTGGCTAATGGCTTATCAATTTTGTTTATCTTCTCAAAGAACCAGTTTTTAGTTTTATTGATCTTTGCTATCGTTTCCTTCATTTCTTTTTCATTTATTTCTGATCCGATTTTTATGATTTCTTTCCTTCTGCTAACTTTGGGGTATTTTTGTTCTTCTTCTCTGATTCCTTTAGGTATAAAGTTAGGTTAGTTATTTGAGATTTTTCTTCTTTCTTGAGGTAGGATTGTATTGCTAGAAACTTCCCTCTTAGAACTGCTTTTGCTGCATCCCATAGGTTTTGGGTCGTTGTATTTTCATTGTCATTTGCTTCTCGGTATTTTTTGATTTCCTCTTTGATTTCTTCAGTGATCTCTTGGTTATTTAGTAGTGTACTGTTTACCCTCCATGTGTTTGTATTTTTTACAGTTTTTTTTCCTGTAATGGATATCTAGTCTCATAACGTTGTGGTTGGAAGAGATACTCGATATCATTTCAATTTTCTTAACTTTATCAAGGCTTGATTTGTGACCCCATGATATGATCTATCCTGGAGAATGTTCCATGAGCACTTGAGAAGAATGTGTATTCTGTTGGTTTTGGATGCAATGTCCTATTAATATCAATTAAGTCCATCTTGTTTAATGTATCATTTAAAGCTTGTGTTTCCTTATTTATTTTCATTTAGGATGATCTGTCCGTTGGTGAAAGTGGGGTGTTAAAGTCCCCTACTATGACTGTGTTACTGTCGATTTCCTCTTTTATGGCTGTTGGTATTTGCCTTATGTATTGAGGTGCTCCTATGTTGGATGCATAAATATTTACAATTATTATATCTTCTTCTTGGATTGATCCCTTGATCATTATGTAGTGTCCTCTTTGTCTCTTGTAATAGTCTTTATTTTAAAGTCTATTTTGTCTGATATGAGAATTGCTATTCCATCTTTCTTTCGATTTCCATTTGCTTGGAATATCTTTTTCCATCCCCTCACTTTCAGTCTGTATGTGTCTCTAGGTCTGAAGCAGCTGATTAGGGTGCTCTTGCTCACTGAGGCCGGGGGAAGGGAGGGGTACAGAATGCAGGGCGAGCCTGCGGCGGCAGAGGCCAACGTGACGTTGCAACAGCCTGAGGTGCGCCGCGTGTTCTTCCGGGGAAGTTGTCCCTGGATCCTGGGACCCTGGCAGTGGCAAGCTGCATGAGCTCCTGGGAGGGGCAGTGTGAATAGTGACCTGGGCTTGCACACAGGCTTCTTGGTGGTGGCAGCAGCAGCCTTAGTGTTCCATGACCGTCTCTGGGGTCCACGCTGACAGCCACGGCTCGCGCCGTCTCTGGAGCTCGTTTAGGCAGTGCTCTGAATCCCCTCTCCTTGCGCACCCTGAAACAATGGTCTCTTGCCTCTTAGGCAAGTCCAGACTTTTTCGCGGACTCCCTCCCGGCTAGCTGTGGCGCACTAGCCCCTTTCAGGCTGTGTTCACGCAGCCAACCCCAGTCCTCTCCCTGGGATCCGACTGAAGTCCGACCCTCAGCTCCCAGCCCCCACCCACCCCGGCAGATGCACAGACAAGCCTCTCGGGCTGGTGAGTGCTGGTCAGCACCGATCCTCGGGAATCTCTCCGCTTTGTCTTCTGCACCCCTGTTGCTGCGCTCTCCTCCATGGCTCCGAAGCTTCCCCCCTCCACCACCTGCAGTCTCCACCCCCAAAGGGGCTCATAGTGTGTGGAAACCTTTCCTCCTTCACAGCTCCCTCCCACTGGTGCAGGTCCCCTCCCTATTATTTTGTTTCTGTTTTTTCTTTTTTTCTTTGGTCCTACCCAGGTATGTGGGGAGTTTCTTGCCTTCTGGAAGGTCTGAGGTCTTCTGCCAGCGTTCAGTAGGTGTTCTGTAGGAGGTGTTCCACATGTAGATGTATTTGTGGGGAGGATTTTGATGTGCACATATTACTCCTCCGCTGTCTTGAAGGTCTCTCAAGTTGGCATTTTAAAAGAAGTCTTTCTTCTTCCAGTGATTCTGTCATGTAATTAGTGAACCACACTTTGCCAAGCACCAATTTAAATTTATTTTCCTCAGGAGAGTAAGAGCCTGGTGTGTGGCATCCCAGAGCCTAATGTGATGACTACCCTGCAATGGCCATCAATAAATATTTGCTGAATGAATGAAGAAGGAATGGAAGAACAAGTGAACAGGTGATGGTGTCCTTCATTCAAAGCCCCAGCAAAGCTTCCAAGCCAGGAAGCTCATGAATCAGATGAACACATGATCTGTGTTCATGAGTTAAGTTTCCCTGGGGCAAAGATTTCAAAGGCACAGTCATGTGCAAGGCAGTTGAGATCATGAATATGTATTAGCAAATTCTCACCCACAGAAACAATGGAAAGTGTGAAGGGAAGATGACACAATGGAGGCATGGCAAGAGGAAAATTTAAGGAAAAGACACAGGAAGATTAGTAAAGGAGGATGAAAAAATACGGTCAGATGGAAACCAGGGAAGAACCTGGTCCAAGGTCCAAGAAGCCAAACAGATAATTTCAGGAAAGAGGAAGTGGTCAGTGGTGCCCAAAGACAGTCAAATTTCAGAAGGATACAATTTGAAAATTGAGAGTACCTGGTTGCCTTCATGACAAAAAAATTAATTTTTCTGTGAAGTCTTCTCTAACTGACCCTACACCAGTCGGGTAGGTATGTTCCTCCCCTGGATTGCGTTATGTATTTTATTATAACTCTTTGGCATTATATTGTGACTATCTGTTCACATATCCATTTCTGCACCAGACCGAGAGCACAGTAATCTCAAGGACAGATAGTTTTACCTCCCATTACCTTTATTAAGACATAGGATTCAGTAAGAATTCAATGTTTGAAAAAAACATAAGTTGATTAATAAGTAGAATGTGTGGTAAGCACACCTATTACTACTCCAAATATATAACTACTCTCTATTTAGGGTTTTGAGTACGATAGTAGTAAACTTATTCTTTCCTAAATCTGTGTGGTCTCTAGATTATTTTATCCATACCTTCCAAGAAGCTAATTTTGGGGAGGCTATGTACTCTGACACACACCTTATAGGGATGTTGGAAAGATCTAACAAGTTAACATCTGTGAAAATGTTTTGTGAATGGAAAATGTAAAAGGTGCTCAGAAACTCTGCATATACCTTGATTTAGGACTGAGAGGCAGCACTAGAAAGAAGGTACCCACTCTCTACCTATAATAGATACAGCTGCTCTGCTAATAAAACTATGTCAGCAGCAACAAGCAAAACCACGGTCTTTGGATTTCATACAGATCTGTGGTTTCTTGCTTTAATTTTCCCACTCTCAGCTCTTAATGTCAGTTCCTGGTAATTGCCGCATGAGATGTGCCTTCTCACATCACAGCTCTATGCAGAGAAAAGCATCTAGGCTAGTGCCTTCTGCCCTTGACTCTAAGGTTGGAGAGGGTGGCATCTGCCAGTGTGGATGTTGAGCTGTGTGTTGTGGGACACTTGGTTTTGGGGACTAGTATAGGAAGTCAGACCTACAATATTTTAGGTGAGTGGGATGCACTAACCCTATGTTAGGTTGCACCCCAACACACGGCATATGCAAATATCCAGGGAGTTCAGGGTATTTGTAGCCATAGTATTGAAACAGACTAATCTTTTTCCTTCATGTTAAATTTATCATAAAAGTTATAATTTGAATACTATGAAGAGTGGTCATTTGAACTCAAAAGGCATTGAGCTACAACTTGTGATACTATGTTCATGATTATATTCTAAATGACCAAAATAATTTTTTTAGATAAAACCCTTTTATTTAAGGGACTTTCCTGGTGGCGCAGTGGTTAAGAATCCGCCTGTTAATGCAGGGGACATGGGTTCGACCTCTGGTCCGGGAAGATCCCACATGCCTCGGAGCAACTAAGCCCGTGCGCCACAACTACTGAGCCTGCTCTCTAGGGCCTGCGAGCCACAACTACTGAGCCCTTGTGCCACAACTACTGAAGCCCACTCACTGCAACGAAGAGTAGCCCCTGCTTGCTGCAACTAAAGCCCGCGCACAGCAATGAAGACCCAACACAGCCAAAAATAAATAAACTAATTAATTATGTTTTTTAAAAAAGCTTTTCATTTAAGATTAACTCATCTGAATGTTTACTATAAAAATAACTATTTTAACCTCTCATGATGATTTGGTATGTCAGATCTTTTCTGAATATTATTTAAAAGCTTTCATATTTTAATTTTAAATCTTAAAATATGACATAAATGTCATATATGATAGCTATATTATATATATTGTGCCAGTATTTTATGATGACTAAAGTCAGTTAGGCAGATCCTTCATTGCTAGTAAGCAGAAGTAAATAACATGAAAATCAGCTCAGGGGAAATACTCTCTACGGGCAATTTTGTTAACTCTTAGGATATCCCTTTAAATTATTCACATTTCCTATTTTTCCTACACTATGTTGATTTATAAGTGCATGCAGAAACTAAGATAATTCTTTACAAAGCATTTTGTGATATTTTGAACAATTTAATAGATGTTCAATACAAAACACTTGTCTATTTCAATCTTAGCCATATCACTCAGTGTATATTTAACTCAATCTGTGGAAATTTATAGGAAGTAAATAACTTCAAAATGTGAGAAGACAGACAAGGGAGTTTGGAATGACTTATTTCCAGTGGAAAGCCACTTTATATTGCTAAGCAAACAGAACATAAAGAGTGATGATGATGATGATAATAGCTAACATTTTCTGAGGGCATATTATGTGCCAGAATTGTTCTAAGTAATGAACATTAAATGCTTCTAACAACCCTGTGGGTTAGGTACCCCTGACCCTACCTCATTTTGTCTAAGGAGTCACGGAGCAGTAGGTAACTTGCCCCATATCACATAGTTACTCAGTGATGGAGGGGGCCTAAAGACACACGCCCAATCACAGCATTTTATTGCCTGTACCTGCTGGTCCCCAGGGCAGTGCATGACATGATAGGTGGTAGAAAAAAATTTTAAACTGACTGAAAGTCCAGAATAGGGAGCAGAGAAGATAGGAGACAGTGGAGTAGGCATAACGCATTTGAAATAATAGTCCGATGAAAGGAGTGTGGCCCCAAACAGGAGAGGCCCTAGACAAGAGCAGAGAAGTGAGTGACACCAGGACAGTCAGTTTACTGGGAATGGAAAAGAATGGGTGAGTTTAAAACAGGTTTAGAAAGAAGAATCAAAAGAATTTGGTAATAATTTGCTTAAAGGATTTTTTCACACCAGACCCAATGTAAAAACCTTAGGATAAAAGAAACATTTATTTCATGGTTTCAGTGTGCTTCATCCTAGGGATTCCTTTCCCTTTTTAGTTATTACAGTGAAACCTTGTCTCCAGCTTAGATTCTTCTAGCTATTTCCTTCCATATAAGAGCACCAAAAAGGTTATTGTATCAATTTAGCATGCTTTATTCACAGTAACCCTAAATGGCACTCTTCCTGCCTGAAAGGCATTTATAACTTACTCCTAAGTGAATATAAGCAAAAATAAGATACCTTATTTGAATTAAAAAAACAAGACACCCAGTAAAAAAAAAAATCTCAATTCTGTACTGAATTCCTAGGGATTGCATGACTCTATATTCTACCCACATAAAGATAGACGGGAAACTGCTAAACACGAACAAAAAAAGCTCCTGCAGCCAGGGAGAAATAGAGCTATCACAACTGAGACATGTCATAAAAATAAATGACCTCTGAAAGAGGAAGAGAACCTGATGTCACTTTCCAGCCCCAAACCTAGAGACTAAAGGCTCTTCCCACAGACTGTGGTACAGAATAGAAAGATTGAGAGAGATTAAGAAGTTCCCTTGGATACAGCTGGAGCAAAGTGACCAGACAGAAAAGAACAGAGATGAATGAGAAATTGAATGGTACAAGAGGAGACCACAGCCGGCATTTTGGGGGAATATGCCTCACAAAGACACACAAATTGTCACCAGAATTATTTGTTTCTATGCATTGTTTAATAGGACAAATGGTAACCAAAGCTATTGAAATACAGTGTAAAGACTGTGATTAGAATGTGGAACTTTGAACAATAGCCGACATAAAAACTGTGAACTGTCTCAAACTTGTAGGGAAAGCCTACATGATATTAACACGTTTATTCTGACACAGACGTGACAAAAAATATATCAGAACTAAGGCAACAATATAAGAAAAGGAGCTCTATGACATCAGAAGAGAAACATTTTCAATCAGCCATATCTGGCTAAGGAATTCCTCAATTTATAAAAAACTTATTTATTCGAAAACATGAATTGCAACAAAAGTATAATCAACAGGGTAGGTACTAGGAATATAAAAATGAATGAAGCAATGTTTGGGTACACTAAGAGCTTGGCAATTTAGAAGGGACTGGAATTCAAGACTAAAATTATGGGATCAAATACTTGACATTAGTGAAGTTGGGCCATTTTCTTTCCCCCAACCTGGCAGAAGACTAGAGATTTACTTTCTTGAGAAGGTAAAAACATAGAGTCTTTTGGATGCAGGACACCTGGCACATTTGGGATCAGGGTACCACATTGACATCGGTTGTGGTAAGTAAAAATACAAATGGTGAATTGTGTTTTCCAGTCCTCTTCCCCAACCTGGCTCAAAGAGTACTACCAGCCTTGCTTACATCCTCCAAGGAGAAGATTTGAAGATTCATCTTCAGGAGACTTTTAGATACATCAGCCTAAAAGAGAAGATCTAAACATTCTGATGTGAGGTGATTTCCCAGTGACATCTACTGTCAACAAACACACACATGTACAGAGAGCTGTTGATCATATTTTCCCTGCACTCTTAGATGTGGGTGGAATCCAAGGGTCACTGGGCATGAAGAAAATATCTACCATGAACAATAGGCATTAAATCAAACAAATAGGGGGAACATAGCAATTTAAGTAAATAAAGGCTATGCCTGGAGAGGAAAGCATTAAAAAATAATTAATACCTTTGGAGATTTTTTTTAAATGCATGCACTAAAGAAGATTCTGTAAAAAAAAAAAAAAGGAACGTTCATAGATCATGAAATAACTCTTACAAATTAATTCTAAATCATTATAATTAATAATATACTTAAATTACATTAATTCTATTTATAATTATAATTCTAGATAACTGAATTATTTATAATTCTGAATTATAATTTCAGAAACAGAAATCAGTAGAAGAATTAAAAGGTAAAGTTGAAGTAATCTCCCAGAAAATAGATTAAAGAGACATAGAGAAAGAAATCAGCAAGAATTAAAGGATCAGTGTGGGATTTAAATAATAATTCCAGAAAAAGAAAATGGGGCATTTGGATTATTAAAGAAAAAAAATTTCTGGAAGAAAAGGATAAGACATTCTGGAGTAAAAGGTCCTACTGAGTGTCTAGTACAATCAATAAAAATTATACACATATTAGGGTATATCCTGTTGAGATTTCAGAATAATGAAGACAAACGGGATCTTAAAAGATTCTGGAGATCAAAACAACAAGAAAAGTTACAAAGAATCGAGGATCAGAATAATCTGAGAGCCAGGGAATAATGAAATAGTGTCTTCAAATTCTAAAGTAAAATGATTTCCAACCTAGATTTTGGCAATCTTTTGTTAAAGCATAATATCAAAATGAAGACACTTTTTAATTTTTTTTTTTATTTATTTTTGGCTGCATCAAGTCTTAGTTGTGGCACACGGGATCTTCACTGAGGCATGCATGCAGGATCTTTCGTTTCGGCATGCGGGCTCTTCCTTGCAGCTCGCAGGTTCCAGGGCACGCAGGCTCTCTAATTGAGCCGTGCGAGCTCAGTAGCTGTGGCATGCGGGCTTAGTTGCCCCATGGCATGTGGGATTTTAGTTCCCTGACCAGGGATCGAACCCGTGTCCTCTGCATTGTAAGGCAGATTTTTCACCACTGGACCACCAGGGAAATCCCCCTGAAGACACTTCTATAAATGGAAGTTCTCCAAAAAAATGTATCTTCCATTTTCAGTCTCAGGAAGTTTTCAGTTAATATGTTGTACCTAAATAAAAGAATAAATGAAGGAAAAGGAAACTGGATTATAGAAAACAGAAGATACAGCACAAAAGAAATGTGAAGAAATCCTCTGAATTATGGTAATGAAAGATGCTGGGATGTGGGATGTGGGATGCAAGCTTTGCCTTTATTTAGAGACGTACCAATCTAAATTGGAGAACCTGGAGAGATATCTCTAAGAACATAAATATAGTTAAACAGATGTCTTTTGTGTGTGTGTGGGGGGGGGTGGTATGCGGGCCTCTCACTGTTGTGGCCTCTCCTGTCGCGGAGCACAGGCCCCGGACACGCAGGCTCAGCGGCCATGGCTCACGGGCCCAGCCGCTCCACAGCATGTGGGATCTTCCCAGACCGGGGCACAAACCCGTGTCCCCTGCATCAGCAGGCGGACTCTCAACCACTGCTTCACAAGGGAAGCCCTAAACAGATGTCTTTTGATGAAAAATTTGGAAGTGAATTGGTTTTAAGTATATAAAAAGCAAAACAAAATCAAAACAAAACACTAAGCAAGCAAACAATTTTTTAAATGATGATTATTAGCTACATGAAAATGTAAGTTATGGTTTATCTATATTGGGAGGATGATGGGACAGGAAATGTAATGCCAGAGGAGGACAGGTATAAAGGAGATAATTCCTCATATTCCATAGTGAGAAGCTAACACAAACTGACATAGCAGAAAAATAAGAAGTAGAAAGTAAGTGTAAGCAAGTTATTTAGAAATACAGAGTAAAACACATCAAGAAACAAGGAGTTGAACGTAGTCGCCTTTGGTCATCTGAAAACAAGGACAGATATATTGGGGGCTGACATTTTCAAACGAGCCTTGTGAGACCAATGTACTTCTTATAATCCTATGTACAAATAAATAAAAACAGATTGAAATGAAAAGTTAATAAGCTTGATAGTAAAGTAAGACAAATAAGAAACAGAGAAGTGCAGGAGAGCTAAAAATGAAATGCCCACTGGAAATCCACACAGGAAGCATTGAAGGGAAGGAAAGAGTTTGCAAAAATCACATTCTTGTACAGACACCAACTTGTAAAGCTTCTCAAACCATTGAGGAAAAAAAAAAATGCAGAGATGGAAACAGTAATAGAAAAAATGAAAGAAAACAGAAGGAGACTATGAGAATAATTATGGACAACTAACATTTCTAGAGAAATCAAAACAATTGTTATGGAAAATATAATAAAAAATATATGGAAAGAAAACATTTCTCTGCTGAAGAAACATCTATGCAAATGGACTGAAGGGCAAACTTCGTGAAAGGGACTGATAAAACATAAGACTTTTGGTGGGAGGTATACGATTAAAGAAAAGCTCAAAACAAATCAAGCAAGATAAAAAAATCTGTGTAACAAAAAGTAAAACTAAGGATAGTCTCAAACATTTCCACCACAACACAAATGCAGAATAAAAAGAAGTATAACGTTTTTAGGAGAAACTCTCATGATCACATAATTAATAAACTGACAAGTTTTCTTTCACATTTGAGGACTAGACTTTGGAATGCCTTCACTGAGAAAACATAATATTTTTTAACATCTTTATTGGAGAGTAATTGCTTTACAATGTGTGTTAGTTTCTGCTGTATAACAAAGTAAATCAGTATTGATATACGTATGAATTCAGTATTCATATATCCCCATATCCCCTCCCTCTTGCGTCTCCCTCCCACCCTCCCCATCCCACCCCTCTAGGTGGTCACAAAGCATGGAGCTGATCTCCCTGTGCTATGCAGCTGCTTCCCACTAGCTACCTATTTTACATTTGGTAGTGTATATATGTCAGTGTCACTCTCTCACTTCATCCTAGCTTACCCTTCCCCCGCCCTGTGTCCTCAAGTCCATTCTCTATGTCTGCATCTTTATTCCTGTCCTGCCCCTAGGTTCTTCAAAACTATTTTTTTTTTTTTTTAGATTCCATATATATGTGTTAGCATATGGTATTTGTTTTTCTCTTTCTGACTGACTTCACTCTGTATGACAGACTCTAGGTCCATCCCCCTCACTACAAATAACTCAATTTCATTTCTTTTTATGGCTGAGTAACATTCCATTGTATATATGTGCCACATCTTCTTTATCCATTCAACTGTCAGTGGACACTTAGGTTGCAAAAAAGAAAACTACAGGCCAATATCACTGATGAATATAGATGCAAAATTCCTCAACAAAATGCCAGTAAACAGAATCCAACAGCACATTAAAAGGATCATACACCATGATCAAGTGGGGTTTATCCCAGGAATGCAAGGATTCTTCAATATATGCAAATCAATCAATGTGATACACCATATTAACAAACTGAAGGATAAAAATCATATGATCACCTGAATAGATGCAGAAAAAGCTTTCGACAAAATTCAATACCCATTGGGCTTCCCTGGTGGCACAGTGGTTGAGAATCTGCCTGCTAATGCAGGGGACACGGGTTCGAGCCCTGGTCTGGGAGGATCCCACATGCCGCGGAGCAACTGGGCCCGTGAGCCACAACTACTGAGCCTGTGCATCTGGAGCCCGTGCTCCACAACAAGAGGCCGCGATAGTGAGAGGCCTGTGCACCGCGATGAAGAGTGGCCCCCGCTTGCCACAACTAGAGAAAGCCCTCGCACAGAAATGAAGACCCAACACAGCAAAAATAAATTAATTAATAAACTCCTATCCCCAAAATCTTCTAAAAAAAAAAAATTCAATACCCATTTATCATAAAAACCCTCCAGAAAGTAGGCATAGAGGGAACCCACCTCAACATAATAAAGGCCATATATGACAAACCCACAGCCCACATCATTCTCAGTGGTGAAAAACTGAAACCATTTCCACTAAGATCAGGAACAAGACAAGGGTGTCCACTCTCACCACTCTTATTCAACGTAGTTTTGGAAGTTTTAGCCCCAGCAATCAGAGAAGAAAAAGAAATAAGAGGAATCAAAATCGGAAAAGAAGTAAAACTGTCACTGTCTGCAGATGACATGATACTACATACAGAGAATCCTAAAGATGCTACCAGAAAACTACTAGAGCTAATCAATGAATTTGGTAAAGTAGCAGGAAACAAAATTAATGCACAGAAATCTCTTGCATTCCTATACACTATGATGAAAAATCTGAAAGAGGAATTAAGGAAACACTACCATTTACTATTGCAACAAAAAGAATATTTTTAAAAGACTTTATCAGAAAAAATTTGCTTGAGTATGTAATCCAGTCAGCTGAAAATTACAGCAACTTGAGAAGTCCAGAAATGGAATCATAATATAAAAGTTGTGACCATGATCATTGAAATGTGTGCGAAATCTACCAAAATGGAAGTAAATCTAGTTTTAAAGCTGGGTACAATTAAAAAATAGTTTAAAATGATATTTAATGTAAACCAAAAAATACAGTCACAATAATCTGGATCCAAAACCCCTAGGTTTCAATGAAAATATAACTTGCATGTGCTTTTATGGGCAACAAAGCAAACAATGACAAGAAAAAAAAGAAGTTAGAGATATGATAAACTGGCAAATTCTAGAGCTCAGAGAAAATGTATTTAAAAATGGGTCATAAAGAAATTCTTAACAGATTAAAGTAAAATAAACCAGCCTTGTTTAGACCACATTTTCTGATGACAGTTTCTAGTAAAACTGGAAGTTAAAGTCATAAACAAAAATGCAACCACTTAGAAATTAAACAATAACTCTCTTCAAAGAGTCGAGTCAAAACCACAATTAGGGCCATTTGGAAATAAAAGATAATGAGAATGCTACATACAGCATTCTGTACTTAGAACAAAAATTTGTATTCTTCAATGCTTTTATTATAAAATAAGAAATAATAAAAATAAACAAAGTTAGTATTCAACTCTAGAAGCTAGGCAAAAATAACAACATAAAACTAAGAAAAGTAGAGGGGAAATTAATAATAATAAAAGCACACATTCATGACTTAGGAGACAGAATAATTGTTAATTAGTTGAAAATAGCATCAAAGAACAGTTTTTCTGGAATAGCCAATAAAATTTACAGATAGCTGGCAAGTCTAAATTGGAAAAAAAGGGTAAAACTCAAATATACAGCCTTAATTCTGAGATTATAGATATAACTATAGATGCCAAAAAAGGGAAGAGAAATAAGAAAGTCTTATTTAGTATGTAACAATATAGCATATAATATAATGTAATATAGCACTCTATTGCTTTATAAATATACCCTGACTCCCAGACCTTGAAACTAGTCTGTGACAGTTGTATTCTTTAGCTGGTGTATTCTTCCTCTTCTTTCTCTCTTGACCAATCCTTTAGAAACAATGTTTTATGCCCTCTGCACCACGATCCCTGTGCAAACTAGCTTTTGCAATGTACTCAACTTGAATATTATGTGAGAAAAGCATCTGCATTCAAACCCAATGACCTCTCCTCAGTCCATCTCTTTTTTAAAACCCTCCTTTCTTGACATCTCGAACCCTATCACTATTCTTTCTCTCCTACTGTCATGAATGCTGGTTCTCTCTTCTTTGCTGGGATTAACTCTTTATCCTTAATGTTTTCTGACTTCTCTTCTCTATCAGACATCCCAACTATTCCCTGGCTTCAAACATCATTGCCCTACTTCAATCCTGATCTTATTAGCCGCCTGCTATTACAACATTTCCAATGACCTACTGACCAGGCACCATGAGACAGAACCGAAGTATGAGAAATAAAGCTCATCATGTCTAAAAACGTATTTGTCATCTGACCTAAGGAGTTTTCTTCTTGATTTCTCTAATTTTGTTCAATCGAATTTCATAGCCAGTATCAGCCACTATATACATCTTTTTCTTTCATCCATCCAATGTTCTGTCCAGATCTATTGCAGTCATTTATCATAATGCCATTCCTTGACCACCATAAAGGGCTTGCAACTGGCTGTTCTTTCTCTTCTAATCCATCTTTCACATACAAATCAGGGCTGGATAAAAATACTCTGAACATCTTCTTTTACTCGTTCCCTTCCCTGATAGAAAATTACAATTATTTCTCAATGATACAAAGCAAAAAAAAAAAAAATGCCAATAAAAATTGGTAACCAAATTTAAGCCCTCAGACCCTCTGCCCCAATCTGCCTTACAAGTGTTACATAAAATGCCCATTCAGTAATTATATGCCTTGCTCAGTTTTTGAACTCATTTTTCTGAAATATGTATTTTGGCTTTCTTTCTCTATTTACTCCTGTTTTGTCTCTGCCTAGAAAAACATGTTTTCATTTTTGGCTACCAAAATACTACTATTCAGCTTTGCATGTAAGGAGCTTGGAAGTTGCCACTCCATCCTAACAAGTAAAGAGGTGAACAGATTGAGAGATCAACAACAGTTCTAAGATCCCTAAAAGACGTGAGGACACAGAGAGTACCGCTTTGCCCAAGAACGGAGAGACAACAAAGCGAACAGGGGGAGTCAGAGTTTGCAGGAGGAGATCCCCTAGCAGGAACCACTGTAGAAGCCAGTAGTAGGGTAGGAAAACCTGAACTGTAGTTGTTGGAGGCTCAGTGTGGACAACTCTAAGAGTTAGAACTACAGTGGAACCCAGTCACAGGGGGCCTCACAACTTGTGACATTTATTCCCAGGAGCTCGACTAGGTTCTCACAATAAATATCAGAGAAACACTTATGAATTCACAGTTCAGAGGCATAGCCTCGTTCAAAGACCGAGATCGAATCACGGAGTTACATATACAACACTTCCCCTCTCCCCACTTTACCACCACAATAATAATGCCTTTGTAGTGCAGTTATTTTACCCAACACATGTATCCAACTACCAAGAAAAAAATCACTAGACACAGCAAAAGGCAAAAAACACAACTTGGAGAGACAGAGCAAGTATAAGAACAAGCTGTGACAGGGATTTTGAAATTGTCAGATTCAACATTAGGTTTTAGAATCAGATCAGAGTTTAAACTCTGTTTTATAACTTACTAAAAGTATTTCTCTTGAGTTTCAGTTTTCCCATCTGTGAAAATAGGTCAGTACTACCTTACTTCAAATGATTTTTTGAGGACTCAGTGGATGAGTCCATACAAATGTCCTAGAACAGGGTAAGTCTGATAGCACGGTAAGCATCGTACTCAACAACCACCACCGACCCCCTTCTCTTCACTTATCTACTTCCTCTACCTGTCATTGTGACTGCTGCTATTTCTCTTCCCAAAATACACCTGACATCTCCCCTATTTGCTGCTTGAATGAGATACTCTATTTTTTATTTCCTACTCTAAAATAACTATAAGAAACAACATATAAATTATTTAGGGAAAAAACCCAAATGTTCTATTCTCTGTATAAAAGTTTTCTCCAGAAAAGGTATAGCTCTGGTATATCACTACTGTAGTTTCATTACTGTGTGATTGACATATTCTATGTGCTGTTTTCTTTTTGGTGATATTAAATAAGCACAATGATGTTTTTACTTAATACTGAATGGCTTCTATTATTCAGAGATCTCTGTATGCCTGTTAAGCTGGTGATGTAGCTCTAAAAAATATCCTTTTTGTCATTTCATTTGTCAAAAATGGATGTGGACTATTAAAATGTTACCTTGTACTCCCTGAAACAATATTTCATTTGACCAAAACCAATTCTGAAATAGTGAATTTATCACATGAATGAATGAATGAATCTCAATGAAGTACTTTGCTTTCCACAGATAGACTGTGTCTTTCTCCCAAAGCCTGACATGAACTCTCTAATACATCCACTCCAACCTAGTAATCCGGACTCAGACTCAAGAATACCCCAAAATTTTGAAGACAAAAATCAAAACATGTAAAGTTAAGTTTTGGAGAGACCACTAAAGAATAAATCAAACAAAAGAATGGCATGGGAGAAAAAGACAAAGCATATTGGTATGACATAAGCTAAAAATAGTTTTCTGCTTTTAAAAGGAAATCAGAATAGAACATTTAATTAAAATTTTTTATGAGTGTTTCTTTTCTAATGTTTTCAGTCCTCCTCTTTATAGTCCCATGTGTTATTTTCCAAGGCACTAAACTATGTAACTTTGTTTATAATAGTTTAAGAACAACCCAGTTAATATTTGACATTCTTAAACAATTCTCTATTTCTTGTTTGGAGAATAATAGAATAGAAAAGAATAAATTGAAACTTGAGATTTCAATTTGTGGACATAGATTGCTCTTATTTTCAGAAGAGCATCATGAAAATGAAGAATGTGTTGCCTACAACTCAAAATGAAGGGGTGAGAGCAGTTAGGATAAATTATGATCTCCAAACTCAAGGAAACACTTAAAAACAAAACATAAACAAAATTACTTAGAACAGAAACACCAGTAGAACAACACAGATGCAATTTATCTTCTTGATAGATTCATGGGAAGCTTAACCTGGTCCATGTGAATAGGGCAGACTAAGCTACAATTTACAGCCTAATCCCGTGACACCATGCCACATTGCACACAGGGTATCCACAACTAGATGTGAAGAAGCAAAGTAGGCAAATGACGAAAGGAGCTCCAGATGAATTGCTCAGGCATGAGATGCTCTTCATAGCTTGGATTAAGAGCTCGGCAGAATGCAGCAGGGTCTGTCTAGATTTCCCTTACTTTACTACTACCAGTTTACAAAATGCAGAGAACAGCTCTGAACCAGAATCCCTGTCTTGTCACACATAAACTACTCTGTAGGACTATATCCATTAATTATTGGAAATAAGTTATCACAAACTTGCTCTATTCCATAATCTTGTCAGCTGTTCAAATGATTGATTCATTGTTTATATGTACAATTGTTTTTCTAAGTATTATAATTGATTATTGTACTAACTTCAAGGCAAATTATTCTGAGGGTTTCTGATATGTGATACTTCAGATTATTAAATGAAGGCTCTACTAGCATTTTGTTACTGTTGTTCGGCTTTTATAGCTTTGTTTTGTTTTTATGTTTGATGTTTGTTTATTTGTATGGCTGTAAATGCCCGGATATTTTTTTCCTCCAGGTGTAAAATAAGGATAGAATACAAATGGTCTCAGAATGAATTCCACTTTGAATACTACGTTTGAATCCTCTCTGCTTAAAATTTGGTAATTCCCATGAAAAGTAATTTTATTTGCTGTAAAAGGACATGCCGAGGAAAAGTCTATCTCAGAATACTAAAATAAAGTACAATGGGTCTGTCTACAAAACACCAAACACATTGTGGTTGAAAAGTGAGCATACTCTCATCTCTGAAATACCGAAAAAAACCAGCTTGTGCTGTCTTGTCCTTACTTCCCCAAATAACAAATTACTTTGAGGTTAGATACATACAGTTGGAGAAATATCCCACTTTGTCTAAAGTTACTTGAGTGAGAGACAAAACACTTTGTATCCATGAAATAAAATTACTCAGGAAAGCAGAGACATGTTTCAATAATTTCAGTTTTCAAAGTCAGGCAAACAGTTAAAGTTATTGTTTTGTGGTTTTCAGATTGGCACCTATATTGTAAAACTTCAAAATAGGGCTCTGGGATGACAATGAAGCTAAAGTTATAACGGAGAAGCAGTTCTCTTGAAAAACAATGGTACATGCTTTTACAAATTTTAGTTAGAAGCCTTTCCTCATTTTCAGAGGGAAACTCCAGCCTTGTATGCATCAATCATGCTTGAGACTATTAAAAAAAAAAGATACAAAAAAAGACTATAAATGAAATGTGTTTTTTGTTCCAAAAAAATATTTTGTCTCTAAAGAGAGTGTTATTTCTGTTGCATTGTCCTTAGTTTCTTTCTCGAATCACACATAAATGCCAAGCCTTCTTCATTGGTATCTTTATTTATTATTTTTAAACATTTATTTATTTTTGGCTGCATTGGGTCTTTGTCGTTGTGTGCAGGCTTTCTCTAGTTGCGGAGAGCGGGGGCTACTCTTTGTTGTGGTGCGCTGGCTTCTCATTGTGGTGGCTTCTCTTGTTGCGGAGCACAGGCTCTAGAGAGCAGGCTCAGTAGTTGTGGCACATGGGCTCAGTAGTTGTGGCTCACGGGCTTAGTTGCTCCGCGGCATCTGGGATTTTCCCCAACCAGGGTTCAAACCCATGTCCCCTGCATTGGCAGGCAGATTCTTAACCACTGCATCACCAGGGAAGCCCCTTCATTGGTATCTCTAGTTTTATCTAGAAGCCGTAAAGACACATGAAAAAATATGGATATAATAATAAGTATTTGTTTGGAGAGAGGGGTTAGAGGACAGCATAAATTAGAAACACAAAGAAAAAGGCAAAATAGAGCTCTGCTCTTGCCCTGAAAAATGAGCTGCTTGCAGGTAGGCTGCTCCCCAAAATAGGGATCAAGTATCCTTTCCTGTGACATTCACTGGTCCACTATCTCTGGACGAACTGCAGGCACAGCAGACCTCGCCAGTGCCTTGCTGATGATTTCCTTCTCTGTAGGATTTTTAAAAAATAAATTTATTTATTTTATTTATTTATTATTTTTGGCTGCATTGCATCTTCGTTGCTGCCCACGGGCTTTCTCTAGTTGCAGCGAGTGGGGTCTACTCTTCGTTGCAGTGTGCAGGCTTCTCACTGCGGTGACTTCTCTTGCTGTGGAGCACAGGCTCTAGGTGTGCGGGCTTCAGTAGTTGTGGTATGCAGGCTCAGTAGTTGTGGCTCACAGGCTCCAGAATGCAGGCTCAGTAGTTGTGGTGCATGGGCTTAATTGCTCTGCAGCATGTGGGATCTTCCTGGACCAGGGATTGAACCCATGGCCCCTGCATCGGCAGGCAGATTCTTAACCACTGCGCGACCAGGGAACTCCCTGTAGGATATTTTTAAGAAGAAAACTGCAATCTTAAGACAGGACCAAGGCAGCTGTACTAGAGTGAGACTGGGTAATATTCAGGATCCAGTGTTACAAGGACAGGAAATAAATAGAAAAACTAACATTTGTGACAAAGCCAGGCTCAGATGCCCTATTGCCACTTAGTGAAGAGGGCCTAGCCCTGATGCAAGGCAGCCTTCTTTGTGTTTTGCCAGAGCAAATCGTGGTGTGTACTTGCTGTGAGTAACTTGCACTGCGTACAAGGGAATGGGCCACAGATAGCTGGAAGAGCAAAATAAGTCCAGTGCTGATCTTGAAGGAAGTATCAGTTACAAGTAATTCCAACACTAATTGAAGAATTTCAACTTTAACAAGATTCAAACTCCATCTCAGTTACTGTTATGCTGGATAATTCTTGAATGGATCAAGTTGTCTTGTGACTCAGTTCCTTCTTAAATGCCATTTACATGGCCTAACAACATATAACGAGACAAGGCGGGGTGGGGGTGTGTGTTTAGAATCAGAACTAAAAAATGCTCAATTGATTTGGTGAATTCTCCCTACTGTACAGGATTATCTGAGGATAAATTGGGAATTGCAGGGCCCCCCATGGTATGAATGGAAACCATTATTTTAAATTGGAACTGAAAATTCCAATCTTATTTTTCCCTGTTGTGTAGGCTCAGTGTATGAGTAGTGAGTGTAATGCCTCTGGAAGTGACATGTGTGTCCATTTGCAACCGGATCTGTTAGATTTTCTCTTTGAAATTCTCTTCAATCACTCTCCAATCTTGAATAGCACCATCTGTAATTGCGTCAACAGACATGATCATTTTATGATCTGAGGGAGCTGGAGCAACAAATGCAATGCCACTTGAAATCTAACCCAAAGATAGAAAGCTGCATTGTCAGAGGAGAAGGCTAATCTCTACTTATGTATCAGCCGCAACACATATCCTACCTGTGTTGCCGTTACTTCATTTTATTTAAAGGCACCCCTGAACTTCTATTTCAGGTGAAAGAACATAAAAATGTTGGACAGTGAACTTTTCAAACCCATATAATTTTTAGTCTATATTAGTGATTATGTAAATCATTGATTTTTTAAAAAGATTTATTTATTTTATTTATTTTTGGCTGCATCGGGTCTTAGTTGCTGCACGCAGGGTCTTTGTTGAGGCATGTGGGATCTTTTGTTGCAGCGTGCAGGCTTCTCTCTAGTTGTGACATGCGGGTTTTCTCTTCTCTAGTTGTGGGGCATGGGCTTCAGGGCGCATGGGCCCTGTAGTTGTGGTGCGCAGGTTCCAGAGCACATGGGCTCTGTAGTTTGCAGCACACAGGCTCTAGTTGAGGCTCGCGAGCTCAGTAGTTGTGGCACACGGGCTTAGTTGCCCCGCAGCATGTGGGATTTTAGTTCCCTGACCAAGGATCAAACCCATGTCCCCTGCATTGTAAGGCAGATTCTTTACCACTGGACCACCAGGGAAGTCCCTAAATCATTGATTTTTAACTAAAAGTCAAGTTATTAGCAAGGCTTCTAATTTAATGAATTGCTAATATTCCATCTGGTTTAAACAACCCAGAAATAACATTGATCTATTTGATGGAAAGGTAACAAGGAAGAGAGAAAAATTATGTAAAAACTACTGTATTCTTGGTTCATAAATTTTAGAAAGATGTTTGTTTACATCTTGAGATTTTGAACAGCAGGAGGAAATACTTTTAGTCAGCCTTCCACTGTTACTTATAAATTAGTCAATAAATAAGTAGAAATCTCTGCATAGAAATGAAATGAACCAGCAAAATACCAAAGAGTACAATGTAAAAACAAAACAAAAAAACACCACAGATGAAATTTACCGGTCAATATATGTCCTTTTTGGATAAGAACACAGTGTGATGAGTAGTTAGATCTGATATGGTAAATAGATTACTTTCTATAACAGGCTTCTTCAAGAAGACCAAAAATACTCTAAAGAAGCAATAATTCTGCAAGTACCATTTTGAAGTATTAGAATTCCAGCTTTGGAGATAGGATTAAACAATTCTGAGATTGATGGCATTTAGGAATAGGACGAGGAAGGTACAGCTATTCAATGAAGATCAATAAAATGTGCATTTACTAAGCTGGCTAAATAGGAACATTAACAAAATACACTAATGAGTGACAATCTTGTGTTTAATTTAATTACAGTAGTAGTCTGTGAAGTTATGTGAGCTTCTCCAAGTCCTCTCCTTAATGTGAGTTGTAAGAAAATGGAGTTTCAATACTAGAAATCAACTTTATATAAAACTTTTGCTGGCTGACATTTTATAAAGGAGTATTTGGGAATGAAACTTTTGATAAAGAGAAATGGGAAAAGATTACATTTATGTCAAAGGTATCACCAAGACTCATTTTCTTAAGGCAAAAGGAATGTGCTCACTTCCAATTTTTCTTGAACTGCCTACCATGGGTGACTAGTAATGACTGGTTAGCCTTCTAATCTGTTTTTTGAGTCTTAATTGACCAGGGTGTCCTGGTATGAGGGATATTTACTGTATTGAGTTAAATCCAGATAAATCTAATACCAAGTGTTTAATGTTGAAGAAATACTGTTAATGTAAACTACATAAGCAGTTTCAATGTGGGACATAATTTAAGAATCTAAATTAGCAGTTGAAATTTAGGTATAGCTTACCTTAAAAATAAACAAAAGCTTTAACTAAGTGAGATCTAAATGTCAAAAAGATGGCTAAAACAAAGAATTAATAAAGGAATGTATGGTTAAGTAAGTGGCTAACAATTATTACTCAAAATGTGTCAGTACAACAGACTCACAGACTTAGAGACTGAACTTAAGGTTACTGAGGGGAAGGAAGAGGGGAGGGATAGATTGGGAGTTTGGGATTGAAATGTACACACCACTGTGTAAAATAGATAACCAACAAGGATGTACTGTAAAATAAATTAATTAATTAATTAAATTTTAAGTAAAAAAAAAACCTCTGTACTTCCCATTGTACAGTATCTGGATATGATGTTTTTAAGCTTTAAAGTCCATTATAAAGAATGTGGCAATCACTCAGCCCTATTGGTACTTGTATGTACTTCCCCTTGTTATACTGCAGGGCATTCAACCCTGAAGAATCCACAGGCATTCGAATGTGATAAACCACAGGCATTATAATCCACCCTCAGTTAATTATGACATCAATGGCATTTTAAAATTCTTGATATTTTGAACCATTCTTAAGTCCCCTGTTTATAATATCAGACCTGCTGCTTGCCCTATGAAGTTAAGACAAGCATATTTTGCCAGCAACACTCATTGCTTCTCATGCTGCCCCTGAAAATACTAAGAAATCATAGTGTAACAGAATGTTGAGTGGGACTTTTTCCTTGACCCTGAAATCTAAGTAGAAACCCAAAGCTGAAAGGTCTAAGAAGAGCTGCCCCCAAACTGCTTGGATTTACATTCTAGCAAGGAGTCAGTGAGCTATCCTGATGGCCAAACAAGATGCTTTAGAAGCTCCCCACTTCGAGGATGCATCCCCCCATCCCACCCTAACCCCCACCTCTCACCCACATATGGAGAAAATTGATGGGGAGGGCATCCATCCAAAGGCATCCATCTGATGCTCACCAGCCTTATTAAAAGGGCAATATTCACGGCAGATGCTACTGGCTTCCTTCCTCAGAATGAGGATTCTCCAACCAAACCACTAGCAGAGACCACTGATATCTGCACGAAAAGATGTTCTGGGTGGATGTTGGGGCTACCGTTAGAGAGAAGGATGGTGAGATAGTTGTTAAGAATCTTGTGATATATGTCCTCACATGTATGAGGCTGTACGTCAACAGAGAGAGTGCTTATTGCTAGAGTTCACAAACCTGGAGACTTGCTAGAGGAGCCTGAACCAATGGGACAAAATATGACAACAGTAAAGTGCCTCATCCAGTCCAAAGTTAAAAGTGTGATGATTATGGTTATATTTAGGGATAGTGGGTGGCTTCCAGGACCTTGGAGATGGGAAAGAGGATTTAGTAGTAGTTCATATGGCTCCACCTTTATGTGAAAAACACAGAAGTTAGGTAACAAGCAGGTACTGTATGCAGGCTTTTCTAGCAGCCTCTGAGTCAAGCAATGAGACATCTCTCCTAGTCAAAGAGCTTTGATTGGAGATTTTGATCAACAGAAAGGGCCAAGGGATAGTATGGCTGCTGTTTTCTGAAGGGTTTCTCATCAAAGGAGATTGTGAGGATGAAGCTGAACTCAACTCAAAGAGAATCAAACCAACTACAGATTTGGAAACCACCTGTCAGTCATGGTCACCAGCAGATGGCGCTAGACTGAACCAGAGTGAGGTCAAAGATATTTCCCCACTACTGACAAGCCTCCAGGTGAACGTAGTCTCACCTATCGCTCCTCCCTGCCACCCACCAGCTGGAGAGAGAGGGAAATAAGATGTTGAAAACGAGAGCACCAGCCTTGGATACCTCCCCCCACCCATCCCTGCCCACAATCCCTCACTCACACTTCAGCTGGCAAAAATAACAGCTCTAGTCTACACTGGGGGTGTAAGGGGTAGAGCTTTGAATAGGATATGTGAGACTGCATCCCTAAATGATGCTGGATTCATTTTGATAGCCAAAAAATTATCAGAAAGCTATGGAATCTGCACTCAACTTTTCTGAAGAACAGGAAAAGAAGTAAGCAAGGTTTTATTTTTTATTTATTTATTTATTTACTTTAGGCAAGAAGTAGATTTATTAATATAGGACACTTGTAAGAGATGCACGTAGGCAGGCGAGGGAGCTCTGACTATACAATTTTATAGTCAAAGGAAAGGGGGAGGGGAAAAGTTCGCCTTCCTCGAGTAGACATGAGGCTTACATCACTAGTTCCTCCTTCGTATCAGGCCGGAGAGTGTCTGACCCTATGAGGTCAAACTAGGATAATCAGTAGAAAGGTGGTGACATTTTTCTTCCACCTAATGGCCTTGGACATAGCTCGTGCTTTTATTTATGGCTTTATAGTTAAGCAAGGCTGCTTCCTTCCACAACTTTCCAATAGCTTTCTTGAGTGATTATTAACTTACAGTGGTCTTCCAAAGTTTCCTAGGTTTCCCTCTCTATGTATAGTCCCTTATTGGGACTTCTACAACTACCTGTATAACTATCCTATTCTATCCCTATCAGGAAAGACATTATGTCTCACTAGGGAATGCTTCCCCTGCCTGGTAATATAAGACAGGGCACGTAAATCTGCTGCTCAGGCAATATTAATTAAACATACTAAAGGAAACCAATAGGGTTACCTGAGCCCACACAGTATAAAATAAAAACTGGGGGCTAATATTCAGGCGCTAATAAAAGCAATAATGGAGGGTTTTTTTTTTTCTTTTTTTGCCCCTAGGGTAAATTACTAGGCCCACTCAGAAAGAGGGCCTTTGTTGTATGCCTTGTGCAAACTTTTGAAAGCATGATAAATTGAACCCTAAAGTTCTAAAACATACAACTCTTGATATCCAGTTTAGTTGGAAATTTTCTCTCTCTCTCTCTTTTTTTCTGATATAAAAAAAAGCAAATTAAAGAAAATGTAGTTGGGACTTCCCTGGTGGTGCAGTGGTTTAGAATCCACCTGCTGATGCAGGGGACACAGGTTCGATTCCTGGTCCAGGAAGATCCCACATGCCACAAAGCAACTAAGCCCATGCGCCACAACTACTGAGCCTGTGAGCCTAGAGCCCATGCTCCTCAACAAGAGAAGCCACCGCAATGAGAAGCCCACGCACCACAAGGAAGAGTAGCCCCCCCTCGCCACAACTACAGAAAGCCCACCTGCAGCAACGAAGACCCAACACAGCCAAAAAAAGAAAAAAAAAAAAAAGAATACTATCCCATCTGATTCTTACTAGAAAAAGATGAGAGCTGGAGTAAAAAATGTTTTCTTTAGGGAGTTCCCTGGTAGCCTAGTGGTTGGGATTTGGTGCTTTCCGTGTGGAGGCCCGGGTTCGATCCCTGATCAGGGAACCATCCTGCATGCCGCACAGGACGGCCAAAATACAAAAACAAATAAATTAATACAAATTAAAAGAAAACAAGAAAAAAAAATAGAAATTAAGGAAAAAACGGTTTAAAAAAGCTTTCTTTAAAAAAAGTTTCCTTTAGCATGGCAGGTCACCATATGCACAGTGGGGAGAAGCTCTTTTTTGCCTTTCAGCTGGGGAACAGCTCCTAGAGAATGCAAAAAGAGTTGCTCTTCCAGACCAAGAGAGTTTATTCCTACTTTTCAAAAGGTTTAACGTTAGAAAATCCTTGAGTAGTATTTAATACATTTATACGTTAGAGGAGAAAAATATGCATCTCAAAAAAATAAATAAATAAACCCAGTGAAGACGTACATATTATCCAATATCCATTTCAAAGAGTAGATTGGAAGATAAAATACTGGACTTCTAAACTGCAGTCAGTTGGACTGACGGCCTCCATTCCCTTATTTATTTATTCGCGAATTTTTCTTCCAGTTTTGTTGAGATATCATTGACATACAGCACAGAAAAAGTTTAAGGTGTACAGCATAATGATTTGTCTTACATATATCATGAAGTGATTATCGCAGTGAGTTTAGTGAAAGTCTATCATCTCGTATAGATACAAAATTAAAGAGAAAAATATTTTTTCCTGTGATGAGAACCTTTAGGATTTACTCCCTTAAAAATTAACATGTAGGAGCAGAGTCAAGATGGCGGACTAGGAGGACGTGGAATTTGTGTCTCCGCACAACTAGGGCACCTACCAGGCGCCGGAGGGAGACCACGGACACCTAAGGACACGGGAGGAACACCCAGCGACCGGGTAGGACGTGGGGCGTGGGGGGAGTGAAGGCGGAGGAGAAGTGGAGGCAGGACGGGACTGGCGTCCCTGAGGGGTGGCTGGGGGAGGGAAGGAATCCCACGCCCGAAGGGGGAAATTGGGGAACCACTGGGCGGGCAGAGGATCAAAAGGGAGCGTGGCCAGGTTTCCCCTGCCCAGTTGGGCCCCCAGGAACCTGCTGAGATCCCTGGCCTGATCCTCTGCCCACCTAGGCCCCCTCCAGCCATGCGGGTCCTGAGGGAGCGGGAGGGAGAGAAGGGGGAGCAAAAATAAAGGCCGGACCTCCAGGACCGGCACCCCTGAGGGGTGGCTGGGGGAGGGGAGGTGTTCCAACACCCAGTGGGACCCACCCACATTTAGGGGTCCAAAAGGGATGGGGGAGACCCTGGGGGAGCCCGTGGGGGGTGAAACGGAGGAATGGAAGTGAACGGCGGCCAACGCTTTCCC
The DNA here is from genome assembly GCF_963924675.1 of Phocoena phocoena. NCBI lineage: Eukaryota > Metazoa > Chordata > Mammalia > Artiodactyla > Phocoenidae > Phocoena > Phocoena phocoena. The sequence goes on from NC_089227.1 coordinate 80,986,987, forward strand.
TGTCCACTTAGGCACCAGGGAGTCTGTTGGGCTCCCAGGCCTAATTCTCTGCCCTCGGAACCTCCCTGCTGCCGCCCAGGGCCCGAGCCCCGCCCCTATACCCCACCCTGGGCCCTACCTCTACACTCAGAGACCTCCTCGGAGACCCCCTCCAACCGCGCTGGGCCTAAACCCCACCCACACACCCTCACCCAGGGCCCTACCTCCAAACTCCAGAACTCCACACTCCAAAGGCCCTCCTTTGGACGTGCTCGCAATGTTTTATTTGTTCCCCCTATAAATTAAACTTATTTAATAAACCCAGTTATAATAGCAATAAAGGAAGAAATTTGGCTGTTGTTTTAGATGAGATTGAGGGTCTCAAAATTGGAACGAAGAACAGATCAGATACGAGTAGAAGGCAAAAAAGGAGGGAAGCTTCAAAACTTTGTGTCGTCTCTTGACTCAGACCTTTCCATGAATTTATTACTCTGTTTAAAGTTTTGTGAATTTCATGATATCAAATACATTCACATTTACACTGATAGTAAAGAAAAAAGGTATATTAAAAAATAGAATATTTCTAGATGATTCATTTTTTTTAATTTTAAAATTCTTTTCTATTAACATAGGTGATTCAGAGCTGATGTCAATCTTAAAAAACAAACAATTTAGGGTTATCTGATTGGCTGACAAAATATATGTTTCTCTGGTTTACACTCCTCCACAAAAACTGCATGGCCTTCCCTCTCTGTCTCTTGTCTCACTGCAGACTATTATTTTAACTTCACATAATTTCAAATTTTAGAAGACTCTAAAAATGGCAGAACTTGGGGTAAATTATTAGTCTCCTAAATTTATTTGCAGATCATCAATTTGCTGTCTGCTGTAAATTATTATTAAAATGTACAATGCTTTCCGTTATTTCAGTTAATAACGTCTACCCTAAAGTTAAAAATGTCAACCAGGTTAAAAAAAATACACGGAACTATCCTTCCATAGGATTTTTAAAACATGAAAATTAAATTTTAAAAAGGGTCACGCTGGAGTCTCTGGTGGCTTCAATATCAGGACAACTGTTTGTAGCTCTTTAATCAGTTGGAAATCATGACAAAAGTCATGACTAGTATGAAACAGGCTGGCTAGAATGAAACAGGCTAAGTAAATGTAAAATCACTATCAAGGCTGATAGTATTGAAAGGGAAATCAAGAAGTAAGAGCAAATCAAGGCTTGTAATCTCTGAAGAGAAACCAGAGAACAATGTCTTTGCAAATTCACTGCTAAACATGAATGATCCAGCCCCATACTCATGATTCTTCAAAACTTCACACTATCATACTTCTTAAAATCATTCTTTTAAAATTTATTTCCCCAAAGTCTAGCTGCTGCAAAAGAACACACGAAAGAGTCACAAGTATCTAATAAGGGAAATGTTATTTCTTCTCTCAAAACAGTGGGCCATCAAAGAGGAGTTTCTTAATCTAGTTTTGTTTTGTGTCTTTCTTTTTTTTTTTAACATCTTTATTGGAGCATAATTGCTTTACAATGGTGTGTTAGTTTCTGCTTTATAACAAAGTGAATCAGCTATACATATACATATATCCCCATATCTCCTCCCTCTTGCGTCTCCCTCCCACCCTCCCTATCCCACCCCTCTAGGTGGTCACAGAGCACTGAGCTGATCTAGAGGTAGGACAGAAATAAAGACACAGACGTAGAGAATGGACTTGAGGACACGGGGAGGGGGAAGGGTAAGCTGGGACGAAGTGAAAGAGTGGCATGGACATGTATACACTACCAAATGTAAAATAGATAGCTAGTGGGAAGCAGCCACATAGCATAGGGAGATCAGCTCGGTGCTTTGCCTTGTGTCTTAACATAACATAGTCAAAAGCAAATGTTTCCCTGATTTGCTCCCTACAATGAAGCTGGCAAAAGTGCCAAGTAGATATTGTTTGCAGAGAGGTACTTTCCAACTTGGATATTTACAACCATGACAGGCTCCAAGTAGAGAAATTTCTGTCCCGAGATATACTGAACTTCCTCAAAATGAAACAAAAATGCTGAAACAATTTTATTTTAAATTTTATTCTTCTTTCAAGAAGAAAGGGATACTTTGTATTCAGATCAGAGCTGCCAATCAAATCCTGACAGACCAGTACTTCTCAGGTAGTATTAATATTTGTCACCAAAATTTCAATGAAATCAGGTGGAGAACTCATAAGGAGGAAGATTTTCTTAGCTAGTGTCGGTCAGCTCTGCTGTGACCGTGAGGATGGAAGGGGCCAAGTGGTTTCTCCTGGTAATGTGTATAAAGTGTGTCTTCCACACCCCCCAACAACGTAAGTTATCCCCAAATGCAGTGTCTTCCATTCAGAAAGGAATATCTACTCTATTATTGGCTGCAAAGTGTTAGGATACACTTTGCTGAATACAGAAAGGCAAATTACAGGCACACAAATCAATCTCAGGTCTGCCAGGTTTTCAATCTAGACAATATCAATCTTACAAGTTATCCTTTTTCAAATTCCAGTCCTTAAATATACTTAGAGTTTTCAATCAGAGCTCCAAGAACAACCTACCCCCATAGGACAAAATTTTCTCTCTCTACAGTCACCTGAAGTGTGAGTGTATTGTGTATTCACTTGGATTTCAAGAGCAGAACATTCCGATTTTCCTCTTAACCCTTCCCTGGCTCTAGACTGCATCACATTTTCCTAATCTCCTTGGTTCCTAAAGTAACTTGATATTACTTTTGGTTGCTAGCTGCTTCTTTCTCATCTCATTTCTTCTCAATTAGTACTTTGCTACATGTCACTTTTTTACATCATATATTCATATTTTCTGGCCTTCAGTCATTTTGTATTTGATTTCAGTTCACCTGCACTCCCTCACTGGGACACAGTATAGAATAGTGTTGGACGAAAGATCCTTGCATCAGTAAGCATGGAGTCCTAGACATCTGTCAGATAGGATATTTCTTGAATTATAACTTCAGGGCTCAAAGCATTGAGCTACTGCAGCTGTAATAGCGAACTTCATTGTATGAATATAAAATAAACTAGAAATTCAAAGTATCTCCTACACTCCTAGGAAGCAACCTGCCCACTGACAAGGACTAGAAATCTCTGAAGAAGTTTTTGTAAGTGGTAACAATCATTAATTTAGTAGAGCTATTCCTATTACCCATATATTGGAAGGTTGAACAGCTCGTGAAAAATACCTTTCTTTAGCACTGATGTTAAATTATAAAGCTATTAAAAACTTAAGGAGCTTGGGAGATTGGGATTGACATATATACACTAATATGTATAAAGTAGATAACTAATCAGAACCTGCTGTATAAAAAAAAAATTAAAAAAAAAAAACAAAACGGAAGGAGCTTTCTCTGACATTCTCCCCAACAACTCCCACCCATAAGAGTTACCATGACAACACTTCCTTTTTACCAGGATGTGAAAAAGCAAAAACACAATCCAGAACTCTTCCTGGAAAGTCAGTGTCCAGTTAATTCCTATATTCATTCATAAATATCCCAACAAAATCTTGCCTTAAGAACATATATTTGGAATGTTGGCAGCATAAGTTATGGCCAGATTCTGTCTGCCGCTTCTTTTCTAAATCTAATAATCTACACAATTAATAGGTAATTTCCCCCCTCACAAGTGAGATAACATTTCATGAGGTTACTTTCAAAACCACATTGACACTGCTGATCTAGGTTGGGAAGTGGGCTCATTAATTTGCTGGCCATCCCTTGGACCCCTCTGTAGAAAAAGTCTAGATGTGTAAGAAAGAATCAAGTCATTAGAGACTATGTAATTACACAAAATGCAAAGGGAGCTGTAACCAACAGACAAGATTTTTAATAAATGCCTAAAAAACGGAGGCTCATAGGTTGAAAGATAAAAATAAATGGAAAATTCATAACCTAAAATATATCGCTAGGGACTTCAAAGGAAACCAGTTTGCCCAAAGCGAACCCCATGGAGATATAACACCCAGAGACAACAAGTAATTTGAATTTTATGAGCTTTAAATGATATGAAAACATTGTCTTGAAAGAGTAGATATGCAGGATCACTGATGGATGGGACATCCATCCCACTCAATTGTCATTTACCGCCAGGCCTCCATTCTGAATGGTCCCTCATTTCTTAAGATATTTGTTATCTTAGGAGGTAAGGTTAAAAAGCTAATTTCTAATCTGCAGTATGTAAAGGAATGTCCTACGCTGTCTCAATTTAGTGAATTCACTCAGTACTAATTTTTTTTAAAAAGTAATAGAAGCCAAATAGATTATCATCCCAAACCATTATATTAATCTCAGAGTAGTAGCTAAAGTTTCCTTCCAGATCTGGTATAGTATTCCAGGGACAACCACAGACAACATCTAGTCATCTAGAAATTTCTATAAAATTTCCACACTGTAAAACACTGAGATTTTCACTCTAACCTACATTCTAGGTGATGACGCACTCCAAAAAAACACTAGGTGTGACACTTTACACTGAAATACTATAACCACAGAAAACTCACTGCCTCACGACACTACAGCATAGTGACTAAATACCCAAATAATAATTTGGAACCAACTTAAATATTCACTGAAGTTTCTCAGTAATTCCAAAGGATGAATCTCTATGTAACTCATCTAACCAAGCACAATTTCTTAAAATCATTTGCATCCCTCCTGAGCAAGCTTTTCTTCCATGGATGGTCTCTTGATCTCAAGCATTCATTTCTCTCTCTCTTTCTCTGTAAATTTTGCAACTTGTAGCTACCTGAAAGACTCTCTTTCTTCTTTCTTCCCTCTCAAAATCTCCCACCAAACCAGCCCATGCTCCTTTCTCTATGCTCATTCTGACCTGCTAGATATATTCATTTCTTTCTCTCATCTTTTCAGTGTAAATCAGTCAAGCTTATTTCAGTGATTCCTGATGCCCCCTTCATTCATAGACCTGATTATGGACAACAAAGATGTTTCTCCTTAAAGAGAAAACTAGATATACTGTTTCTGTTACATATAAACAGCAATATCATCATAAAGGGTTGCTTTGAAGCTAAAAGAAATGGTGTATTTGCATATATTCCTGACATAGGAAGAATTTTTTGGTTAAGGAAAGAAAAGTAGTGAGATGGGAAGGAGGACACAGTTCGGCCAGAATCCTGCATCCCTCTGGGTACAGCCTCTCAATCCTGCTACCACTTAGCATCCTGTAGAAAGAATGGGAATAAGAGAAAGGAGAAGGAGAAGGGATGGCAGAGAAGAGATGGGTGGTTAGTATGAGGAAGGAGCAACTGGTGTGGAGAGGAATACAGCTTGGCTTAGTGTGTCTGCTGCTCCATAGGTGAAGCTGTATATGTGCCAGTTGGTGAGGAGGGCAGAGGAAGCCACAGAGCTCCAGAACATTGCTCATTTCTCTTCTTCAACATTTAGAGAATCCGATCCGTTTAGGGGCAGCCACTAGGGGGCAGTAGCAGATGACTGCCACGCTCTAGAGGTGCACTCTTGAATGGTGAGGGCTCCAGTTATCAAAAGCAGCTATCTTTTATATGCCAATAAATATAGCCTACTAAAAGGCTGCAAAAAGACACATTCATGGAAAGTTACCATTTTTAATTTGGAGCTTTAATTCAGTTATCTAATTTTTCTAGTATTTGATTTTATATATCAGCTGTAGGACAATTATTAAACTTAAAGAAAAAATACATATTATCTCTTCCCATCTCAAGTTACCCAGGAGACGAATGGTCAAGTGACAATTCTAGGAGAGGATTTTTCAGATTCAACCCACATTCACTGAGAACCTACTCTTTGTGCCAATTATAGTACCAGAATTTTCCATGGGCATTCTTATGTGAGGTGGGTATGAAAAGTTATTTTTTGAAGGGAAGGTAAAAGATTTCACTTCACACACACACACACACACACCCCAAAAAAAAAGATGCAAAAATCAGAGGAAACTAAATACTAGAAGTTCAGTTCTGTAGTAATGTATGCAAATCCAATTCTGACTAATTTTATACTTACCTCAATATATGTCAAAACTTCTCCCAAATGGGAAAATGACAAAGTTGAGATTTTTTTAATTTTGTTTTGTGTTGTTTTTAAATGTGATTTTGTGTGGCTGTTATTCTCTATACAAAATGATTATGGCCCTCACAAATAATAGCTAGCTAACAATTCTACAGCATTTTGAAGCTTACAAAGTATTTTCACATACAAAACTCTTGATCTTTAAGAAGATTCTGTAAAACAGGAGCCAGGATATAATAGGAAGCCTCAATTCCTAGTTGAGAAAACATTTCAGACCTGTAACTGTGCTGACTGGTGTCAGCCTCTATTCTGGAGCGGTGACACTTTAATAAGCTTATGGCAGGCAGTGGACATTATAACAAGGCTTCGCTCAGATACTGGTACAAAGTGTCACCACTGGCCAACTAGTTCTATAGAGTTTTTATGGGAATGGCAAAGTAGTTGGTATTCAAGGAAAAGAAATTTTTCTTGCCTGTCTTCTGGGGTACACCAAGAGTGTCTATAACTTGTCAGCTGAACTGCAAGCTCAGCCCTGATAGCTTCTGAATTTGTTCACTAAATCATTCAAAGAGTCATCACGAGCTCCACCTTTCCTGGTTCCCATAACCAACCGTTGACCAACTTCTTCTTGATTCTACTTCTTTAGTATTCCTAAAAGCAGGCACACCGGAGTAGGATATATATGCCTGTGAATTTCATCTATGTTTCCACGAGCCAAGTGAACTTAAATAAGTAACTTATTGTTAATCTTAGTTTCCTCTTCTATAAAATGGCCACTCTAAGAGTATCTAACTCACAGGGATATGACAAAGATTAAATGAGTTAATAAATGTAACTGAGGTGGAAGAGTCAACTTAAGCCAACATTTTTCACAGTAAGTTTCAAGGAATATTAGTTCCACAAAATGTTCTTCAAATAAAAAAGGATTCATGGTTAAATCAATTTATTAAACATTACATTCAATGCCCATGTCTCAGTCAGCCATGGTGTACATTAGTATATTAAAGGGTCTCCAAATTCTTGCAGGAAAACAAAACAAAACAAAAACAGTTGTCCTAACATTCCCTAAGCTTTTTTAACCAGAGGGCCTTTGTGTGCACATGTAGCAGCTATTTAAAATTCTGCAGAACCAGTGTTCTGAGGAAGGCATTTGAAAAAATGCTGACTTGGACAAGAGCCACAGTTATCATTTTGGAAGTTATTTCAGCCTCAGGTTTCCAACAGTTTTCGATTTTTTTTTTTTTTTTTTTTTTTTGGAAAAGAGACTACTATCTCCTAATGTTCAGAGTCATCATAAACTCGCAGAAAAATGAACCAAATTGTCCTGTGGGAAGCTGTGTCATAAGGTAGTAGAACGGTATGAACTTCTTCTCTCAGGAGAGAAGTTTTACATACAAATATGATGTAAAAATCCGATAAAGAGTGGAAAGAACTCTGGGGAGATTCAGGAAGTGGATATGCCTGTGATGAAGGCGGACTTGAGATGAGATCACGGTGCCTGAGTTCCAATACCTCTACCTCTGACTATAAAACTATTGTTTGTACATGAGGTAAGAGGGCAATAAATGCTGCAGCCTGATTGCCTCAATGTCACAGGCTGAATGCAACCCAATTTTTGATGGCACAGCAGGAGCTCCGAAAGCATCTTATTTTTCTCTTTTTAAAGGAGAAAAAATAAGCCGAGCTCACATTTATTGCTCACATGCGGCCTTTTCTTCTCTACCATGACATCCCCTAATTCTTCACAAACACAGGACTTATCCCTCCTTTTAGAGATAAACTAGCATTTCTCAAATCACATTAGTCATTTCTACTTAGCCATGTTTGGATTCAGTCTAACAGAATCAACTTAGCTCCCCTATAGCAGAGTCCTATTTTTCAAAGTATATTATAAAAACATGCAGCTGGGAGAGCAAAAGAAAACTAATATCATATCTATTTTGAACAATTTTTACATTTCTATTAAAACCAAGGTAGCAAAATACCTAAGTTGTCTTTATTAACCTCTCCCATTTTGGTTTTAGTTTTCATAGGGTATGAGTAGCCATGCTTCTTTAAAACAGATATCCCAAATTGAAAAAAAAAAAGAAAAAATCACATAAGGAAGCTCTCTGTTCAGTGAGGTTTACACCGTAGGATCACTTCTGTATAGTTGAATGATGGAGGCCTTAAACTTTTAAATCTAAAAAACAAGTAAACAAAAACAGAAAAATACATCCAACATAACTCTCACTATCTGAAGGATCCAATTTGAGAATAATAGATCTGGAAGAAGTTTTAGTGAATAACTACATTAAATTCCTAATTTTATAAACATGGAACCTGAGGCTCCAAATATTAAGTAATAAAGCACAAACCTATCTCAGGAGGAATGAGAAGTCTGGGTAAAAACAAGTTTCCTAGTTTCCAGTGACACTTTCCACACCATGCAGAACCTCCTAGGGTCTGTCCTCCAAGTCCGTGTGTGCCCTGAACAACATGAAATCACACCCCTGTCAAATATTTTATGGAGACCATTTATAAAAATTGGCTGATTCCTTGATAAACTAGTTTAAGGATAGGATAATTAAGGGATTTAATTCACAGTTGCCAAGCTTAAAGTGGGTTCCTGCTAGGAGATTTATAGAGCATATGCCAACTGCAGTGTCCCTGCCGGTTCCCTTTAAAAATTTTACAAATTTTAGATCAGTGGTCTCAAAGATCTTATAGTGGCTTAATCTAGAAATCATGTCTGAATTTTGGAATCTTAAAAACATGGCCTGAATGCAGAAAAAGGCATGTACCAACAGATCTGACAGCTACAAAAGCAGTCAAATGAGAACTAGATACAGCGAAGCCTAGCAGAGTGTCAGAACAACTTAAGAAATACAAGACAGGGATGACTTTGAGGAAGTCTTGGAAACTCATTGAGAGTTGGGTTTTAGTGTCGTAGACAGCAACATTAGTGTAACATTGACAGAAGGGATGGAAAAGTGAAGCACGATAAGAAGGAACATAGGTGTGGTTTCACAGACTATAACGTTAAGAGGACATAGATCCAGGTGGTATTACTTTTAAATGAGAACTTTTCTCTTAGGTATGTTTGCTGCTAGTAATTAAGCACACTGCAGTCAAGGTGTCACTATGCCAGTTATGAAGGATCTGAGGTGTATGTTGCCGCAAGAAAGTTTCCTTTTCTTATTTTCTAAAAATATTCTATATTAAAGGGTTAAATATAACTTCTAAAACTATCTTATAAAAATGATTTAGTTCAGTTCTGAGACGAGACATCACTCTTCCCTGCTGTTTCTCTCTACATACAATTCAACAAATACTCATAGCAGGTTGATGCATAATTATTTTTCAGGAGTCCTTCAAAGAGTGAATAACTAAACATAGTTTGGTAACATCCATACCGTGGACCTACTCAGCAACTAAAAGGAACACAACAACATGGATAAATTTGGAGGGAACCATGCTGAGTGAAAAAAGCCAAACCCAATAGGTTACGTACAATATGATTTCATCCACACAGCATTCTTGAAATGACAATTTTAGAGAAATAGAGGATATATTAGTTATTGCCAGGCACTGAAGGGAGGCATATGGGTAGGATGTGGGTGTGGCTATTAAATGACAATTTGGGATCCTTGTGGTGATGGCAATGTCTTATATCTTGACTACAGCGGTAGATACATGGGCCTGCACAGGTCAAAAATGCATAGAAACACACATATACATGTATAAGTGAAAGAGGAGATATGAAAAAGATTGGTTGACTGTATAAATATCAAGATCCTGCTTGTGCTGTTACACCATAGTTTTTCACAATGTTATCATTGCGGGGAAAACTGAGTAAATGAGACGTGGAATCTTTATCATTTCTTACAACTACATGTGAATCTGCAATTATCTCAAAATAATGTTTTATTCCAAATGATTTTATAACTGATAAAAGCAATCAAATACTAGTCAAATTTAGTACCTTTTTGTGTCCTTGTTATATCCTTCTGTCATTCATTTATGGATTTAAGAAAGAACACCATTTTACATCTCTACCCCTGAGTTTATACACAATTGCACATTTCTGCAACTTCACTTAGAGATAAGGATCCATGGCCTCAACAAAATGGAATAGGGACTTGGGAGGATTTCAGCTTCTGGCTCTGTTTTCCTTCTTTAGACAGTGAAAGCTTTGAGGAAAGATGTCTGTTAAACTTTTGATTCAGTCAACAGACATATTAGCTTTTTTCTTTTTAGTTTCCTGCTCTTATCAACTACTGACCTCCATCTACAGCTGGAAGCTACATATTTTATTCATATATAATACTTTTCAGTTCCTGTAATTCTCTTGTACGTTGTAGCTTTTACATAACACTGATGTGTCCACTGAGCCTTTCAAAAGTACCCTAGGATACAGGGTTCACATATATTTTAGTTTAGTAAATCTACCATAAGAAAATGACTTTTTACCAGTTATTCCTCTATTCTACATTATCACTTTATGTTTGTAACCTTACTGATTCTACTCATCATGTCAAAATTGCACTTATTTTTCTCCTCCCAAGGTTAAAGTAAGGATTAAAATACCATTTATTATCATTTTTATTACTTTATTATCCCCATAAACGTCTAGAGTCACCATCTTCCTTTGCCCTTCTTTGGTGTTGGTATAAAGAGACACTTGCTATTTTATGTTACGTCCTTCTTTAGTTGCATTGTATTTTTGATTTGCTTTTTCCAATTTGACCTCTATTATTTTTTTAGCTTTCTTTTCCCTGTCTGTGTCACTTTCATTATTTACCAAAATAACTAAGCACTTATGATTTTTCCTATTTTTCATGAATAATTATAGCTTTATTAGTGCCCCACTTGTATTTTCCCTGATGAGCTACTAGATTCCTTGGATACTATTAGATTACCCCGGGAATCTGACTCTAACTAGATCCAGATAATTGAATCCAGCTTCTGAATTCTTAATCAGATTAAATCATTTTATATGGCATAATTCTGTATGTTCTTAAAATAGCAGCATGATTATTTCTGACTCTACTGAACAGCTAGATAAATCTATTGGCCATAATTATTGTCAAGAAAATCAAACTCGACTACTAACTAAAATTTATCAACTCCCTTGATCCTTTCTTCCTAATTTACTGTTTGTTTGTTTTTCCTACTATGATAAGTGTATCTTAGTAAGTCCTTTTAAATATTTTGTAGAACAAAACACAAACCAAGTAGATGGACAGATAGGGCGGAAAGAACCTGCCAAACAATTAGGTAAAATAAGAAAGAAATTAATTCTTAATTATGGCTTCTGCTAAATAACGGAACGACCTCTTCTCCAGCCAAGCTACACTTAGTGTAAAGCTGAGAATGTCTCTATCGAAAAGCTCACTGTAGCTTAAAGAATATCAACTTGTGTTCTAATAGTTTTTGAAACCCTATAAAATTTAGCTTTAAGCCATCTTTCTTCTTTCTGCATATGCTCTGCTCAGACAGTCCTCTGTACTGGCAGCTCAGGATCACACTCAATTCCCTAAATAAACTGTGCCCCTTTCCACCTCCCTATGAAAACCTAGTCAGCATTCCTCATCTCCATCAACGAACTTACAACTTACACTCTGTAGGCGGGATATGCCTGCACATCCAATAGAGGTGCACTCCCAACTCAGGGATGGGGATTGAATCTGTAACACCTCTAAATCATTCCGGCACTGTGTAGAGCAATGGCACACTGGAGGCACTTTATTCTGGAATGAACAGATAGATAAATGGATGGAAGGATGTATGGATGGAAGGATGTATGGATGGACGGATGCTTTTGCCACGGCCTACACACTCTTCCAACCATTTCTAGCCACCAAAGTAATTGAGGATCCAGTTTGAATTCAACAAACTTTATCCAGTCCCTCTAGTTGGAGGTAATCATTACATATTTTAATTCATAGTTTGTTCTTTAATCTGTACCTTCTAAGTATGCTTTTATTATAATTATTCAAGTGTACTGTTACCTTTAATGGAGTAACTCATTTGCTATCTGGGAGTTTATTTTATTGAACCTTGTATTCCTCAATGGCTTAGCATCCTGCCTGGCAGGCCAGGGAGCAGTCACTGAATAAATAATCTGTGCACAAGTCAACTTCCTAATCAATAATCTTGGATCAGTGCTCCATATGAAGTCAGTATTTAGAAAATATCGGCATATCGTTCATGACATATTCAACAAGTCCTTACTGAGCCCCTGAGCCCCTACTCTGTACTAGCAAGAACGTAAACTTTAATTACCTTGGCTTTGCTCAATGTGTCAAAAACATGAATTTACCAAATGCTTATTTTCTCATAAACACAAATTAATTACTGACCCCAAAATGACTTATTTTGAAAAGAATAAATTTGCATCTAGTGAACAAAAATATAGTTTTGACAACTAATCATCTTGTTACAAGGAAAGGAAGCCAAATAAGGCCTTGTCTGAATAGAATATAAAGGCAGGAGATAGAGTGGCATTTAAAGTCCTATTGGAATGTAGTAAAGGGTCTCGGAGAATTGACTTCACATTCATACTTTGTAGGATGGGAAAAGCTTTATATATTGCTTGTCTCATAGGGTGAATGATCTTTTATATGCACTGACTATCATATGAAAGAGCATTTGCAAATGCAGGCAACCTTGCAGTGGGGAAACAGGCAAAGAGGAAACGCATGGCTCCTAAGAGTCAAGGCAAATAAAGGCTCAAGCGTCCCCTCGAACATTGTTTCCACTCCATTCACTCCATCCTTTACTTCAAGGCTATTTCAATACCCTTCATCATAGAAAAGCTGTTCCTGTATGACATTAGGGAATCTAGTGGTTTTGGTTAAAAACTTTTGATGTTTATCCAAAGCAGTATAACCATGAGGCAAATAAAGGGCGTCAGAAACTTTCTCTTTCTGTATTTCAAGCAGGTTGAGGAATCCCTGGTATAGCATGTATTTGCCTGACCATTGACAGGCAAAGACATATATTCAATTAAAATATCATGTTATAAATACTACACTAGAGGTACATAGAAAAGACGGATTTAATGCACTAAATCAGAAAGCTTGCTTGAGTTTCTGGTTGTCCCCAAAGCACTGACTCATGAAGCCCACTTTTTTTTCCATACCAAAATAAACATTTGGGGTTTATTATATAGGCACAGACGAGTTATCATAGTGTAACTCTTTTTACAGTTACTCCCTACTCAGAACATCAAGACAGAGGCAGAAAAGACTTTTCATAGATGGAATTTCAGATTGCAATACCCATTATAGGTCCTCTGCAATAGGCTGGTTTTCCTGGCAAAACAAAACAAAATTTTTATTGCCATATTCGTTTAACACTGAATATGTAGCAGGCAGTGTTCTAGGATCTTTGATATGCAATTTCCTTTAATTATCTCAATAACTCTATGAAGTAGTTATGATTGTTTCACGCAGATGAAGAACCTGAGACCAAAAGAGGTAAAATAACGTGCCCAAGGCTCAGGAATGGAAGGTTGGAACACAAAACTCTTCTTTCTGACTTTGAGGTCTTGTTTCTGACCACTATGCATTGGAATACCAATGCATTTGATCTTCATAATAAGCCTACTTATTATCCCACTTAACAGATGAGAAAACTGAGGGTCAGAATTCAGTACCTGGTCAAGAGTTACTTTCATCTATGGGGTGGCCCCACACAAAATTAAATGAAGCCCTTCTTCAAATCACCCTTTCCAATTGACTCCATGCTAACAATGAAACATTCTTATGAAGTCATTATCCTTTACTATCTTTATTTATCTTCAAATTACTTATTTGAATAAAAAAAGAATAAAACAAAACAAGCAAAAACTATGCCTCATCTTACAGTAATCTAGAAAGAGTAGCTCTGGTTGGAAGTACAGAAAAGTGAGCCCTCAGTTATTTTAGGCCCATCCGGTAGGTAGCCTCCATACGCCTTCTCCCTGCAGACTCGAAGTAGCATATGGCTGTTCTTTTTGCAGTTCAGGCTCCGCTGTTTTCTCTGAACCTCTAGGTTACAGTACGTTTTGTAATCACTGATAAGGACCACCTGCCTCTTGAGAGATTAAGCCTCACAAAACGGAGAAGCCTAATTGTTCAAATTCACTCTCAGGTAGACAATATGCCCTTCATGCGTGGACTGAGATTACTGAATAAAAAAACCGAAATCAAAATAAACAGTTATACTAACTCATTGTAATTGCTAAGTTAAGAACATATGTTAGTGCCATAAAAAAGAAAAAAAATATTTAGAACAATGAAGACAATGCTTTTGAGGAAATAAAACACCTCATGATTTTCCAGGAAAAAAAATAAAGAATAACCTACTTTTACAATTTCTTTCACTCCACTAAGATATATTCAGGGCAAATTTATTGCACTCATATATGCATAATCAAGCACCCTCTGTGCACAAACTTATCCTATGGTTGAATTCAGTCAGAAAAACTGGCTCTTTGAAAATAAGCCGAATTCAATCCAATAACTGGCTGATAAATGCTTACCATTGAGAGTGTGAAATCTATTGCAAATCTGGTTTAAGAGACTAAGAAGGGATGGAGTACATGGGGAAGAGCGCCCTCCGCTGCCATCATCACAACTCCCGCCAGCAGTCAGGCCGGATTCGGGGCCTGTCTCTGGGCTGCAGGTGCAAAACCACGGACATACCTTCATCTGTGGCCTGCCCCACTGCACTAGAATTGTTTGTTTGAGTGTCCATCTATCCTTCCAGTCTGCGAGCGCCCTGAGAGCAGAGTTCACATTTTCACTCTAATCCCAACACTTAGCATGCAGTATGTGCACAGAATGAATGCGTCCAATCCATCCAAAAATAACTACCTAGGTGACAATATCTAGCCACAGGCTACCACAGGAAAAGGAACTACATACTTACATTAAATAAAGTTTACTTTGTAAGTGCAGATAGATTTGCTAAAGTATTAAGGCCGATATTAAAGGCAGGCAATGGGCTATAGGGACAAATGGTCCCCATTTTAAGTGAACGTATTCTGAACTTGCTAAAGCAAACTCAAGTGCCTCTTCTGACAGAAGCTTCACTTCTCTGCTCACCACACTCATTCTCAGATCTCCCACTGACCACACAGAACCATGAGACACTGGATTAATAATAGGTAATGTTTATGGCTGTCATGTGGGCCAGGCCCTGGACTAACGGCTTTACTGTATTATTTCATTAAATTCTTATTACAGCCATCTAAGGTAGGTGCTATTAATGTTTCTACTTTATAGACGACAAAACTGGGGCAAAGCATTTGTTTGGTGCCTTGCCTGAGATCTAAGCAGAACTTCAGTAAATCTGTCACTTTCCAAGGAACCCCTACTCCACCTCCAAACAGATGACTAGTCCTGTTCCCAAGGAGAAACATTTTGTTTGTCCTGATAAAATTCAGAATTCAACCCTTGACGTATGACCTCTCTTCACAAACTAATTCACTCTTTTCTGAGAGTTGATTCTCTGTTTCAGTAAAGCTAGCATGGCTATGTAGTTATACACAATCATAGTCATGCATGAGAAATAATTCTTACAAATCGTTTTGATATATTTTATGAGCAATAACACAATAATAAACATAAAACTTTTCATGCACCGTAAATGTACATAAAAGAGCTTGAGATTCAACATAAAGTTTTATAATAAATATATATGTAGAGAGAGATGTGCGTGCGTGTGTGTACGTGTGCTTGTGTATATAATTATTTTAGGTATCTTCATATTATATATTAATGCACATATTTTTCAA
This sequence comes from Phocoena phocoena, assembly GCF_963924675.1. Taxonomy (NCBI): domain Eukaryota; kingdom Metazoa; phylum Chordata; class Mammalia; order Artiodactyla; family Phocoenidae; genus Phocoena; species Phocoena phocoena. The sequence continues at coordinate 81,002,773 of NC_089227.1, forward strand.
CCATTGAACTTTGTTATTTAAATCCTTAATCATAAGAATATAGTAAGCAGTTTGGCATTCATAAAAGTCAGATCAAAAGTAGCTTCCCTATTTTAACCCATATCAAATTTTCTTTGTTGTGTTTAATTATTTTATTTCACAGAGGTCCACTGTCAAAAGGGCTTTTGCCAAGAAGCGATTGATTTTCAGATTGGCATCAATAACCCACAGAGTTATCAAAGCTTTGTTTCCATAAGTTTGGGTTGCAGGACAAGGGCTAGGGTTTCATCAGGCTGCTACATGTAATAAGGTGTAGATACGTGGTCTTACGAAGTACAACCATAGTTGCAAATATGAGCTGTCTTTGTGCATTACTGAAAGCGGAACTGTGACAATTATCAGGAAGTCATTACGGAGACAATACATCATAAATATCCTAGTTTCCTTATTTCTCATTATCTGCTGCTTTTCTGAGAACTATGGTGACTGGTGCTGCATAAACATAGCACTTCAGGGGCTATATTTGGACATACAGAGGTGAAAAATGTATTAAAAACACCAAATTGATGTCTTTCGGATGGGTTCAAACACAAGAAAGCACATACACACGTGTAAAACACACACAGACAAGAATAATCTCTCTCCCCACCCTCATGTATGTCATAAGAGTTTACCTTCCAGCTAGGATAAGCTGTAGCTAGGAAATGAAATTAATTATTCATTTAAGAAATGAACTCAGCCCTCACAGTGTTATGGTAGCTTTGAGAATCAAGAAGAGGAGGTACTTTTACTAGAGGAAAGAGTGAAATACACATTAGAACAATATAACAGTAGAAGAGTATGTTTCTGGTTTATTAGACACATTTTAAAAGCACCTCACTGCCTACAGGGGAAACACTGCTGCTGTAGTGATTCCTCGGCCACTCAGTTCCTGTAAACAGTCACGTTACAGATGTATGAGAGAATGTATTATGAACATTAATGTTCATGTATGAAGGAACTCTGATCCTTAGCTGCGACCACAGAGCACACTCCTTGTTTGTCTAGACCAGAAGGAGCCGGCGTGCATAGATACGGCACCACAGGCTGTTAAATTTTGAAATGGTTCCTTACCCCGTGGTAAGCAGATGCTTCTCCAACCACTCCTGTGCCCTCCTCATGCAGCCACTGCCTGCCCTATGCCCTGTGACTTCCCGGGCCTCCCTATCTGTCAAGTTCAGGACGGGCTTTCTGCTCTGGAGCCCCTTATGATTAGTGGGTGCTGGTAACAGACAGCACCCCCCAGTGTCCCCAAAGACCCCTTCCCTCGGATAGCCCCTCTGGAGGGCTGCCTGCCAGCTAGACTCATCTGACAGAGCTTCTCCTCCTGCTGTTATCCCACGTGCCAGCCCCACCTGGTCCCAGCAGGAGGAGACAGAGCCCGGGGTGGCGGACACAGCATGACACTGGGCAGGCAGATGACCAACTGCCTTTGGCACCAGCCCCAGGCCCTGCGACCTCGCTGCCCTGTGACCTCGCTTCCAGTTGGGCTCTCCAAGTTCTCCTCACGTGGCCACTTGTAGGAACTGCAAAATCTGTGGGCCTTGGGCCTTCGTGGCTCTCCAGGGGGACAGGGACAGCTGGCAGCCCTAAGGGCTGTTAAAAAACTGAACATCTCTTTGGGGTACATTAACTTTCTCTGATGTTGTGATTCAAAGAGGTAATGTACGTACAGATCGTGATTGACTTCCATCCAGCAGACGTAGCTGCAAGATCTCAACTTATGATGGGGCAAAGGTGAAGCACACTTATTAAGCACCGACTTTGTCATTCATGGCACAGTTTGTCACCCCTCCCCCCAAACACACACATACACACACACTGTACAAAGCTTTGAACAACTGAGCCTTTCAGAAAAGTATAAAGTTTCCCTAAATGTATATTTAGTCACTTAAAAGAAAATGAGATCTTTCACTAAATCCCTGCAGAGAGTAAATATCTCTACAGACATTTAAGACTTCTCAAAAAAAAAAAAAAAAAAAAGACTTCTCATAACATTTTAAAGTTGAAGAAAGATCAAATCATACATTTTCTGAAAACTTATTTACAAGAAGATCAATTCTAACAAATGTTATATTACTTAAAAGTAAAGCATCTCTCCTTGAGAACAGTATACATAAAGTATAAGTTTATATTGATACTTGCTTTTAGATGAAGCTGATTGGTCCAGTGCCCAATGATTTTGTATTCTGTACTTTTGTTGGTTATTTGATACTGGAAGATATCATAACGACCAGGAGCGTCTCCATTTTCATTAAAAGTGACCGGTGTCCCAGCACTACCTATAAATGTTTAGGAAACAATGTTAACTTTTCAGTGAGATAGACCACTGGGCTTATTTCTCCCTAAGAAAAAAATGGTAGATAAAAAAATATTGTGCATAGTAAGAGATATGAAGCTAGTAATCCATACAAGGTCATTCTTGGTAGCATAATATCTCTGACATGAAAAGAAGCCCAGACATACTTTCAGGAAGAAGACGTGCTTCATTACGCACATTAGAAAGTAAATGATGAGCATCCAAGTTAGGCGACAAACGTAACAGTTAAATAAATAGAAGTTGATAGGCTGGACAGCCAATAGTGGCTACGGAGTGTAGATGCCTTGAAGCGTAACAGCTATTGTACAATATGAACTATGAACAGCAATTCAACATGTGGCAGGAGAACGTCGCAGCCAGATTCCCTAGAGTTTGACTTTATTCCGACTTGAACTCCACTCTGAAGCAATTGCCATATTCAATGTCTCTTCTAAGCCTCTGCTTTGGCTACCTCTGCCCAAGAGTCTATCCATGTGGGCTACGTTTAGGATCCTCTCAGTGGGTGAGGCAGTGGTCGCTGGGAAGTCCCAACTCCGCTCAGATCATAAAAGTTCCCTCAATTCACTGTGATAGTGCAGTACTGGCGGGGCAGCAGGATACAAGAAATGTCATCTTTTCTAACCTTCCATTTCTCCCAGAAGCTTTCATCTTTTTCTCTTACCAGCTTCTGCTCACTTTTACTTTCTCTCTCATTAACTTTTACATAATCACAGGTTTTAAGAGTAGAAAGGGATCACTACCCGCAATGTTTTCTTGTTCCATCTATAGCCTCACTTTCTATATAGAATTTCCTTTTCTCTACTAGCCTTTGGAGGCTGCCCACAGCCCACACCTTCATCTTCTTGCCTTACTCTTTACTGTCTTGACAAATTCGCCTAACATCAATCCCTTTTCTTTGTGCCAATCTTCTCTCTGCAGGTTCCCTTCCCTGAATTTCTTCTCACCGTATACCGGATTTAATTTCTATACTATACTAGAAACTGTCCCCTTCTTGCTATCTCTTTTCTATATTTTACTCCCCCAAAATATATACTACTAATAGTTATACATGTCAACTCTATATATTTCCATCTTATAATGAGTTCCTTATTCTACCTGCGGAGTTTTAAACTAAAACCAATAATCACAAAAGTCTAAAACATTCCTCTTTGGAATCTTCCTAAAATTTGAATGCAGTGTGAAGTCTCTGATGAGATGCCTGGTATCTGCAAACAACTGCTAAGGACACAAGAGACAGCACAGCATGGAGAAAAGAGCACTGTTTTGAGAGTCAAGAGCTGCACATTCATGCTCACTTTGCTTCTGCATTTATTTTCACAACTTATGGACTCTCTTTTCTTTACTTGTCACATAGGGACTTAAAAAATAAAGATGAACATATTTTTAAGTCTCAAAAGATCTATATGCATTTAAATTATTATTATTAGTTCACATGGGAAATGACTTTATATATAAATCAAGAAAGAAATAGGGAATTAGAGAAAAAAATAGGAGCTCTCCAATCAACCACTATCTTAACTACTCCTCAGATACTCAAGTGGAAACCCACGTGCTATAACGGATCAAATCCTTTTCTAACTCCAAGTGAATGTGAGCAGGTTAACTTTTAAATCCTCAGATTCCTCATCTGTAAAATGGGAGTAATATTAACACTCGTAGAGTCGCTATGAAAATTAAACAAATAGTTGCAAAGAACAATGCCGGTGGTAATTAAACACGACGATGATGATGATTCACGCCGTATGCATGCTCAGTACATACCAATGTAGAGTAACAGACAGGATATTAAACATTCTTTAAGTGATACCTAGACAAAGGATTATGGAAATTCCATGGGTAAGAGATTACTGGATGGAAAAATACACATCAGTTAAGAATTTCACATTAACATCTTCAACAAGTCCTGACATTTACATACCATTTCAAAATTCTGATGTCATATACTCCATGAATAAAGTATTATTTACTTTTGTCTAACTGAATTCCCCAATGTTGTCATACTCCTCACTGAATGGCTCCATATCTCCTACAACAGCATCCCAATCTTTTTTACCATAATGATACCCAGGCTAGGAGAATGTCACTTGTGTAACACATTCTCATGAATGTACTCTGAGTTATATATAATTCTTAGTGTGCTAGCTGTTTCTATATCTCTTTCCTCCAACTCAAGAAGGTATACTGGAAAGGAAGCTAATGAGAGCTGTATTACCACAAACATAATTGTCCAACTTGGATACTTCAATATAATTATTAATAGCAAGTTACACTAAATTTGGCCTTGCACCAAGAGGCAATATACTAACGTATACATACTATATAAAAGTATAATACACTAGAAATGTGGGTTTGGGGGCCAGGTCATCGCACTCAAACCCCAGCTCTGACACTTATTAGATAGATGATCTCAGGTGAGGTACTTGATCTGTCTGTCCCTCACTTGGCTCATTTTTAAAATGGGCTAATTGTAATTCCCATCTCAGAGGGATATGAGGATTAAGTGAATCAATATACAGAAAGCATTCAGTAAATAGTAAGCATTATATAAATATTAACTATTATTTCCTTTATTGTTTTACGGCAGTGCTGTGTTTGAGATCCAGGGTCTATATGAGAGCATAACAACTTCTCAGTGAGCATGTTTGGCTTTTCTGGAGTCACCCTTTCTAATCCTTGTTCTCCTCTACTAACACAAAGCCAAATATACCTAAAATCCAGTTCTTTAAATTCACCATGCACTTTCTCACGATCCTGTTTCGCATGTTATTTTCTAAAAGTTCACTTCCTCCTTTATCCTAACCTTTCTTCTGTATATAATTCCTTCAAGATGTGTCTTAAAGGCACACCTATAAGGATCCTTATCTTCTAAATCTGGAGCAGGGACCCAAGTGCCTCTTCGTGTCCTGTCCTTCTCTATCATGGCACTCACTGCTCTCTGTACACTTGCACTATCCATCCCCATTCCTGATCAAAACATTCATTCAACAGATATTTATTGAGAGCCTATTACGTGCTCAATACTGGTTGGACCCTCTGCCTTCCTCACAAGACCGTGGTCTCCTTAATAAAGGCAGAGTGCATTTCTTATCTTTGTGGGCACGGCACCAAAGACTGCTTGATATTGAGTGTGCAATCAATAAATTACAGTAGAGCATGAAAGAGGCACCCACTAACGATTCCAAGCAAATCCACATTCAGCTTCTTCATAGCATTATGAACTTCATTTCTATCAGCTCTCATCTTTTATGTTCACAAATGAAGGGACAAAATCAGTCCCTTTTACACTGTTATCAGTGGGATGTTAGAAACCACTCTTGCGACTTGTTTTAGTAATCTGATTTCTGATCTTGGGCTAGGCTTGCAGTTGAATTACTTCAACCCTTTCAACAAAGAACTGATTCAATTGCGTATTGGCTTATCTCAAATAACTGCCCTGGTACTGCGGTCTGTGTAACAAAGAACACCCTTGAGTAACCATGAGAGGCTATGTCGTTTATTAATTTCAACAAGTAGAAATTTGAATGATCACCCTTTGTACTGAAACTGGGCACCCTGAAAAACAGAATTAAGTGGCATTTTGTCCAGAAAAAAAATTGAAATGACAAACGTCTCGATATATCCATCAATGTACTATGGTTTACTAACAATACAAGTAAGAAATATAAATATATTTTGTTAGGCTAAATTCATATATATATATATAGATATAGATATAGATATAGATATAGATATAGATATATATAGATAGTAAATTATGCTCCAGCAAGTTTTCTTGTGTTTCTTTCCATCCTAGACTTTAGTTATTTCAGAAATTTTGAAGTGCACTAATTTTTTACATACTCTTTAATCAATGTGGGTTAGTGGAGAAATGGAAACAAACAACATGGAGGTGGAGGTAACTTTTACTAGTCAGATACTGCTCTGAGTCCATATATCACTTTGGATATTTTCTGTTCAATATGAAATGCATGGAAAAAACTGTATTTTTGTTACTAGGCATGTCAAGCACTCCAACATGCTTTTGTAGTAAAAATGACCTATTCAATGGAGATTTTATTTGAAAACATTGGCTCTGTTGAATATTGTTCTGGGGAAGATTGTGAGCTTGGGATTCAGGGACTGGCGTTTGCTTTCTGGCTCTACCAGTTCCCTGTGTAATCTGGGCAAGTTACTCTCCAAAAACCTGTTTTGTCAACTGTCAAGAGAACATTATAACCCCAACCTCCCTGGGCTATTACAAGGGCTGCATGAGACGATGCATGTGAAGCACTTAGTATGTGACTGGCACACAACAGGTGTGCAATATGTGAAAACTACCATCATCATTATCCATTCTCTGCCTACACTTATGCTCCCTTGATCTACATTTTCTTGTTTCCACAATGCAAAAGGCAATGCAAGAGTAATTCATTCACCTTTAGGTGCAAATATTAGATATAAATATATTTATAAGTATAAGCCACTCAGTGTATTGTCATGTTTATTACTTTCATTTCTCTTTCTTGCTACAAAACTATCCCTTTTCCTTCTCATAACCACCTGTGCTATTGGGTAAGCAGGAAAAAATAAGAAAGGTAAAAATAAAATCAGTTAATTTAGTCATTTTTAGCACCCTTAAAAGAAGAATGAATATATGAGATTGAAGTCATTGACCAAATGCCATAGGAAATAGCAACTTTCATCAGAATCCACTTCCCCCACTTCTGGATGACTAACTGTTTCATGTTGCACACATCCGACAATTTCCTCCCCATCGCTTCAGCTTGTCTCAGACTTTCTCACGGAGGAAAAGCAGCAATAGGACAAAGACCCCCTCCTCACTCCCCAACAAAACCTACAGCCTACCTGCATCTATGCTCATGTGATCGCTTCCCTCCTGCTGAAACACACGTCCCTCATCCAATCAAAGGTGTATTCCTCCTCTAGTGCTAGGACCCCCCCTTCACTCTCACTCTCTGTGCACTTTGTCTCACAGTTACCTTCTTTCTTTTACATCAGCAGATTTAGACTGTCTGCAGTGGTCCCTTCAGTTTACAACTGAGTTCTCATAGCTCTCATCTTAAAAAAAAAGCAAGCAAGCAAATCCCATTACTAACCTTACTGCCTCATTTATCTACTCTCCTTAGCAGTAAAATAAAACTTTTTGAGTGAGCTGTCCTCACTCTGTCTGTTTTCTTATTTCCCATTAACACATCAGACCATGTTAATTCGAAATGTAACTTCATACCTCCACTGATGAGTCTCAAATGTATACACCTAGCCCTGAGTGCAGACTTACCAATTAACTGTATCTCCACTTGGTTGTTTGATAACCATCTTACACTTTACATATCCAGACACAAGAGTCCTCACTCAAAACACGTTCCCCACAGTCTTTTTCCTCTTAGTAAGGAGCTGAGGGCTGCCTATCCATTCAATCAATTCAAAAACCTAAGTTAAAACCCTACATTATAAGTGTAAAACACAAAGAGTGAACATAAACTATGGACTTTAGCTAATAGCAGTGTATATCAATATTGGTTCATTAATTGTAACGGATGTACTACATTAATACAAAACATTAATAATTGGAGAAACTGTGTGTGGAAGTGTGGAATATGGGAACCTTCTGTACTATCTGCTCAATTTTTCTGTAAATATAAAGTTGTTCTTCAAAGAAGTTTAAAAAGTAAAAGAAATAAGAAAATTATTTTCATTAAAGCATTTGTGTAACCCAATATATGCAAAGCATTATGACATCAAAATATAACCAATATACAAACATTAATGGGATACTTTTTTATATATCACATCTTCAAACTCCTGTGTATACCTTAGACTCACAGATAATTGCGATTTGGACTAGCTGTATTTCAAAGCTCAATAGCCACATCCCTATTTAACAGTGCAGGCCTAAAAGACTACCGATTTCAGCAGTTGTTGCTCTAACCCTCCATCACTGGGGAAGAAGTCCATGGCTGAGCCTTTCTGATCTGGCCTCCACTTCAATTTCAACTGGACCGACTCCCCACCCCCGCCTTCAACAGTTTCTCCCCTAAAAAGGTGTGGATTCATCCAAGTCTGACCCATGGCTCAGTGGAGGCCAGAACTGGAGATAAGATCCTAAAATAAAATTCAAATTGCCCCAGTGGTAAAAACAAACAAACAGCCCACATCTAAGACATTAACAGGTCCTGTCGCCAAAACATATCCAGAATTTCCCCATTCTCTCCATTTCCTCTTCTCTGCACTGGTCCAAGCTACTGTGATCTCTCCCTGAACTCCCAGCCCATATCTATGTTCACAGTGGTGAACAACAACCCACTCTCCGTCCTGCGGCCAGAGTGATACTGTGAAACACACGTCAAGTCCTCTCCCTAATGCAGTGGCTTCCCATTTCACTAAAATAAAACATAAAGTGTTTATCAGGGCCCTTAAGGCCTTGTTAATCCTCCAGTCACTTGTTTCTATACTTCATCCACCCTGGGATCCTTCCGTTCCTCAAACACATGACGTTTGCTCTATTTCAGTACTTTGGTGTTTCTTGTTCTCTCTCTCCTTCTCTCTTTCTCCAATGCTCTTCCCACCTGGATCTTTGCATGGCCGGGCTCCTTCTCATCATTTAACACACACACATTACTAAATATAGATAACGAACCTACTGCATAGAAATAGAAAGGACCTACTGCATAGCACAGGGACCTATACTCGATATTTTGTAATAACCTATAAGGGAAAAGAATCTGAAATGGTTTTCTTTACCTGATTATTTTAGTATGTGAAACAAATAGGACAAGGAATGCAGTTGAATGGCATTTCTAATTCTCTCAGCCAACCCTCCTTCTTGATTTTTCCATCAAGAAACTGAACTGACGGGCTTCCCTGGTGGCGCAGTGGTTGAGAGTCCGTCTGCCGATGCAGGGGACACGGGTTCGTGCCCCGGTCCGGGAAGATCCCACATGCCGCGGAGCGGCTAGGCCCTTGAGCCATGGACACTGAGAAGAAACTGAACTGACAATTGTACTTTCTCTTCTGGAAATGTCTTTATGATCTTGCCTTAAAGGTGTTTTAAGAATGAAAAGTGTCATTATCAGGAATGAATAGCACAATTTGAGAAGTAGAAATACAACCTTTAATTGTACTGATGGTACTCAAATAACCTAATTGAATGTTTAAAATAAGAAAAAATCCATTATTTAGTGATACACATTTCAGGGAAGCAGATGAATTAAGAGGTTTAAATAAAATCTCTTATAAGTGACCGAAGATATGATAAAAATATCAAATGTTTGTTTAAAGGAAATAAATGTAAAGAATATGTAATAATTAGGCGATATTAAGTAATACATTTTAAGAGGAATTTGGGAACAAACCGAAATGTGTTGCAATCCTCGGATCTCAGTATATTTTCATTTCCTGACAGAAAACCTCTCTTTATCTAGAGCGAGTTAAGCCTTTTATTGTTTCCTTCGTGGGGGTACTTAATACCTTATAGATATTTATTTGTATATATAACTTCCATTATAAGTTTTAATTAATCATTGTATTTCTAACAGTGCTACATTTATGAGTACATTTATGAAAGTGTCTGTGTATGTGAGTGTGAGTGTGTGTGTGTGTGTGTGTGTGTACATATATTCTTGCTTTTTCAAATCTGCTGTGTACCAGGAGGAGGTCTCTGACTATCTAGTCCAATGTGTTGCTGGAAAAAAAAAAAAAGATGCTTTTACCATCTAGATTTAAAATTGTCAAATTTATTAATTTTTATAATGAATGCTTACTAAGAAGTTTAAAATTTTGCTTTCAACATTCACATTTTTAATTTACCCACAGTTGACTTATGGTGTGAGGTCGGTATACAACTTCACCTCTTTCCTATATTATCATTTTATCAGCACTACTCCCCTTTTCTGAATGACTAGACAGATGCTTCTCTTTTATACCTGTTAACGTAGAGAATGTGTCTTTTTCCGGCCTTTCCCTCCTATTCCATTAATTCATTTGTCTCTCTTTGACCCAACATCATACTGTATAAATTACTAAAGTTCCATAATAAGACTGATAATGGTATGGCAAGTCCCCACTCCTTATTCTTCTTTCTCAGAAGTATTCTGACTTGTCTTTGCTTTAGACTCTTCTGTATACAATGTAGAACCATCTTTTTAAGTTCCCTGAACAATCCTATTTAGATTATCTTTGGAAAAATACATAATATCTATAAATCAATTGGGGAAGATTTGATACCTTTATAATATCTTCCTATCCATGAGCATAAGTTGTCTCTTGGTTGTTTGGATCTTCTTCTGCAAGATCTAATGTAGTCTTACAATTTTCTTTCCACAGCACTTAACCATTTTTTGTAGACTTACTCCTAGGTAATTAATATTCTCTGATGCCATTGTAAATGGTGGCCTAAATTATATTATCTACTACTCTGCTGCTAGTATAGAGAATTCAGCTGAAGGTTGTTTTTTTGCTTGTTTGCTTTTGTTTTGTTCTGTTTTGTCTTGTATTACTCTTTTATCCAGTCCAGAGGTGATTCTATCACCCAGGGGTATTTAGAAATGTATGGAGACATTTTTGGATTTTGCCGCTGGGGGAGTGCAACTACTGGTGACTTGTGGAAGAGGCCGGGGTGCTACTAAACGTTCTACAATGCACAGGACATCCACCTCCAATAAAGAATTATCTAGTTCAAAATGTCAGTAGTTTTAAGGTTGAAAAACCCTTGTGAAACTCTTTTTATTATACTTAAGGATTTATCTCTATAAATTCTTAAAACTTCTTTAACTTCTATGTAAAGAATCGTGTTAACTGCAAATAATTACAATTTCATTTTCTCCTTAACAATTCTTATGCCTCCAATCTTTTTCTTTCTTCCTTTTTTATTGCACTATCTAGGACCTTCAATGCAATTTTGACATGAAGTGGCAATAGTGCACATTCTTATACTTCTTCTAACCTTTAAAGAATATTTCCCACATTCTTCATTTAGGATTATGTTTGATCTAGGCATTTTATAGGTGTTTCTTACCAGTTTAAGAAAGTCCCTTTTATCCTACATGTACTAGATTTTTTTTTTTTATCATGAGTATATTTTTAGTGTTAGCAATGTATTTTATACATCTTTTGAGACAAAATATTTTTCTTTTAATCTGTTACTATAGTGAGTTACATTTATACATTTTTCAGTTATGTCATGGAAGCCTGGGATGGATCCAACTTGGTTTCAATATTTTTTGCACTGCTGGATTCAATCAGTTAATATTTTGTTTAGAATCTTTATATTCATACTCATAAGTGAGACGGAACTGTAATTTTCTTTCTTATAATTTCCTTTTTGTTTTGGTTCCAGGGTTATACTGGCCACATAGAATAAATTGGAAAATAATCCTTTTTTTTGTTTTCTCTGCAAGAGTTTGTATAAAATTGTAATAAAATCTTCCTTGAAAGTTTTATAGAACTCACCTGGAATAACCCCAGATACCATCAAGAGAGTGAATAAATCAATTGTGGCATATGGAATATTTACACAATGGAATATTATACTGCAGTCAAAATGACTGAACTACAGAGACAGCCATAAATCTGGATGAATCTTAGCAATATAACATTAAGTGAAAAAATAAAGTACCAAATATACATTTTACAAAGGTATAAATGATTAAAAATTTAAAAATTTGTGTGCTTTTTTGGGAATACATATGCAAGACAAATCTATTTTAAAAGGTAGGAATATTGACTGTTTGGGAGTGATGTGAGAATGGGTTGGTGATGGAAATACATGTTTGGATACAGCTTTTTATCACAATCCTAGTTTTGAGGGACAGGGGAGTATTTTCATAGATGGTTACTACATTCTTTGAAATAACCAAATAACTAAATAACTAATTAAACAGATGAAAATTGACCTTGCATAGAACAATTATGAGCATGTGTCACTAGCCAAGGAACCAAGAGGAGAAAAGAGAAAAAGAGAGAAAGAGAGAAGGGAGAGAGGGAGGAAGAAAGGAAGTAAGGAAGCAGAATGAAGAAAAGGGAGAAAAAAATGAATAAAAAAAAAGAGAGATATATTAAAAATTATAAAATAGCTCTGCTATTATGCCCTTGGAGAATACAAATACTCCCTGAAGGGTCTATGAACCCAAACAAAATAGGTCACAAACAGAACAAGTCAAGCTTCTGTAAGAATTCCCAGTTTATAAAATATAATGTCTGGGATTAGAATTACATTATATATTTAAGCCAAAAAGCTTAATTCACTTTTTATTATGAAGATTTCTCTGAAGAGTAAAATAAAGCTAAAATTCACCTCTTACCAGTTGAGTTACTACTTCATTTCTTGCTCAATATCAGATTGTTCTTTTATCTTGGGTTATGCCTTTGTAATAATGCCTTTGTAATAATTCATTGTTTGAAATATCATTAAACAGTCTTTCAATATGGTTTGGAATCAATATTTTGTTAATATTTGCAAAATTACAGTAAGCCAATCAAATATAGATAATTCTGTAGGAACAAATGTCAAAGTGTCTAAAGAAATGAATAAAATATCAAACTAGAGAGATCTACTCATTTCTGACAATAATTTATATATTGAATTAAAAAGGATACCAAATCATTTATTTATAATGGATCTGATTTTCTGTAATTACACAAACTGTCAATGTATATTATGCCACTGTGATAAATGTGACTTGTCTATGTTACCATGGTGATTTGAGGTGTTTCTTTTCTACACTGCATGCATAACAATTTGGAGCATAATCAAAAGAAACACTGAAATATGTAAGTAAAAAAACCATAAATTTTTTTAAAAAGTGTAGTTTGACTTTCACATATCCCTTTTAGAGGCTGATCCATTAAATGGATTAAAACAATGACTACTAAATAATATATTTTATTTCAAATATATATAAAATACTTACAAAAATTATTTTCTGCCAAAAATAAAATATGAATGATTACCATAAACTTGAACTCTCAATTCATATTCTCTGACCACTATTCAAGAATCTGAAATTTTTAACTAAAGCTTTAAAGAGAGTAAAATGTTAAAGCAAGACTAAGGAAGATAAACATCAAAAACTCCTAAAGATTTAGAAAAAACAATTAAGTGCTCATGTTAATTAATCCTTGAGTCAAAGAGAACTAAAACTAAAATTATAGAGTACTATTTAACAGATACTAATATATTTCAAAACTAGAAGATATGGTCAAGCCTGTCCTCAGAGAGAAATTTAAAGAACTGAGGTTAAAAAGCACATGAAAAGATGCTCAACATCACTAATTATTAAAGAAATGCAAATCAAAACTACAAGGAGGTATCACCTCACACCGGTCAGAATGGCCATCATCAAAAAATCTACAACAACAAATGCTGGAGAGGGTGTGGAGAAAAGAGAACCCTCCTGCCCTGTTGGTGGGAATGCAAACTGGTACAGCCACTATGGAGAACAGTATGGAGGTTCCTTAAAAAACTGAAAATAGAGCTACCATATGATCCAGCAATCCCACTCCTGGGCATATATCTGGAGAAAACCATAATTCAAAGAGATACATGCACCCCAGTGTTCATTGCAGCATTATTTATAATAGCCAGGACATGGAAGCAACCTAATGTCCATCAACAGAGGAATGGATAAAGATGTGGTACATATCAACAATGGAATATTACTCAGCCATAAAAAGAACAAAACAACGCCATTTGCAGCAACACGGATGGACCTAGAGATTCTCATACTGAGTGAAGTCAGACAGAGAAAGACAAATCTCATATGATATCGCTTATATGTTGAACCTTAAAAAAGGCTACAAATGAACTTATCTACAAAACCAAAATAGAGTTACAGATGTAGAAAATAAACTATGGTTACCGGGGGGTAAGAGGGGGAGGGAGGGATAAACTGGAAGATTAGGATTGACACATACACACTACTATATATGAAATAGATAACTAATGAGAATCTGCTGTATAGCACAGGGAACTCTACTCAATACTCTGTAATGGCTTATGTGGGAAAAGAATCTAAAAAAGAGCAGATATATGTATTTGTATAACAAATTCACTTTGCTGTGCACCTGAAACTAACACAACATTGTAAATCAATTATACCCCAATAAAAATTTTAAAACAAGAATTGAAATTTTTTTTGTTACACACGACCTAGATGTGTTTATAGAAAAAGATCTTTATAATCTTGAAATGATAAATGGCTTTTTAAGCATGACATCAAGTAAAAACTACTAAGGAAATAATAATTTTAACAACATAAAATACCAAAAAAAATTATTTTTTTAAAATAAAAAATAGAAACAATGTAAACAATATATCAATCAAGGCATGGATAAATAATGACACATCCATACAATGGAATATAATGATGTAGCCATTAAAATTATAATATAAATAGTTATTATTAATATGGAGAGATTCCATGGTATACTTTTACTTTAAGAAGGATTACACACACCCACTAGGATGGCTATATTTGTCCAAATGGAAATTAACAAGTGTTTTTGAGAATGTGGAGAAATTGGAACCTTCATATACTGCTGGTGGGAACGTAAAACAGCATAGCCACCGTGGAAAAGGATTTGGTGATTCCTCAGAAAGTTTAACATAAAGTTACTGTATGATCCAGCAATTCCGCTTCTTGGTATACACCCAAGAGAACTGAAAACATGTTCACATAAAAACTTGTACACACAGATTTACGGCAGCATTATTCATAATAGCCAAAGAGTGGAAACAATCCTAAAGACACTAAATGATGAATGGAAAAATGCAATATAATATATTCATACAATATTCAGCTTTAAGAAGAATCATATGTGCTACAATATGCATGAAGCTTGAAATCATTATGTTAAGTAAAGATGCCAGTCACAAAAGGTCATGTATGCTTCCATGTGCATGAAATATCCACAATAGGCAAATCCATAGGGTCAGAAAGTAGATTAGTGCTTGTCAGGGGCTGGATGGGGGACAAAATGGGGAGGTTCTGTTAACAGGCATGGAGTTTCTTTCTGGGGTGATGAAAACATTCTGGAATTATAGTGATGATGGCTATACAACCCTATGGACAAGCTAAAAACTTCTAAATTGTATAATTTAAAATGATGAATTTTATGGTGTGTGAATTAGGTCTCAATTTTTTTAAATTACAGGTTAACATATAACATTATCTCATTTTATACTATATATGTGTAATGTAGGTGGATGGATGGATAATGGACATATGATAGATATAGACAGATAGATAGATAGAAAGAAAGAATAGGATGTAAGTACATATTTTGAAAGATAAGCACCTAAAAAGTTATCTTTGGTCAGTGAAATGAAAACTGACCTACATTTTCTTCTTTATTATTTTCTCTATTTCCTGAAATAAATGTCTTATTTTTATTAAAAAACAAACAAAAACCAAAACCAAAAAACTGTGTTTTCTCTAAAATATAGTAAAGACCTGGAAGGAAAAAATAAGGTGTCTTTTGGTAAAATCTACACTTCATATCAATGGCTAAAACACACAGATATTAGCAGAGAGAAAAGTAGCTCTCAGAGTCCGCTGATAGCAATGTTCTCCCCTACACAACTGAGAAGTAACATGGGAGAGTCTGGTTAAGTTACTCTGATTCTGTAAAAAAAAAAAAACTGCAGTTCACCAATGAGTTCAGTGCAGGTCAGTCGGGTAGCTTATCTCTGAGAAGATCCCCAATAGTATTCCTGCATTTTTGTCTAAAAAATGTTAGCACCTGAAAAAAAATGGAGGTGTGTATGTTGAATACTTAATGATAGCTAACACTGACGTTTCTGAAGATTTTGATATTACACACTTTGGGCCTGTGTCTGCGAATACTCGGAACTCTTGAATGACAAAATCTTTTTGGTTAAAATGAAAACAACTTTGTACTAAAACAAATGGTTGAGATAGTATTCATTACACTGATATTCTTGTATAATTAATCTTAATTTTTGAAGACCTTTAAATAGCTAAAAACACATATTTTTTCCTAAAAAGCATTAGGAATTCTTAAGCTCCATATCCAAAAAAAATGTGTATTAAAATAATAACTTCCTTTTAATAACTATGTGGTTCATAAGGAGTATCCATATTAACAAGGGATTTAAGTCTCCATTTTACAATTAGTTTAGTTTAGCCTTTACATCAATTACAAACGAACAATCAATCTCTCATATGTTCTAGTACATGTATCAAAAGTATAGGAAAGATAACGCTATATATTTTAAATCTATGTTTATAAAAATGTCCTGGTATATTAATTATTATAGTTTTGTATTGGAATGCTATATAGAAATTAGTTTTAATTAGGAATAAATTTCTTGGTTCCATTTAAAAAGAGAAGTGGGTGTATTATTCATGATCATTAGAGAAACAATCTGTTGTCATTTTAAAGTTCTATTTTATGGAAACACACTGGGTTAAAAAACTAATTAAGGAATTAAGAGCAAATAGAAGTATTTTAAAGTGGTTCTAAATATGTCTGTGAACATGAAAAGTTAGTTCTCTGCCCAGGACATCAGCAGCTCTCTCTCTTTTTAACTGCTTCCCATTACCCAGGTCACAGCACCACAAAAAAATATGTCCTAAGGAATATCTGACCCTACCTTGGGAATTTCTCTAGGCTTTGCCTATTTCCTCTTTTTCATTCATCAACTGAAGGGGTTTCCTAATTCCACAAGCTGTGAATGGTTTCTCATTTTCCTTGTTACCTTTGCATTTCAAAACTCAGCTCCAGACTATTTAATCTCAGTGTTGATTTAGACCCCTATAGGGATCCGCCTCTCATATTTGCTACTGACTACGAGCTCCAAATTAGTATCGCAGACTGCTTTCTAACCCAACCTAGTCCTTCTAGTCACCTAGAACCTGGCCCTCGTCAACTTTCCCCCCTTGGCCTTCCTGCCCTTCCAGGGCAATTGTACCTCATCGTTGTCTCCATTGACATCATCACCAACATCATCAACCAGTTTTGAGTCCTTAGTACTTGCTGAACATTGTGGATATACACAAACATAAGGTTACCCTTTACTTAAGTTGATCCATGAGATCTTAGTGATTTTATCTTTCTTTAAAGCGGTGTTGTTAATGTTTACTTTTAATGATGGAATGTTAAATAACGAACATGAGCAGCAGGATCAGACATCTCTCCAAAGGGAGAAGGGTCTAGTGGTTGAAAGAGCAAAGGCTTTGGAATCAATCATGCCATAGCTCATGGACCACTGAGAAAGTGTCACTGCGTATGTTCCCTCTTCTTCATGAGGTGAATATCACTTACATCATAAGGCAGCTGGAGGATTAAAAGATATAACATTTTTAAAAAATCATGTTAATAATTATCATAGACCCCATCCCTCAGTGCCATGTCTATAAAAAAGTAGAATATATCAATAACTTTGTTCAACCAAAAAATTAATTAACTAAAAATCTATTTCTCCCATTGATATAATCAATTAAGGGTGTAAAAAATTAAACAAGTTGACATTTCATTTTTGTCAACATGAATTTCCATTTGAAAGGAGTTAATGCCTTATAGCTATTTATGTTCATAGTGGTGATTAATATCAAATTTCTGCATTTCACTCTATATTTAGCTAATTGAGAATTGATCTGTTGAGTACCGCCAAAATTATGAAAATGTAATAATCAAAAACATTAAACCCGTTACTCTGAGCTTTGAAGACCAAGCTTCATGGAGGTTTAATGTAATTATTTGTTTCTGTGCATAAAACTAAAATTTCAGTACATTACAAAATATATTCTTTCAAAATTAAAATTTTACACCAGATAAACTCTGAGGAATATATTTTTTTATTTCCTGTTATGAATCTCACATTTAAAAAAATACCTTTACCTAAGAACTCTGGCATATCACTAGAATTAGCACAGTTAGTAAAGTAGCATGTCAACATGCATAATACACGTGATGTATGTGTTCATCACGTCACATACAGGGAGGAAAGTTGTTCCGTTCATTGCACTGGATGACACTGGGATTACAGGGGCACCTTTCAGAGTTCTAAATTGATGTCATTCAGCTTAACCATGGGTTATTCACTCACTGTCATAACATGATTAAATAATTAATTTACTCCTCTACTCAAATAATATTAGACTTCCTAAATACAGACAAGCATTTACATATCATAAAGTCATAAAATCAGAGAGTCAAATAGTGGTTATTAGGGGTTAGGGGGATGGGGGAAATGGGCAGGTGTTGGTCAAAGAGTACAAAGTTTCAGTTATGCAAGATGAATAAGTTGTAGAAATCTAATGTATAACATATGGCATTTGGTTAACAATACTGCAAGAGTTGACTCTAATGTAAACTATGGACTTTAATAATAATGTATCAATAATGGTTCATTAATTATAACACATATATCACACCAATGCATACTGTTAATAATAGGCAAAACTGAGGGCCAGCAGGGAGAGGGGTAATAAATGGGGACTTCACTTTTTGCTCAATCTTTCTGTAAACCTAAAACTGCTCCAAAAAATAAAGTCTACAAAAATAGCATATAAAAAAAAAAAAAAAAGAAGTGGTACATATATACAATGGAATATTACTCAGTCATAAAAAAGAATGAAATAATGCCATTTGTAGCAACATGGATGGACCTAGAGATTATCATACTGAGTGAATAAGTCAGAGAAGGACAAATATCATATGATATCACTCATATGTGGAATCTAAAAAAATCGTACATGTGAACTTATTTACAAAACAGAAATAGAGTTACAGATGTAGAAAACAATCTTATGGTTACCAGGAGGAAAGGGAGGGAGGGATAAATGGGAGATTGGAATCGACACATACACACTACTATATATAAAATAGATAACTAATAAGGACCTACTGTATAGCACAGGGAACTCTACTCAGTACTCTGTAATGACCTATATGGGAAAAGAATCTAAAAAAGAGTGGATATATGTATATGTATAACTGATTCACTTTGTTGTACAGCAGAAACTAACACAACACCGTAAATCAACTATACTTCAGTAAAAATTTAAAAACAGTACTGCATTAGATGCTTGAAAATCTGCTCAGAGCGTAGCTCCTATAAATCCTCTTGCCACACAAACAAAATAATTTTGCAAAAAGTATAAATAAATAAAAGGGGCAAGAGGAAACTTTTGGAGGTAATGAATAAATTTATGGCCTTGACTGTGGTATGATTTCACTAGTATATACTTATCTCTAAACTCATTAATCGGTATACATTAAATATGTACAGCTTTTTGTTTTGTATGTCAATCACACCTCAATAAAGTGGTTTTTAAAAATTCACTACCAAAACCATAAACATTCCTCTTTTAGAAAGCTGGTATTCCAGATTAATAGTGATAGCTCTCCAAATTTTTTTTAATTCATAAGATGAAGTTCTAAATGTTCCCAAACAAATGTCTGAAAATAATGATGACAAAAATATTATTTGGAATTTTCATGAAGCTCTGTTTTTCTTCTTTGAAATTGCTGAATGTTTTATGCTTTCTGATTTAAATGTCTTCAGACACTGAACTCTCAGAAGTTTATAGAAACACTAAATTTTATGACTAAAAAACCCTCAGAAACTCATGTAAAATATGTATTTTGTATTTTGTAGTCCTGAGAATAGCCTAGGAGAATACTGTATATAATAGATACTAGACAGAAAGACCCTGCAAGTCTCATATCTGAAGAAAAACAAAATCAGAAGCCATACTTCTGGTCTGGTTTTTCTTTTCAGTCATCTGAAAGCCTGTAGAAATTCTATCTATATCTGTTAGCTACACCATAATTAATTAATTTGTTCTTATACCCTAATTAAGTTCAAATACAAAATGGGAAGTTAGAAAAAATAACAAAAGCACAATCGTGGAAAGTAGCTTTAAAAACTTGGATGCCGGGCTTCCCTGGTGGCGCAGTGGTTGAGGGTCTGCCTGCCGATGCAGGGGACACAGGTTCGTGCCCTGGTCCGGGAAGATCCCACATGCCGCGGAGCGGCTGGGCCCGTGAGCCATGGCCGCTGAGCCTGCGCGTCCGGAGCCTGTGCTCCGCAACGGGAGAGGCCACAGCAGTGAGAGGCCCGCGTATCGCAAAAAAAAAAAAAAAAAAAAAAAAAAAAACTTGGATGCCTTTGTAATGACGCATCTTTCTATTCATTTTTCATTACATTTAACTTTTGTCACACTAGTTTCTAAAGTTCCTCAGCTTCTCAGTGAAAATGACCTTATTGCAACAGTTATACCAGATCTAAAGGATAAGTTGTAATGTTACCTGGCAACAACCAATAATCAGATTGTCTCATTGAGGAAGGGGAAAAATTAGTGTTCACATTTTCTTGGTCCATAGTCTGGTCTGCTGTGTATACAGAAGAAAACTGTATCCAAGGGCCAACACCCAGTAAGATATGCTCCATCTAGTCATTGCCTTTTCAAAACCAAGCTCATGTAATTGACCACCTTTATCATCGAAAATAGGAGGAAGCAGAATATTGTCAAATATCAGATGAAATGAGCTGAATATTAGTGTTGGAGAAAAATGCTGTTTCTATTTTAACAAGATATTCATTATAGAGATATTCATATTTATTGTAAAAAATTTGGAAGTCAAGATAAGCAAAAGAAAGATAGAATAAAAAATGAATATTGGCCCATCATCCTACTATAATTTAGTGAAAATGGTTATTATTTGAACTACATTTTTTCCTATTATATCTACAGCTATCTATTAAAGAAACAATGATATAATACTATCTATGCAGTTTTAAATCCTTTTTCAATTAACAATAATTATGGAAAACTCTATATGTCAATATATAACGATCACTAATACAATTTTATTGGCTATACATTTATTCTCTGTTTCTATATCTACCATATTTTACTTAACCAATTTCATAGTGGTGGATACTTATATCATTGCCAATTATTTGGTCATATAACAATATTGCCCCCAAAAATCTTATGCTTATTACTTTGTCTAATAGTCTGCTTTTTAAAAAATTTCTTTATCTGGGCTTGCTGTGTCAAAGTGAAAAAATATTTCAAATTCTGATGTGAGTAATTTCCTTCTAGGAATTTTACATCCAAATGGCAGTGCCTATGAATAATTGCTAATATTTATATAATATGAAAAAGCCTTAAGAATTATTCTAGGATGCAAACACACACACACACACACACACACACACACACACACTTTTTTCTCTGGCCTATTTGTGTGCAGTGCTTAATGTTCACACAAATTACCCATGATATTTTTTCAAAAGCAGACTCTAATTTAGTGGGTCTGGGGTGGAGTCAAAATGTCTCCATCTGTAACATGTCTAACAAGCTCCCAGGTGATAACAGCCTTGCTGATCTGCATACCATGTTTTGAGTAGCAAAAGCTTACAGATTTAACAATGTATTGTTACAAGATAATCAGGAAAGTTTTCACCTCCACGTCTGCACATCACTGATGGTTAACCTAGATTCCACCGACTTCTAAGGGCTCTATAAAAGAGCTTTATGAAATGTTTATACCACCTGCAATAGTTAGTAAACAGGGTGCACGTGAAAATGCATTATTCTGGAGAGAACAAGTACTTTAATCTAAAATTCAAAGGGGTCATGACACCAAATAGCTTGTTGATGATTTTTTTATTCTGCTTTACGGACTGATCAAGGTGTGCTCCAAAATTCCATCTACGTGCCAGATCCCTCCTCCCAAAGTCTTTCCCAAAGAAACACCACGGCAGTTGACTAGTCCACAATCATTGCAGCCTTCTCTCTCAGTGCATTTGTGTAGCACGGCACAGATAATCTAAAAAAGGGTATTTATTGGCTTAAGGAATAAATGAATTTTCAAAACATTTGGGATAATTAAAACTGCTCTTAAAGCAGTCCCCTGTGAAGCTGCTGTGAAACATAAGGATGTCAGCTCAATACTGTTGACTCGGAATTGCCATAATTGTTAACTGGCTTCTGGTTAAAGCATTAGCAACACAGTGTTGGAGAAGCCAAGCATTCCTGTATTTTTCAAATTGAGATGTCAGTTCTTTTGAGAATAGTGGGATGTATGATTTATCTCCCTGAGAGAAACACATTGTGAATTGAAAACCTATTTTTGAACCAGTCACAAAATTTGGGGGGAAAGAGGCTGTGATAACCAAAGAAAAAGAAAAAAAACCACAGTTCTTTAAGTATACATAATCAAATAAACTAAAATCTCTATGAACAAAAATAAATAAGGACTCTTCTGGAGATGGATGGTGGTGATAGTTGCACAGCTCTGCCAGTGCAGTTCATGCCATTGTTCACTTAAAAATGATTAAAATGATATACTTTGTTATGTATATTTCACCACAATTTTAAACAAACAAGTAAAAGAATAAACAAATAAAGACTTCAGATATTTCCAGATACCAAAAAACCAAAAAGCAAATACAATAACGGCTTATAAACTGTTGCTTTGCTCAAAAATGCCTGTCTTTCCTTGTACAGAAAACTACAACATAGAACATTAATGTCTCTCTGAAACATGTGGCTAGAAAAGAAGCATTAGCCTGTTGTTTAAGCCAAACGTAATTTGGGTAATTGTGTTCTAGCTGCCTCAAAGTCCCCTAAAGTCTCTCATAATCTGTGTCACTTCTATGCTTAATCTGTTTACAGCAGTCCACGCTCTTTCAAGAGGTCATTACCATCTGCCCCTAAGGTGGCTGCATTTCAGCAGGAGGGGACATTATTCCTATTACAGAAGTACCCAACATGAACAATTATCCCCCAGAAGGTTGATGATGCAAATTTACCTAGAAGCACCTGGGAAAGAAATGGGAAGTCTCCATAAAGATAGGTCATTGTTAGAAGTGATCAAATTAGCCCCCTGTTCTTCCTAACTCCTGAAGTTTGGTTTAATCAATACTCTTTCAGGATGGAAGTACACTTTGTAAAAAATTTTAAGAAAGCATTTTGTATAAGACTTTTCTGTAACATGAGTGCATTTACTATTATATTTTGAAAGAAATGATACATCTACCTTTTGAAAATAAACTTGTATTAGGTGCTAAAATATATTTTTTGTTTTGTTTTGTAATCCTGGATTCCCTAAATATCACTGTTCAATTTTAATACTTTCCTTCCCCCCGTTACAGCTCTGTATAGCACCAACTCCATCCAGAAGCAGAAGAAATACATCTTATGTGACCCAGACGCCTCCAGAAATCTTCTTCCTGCTCCAGCACAAGGCAGCGAATTCCTACTATTAGCATAATTATTTAGATTAAGCAGAAGGTTATGTGTAAAATGCAACAGTATTGCTCTGGCAGGTTAACCTACTAACTTTTTTATACATCAGCACAGAAAACTGTATCTGTTAATTAGATCAGTGCAAGACTCTGATGGTTTGATGCATATGAACAAGCAGGTTTCTTCAGAAAGGTAGTTCAGAGTATTGGAAGGCAGCCTGGGTGAGCACGTATGGACAGACATACAGAAGGCACTACAGAACCAGATGGAGAGTCATAAATGCTGCCAGCGGGATCGAAGAGGAATTGTCAGGTATTGATCATTAGCATGTGCCTAGGATGACATTTACCTTCTTCATCACGTAGTCTGTCTTGCATCTCTGCTACACTTCTAGGTGCTAGTCTCCTTAATAAGTCGGCAACATCCCAGTCCAGACACTCTAGAGTTATTCTCATTCTTTCCCTGAATGTTCATCTCAGTTTCTTCACAAAGTATGATCTCTGACTTCTGAAAAATTTCCCATGTATCTTTGTTTTTTTCCAGTCCCTTGAATGTGCCCCCTTGAAACCTGATCTAGCCCATGAACTTTCGAAATGGTCTCTGTGGTCCTCCATCCAGCAGAGTGATGGCTCTGAAACACTAGTCAAATCATGTTACTCAGAAACCTAGGATAGGACTTCCCTGGTGGTCCAGTGATTAAGACGCCGTGCTCCCAATGCAGTAGGTCCAGGTTTGATCCCTGGTCAGGGAACTAGATCCTGCCTGCTGCAACTAAGAGCTGGCGGGGCCAAATAAATAAATAAATATTAAACAACGACAACAAACCTAGAATGCCTCCTAACTGCCAATCAGATAAAGGTCAGTTTTGTTTAGCTGGCATTGGAAGCACCCCCATGCCCACCTTTGCACACTAATCTGGCCTCACTGACTTTTCCATCTCACTTGCTACTGAATCTCACTGCACAGTCTACTCTAGCCACTCAAGATACACACTAGATACCCCTGGCGCAGCATCCACTCTCCCAAAATGGCTGAAGTTTTCTGAACAACCTGAAATGCATGTCTGTCTTTCCTTCTGCTATCAAACTCCTAACCTTTTTCAAGTTCCTGTCCAAACGCCACCTCCTTGGTGCTTTCTTTTTTCCTGCCATTTGGAAATAACTTTAGCCCTTTGCTTGCCTCTCTCTTTATCAGATCTATTTAATTTTGCATGGAAGTGTATCTACTGACCATGTAGGACGTCTACTATCTCACATACTACGAACTGTATGAAGTAAGGATGTACCCTATCATCAGAAGCCATCGTGCCTTACACAAAGCAGAGGCTTAAGAGCCATTTATTGAATTTATTTCCAGCAGTGTAGGGTCCAAAGGCTAAGAGAAGAGTAATCCAAAAACAGTAGAGACAAATCGAAGGGACTTAGAGACAATGTGTCACGGGTATTCCATAGGATTATATCCAGGCTTCGTTGTACCTTCCATGACAGTTTTCTGAATAGTCTCATTACATTAGTAAGGGGTCAGTAAACCTTCTGGAAGTTGGTCTCCAGAAGGACTAGGTCATTTTGGAGTTATAGTCAAGCAAGAGGAGGCACTGGCAGGAGGATATTCCCTTCCTCCAAGCCTAGGAAGAGTGGCATTCCAAAAGCAAAAGGTAATAACAGACGAATGGATAAAAAAGATGTGGTACATATATACAATGGAATATTACTCACCCATTAAAAAGAATAAAATAATGGCATTTGCAGCAACATGGATGGAACTAGAGATTATCATACTAAGTGAAGTAAGTCAGAAAGAGAAAGACAAATACCATATGATGTCACTTATATGTGGAATCTAAAATGTGACACAGATGAACTTATCTATGAAACAGACTCACAGATACAGATAACAGACATGTGGATGCCAAGGACGAGGGAGGGGTGAGGGAGGGATGAACTGGGAGTTTGGGATTAGCAGATGCAAACTATTATATATAGAATGCATACACAACAAGGCCCTACTATAGCACAGGGAAGTATATTCAAAATCCTGTGATAAACCATAATGGGGAAGAATATGAAAAAGAATATATATATATTCTGAATCACTTTGCTATACAGCAGGAATTAACACAACATTGTAAATCAACTATACTTGAATAAAATAAATTAAAAAACAATACAAGACAAAACAAAAGCAAAAGGTAAAACTGGGCTAAATTAAAGTAGCAAGACAAGGGCACAAATAGGAGACAATATTAATACCAATCATGATAAAATAAATAATGTATAATAGCAATACCTAGATTTTCATTAGCCAGTTCCTACAGTAATAGCTTTGTGTTGAGCAGCCTCAGAAGCTATGATGTGAACACGACCTTCCGCCAGGAACCCAGGGCGCTCTGGTTGGATGATATCAGTGAAGGATCATTAACCACGTCTTGCTGTAGAACATTATGGGTTACAAAAATGTCATCTAGACCATGCCGACAAGCCCATCTGTATTTAAGGCTGAATCCCTATGAGAGAAAAGCACTCCACGTGGCTCAATGGGGCTGTGATTTCAGATGTCAGAAAACTATTAACACATAACCAGAGCATACAAGCTGTAAGAGAGTAGTTGAAGGAATGTGGGATATGAAATCTTTCCAATTGCCTCACTTAGAGCCTAAGTACTCTTCAGAAGAGTACATCTTAGGGAAAAACAAACACTTTTAAAAGAACTTTGTAACTTATCAATAAAATTAACTGGAACCTAAGATAGCTTTTCCTGCAATCGATGGCTGCGATTCTATTTGACAGGATGGTGAGGATGAGAGATAAAGACATTTATGATTGGCTCAGAATTCCATCTGTCATGGGGGCAAAAGTGTTTTGTGAGAATTAACCAGGATAATTAAGAAGAAAATATTATTTCAAATTGCGATAAAACCAAGCTAGTCTGTCTTCTAGAATCACATGAATGGGATGGATTGATGTCTGAAAGGAGGTGAACTCTTCTAATATCAATGCATATTTATCGATTTTTGTATAAAGTTGTGTATTTTTATTTTGGGTCTGTCTCTCTGTGTATCTCTGTGTGGACCGATAAGAATATGTATTAAGATGTGCACACGTATGGTTTCTGTAGTTTTCTGAGTTGAGTAAACCTCTCTGATTTGACTTCTCACCAATATGTCTACTCCCTCTTTTCACTCTCCTTACCATGCCTGTCATCTTTGAAACTGGAGAACTGTTCCAGAACAACACTCCTACACACCTTTCCTCCCTCCTTTTGCCCTTCTCCCTCTCTCCTGCTCCCACCTTCCTTATCTCAGGTGTATACAGGTGAGGAAGGCTCATGAAGAAGAGAGAGGCCCTGAGTTATATTTTAGTTCTTTTCATACCCGTCATCATAATAATAACTAGAAGAAGATCCTGCTGGGGAATGTGTCATCACAGAGTTTAATTACTTCTAACCAAGTGGGTTTTTCATTTTCTAGTGTGGATCAATATATCCTATTATCACTGTTAGCAATTTTTAAAGAAAACTGGTGTAAATGCACCATAAAATGCCATATCGACTGACTTATTACTCATTACTGTAAAAAAAACCTGCATAGTCAACATCAATTTATAATTCATTTAGAATCATACTGTTATACTGCTCTGTTGGCAATGGAAATACATTATCAAAGTTTCTCTAGCCTAGATCTATTTACTCGATCTCTTTAAAAACTTTTAAACTGACCATCCACTATTCTGAGCTCCAAACAAAAAAAAAACACATCTGCAAATCTATGAAATAAATTCGTGTTGGCTTAAGGTCTAAAGTCGTATACACACACACACACACACACACACACTCATATATATATATATACACACACACACACACACAATAAATACAAATGTATGTTTATATATGTATCTTCTGTGTCTATATATGTATACATATCACATATATAAGCATCCATAATTGGATACATTGTCACTATTATTATTTTGAACAAACTTTATCACTTAGATCAATTAAGCATAAGAAAAAGAAAAGTTGTTATTTTACCTTCATTTATTCCTTCTTTGATGTCCTTCCTTTCTTTTTGTAGATTGTTTTTAACCTACATTATTTTTCTTCCTCTCTAACTTATTTTAACATTTCTTGCAAGGCTGGTCTACTGGCAACACATTCCCTCAATTTGAGAAATTCTTTATTTCTCCACTTTGAAAGGATAATTTCTCAGAGTACAGAATTCTAGGTTGGAGGTATTTTTTTTCCCTCTCAAAACTTTAAATATTTCATTGCCCTCCCTTCTGGCTTGCATGGTTTCTGGGGATAAGACTTTTTATTTATCTGTAATTTTCTGTAGTTTGAAAATGATATGCCTAGAAATCGATTTTGGGGGCATTTTTCTTTCTTGGCGTTCTCTGAGCTTCCTGGATCTGTGCTTTGTAGTCTGACATTAATTTGGGGAAATTCTCCAGCATTATTGTCAAATATTTCCTCTGTTCCTATCCCTCTTTCTTCTCTTTCTGGTATTCCCATTAAGCATATGTTATGCTTTTGTAGTTGTCCCACAGTCTCTGGCTATTCTGTTCTGTTTTTGTCAATGTCTGTTCTCTTTGTGTTTCAGTTTTGCATGTTTCTATTGATATATCCTCTATTCAAAGATTCTTTCCTCTGCCGTCTCCAGTCTACTAAGGAGCTTGTCAAAGGCATTATTCATTACAGTGTTTATTTTTGTTGTTATTTCTAGCATTTCCTTTTGATTATTTTTTAGGATTACCATATCTTTTATATGTTTCCCAACTGTTCTCATACACTGTCTGCCTTATCCATTAGCATATTAATCAGAGTTATTTTTAATTCCCTGCCTGGTAATTCCTATATTCATGCCATGCCTGGTCCTGATACTCTGTCTCTTCAAATTGTGTTCCTTGTCTTTTGGTATGCCTTGTGATTTTTTTTCTTGAGAGCTAGACACAATGTACTAGGTAAAAGGAACTACTGTAAACAGGCCTTTAGTATTGTGGTGGTGAGGTGCAGGGGGAGGGGAAGCATTTTATAGTCCTATGATTAGGCTTCAGTTTTTTAGTGAGCCTGTGCCTCTGGACTGTGAACTTCACAAGTGTGTTTGCATTTTTTTTTCTCTTTCCTTAGGTCGAACAGGATGGCTCCAGTGGGCTGGGGTTGTGTGTTTCCTTTCCCCAGGTCAGTCAGCCTCTGACAAAACCCCGGGAGGTTAGCTTTTGGTGAAGTAGTTTCCCTTGAGGGCAGGCCTTGTTACTAACAGAGTGTTCGGGCATATTTCAATCGTTTCTTTTCCCCTCCCTCTGCCAGAAGCACAAAGAAAATTTTCTCTCATATTTACTATGGAGACCTGATTGAGCTCCTGGATATAAATCTGACAAAATTGCGGGGCCTCCCCTATCTCTGGCTCCGGCAAGAATGTTTAACTCTCAGAATTTTCCACACTGAATCTCCAGCAATTTATCAATTACAGTTCAGGTTTTCCTACCCTGGCCCTGGTTCCTGCAGTGGTTTCCATTCCGAAGCCTCTGATGCTATAAGCCCTGCCTGCCTGCATTCCTGTATGTGCCTATTGGTGCCTCCGTTCTATCCTATAACCCCCTCTCTCTTATGGCTTGTAGAAGTAGTATTGCTTTTTCAGTCTGTTCAGCGTTTTACTTGTTCCTAGAGCAGAGTGCTGACTTCCCAGCTCCTTATATGCAGAACTGGAAACTGGAAGCCTCACAACATATATATATATATATTTTTTTTTTTAACTTTTTATTTTATACTGGAGTAGAGTCGATTAACAATGTTGTGATAGTTTCAGGTGTACAGCAAAGTGATTCAGTTATACATATACATGTATCTGAGCTTCTTCAAATTCTTCTCCCATATAGTTTGTTACATAATATTGAGCAGAGTTCTCTGTGCTATACAGTAGGTCCTTGTTGGTTATCCATTTTAAATATGGCAGTGTGTACACGTCAATCCCAAACTCCCGAACGATCCCTCCCCCCGCAACCATAAATTCATTTCCTAAGTCTGAGTCTGTTTCTGTTTTATAAATAAGTTCATTTGTATCATTTCTCTTCTTATGCTCCACATAAGTGATATCATACGATGCTTCTCTTTCTCTGTCTGACTTACTTCACTCCGTATGACAACCTCTAGGTCCATCCATGTTGCTGCTCACAACATACATCTGTAG
Organism: Phocoena phocoena; assembly: GCF_963924675.1. Classification (NCBI taxonomy): domain Eukaryota; kingdom Metazoa; phylum Chordata; class Mammalia; order Artiodactyla; family Phocoenidae; genus Phocoena; species Phocoena phocoena. The sequence continues at coordinate 81,032,519 of NC_089227.1, forward strand.
TTCAATAAGAACATAAATACTGTGAGCAAGGGCCTGTGCTTCAAGAAGCATCCTTTATTTGGTAATGAAGACACAGATACTATTCATCAAAATACATAAAAAATAGTAAGAGACATGGGATAAGCATGGTACAGAGTAACTCTCAGGGGAGAAACAGCAAGATCATTTCTGCTGAGTGTATACATGAGAAAGTGTCTTTAAGAAGCTGCTGTTTTGTGCCAGGTGCCATGACAGGTGGCTTTCATACATTATTCCATTTAATCCTCACATTCCTGACAAGTAGATGGTTTTAATTACTATTTTGTTGGGGAGAAAATAAATAAAGTTTAGCAAGATGATTGATTTGGTTAAAAAAAAAAAAAAAGTAAAACACCCATGATCATTTGTTCACCAGGCCTCTTTCTGTAATCAGGAAGAACAAATCTGACTCCATTTTGGATCTGTTTCTTTTACTTTAACCTTTGTATTCTATTGCTTTCGCTACAAGTTAAGAATGTTGCCTATAGCCTGAAATATACAGGATAGCCCATTCTCAAGGCTCTGACCCTTAAGGGTATAACACTTTCCCATTCATATAGAGATAAAAAGTTGCAGAACAGAATAACACGTGTCTTGTTGAGGTTTACCTGACCTACAGGGACAGCTGCAAGAACAAAGGATTCCAACACCAAGAAGTTGGCAGCAACTAACCGCACCCCCACCCCTTTTCAGTATAAAAGAAGCCTGAATTCTGACTTGGGTAGGATGGTTCTCTAAGATGTTAGTCTGTCATCTTCTTGGACTCCTGGCTTTCCAAATAAAGTCATCATTCCTTGTCCCAACACTTGGTCTCCCAATTTACTGGTCTGTCATGCAAGAAGCAGAATGAGCTTAGATTCGGTAACATTTCCACCATAACCTGAAATTCCGCAGCTGAGGCAGAAAAGTAGGTGGGACTCGGGAAAGTGAAATGAACAGCATTTACAACATGAGCTGAAGCACAAAGGCAAGACATGTTCAAGGAACTGGAATATATGTCTCTTGTGGCAAAAATGTTCCTTTTTATATGGAGAAAAAAAGCCCCTCCCCAGACCTTAAGCTTCTGACTCCCAGCTGTACCTCGCTGGCCAGAATGGTCACAGGACCACCTCTAGTCTGAGGTTAGGTGAGCATATTGCTACCTCAAAGGCAAACTGGACTGTATTAAAATGGACGTGATGACTGGATATTGGGCAGGTACTAACATTATTGGCCACTCACAGAAAGCAATGAATGAATTGTAGCTCTTAATTATTATTACTGCATTTTTTTGAGTCTAAGGCATACATTTCCCACATATTGACATTTCTTAAATCAGTATGTGTTCTACAATTACTATTAGGAGAAACCTGCACAAATACCTTTTGTTGAAGGTATTTGATGCTCATCCATGCGTCACCACAGTGAAGGTGTTTTCACTGGCAGCACTACACATGATTGAACTCTAAATTTTTTATTTCTACTTGTGATTTAAAATGTCAACAAAAAGATGATGTCATGATATAGTAGTCAAGCAAAGGGTTGTTATACCAGACAAGACAAAAGTAGAGTTGAAGGAAGTAAATTTGCTTTTAGAGGCAGTATTGCTAATGGTCAAGAATACAGGTGCTAGAATCAGAAGCTTGTTCTGGTTCCATCACTTGGGAGCTATGTGACCTTGGAGAATTTACTTCATCCCCTGGGGCTCATCTATAAAATGCGGGTGACAAGGAGGTCAGTGTGAGGATTAAGTGAGTTCATGCTGATGAGAATGCTAGAGGTTATGCCTGGCACACAAGAAGTACTCCGTAAATATTAGCTGTCATTATTAATATCGTTTGAGGCAATGTATCACTAGGGGAATAAATGTCTTCTCGTATTTTCTTTCGAGTCCAAAATCAAGTGCTTGCTAGTTTCTCAGAAAGAAAGATATACACAAGCAAATAAAACTGTATGTATATGTGTATATGTATATATGTATGTCTGTGTATATGTATAGTTATTCAAATTAAAAAATCACTTAAAACGTATGAAGAAGGATAACTAAAGACAATCAAAACTGTCAAATATCTTCAGATATATCATAGGATTTGAAACACTAAGAGAAATTCCATACACCCATAGAGTTTCCTTAGTGACTAAAACTCAGCAAATGTCAAAAGCTTCTGGTTGGTATTCAAAAGACACTGTTTAATATCCAGTAATACATACTTCTATTGTAGAAAAATCAAAACTGTAAATTCAACCAAATCGGAAATGCAAACAAAAACTGGTGTTTTTAGATATGCTTCAAAATTATTTTGTCAGTCCTAAGGCAGGTAAAGAGGTCATGATTATAAGCACGGGTTTGGGAGAGCAGCTAGTCACTGTGCTGCCAAAGGTCAAAGTCATGTAGAATATGTAGACCATGAATATGAGGAAGGCTTACACCCAAATGTTGGCTGTGATGCAAAAGAAGTTAGTCAAATGAAATCAATTGAATTAATTTATAGAAAAGTGAGATTGGTTGAGAAACAATGCACATTTAATGTAGTGTTTCTTTTTTTTTCAGAAATACACTTACTAAGTCAGTTGTGAATCTTACATTAGGTGGTATCTTGGAACAATGTTACAATTCCAAAACTTGTCCATAAGGGCTGCTTGAGAATAAATCAGATTGAACTTTAGTTTTAGAATAAATAATAATATTTTTAGAATAAAGTTCAATATGATATACATTTTGTCATGAATTTTAAATTTTTAATCATAAATCATTCCAATTATATTAATAGCAGCCTATTCCTCACCCAAGAAATGTTCTTTTTTTTCATGATAATCTGGTTAAGTTTTGGAAGGAATGTGGGCAAAGTGTGAGAACTCACATCATCCCCTGGCTTTGCTAAAGATCTAATTTTTAAGAATAAAAAATGTCTGATGCCATGGCCATATGGCAGTGCTTCCCATGGACATAGATGATATATCCCTAAGCAGATAAGCTATGCAGCAAAGGAGGATAATTTTTCTCCTTTTGAAAATTAGCCTGTTCAATCAAAATCTCATGGAAATAATGACTGGTTTTCTGTGTATAGCTGGCACCTCACTTGGAATTGTCTGTTGCCTGAATCTTCCTTATTCTGCAACACTGTATATACCATACAAGTATGATATGTTACAGCTAATATCCAAATGCCTTCTAACTCCCACAGTGACAAGTATTCAGTTTCACAGGTATTTTAGAGGGATCGTTTTCTTATGCTAAATACTTAAATCAAGGCAAAATGTTTTGTTTAATTACCCTGGGGAATGGAAAAATAACACAATGGAAACGTTTACTTATTTTTCTTACTCTTCTTCCTCCATGGATATTAGCTGGGACTATTTATTTAACCATATGTTTACATTACACTGAGTGCCAAATACTTAATGTACCTTCAAAAGATACCTCTATACATTTAAAGTAAATGAATTCCTCAAAGTGATGAGGGAACTAGCCTGGATGCTTGGCTAGTGAGTATATATGAGTATATATATGATAAAGTAATCGAGGGAAGAACTTCAGAAAGAAAGCTTACCCAGCCCTCCCTACTGAGTCACATTTCATATACTGCACTATAATTACCTGTGTGTTTCTGTTTTTGCCTTTAACTGGGAGCATCTATTTCAGTGCGTGAACCATATGTTTTGTACAGTGATAGTCATGACCAGGGTCCATAGAATCACGCCCAGAAAATGGCACAACAGATAAGCATTTTCCCAAAGGAAAGAGCTATTGTCTATGAGGATGCTGATGTCTCTCTGCTACAAGCCTTATTCAGTCCTCAATCTATTATAGTTTTAACATATCTTTCTGGGGGTGAGAGGGATAATGCAACTTATCTCCTTAGTATCACTTTAAATTCATGATCAGTAACATTCAAAAGACTTCAGCACTGCCTGCAAATCTCTCCACGTTTCTCTGCCAGCTGGCTCTCTCTTATTTGTCTTCAACAAATATTGCCTGTCTTCTCCCCTCTACTAAGTCTCGGGTTGTCCCCACCTTCCTCTTGCCTCTGCTGATGATCCTATCCTATACTTCACTAGAAAAACATAGAAGTCCTAAAGCATAGCCCCTGCTTTTAGTCCACAGCTGAATTTTCAAGGTCTCTTACCCACCCCTCCCTCTCCGTCTCTCCAGCTAAAGTAGAGAAAGCGTCTGTTCCATTAAAGGTCAACCCCACTCCACACAATCCGGTCATTGCTCAGGACCCTGCCTTCATAGTTCATCACATCTCTTACTGCTTCCTTAACCTCTTCTTTCTGACCGAGGCTTTACATGTACATTAGTTTACATTATGACCTCACTTCACCTCTTTAAAACAGAAGGGGTTTTCTGTATCAGGACCTTTACACATGTTGCTTCCTCTCTCTGCCAAGCCAGCATGACCTCATGCCAAACTTTGAGAAGAAGCGATGGTGAGAGGGAGGGAAAGAAGAAGGGGAAGGAAGGAAGGATGGAAGAAGGGAAGGAAGGAGGGGAGGGAGGGGGGAGGGAAGGGGAGAGAGAAGACATGGTATCTTCCTTTGATACCCTGATCTTCTTCAGCTACAACCTTATCTTTCCATTTCTCTTCTCAGCCAAAGTTCTTGAAAGTAACCTAAAAAGGCTCTTTCCACTCACTACCCCATCTTCCTTTACTCTTCAGCCCTCTAGTTTTCTCTCTCCCTTCGTACTGAAGCTTCCCTTTCAAAGGTCACCAATTGCATCCACGTTGTCTAACCTGGAGACACGTATCAGTTCTTACTTTCCATGACCTCTCAGTTGTATGCTAACACCTACCTTGCTTAAGAAAATGAGCTCTGGGACCTTATGTGAGTTGGAATCCCAGTCCCACCACATACTAGATATGAGACCCTTGTAAACTTGCTTACCTATATATGGGGATAGCAATTATTTCCCTTTCATGGTTTTTTGTTTTTTGTTGTTTTTTATTTTATTTTTTGGCGATGACATGAGATAACCCATGCAAAATGTTTGACTTTATGCCTATCTCATAGCAAAGATTTTACAATTGTTATTTTTATAATTGGTAATGTTATTAACGTTAATTCTTCGTTAATCATTCTCTAATCTTGCCTTTCATGAAACAACACTCTCCAAAGGAAGAGAGCCAGTTGCTCGATCCCCTGCATGCAGTGCACGGGCTGGTGCTATCTGTACTGTAAGCCACCATGACTTTGCCCAAGGGTAGGAGCATTGCTGTCTTTCTTAGCCGACCTCTGTGGGGTGAGTTTGCAAAGGGCCTATCCCCAATGGGTACTCCTGAAAAGTCTGTAAACTTATCTATATCCTTTAATAATTTTTTTGGGTGAATGAGTCAGATTTGGCTTTTATTACTGAAACAAAAAATCCTGATAAAATAGTCAAATTCCTAACTCGGCTTGTTCCTGTCTTCAAATTTCAGATTCACATATTTGACTATGCCCTTGACATTCTCACTCAGATATTTCACAGCCATCTCAAACTTAACATGTGCAGAACTGAACTACTGATCCCCCTCTACTCCATCCCAAATGGCTTGCATCTAAGCATATGGCAACACCATCAACTGTTGCTTACATCAAGCACCTACAAGCTATCATTGAATATTCTCTTTGTTACCCTCCACATTTTCCAAGTGGTCAGTTTTGCCTGCAAAGAACACCTTGAATTTGTCCACTCATGTATATCTCCATCTGCTACCGTCCCAAATCAAACCACCATTATCACACAAATGAACCAAAACACCTGATTCTCAAATTCCTCACACTTTCCCTACTTCACTCTCTTCCGATGCATTCTCCACATAGCAAAGTAAATTCCTCAAAACCAAGATCATGTTATTCCCTTTCTGAAAATTTCTCAATACTGTCTCATTGCTTAGCCATGGGGAAAAACTTCAAATCCTTACTATCACTTCCAAAGCCCTGAGTAATCTGGATTCTTCAGCTACATCATTTACTCCCTTTGCCATTTATCTCACCTGGATCCTACGTCTCTGACCTCACTTCACCTCTTTAAAACAGAAGGGGTTTTCTGTATCAGGACCTTTACATATGCTGCTTCCTCTCTCTGCCAAGCCAGCATGACCTCATGCCAAACTTTGAAAACACCTTCTTATCCTGCCAATGTCACTGAAGAATTAGTTCTGACTATACTCTCTGGAGTCATGCTCGACTTTTCCTTCATATCACTTATCACACTTGAAAAACTACCTATTTCTTGATGCGAATTTTTATTTTCTCTCTTCCCCTGTTTATCTGGTTTTCATAAGGATGATAACTAGTCTGATTTGTTTCTCTCTAATGCTTCATGCCTAGTGTAGCGCCTGACACACAGAGTCACTGTTCAAAAACATCTGTCCAATATTTGAATGAATCATTTCAAATGGTAATGCCCTCGATTGCTCTGCAGTCTGTGGTCCTTCCTTTATGTGGTTCCTGTCACAGCTTTAAACAGAAGGGCAGGAATGTTGGGACTGTCAAACAGGACTAATGTGATAGCTGAAGACCCCAAACCAAAAGCCCAACCTGACTATTTTCTCAGATGACTACATGCATTTATGCTTCAGGATCAGGGATGGATTGGTAGATACTAACAAGTCAGGTATTTTGAAACTCTATTATCTCCAACATACAAATAACAAACAGAAAAAAATACTAGGATTTAAACAAACTTTTAAATGAACAAATGCTGAACAATGATTGTAATGTTCAAAGCGTGATTATTAGGATGACGTGATTACTTTCAAAATGGTTGTGCGAAGATGGCCTCAGGCTTTTAGAAGCCACGTCAGCTTGGTGCATTTCATATTCAGTAAATCATACTATCTTCATCTGTGTATAAAGCTGTGGATCCCAAATGTGAACATCTAGATGTGATGACAGAAACAAAGGAGGAAGAACCACTTACGAGGGCTTACATTCTTTATTTTAGAGGTTTAAGAGCAATTCTATGTACCTCCCTCTTCCCAAGGTTGGGAGTCACTTTAGCTTTGACACGCCTCCCTAGTGACACACGTGCCCCAGTTAGCGATTACTCACAGCAACACTGACCTCACCTACAATTCAGTGGGGATCCTGAAGCGTAATAAGGACTCCCTGAGGAATAGTGAGTTTTGAATTTTAAGGAGAATTCTCTAAAATATGTAAGAATCAAAAGGGTTCAAAAGTGGCCAAGAGAGACATGTGATATCAATGTGGTTTTATGACATTTATCTCTACTGCAACCCCTCACAATCACCCCGGGAGCGGGGGTGTGTACAGGAGGTGGAGGGGTGAACTCAACCAAAACAGGTAATTCAATCAGAGTGAAAGATGCAAATCACTTATCGTGAAATGGTCAAATAAGTTGACTTGTTAAATAAGAAAATCAAACTCTTTTCCAATGGTATGAAATAACTAATTTCATCTCAAATTTTATTAAATAAGGAAACCCCAACAGAAATAAGGAGACAATTACATTGATTACGCAGATAAGAATCACAGTTCCTAAAAGCACAAAACCTTATCAGAGAATGTACTTAACCCATATCAAAGCAGTCCACTTTTCAGCTGCCTCTATGGCTTACAATTTTAAAAAATGGATTATGTTAGATATGAAAACCTCAATAGAAACAAAACTAACTAAAAATAATATTCTAGGGCAAATAATCTGTAACAAGAATACCCATGAATATGCTTGGTATTTATTTTAATATAGTTCAGTTCAATAGGGTTGTTTGCTTTCTAATCGAAAAGCAATCTATATTTCCATTTATCTTCTCAGAAGTAGTAACAGAGCTTATTTTGGTAATATGCATCGTGGGGAAGAAGGGGAAATAACTGGACCCAGGACTATCTCAGATGATGCAAAACATTCCCTTTGATGATTCTCAGTAGACCTTATAACACTGACTATAAACTGGATTTAAAAGTCACAATGGCATACATAGTCTTAGAGTTCATATAGCAGGATTGTAAGAGGGTTACAATTCTCCCTAGAATCAAGAGAAAGTACCATCCGTTTGAATTAAAGTGAACTCTAGAATCATTTCTAATAACAACCAGAGCCCTAAGCAGGTGTATGTGTATTCCAATACTTCCTCTACATCTGGACTTGAGTTGACATTAGGTGACAAGAGTGGTTTTCAGACCAATTGATATGACAAGACGGTTTATGGTTATAATGAATGTCCCTGGTAACCAGTGTATAGCCAGACTCCAAAAACAGACAAATCCCTTGGTTCTGGTCTGGCTTTGCTACTATCCATTTCTGCACATTTAACCTCTCCTGGCTTCAGGTTCTAAAAATTGGAAAAAAAAAATGGAATACTTCATCCTGAAGATCAACCTTCAGTTCTACCTTCTTCATCAGAAAAATTATGGCAGGTTTAAGAAAATCATCATCTACAGAATTAAAATCAAAGAGACTTGCTGAGGTAAGCAACGAAGTTTACAAAGGACAATGTGAGGCTAATTTTCTTCTAGACGGAGTTTGTACCCAGTATTTAGGTTGACTTGAAAACCGTGTTTTTGATAAATTAAACCTAAAATGAGGGCATTTAAAATTATTAGCCACTTATCAGCATGACACACAAAGAACACTGAAGTGTGAGATTCTTCCAGAGGAACTCATCATTAAACTTTCACTAACAATGCCATCATTTCCTTTCCCCTCTGTGATCACACCATCTCCCAGGCGCAATTCTAGATGTAATGGTCTTAAAACTAGGCAAGACTAGGAAAGCTGAGCAGGCAAGTCAAATGATTAAGTTTCAGAAAGTTTTACAGGTATTTAAGCCTTGGGTAAACTTAATCACAGTTAATGAAGAAATTAAAGCGGTAGGAAACGTTCAAGAAAAAAAATGACTATTCGCTTGAAAAAAAAAAATCCGGGAAGAGCCACAGGGAACTGATGCTAATTATCACTGACGGGAGGAAAGGGCTCTGGCAAACACATAAACTGACCTGAAGAAACAGACTGAGAAAATGAGGGTAGAAAAGGAAAAGTAAGGGAGATATGTAAAAGGGAGGGTGCAACATGGCTTATGTTTTTCAGACAGAATATTGATTCTGCTTAAATGTGCTTTTCCTAACTTTCATACTATCATAAAGACAATCAGAATATCCTCAGCTCTTAATATTCGTTCACTCATTCATTTAATATTATATTTGGAGCTCAGTCTATTAGAACATCTGGCTGACTTCTTAACCATGAAATTCACTAACCCCCTATCCTATGAGAAGAGATCCCAGTTGCATCCCATAATCCTATGAAATAAAATGCAAAATTTTAAACATCTAAACATTTAAACATTTAAACATCCTTCTTGGTCTCAGTTACTGGTTACTCATCTGGAACCAGGGTTATCCCTGACTGATATACTATCCTTCAATGACCACATAATATAACATTTTCTGGAATATCTTACTGTAAATATATATTAGGCATTTGAATCTGTGGTGGTGTTTTGACTTATCAAATAATATCCGAAATACACATATAACAGAAACTAAATAGCTGGTCCGAACCTAAAGAAGTCACTTTCTTTTGCTCAATCACTATAGGATTTATCCATCTATCCACGTATGATTTAGCTGAATCCCGAGATGGATATATTTCCAAAGCATGGCACCAGAGAGTAACATAGCATTAAACTCACCTGCCAGGAAAACTATGTTTACAGAAATGCACAGAAATTGGGCTAACCTTGGTACTCTCTCCTACTGCAGAAAATAAACATTGTGTTCAGCTATTTCTCCATTGTTGGCAACGTAATATAAATACTAAAATCTATCCTTACTAGTCTACCACATAGCTATCCAAGTCAGGGAACTGCCCACTGAACTTTTAGTGTTGACTTTCCTTTTGGGAGGCAGGTAGGGGTAACAAAATATAAACTAGAAATAATAACCATAAAACGATGCCAAGGGGCATTAAATGCCAAAGTTTTGGGGGTTTGGAGAGTGACATAAGGGCTAATGATGGCCACGATAATCAGAATGAGTTGTGAGGGACTATGCCTCATTCCTGGTCCCCCCCTCTGGCAGTCAAAACAGTGAGGGATGTGAAGGATGGGCATAGTCAAAGACCAGTCTTGATCTCCTCAGGCATCTAATGGCATGCCAGTTGGGAAGGGATCTAATAACTGTGACCCTTCCTCATGTCACCATCTTGGAGCAGCCATGAGAAGGGGTCATAGGTAACAGCTGGGACTGATGGGGGATCCCTTTAGTTGTTAGAGATGCTTGCTTTCACAGACAAGCTGTGTTTACTATTAAAAAATTTTTTTTCTAACGTCGTTATTGGAGTATAATTGCTTTACACTGGTGTGTGAGTTTCTGCTGTGTAACGAAGTGAATCAGCTATACATATACATACATCCCCATATCTCCTCCCTCTTGCATCTCCCTCCCACCTTCCCTATTCCACCCCTCTAGGTGGTCATAAAGCACCGAGCTGATCTTCCTGTGCTATGCAGCTGCTTCCCACTAGCTATCTATTTTACATTCGGTAGCACTGCCTTTGAAGGCAATGTGTACTTAAAGGAACAAATTCATCCACATCTGACATTGGTTGCAGGGTCTAACCTTTGCCAACGGATTAATGCATTAGCAAGGAGCCCAAATGAAAAGTGCTTTACACACACAGTCTGGCTATGTGCGTAAGCCGTGCTGTGGCTACGCAGTATGGCCGTGATTTAGTATGTTCACACTGCAATTTATATTTACGGACTGCTACAATGATTTCCATTATTTATTCTTCAAGACAGATCCATGAGGTATTATCTCTAATTTTTTTAGATAAGGAAAATAAGACATCAAGTAGTTAATATGGAATCATGTAGACTGAGTCAGACTGTGTCTATAAAAACAAAAACGACCTTTTGGGAAATAAAAATGAGCCTAAAATGTTTTCTTGACATTAAACAGACCAGTGGCATTGAGATAATTTCTAAGCAGTAAAACTCTACCTTTTGTTTTTTCAAAATAATGTTACACACAATTCCTTATAAACCAGATAACAACTGTACTGTGTTAGTAGAATTTTACTAACATTTTCTAACATTTACTAATTATTAGGGCAATTAATGTTTTTATGAATATAAACATTTGAATCAGAGAGCATGGATAATAGTTCCAGGCATCTATCACCCTCAGCATCTGCGAATTTCAGAACTCGTGAACTCCACCGACCACAGGACCACTAGCTATAGGGGGGAAATATTCGCTTAACCTAACAGTGAGGAATTATACATTCAATAAAACTGATATGCATGTGTACACATAATGCAATAGTGTCTGAGCTGGGAATGCATCAGAACCCTTGAATGTAGTCATTTAATTAGTGAACCAACCATCCAGTCCAGAGCGGGGTGAGATGGGTAAAACCAACAGAAGAAGCACCTACACAGGGTGACAGCAAGGGTGCTGGAAGGAAGAGGCCTGCAGCCAGCGGGAAAAACTTCTCCCTGATCTTCATTATAGATCTGTCTATAGATCTTTCTCTCAGGCAGGAAACAACGACCTAAAATTAAGTCAAGAGGTGCCATTGGTTATATTAATGTTTTGAGAAGAAACAATAGCTTGATGACCTGGAGGCTAGTCTGTCTGCTGAGAAAGAATTGAATGGAACTAGAGCTTTGAAGGGGTGCATGAACTCAAAAGGAGAAAAAAAAGCAGGAAAGTAAAGAGAAGCCGGCAGGAAGCGCAGGTGAGATTCAGCTCAATGGAGGTGATGGCATAATATGGCCGAGACCACACAATGTTAGCAGGCAGTTCACAAGCTATGGGCTGAGTTAAGGCTCACTGAGCCACAGAAGGCCGTTCCCAGTGGAAGTTAAACGTGGTGAACCCAGATTCCAGAAAGGATAAGGCATGCCTTTCCAGGGACCAGAGAGAATATAAAGAGAATGGTCTGCTCTTGGACATGAGGGAGGAAGTAAAATGAATCACAAAGAAGGACAGGAACTAGCGACTGGAACCAATGAGCACGACTGGATGAGCAGAGAACAGAACTGGAAACTGTCAGACCCAAGAGAGTGTCATCTAATCCCGGAAGTTTGGGGATGATACATTTGAAGCACACATATCACCTGTTAGCTCTGCCCACAGTCTATCTGATGCTTCAGACCTGGGCACTGGGTTACTAGACTGCTTTGTATAATATGAAGGCTGCCTTCTAGATCAACTGTAGTAAAATACTTTGGTTCTTTACAAAAGGGGAGCCATGGATGATGTGCTCTAATGAATTGGAGGGGAGGAATACATTTAAGTAAAGAAGGAAGGCCAGGAATTCCAATAATGATTTTTTTGGAAAATAATTATTGTATTCCCCAAATCTGTGGAATAGAAAATTAAGCTATTACAAGTGGTAGTGGGAACCTACCTGGGGTTGAGTTTCTGTTAAATGAGAAAGTGTATGTGATTTAGTTTTGTAAACTGAAGATAACTAGAAAAGGAAAATAATACTCTGAAGTGGCCCTGGATTTCAGTCCTTAGTTCACAAAGTATGTGTGTATATATATGTTTCCTGAATATAAATATGACAGATATACATTGCAGAATTTTTGGAAGATAGGGGAAAAGATTAAAAAAAGAGAACTATTCAACCTTAAACGCTCCACTTAGAGATGACCACTTTCAACAGTTTGGTGCATCACATACACGGCTTCATTCTTTTGTTACGTCTGTGCCTTGTTTATGAACAAAACTGGGACCCTAATACTTCCTTTTTACTTGTCAACACTTTGTGTGCTTTGCCATTTCATTATAATCTTAAAACATTTTTTTAAAGGCTGCATGGAATTCTATTACTTTTAATAAATTTCCTGAAATTAAAAAGTTAGGTCTTCAAATTACCACTGTTTCCAATAAAGTTATGAATTAATATCCTTGGTCTTACTTGCATTATTTGGTTACTAATGAGGCTGATCGTTTTTCATGTTTTGGACGATTTGCATTTTTGGTGTGTATTGCCTTCAACTCTACGGTCCATTTTTTTCCCTGAGGTATTAAGCTTTGTAAAAGAGCTCTCTATATTAAATATATTAATCCATCCTCTGGAATACATATTTAAAGTTGATATTTGTCTTATTTCATTTATGGCATTATGTCATTTATGGTATTTCTGACATATAGGAGGCTTTAAATGTGTATGTAGTTAAATGTTTTCCTTCCTGGTCTTTGTTTTCGGTATCAAGTTCTGAAAGATCTCCTCTGTGCTAAAACCACACATACATATTCACCAGTGGTGTCTTGTAGTTCTTTCAAGGTGTAATGAGCTTGGGGCTTGGAGTTGTGAAGCTATGCCCAACCCTTACCTTAACCCTGTGCTCTAATCTGCCTCCACTGATATGAGGGGTAATCTGATCTCTGCTTTAATTTCTTCATCATAAAATATGATTAATAGTAGGATCTACCTGGTAGGACACTTAAAAGCAATAAGTGGGATAATCCATGTAGTGTACATGCTCTAGTGCCTGGTATATAATAAACACCCAATGAACTCTAGAGATTATTTAACGCCCTACTACAAATGAACATTGCTTTGCAGAATACAATAAAAACTGAACTTAAATTTAAATGTTTCCAACTTCGTCCCAACACTATATTTTGAATAATGCATGTTGTGTTCCACTAATTTGAAATGCCACCACTATTATATACTAAATGACTACAGGTGTTTGGATACGTTTCTAGACTTTTTATTGAAGTCCATTGATCTGCCTGAATAGTAAGGCAACGCTGCTACAATATTAAAATCAGTATGGCTGACTAATGTTTTAATTACTTTTAGTGCAATTACCCCTCCATAATTATTCTTTTTTCAGAAAATGCCCTTGACTAATCAAGCTGCCAAAACTTCTGGTTAAGGCTCCAAGGGGAAATTAACAAAAGTATATGAAAATGCCATTCCTCTAAAGAACGCTTTTAGGGCGCCCTCTAATATTTGCAGGGAAAGTCCAAGGTGAACTTTTCTGTTTAAAATTTACCTGAACCCTCATCACTTCCTGGGTTCTGTCCAGTAGAGTATAAGTGTACAAAGGTCAGTATCAATTGTCTAAAAACAATCCGGTTTTAAAAGCATCTTTGTAAAGACCAGATTGAAGGATACATTGAGCCTTCCCAAACCTAGCCCCAGGACCCATGGAATCCTGATTCATCACAGGACTGTGGTCAGCCAACCCAAGCTGATGCTGCTCCAGCCATTACCTCAAGGAAGAAGAAATCAAACACCTGCAGAGCCTGAGAATGGGCAGTCCAAGTGCCAGCTCTTCCTGGTAATGTCTCTGCCCTGCAGCGGATGGGTTGGTGGCTGTGAGTCTGACCCGCCTCACTATCTGGTCAGTCATCATTCCTGCGGAGTAGCAAGCTAATGAAGTGGGAAGACCAGTGCCCGAAGTGTTACTGACGTACTACTCCTTCCAAGAGAGTAAACTTAAAATCCGCCCCCCAGCACAGAAATATAAGAACAAAAAAGGAGCTCCCTAGCAACTTGCTTCAAATCAGTATGTGCCCTTTGAATGAGAGAAAGCTCCCAAGTCACAGAAGCCTGATTTCTGCCCCATTTCCTATTTTGGGGGTTCTGTGTGCAAAGCATACGTTTTGGTAGATCACTGTTGACTGTTAAAATGTCATGCCCACATACCTACTCTACTTGGTTTTTATGTCACAATAAATGCCTTAAGATTTTCCAAATTATTCTAAATTTACATCTCGTAATAGGTTCTTTGGGTACTTTTTACCTACTCCAGGGATTGGGAAGCTGAAAAGAAAAGAAAACTGAAAAGGGATCTTTTAATAGAAATGTATAAATTATGCTAAACATAGAATAAACGATGAGGAAAGGTGCTATTTTTTCAAATTAATTCTGGCCGTCAAGTAGATTGGGAGTGTGAAAATGACAAAAACCATAGGAAAAAGTGTCTATGACATCTTAAAGCTCCTGAGAGCTAGTGAGAGGAATGTTAAGTTTAGCCAGAGTATAAAAGTCAGGAAAGGAGCATTCCAAAAGTCCTGATAAAGGGAAGGATGAAACCATGGCTGAGATTCTGGAAGGGAAAAAAAAAGCTCAGGAGGTTTATTAGGCTATACAAAAGGAAATTTCAGCTTTTCTTCTGCAAATAATTTTTAAAAAGGAAAAAGAAAAGGGCAGGAAGCTATATCTAAAAAGATCAATAGGAATCTGTGATGGCATCAAATTTCATGATAATCTGTGCACTTGATAGAAGGGCAAAGAGTTAAGAAGAGAATATTTGTAAAATACAGAGTTGGAAATGCAAAAGCACATAATAAGCTGACTTGAAAAAATATATATATATGGCAGAAAATATATTCTCCTTCTCATCTTCCTCCTCCTTTTTTTTTTTTTTTTACATGCCATTCAGATCCAGAAAGGCCAGAAAAAGGCCAATGTCTTTGTTCCTCACAGAGGGAATGATTAGTGAATGTTTGGGGTAGAGAGTGGGGTGCTGCTCTACTTATTCTCTTCTGCTGTGGAAGACAAATGTTGATTAAAGATGGTTAGGGCCAATGCCGGCACGAAGCTTGCCAGGCGAGGAGACCGTAACAGGTGCTTTCTAATTCTGAACGAATCAAAGACTCAGCCATGTTCACTTACTGGTGAACATCCTGGTTTGCCTAAGATAGTCCCAGTTTATGCCTGCCTTTCTGCCATACTTATTAATGGACCTCCCTTCTCTTTTAAAAATAGCTTTACTTGGATGATAAATGATATGGTAATCTTTAACATATATCAGAAAGGTATTTCACATTGAATTGTTTTAAGTCATCTTTGAGAATCTATGGAGAATGGAAGTGGTGCCATGGAAGTTGAGATGAGCATATGTTCTGATTTTCACAAGTGGAAAGAAGGAATATGTTATTATATCTTGACCAAAGACTATAGACTTGATAATCAGAGGGACAGATTACCGTTCAGATTTTGTGATGACTTTGAGAGAGAAAAAGCAACCACTAAGAGGGAACACGGTTTTATAAAGACTAAACTAGGTGAGATTCACCTTCATTCCTTCTGTTTTCAGGCTACTCTAGTACTTGCCATGGGATATCTGTCGACAGATGGAATGTGGATTTTAACTAGACCTCAGAAAAGATCTTTTTGATATTCTTATAGACAAGGGTAGAAATACAAATTGTCATACAATTTGATGGATTTTAATTGGCTGAATGACTATTCCAAATAATGTTGACTAATGTTCACTAATGAGCAACATTAACTCTGCTCTTGGCACTGTCCTTTTCAATATTTTTCTCACCAAATTGGATTAAGACATGCTAATCAAAGTTACATCTGAAGCATGGCAATATCAGATACTGAGATGTCAGAGTCAGGATCCAAAATTATCTCATCAGACTGAGAAAATGGGCCAAGACTTAAAAATTAAATTTTGTGGGGAGAAACAATTTCACAGGGAGAAATTTATTTTCCAAAAACCAGCTGACAAAAACAACAAGAGAGGACGTGAGATTATATAGTAATACAAATGAAAAAGAAATAAAGGTTTTGTTGACTGAAAATCACAGTGTGGTGACTTGGCTACAAAAGCATTAATATCAACATCAAGAGGGTAATATATCAATTCTACTCTGAGCCTAGCATATCACACCCAAGGTAACAAGTTCTACCCAGGAACCTCAAGCTTAAGCAAGATAGTGGCAAACTGGGAGCCAGGCAGAGAAGAATCAGGATAGTAAATTGTAACAGTCATTTTCAAAAAGAATAACAAATACAATAGCAATAATAATAACACAAAATTTCAGCTCTTTGTGTGCAGTTCCCAAATCCAAAAAGGTAGGAAACCAAAATACGTTTAACTCAGTTGTTGCCAAATCCTAACCTGAAATAAGGAGAGAGAGGCTGTCTTTATCTACTCCAACTTATGTGAGTATTCACATGGTTATTTGCAAAAATATTAATGTACCTAATTATGAGATTCTGCCCTATGCCCCACTGGGGATATTACATAATATGTCCATATTGCCTTTTAAATAAAAATCCAATGAGACCTTCAAAAAACATCAGGCCTCAAGGGATTGAGGTAAAGGACTGTGAACAAATAATAATGGAAATTCAACAACAATCGTAATTATTGATATAATAATTACATAAATATATTCATAATATAACAGTATTTATGATATAATATCACTAAAATAATAATGATAACAATAGTAATAATAGGTAACAGGTAAACAGCACTATGTACCACTGGGCTGTGACAGCATCCAGACCAGCAAGGGCATCACGGTGGCAGAGGTCAGGACCCATCCAAGAGCAACAATGTGACCACGAGAAGCAACAAGGGTAGACTGTCAGACTTCTGCCTCCCTCTATACCTGCTGTTGGAAGCAGAGTTCATGCCCTTTGCGGACAGTTTAAGGAAAAGACCTCAAAGGGGAGATAATGAACTTGCAGGATATACAGGGCTGTCTTGCGAGGTACGTCTCTTCAAGGTAGCCATGATATGTAGCAGGACAGGGGACACATTCTACAATGTCACACAAAGAGTAGTTATCTTGAGTGCTTTAAACCGTCCAATTTCTAACGTTCAGAAGTGTGTCTTAAACATAAAAGTTTAAAGAGACACTAGCTGGAAAAGTAGACTGCATGACCTCTAAGATACTTTGTAACTCAGAGTGTCGTTGGTTTTATGAGATGCTCTGGAGAAGTATAATATTAATATTTCCCCTAATCTTAGCTGGCATTCTATTAGCTTTCTTCCCTGATACTGCACAGTGAATAAAGAACTTCAATGTATCAATATAGACCTTTGTCCTCAAGTCTATTAACTGGTTCAGTGCACTATAAACTGCATTCGGGTTGAACATCATTTCTACCTAACTCAAACACTATAGTTCAGTCTCTTCTGATTCTTATTCCATCTTTCGACTTGCCAGCCTCTTCCCGTTTACTTCCTTCTCCTACTCATGCTTCAGACTCAACAAAATCCATATTCCAGCTCTACTGTACTGCTTACCAGAGATTTGATAAACCCCAAATATCAATAGCAACAGAGGGATTTACAGTTGTCCGTGTCATAATGACTGAGGGATATAAAAGGCAGTGTGTTTTTCCCTAGTCATAATCCTTAAGTGTAGGGACAGCATTTTCTGTGATCTCTTTGGGATTCTTTCCATTTAAATAAGGAAGTACATTGTCTTCCTGCAGTGGGTGCTTATGTCCCCAAATTTGTAACTATAAGTTTGCATCTATATTCAAAGCATCTCAGTTGTGCCAGCTCCACATCAGTTATGTTCAGTCAGACTGCTGAGTGAATCAAATGTAGATCTCTAGGAAATCTACCAGGTGCTGTGAACTGTTAGGTACTAAGGAAATAATGAGATGTAGTTGCTGGTGCCCAAGAACTCACAATATAAAAATAAAAAATAACTAGAATTTAATATAATAAATACAATAAAGGAGAGAGGTGCAACTGACAAGCTCAAGAGGGTCACACGACCCCAGACAGGAGGAAACATCATTTGTTCTGAGTAAGTTACCATGGCAAAGAGAACAGTCACTTAACATTTACCCAAATTACATAGGTGAAAGTCATCTAGCAATTGTCATTAGGTTAGTACATAACTGAGTGCAAAACCTGGGTCAGGACAAATAACTGAAAAAGAAAAAAATAAATGAATCGGAGTTCTGGTCACATGGCTAGCCAGAGATCTAAAGTCACTGATGTGCTGTAAATGCACGGATGGATGTGGGTCAAGCTTTCAGGTCCATGCCCTGGTACGAGAATAGGGAAGGAACTTCCAGGCCAATCCCCTCAGGCTCAAACAGCCTCTTCTTTTTGTCCCAGGGAGCCGTGTAAATGTCATCACTTTCTATGGGTGTCATGACATGAATGTGGGAAGTGGGACGCCCTGGAAGGATAAGCCTTGGAAATTTAGGGATGATTAAAATCAAACCAGTTAAGTGACTTACTGATTTATTTTTTCCTTGATAAAGGTATTAGTGGGTGTCATTGGTTTGAAGCAGCAACACTGATGAAACCCAAACATGCTCAACACTAAGATTTCATATTTAACATTGTGATTTGATCACTTCTCTTTGAAAACTGCTTCTGGGCATAGGAGCTACATAGATCTAAAAAAAGATATTGATTTCTGCTCTTCCTCTTTGTTTTTTATATTTAAGTAGTATCTTTTACATGATAAATAGATATAGACTGGTGTCCTGATTTCAAGGAAAATAATCAAATAATATCATGGAGGAATCTGAGTTTGAAGTATCTTTGGTCCTATTAAAATTCTTGAGTAAATCCAGCTTTTCATCCCTAAAGAGCCACTGAGTGCTACATTTGTGTGAAGTTGGGAGGAAAAATTTGTTGATTCTGAAAGATTCTCCAGGCAAGGGGAGGAAAAATAATAATATAGTGCGAAGGAAATATCTTTATTTGAGCTTCTTAAGGCACTTTTAAACCAGTGGGTCTCCTCTTTCTGATAAACTGAGAGCATTCCTTAGAAGTACACAACCCGAAAAAAGATTAAAAAAACCCGTCAACATTTATTTTGTAAGTGATCTTCCATTAAGAGGTACTCAGGCACCTGGAAAACTTTATGCCTCTTCAGTGTGCGTCTGCTGCCTTCCTCTTGACTGATACTCAGGTCCTGGCTATGGTTGCATCTAGTATCTCAGTTTCAGGAATAGAAAGAGTTTTTTCAAAATTGACTCACAGTGGGGGTAGAGAGGCCTCCCATCAAGCACTAGGTCTCCTCCACTGTCTTAAATGCAGGTGATAAAAAATACGATTTTTTCAAATAACAATTTGAAAACTGATTTTAAAATCAGAAATGTCTGTGTCTGATACTCTGTAAAGCATTCTCATTAATGCTTCCCACCTGAGTACGTTTATCTAGTCCTGTTTTTCCTTCAAATTCCTGACACTTCTGCTTACAAAGCTCTCCATTACATTGGTTGTTTCTTTCTATTTTCCTACTACTTTATTCACTCAACCTCCCTTATTAATTCAATAGAGATGCGTGCCAGGGTCTATGCTAGAAACTAGAATCAAAAAGATGAGTAAAGCGTGATGCCTCCCCTCAAGGGGCTTATAGTCCAATGGAGAACACTCTGCTAGTCCATTTTTAAAAATTAGTTCACTAGCTAATTTTTATACCTCTAAAATTATCATATATAATGTGCATATTAGAGGAAATCTTTCCCTACTATTATTTTTGGATGCATGAACAAACAATTTATCATTAAAACCTAGAATTTCCTCTGATATAAAATTTTAAATGAGGATACATTAAAATAAAATTAATCAAAGGATTTTAGGGTGAAAAGGGCTCTGCTGAGATCTTTTAGTATAATGTTCTCATCTTACTAATGGAAACACTGGTGCCTAGAGAGTGAAATAATTTTCTTTGCTCAATAAATATAATGGGAGCATCAACCATATGCCAGGCACTGAGGTAGAAGCTGGAGGGAGTGATGAATGAGATCCACACTAGATTGTGTAATTAATATATAATTATACAAATAACTGAATTATAATTGTAATAATTGCTATAAGCGAGAAGTAGGGGATGCTGAAAGAGTATAAAGTAGGGTGATAAAACCCTGTCTATACATCCAGGGGCTATTTTTCTCAGAGGGTCTAATTAAAGATGGAACTTACTGTATAGAAGGCTTGCCTCAGGTCACATAGAGGCACAACTGGAACTGGAACCAAAGTTTCTTATAGCATGAGTGGCACACCCTCTACTACATACACTGGCAAGTTCCCTACTGGTGGTTATTTATTGCCCACTGACAATGAGATTGTCAGTAGAAGACTGTCTCCTTAGTTTATAAGCTCACCTCTAGTCTTGCCTGGCCAGTTTGCTCGTCCTTCAACAAGAGTGCCAACAATATATATATAACACACATTTCCTTGATCAAGAAACACTTATTGCCACATACTGAAGTTTCCAAATAACTGGAACTTGCTTTTTAGCTGTTATGTATCTTGAATACCTATTAGGTCCAGAAAAAAATGATTCTTAATCAAATTTATTTTGTAATAAATCATAATAGAATTGAGGAAATGCAATAAATATACATACATTAAATATTTGTGTGTATACTTTTCCAGTTATTTCTTTCTGATAGTGAGGTCTTGCTCTTCTGTGCCTTACGATACAATCTATTTAATAAGCTCATTAAGGAAGGGGTGTTTTAGATTTAGAACTCGTCAGTAAGCTATTTGCCCCTAATATACCCATTTTATCATTGTCTATCTGCCCTGGTGCACTGCCAACTAACATTATTAGCAGTGTGCTTTGCTTAGGAAGACGCAAGGGGATAACCAATTCTGTAAATATTTGTTGCTTCTAACTTTTTGTTAATGTTCAGGTACCGTTCATGCTTTTCAAAAGAGCACAGACATCTGACACCTGGAATGTTTGTTCCTCTTTATGTTATCAATTTACCCTTAGTAATTCCTACAAACCCTCACACAGACAGACACACACACACACACACACACACAACACGCATGCGTCTGAGTTACAGTACAATATTTTGCCTCTTTCGCTTCTATGGTTGCTTTGGGACAAGAAAAAAACTCACTTATCTTTAGAATTCACTGAGAAGTGATTCTGGAACTAATACATAAGTACTTTAGAAATATCTGAAGGAACAGTGAGCAGGTAGAGGAAAGAAAAGGTTAGGCAGCCGGTGTTTTGACTTCTTAATTCCTATGTTGATCGTGCCTTATATCCAGCACATCCTTGTGCAGAACAACCAGCCCCTGACAACATGCCCACACCATTATCTTAGGGTTCCCCATCAGATACGTCATTACTTAACCAAAGGTGATCTCTACCGCTCTGTGGCAGCAGGCTTGTCTTCTCCACCAGCTTTGCCCCCTTCAGACAGCTGTCCACCATCTATGTCCACAGCCCCTGAAAGTTGCTGCCCACTTGCAGTCATCTGCCCATCACGGGAGCTGAGTCCACCAGAGCTGCTCTCCCGATGACTGCGCAGCTACAGATGCACCCCTCACAGTGACACGTTCACGTGAGATTACAAACTGGACGGCAAGTACTGTGCAGGCATTTTATCTGAGCACCTATTCCTTATGAAGGAAAAGAAAAGCTTGGCTGGAATTCAAAGATTTGGAGATTTTAGGAGTTTCCTCCTGAACCAATCACTTATGACGGAGCAGGGACCTTGCCTCTTTCCCAGGAACACAGATTTCCAGGCATCACGCTGACTTGTGTTTTACTTTCAATGGCTAGATACATACATCTGCCTTCTTAGAGGCAGATACAGGAAGATCCCTCTCAGATAGTAAGTTCAGGGACTCATTAGCTTGAATGATGACCCATATTTCGAATCAAATTTCGAATCCATATTTCGAATCCATATTTCGAATCAAAAATGGTTTAGGGGCTTCCCTGGTGGCACAGTGGTTGGGAGTCCGCCTGCCGATGCAGGGGACACGGGTTCGTGCCCTGGTCCGGGAGTATCCCACATGCCGCGGAGCGGCTGGGCCCGTGAGCCATGGCCGCTGGGCCTGCGCGTCCGGAGCCTGTGCTCCGCAATGGGAGAGGCCACAACAGTGAGAGGCCCGCGTACCACAAAAAAAAAAAAAAAAAAAAAAAAAAACGTTTAGTATCCAGGCAGTTATTCCACAAAGACACATTTTTTTAACCTTGGAGATTATTTTTTCCCTTTCTCCTTCATTCCCTGCATTCATTATTTTTAGTCGATTCTCATGGGTAATCCTCCATTCCCCCCACTTTATGAATATGTTCTACTTAGATTTTATGAGCTATCCCAAACCCAATACAGAGAAATAAATTTTCAGTGTAAAGAGCATCATTCAAAGCCAGGAAGCTTCACAGCTAAACTAGATGCACCCTTCCTAGTTTTCAAAGCATTTTTGAATTATGGTATCTTCCTTAGCACTCACTGATCTTACACTATAAATGCTTATTCACATGTTCATTTTCCCTCCTATACTATGTGAGTCCTTAGATTAGGGGTAGACATTATTCTGGTATCCCAGCCTTACCAAATACGTAACTCATGATAGGCACTCACTAAATGCCTGCCAACTCATGGAATGAATGAAGGGACAAATGAATTAGTGAGTATTAAAGACACCTTCCCTTTACTGAAGACTTAATATGAATCAGGTAGTGTTTGGACAGTTTTTACAAATGATTTGATTTAATTCTCTGGCTACCGTAAGGCAGGCATTACTATCCCCAATTAACAGATGAGCAAATAGCTACCGAGAGAGGTTGAGACTTGGTGAAGCTTATAAATGTCGTAACGACAGCTTTAAGTGGGACTCAAGGCTGTCAGTCTTAGTCACTGAGGACAGGGGTCAGCAGAGTATGGTCCACACTCCTCTTGCCTGCCACGGTTGGAGTAAAGGACGTTTTGTTGCAACACAGCCTCACCCATTCATTTACATATTATCTCTGGCTGCTTCAGGGCCGCAGTGAAAAAGCTGAGTAGTTGCAAAGAAAACTGTCTAGCCTGAAAGGCTGGGATATCTGGCCCTTTACTGAAAAAGAGTGTGATCCCTGCCCTAGGATATACTGAAGGATCAGACCACAGTGGTGAGAAGAATGGTGAAAAGAAAAGCAGGGACTCCTGCCCAGGGGAGAGATTGGATTTCCCTGTTTGCTTAATTCAGTTTTATCGACTCTCCACTCCAACACAACTGGGTTATTGTGGGATTGAAAAACACCGAGGCAAGGTCCTAATTTAAATTCAACCAGCCTTAGGTCAACGTTGGTCTGGTCTGTGCTGCCGCCTTATCTCCTATTGGACCCTGTTTGGTGCTGTGGTTAACTCATCCCCAGTGAAGTCTCTGTTTGAGATGAGAGCAGCTGGAGAGCTGAAGCTTCTGTTAAACAATTAATTAGACTTTCCAAGGGCAGAGATAAAGTAATCACTATCTTCAGCTCTCCATATAAAGTGTGAAAACATTTCAGAATTTAGTAAGCCTTTCTCTTCTCTTCTTTAAGGTGTCATTTTCTCCCTTTTCTATTGATACTTCTCTCCCTCCACTCATATCTCTACTTAACTGTTCACCTGTAGAACTTATCAAATGTCAAGTATGTGTTGTATTTACTTTTTAGAAGCCAATGTTCCCTTCTTAATTAAGCCAAGCGTTTAAATATGTTACATATGATAGATGTTACACAAACAGGGTATTTTGACCCAGGCAAGGGCCTAGACATTAGTCGCTTTTGTTGGAAAGACTTATGGTCTTTAGGTGATTGGGCGGGTCCTTCTCTTCCATTGCTCTTTTTACTATGAATTATGAGTTAATAGTAGACTAAAGTCCCCCTGGAAGAAAATAAATTTGGACTGCATTCCCTTTTCTGTGAGACAGTTATTCAAACATTTCTGAGGTTGTTAGATAATCCACACTAAGGCCAGGAGTCAGGAAATTGTGACCTTCATGAAAGAAGGAACGTGTTGCATTTTTTTGCTACCGTGTTCTACATTGCCTAGCACAATGCCTGGCACGTAAGTATATGTGGATAAAGGGAAGGTGAGCAGAAGGGATGGGAGTGGGGCAATGATGGAGGGAAAGGAGATAAAGAGAAGATCAGAGAGAAAAAATAAAGGGAGTCCTTTTGAGCACACCCACCATAATGGAGTGGAGGATCTAGGCTGAGATGATGGACTTAGCACCTGATTCTTGAAGGGAGAGTGGAGGTAGTGTCAGCAGACGGTGACGGATGTTGGAGTCTCTCCTGGCACATGGGCTCAGCTTGGGGAAATGGCCTGTTTTGTGTATTACCACTCGGCTCCCAGTGATTTTTCCTATGACTTGTTTCTTTCTGACATGATGCTATGGAAGAGAATATCCCCCTCCTCACTTTGATAGATGAGGTTTAGGGAGAGGGGCAGAGCTCTGCACCTGGGGCAGAGGCGTCCTCAAGCAACACACTGAAGTTATCAGGAGAAGGTGGCTTGGTGGTCCCCCTGTCTGTAGGCCTGTCAGACTTTAACTGCACCGCAACTCCATCCAGGGCATCAAAAACCACTAAGTAGGGGCTTCCCTGGTGGCGCAGTGGTTGAGAGTCCGCCTGCCGATGTAGGGGACACGGGTTCGTGCCCCGGTCCAGGAAGGTCCCATATACCGCGGAGCGGCTGGGCCCGTGAGCCGTGGCCGCTGAGCCTGTGCGTCCGGAGCCTGTGGTCCGCAACGGGAGAGGCCACAACAGTGAGAGGCCCGCATACCGGAAAAAAAAAACAAACAAACAAACTACTAAGTGCCCTGTGCAAGGGCAGCATCTGAAGAGTCTGACCTGGAGAGGTTCTGCTGCTTTCCAGAATATGGAACCAGATCCATGACAAGAGGGATGGATTCATGGTCAAATGTGACCAATATTGCAGGTTCTCAGAATTATGTGGATAAAGAATGTCTGGGAAAGTCTGTTTGGTTTTTTCTTTCTACTCATTTGAGAACTGGGAGCCCATGCACCTTACGTTCTGTGCATTCTTGTTAGCCTGACTGTGTTAGTCCCAGGTTGTTGAAGTCTAAAAGCTCAGCACTTTCCTGTCACCCTTGATTACCTTTCTCTACTGTGAGCTCAGTGGAAAACAATACATGACATCCGGACTAATGTGGTACTAATTCCTTCAGCCCCAAAGCATGTGACAAACGAGCCAGAAATCACTGGCTTGCCTCGTCCCCGTCAGGGTGCCTATCACCCTACAACTCCACTAGCTCACTTCTACCTGTTTTCATCTTTATATATCTATAGAGATTTTCACTATAAAATATAATACACATACAGAAAACTGAACAAAGCCTAATCATAGACTTTAATGAATTATCGCTGGGTAATCACCACATGGGTCAGGAGATAGAGCACTGCTGCCAGTTTCAGACAACTGCTCTCCACCCTGTGTGCCATCATTGACCCTTCTGTACCTTCTCCCAATCACGAATCTATCCTCTTGTCTAAAGGTAACCACTTTGACGGTATTTTCCTTGATTTACTTCTTACCATTTCCACCTAAATGTGCATGATGTGTACTTTTAAACCTGTGAGTTTAGTTTTGCCTGGCTTTTTTGGAACTTTATATAAATAAAATCAAACATTTTTATTTCCCTATTTGAACTTTATATAATGGAATCAGTTTATCTACCTGGTTACTTTTGATTTTGCTTATGAGAATTACCTTCACTGTTATGGTTATGCGTAATTCATTTGTTTTCATTGCTGACTAGTATTTCACTATATAGAGACACTATCATTTGTGTATTTATGCTAGCATTGATGAACATTTGGGTTATTTCTGATTTGGCTATTATGCACATTATGGTTGTAAACATTCTTTTATATATGTCCTGCTACAAATGGATGTGTATTTCCATTGAGTATATAACTAGGAATGGAACTGGTAGATTGGCCCGTATGAATGTCTTCAAGCACAACAGAAAATGCCTATCTGGTTTACAGAGTGGTTGAGCCAGTTATACTCCTGCCAGCAGTATACAATAATCCTTGTAGCTTTACATCCTTACCAATAGTTGATAGTCTCAGTTTGTTCAAATTTAGCCATTCTCAAAAGGTAGATAAGGTAGATATCACTACCTTATTGTGGTTTTAGCTTGAATTTCCTAGATTATTAATGGAATTTAAAATCATTTTAACTTTTTTAATTTGTGAAGTATATATTCAAATTACATGGTTGTTTTGTGGGGTTTTTTCCTATTGGGTTGTCTGCCTTTTTCTCATTGCTTTGTAGGACTTTTTTCTTAATAGATATTCCAGACTATATACAAGCACTTTGATTGTTATGTATATTGTAAATGTCCCGTCCCATTCTGTAGCTTGCCTTTTAACTCTCTGCACTAAATCCAATAGGAGACATATAGTAAAGTCTTTGTGGCAGGTTCTCTGATACATATATTTAGAGTACCGTTAGAGTACAAAGGAAGAATTGCCAATTAAACCTATGAGGAGTGGGAACTCTAAAAATGTCACACGAAGGTAAATCTTGAAAATATACATTCATATTTTCCAGAAAATTAAAGGGGCCCTCATGAGTAGAAGGAAGTGAGAACAAAGCGAAAGAGAACACAATCTAAGGGTCACAGGTGATATTGATACTTTGGGAGTATATGGGATTGTGAAGAAAGAATGAGTAATAGAAAAGCAAAGGATCAAATCTTGGTAGCCATATTTAGAGGAGCTATCCAAAAAAAAAAAGGAACAATGAGACAAGAAAGTTGAAGAGTGGCCCCTGAAGCAGGAAGAAAATCAAATCAGGAGAGTGTCATTAATAATCTCAAAGGCCGAACCATACCAAATACCAAATGGGATATTAAATTTTCTGTGTCAACTTGAATAGTCTGTGGGATAGGGTCCAGCTGTTTGATCAAACACTGGTCTAGATGCTGTTGTGAGGTAATTTTTAGTTGTGATTAATGTATAAATCAGTAGACGGAGTAAAGCAGATTATGCTTCATGATGTGAGCAGGTCTTATCCAATCAGTAAAAAGCCTTAGGAGGAAACACTGAGATTCCCCAGAGAAGAAAGGAATTCTGTCTCCAGTCTGGCTTTGGACTCCAGACTATAACTTCAACCCTTTTCAGTCTGCCAGGCCTCTGCTCACTGGCCTGCCCTACAGATTTTGGACCTGCCGGCCCTTGAAATCATGTGAGCCAATTCCTTAAAATAAACCTCTCTATATATATACCATTGGTACTGTTTCCCTGGAGAACCCTAAAAAACACACCAGATAATACAGAGGTCCTAAATATACCCATGCCAATGTGTAGCTGAACAGGGTTGGAAGGAAAATTTATTAGGATTAAGAAAATCGTTGCAATATGATGCTTAGATTAATTTCAAAACTAATGGGGAGATAATGGGAGAAGTTATATGTTTAGCAATTGAAGTTATCAAGAAAAATCAATATTTAAAATGGGAACAAATGATGCCAACAAGAATTGGGGGAGAGTGGCATTAATATATAAGGACTGCATGGACTTTTAAAGAAGGGTAATTTTCTAGTGATGGTGGTAGAATGGGAGTCTCAAGGCAAACGAATAGTATGATTCCTCTCTTGCCCTATAAATGCAAGAGAGAGCAGTACTTTTAGATGAAGAAACTTTCCCAAGAAAGGTCTATTCATCATCTATTCAGTATCAATAGAACCCTAGGTATCATTGAGAAAAGGTAAAAGGAGTCTCTAAGATTTAGAAGGATATTTTCACTTAAAATAAATATTCCCTGTGGTTTTACAAAAAGATTTAAGGGCAGATGTGTGGTTGTCCTGTGGCGAAATAGAGCTGAGCGGGATGGCAATGAAAGAGAGTTTCAGAAGTTGTGGATAAAGAAGAAGAAAATAGAAGGTTGTTAAGTATTATAGGCAATGGATAGCATATCAGTTTTGGAGTCACAGAGATCTGGGTTTAAATTCTGCATTCATTTAATACACACACACTTACAACCTGTGTGACTGGGGTATGAAGCAGAATTTTCAAAAAGTAACCCTAAATGCTCTTTCAATCACCTGAACAATAAAATAGCTAGAGTTGGAGCCCTCACTTTTCCCAAGGGTTAGGGTAACAGTGTTCTCAGAAGAGGGGCTACAACTTCGCCTGGGTTCCAGGGTGCCCAGATTTGGAGCAGCTGGTTTCCTCACATTGCTGACGACTAAATGCAGATTACCTGTCATCCAAAACAATATATCTGCACTAGCTTAACAAGAAGCTCATACCCTGGCCTCGTAAGAAGAGAGCAGTTAGGGCAATGTTCTTCCACCAGAACATAAGCCCACTCTGTATCCAGCTCCTTATCCACTGCTCTGTGGGATGTTGAGCCTCCAGGAGCATGTTCTTCTCTTGCCGACATTGGCTTGTAAGATTCTCCAATAAAGCGTATTCCTTGACCATGTGACTCTACAGAATTCTCCCTGAGCCCTGCTGCACAATAGCGACCTGAGACAGGTAACAACCATCCTTAGTTTTGATATCCTTACCTGTAAAGTAGGAACTATGCCAACTACAGTAATGAGTTACTGTGATGACGGAACGAGATAATGTGTTTAAGATACTTAGCACAGGGTCTATTTTATACGACTAATAGAAGAAAATTTACTTACGGGTAGAACGAAACCAAATGGCCTCAGTTTCCCAACTGAATGATAAGTCATGGTTCTGGCCTCAACAAAATCACTCTCAAGATAATGAAATAGAGAATGACAATAGAGTGTGTGTGGGGTGTGACTGGGGGTAGTGTGGCTGGAAAGGATATTTACAAAAAGGGAGGGACTGGCCAGAAGTAGATCTACCTCTGCAAATTTATCCCACTAACAACTGTAGATTGTATTTTCACTTGTAATAATAACTCAATACTTCTTTGTGTTTGTATATATACATACAATTTATGTATATACCAAATATATGAGAAGTCGCTGAATTATCAGGAGTAAAACTCTTGCTAGATGACTGAACTCTGAGAGGATATATGTATCCATCGCCGTTGTTGGAATGATTGAATATCATTTGGGCGGGTCTGTTTTCCTCTGTTTAAGATGACAAGGACAGGAAACTGTGAGGTGGGAGGTTCTCTATAAAGTAGCTTATTATAAAGAAGCTGGCCAGAGGAAACAATAAAAGATAAGCTCTAATTGTGTAAATAAGGCAGTCAAAGCAAAGACAAATTCTTGTGTTGGAGCTGCTTCTGAATTTATTGCTACTGCTACTAGCGCTGGCCAGAAGGACCAAAACTTCAGTTATGGACAATATTGGAGAAATGAAATCCCACTTGGGCCCACTGAGATGCAGCCTGTGTACCTGTAGAGATGAGACTGGGAAGGGAGAAGGTGAGCATGGGAGCAGGAGAGTAAGAGTGGAGCTGATCAATTTCATTATGCGTCCTTGTTCAAGAAAAGAGCCAGCTGGATAGGAAGGGGCACCAATCCCCACAGGGCTCTCCAGACAACTCAAGGAATTCTACTCTATCAGAATTTAATCCTGTAGACTACTCAGACCCTTGGGGCCTTTTAAATGCAAATGGAACCAAGAATGATGGAAATCTTACTATAAATGAACTAATATTTGGATCTGAGGGTAAAGGAATGTAGGAAGCTTTTCTCCATGGCAGTTGTGGGGTAGGATGGAGAGAAGACAAAAGCCCTGGTACTCTGAGGGAGGGAGAAACAGGCTGGGAGGAGATGGGGCCAGAAGTGAAAGGCGGGGATGGAAAAGACCATGTTGCCTAATCACAAGAGGACATCAGGCTTTCCCTGGGAGGAGGGCCTTGACAGAGGAGTGGGAGGCCTAACCAACACTCTCTGTATCTTTAAAGTCAGAAGACACCCCTGAGAACCAGCATTTAAATGTTCACACTGCAATCTTTGAAGTTTTGCTATAATTGTATCAAACTCTGTAGTAATGACAGATACACAGACTTGCTGTAGAGTAAGAGGTAAACAGAATGGTGAGGAAATGCCTCATCGTTGAGTCCCAAAGGCCTCTAGTTGTCACCCACCAAGGATAGTGACTGCTAAGGCCACTCTCTATGTCCTTGCTGGCAACACTGGGTGACCTGTGTGTTAAAAAAAAAAAAAAAGTTGGGAAGGGAGCTGTCTGTCTTCAGGACACAGTATAACTCTCCACTTGGAAGATGTGTTCAATATGCCATCCTGGGAAGGGTGAACTCTTCCAGCAGCACAAAATGGGAAAATACTGTGGCCATGAGCAATAAATTGAGAATATTTCAGAATCTCAAAAACTACTTCCATTGCTTCTCCTAACTGCAGAATATAGGAGTTTACACTGTCCTAACAACAACAGCTGCAATTTTTCTCTTCCCTACACGGAAGAGTTCCTTACTAACTCTGAATTTAGTTAAGGTTACTTTAAACGCATGTATTCTTTCAGGAGTTGATTCCTAACAAATGTCAAATCCCACAAAAGTAAAATAATCGCCTTCCAAATATCAACCTTGTAAAACAGACGCAAGATCAGAAAATTAGTAGGTCATACTTTATGGGCAAATTCTTTTTGTAGCCTAATGATTGGTTTATTTAACCACCCCTCATGAAACGATCACAAAGAATGGTGTTCCCCTCCCCTTGCTCCACTACCCAAGCCCTCAACAGGGAAGAGTTGGCTGGAGAAGTAAATAACTTAATAATTGCCTTAAACTTCACTAATGTTAATTAGATATGGCATCTCCCCTAAAGATCACAGTAGTCAATGACTGGAATAACAAGTGACAAGACAAGAAACCAAATTGCCAACATGGGTACAAAGAATCTGCTAATTTATTGAAGGTTGGTAAATAATAGGAAGTGTTATATTAACGTTATTCCCTTGTGATCCATTTTCAACCGAATCCTTTTATTAGCAATGTTTATTTTCCTGATTTTGAAAATAATAAATGCCCCTTTTGGAAAATCAAGGAGATAGAGAAAAATACAAGAAAACAATAGTCATTAATAATAAAGCTACCAACCATACACACTCATTTTAACAGACCAGCATTCTTCTTTCAGTCTTTTGGTATATGTATGTCCTATCCATCACACCATGTATAGGATTTGCATTTTATACTTAAAAGGATGTTCTCTTTTCATTAAACTACTGTAATATTAATGCCTATATTATATTCCATTTTACTGCCATTTGTGTATTTTTTCTAACAGTAAAAGCCTTAACAAAAATCTTCACGCACAGATACTTTTTACTTCAGATTGTTAGCGTAAAACTCTTGGAAGAGGTATTTCTGAACCAAAGTGTAAGAAGAGAATAACTGGCAAGTTATTTTCCAGGAAGTTTTCTTTATTTTATAACCTATTTAATTCTTTGCCAGCCATATAAAAGAGCACTCTCATCTCTCTGCCCTCTCATCAACCCAAAATATTTCTCCTGCACATATATTCTAATTCAATAGGTGAAAAATGATGCCTCAAGTTATGTTTAATCGATCACTTCTAAAGCTTAATTGTTTTCATGGTCAAGTGCAGTTTCTTGTGTGAATTGTTTGAATATGTTCTTTGTTGATTGATATTTTAGGATTTCGAGGGAGGTTGTTAGAAATTTGTATAACCATTATAAATATTCAATATATTAATGTTTTCTTTTATATTTGAAGCAAATCTTTCTCCCCATTTCTCCTTAACTTTGTTCATAGTGTTTAAGCTTTTTATTTAGTTAAATCTATTATTTCCCTATGTGATTTTTTCCCTCAGTTCCTTTAAGTTTAGAAAAATTCCTCCTCTTCTACAGATTAGATATGCATTATCTACATTTTTTAAATAATTGATTTATGGTTGGCTACTACACATAAGACCCTGATCTGATCTCACTGTGATTATATTGGTGTACGGCTTGAGGTAAAAGTTAAACTTGTCTTTTTCAAATAGGAAAACACATTATTTTTTTCCAGAAATTCAATTCTACTATATTCTAGGATCTACTTTTGCATAGGCCAGTCTAATCTTATTTTAAAGGTTGTCTATGGATTTTTTAAAAAATTGTACTTGCTTTTTAATTGTTATTGTTAAAATTAAATGAAACTAAAACTTGTTAATAAAATTAGCTAAGAAAATTTTCCACTGCTGACCAGATATTATAAAAAACATTGAACCTATCATGTTTAATGGTGCATAGATTTTCCCAAGCTGGAGAGCTGTGAAATAGAGTGTAACCAACGATTTGAGTGTAACTGTGATTAAACTTTCCAATGTTGGAAGACACTTTTAATGGAAGCTATTATCTATATTTATAGCAGTTTCATTTTTTACTTTAGCTGTTTCTTACTCATTTTTTCCTCCTTTTTCTGCAATTGATTTGCAAAGTATTCCATTAATTGCCTCGTAACTGTCATATCTATGGAAAATTCTTAGCATGCCTTAAAGTGATCAAGAAAGCTCTTGAGTGTTGAAATATAGTATTTTATTTTTAGATCTTTGTGTCTCATCTGGATTCTGCTTAGGCAAACCTAGTTAGATTTAATGATGCTGTCACACATTTGCTGTTAAATTGTATTAATCTGGGTCAGTCAGACCCTTGAGATATGTTTGCCCCTCTAGGTTCCTTGCCTGGACTAGATGTCCATGCAATTTCTGTCCAGCTCCTAAGCCAGAGGCATTTAAGCTGGCCAACAATGGTCTCTTGCTTTGATAAAGTCTTGTATCTGGAGGTCTAAGCTTAAGAATGAGAAACAGAATTTTTATGGTCCTGTCTGATGCTGAACTCTAGCTTCTGCCTGCACCCCTGGTCTTGCCTCATGGATCTCCTATGTAAAGTCATGATTTTTGTTTGTTTGTTTGCTTTGCAATGTCCAGCTGCAAGCCATTCTTAGTGCTCACTGTTCTGAGCACTGAGTGTAGAAGTAGCCGTTCCCTCTCTGCCCCAGTGTCACAGGTGCAAGCAGGGCAGCTGCATCCTTGGCGCCGGCAGGTCCAGCATCTGCAGGGCAGCGTCCCCTCCCTCCCACCCAGAAAAAGTCATGATTTTTAAGGATCTCTGTTCCTACGAGGATTAACCGGATGGGTAACTTCTCCAGGAGCGGGTAGGGTAGGGTAGGGTAGGGAGGGATTGAGGTGTCTATATTCAAGAATAACAAATTCTAGGCCAATACAACACATCATGAACTACCCCAATACAAGGTTAGTAATATATGAAAATGTTTTTAAAGGAAATGTTGTTTATGTTATAAATAAAATAAGAAAAGAAAAATGATCGCCAGACTGATATCTTCTATAATTTGGGAAATACCCACTTTGTGCCAAGAACTGTATCATGCACTAGAGACAAAGTGTTAAAAGATATAGTCCCTGCCCCCAAGGAGCTCACAGCATGGCGAGCAGACTTACTAGTAAGTAGTATAAAAGCTATGAGAGGGAAGCACTAAATGATAGGGAGCAGACGGAATGGATGCCTAGCTCAGACTGTAAACAGCTGGAAGACTTCTTGGAGATGGTGACCTACGAACTGAATTTTAAAGGAAGAGAATTTCAGGCAGATGGAATAGCACACTAGAAGGCTCAAAGCTGTGAGGAAATAGCCCACTTACGGCCCTGCAAGTACTCCAGCAAAGGTCTTAATTGGTTAGTGGCAGAAGATGGAAATGAAGGGTTTAATAGAGCCAAATGATTAAGGTTCTTATATGTCTTGCTAAGGATTCTGGATTCTAGCCTAGGCTGTGGAGAGGTACTGAAGGATTTTAAGTAGTCAAGGGGAATGACCAGATTTGCATTTTAGAACGATTTCTCTGGCTGCAACCATATAACTAGGGAAGGATGGGGGGACATAACGATACAAAACGAATAGAGGACGATTATAGCAATTCAGGAAAGAAATTATGAGGGTCTTATCTTACTCTGAAGAAAGATATTAAAGAGCTAAGGAGGCAAAATATGATTGTTGATTACATGGTTAAGGAGATGGCGATAAGGGAAAGAGTGAAGGCAGGTCCAGGATGCCCTAGATTTCTGGCTTTGGCAACCAGGTAAAACGTGATGACATTCACAGAAACGGAGAGCAACAGTGTGAGAGGAGACTTGACTCAAGGTAGATACAACTATCCTGAGTTACCGACCAAATGTCCTGGTGGAAACACAGGGCCACGACTATGGTGAGGTGAGTGAGGCACTCAATTGGATGCAAATATTAAGGGGCAAAAAACTCAGTAATCAGAATAAATACTACATTAATGAAAAAAAAATTTAAACCAAAATTAAGGCAGAAATTCATGAACAAAATATCAAAATATTAAATAAAGGCAGCATCAGTACCAATGGCATGCCACCACATAGAGCCACCTTGGAGGAAAAGAAAACTCAGGAATACCTATCCTGGTACAGGATGCAGTGGCCAAACCCGGAAGCCCTGGCTCCTTAAAGGAAGCTGTGATTGAAAGAGATCAGACAGTCCTCAGCTGGGCGGGAGGTGTACAGAAGGTGTGTTTTGTGGGTTTCCCCCCAGCTTTATTGAGGTATAATTTTTTTTAAAAATCGTAAGATATTTAAAGTGTATACTGTAGTAATCTGACATATGTATACATTGAAAAGAGTTCCTCCCACCTAGTTGTTTAACACAAGGGAGGCGTCCTTATTTCTTTTTACTCTTCTTTTATGAGAGAAGAAACTTGAACATATCTGCTTTCTGAGGTTAAAAAGGGCTGGCGATGGAAGGAAGGCTTTGGGAGCAGGAAGGCAGAGAAGCACAGGGAGAGATGGGGCTGGAGGGAAGGAGAGGAAGATGGGGACTGATGTAGGTAAGTTAGTAAAGGTCTTCAGAACTAAGGGAGTTTCTACTTAGGAACTGACAGTGAAGGAAAGAGCTTCTATTGTCTGGATAACACATCAGCATATCATCCCTCTGCAGATCATTCTTTTTATCTTTTGTAATGTTTATAACATTTCCTCACATCTTTCTGCATTTTTTCCCATCCCCAAATTTAAAGGAATTAGTATGCCATACTTATCTCCCACAATCCTCCTCTCTTCTGAGCATCAATCAGCAGTTACTAACGTGAAGCTTCAACAACGGAAGAACAAAGAAGCATTAAAAACTGTTTGATGAAAATAATAGAAGCAGTGCTTAAGTGCTGCTCACATCGTTTCAAAAACGCTCTTACCCAACCTTCAGGTGGAAATTATACTCAAGACTGCAATGGCTGGAGCCCCAAGTTCACCACAGTCTGCACCTTAGAGCAAGTTTTCCATAAAACAGTTCTTTTATTTTAGTAATAGAATATCTACTAAAAGGGTGAAAAACAATGCAAGCAAATGCAGTAAATGTTTGTTATTCAGAGAAGCAAGTTATTCCTTTGTGCCCTACCATTGTTTGAGCTAAGTTCCAGAGGTTGATACTAATGGAATGGATTGCAGAACTACTTCTCAAACATGCTGAGTATCCAGGCTGTCAAATTAAAGGAGTCTCCAAGGCTGGTGCTTCTCTGGTCATCTCTAATTAGGCAATACTCTGCTGGAACCCTCACAATTAATCTTAAGAGTTGTTTTTCTCCTACAGTAAATGGAAGGGGAATTTTTAAAGTGTATGTAGTGGCTTGCTCTTTGTTGTAATTTTATTTAGAGGAGTATGTTACAAAGATTGAGATATAATAAATTGTTCTATTTTTCCCCGTTGAAGGAAAACTAAACAAATAAACATAAATTTGCAGGAAAATTAACAAAAGGGATGCTTATCTTTTATATTATTTTATCAGTATTTAACTTATATTAAGATTATTTTTCAGTTGCATCCATGTCACAAAACACTCCAGGCATACCAGGGTATGTGCTGCTCACTAAACGTTAAGTATATGTTTAGTAACGCTTTTCCACCTCTGGGATCTATTTGGGAAGGAAAAGTGTCATGTTATTTTTCTATACCTGGAATGACCCAGACTTATCTGGTGTTAATACTTTATCCATCTGATGCTTCCTACAACATCCAGCCTTACCTGATAAGCTATTTTTTCTTTAATTTATCAAACAGTTATTGACTATCATAAATCAATGGATAAAACAATGAAGAAATGAATTAACTGATCAATGTGGTCAGATTCTATGGGCTACATATCTTTGTAACCCCAGTGGAGCCTACCACAGTGTCTGGAACATTAGCAAGTCAAATAAATATTTACCAAATTATTAATTACGTGTGTATCGCACAGATTGGAATACATTTTACTTCAAGGAATTCTCCCTAAATTATAATCACAGCTTCTGAGGGGAAAAGCATATATTTCCCAGCAACCTGATCCTTAAAATCTTCAGAAGCACTTTTTCTGTAAAGGTAAATAAACTTTCTTTTAAATGTGGTGGGAGAAGCTGGTGGATGATTTCTGAATGCCTGGTTGCTGTCCTCAAGGCTTGGCAATCACCTGAACCTGAGGGACTTTTATCTAACCTTAACTCTGCACCTGACTGCCAAGCAGAGCTAATCACTTAAGTTCCAGTGAATTAATGGGTTCATCTGTAAAACACGATTGCCATCAAAGGACTTCAGAGGAAAAGACTAATGATAGAATAACCGAAATGACAGTAGATTTAAAGATTCAACAGTGCTATCAAAATTCAGGGCAAAGCCATTTTCCATACTGTCCCTCAAGTGTAACTGTGCCGCTTTTATGAGGATCGAACTCAAGAAAAATAAGCTTATAAGAGCTCTGTCGTGCTGTTTTGTATCTGCTGGATTGATGCCAGATGTCAATCCTGTTGCTTTCAAAAATTTAACATGGAAAGCAACTGGAAAATTCATGATATTTTCATTAGATGCCCAAGGACTCTAGACTTCAATGGACAAAACACACCCCCTATGACTTTGCAAAGACGGCTAACTAGAAAAGCAATTCATACATTTCTTTTTATCACCTTTTTCCTCTTCTATTTCCTTTCATTTTTCTACTACATTTTGAATTTGACTTTTATGTTTCTGCATCTGAAGCAGTTGGAAGGTTTTTGCAGACTCCAGGGTGCCATTTTCGGTGTCTGATGAGGTTCTCCCTCCGATGTGTGTCAAAAAAATCACTTCCAGGCTCCAGATAAAGAGCCAGTGTGCCCCAGAAGTGCCCTAAGCCCTCTGGGGGCTTGCTTGCCTGAGCTGGTTGTATCCTTCTAGCTGCAATGCGTATGTTTCAGGGCAATGAGAAACACTGGCTCAACGGAGAGTGATGGGAAGTATTCCTCAGAGAAATAAGATCTGCGTCTATTGGAAAACTGATTTTTTTTCCAGGCACAGTGACATCTGTTCAGGGTAACTAAGCATCGCTGCATAAGGGGAGAGAGGACATTAACTGAACTGGTGTTGGGTCCACAATGAAATAGAAGAACATCAGAACCAAAGCACACTCTGTTCAGATAGTTCACAGGGTCCTTTTAATCACCCACTCGACTTTATACATCGATTTAATATGTGGGAGGTTGGTATAGAGCAGACGGAACTGTAATTGCACGATATTGGGACCACTAATGAACATAAAAAGCCATTTCATGTTCAGTGTTTGAAAGAAACCATGTTGGACTTAAAGGAAATCAGGAATCCAAGAATTCAATTCAAAGAAAATAAAGCTGAAGACTGTATCAGAATCCAGTACCTCATACCTCTACATTCTAGCAATTAATGATTGATTTTTAAGAAAACCTATTTCTGCAAGGATGCCAAGTAATCTTTTTTAGAGCTCACTTTTAAATATTTCTTACCATGTTCTCATTCGTTAGCTCAACTGATTCTCTTAAGAATCCTATCATTTAAAAGTTATCATAATCTACATTTTAGAGTTTAAAAAGTTGAGAGAAATAAATTACATAATTTGATAAGCGTGGTAAAGGGGCCTCTAGAACTCCAGGCTCCCTCTCTCTATCCCTTCCTCCCTCCCTCCCTTCCTTCTTTTAATAAACATGTATATATAACTAGTAATTACCAAGCGCTTGCAATGCACTGGGCAGTGCACTAGGCTCTCCATGGCAAACATTTTAAACTACAATAAGAGAAACAGGAAGCAATGACATGAGTCAGCTAGTATGGGAATCAGTTTAGTCACAGTTGCTCCCAGCTGCAGGCTCAGAGTGTTGGGTTGGGCTGCCCTGAATTGCAACCGCATGTAATGCAGAGTCGTAGCAGCACAGTGGACCTGTCAGTTCACACTGCAGGCCCATTTATAGCTCTTATCCTAGTTAATACCAC
Organism: Phocoena phocoena; assembly: GCF_963924675.1. Lineage (NCBI taxonomy): Eukaryota > Metazoa > Chordata > Mammalia > Artiodactyla > Phocoenidae > Phocoena > Phocoena phocoena. The sequence continues at coordinate 81,071,153 of NC_089227.1, forward strand.
TGCTTATATATGTAAAAGGTACTTACGAATTATCATACAAAATATGGAAGGGACCTCAAGACACTTCTAGTCTCCCGGTTCTCAAATCTAACCATGTACCAGAGACACTGGTGGTTTTTATAAGGAACAGATTCTTGAGCTTCACCAAGGACTTCATTATTTCCAGGAAGGAATTAAAAAAATAAATCTGTGTTGCTAGTAGACTCTCCCAGTGACTTCTGAGTAGCCTGTTTAAAACGGTATTGGAAAACTTAGACTATAGTCTTGCTTTTGATTTTTATTATTACAAGATCTAGAATTGAGTTCAAATGGTCAGGTTTTGTGAGAAATGCTTCTGTTTAGTCTTGGAAATACCACCAGCAGTAGAAAATGGCTTATAGTCCACGTAATCCCAGCCACTGGAGATGACAGAAGCAAACAGAGTAACCAAGTAGGCTAGGGCACAGAATCTGGACCCCTGAGACAACCTAAGAAGTGAGTCTGCCAGAGGATAGGGATCATTATAAGTGGGCTGCCTGTATCTCCTGGTATGTTTTGGACAAGCCCATCTCCCATGCCCTGCTTGTGGCATGGTGACAGCGGTACAACCTGAAGCCAGAAGTAGGGACAGTGGTTTCCTGATTCCCCCACTTCCTGATGAGGCAGTGCTGGTGGACCAGTTCTGGGGTGGTGTTCTTGGGTTCACCCTTGAAGGTCCAATCTGGAGCTCTTCCCAAAAAACTGTAAGCACTAATCTATCGTGTGAGATTCCTTCCTGCTAAAAATGGAGCAGTTTCTGCTGTCTGTTGAAGAATAGCAAGTGATAAGGACATGAAGAATGAAAAGGAGGCAGGTAACAAACCAGGAAAAGAGAATTCTAGGCAGAGAGAACAGCAGGTGCAAAGGGTAGTGAGGCTGGAAAAGGGCTTGGCACGTTCAAGGAACAGAAAGGTCATTGGTGTTGGAACAAACAGGTGGGAATGGGAAGGATGAGATATAGCAGAAGGCAGATAAGGTCTATGCCAGTGAGATCAAGTTCAGATCTTTTTTCCCAAGTATATTGGAAAATCAATTAAGAGTTTCAATCAGGCATGATCTAGTTTTAAAAACTTACTCCGGATGCCTTGTAGAAAAAGAAAGCAGGAAGACTAGTTATGGGACTGTTTCAGCAGTAGTGGTGGTGACAGTAGTAGGCGTAGTGATAGCAATGGTAGTAGTAGCAGCAGCAGGGAGGGAAAGGAGGAATTAAAGATGAGTCCTCGGGCTTCCGTGGTGGCGCAGTGGTTAAGAATCCATCTGCCAATGCAGGGGACACGGGTTCGAGCCCTGCTCCGGGAAGATCCCACATGCTGCAGAGCAACTAAGCCCGTGTGCCACAACTACTGAGCCTGTGCTCTAGAGCCCGTGAGCCACAACTACTGAGCCCTCGTGCCACAACTACTGAAGCCCGCATGCCTAGAGCCTGTGCTCCGCAACAAGAGAAGCCACAGCAACGAGAAGCCCGTGCACCACAACAAAGAGTAGCTTCCACTCACCACAACTAGAGAAAGCCCGTGCACGGCAACAAAGACCCAACACAGCCAAAAATAAATAAAATAAATAAATTTAAAGAAAAAAAGGTGAGTCCTCAGCTGAATCAAAGGATAGATGTGGTACCATTCACTGAAATGGGAACTCTTGGGATAGAATAAGTTTGTGTTTAAGGCATCAAGAATTTTTTTGCACAACTTGAATTTGAGATGCTAACTGGATATCTAAGAGCCTACGTCAAGGAGAGGTTGTAAATAAGAGTCTATAAAAGAACAGTTTTCCATCTGGAGACCCTCATCTGAACCAGGTCAAATTTTTTTTATTATAAGAGTCAGGAAAAAACCCTCTGAGCACAGCACATGCAAGCGCCCATTTCTTATGTTGGCTATTATCATAGACCATAGGCAGTTCCACTCTATAAACCCTACTACCACCTCCCCTGTGTTTTCTCTGAAATTCATGACCACTTCCTCAGATCCAGTAAGGTCTGGACCTCTCCTGCCTAGTTACCATCAACAAAAAACTAAATCAGGCTCTCTGGTCATCTACAAGCCTCTTACTGCATGTTTGCTTCATACTTCTAACACAGACCCTGAGACAGTAACGTCCAGTCTTCTCAATTTTTTCTGATAACTACCTAGAGAAGCTGACTTGCTCTTCTTTATAAATACACTCACGACATCATTAGCTATGATGTGCCATGATGCCAATCTCCTTGTTGTTGTGTAAACTTGCCCATCCCATATGCACGTTTTATCATCATAATCATCAACGTCATGGTGGTGGTAGTTGTTTTCATAATTGCTAAATATTGAAAACTGGCTATATCAGTCATTCTTTGAAAGTATGCTTTATTTCCACCTAAGTATATTTGCATGCATGAAGTCTTTACAGGGAGAATACATACAGATATATGTGTTGACACACCTATGTTATGTATATATACATATGTATGTATATATGAATGTATGTGTATATGTATGTATATGTACATGTATATATATAAAACCAGCATTTTATCATCAATGTTACTTTAATTCACAGCCATTGAAACATACAAAACTTTTAAGATTTCACTATCTGAAGATATGGGAGAGCTCCAAAATGTTTAAGTGTTCAACCTTTAAGATGAAAGTATTCATCATAAAAAAAAAAAAGATCTTGGCATATTTAGGAATGGCAGTAAGTAACCAAAGGACCGTTTCTTTTAGGAAATTTCACTATGTTAACTTCAAACTACTTATTATTTTACATGTTGTCTGGTTTGCTAAAACCTACTGCAAGTAAAGAAGATCCAAGCAATCATTAAATATATAACTAGGAAATGAATTTTAGATAAAAGTTCCATTATTTTAAGATAGAAGAGAACACAAAATTGCAAGGGTTGGTATTAATTTTAATATCACTGACAGTATATTTAGTAGAAAGAATATGCAAGTGATATCAAATGTTGTTTCTTTTTGTTTTAATATCCATGTGAACCTGAGAGAAATCACCTATTACACTGGGAAAATGTATAAAGAAGGTGATTAGTTAGGGCCCTCCAGAGAAACAGAACCAATAGGATGTGTGTGTGTGTGTGTGTGTATACATATATATATGTATTTCAATATATATATTGAAAGAGGTTTATAAGGAATTGGCTCATGCACTTATGAGCCAACAATTATGGAGTTCAACAAGTCCCAAGTCAGCAAGCTGGAGACCCAAGACAGCCCCTGGTGTAGTTCCAGTTTAAAGGCTGTCAGGCTCAAGATACAGGAAGAGTCAATATTTCAGTTCAAGTCTTAAGGCAGGTAAAAGCCAATGTCCCAGTTCAGAGGCATTCAGGCAGGAAAAATCCTCTCTTACTCATGGGAAGGTCAGACCTCCAACGGATTGGATATGGCTCATCAACATTGGGGAAGGCAATCTGCTTTACTCAGTCTACCAATTTAAGTGTAAGTCTAAAAATACCCTCATAGAAACACCAAGAAGAATGTTTGACCAAATACCTTGATTCCTCGTGTGACTTAGTCAAGTTAACACATAAAACTGATCATCACAGTAGGTCAACATTCTCTCAGGATACAGGATCTTTTGTCTTTTCTAAAACTCCATACTAAAGAAAAGACTAACATGAATAGTAACTGACAGAGAGAGTACAAACCACTCTAAGTCTGGTTGTAAGAAGTATTATGTGCATTTTCCTCAGATCCTTATTTCCAAAGACTCCCGTTATTCAAGATGCTTCATCCATACCCAGTATCTGCCATATCAACTGTAAAAGCCAATAAAACACTAAGACCTTGGTCCTTGTTACCTTGTGCCTACCTGGCAGTCCTATCACCAGTCTTTCTTCATAACGATCCATTTCTACAAAATTACTTGATAAATCTTCCCCAAACATTACTAACGTCACAACCCCCCCATAGTCAAGAAACTACAATGTCTCACCAGAGCAGTAAAGGCAGATTAACTTTCATCTCTACAAAGAGGCTATGGCTATTATTATGTATTAGACATTACAAAAATTAAAAGTTAAAGTCCCTATATTCACCTTTAGAATTGCAAAGAGGAGTCAGAATTGTAAGCAAAGTGGAAACAAAATGAGTATTCTAATGGTACATGGGGTGTGCATTAGAAGCAAACTATGACTGCCATCAGCTGTGTGTACTGGGGGAAATGGAGTACCAGTAAATATGTCATCTTAGTGGTCTTCCTTTCCTTCAACAACCGTTTATTTAGTGTCTTCTACACCCTAGTCTACACTAGGATTGGGGTTTCAAAACGTTAAAGGCACAGGCCCTAACCTTATGGAACTCAGAAAACTAGCAAAAGTAATTCAATAATGACAGTATCCACTTATAGAAGGCTAACTTTAAGCCAGACATTTGCATTCTCTAGCATAGCTAGACACACAGTACGTGTTTAATAATAATCTATGTGATACAATTGAATTAGATTAGGAAACATTTAAATTTAGGCATTCGAATTTAATAAATGTATTTATTTTTCCTTTCGAAAAGGCTAGCCTGATCTGTTTCTTAAAACAGTTTTTTTTTCCTTCCTTATATATAGTCCGTCTTAGACTCCTGACTTTTCAGTCTAATTGGCCTAATTTAAAAATCATGTTGGCAGCAGTATTTTCCATAACTATGTGGAGTTATAAAGAAGTTACCCAGAGAAGTGTATTTGACAGCTAAGTTATTTCTCTACAGAAATGCACTGAAATTTAGAAAGAGATCAGTTAGGCTTGTAATAACTACAGTTTTTCCATACTACCTTTTACTCCCATGTGGTGTCTGCCCACATCATTCTCTCAGAGTCCCGAAGGTGAGAGCTGCTAGAAAGTATGACTTCATGATGTGACCTACCCACTTCTGCAGTAACCCCTTCTTTTTTTTTGTTTTTTAACATCTTTATTGGAGTATAACTGCTTTACAATGGTGTGTTAGTTTCTGCTTTATAACAAAGTGAATCAGTTATACACATACATATGTTCCCATATCTCTTCCCTCTTGCGTCTCCCTCCCTCCCACCCTCCCTACCCCACCCCTCTAGGTGGTCACAAAGCACGGAGCTGATCTCCCTGTGCTATGCGGCTGCTTCCCACTAGCTATCTACCTTATGTTTGGTAGTGTATATATGTCCATGCCACTCTCTCGCTTTGTCACAGCTCACCCTTCCCCCTCCCCATATTCTCAAGTCCATTCTCTAGTACGTCTGTGTCTTTATTCCTGTCTTACCCCTAGGTTCTTCATCACATTTTTTTCCCTTAAATTCCATACATATGTGTTAGCATACGGTATTTGTCAATCTCTGACTTACTTCACTCTGTACGACAGACTCTAGGTCCATCCACCTCATTACAAATAGCTCAATTTCATTACTTTTTATGGCTGAGTAATATTCCATTGTATATGTGTGCCACATCTTCTTTATCCATTCATCCGATGATGGGCACTTAGGTTGTTTCCATCTCCTGGCTATTGTAAATAGAGCTGCAATGAACATTTTGGTACATGACTCTTTTTGAATTACGGTTTTCTCAGAGTATATGCCCAGTAGCAGGATTGCTGGGTCATATGGTAGTTCTATCTATAGTTTTTTAAGGAACCTCCATACTGTTCTCCATAGTGGCTGTACCAATTCACATTCCCACCAGCAGTGCAAGAGAGTTCCCTTTTCTCCACACCCTCTCCAGCATTTATTGTTTCTGGGACCTAATGAAACTTCAAAGCTTTTGCACAGCAAAGGAAACCATAAACAAGACCAAAAGACAACCCTCAGAATGGGAGAAAATATTTGCAAATGAAGCAACTGACAAAGGATTAATCTCCAAAATTTACAAGCAGCTCAATAACAAAAAAACAAACAGCCCAATCCAAAAATGGGCAGAAGATCTAAATAGACATTTCTCCAAAGAAGATATACAGACTGCCAACAAACGCATGAAAGAATGCTCAACATCATTAATCATTAGAGAAATGCAAATCAAAACTATAATGAGATGTCATCTCACACCAGTCAGAATGACCATCATCAAAAAAATCTAGATGCAGTAACCCCTTCTTAAATGCCCCTATGGAACATTGGTTCTCACCTCCTCCCTCTGGTCCAAAACTTCTAATGCATCTTCTAATCCATCTGTGCCCAGAAACTTCAAAAGCCAAGAAACTTTGTTCTCCCTGAGGGTGTTTTAAAGTATCACTCTACCCTCATGCACAGACAGAATATTTGAGAACATTTGTAGGCAGAAGACAAAGTATCAGTGAAGAGGGAGAGACTAAAGAAATGGTAGCAATTGAGAGAGGAAAGCATGAGAGAGAAGAGGAAGGATCATGAACATGAGTGCAGGGGTTATTCTCCAAGGCCACCGAGCTCCTCCTCCATCAAAGAAGAGCGGCAATAAACATGTCAAGGGGAGAAGGAAAAAGATAATAGTTTCTTTAAAAATTTTGTGAGGTGGAGAAAAGTAACTACAGGAGGCCCTAGAGAGTCTACACATTTTCCTTAAAGAAGCAGGGAGTGAGATCATTCGCTTGGGAAGTGCAGCTGATTACGAAAAAGACATAAGGCCACTTCCAAGATGTCTTTGGGCATGTATAAAATGTTAATAGCTGTGGTGAGAGCGCAAAGGAAAGTGGACGGCACAAATGTATAATGGTGTAGTCACCAGAATCCTATAGCCCTCATCCAATTCTGGACAGGGAAGAGGTCAAAAGTCTGAACAACAGACCTGATCCTGGAGACAAATAATTCTAGGGACCGGAAATGGAAAGCCTTAGCGTGACTGACAGGCCCAGGCTTAGGAAGCTGGTGGGACAAACAGGAGCCTGCATGTACCATTAGTGTGAGCCGTCCAGGGACATGAGTGGCAGGGGTAAAAGAGTTCATAGACACAGCCAACCGTTGCCCTCCTTTATGCTGGGAGAGCAGGTCAAACTTGGCTGAGATACACAGCTGTGAACAGGTTTTCTCAAAAAGAGACAATTGAGAAAAATAAAGCAGGTCAATAACCATGCTGTCTCTACATACAATTTTCTCTACATATTTTCAATATAGCCTTTACTTCTACTTCAAAGATTGTGACATCGAATACCTGAAAATTTTACCCCATATTATATATTATACCCCATAGTATATATTACCAACTTACATGTTTATAAAAATTAAAATTCACAAAGCAATTATTTAATCAAATTAATAATAGACCTTAAGTTAGCAGTTCTTTTGGTTAATATCTGAAGAATTTTATGGAAACATCTCTTTACATAGAAACCATGCTGAGAACAAAAATTTATGATTATCTAAAAACTGTTTTCTATTTCTAGAAATAACTCTTTCAAAAGAACATAGTTGAGTGGATCTCTTAATTTGAACAGCGAAGCCTTTCAGAATTGCAGTGACTTATTTCTATTTTTCCAGAGGAAAGGCTGAACTTGCTCCATATAGGGAAGTTTAAAAAAATGCATTCTTCAGGGACCAAATGTGTTCATACCTGACTATTTCAGAATCAGGTTCTGGAACAGGGGAAAAGATCTGATTCACAGAGGTTTTGAGTTTTGATTCAGAAATTCCACAACCTGCCATGAATCAGGTAAAAGAATTTGCAATGATGAGCTCTGCCTCTGCTGGTGAGTTCCTCTGCTGGTCAGAGGTGGAGGTCAGGACTTGTCAGGGTAGTCTCCATTGGCTACTTTGCAAGGGCATCATGGCCACTGAGAGTCAGGTAGACGTAACCAGATGCTAACTTTAGATTTTCCATTTGCTTTCCATTTCCAATCTCTAGAATTGTCTCTGGAATCAGCTCTGTTGTTCATGTGTTCTACCTCTTCCCTCTCCAGACTTGACTGAGAGCTACAGGATTCTGGTGACTATACCATTATACATTTGTGCCATCTACTTTCCTTTGGGCTCTCACCACAATTATTAACTTTTTACAGATGCTCAAAGACATTTCTCATGGAGGTGGCCGTAAGTCTTTTTCATAATTGCTGCACTTCCCAAGCAAAGGATCTTACTCCCTACTTCTTCAAGGAAAATGTTTAACTCTCTAGGGTCATCTTACTTTTCTCCACCTCAAAAGAAAATTAACATATAATCAATATTATATGCTGTGAGAGAATGTAAATACCTGGCTTTTGGAGTCAAAAGATGTGAGTCCAATTCCTAGACTAGTCACTTAAAAGGTAGGAGGTTTTAGGAAGTTACTTAACCTCTGTGAACCTCAGATATTTTTTTACCCATAAAGTGGGTGACATGCACTTTACAAAGTTACTGTGAAAAATAAATCAATAAATGAGATAATGTATTTGATCATTTTGCATAATTCTTGGCACATGGTCAATAAATGGTCACAGTAGGCATTACTCATTTTTAACTTATTGGTCCTTACAACAAAGAGGCATATTTTGAAAGTAATTCTTTTAACATAAAGTAAATATAGATTTTATTTTCTAAACTTTATTAAGTGGTCAAAGTTGAAATGTTTATTCAATAAAGTATTCATCAGTATGAATGGTTTTAATCCCGTAGGAATTCTGCTGCAATCAAATACCAGTAACCTGGGAGGCACAGTTCAGGTATGGTACTAAAAGGAAAAGGAGGCATAAAGAAGGTTGTAAATGATTTCATCAAGCCTTCAGTTCGTTCCCATGAAATTACATTATTATAGTCTGTGACAGTCGCCATGTGTGAAAGATACAAGGGCCTTGGAACCACTGAGAGAACTTACAGAGGTGTGTTATTGGGAAGGCCTTGTGATAGTTCAAGTTTACCCAGGCTGCGACCCACCATAGTACTTAGCTGGGCAATCTTTCTCTGGAAAAATGCACACAATTCACCAGCCTCCAGGGAGCTGGGAAATTACAAATAGAGACTTGAGGAGTGGGTGGATTTTTCTTTCCTTCAAAGCAGCAGCTGTTATGATAAAAGGCAATCTTGAGTCTTTAAAAAGGAAATCAAGAAATACAAGGTGTTTACTGATTTCTTTAGCAAGTTCTATTTTTTCTCTTCCTTTACTTCTCTCTAAATTCCAACGTGATATGTTTTAAAGCAACATTCATAATTTTTACTTCTTCCTAATTTATAACACCCCTAGAAAAGGAGTGGATGTATCTCTACATCATAAACATACCCTTTCTTTCCTTGTCCTCCTTCCCTCTTCCCCTCTCTCTATCCTTTCCTTCCTTCTTTCTTTCTCTCTCTTTATGTCTTTTAAAAATTTATTATTATTTTTTATTCATCTCTCTAATATTTAATACTAACAGGCAAGGATATACAGAATGTATACAAAGAAGGCTGCACCTCACCCAAACTTGGAAGCATATGTCAAAATAAAAAAAGATATCCTCATATATACCCTTTCTGAAAAATATTATTCACAGGTCTGTGTTAATTGAAAAAGAGTACAATAAAAATTAACAATTAAAATCTTTTTCAGGTAATGGGGAAAGCAGTACTGATTTTTCCCTTAACTTTGATAATTTAAAAATATCTAGATCTCCTATTTGTTCAACAGTCAAATAATTTCATACCAATAAAATTTAGTACTCAATAGGAAAGTAAAATTAAATATGATTCATGGGGCTTCCTTGATGGCGCAGTGGTTAAGAATCCATCTACCAATGCAGGAGACACGGGTTCGAGCCCTGGTCTGGGAAGATCCCACATGCCGCGGAGCAACTAAGCCCGTGAGCCACAACTACTGAGCCTGTGCTCTAGAGCCTGCGAGCCACACCTACTGAGCCTCCGCGCCACAACTACTGAGCCCACATGCCACAACTACTTAAGCCTGCGCGCCTAGAGCCCAGGCTCTGCAACGAGAAGTCACAACAACGAGAAGCCCACACACCGCAATGAAGAGTAGCCCCCACTCGCTACAAATAGAGAAAGCCCGTTCGCAGCAATGAAGACCCAACACAGCCAAAAATAAGAATAAATAAATTAATTTAAAAAATATGATTCATACAATGAGAGAAATAAAGGAAATAATAAAAAACAAAAAAAAATGACAAAAATATAAAAAGATGTATAATAAACAAATAATACCAAACATATGTTAGGTCAATGAAACTATGTTTATCACTGAATTAAAAGTTAGATATTATCAGATTGAGTTAAAAGACAAAATTAAAATGCATTCTACTTGTATTAAAAGTACCTTTAAAATAAGGATATATAGCATCATAAAGATAATAGTCATAAATCTGTATGAATTGAGAATGTATACAAGCAAAAAATACAACAAAAATAAGATATATATTAATATGTATAAATAACAAAGTTGCATAAAGAAATATCACTTTACTAAGAGATTACCATTTGTCTCTGATAAGCATATCTGATGAGCATGTTTATAAATGTTCACATATAGCTAGTTTTTACCGTAGAAAGAATAATTACTTTAAATTCCCTTAGAAAAAATGCAAAGTATGATCATAAACTAGGCTGCATATAAATTTGAAAAAAAGCAGACATCACTCAGGGACGTTCTTAGATTATGATGAAACAAAAAAATAAATATATAAAAGTACTCTAACCCTTTGGAGATGAAAGAGTTAGAATGCTTAAACTACTTAAACTACCTTAAACTACTACTGTTAGATAGATTAGATAAAATTATATTTACAGACAATATTTTTGAGGAAAAATTACATTATATATAAAAATAAACTTGTTATAATAAAATCTATACCTGGAGATAAATACATAGCTTTAAATGTGTTATACATTAAAGGATAAAGAAAGAAAACAAATGGACCAAACATCTAACCTCAGAAATTAGGAAAGGATTCAGTGTGTGTGTGTGCTTGTGTGTGTGTGTGCAAGTTTATGCACGCACAGAAGGAAACAGGTATAAAACAAAAGAAGGAAAAAATAAATATAGAGTTTATTGTTACCTAGCTAATTAACCAACCAACCAATCAACAAATACAAAAAAATTCAGAATTGATAATGAAATCTGAGATATTTAAGAATTATTGAGAAAATTGTTGAAAAAAATTAATCTGTCAATACAATCTTTGTTAAAATGGGAGTGGGTGGGTTTCGTTTTGAGTATTTTGAATTCAGCTGTTCACAGCATTGTTGCAGAGAGGGTTGAATATGAGACACTTTCATAGACCAGCTTCATCTTTTAAACAGGCAAATATATTAAAATCTATTTGTTACCGTATTTGCTGTTATTAATTTAAATTATAATTCTACTACAGTCAACATTTGCCTAATGTTACCCATTAATGTTTTTACCATACCATATTACTATAGTTATAAAATAAAAATTTAGCACTTTGATATCTTTCCTCTTGTTACAGAATATGAGGTGTTTTTCTTTATAAAATGAAGCATCCATTCACCTCTGCCCTTACTAACAGTCTCTCATCTCGCCTATGTCTTTATTCTATCAACAGTAAACTTCTTTTCCTGCATCTTCAATCTTTCCCTTTCCCCTGCCTCCTCTATGGTACATCAAATATCCACTGTTCTTTAAAAACATTTTTAAAATCCCCTCACCCAGTCTCTTCTCTTTCACATTACTTATATACTCATTGCCTCCAATTTCTTATTCCCTATTACCTTTGAACTCTTTGTGATTTGAATAAGATAGATGAATAGATGGATGGAAGATGATAGATAGATAGATAAATAGGTAGATAGATAGATGTCAAGAGCAGCCAGGGATGTAGGAGAATATGATGTGATGAGAATCAAGAGATAAACATGTTGATTCTCTTGAGAAAATGAGTTCCCAGTAATTTTCATAAAATTAATTTCAGTTGAAATTCTTCATTTATTTACATGACTGTTTCAATCACTAGTCTCATGTCTTTTTTGTATACCCAGTAAAACATATTAATGCAATGAATGTTACATAGTAGAAGCTCAATATGTGTTTATTGAATGAAAATGCATTTGTTGAATAAATCATTGGTCAACTTAGTCAAATGCAGTTTAGATGTGAAATAAGATGACAAAAAATAATTCAGTGAATTTTGTAGTATGGCGGTATCTTGTGATTATAACAAGTAGTGAGTGTGACATTATGCAGTTTCCATATTTAATAGGAGATGGGTGTGAGGATACTGCATATGTAATCAATTCATTTGAGCAGTTTGACTATGAATTTGCAGCAAATAAATGGAGGCTACAGATGGGGTCAAATTACAACAGTGTATAAACTCAGACTGATGAGCTAAAGAACAAATTTCTTAATCTTTCCCCTAAACGTGTATCAAACTCTAACAGTGTTTTGCCTAGAATACTGCAAAAGCTATTTGTTAGTGATCTCTCCATAATGTATTATTCCCTCAGGAATATGGACTCACATTTCGGTTTTTTTTCCAACTAAGCATAATTTTAATTGTACTTACAGTTATAGGTTAGCACATTAATATTTCACAATCATTTTCACCCTCCAAGAAGCCATTATCACTGATTAAAATCTTTTAAAATACTACGGAATCTTTCAAATTTTCTTAGAATTATAGTAACTATAAATTTGTGCTTATAATTCACCAAGCAAATTTCCCTAGAGTTCTTTCCATCATGAATTTCTGATAATGTAAAAATTATTTGAAAATTTTCACATTTCTCTTTTGTGACATCATCTTTATTGGCGTATAACTGCTTTACAATGGTGTGTTAGTTTCTGTTGTATAACAAAGTGAACCAGCTATACGCATACATATATCCCCACAACTCCTCCCTCTGGCGTCTCCCTCCCATCCTCCATATCCCACCCCTCTAGGTGGACACAGAGCACCGAGCTGATCTCCCTGTGCTATGCAGCTGCTTCCCACTAGCATCTATTTTACATTTGGGAGTGTATATATGTCCGGGCCACTCTCTCACTTCGTCCCAGCTTACCTTTGCCCCTCCCCGTGTCCTCAAGTCCATTCTCTACGTCTGTGTATTTATTCCTGTCCTGCCCTGATGTTATTCAGAACCATTTGTTTTTTTTAGATTCCATATATGTGTGCTAGCATACAGTGTTTTTCTCTTTCTGACTTACTTCACTCTGTATGACAGACTCTAGGTCCACCCACCTCACTACAAATAACGCAGTTTTGTTTCTTTTTATGGCTGAGTCATATTCCATTGTATATACGTGCCATATCTTCTTTATCCATTCATGTGTTTATGGACACTTAGATTGTCTCCATGTCCTGGCTATTGTAAATAGTGCTGCAATGAACACTGTGGTACATGACTATTTTTGAATATGGTTTTCTCAGGGTATATGCCCAGTAGTGGGATTGCTGGGTCATATGGTAGTTCTATTTGTAGTTTTTTAAGGAACCTCCATGCTGTTCTCCATAGTGGCTGTATAAATTTACATTCCCACCAACAGTGCAAGAGGGTTCCCTTTTCTCCACACCCTCTCCAGTATTTAATGATTGTAGATTTTTTGATGATGGCCATTCTGACCGGTGTGAGGTGATACCTCATTGTAATTTTGATTTGCATTTCTCTAGTGATTACGGACGTGGAACATCCTTTCATGTGTTTGTTGGCAATCTGTATATCTTCTTTGGAGAAATGTCTATTTAGGTTTCTGCCCATTTTTGGTTTGGGTTGTTTGTTTCTTTGATACTGACCTGAATGAGCTGCTTGTATATTTCGGAGATTAATCCTTCGTCAGTTGCTTCATTTGCAAATATTTTCTCCCATTCTGAAAGTTATCTTTTCATCCTGTTTATGGTGTCCATTACTGTGCAAAAGCTTTTAAGTTTCTTTAGGTCCCATTTATTTATTTTTATTTTTATTTCCATTTTTCGAGGAGGTGGGTCAAAAAGGATCTTGCTGTGATTTACGTCATAGAGTGTTCTGCCTGTTTTCCTCTAAGAGTTTTATAGTGTCTGGCCTTAACGTTTAGGTTTTTAATCCATTTTGACTTTAGTTTTGTATATGGTGTTAGGGAGTGTTCTAATTTCATTCTTTTACATGTAGCTGTCCAGTTGTCCAGCACCGCTTATTGAAGAGGCTGTCTTTTCTCCATTGTATATTCTTGCCTCCTTTATCAAAGAAAAGGTGACCATACATGCATGGGTTTATTTCTGGGCTTTCTATCCTGTTGCATTGATCTATATTTCTGTTTTTGTGCCAGTATCATACTGTCTTGATTACTGTAGCTTTGTAGTATAGTCTGAAGTCAGGAAGCCTGCTTCCTCCAGCTCCATTCTTCTTCCTCAAGATTGCTTTGGCTATTCGGGATATTTTGTGTTTCCATACAAACTATGAAGTTTTTTGTTCTAGTTCTGTGAAAAATGCCATTGGTAGTTTGATAGGGATTACATTGAATCTGTAGATTGCTTTGGACAGTATAGTCATTTTCACAATGTTGATTCTTCCATTCCAAGAACATGGTATATCTCTCCATCTGTTTGTATCATGTTTAATTTCTTTCATCAGTGTCTTATAGTTTTCTGCATACAGGTTTTTTGTCTCATTAGGTAGGTTTATTCCTAGGTATTTTATTCTTTTTGTTGCAATGGTAAATGGGAGTGTTTTCTTAATTTCACTTTCAGATATTTCATCATTAGTGTATAGGAATGGAAGAGATTTCTGCACATTAATTTTGTATCCTGCAACTTGACCAAATTCATTGATTAGCTCTACTAGTTTTCTGGTAGCATCTTTAGGATTCTCTATGTATAGTATCATGTCATCTGCAAACAGTGACAGTTTTACTTCTTCTTTTCCAATTTGGATTCCTTCTATTTCTTTTTCTTCTCTGATGCTGTGGCTAAAACTTCCAAAACTATGTTGAATAACAGTGGTGATGGTGGGCAACCTTGTCTTGTTTCTGTTCTTAGTGGAAATGGTTTCCGTTTTTCAGCATTGAGAATGATGTTGGCTATGGGTTTGTCATATATGGCTTTTATTATGTTGAGGTAAGCTCCCTCTATGCCTACATTCTGGAGGGTTTTTACCATAAATGGGTGTTGAATTTTGTCAAAAGCTTTTTCTGCATCTGTTGAGATTATCATATAGTTCTTCTCCTTGAATTTGTTAATATGGTGTATCACATTGACTGATTAGCATATATTGAAGAATCCTTGCATTTCTGAGATAAACCCCACTTGATCAGGGTGTATAATCCCTAATGTGCTGTTGGATTCTGTTTCCTAGTATTTTGTTGAGGATTGTTGCATCTATGTTCATCAGTGATATTGGCCTGTAGTTTTCTTGTGACATCTTTGTCTGGCTTTGATAACAGGGTGATGGAGGCCTTGTACAATGAGTTTTGGAGTATTCCTTCCTCTGCTATATTTAGGAAGAATTTGAGAAGGATAGGTGTTAGCTCTTCTCTAAATGTTTGATAGAATTTGCCTGTGAAGCCATCTGGTCCTGGGCTTTTGTTTATTGGAAGATTTTTAATCACAGTTTCAATTTCGGTGCTTGTGATTGGTCTCTTTATATTTTCTATTTCTTCCTGGTTCAGTCTCAGAAAGTTGTGCTTTTTTAAGACTTTGTCCATTTCTTCCAGGTTGTCCATTTTACTGGCGTATAGTTGCTTGTAGTAATCCCTCATGATCCTTTGTATTTCTTCAGTTTCAGTTGTTACCCCTCTTTTCTCATTTCTAATTCTATTGATTTGAGTCTTCTCCCTTTTCTCTTGATGAGTCTGGCTAATGGGTTATCAATTTTGTTTATCTTCTCAAAGAACCAGCTTTTAGTTTTATTGATCTTTGCTATCATTTCCTGCATTTCTTTTCCATTTATTTCTGATCTGATCTTTATGATTTCTTTCCTTCTGCTAACCTTGGGTTTTTGTTGTTGTTGTTCTTCTATCTCTAATTGTTTTAGGTGTAAGGTTAGGTTGTTTATTTGAGATGTTTCTTGTTTGTTAAGGTAGGATTGTATTGTTATAAACTTGAGGTAGGATGGTATTGCTATAAACTTTACTCTTAGAACTGCTTTTGCTGCATCCCATAGGTTTTGGGTCATTGTGTTCTCCTTGTCAATTGTTTCCAGGTATTTTTTGATTTCCTCTTTGATTTCTTCAGTGATCTCTTGGTTATTTAGTAGTAGTGTATTGTTTAGCCTCCATGTGTTTGTATTTTTTACAGATTTTTTTCCTGTAATTGATATCTAGTCTCATAGCCTTGTGGTGAAAAAGATATTTGATACGATTTCAATTTTCTTAAATTTACCAATGCTTGTTTTGTGTTCCAAGATATGAGCTATCCTGGAGAATGTTCCATGAGCAATGGAGAAGAAAGTAATTCTGTTGTTTTTGGATGGAATGTCCTAGAAATATCAGTTAAGTCCATCTTGTTTAATGTATCATTTAAAGCTTGTGTTTCCTTATTTATTTTCATTTTGGATGATCTATCCATTGGTGGATGTGGGGTATTAAGATCCCCTACTATTGTTGTGTTACTGTCGATTTCCCCTTTTATGGCTGTTAGCATTTGCCTCATGTATTGAGGTGCTCCTAACTTGTGTGCATAAATATTTACATTTGTTATATCCTCTTCTTGGATTGATCCCTTGATCATTATGTAGTGTCCTTGTCTCTTGTAATAGTCTTTATTTTAAAGTCTATTTTGTCTGATATGAGAATTGTTACTCCAGCTTTCTTTTGATGTCCATTTGCATCAAATATCTTTTTCCATCCCCTCACTTTCAGTCTGTAGCTGTCCCTAGGTCTGATGTGGGTCTCGTCTAGACAGCATATACAGGTCTTGTTTTTGTATGCATTCAGCCAGTCTATGTCTTTTGTTTGGAGCATTTAATCCATTTACATTTAAGGTAATTATCGATATGTATATTCCTATTACCATTTTCTTAATAGTTTTGGTTTTGTTATTGTAGTTCTTTTCCTTCTTTTGTGTTTCCTGCCTAGAGAAGTTCCTTTAACATTTGTTGTAAAGCTGGTTTGGTGGTGGTGAATTCTCTTAGCCTTCTCGTCTGTAAAAGTTTTAATTTCTTCGTCAAATCTGAATGAGATCCTTGCTGGGTAGAGTAATCTTGGTTGTAGGTTTTTCTCCTTCATCACTTTAAATATGTCCTGCCACACCATTCTGGCTTGCAGAGTTTCTGCTGAGAAATCAGATGTTAACCTTATGGGGACTCCCTTGTATGTTATTTGTTGCTTTTCCCTTGTTGCTTTTAATATTTTTTCTTTGTATTTAATTTTTGATAGTTTAATATGTGTCTTGGCATATTTCTCCTTGGATTTATCCTGTATGGGACTCTCTGTGCTTCCTGGATTTGACTATTTCCTTTCCCATATTAGGAAAGTTTTCAACTATAATCTCTTCAAATATCTTCTCAGTCCCTTTCGTTTACTTTTCTTCTTCTGGGACCCCTATAATTCGAATGTTGGTGTGTTTAATGTTGTCCCAGAGACCTCTGAGACTGTCCTCAATTCCTTTCATTCTTTTTTCTTTATTCTGCTCTGTGGTAGTTATTTCCACTATTTTATCTTCCAGGTCACTTTTCTGTTCTTCTGCCTCAGTTATTCTGCTGTTGATTCCTTCTAGAGAATTTTTAATTTCATTTATTGTGTTGTTCATCATTGTTTGTTTGCTGTTTAGCTCTTCTAGGTCCCTGTTAAACTTTTCTTGTATTTTCCCCATTCTATTAGCAAGATTTGGGACCATCTTTACCATCATTCTTTTTTGAATTCTTTTTCAGGTAGACTGCTTGTTTCTTCATTTGTTTGGTCTGGTGAGTTTTTAACTTGCTGCTTCATCCGCTGCATATTTTTCTGTCTTCCCATTTTGCTTAACTTATTGCATTTGGGGTCTCCTTTCTGCAGGCTGCAGGTTCATAGTACCTGTTGTTTTTGGTGTCTGCCCCCAGTGGGTAAGGTTGGTTCAGTGGGTTGTGTAGGCTTCCTGGTGGAGGGATCTGGTGCCTGTGTTCTGGTGGATGAGGCTGGACCTTGTCTTTCTGGTGTGCAGGACAACACATCTGGTGTTGTGTTTTGGGGTGTCTGTGAACTTAGTATGATTTTAGGCAGCCTCTCTGCTAATGAGTGGTGTTGTGTTCCTCTCTTGCTAGTTGATTGCCATGCGGTGTCCAGCACTGTAGCTTGCTGGTCGTTGAGTGGACCTGGGTCTTAGCATTGAGATGGTGATCTCTGGGAAAGCTTTCACTGTTTGATATTACGTAGAGCCGGGAGATCTCTGGTGGACCAATGTCTTGAACTCAGCTCTCCCGCCTAAGAGGCTCAGGCCTGACACCCAGCTGGAGCACCAAGACCCTGTCTACCACATGCCTCAGAAGAAGAAAAGGGAGATTAAAAAATAAATAAAATAAAATTTTAAAAATTATTAAAAATAAAAAAATTAGTAATAAAAAAAATAGAAACAAAGAAGAGAGCAACCAAACCAATAAACAAATCCACCAGTGACAGCAAGCACTAAAAAGTATGCAAAAAAACAACAACAAAAAAAACAACATACAGAACCCTAGGATAAATGGTAAAAGCAAAGCTATAGAGACAACATCACACAAAGAAGTATAAACATACCCACTCACAAAAAGAGAAAAAGGAAAAAAATATATATATGTATTAAAAAAAAGGAGAGCAACCAAATCAATAAACTAATCTACCAATGATAATAAGCTCTAAATACTAAAGTAAGATAAACATAAAACCAGAAACAAATTAGATGTAGAAAGCAAACCCCAAGTCTACAGTTGCTCCCAAAGTCCACCACCTCAATTTTGGGATGACTGTCTATTCAGGTTGAAGAGATGCAGGGTACATCAAGTTGATTGTGGAGATTTAATCTGCTGCTCCTGAGCCTGATGGGAAAGATTTCCCTTGCTTTTTTTTGTTCACACAGCTCCCTGGGTTCAGCTTCGGATTTGGCCCCGCCTCTGTGTGTAGGTCGCCTGAGGGCATCTGTTCTTCACTCAGACAGGAGGGGTTTAAAGGAAGAGCTGATTAGGGGGCTATGGCTCACTCAGGCTGGGGGGAAGGGAGGGGTACGGAATGTGGAGCGAGCCTGTGACGGCAGAGGCCAGCATGACATTGCAACAGCCTGAGGCACGCCCTGTGTTCTCCTGGCGAAGCTGTCTCTGGATCACGGGACCCTGGCAGGGGCGGACTGCACAGGCACACGGGAGGGGAGGTGTGGATAGTGTCCTGTACTTGCATACAGGGTTCTTGGTGGCTGCAGCAGCAGCCTTAGCATTTCATGCCCATCTCTGGTGTCCGTGCTGATAGCCACAGCTCGCACCCATCTCTGGAGCTCTTTCAGGTGGTGCTCTGAATCCCCTCTCCTCGTGCACCCCATAACAATGGTCTCTTGCCTCCGAAGGCTGAGCCTCAGCTCCTAGCTCCCACCTGCTCCAGTGGGTGAGCAGACAAGCCTCTCAGGTTTGTGAGTGCTGGTTGGCACCGATCCTCTGTGTGGGAATCTCTCCACTTTGTCCTCTGCAGCCCTGTTGCTGCGCTCTCCTCCATGGCTCTGAAGCTTCCTCTCCACTCAACCCTCGTCTCTGCCAGTGAAAGGGCTTTCTAGTGTATGGAAACTTTTCCTCCTTCACAGCTCCCTCCCAGAGGTTCAGGTCCCATCCCTATTCTTTTGTCTCTGTTTTTTCTTTTTTCTTTTGCCTTACCCAGGTACATTGGGATTTTCCTGCCTTTTGGGAATTCTGAGGTCTTTTGCCAGCATTTAGTAGGTGTTCTGTAGGAGTTGTTCCATATGTGGATGCATTTTTGATGTATTTGTGGGAAGGAAGGTGATCTCCATGTCTTACTCCTCTGCCATCTTGAAGGCCCTCCTTCTCTCTTCTTTTTCATCCTTCCTTACCTCCATTTAACTCACTTGATCCTCAAAAGTTATCTCTGAAATAAGTAGCTGGAGAGTAGAGCCACTGTCATTCTTATGACAGATTACTTCCTGACAAGAGCACTATATGTAACTATAAAGAAAGCAAAATTTGATTTTTAACCCAAACTGTCACACTGTATGATTATTTAAAAGGAATGACATAGAAAGTTAACTAAATGATTTTTAAGACATCCTACCACCTTTAAAATTATAAGATTTTGTAATTTTTGATTATAAGGAATATACTGATAAAACATAAAACTATGGATGGTTACAGTATAACTTAGGAAAAGCATATCACTATCTTATATAAAACTGAATTTAATATATATAATATAGTAATACTGCCTTGACCAAAGGTATTTCTTTTTTTTATAAATGAAGGGAAACAACATTTTCACTGGATGGGGGTAGAATTTTCCTAAGAAAAGTTTGAGGAGACTCCAAGCTTACAAATGGCTTTTTGGTAAACTGCTTTGTGAGTGTTTGTTTTGCTGCCCTCCTTCACTTTTTCCCTCTAGCAAACACAGGGATTAAAGATCAGTGTGTTGGTCATTCTACTGTCATCCAAACATAAAATGTTTTCTGCTCTCTTGAGCCGCCATCTCATCAGCACTAACAGCTTCACCTTATACCCCGGTGGTACATAGGATATACCTGCCTTTAAAATGTGTGAACTGAATTTTACCTGCAGTGATTTTTCTTTTTATCCTTTGATCTGTCACTATTTCTTCACAATGTCAAAAGCCTCAGCTTGGCTTGAATGGTGATCAAACTCAAAGGCACGCAATTTTGGGTCTGACCCCAAATCTATACAATCAAAAATCTTTTCAATTCTCATTCATACCCTGCGCTTTGCCTTAGAATAGTAAAGTGCAGCCAGCAGCAAAGCACTGCTTTCTCCTTTAAGCTTTTAAAAAATGAACATATTAAGGTTATAAAGAAATGAAACAGATTTTTGTACCAATTTTACTATAATAAATGCATCTAAAGAAACATGTCCTTTTGTGACCCCTTGGAAGTTTAAACACTTCCTTGGTGCTGTGGTCGTTGGAATTCCTCTTCGGAATTGACTTCAAAGATAGTTTCCTAGGTCCATCAAAATATCAACATCATCAATTCACTTTCACAATCCATTCAGTTGGCCTAATATATTTTCTTCCTCTCGTTCTTTTTCCGTCTCTCTCTACTTGGACTTGTCCTGTCATGCACTCCCCTCTGAATGATGATTCACTTTCATTTAATGAACATTCACTTAGAGATAAGCTCGTGAACAAGACTTTTCCACACATTCATTAAACTCTACTGTCAAATATTTCCTCTTTTTGCCCTCTACCCCATTCTCCAACATTTAAAGAGACAATATCGGTAATGGAGCTTCTTTTCTTTTCCAGTTCTAATCCTCACCTCATTTTGTAGAGTTTATTGTTGTTTTGATTTTTTTGTTGTTTGCTTTTCTGAGGAATGGGCTAGGCCCAAACTTAATAATCATAGATTTGAAAGGCTAAATGGTACCCAAGGCCTCCTTAGGAGAAGCACCTTCAGACGGAGTGGGTAACCGATCCATGTGTATCTGACAACATTATGCCTCTGACTGGGTATCAGGAACCATCAGAAGGCACCGGACCATCAAATCTGCACTTAAACTATTTCCTTAACTTTGCTCCTGAGCACCACACCTATTTATTTTATTTGCAACTGGACCTCTACCTGAATGCCCCATGGGAAATTCAATGCAATACATCTTAAAACAGACTTTCTCTCTACAGACCTGCTCCTCCTCTTATACTTATTTTAATTATTACACTTCCGTCACCTTAAAAGATGAGCTATCCTAGATCCTATTTTCTTTCTCCTTCCTTTAGCCAAGAATTACCAAGTGCTGTAGAATCTATCCCTGTATTGTTCTCGAATATGCCCCAGGCTCCGTCTCTACTGCCACTGCTCTCATCATCACGCTTGGATGTTTGTCAGAGCATTTTAGATCTTCTTACTTCTAGGCTTATCTCTCTCCAATCAGTCCTCCATAGGGCTATGAGGATGATCTTTTTAAATGACAAACTATTCCTGTCACTGTACAATCCGAAAAGCCTTTGTTGATTCTTAGGGCCTTCAAGATAATTTTCAAACTCTTTGCCACTGGTTATATTTAGTTAATGCTACCTTTTCTCACTAAATCAACCAAGCTCAACTAATAATGCATCCATGACAATATCTTCTCTCTTCTTGTCTTCAGTCTGTTTTGAGCAGTCTTCTAATGTATTATAATAATAATTTGTGATTTGTCTCTACCACAGCATCATTAATTATTCTCTCAAGTGGACTTTAAAACCCTTAGGAATAGAGCTATCACCCAACTTTTGGTACAGTGCTTTTTGTAGGCTGAATAATGTCCCCTCCCAAAGATGTCCACATCCTAATCCCCAGAAACTGCACATCTATTACATCACATGGCAAAGGTCAGTTCAGGCAGAAGATGGAACTCAGGGCATCGGAATATTTACATACAAGGGAAGCTGGGAAATACAGTCTAGCCTGTGCCCATGATGAAGAAAGAATAAACGGATGGACAATTAGTGGTCCCTGATACAGCCTCATAGCATGAAGGAACAGGTTAAGGGCTGGGATTGGTGGGGGAGATGAGGGTCTAAGGAAATTAGAATGAGGGAGGAATTTCTGAGATTAGTTTTAGGAAGAATGAGGTATGACCGATGATCTCTGACATCTATCTGAAGATCCCTGGAACATTTAGGACCCGAACTTCCTTCATTTTCCAGCAAAAGTCTCTAGTAGCCTAAGTGTGTGAAGAGTCAGGCCTCCTTCTCACAAGGATGTGGAGATTGAAATTGGGATGATGTATGGATGAGTAAAGTTAGGTCAGGCTGCCCATCTTGTAGGCCCTCCTTTGGGCACACTTGCCACCTTATTAAAAGAACTGCTTCCCTGTCTCCTCAGAAAGAGATAGAAATTGAAAGGCTAGCTGTAAGAACCCTCCTTTCCCTATGCCCTTATCTAGGGCTAGGTAAGTGACAGATGAAAGCAGATCTAACACTTCTGGTGGTAGTCAAGGATACGGTGTGAAGGAGCATGGGAGAGATCTTCTTCACAATTATGCCTCCTTCATGAAACCATCTACATTTCTTCATTTAAAAAATTCTACCAGGAACTTCCCTTGTGGTCCAGTGGTAAAGAATCCACCTTCCAATGCAGGGGACACAGGTTCGATCCCTGGTCAGGGAACTGAGATCCCACATGCCATGGGGCAACTAAGCCCACATGCCACAACTACTGAGCTCGTGCGCCTCAACTAGAGAGAAGCCTGCGCATTGCAGCTAGAGGGAAGCCCACGTCCTTAACGAAGACATGACACAGCCAAAAAATAAAGAAAATAAATCATTAATAAATATTTAAATTTCTATCAATTGATGACTCCCTTCTGTTGTTAACTACTGTCTTCAGTTGAAAAGTTACCCCAGCTCTGGGACTGGAAGCCACCAGAATAGACCAGGGGTGGGAAATGGATTTCCAAGAACCGATCTGGGTTAAAGAATAAGCCAAGCATTAAAGAGCCCCACAGATACTAGAAGTCAGAATGCCACCAAATCAGAACAATGGCCCAGGAATTTGCAGTTGTTAATGCTCAGAGGGAAACCAAAAGAGCCTCATTTTAACAAGAGGATAACAACAGGTCAAAGAGATGAAGGGAACCAGTGTTTGTATTAACAGCAACACTTGGGCAACTTTGGACTCAGGTGTGGGCCACTTCAAGTACAGTTACACTGAAAACAGTGGTCTAGGGGGTACTATAACATATCTGAATAAGGAGTAAGAATGAGAATGTCAGGTGGATTTTACATTTGGGAGTTAAAGAGAATTTTACAATTAACTATATCTCAGTGCAAATCATCTAATCAAATTGTTTTTCTCCTAACATCTACCAAAGTTCTGGGCAGTGGGCAAAAAGTAAGAGCACTGAAGAAACTGGGGTCAGGGTAAAAAACACAGGTGATCAGGAATGATAACAAGAAAGAAAAATAAAAACCAAAACAGTTAATTTTACTAAAGGAAGGGCCTATAGATAAGAGACCACCTCTGGCCTCCAGGAATTCACATTTACAAGGAGGGTATACAGGTTTGAACAGGTGTGTGGGGGAGGGGATTTTGTGAATGTGTTCTTATGTTTACTCTGCTAGGAGCTACCCTTCATTCACTAGACCTACTCTCAGGTTAGAGGAAGGGATCCAACTCAGCCACTAGAGTGAGTTCTCTTTAATGAGACAAATCAGACTAGCTTGTTGTTCCCCAGACAGTATCTCTCTCCTCCTAGGTGGGCAATGACATTTCCCAGCATCCCTTGCAGTGAGGTGTGGCCATGACCACAGTTCTGGTCAATGAAATTTGCACAGAAGTGTTGCATGATCCTTCCAGGCTTGCCTCTGAAAGACCTCCTGCTGGATCTGCCATGCTTTCTCTCTTCCCTTATTGCTTAGACAGGTACAAAGATCCAGAAGGGAACCGTGAGGCCCTAGGGGATGGCAAAGTCACTGTGTGAAAGGAATCTGAGTCCCTAAATGAATGCATGGAGCAGAGTGCCCTCCCTCAGCCTCACTAACCTGTACTGGACCATAGCATCGATAAAGAAATCAATCTTTCATATACCCAGAGAAAACCATAATTCAAAAAGACACATGCACCCCAATGTTCATTGCAGCACTATTTACAATAGCCAGGTCATGGAAGCAACCTAAATGCCCATCGACAGACAAATGGATAAAGAACTTGTGGTACATATATACAATGGAATATTACTCAGCCATAAAAAGGAACGAAACTGGGTCATTTGTTGAGACGTGGATGGATCTAGAGACTGTCATACAGAGTGAAGTAAGTCAGAAAGAGAAAAACAAATATCGTATATTAACGCATGTATGTGGAACCTAGAAAAATGGTACAGATGAACTGGTTTGCAGGGCAGAAGTTGAGACACAGGTGTAGAAAACAAATGTATGGACACCAAGGGGAGAAAGCTGCGGGGGGCGGGGGGTGGGATGGTGGTGTTATGAATTGGGCGATTGGGATTGACAACGTATACACTGATGTGTATAAAATTGATGACAAATAAGAAAAAAAAAGAAATCAACCTTTATCATGTTAACCCACTGAGATTCTGATGTTGCTTATTACAACAATTGGTTATCCTAACAAATATGTGTATCTCGGGGATGCTTCATGATGATTCATTTATTTTGCCTCCTTTTTGAATGTAAATGTGTATAACTTAAAGACACGTTTGCTTAAAGCACATTTTAAAATATGTGCCTGAAAAGGGGAAGCTGGAAATATGCACACATGCATAACAAGCATCTATTTTAGAAAAAAAAATGATTGGGGATTTTGGTTGTTTTCATACAAGTCTCCTGTAACCATCTTCAAAATTGTAAGCAGCACTTTAAAAAGAAGTGAAAAATCAATGTCAGCATATAATGAGGCTTGGGGAAGAAAAGGAAATGAAATAAAAAGATAGCCAAAGTTACTTAAACTGATGTACATTCTTACATGTAGCTAGAAGCAGTACCTCATGTCAGCCTATAGTCTGTGGGTTCTCGCAGATGAGGTACAAGCTGTGAAAAAGAACTGTAAAGGAAGTAAGAGCAGATGTTCGCTCGTGACAACTGGAGATCTTCTAAAAGCATCAAAGCACAGTCTACAAGTTATCAACAGCCAGGCAGATTGAAGCGAGTCACAAACCCCCAGATTTACATCTTCAACAAAGCTGGCCTCTCTAAGAGTAATCTCATTATACTCAGTAATCAAAGACAGCGATCTGCTGTCTGTGCCACCTTCAATTTAGATTGTCAATTATCACATGCATAAATACATATGACCCATGCATATTTCAAACCAGGGCATCTCTCTTTAAAACTTGGGGTGCAAAGTACATGCAGTAGGCCCCTGACGGTGATGCTCAGGACCTCAGGAACAGCAGCAGGAGGCCCTGTCTGTCCCTTCCAAGCCTTACCCGACCCCTGTTAAAGGTCCGCAACCCCTATGTTGCTTAATAATGTGGCTAAGAGAAGGGGGAATACAGAAGAACTCAGTACGGCCCGCTCCTTGTTTAATGCACTGGCTGAGGCAGAAGGTTCACTGGTTTCTGAATAGAGACAGGGAACGACCTAGAAGTTCAGAATTTAAGCTGAGGAGGCAGACTCATCTAATTACCATGTTGGATATTTAAATGTACTTGTCTGTCACATCTCTGTGTCTGTGTAGATGAATAGTTCCCCGTTCTGGCCACCACAACTCTTTGAGTTGCAAGCCTTTTCCCATGAAGGGTGAACCCATATCCCCACGGGACCAGTGTTTTCTGTCACTTATTCTCCCTCTGGCTCAAAACCAGGCTTAAAAAGTACTGTCAAGCACTTAAAAAATGCTCATTAAAAATACTGTCAAGCATTTAAAAATATAAATTTATATATTCTCCATACCTCATTTTTCTTCTTTAACAAAATAAGATTTCCCCAAAGCATTTCACAGTATTTTATTATGTTCCAATAACTGAATATAAAATCTATCAAATAGTATTTTAAGTACTATTTATACTATTAGTAAACATGTATATATATTTATGTTAAATATTTTATTTAATAATATAACTATAGAAATATATAAATACATATATAATTACTGAATCACAAAAATCAAGTAATTTTAGCTAGTACCTAAATGTATTCAAGTAAAATATTTAAATAGTTAAATACACAATGACATATATAAAATTAAATGTTAATGAGTATCAATACATAAGTTCAATAAGATAGTATTTGAAATATTCTATAAAATTCTGTGGGTTGGAGTATGAGGTATGAGGGTACATTAAGAACATACTTTTAAAAGAACTCTAACCGTTGCTATTCAGAAATTAATATATGAGAGCTATATAAATACAGAAACAATATCTGATTAAGAATTTTATTGCCTCAGAATAATATAGGTGTTTAAATATAGGTTTTGAATCTAAAGCAATTTAAATGAAAAATAAAACTTTATTAAATTGGTACAAGTTAAAACTCTGAAATAAACTGTCATCTAGGTAGATGTCTCTCATATATACTCTTCTAATTTCCCACTAAAATAACTATGAACACTAAGAAAAAGTGAAAAGCAAATATATCATCTAAAGTACTAACAATAAGGCTAATTCCAGGATCTGAAGCAAATTTTTAAATGGCTTAAAGTGGATTTAAAAGTATTCCCAGTGGGGTGCCCAGGAGAGAGACTGCCTACTCACCTGAAATTATGCCAAAGAACCAAAGGTCCTCCCTCTGATGTCTGCCTTCCTAGACTCCATAACCTTTAAGACATGATAGATTTTTGACCACCTGAAACTGAGTAGCTGGGCGTTGAGACCAGCTGTGAGGTGTATAGAAAGTCGTTTCTTACCAATATTATTTTATAGACACTTGAACACAATCACACCTAAATTACATTAGTGCTTGCGTTCTGACACAATTCACAAATTTGGAAAGAAAGGGTGAAGTCACCTCTAGCACATTAGAAATTGCACGAACCCCTGTAGACACACAGAAAAGCGGATTGTGCATGTGAATATCATTTTAAGAAATGCCAGGGAGACAATAATTGTTGAGAAGCTGTCTATGCACAGCCACTGCTTTTTGAAGCAACAGGAACAATCTAAATCTGCCACTACTGTCCTGCACCCCACCCCACCCTTGCCATCAGGGATCCTCTTCACAGATCCAAGACCCTGCCAGAGAACTCCTGTCTGTGCCCTTGCCTGCAGTACTGCTCGGGATGCTGTTTGCCACTAATTCCCCTTTACTTCTGGAAGAAACATGCACCACAACTGGCTGGCTTACAGTGGGAGTAGAAGACAAGATCCCAGCGCAGAGCAGTAACAGAAAAGGAAAGCCTCCTTGCTACTAGGACAGGGCTTGGGCTTGGAGCTTTGTGCATTCCTCCACTGTCTTTTCCGTCTGTGAAAGACCAAGCAAAGGAGTAGAGAAAGAATCACACAGAAGCAACACATCCACACTGGCTCTGGAGAGGTTGCCCCTGTTACACAAATGCACAAACAAGTACATAAAAATACATGGTGCCATTGGAGAACACTCCAAATCCACAAGGATAAAGAACCTGATTCTGAAAAATCATAGGAAAAGACCTTTGAAAACCTTTCAGTAGAGGAACTTGATGAACATCTTAGAAAACTGATAGACTCAACAGGAGACAAGAAGAAACAGCATTAATGATACAGGAGCCGAAAGCACAGGAAGTCATACGTGGGCTTCTGGGCCCTACGTGATACGGCCCTTGGATGCCTGTCATTCTTCCCTGCACTCACCCTGTTCCAGCCGCCCTGGTCTCCTTGCTGTACCTTAAACACTCCAGACACTTTCCAAGCTGGAAGGTTCTTTTCTAAGCTTATCCCTGTGCTCACTTCCTCCTCACCTCATTCAGGTTTCTGTTCACAGGTGCCCTCTTCAGAAAGTCTTTTCCTGTGAAACGGCAAATTCCTTTACTCCTCATTACCTTACCCTGCTTTAAAGTAGGTGGTCTTTGCAGCACTTGAGCACAAGGGCAGTTCAAATCCCAGAGCTACCACTTCCTGGCTGTGTGACTTACCCGCTCTTTGCTTTACCTTTGCTTCATCTTTCTCATTTGGTACTAACTGTAGCCAACGGTATTAGTGCTTCACTCCCTCAACACTCAGGATTCTTGTGCCCTCAGATGGCCTCCCACTGCAGCACCGACAGTCTTCAGCCAAAAAGCATCCTCTGGCCCAGAGAGGATGCCCGGTCTACATGTGGGGCAGGCCAGAAGTGCCAAGGGGTTAAAATGGTCTCCACACTATGACGAATCAAAGTCTGAAGATAAATATCTCAGCTTCCTCACCTGTTTGGTGGAACAACGGAAGCCAGCTCTACACCAGAGTTCTGCAACCACAGCCCATACACCTGCTAATGACTTTCTTCTCCTCTTTTCCTTCCCTGTCTCAGTTCTCCACTCCCTTACCAGTCCTTCCCGAGATCCCTTCCCACCTAAATTAGTCCCACTCAAATGCTAGCCTAAGGGTTTGCCTCTGAGGGAACCCAACCTATGAAACCTACATGATAGGGTAATTGGGTAGGTTAAATGAGTTGATATAAGCAAATATTTAAAACGGTACCTGGAACAGAGTAAGCATTCAGCAAGTATTAATTGATATTCATTGTTGTATCTTGCTATCTAGAACGATGCCTGGTAAAAGATGCATGTTTAATGAATACTTTATGGAATGAATTTTTAAAGATGAATAAAAGGACAATAGTATGAGAGAAAAGGGAGATGAGATAAATAAAGAACCATAAAAATGTATATGTGGCCATTCTATTATAATTCAAATTAGAGGATAGTAAGCGCCTGAAATGACATGAAGAAAAGTCCTGTTAAGAATATCAAAGCAGACTTGAGAAGCTATTCCAGAATATAAAGAAAAGAGACAAGGAGGTGAAAGTGACCGGAATGAATATGATGAATATGGAGGACAAAGAACGAAAATCAAAGCTAAGAATTTTAGGAGTTCCTAAGGAAGAAATCCAAGGTTCTCTTTAGGAATGTAATAATGACCAATGGAAGAAGAGGTTCAATATTAAATAAAAGGGGGGAGGGGACCTAAGCATGCAAAGGGCCATTTCCACTTTCTTCATCCACTTCATAGCTCTCCACGAAAAGGCAGGCACTCATCTGTTTGGAGGAAACCCAAGACATTCTTTTACTAATGGGAGAAGGGGGTTCCTGTGCCTTAAAAGTGAAGAAGCCTGCCCAAGCGCTCATTTCCCACTGCCATGTGGTAGGGGACCCCTGGAGCTTAGCGCTTTGGGAGATGCCATCATCCTTGTGGCTGGCTGGATATGTGGACCCAAGTAAGCAGATAACTTCACTAAGTCCCATCCAATAAGTTGTGCATTCCAGTTTAGAAATACCACATTTGGTGGATACCGAGTGCTGGACTAGCCCCAAAGAAAGTGATGCATCAGTTTTCATGTGATGACCTTGTTTCTTTTGTGATTTTTCCTCATCCAAGATCTCAGAGAGAAGAATTCGGGCCCTGAAATCCCACTGGACCCCTAACAACTCACACCTAAACGTGCTCGGGCCATTACTTTTCGAATTACAAGGATAAGGAAGTAAAAGTCTCTCAAGCTTTGAGGCAAAACACAAGACCTTCTAGAGAGTTAAGGTTGAGAAAATCTGATTGTTCTAAGATATTTCCACTACATTAAATGTCAGGAGACAATGTAACAAATATAAAGGTTCTGGAGTAGAAGTCCGAGACTCAAGGGTTTATACCCAGCTAAGCTAAGGGAAGAGAAATATAGTCTCAAATATGTAAGAGTTTAGGAAGACAATCTTTTTACTGAGAAAGTTCAGTAGGAAAAACAAAACAGAATAGCTAGACCAAATGAGAGCTGAATCAAAAGTAGAAAGACTTATGAATAAGGAAGCAATCATGTAAGAGAAATGTCTGAGCCTCTTCTATTCAGTTCAGATCATGATCTAAGGCTTATGGAACCAGTTGAGAAGATGAGAAATAGATCCACACATAAACCATATATGTGTCAAAGAAATGGTATTGGCAAGCACTGATTTAGAAGCAGAAAATATAATGAAGGCTATAGAGCTTGAGCAGAGATTTGAAAAAAAGCTTAAGGCTTACATGGGTACAGAATACAAAATAAGAGCACTTTTGAAGTTGGAAAATGCGTAAGCCAAGATCCAAGATATGGGAAGTTATAAGGTCAATTTGTGCAATAGTAAATATACAGTTGGATTGGAAATACAAGAGTCACTTTAGAGTTATTGGAAAGTAAATTTGGAAGTGAATTTGGGTAGATCCTGAAGGATTCTGGATGTCAGTGCAGGAAATTTATGAATCTTTTTGTAAATAATGCAGAACTGTTGAAAACTTTTTTTTTTTTTGGTACACGGGCCTCTCACTGTTGTGGCCTCTCCCGTTGCGGAGCACAGGCTCTGGACGTGCAGGCTCAGAGGCCATGGCTCATGGGCCCAGCCGCTCCGCAGCATGTGGGATCCTCCCAGACCGGGGCACGAACCCGTGTCCCCTGCATCGGCAGGCAGACTCTCAACCTCTGCGCCACCAGGGAAGCCCTGTTGAAAACTTTTGAGCGTGAAAAATGGAGTAGCTAAGGGGCATTAACCTGTGTCTCCATGCAAGAGGGAGACAGGATACAAAGTTACCACAAAAGTTTTAAAAGAGAAGAGAAAATGGAAGAAATAGTATGATGGTTGGTTCCTGCTTAAATATGAAGCTCGATATGGAGAAAGATACTATTCTAAAGTACCAAAAGTAGTATAATGCTTAGGTTATTAATTAAACTAGAAAATTAAGGAATCAGAGGTATTTTACGTACAGAGCACAAAAGGGATTAGGTTATCTATTAACTATGCACATTTGGGGGTAGTAGCTACATAGTTAATTTAGTTATCAAATTCACCTTTTGATAATGATGTACGATGTCTCTCCTCTTGTATATAATCATTTGATAAACACCACAATATTTTAGTAATGAATGTGGCTAAAAGTTATAAATTTAATTAAATTATAACAATCATTTTAAGAATATGTTTTCAAATACAACTATTTGTTTAAAGGGACCTCAAATAATGGAGGTTTTAGATTAATTTTTTATATTAAACTAACTTTGTCAATTGGAAAGAAATTTGTGAGGGTAAAAACGATGTGATCATTCTTTAACCGTGTGCTCTTCTGAGGTACTGATGGTAAGGCTTAATATGGATTGATTAATTACACTGAGGTCACATTTGATTAGTCTGATACCTTGGCCATCATCAGCAAGATGTGAAAGAACCACTGGATATCCTGAGAACTTGCTGTGTAACTAGGTTAAGTATAGACCTAAACTTGACCTAAATATTTACCCTGGGGTTTGAATCATCTCAGTAGTTTGAAGAATGACTTTATGGGTTCCCCGACTTCTATTTCCACCAGCTACCTTTCCCTTTCCAATACTTTTTTAACCCTTAATTTTCTAAACTTGTTATAAGAAGAAACTGAGGGACTTTCCTGGTGGTCCAGTGGTTGAGTCTTCACCTTCCAATGCAGATTTGATCCCTGGTTGGGGAGCTAAGATCCCATGTGCTTCGGGGCCAAAAAACCAAAACATGAAACAGAAGCAAGATTGTAAGAAACTCAATAAAGACTTTAAAAATGGTCTACATCAAAAAATCTTAAAAAAAAAAAAAAGAAATTGAAAGAACATTGCCTGGATATTCCCAATGGCAGTAAACAGGAGAGAAACAAAATCCATTCCAGAAATTTCTCGTTTGAACTTAGGCATTCTCTGACATTTTATTATCAATATGGACTATTTCTAGGCATCCCAAAACTTCTACTTAAAATTTCTTCATTTAATATACTCTCATATTCCACAATTTCATACCAGTAATAAGTCAGTAGAAACAAACACTCAGATTTGCATATTTCACTACGATACGTACCATCGTTATGATAATCATTGCATTGTGATAAATGCATATATATTCATGTAAATTATGAATACAAATACTTTCCCAGAGACAACGAGAATGTATTATTTTCTCATTTTCTCTAATAAATATCTGAAAATAGAAAATAACTCTAGGTAATCAATTAGGTACATCGTTTGTACCTCAAGAATGGAATTCTTTGGTTTTGTTGTTTTAAATGAAGTTTTTATACTGCAGCACTGTAAAAGCTTCCTCTAAATAAGACATAATATACATTTCCTATTTGGGAACTAACTTTATTTGATATGAGAAGAATTGCCATGGGGTATAAAGTCTAGGAAGCTACCATAATGACAATCCGTCAGAATAAAAGTACTACCAAAACCCTAATTAGTTTAAAGTGTCAGCAGTTATTCTTTTTATACAGTCATTAACCAAATTTAGTGTGTAGCCAGAACAAATATCATCATATGTTTTTTCCTCACATTAGATGTTTAATATAATTTTAAATAAACTAATTTAAAATGTAACTGAAAAACTGCAGGCAGGTTATTAAGGATGATAAAAGACCAGGTGTAAAAGAACATCTGTTGTAAAAATTAAAAGACCCATTAAGAAATCTAAGAAATTATGTAATTAAGTCTTCTGTATCTATTCAGAGCAATAGCAACTATCTCTAAGTTATCTAAGAAAAATTCAAAGACTCCAGTGAACAAATTATTCTTATTCTCCTGAACTTTACATCTTGTATAAGTATCACTTTGAGAGTTAGTAGGAAAATCTACCCATACCCTAACTTAAAGGAAGATATATTAGTGAAGTCATTCTCTCTAGCTAGTTACAGTGACGAATCACGAAAGAAGAAAACATATTTTTCTTCTGTTTCATAAAAAGTATTAATATAGCATAAAGAGAGCTTTATAAAACATATTTTAAAAATTGACTCATCCTACTTTATGCAGTTCATTTGAGTTAGTAATTTCTGCCTAGTTGAAAGCCTGGTCAAATATATCATAGCACACCTACACATGAAAAATGGTTGTATGAGGAAAGTACTTTCTTTTTGCTTTATCACCCTTAATTTTTTTTTAAATGAGGAATTATCCCTTTTCACATAGGAGCTTTCTAGTTTCCAATGAATCACTCTCTTCTAAACCAAAATCTCAAGAAATGGAAAATAAAATTTTTCTTAAGAATAGTGAAGAATAATCCAGTTTATTTTAAAGGCATACTCAGTCTAAATCAATTATGCTTAAATTATCTTAGTGATTGTCCTTTTTTTTCTCCTTCACTAATTAACTTATAAAGGGCAATGTCTTTGTGATGAACAAAGTAAAATAAAAACATTAGAATTATTAAAGAATATTTCTAACACTCACTGAATTGTCCTAATGGAAGAAAAGAAAAGATCAATGGAGTACAGATTTTTCTTGCTTTTACTTTGTTAAAGTATTTTCTTCACATTATTATATATAATACACATGAAATTGACATCATAATATATAATGTATTATGATGTCAGGCTATATCTTTGGCAATGAGCAGTGTTTCTTCCAATTTAAAAAAAAAGACTTGCTAGGAAAAAGATTTATTTTAAAAAGTCCTACAACTAAATCTCATTTATAAATATGAATGCAAAAATTCCTCAATAAAATACTAAAAATTAAATAATATTAGACCTAGTAATATATTAAAAGAATAATACATCATATATAAAGACTATTTGATGCACAGATAAAAGCAGATTTTTATTAGATAAAAATCCTAATGCCTAATAAAGAACAAATATATATTTTCATGTCAGTGACAAAAAATGGCATCTGACAAAATACACATTGAATAAGCACCACTGAACCAGCTTCACAACAAATATTAAAGGAACTTCTCTAGGCAGGAGACACAAGAGAAGGAAAAGACCTACAATAACAAACCCAAAACAGTTAAGAAGATGGTAATAGGAACAAACATATTGATAATTACCTTAAAGGCAAATGGATTAAATGCTCCAACCAAAAGACATAGACTGGCTGATTGGATACAAAAACAAGACCTGTATATATGTTGTCAACAACAGATCCACTTCAGACCTAGGGACACATACAGACTGAAAGTGAGGGGATGGACAAAGATATTCCATGCAAATAGAAATCAAAAGAAAGCTGGAGTAGCAATTTTCATATCAGAAAAAATAGACTTTAAAATAAAGATAATTACAAGAGGCAGAGAAGGACACTACATAATGATCAAGAGATCAATCCAAGAAGAAGTTATAACAATTGTAAATATTTATGCACCCGACATGGGAGCACTTCAATACCTAAGGCAAATGCTAACAGCCATAAAAGGAGAAATCGACAGTAACACAATAAAAGTAGGGGACTTTAACACCCCACTTTCACCATTGGACAGATCATCCAAAATGAAAATAAATAAGGAAACACAAGCTTTAAATGATACATTAAACAAGATGGACTTAATTGATAGTTATAGGACATTCCATCCAAAAACAACAGAATACACTTTCTTCTCAAGTGCTCATGGAACATTCCCAGGATAGATCATACCTTGGGCCACAAATCAAGCCTTGGTAAATTTAAGAAAATTGAAATCGTACCAAGTATGTTTTCTGACCACAATGCTATGAGACTAGATATCAATTACAGGAAAAAAACTGTAAAAACTACAAACACATGGAGGCTAAATAATACACTACTAAATAACTAAGAGATCACTGATGAAATCAAAGAGGAAATCAAAAAGTACCTAGAAGCAAATGACAATGAAAACATGACGAACCAATACCTATGGGATGAAGCAAAAGCAGTTCTAAGATGGAAGTTTCTAGCAATACGATCCTACCTCAAGAAACAAGAAAAATCTCAAATAAGTAACCTAACCTTACACCTAAAGCAATTAGAGAAAGAAAAACAAAAAAACCCCAAAGTTAGCAGAAGGAAAGAAATCATAAAGATCAGATGAGAAAGAAATGAAAAACAAATAAAGAAAACAATAGCAAAGATCAATAAAACTAAAAGCTGGTTCTTTGACATGAAAAACAAAATTGATAAACCATGAGCCAAACTCATCAAGAAAAAAAGGGAGATGACTCAAATCAACAGAATTAGATATGAAAAGGGAGAAGTAACAACTGACACTGCAGAAACAAAAGGAATCATGAGGGATTACTACAAGCAACTATATGCCAATAAAATGGACAACGTGGAGGAAATGGACAAATTCTTAGAAAAGCACAACCTTCCGAGACTGAACCAGGAAGAAATAGAAAATATAAACAGACCAATCATAAACACTGAAATTAAAACTGTGATTAAAAATCTTCCAACAAACCAAAGCCCAGGACCAGATGTATTCACAGGCAAATTCTATCAAACATTTAGACACCTGTCCTTCTCACTCTTCCAAAATATAGCAGAGGGAGGAACACTCCCAAACTCATTCTATGAGGCCACCATCACCCTGATACCAAAACCAGACAAAGCTGTCACAAAGAAAGAAAACTACAGACCAATATCACTGATGAACACAGATGCAAAAATCGTCAAGAAAATACTAGCAAACAGAATCCTATGGCACATTAAAAGGATCATACACCATGATCAAGTGGGGTTTATCGCAGGAATGCAAGGATTCTTCAATATACGCAAATCAATCAATGTGATACACCATATTAACAAACTAAAGGATAAAAACCACATGATAATCTCAATAGATGCAGAAAAAGCTTTTGACAAAATTGAACACCCATTTATGATAAAAGTTCTCCAGAAAGTAGGCATAGAGGGAACCTACCTCAACATAATAAAGGCCATATATGACAAACCCACACCCAACATCATTCTCAATGGTGAAAAACTGAAACCCTTTCCTCTAAAATCAGGAACAAGTCAAGGATGCCCACTCTCACCACTATTATTCAACAATTTTGGAAGTTTTAACCACAGCAATCAGAGAAGAAAAAGAAATAAAAGGAATCCAAAACAGAAAAATAGAAGTAAAGCTGTCACTGTTTGCAGATGACATGATACTATAAATAGAGAATCCTAAAGATGCTACCAGAAAACTACTAGAGTTAATCAATGAATGTGGTAAAGTAGCAGGATACAAAATTAACGCACAGAAATCTCTGGCATTCCTATACACTAATGATGAAAAATATGAAATAGAAATTAAGGAAACACTCCCATTTACCATTGCAACAGAAAGAATAAAATACCTAGGAATAAACCTACCTAAGGAGAAAACAGACCTGTATACAGAAAACTATAAGACACTGATGAAAGAAATTAAACATGATACAAACAGATGGAGAGATATACCATGTTCTTGGAATGGAAAAATCAACATTGTGAAAATGACTATACTGCTCTAGCAATCTACAGATTCAACTCAATCCCTATCAAACTACCATGGCATTTTTCACAGAACTAGAACAAAAAATTTCACAGTTTGTATGGGAATACAAAAGACCCCGAATAGCCAAAGCAATCTTGAGAAAGAAAAACAGAGCTGGACGAATCAGGCTCCCTGACTTCAGACTATACTACAAAGCTACAGTAATCAAGACAGTATGGTACTGGCACAAAAACAGAAATATAGATCAATGGAACAGGATAGGAAGACCAGAAATAAAGCCACACACATATGATCACCTTTTCTTTGATAAAGGAAGCAAGAAAATACAATGGGAAAAAGACAGCCTCTTCAATAAGTGGTGCTGGGAAAACTGGACAGCTACATGTAAAAGAGTGAAATTAGAACACTCCCTAACACCATACACAAAACTGAACTCAAAATGTATTAAAGACCTAAATGTAAGGTTAGACACTATAAAACTCTTAGAGGAAAACACAGGTAGAACACTTTGTGACATAAATCACAGCAAGATCCTTTTTGACCCACCTCCTAGAGAAATGGAAAGGAAAACAAAAATAAACAAATAGGACCTAATGAAACAAAAGCTTTTGCATAGTAAAAGGAAACCATAAACAAGACGAAAAGACAACCCTCAGAATGGGAGAAAATTTTTGCAAACAAAGTAACTGACAAAGGATTAACCTCCAAAATATACAGGCAGCTCATGCAGCTCAATATCAAAAAAACAACCCAATCCAAAAATGCGCAGATCTAAATAGACATTTCTCCAAAGAAAATATACAGATTGCCAACAAACACATGAAAGGATGCTCATCATCACTAATCATTAGAGAAATGCAAATCAAAACTACAATGAGGTATCACCTCACACCAGTCAGAATGGCCATGATCAAAAAATCTACAAAAAATAAATGCTGGAGAGGGTGTGGAGAAAAGGGAACCGTCTTGCACTGTTGGTGGGAATGTAAATTGATACAGCCACTATGGAGAACAGTGTGGAGGTTCCTTAAAAACTAAAAATAGAACTACCATATGACCCAGCAATCCCACTACTCGGCAAATACCTGAGAAAACCATAATTCAAAGAGTCATGTACCACAATGTTCATTGCAGCTCTGTTTACAATAGTGAGGACTCGGAAGCAACCTAAGTTCCCATCGACAGATGAATGGAGGAAGAAGAAGTGGCACATATATACAATGGAATATGACTCAGCCATAAAAAGAAACGAAATTGAGTTTTTTGTAGTGAGGCGGATGGGCCTAGAGTCTGTCATACAAAGTGAAGTAACTCAGAAAGAGAAAAACAAATACCATCTGCTAACACATATATATGGAATCTAAAGTAAAAAAAAAAAAAAAGGTTCTGATGAACCTAGGGGCAGGACAGGAATAAAGACTCAGATGTAGAGAATGGACTCTTGAGGACATGGGGAGGGGGAAGTGTAAGCTGGGAGAAGTGAGAGAGTAGCATTGACATATATACACTACCAAATGTAAAACAGATAGCTAGTGGGAAGCAGCTGCATTGCCTGGGGAGATCAGCTTGGTGCTTTGTGACCACCCAGAGGGGTGGGAGGGAGACGCAAAAGGGAGGGGATATGAGGATATATGTGTACATATAGCTGATTCACTTTGTTATACAGCAGAAACTAACACACCACTGTAAAGCAATTATACTCCAATAAAGATGTTAAAAAATAAAATAAAATAAAATAATAGAATAAATTTTACCTCTGGTATTGATAAAGATGAAAAAATTAATAATACCCAATTTGGGTGAATGTATGGGAAGATAGGTAAATTTATCCACTACTACTGTCTGTATAACTATGAAGGGCAATATGATAACATCTGTCAAGAATCTTAAAGGTAGCAATTATACATCTAAGAATTCTTCCTAAGAAAATAATTGAGCAAGTAAACAGAGTGTTGTCATCTTC
The DNA here is from genome assembly GCF_963924675.1 of Phocoena phocoena. NCBI lineage: Eukaryota > Metazoa > Chordata > Mammalia > Artiodactyla > Phocoenidae > Phocoena > Phocoena phocoena. Next base: position 81,109,811 of record NC_089227.1, read on the forward strand.
CTCATCTACAAAGGACACCGTGTTATTACCAAGATTCTGATGAATTACATATTTTTCAGAATAAAAAGCTGTTTAGTATTGTAAAGACCCCATCCTCACAGTATACCGAAATCAAGAAAATGCAAAGATTCCTTTTTTAGATGGTACCCATAATTCAGAAGCTCTAATCACAAGAAGAAAGAGAGACACTGAACAAAGAGACAGATGGAGACCATGTGAATCCCATTTGTGCACCTGAAGGGAATGGGTTCTCTGTATCACTAAAAAACTGGAGGCAGAAACAGGGACACGTGGGCACTATCTTTCCTTCCCTGCATGTGAAAGAAGCCATGCCAATGCTAAATTCAATTCAAGAACCAGAAGAGCCCAGTATCTGAATATAATACGTTAAACAGAAGTGCACAGATTGTTCATGTTAGGTTCTTCCAGCAGGCTGATGTAAGCTCTGGGTCCAAAGACTTGGGGTTCAGCACAAACTGAACATCTTCACATATCAAGCATTGCTCTACTCAGTATGGGTAACAGCAGCAGCAGTTCTGTGATCTATTTGGGAACCAGGGGCCAGGAAGGACTCCACCAAAGTATGCTGGGTTAGATCGGAAACTTAACCTAATTTACAACATGTGTGAATGTATGTGAACATATTATGGGCTCTTCTCACTAACTGAAAATGTGCAACATCTTTACAACTATGCACCTATTGAAATTTTCAACTGCTTAAACTGTATAAACATAACCCTCTAAAATAGGGATCAGAAATGTTCTAGACTTTGTAAACATAACCTACTGAACCAAGCAAAAGCGTTTCCATTTCCATGTTTGGTATGTTCAATCCATCCTGTAATTGGACAAGGTCATTCATTCATTATATGCATCAACAGTATGAGTCTATAACTGCAATCTGGATGATTTTGTGCTTCTCTCGTTATAATTTAGGGAATAAAGTGTCTTAAGTATTTCTAACCTTTGCTACTATTTATCCTCTGAGGCTACATGATGCCAAAATATCTTAATAGAAATGAAAAAGTGTAGAGTCCGTCACTATTCTAAATAGCTTTTCCTGTAAGAAACCAAACATGCTCATATTTCTAAACATCCAAAGATTTATCTGATTGGAAAATCTTGTCATTACAGCAACGCTGTCAAGTTTCTTAAAGGTTCAGAATTATGTACCAACTTAGTACCACTTCAATAAAATATAGTCTCTCTCATTTTCCCTCTAACGATAACGCTCACATGCTAAATTTAACTCTAGACTAAATATTCACCGGCGTTCAATTTTTCCATTCCTTTCTTGACCAATGGCTAGACTTACAAAAGAGCCATTCCCAATGCCCATTAATTTCTTCATCTATTCAGAAAATATTTATTGAACAGTACTTAACTTAGCACTGAACCAAGCCATGATAATATAAAGTCAAGTAAGTCATGACCCCTGCCCTCAAGAAAATTATAGTCTAGGTAGAGGCAGACAAGTAAATTAGTAATTCAACCACAGTTTAGTGAGTATTACCTACTGACTAAGGGACATGGAGGAGGAGCATGGAAACCAATCTAATGCTTATGAGGATGGGCTCAAGTCAGGGAAGTCTTTCCAGAGGTGACCTTTGAACTGAGCTGGGAAATAGGATGAGGAAAAGGTGACATGTCAAAGACAGGAGGGAGAATTCTCCAGAAAATGGGAATGACATATGAGTCATCACAAAGAAGTGACGTGGTATGATTCATTTACAGAATCACAAGTCCGGCATAGCCAGAGTAAAGGGCACGTGTGGTAGAAAGAAAATAAAAACCTTTTCAGGAAGGATGTGATGGGCTAAGCCAAGGATTTTCCCTGATGCTGAAAGCCGCAGGGAGCCACTGCATGACTTTAAGAGAGAGAAAAATATCATGCGATAAGTGCTTTGAAAACAAGCCCTCTGGCTGTTCTATGGCGGATACGCTGAAAGGAGAGACAACTACAGAGAGGGAAATGGGATGCCGTTGCAATAATCCAGGGAAGAAACCTTAACAGCTTCAATTAAGGTAGGAGAGATCTAAGGGGGAGAACAGATTTGGAATATATTTCAGTACTGGTGAAAAACTGTACATAGGGAAAGGAATCTAAACTGGCTCTGGATTTCTGATTTGGAGTACTAAGTGAATGCCATTTAACTCACTAAGATGAGAAATTCAAGTGAAGGAATAAACTTGAAGTGAGAGATGGTAAGCTTCATTTTGAACTTAATGAGTTCAAAATCCAAGTGGATTCATGCAGAATATAGCTGGATAAGTGAAAGGTCTTGGTCAGAGATACAGGACTTAATGTATAAAGAGGTAGTTGAAGTCATGGGAGTGGTCAAGGTATGGGGGGCGGGGGCAGAAGGTGGGATGTTACTCAGAAAGAAGAACAGAGGTACCAGCATAGAACCCTGGGAAACTCTAAACTGAGAGGAGAGCATTAAGCAAACTACAGATACTTAATTACTAGAGGAACAGATGAGGAGAAGAGATCTAAACAGGTCGATGAAGAAGAACTCCAAGACGGTCAAGTGTTTCAGATGCTTCAAAGAGGTCATTTAGTATGAACAAGACAAATGTTCAGAGCCTTTAGCAATGTGGAAATCAGAGCTGAAGGAAACAGTGGTAGGAAGAAAAAGGAAGAGAGAAGTAACCAGACTCCAGAAGGTTATGGAGGGAAATGGGCAGTGGGGACCAATTTTCCTAATACTTTATCAAAGGAAGAAAAGAACGATGCAGACATACTCCGTATCAACCACTGGTTTTAAAATAAATAATCATTATCACATCTAATTATTCTGCAATGCATGTTCTGACAACATCCTGAAACAAACAGAAATTAAGTCTTTTTTTTTTTTTTTTTTGCGGTATGCAGGCCTCTCACTGTTGTGGCCTCTCCCGCTGCGGAGCACAGGCTCCGGACGCGCAGGCCCAATGGCCATGGCTCACGGGCCCAGCTGCTCTGCGGCACGTGGGATCCTTCCAGACCGTGCACGAACCCGTGTCCCCTGCATCGGCAGGCGGACTCTCAACCACTGCGCCACCAGGGAAGCCCCCAGAAATTAAGTCTTTTGCAAACAGTTTTAATGGAATAGAAGATAAACTTTGTTTTTGTTTCTACTCTGATGTCAAATTTTAAAATAAATAGTGTCAACAGCAGGAGCAGCCGTTGGGAATTAGAGTGAATCACCTTGACGTTTCCTTCCGAAGTTATTCAAAATCATGTTGGTACAGATACATGCCATTCACACAAAGCAAAGTTTATCCTACCAGAGTGTAAATAAATAAGTAATACTCACTTCATTGCATCTTATATTTCCTTTAAGATCATGGTGTTCTGTTTAGTCACCTAACATTTAACACTAGTGTTTTAGATTAATTCTTCCAAAGAGCTTTACATTTTCAATTTTCCTCTCAATTTTCCTAGTGAAATCTCCTCTCACTATTCCCTTTTTAGACTGGTAATTCTCCCATAACTCCTTTGTATAAATATTTTCAGTTCTTACTAATGTTTGTTTCTAACTCTAATTTCATATCAGCTATAAATATTTAATAATTATGGTGACTTACATTTATATAGCATTATTCACCCTGAGAGATCCCAAAGCACCTTTCCAAACTGCTCACATAAATAAATGCTAGGCAACATTAAGGATGATGAAACAGCCAGTCACACAATTAGCATGCTGTTTACTTAGCTCCCGAACACTAAAGATGCTTCATAAGACTTGAGCTAATATCAGTCACAGGAGATGCTCCACTGAACACCATGCCACAAGCTGATATGACCTGTGACTGTTAACATGGGCCATTTTTTATGCACTGGGATATAACTCTTATCGAGTCAAACAGAATTAGTTTTGCCAAAAAGATCAATGGCTGTTTAAAAACGCGTGAATAATAAAAATGCTTGAATAAAATGCAGGTACTTTAAGCATATTTAAAAAAACCGTTTCTTTCTTAACCTAAGCTTTTACTGCTAAACAGGGAACTTTGTGTTAATGGTTGACACAAAATGTGGCTCCCAAGTTATAAATCTCGACTCAAAGAAGCACTCCTTGCATGACCTTGAACAAATTACTTACACTACCTCTTTGTTTCATAGGCTCAGAAGGAAAACTCTATTATTTCTGACTTGAACTCAGCAATTCTTCATTTGAAAGACCATGAAAATGTGCTGAAAGATTCCTCTAGCCACAGGCGATTTTGACAGAGGAGTCCTGTCACCTCATGTTGTTTCAGGCATGCACGTCAACCAGCCGTAATAGTGGGTAATGAAAATTTTTGCGAAAATACTAAAAAAAATTGTAAGGCTAAATATTTACCACCCGATTAACATCTTCCTCCAGTAAAGCACATAAGATCTTAATAACTTTTGCCATGAAAGCGAGAAGTTGAAAGTGGGGTAAGTTAAGAGTTAGTGATAAATAAAACCAATAAGGGTAATTGATTAATCCTTTATATAGAAAATGATAGCAAGTATAAAACATATTTGCCAAATGGTAAAACTTTACTTGTACAGATTAACTTGAGAAATTATTACTATTATTAATATTGACATAGCATATACTAGACAATATGTTAAATGTATCAGATTTTTTATCTCACATGATCCTCATAACTACTTTATTAGAAGAGTAGAGTCATATTTGTTAGCAAAATATTCAATACTCTTGCAAATAGCTAAATTTTCAAATATGGACCTTTTTATGCAAGCTTCTGGTCTTTAAAACCACATTCATGTTTAATTCAATTATTTCCTGTTCATCTCTTCACAGTGTAACCTACATTTCAATTTGCATTAAAGCTTTTCTTGAAGTTGTTTTGCAAAGATGACAGCATTTACTAAAACAGTTTTAGGAAGCACTTTCTCTAGTTTCTGTATATGGACCTTAGGGCAGAACTAGTCGTATCTTGGATCTGACTCAGTAGAGAATCTGACATTCTACCCTTTAGTATACCCCAACCTTCGATCTGCTAAGAAACATCGCTTTATTAGATCTCCTCTCATTTATTTTCCTTTTCAGTATGGTCACCAGCAGCTGACTTTCTTTTCAGGCTCATTTCTTTATAAAGAAATAGAGATTTGTATAGCTTCAAGAGAAAATCTGCATAGTTTATGCTCACTCATTAGCTAAGGAATTCACTGCTCCGAAGCACATGGTTTGCTACCCATCATGGAACTTGGAAGTTGCTCTCAAGTGTAGAAACATACGAGTGCTAGACCCGTGAATGGCAAGGGTCAATTTTACTGTAATCTGAATTCACAGAAAAGAGGAAGCCGAAGCTCAGTAAAACTAAGTAATACACCCCAGCCACACATCCAGTAAATGACAGAGCCTTTCAACCAAGGTCTGGAGAACTGCACAGCCTGTTTTTCTTTTGAGCAACTCCCAGTCAGTCTGGCATAGTGAATGGTCTGAATTCTTGGAACTACTCTAATGAAAACTAGTTTTACTATAGTTTGGACTGGAACAAAAGATTTTAAAATCTGACCCCTTGCCTTGATTTGGCAACTAACCAGGTGTGAGGTTTTTAGAAAGTCATCTTAACCTTTCTGGGATTCAATGTCCTTGTCTATAAAAAGGAACAATTCATCAGGGTTTAAGGAGCTCCAAGGTCCTAATGGTCTATGAAAGTGTTGCTAAATAGAGATTCACTGCCAGGAAAAGCTGTGTATGTGACTGTGTACAAATATATGCTGCGAGGTAATTAAGATTTCTCGTGTTGTTCATTTAATCAGGTCAAACGCCCCTCAGGCAATTGGATTACAATATTCATGTGCTTACTCAGCACTTGTGCTGTAAACATTTTAAGAATGAACTTCAGTGTATTCCATACATCTACATCACCCCGATTTTAATTTAATAGGTTTAAACTTATGCTGTTTTACTATAATATTTGAACAGTGCACACTGAATATAGGTGCGATCCACGATAGAATTGTCCTGGGTTTATTCAGTTATAATTATCCTGTTCTTCATAAAACTAGGGAAATAGTACCTTAGATTTACGGAATTTTCTCACCCATCTCTTGATATCTTTCTTCTAGACCAGTGTCTCTCAAACCAGATTGTACATAATAATCATAGTATATGGGGAACTCAAATAGAGATGATGAATTAAGGCACAGAAAGGCTACCTAACTTGCCAAAGCTTCATAGCTGGGAAAAAGCCAATGAGATCTGGCTCCGGAGACCCAGCCTTTTACCATTGCATTATACTGCCTTAACCAAGAAGCTTTTCGAAAACAGTTGACTGGGTACTACCTGACACCTCATGAGTCAAAATTCCAGGAACATATTTGTTTTGTGTGTGTGTGTGTGTGTGTGTGTGTGTGTGTGTGTGTGTTCAGTGTTCCCAAGGTGATTCTAACGGGGCTGCTAGACTACTTTCAAAAAAGAAAAAAAAAACCCTCTATCTGTAAGTGGAAGAAATCTGCATCCAAACATTTGGTCTTCTGTTGAGAGGACTGTCATACAATAGTTTTGCTTACTTCAGAGATGCACGTAATATGCCTGCAAGGGCACACAATTTTCTAAGCATCAGTTGCTCTCTTTCTGCTTACCCTAAGATCAGGCCAGGATTTTTTTTTTTCTTGCAAATCTAGTCCCAAATGTGAGAGAACTGAAATGTCCTTGGGAAATCAGACCAGTCCAACACAAGCTGACAGCATGATGTCATGAAAAGAACAAAGGCTTGGGGGGCACAGCAGATAGAAGCTAAAATCCCAGCTTGCCATTTGTGAAAGTAAATGAATACCGGCAAATTATTTAATCTCCCTGTGCTTTAGTTTCCTTATTTATAAATAAGGAATATAATAATAGGAGCCACTTCCACGAGATTGTGGGAAGCAGTACAGCTTGACAGTTAAGGGTAGATTCAAATCCCAACTCTGCCACCTTCTCTTTAAGACTGAGTTCCTCATCCATAAATTGGGATTCTGAGACTCCTTAAAGGGGGGTGAGGAAGAGTAAATGAGGTAACGCATGCATTACTGCTATTCGTACTGGGACTGCTGCAAGGATTTAAGTTAAACCTCTGCAATGAAACTGGCCCAGTAAAGGATTTGTAAACGTTACTTTCTCATATTTAAACCTCATCTGCAGGTTGAATGTCAGGAGAAACCATATACACTGAATGTGCTCAGAAACCCATACACCATCAGAAAGACTGAAAAAACAAGGAAGGAGGACAGTTTGAAGGGGGACTTTAAGAAGACCTAGGTGAAAAGTAGTACGGAGGTTCCTCAAAAAATTAAAAATAGAACTAGTAAGTGATCCAGCAATTCCATTTCTGGGTATATATCTGAAGGAAATGAAATCACTATCTCATAGAGATGTCTGCACCTTCCACGTTCACTGCAGCATTATTTGCAATAGCCAAGACATAGAAACAACCTAAGTGTCTACTGATGGATGACAGGATAGAAAAAATGTGGTATATACATACAATGGAATATTATTCAGCCTTAAAAATGAGATCCTGCCATACATGACAACATGGATGAAACTTGGTGCTAAGTGGAATAAGTCAGAAAGAGAAAGGCAAATAATGTAAGATCTCACTTATATGTGGAATCTAAAACAAACAAACAAACTCATGGAGACAGAAAGTAGATTGATGGTTGCTGAGGGGAGGGGAGGGGAGAAACAGGTGAAGGTGGTCAAAGGGTACAAACTTCCAGTTATAAAATGAGTAAGTTCTGGGGATGTAATGTGACTATAGTTAACAACGCTGTAGTGTATATTTGAAAATTTTTTCTTAAAAGAGATTTTAAAGACCTCAACACACACACACAGACAAAACTATGTGAGGCAACAGATGTATTAACCTAACTGTGGTCATCATTTTGCAATATATACATATATCAAATGATCATGTTATACACCTTAAACTAATGCAATTTATCTCAATAAATCTGAGAAAAAGACCTAGGGTTAGCATTTCAAAGATGAACCTCTGCTTTTTAATCACAGCCTCCACCGAAACCACACATGCCACTACTTAAAAGACCACCTTCCCAGCTACCTCTCCCACTGTGTCCTACTGCCAACTCACCATTAATCAAACACGCTGAGTATCTTGTTCCTCAGTGTCTACACTCTTGCCCTTCTTTCTGCCTGGAATGTAATCTACAAACCACATCATCACCCAGCAAAATATAACTCACACAAGATCTGACCAAATACTATTTCTCCTTTCCCTAAGTTTCTCAGTCAGAATGCATCTTCCCTGCGCTGGGCTCCTACGAAACAATTACCTGTGTATACCTTCATTATTAATTCTAGTTACTAATTCATTCTGATATATCTTAATAATTTATAAAACTTGACTCTCCACTAGATTTCAAGTTTTCTGATGGGAGTTTATCTTACATATCTTTTTTTTTTTTTTTTTTTTTTGCGGTACGCGGGCCTCTCACTGCTGTGGCCTCTCCCGCTGTGGAGCACAGGCTCCGGACGCACAGGCCCAGCGGCCATGGCTCACGGGCCCAGCCGCTCCGCGGCATGCGGGATCCTCCCGGACCGGGGCACGAACCCGCGTCCCCCGCATCAGCAGGCGGACTCTCAACCACTGCGCCACCAGGGAAGCCCTCTTACATATCTTTATTTTTTCCCATAGAGGCTGAACTACTGTCTTGCATATAGTAGGTATTCAACACAAATTTGCTGGAATAATATGGGGCCACTGCAGATTGCCATGGCCATGGATGGAGCCCACAGCAAAACTTGTCTCAATCACGTGGTCCCTGCCACGATGCCTTTAATTCAGTGTATGGCAGATATTAAATGAAACAGTGCCCTGAAAAATAAAGCATGAAGTCTTTAATAACTGAAAAAAATGGACTAGTGCAAAACTGAGCCTGGGACATATGTAGTAAAATTTCAATGAAAGGATGCAACTAACTGGCAGTTTAAAAAATCATTCTCCCGTATAAAGATATTATAGTTTAATGTACTGTAATGCAGATCCAATAAAACCTTTGACATTTTCATTTTTAAATATTTGAATGTCAGGCTAATGTCCCAGGAACAGAAATTAATTTTCAGTGCATGTGCTATTAAAGTTATTCACTTTTCATATCAAAACCTACACTGACACTTTTGACAAGTTTTTAAAACTATACTAAATTAGATTTCAATCATAATCTTACAGAAAGTGAGAGAGGGAGAGAGAGAGAGGAAAGAAGGAAGGAAGGAAAGAAGGAAGGAAGGAAGGAAGGAAGGAAGGAAGGAAGGAAGGAAGGAAGGGAAAGAAAGAAAGTTGGAGCATGGGGAAGGAGGAAGGAAGGAAGAAAGAATATATATACCTGGAGTGAAAATGGAGAGGAAATCCAGCCATGGCCAAACGTAACATTTTCTCTACTTTGGTATTCCTTAAAGAAATTATACCAAGTGAGGGTACTGACATTTTCAAATGAAATATTATTTGAGCTGCTTCTGTAACAGTATAGTTTGCCTATACGTTTTTACAATAGTTTTTCTTCCTCCTTCACACAACAGTACTTATGGAGACATATTATTCAGAAGAGTGTCTCTCAGTGTAGCCCACGGGGCCCTGGTGTTCCCTTTCAGGTGATCCACCAGGTGAAAACTGTTTTCATAGTAATATTAAAATTGTATCTGTCTCTCCCGCCATGTTGGTATTTGTCCTGATGATAACAAAAAGTGATGGTGGGTAAAACTGCTGACCTCTTACCATGAAGAAGGCACAGAAGCTAAACTATACTAGGTGTCAGTATATCTTCCACGGCTACACACTCGCAGTTAAAGAAAAATTGCTAGTTTCACTTGAGAATAGCCTTGATGAAGCAGTAAAATCTACTGATTTTAAAAATCTTGATTGGAGTAAAGATCTTCTTAATATCCTGTATGATGAAATGTAAAGTGCACGTAAAGCACTTCTGTTACAGACTGACAGATGATGCCTGACTTGGGGAGGGGTCGGGGTAGCATTAAACAATAATTTCAGTTGTGAGCCGAACTAGCCACCTTTGTGATGGCACATGATTTTTACTTGAAAAGTCTACTGATAGATAAACTACATTTATTAAGACTTGTGTGTGTGGAAGATTTGTTTCACAAAAATGAACAAAATAAACCTGTTAACTAAAGAAAAACTTAGAAATTTTGGCCAATGATCGAACTTGAGCTTTCGAGTGAAAATTAATATTTTGGAAAATTTAAATCCTCCACAAATCTAATCAGGCTTTTCTGATTGTTTTTCTGATTATACTAGTGGTGATATTAGCAAACGTTATGTTTTGCTAGTATACAATAAAATGTTCCAACATTTGAAACAGATATATAAACTCAATGAACCAATATTATCCAAAAATTTCAAAATATTCCCTAGTTAAAAGATTCAATCAAACAACCACATAGACCAACGGATTTTAAGTTTATTGCTATAGTCTCAGATTCTATATTGGAATTATCTTTTATGAAAAAATATTTGTCAAGTTTTGGTGTAGTATCAAAGATAATGTGAAAATGCTATTAAAATAATCTTCCCTGCCACTATGTATCTGTGTGAGACCGGACTTCTTTTTAATATTCTTCACCTAAAACTTCATATTGCAACAGATTTAGTGCAAAAGATATGAGACAGCAGGCTATGTTCTATTAATCCATAAAATTAAAGAGATTTGTAAAAATGTAAAACAATGTTACTCTTCTTAGAAATTTTTTCCTTCTTTTATAATAGTTGTTTTCATCAAAATATTATTTACATCAACATGTAATCAGTTTATTATTGTTATTTTTAAATGAATAAATAAATGTTTAACTTTAAATTTCTAATATGGCCAATCAATAGATACAATGCATATAAACAAAAGCTTTTGGGGGTTCTTAATAATTTTAAGTGTAAAAGATGCTGGGACCAAAGTGTTTGAGAACACTGCTGATTTAGAAAATACATTAGGAATCTACATAATTTGAAAGAAAAAAATACAAATTCTCTGGCAATGTTATTTTTCACTCTGTTGAGTTTGGAATTTTTCACTATACAGATTCAATGATCTTTATGTCATTTATTCAAAAACCATTTCTCAGTCCCTGCTATAGGTCAAGTGCAATGGGAAAAACAAAAACATAAGACATGGGTCCTGTCATCAGAGCATTTACAGTTTCCATTGTTGTCCATATAGTGATATATTGATATATTTATTCCCATCTCTCTTCTGCATTGAAACTCGTGTGTGTGTGTCTTTGTGTGCCTTTGTGTGGGTGTGTCCAGCTGCCTCATAAACATCTTCACTTGGATTTTCCACAAAGAGTTATAAATGGTCCAAAACTGAAATCATCCACTAAACCGCATATACTCATTAATGGTAATTATTACCTTTGTATGCTTTGGGTTTTTTTTCCCTAATATTAACAGTAAGCATAAAATATGAAAAGCTACTTTTCTAACTTTTGTAATGGCAAACCATAGCTGTGAAATTTCATTCCTTTTTGATTCTATTCCATAGTACAACCTCTGCTTATAAACCTATTCTCCCTAACTCATGATTATTGAATTTCTTCCTGTAAACTGAATTTTCACAAGATTGTTCCTCTTATCCTGTGCTTTTCTCCTTCCAAAGAGTAAATTAAATGTCATCCTCAAAATAAAAAGCAATTCAAAATATATTTTCTATATTCAGTATATATTCTACTTAATTCATTAGCAACTCGGAAATAGATAGTAAATTTACATCTTCTGAAAATTCTATTATTTGCACACATTCATTTCCCTAAAGAAAGCTGAGGAAGTGCTACTTCTTGAAGTGGCAAAGAGGCCCTTATCATAAAATACTATGATATGAGTTTTAATGTGATTATTTAAAACAGATGGGGTACATACACTTTTAAACTCACCATGGAAAACATCAAAAGAAAAATGTAGAATTGAGTCATATTTTTCAAAATATCCCAATCCCTGTGAATTAGAAAAAAATGATAAAAGCTAACCTTCAAAGTATGACTATACTTGATTACAAGAGGATAATCATATGTGTTGATATTACTTTTCCAGAGACAGATTACTTGTCTATAGTCAGCTGTTGTTATTGTTTTCACTGTTTTGCTTTGATAAAGATTTTATAATCAAGACCAAATAATCTATTTGATGGTAACTTACTAGAAATAAAGGCTTAGTAACACAGCAAGAAACTACAATGTCTCCCTTTTGCCTACACTATCAAATCTAAATTATTCTATTCTATTTCATTAATATCCATATTCTGATGCCAACATATTAACCGATCTTATTTTTCATTACCCACCAACAAAAATATTTACAGTATTCTTTCCAATTTCTTTGTGATTACATTTCTCATGATGCTAATTAAAGACCTATGAAGTTCTTCCTATTTCCTTCCTTTGTGTAAATATTACCTGTTCTTTTCTCTTTCCTTCAGTTTTATTTCAATTAATAAAACCACACAAATACAAGTGAAGAATTATGAACTTTTCCCAACCCCTCTTCCTCTCCTCCTTGCTTTCCAGAGATAACCACTATCCCAGGTATTTATCATTCCTATGTATGTTTTTATGCATTTTATATACATGTTTGTGTCTTTAAAAGTATATAACATGTATTGTTTATATAATATTATGTTTTATAATATTTTATTGTATCATATGTTATACTCTTCTGCAGCTAGTTTATATCACTCATATTTTCTATATTTATCCAGGTTGGCACACATCTAAATGGTAAAAGATGGAATTATTTCTGACTAAGACAGAGAAAAAGAGAAGGAAGCTTGCTTTTACCACTTTTATTCAACATTGTACTGAAGGTCCTAGCTAATACTACAAAGCAGGAAGAAGAATTGAACACATACATATTGGCAAGAAAGAAGTAATACTGTTTTTGCAGACAACATGATTGTTTATGTAGAAAAGCCTAAGGAAACTACAAAAAATAGCTAAAATATGAGTTAATAAAGGTTGCTTTATAGAAAGTGAACATATAAAAATCAATTTTCTACTAGCAATAATTTAGAAATGGAAATTTTAAAATAACTGCACTTACAAGACTATCTAACATATGAAATAATTAGAGGCAAATTTAACAAAATATGTGCAATACCTTTACACTGAAAACTACAAACATTGTAGAGAGAAATTTAAAAATATCTAAATGAATGGAAAGAAAAACCATGTTCACAGATGGGAAGACAATGTAGTTAAGATGCCAGTTGTCTCCAAACTGACCTACAGATGCAATGCAATTCCAATCAAAATCAGAGCAGGAGATTTTTTTTTTTTTTAAGAAACTGACAAATAGATTTTAAAATTGATATGTAGATGCAAAAGGCATAGACTAGCAAAGCAATATTTAGAAATAAAAACAAAGAGAATTTATGTACTACCTTATTTCAAGACCTAATATAAAGCTACAGTAATCAAGACAGTGTGGTATTAGCATAATAAGCTTATAAATTTATAGAACAAGATCACAATTCAAGAAATAGACCCATGCATATGTGTTCAAATGACTTTCAGCAAAAGTATAACGTTATTCAACAGGAAATGGGTAGCTTTTCAAAAAAAAAAATGTTAGGAGAACAATTGGATATCCATATTTTAAAAAATGAAACCAGCCCTCACTTCATACCATATTTTAAAATTGCATTTCTATTGATCACATTTAAATGTAAAAAGTAAAAATATAAAACTTCCAGGAGAAAAATTTTGTAATCTTGAGTTAGACACGATTTTTTTAGCTAGGACAGAAAAAGAAAATGTTGATAAGTTGGCCTTCATCAAAATTAAAAACGTTTATCAAAAGACAACATTATGAAAATAAAAAGAGAAAATATTTTTATAACACAAATATTATATATTTGTATACATATACAAATGCATATATAAAATAACTTGTTTTTAGAATGAATACAGAACTTTTACAACTCAATAACAAGAAATCGGGGCTTCCCTAGTGGCGCAGTGGTTGAGAGTCTGCCTGCCGATGCAGGGGACACGGGTTCGCGCCCTGGTCCGGGAAGATCCCACATGCCGCGGAGCGGCTGGGCCCGTGAGCCATGGCCGCTGAGCCTGTGCGTCCGGAGCCTGTGCTTGCAACGGGAGAGGCCACAACAGTGAGAGGCCCACGTACAGCAAAAAAAAAAAAAAAAAAAAAAAAAAAATAAGAAATCAAACAACTCATTTTTAAGATGAGCAAAAGATTTGAAGAGACAATCAAAGAAGATATAAAAATGGCAAATAAGCATATGAAAAAATATACAAAGATGATTAGTGATCACAGAAACGCAGATTAGAGCCACAATGAGAAATCACTATATACCCACTAGTATGGCTAAAATTAAAATGACTGACAATATTACGTGTTGAAGAGGAATGGAGTAACTGAAACCCTCATACACTGCTCTTAGGGATGCAAAATGGCACAGTCACTTTAGAAAAAAAGTTTGGCAGTTTCTTATAAAGTTAAACATATTCTTCCCATACAATCCAGCAATCCCATTCCCAAGTGTTTACCCAGGAGAAACAAAAGCATATGTCCTCACGAAGAGTTGTACTTATATATTCCTAGAAGTTCCTTTCATAATGGAAAAAGCTGAAAATAATCCAAATTTCATCAACTGATGAATGAACAAATTGTGATACATTCATGAAAATAAAAAGGCAGTGAGGGCTTCCCTGGTGGGGCAGTGGTTGAGAGTCCCCCTGCCGATGCAGGAGACGCGGGTTCGTGCCCCGGTCCGGGAAGATCCCATATGCCACGGAGCGGCTGGGCCCGTGAGCCATGGCTGCTGAGCCTGTGCGTCTGGAGCCTGTGCTCCGCAACGGGAGAGGCCACAACAGTGAGAGGTCCGTGTACCACAAAAAAAAAAAGGCAGTGAGCTACTGATGAATACAACATCATGGGTAAATTTCAAAAACTTTATGCTAAGTGGAAAAAATAGACACAAAAATTTCAAAATATATGATCCATTCATATTAATTTTTAAGAAAGCAAAAACATACTGACAGAAAGGAGACCACTGGCTTCCAGGGAATGATATTGTGGGGAAGGAGTTGACTGAAAAGAGGTAGGAAGAAGCATTTGAGGTGATGAAAATGTTCTAGACCATGACCGTGGTGGTGGTTATACAATTGTATATATTCATAAAAAACACATCAAATTGTACACTTAAAACTAGTTGGTTTTACCGTCTGTATATTTTTCCTCAATGAAGCTCACTAAGTCAAAATTACTGGGCTGGCAGGAAGCTTAATGCCCACTTCCCAGCCTCAAGAAACCCATGGGTGTTAATATACAAGACTCATATATGATTGTAATGAGCTTTCAAAAGATTTACCTTGACTTCATATTTGTTATATTCATTGTGTTCCAACTCTTGGAAACAACTTTCTTTTGGTTTTTGCTGCTCAATTGCTATTTGCACTTTGTTTCACATTATCTGTGTAGTCACAGAGAACTAACTTGACTCTGTGAGTCCCAGTGTTCTATCAAAATTATAAAGGTTCTTTGTTTTCTCTTTTAGACACATGGTTTTTTCACTAACAAGTTTTCCCCTGCTTCTGCAATAGTACTTATCATTAGAGGTGGTATACCTTAATTAACGTAGTAATTACCATAATCACAGTAATCACCATAGTAATTCGGTGTGCAATTCTGAGCTAAGGCTTCAAGGGCTCAAACCCTGGTTCCACCACTTGACTAGGTAAGTGAACTAAATATGTGTTTCAGTTTCCTCATCTGCAGGAACAGGGATAAAAATTGTTCCTACTTCTTCAGATTGTTTTGAGGATTAAATGAGATAGTACACAAACGATGCTTAGAAATATACCTGGAACATCATACAGACTCAATAAATGTTAGCATTTGTATCAGCCTCATATTTTCCATTGAAAATTCCAGAAAAAAGAAGTGAAACCAATGTGATTGAATGAAATGCCAAACTGGGATTTTAAACGCAAGAATTGCACTCAACTGTAATTTCAAAACTCAACAGAAGAGCCATCCTCTGCTTCTCAGTTTTGGGTGGCTTCTTTATTTTGTCTTGTTATCATTGCATTCTTAATTTTCTGGTTTATATTACAGTGGAGAGGGGTCAATTAAAGACTGTCTTATGATGATATTTCTTATACCTATTACAACCTTCTATATCAACGTATGTGTGTTTGCATTATGCATGTATGTATGTACTTTATTGTATGCTAAATTCAATTTGGGACTCTTTAAAGGACTTGCATGGAACATATTATTTGGATAGAAAAACTAGGTATACACAAGTCCTGTCTTGGTTTAACCAGTCCTCCTATGGAGGCCTCCAAGGAAACATGCATAAAGAAGGCAAAAGAAAGTACTTCATGATTTGATTTGATTTGCTTCTTAGCTGTGACTTTGGCCTCAAACTCCGTGGTGGAACTTCATAAACCAGGGGAGAAAATGGAGAGTTCCTTGTCTCTACGTTAGTTAAGAAAATGAACCAGTTACACAAGCAGGGCGCAATTTTGAGTCAACCTAAGCCAACGTGCCCCAGGCCTTCTCAGACTAAAACAGTGATCTTTGGACAGGGGCCACATGTGAGAAAGCACAGCCACAGTGCCAAAGCTAGATGGCCTGGCCTGTTTAGAGAGAGCATCCCAGCTCCTGTCTATCGCTCTTCCTTCAGGGACTGCTCCAATGATAGCCCTGTCCACTCATTCTTAGCCAGAAGATGACCCCTCTCAGGAGCACAGCAGGTAAACTTCACATCTGACCCATCCAAATCAACCTCCTCCTCCTTGGGGGTTGGGGAACACTCGATGATACAGAGTGGAGAGCGTTTATTTTCCCTATAAGCCCACAGCAGTTGTTAAAATCTTTGAAAATTAAAACGTGACTAGTTATTATCTGATGTAGTTTGCTGTGCTATATACTTCCCTGCTGCCGCTGTTATAATCTGGGAAGTATTTGCAAGACAAAATATTTCTTCAACGTTCAGTAGCATCAAGTTCACAGCGTGAACTTCAAAGAAAACATTTTTAAAAACGCTGGTACTTCCCAACTACAGTGGGGTGTGGTGCAGGCTCACATGGAGGACATACCTGGACCGTAAATCCTATGAGAATAGCTGCATGGGCTTCCATGGGTCTCTACAAAGTGTTTACAAGATAATGTGCCATTTCAAGAATTTCAGGAAATAGCATACTTTTCAGTCAAAAGGTCTGTGACTCCAGAGACAGAAGGGAAGCATTTAGCATGATAGTGACACAAATCTCTATTCCGTCTTGAGGCTTTAGTACCGGTTTTTTCCTAGGCTCTTATCCATCTCATAATTCGGGTCTCAGTTTAAATATCACCACCTTCGTGATGATTTCACCATCTTCCCTACAGTCCCACTCTCCCTTTTCCACCATATTCTCTACTTTAGCATTGTAATACTTCACATTTTGTAGTTGTTTGGTACTTGACTGCTTGCCCTATTTAACAGCATCTTCCTGAGGGCACCGACTGTCTTTTACTCACCATTGCGGGTCCAGTTCCTGATAAAGACTAGTACATAGTAGGCATGTAGTAATCTGTTGAATGAATAACTTGATGAATGTATGCAGATTTAGCGATTTTAATAGGCTACCTTCAAAGCAATATCCTATCTCAGCTCCTTTGAAACTTGGAGCACTAAACATAGAATTGAAAATTCTGGGTCTGGTCTCAATTCCTTGATTCAGTATCTGCAAGTCTTGAATATATTACTTAACTTTTATACATCTCTGTAGTCAAATGGCATAATAACATCTACTTTCTTGCCCTCCCACATAAGACCGTTAGGGCTAATGAGAGAATATATGTGAAAGTACTTTAAAGTGAAAAGCATTAAGATGCCTGGGATTGTTATTGTAATACGGTGGAATTCAAGGTAATTAGCACTAAAAAGACTTAATATGGATAAATTTATCATCAAAAGAAATCTTTCACTGAGATACAAAATAAGAAAACTTGGGGAATGATTATTAGAGGCTTATCATCTTTACACATACACATTTGTTTGAATATAAATCCCAAATGAAAAGATTATTTTTTACCTAAAATTCTAACAGGATTTTGACAATTCAGAGTCTATGATGAGGACAGCAAACAATACACAGAAGTTTTCAGCAATTATTTTTTTTCCTAAACAGCATAGAGCTAATTTTATTTGACCCTTCCTGCTGTACATTTTAAGTGAAGTGATCTGAACCCACCCTAGAATTATCTGTATTTGTGACATCATTGTCTTTGCCAGGAAACTATGAAAAGTCTTTTTAATCACGGTGATTAAGTAATCATATTCCCTTATCCACAGAGGGATGTATTTAAAATCTTAGAGAACTATCACTGAATAATGGCATTTAATATTTCATCACTAATTCAAATCAAATGATAGAGATGGATAGGCTAGTCAGGAATTATGTCAAAGAACTCTTGAAATACACAGGGTTAATTTTTTGTTAGGTTGAATCTCCTAGCACAGCCACTGGGCTATCAAACGGGACCACAGATCACCTAAACTCACAACAGGGCCTTTCCGGAGGGTCTAAAATCTGCAGTAGATCGCTAAGACTTTAAAACAGCATATTACACCAATCTGCAACCACACCATGGCGAAATTACGGTGGTCTAAGAATGTAGTAAAGAAGATAGATGTTGATCACAGTACTCTGTACATTTCTGATTCTTGTTCTTATCAATTCTTAAGATTAAAAAATAATAAAATAATATAGGTAGTAAACTGACTCTGAAAACATTTTCGGTAAATGCCAGCCAAAGTCAACACAAGCTCAAATGTCATTTGGTTTATCCAAGTCCCTGTTCAGAGATATGAAGCGATTCAAAATTTCTACTCTTACTCAGTCTCCGTAAAGTTAGAAAATTTGCCTAGACATTGGCAAGGAAACAAATCCTTTCTTTCCATCGTATCATTTTACTATTTTTATTCACTTCCTCTATTTCTATAGAAAGAGAGGGGTGTGTGTGTGTGTGCACTCATGTACTTAAAAGCTCTTGGTATTAGAAATGCACTTTCTACTTAGATCTGTTGCAGGACTTAAAGGTGCTCAGCTGAAACCATCCTTGAGTTTGCTAAATATGTTACTTTATTTCTATAAACATTTTGTGTGTGGAGGTTGCTAGAAAATTTATGAACTGGTTATTTTCTGCTTCAATACCAGTGAAGTAGATTGCTATCATGCTCAAAAGCCAAAAGGTGACTTCAAGTAATGCTGAAAAGAAAAAAAATCCAATATGAAATCGTATTTGTTTATTCATATATTAGCATGTAATTGCCCAAAGTAGTATCATGTAAATTTTGCATTTACAGCCAACTTTAAAGGCTAAGATGGTTCAAACTGATGAAGCACACCCGTAAAGGTATAAAAAGAAAGTATTATGCAAACATTGCAATAAAAATCTCATTATTTTTTTTAACAATATCTGATAGTTTGTGCCTATGTAGATAGACCGTATTTAAGAAGAAAAGAAAAACTTTCTCACCCCAAACTACTAGTTAATTACAGTGTTTAACAATGGAAAGATGACTTTCCCCTCCTTCACCACAAGCTAGTTTCTGTGTATAAAAAGTATCAGTTCTCTCCTTGGCTTGGGTTAAAGCATATATAGTAAGATCAGAAAGATATACTCAACTAATTCTTGAAATGTCAGTCTGAAGCTTTTTTTTTTTTTTTTACAGAGGGCCAATATTATTTCAAAAGATAAACATGGGGATAGAAAAATCAGATGTCACTTATTTCCAGAAATGGATGCAATCTGCAATCAAGAACACTGCAGTTTTCTCAAATGCCTCCGAGCCCTCTAGAATTTATTGACTCTAGAATTTGTGACAGCTCTGACATATTGTCATTGATAGCTAAGTAAGGAAAGCAAATGTGTTTTCTTTCCTGGTAAAAATAAAAGGATTACATGCTAAAATCCTTTTGCTAAGTTCTACACTGATGTTTTGGGTATTCGGGAATTATCCTAGAGGACTAGCTGGAAGAGCATAATTTCCTTCTCTTTAGTGCCTAGGACTGAGGCTGATGGAATTAGGAGTATTTTTTCATGATGTTGATTAAAATTGAAACAGTTATGAGAATGCTGTTTCCTGGAAGGTGAAATATATATGTAATTGTACATTTGTCAAAACCCATAGAATGCACATCAAGAATCCTAATGTAAACTATGGACTTCGGATGATAATGTTGTGTCAATGCAGGTTAATCAACTGTAACACATGTACCACTCTGATTCAGGATGTTGATAGTGGGAGAAGCTGTGTGTATGAGGTCAGGCGGTATATGGGAACTCTCTGTACTTTCCCCTCAACTTTGCTGTGGACCTAAAATGGCTCTAAAAGATACAGTCTATTATTTTTTTTAAATGATGGGAACATGACCAAGATGAGAATATTATTGGAAGTAATTTTTTTATCACTAAGAAATTGTATTAAAATTTTTCATATATTTTAAACCTCATTAATAGATATTAAATGTTATTATTTCATAAAATAATTCATTAGGCTTTAAAAATTAAATTCTTAATATGTAATAAAGTAAATTAAATAATTGAATCTTATGGTAATAGAGAGAGATAATGGTGGGAATGTGCTTTCCTTCCTCTTTATCAAAAATTACAGTGAAATGAAGCCAGGCATAAATGAGTACAGATTATGTAATTTCATTTATATGAGCACAAAAGCTGGCAACCCTAGTCTGTGCTGTTCAGAGCTAGGACAGTGACTTCCTAGAGAGATGTGTACTGACTGGAAGAGCACAGTAGGGTTTTGAGGTGCCAGTTGGGGATTTGGGGGTTTGATTGGCTGTTCTGGATACTGAGTTAGGTGTTTTCAGTTTGTAAAAATTCATGGAGCTGTAGACTTATTGCACTTTTCTATATATATGTTATACTTTTTTAAAAGTCAAAAAAAGGCCATAAACATGGTTCTTCATTTCATGAAGTTTTGACTGAAGCAAAGAGGGAATTGAGATGAGGGCATATACATTCTTACATAAGCCTGTGGTTTATATAAGGACAGGCAAGAACGTAAAAGGAAGTTAAGAGAGCTTAAAGGAGCTGGGAGGAATGGCCTTTTGGCTGTATTGTTAAACAGGTTAGAATTTCTCAGTGAGCTAATATAAATCATAGGGACATCTATATAACCTAGACAGCCGGCAAAGAAAAACGTAAGATCGGAGGAAAGTTAGAGCTTTCTTAAGCAGGATTAAGGATTACAAGTAAGGTAGTAATTGATAAATATTCTTCTGGGAGACTTGTACCACATCCCTTTTGCCTGCCAAAATGTGCATTGTCATTTTTATTTGAATTACTTTTTTAAATGATAGGGCTTATGGCTATTAAATAATTCTGTCATGCGGAGGCCCCTTTTCTCTGTTCTGTGGGCATGGACAACTCAAGTGGGCTATGCACTGGTATAACAGTTTCCTCTAGTTCAGCTGCTTGCAAACAATGACCTTCAGCTGAATTTTTTGCACAAGTCATAGCTGTCTCTTTTATAGCCCACGTCTAAGTGAGTTTCCGACAAGTTTCTTAACACAGTAGGTGTATTATATTCCCGTACACATTCCGTGAACACTATTTCAAGCAGCAGCCTCCATCTCTTTACCTATCAGGTCATTTTACTCAAGGCAAAATGGATTAGAATGGGCTTTACGTCCTCTTATTCCTATATCTCACCCTAAAGTGCTAATAAAAAATGAAGGGCTCAGAAGGTGATTAAAAGAGAAGAGAGAAAAAGTGAAAAAAAAGCCTATTCAACCTTGAGAATAGATGAGTTAAGCCTTGAAGAAATAAGAAGTTAATTTCAGACAACACAATATTACTGATTTTAAGAAATTTATCAGATGCTTTGGAATCTAAGGTGTGTAAGGGAACGTATGTGAATGAGTGTGTATTTCGGGGGTATTTATGTGTGTATGTTTGAAACCCAGTAAACATATGCAGAAGATTTACTCTTGTCATGGGGTAGAGGAAAAAATAATAGTTGTCATTCATTGATTATTCACAATTGCCAGGAGTTGTGAATTATCTCATTAAATGCTCATAATAACACTACAAGGTAGGTATGATTATTACTCCCATGCAAAGGTGAGAACATAGAGGTTTATAAAATTTAAGTGGCTTATCCAAGGTCTCTTCACCTAAGTGTGAGAGTTACAACTTTAGTTCATCTCTGTTTCGACTCAAAAGCTCATACTCTTACCCACTGCTGCTATCTTGATTACTGAATGATCCCAAGAGCAAGTGGAGAAACACTGGCAAGAAAAGAGGACAAAAGAAGAGGAAAAGAAGTTTAATATCTAAAGGAATATGAAGTAAGAAAAAGGAGAAGTGAGAACTGGAAGAGGGACAAAATACAAATAGCACAGTTCAGGTACATAACAAACGTTCAATAAATGTTTGTTGAATGGATGTATATGACATATACAAATAAATGCTATAAATACACTCTATAAGTTTTTAAAAAATTATATTTGATAATTTTCCCTTAACTTAGCTACAAAGGTGTTTATATGGTTCAAAAGAAAAGTTATTTTATAGTCATGTTTTTTTTAATACATTCAAAAGACCAAATTTAATACATTCAAAACCCAAATCCCCAAAGTGTAACAATTAGGCACCTGAATTAAAAATAATTTTCTCATTCATATCCTTCACTTTCAAACTAACTTCTTGATTAAACTTTAATGTAATTATAAGAGTTAATAACCTTAAAGAGAATAATAATCAAGCCTCCACTATAATTTTAGGGTAGATTCTTTCTGAAGCAAAATATCACTAGAAAATAATTACCCTTAATAACATGGGAGCTATTCTAACAAATACTTTCTTTCATTAAAAAAGTACATAATTTTGAAGGAAACAGAAGAAACAGGGAGAGAATGAGCCCCATTTGATCTACCCTAGACTCATCAGATGCCAATATCAGCAGTAATATACTTTGCCATGTACTTTGAGAAGGTTGTAAAAATATTCACGTTTCTGTTCCTTTATCTAAGAAGCTGACACTGCTGGGGAAACCTTGTTGATTGGTGCCCTGGAAGAAGCATCTTTTCCAACTTGTGTCTTGTTTTCAAGCTCTCAGTCCCTTCTCACTCATCTCATCACCTTTATAAGGTGATCCAAGTACTAACTTCATTAATTCTCTATTGATAAAGTATCCTCCACGTATAATACAGTATATCACTTATTAAGTACTTTCTATATATTATCACCTTATATTTAGATTTCACAGGAACTCTAAAATGTATATACTATTAACATCCCCATTGTATAGATGAGGAAACAAAGATTTAAAGAGGTTTTGTTACCTGACCAAGATCACAAAGTAGTGAGTGCTGAAACTGGATTCAAACTCTGAGTATAAAGTCTGGGTTTCTGATCACTACGATAAATACAAACCATTAAATATGAACTCCTGCAGAAACTCCCCACCACCTCAGATCCTCTCTGCTCCTTCATTTCTGTCCCCATCCTTCATCCAAGGCTCACTGCTGCATCCCCCGTTTAAACCCAATGCCCACACTTAACCCACAGTTAGTGAGCCTATGGCACCCCATCTGTTTCTGGGGTTTGCTTATCATTTATCCCTAATTTTTGGCACATGATAAAGTTCATAAATTACAAGAATAAAGAAGGAGTAAAAGAAACCCAGTACAGTGGGTGAAGTTGAGTGGGATCCAAGGAAGAACTAAGGCAACTCCACTGATTTGCCTGAAGCTTCGAAGGATGCTGGCTCCATCTTGGTCCACACATAAGTCTTTATATAGTAAGGGAGGAAGTGAAAGCCCTGGTTCTTCATGACTATAAAAGAAATTAAACTTAGAACAGTATGGAGGTTCCTTAAAAAACTAAAAATAGAACTACCATATGACCCAGCAATCCCACAACTGGGCATATACCCTGAGAAAAGCATAATTCAAAAAGACTCATGTACCACAATGTTCATTGCAGGCTCTATTTACAATAGCCAGGACATGGAATCAACTTAAGCGTCCATCGACAGATGAATGGATGAAGAAGATGTGGCACATATATACAATGGAATATTACTCAGCCATAAAAAGAAAGGAAATTGAGTTATTTGTAGTGAGGTAGACTGACCTAGAGTCTGTCATACAGAGTAAAGTAAGTCAGAAAGAGAAAAACAACTACTGTACGCTAATACATACATATGGAATCTAAAAAACAAAGGTTCTAATGAACCTAGGGGCAGGACAGGAATAAAGATGCAGATGTAGAGAATGGACTTGAGGACAAGGGGAGGGGGAAGGGTAAGCTGGGACGAAGTGAGAGAGTAGCATTGACATATATACACTACCAAATGTAAAATAGATAGCTAGTGGGAAGCAGCCGCATAGCACAGGGAGATCAGCTCAGTGCTTTGTGTCCACCTAGAGGGGTGGGATAGGTTGGGGGGGAGGCATATGCAAGAGGGAGGGGATATGGGGATATATGTATACATATAGCTGATTCACTTTGTTATACAGCAGAAACTAACACAACATTGTAAAGCAATTATACTCCAATAAAGATTAAAAAAAAAAAAACTCCCACAGTTTATCAACTTACTCAGAAAACAAGAGGCCGGTATAATTATTCTGCTAAATTTCATGATGGCCTCATTTGTAGGATTGATATTTTATAAGCAGCCTGAAGTTTCCTTAATCAGAAACTGAAATATTACCTAATTCAAATCAGTCTGTTTATTTATCTCTACAAATTCAATATCGCTACACATGCCGTTCACTTTCTTTTAAATGTAAAAATATTTCCAGGAATTACTTCATGACTTGCAAACCTCTATCATCAAGAATAAATTATATAATGTACTTCCAAATTATTAATAATGATTTTCTAAATTTTATTTCACATACGGTAATTATCAAAAAGAAT
Source organism: Phocoena phocoena (assembly GCF_963924675.1). Classification (NCBI taxonomy): domain Eukaryota; kingdom Metazoa; phylum Chordata; class Mammalia; order Artiodactyla; family Phocoenidae; genus Phocoena; species Phocoena phocoena. Next base: position 81,134,708 of record NC_089227.1, read on the forward strand.
ATTTATCTTTAAGGTTAACATAGAACCACTTCATCACATTTGACTTTGCTTCATCTCTATTTACCAAATAAGTAATATCTAATCACAAGGATATTATGCATCGTAAATTCTACAGTTGACATTTTATGTCAGTTTTTCCATATATTGGCATTTTATGTCTCATTTTCTACTTATAAAGGTGGATAAAACAAAGTAGGGTCAAGCCAATTTCATCAATGGTATATATGCTAAAACATTCTACTCAGGACCCTGTGGTGACCTAAATGGGAAGGGAATCTAAAAAAGAGTGGATAATGTATAGGTATCACTGATTCACTTTGCTGTACAGCAGAAACTAACACAACACTGAAAAGCAACTATACTCCAAAAAAATTTAAAAGATGAAGACACTAAATTAAAATGATTTATGCACACACAAAAATAATGAATTAGCTCTAGTAATGGGATTGTCACAAACAGTTACAAAGAAAGATCATTTGGGGAAGTAAAGATATGTCTCAAAGCCTTCTGGCTTCTAATCAAAGCACAGTGTCTAGAACAGAGCCAGCACTGCAATGATTCTCTGTTCCCTTCCTCCCTCTTTCACTTCTTTACATTCCATTTGTACTTTCATTTTCCCATTTCAGGCACTCTTCTCTCCTGGAGATGATTGGAACCGTCTCTTAACTTGTCATCCCTGTCTTCAATCTCTCCCTCCTGTCTGCAAATTGCTGTCATAGTTATTTTTCTAAAACACGAATCCTAGCACTTCACCGTCCTGCTCAGAAAGCTCAGTTCCCTGTGTCACAGTCAAACATCAGAGTTTGGCAGGGATTTCTAACCAGGCCCAAGTTCACGTTGCTGGTCTCATCTCCAGGCTGCTCCCACGTCACTCCTTTGAATTCTTACACCGTGGATGCTCACTTTCTCAGAACGTGTACTCTTGCCTGTCTTCCATCTACTATTAAACTGTTTTGTCTGCCATGAATAGTTTTTCCCATCTTGTCCACCTAAAGAAATGTCACTTTCTATTTGTAATTTAAATCAGATGTCACCTGTTCTCTGTGTTGTATTTTTTGAGCCTCCCTTATGCAGTTTCCTAATCTCAGCCTTATGTTGGGTTTGTACATGCCATGCCCATGCCTCTATCATATCACTTATCAAATTGAATTATTGTTGGTAACATGTTTGTGTCTCTCCTCTGTTAAGCTATGACATCTGAAAACTCATAGAACCACATTTTATTAATCTTTGTATTTTTGATGCCTAGCAAAGAGCCCTTTTATTAGATACTTTGTAAGATTCTCAATAAAATGTATGTGGGCTAAAGGAGTGATTCATAAAAAATAAAAATAAACAACTAAAAAAACAACAACAGTAAGAACACTGATAGGCATCTATGTTTTAAAAATATACCTTTATCTTTAAAATAATCTGCAGTGAATATAGAGCTGGAAGAGACCTCAGTGTTTAGCATATTTTAGTATAATCCTTCCATCTAAAAGATGAACCATCTTCTATCTTCTATATTTTCTTTTTTTTGCTTCTCCTTTTCACCTAACTCTAAAATAAATTCCAACTGGATTATACTCTTATAGGGAGAAATCATGATCACTTGATTTTACTGTAAATTGATAATCAATGAATAAAATTCCTTTCCCACTGAGTTCTAACTCATCTTTATCACATCATAAGTTCACATGTGTGTATATACAAATACATGTACAAACTGATTTATTTATTATATATTGATATTTCTGGCTATTTCTATCTGATTCTATTTACCATATGTCTGTTCTGGTAATAGTTTCATGCTGGATTGATTATTATAGATTAACGTTATGCTTAAACGTTAACTGGTAGGAATATTTTTTCTTCAAAATCATTTTAGTTATTTTTACTCATTTATTCTCACAATTAAAATTTTAAATATTATTTCAAATTCCAGAAAATACTCCTTTGTCATTTTGGTTGGAACTATACTAAGCCTGAATACAGATTAATTCAGAAAAGATTAACATGTTTCCTCTAATTAGTTTTTCTGTCTACAAACAAGGGATGTCTCTCAATAAAGTTGTCTTCATATGTCTTTAATATTTTTTGGCTCAATTTATTCAAAGATATTTTCTATATATTTTTGCAAAGAAAAGAGTCTCATTTCCCATAATTGTCAATGATTTCTAACATTGTATGTAGGAAAGTTCTTAATGTTTTAATATTAATTTTATATTTGATCATCTTAAAGTAAGTACTCCTAGTTTTCAATTTATTGTCTTGAGATCAAATCATTTGAAAATAATCATAATACTTTTTCCATTTTAGTAGTAATCTCTTATTTTTGTTTGTTGTTTTACACATTGGTTAAAATTTATAGAATATTAATAATAGTACTAATAGGACTAACCCATCTCTGTAATAGGAATAACTATAAATATATAACCAGTCATAGGCTGAGAGAGATGTGCTTATCACGTTAAACATTTATTCCATTTCTAGTTTTTTTTGTACTTGTAACAGAAATGAGGGTTATATTTTAATCAAATGCTTTTACAGAATCTTATATTTTTCATTGTCTTATTTGACTTCTTAGTGAATTTGTAATGCATTTCCTAATATTAAGCAGTATTTATTTCTTTTAGATAGTTTTAGATAGCTTAAAGGTACTTTACGTGAAGAAATTTGCTTTAAAACCGTCTGCAGTGTTCAGAGACTCTCAAAATTGGATATTTGGAAAATTTGCAGTAAGTCCCTAAAATCAATAAGGTTTCTAAAGAAAAGAAAGTGCTGCTAAATTCCATCTCTATATCAGTCTCTGTAATCAGGCAAGTGTTTAGGTATGTTTCTTAGAATATTGAGCATTGAAATGGTTAGACGACTACCTCACTGTGAGTTTAGGGAAGCTGCTTCATTCAGGGAATTCAATCACAGCATGAAGGTTTGTTTGCATTAAATAATTCCAACACTGATTCCTCTCTCAGATTCCCACAAATTCTATATGATTTTAATTGTGTCCTCTAGCCTAACAAAAATTCACCCACCGAGAGAAGCAAAGAGATTCAGAGACCACGGCATCACCCCTTTCTCAGGTTTTCACCTCTCTGCTCACTTTGTTTAAACTTTCTCCCTAAGTCAATGATAGAAGTTTCCTAAATGTCCCTTTCACCCATGTCGCTTTCACCCACTGGGAGTGCCTCATGACAACTAAGTTTGTACTTAGTTGATCCTTGCCACTGATAATTTGGAACAGGTCTGACATCCAACCTAAGTTTAGCTAATGAGATTCAAGTTTCCAAGAAGTTAGAACTGGGACCTAAAATACATATATGTTAATCTTAGCACATGTCCTGAACAAACAGCAACTAAATTCTAGAAATGTAGACGGTCTCCTGCTACCTACCCTGTGGACCTAGACGTAGAGAAAACCAATATAAAGAGAACCAAACAAAGCAGACAGAGGCATATTTGGATTTCTGAGAGGTTTTAGTACTTATAACCACTTCTTTTCTTAGACCTTTCTATAGTCTGCCATGGGGTTTCTTGACACACCCTCATAAATCGTTCCTTTTAGCTTAAAGCAAGCTTAAGTTGGTTTCTGTTACCTACAGTCAAACAACCCTGACTAGTATGCCGCTGTGCCTACACTGCCCTGCTCAACTATAGAGAAAGTAAGGAGACATCTCTGGAATTCTGTCCAACACTTTTTCTTTATGGTGCATAAGTTCTCATGGCAACAGAAAAATCTTTGATTCTATACAAGATGTACAGTATTAATATTTGATTGCCTATAGAACACACCAGAGTAAGGAATTGACATTGTTGCTTAAGTGCCTGAAAAATCTGAACTCTTCTTCATTTTATGTTTTTCTTTTGATAAATCTTTGCAGTTAAAAAATTTATAGAAATAGCATTTTGTTCAAATGGTAGCAATAAAAATAATCCTAAAAGGCAGGCCTTTGTTTCCCTCCAGCTTCCCAAGTAAAATTTTGTTAAATAACGTTGCTTATTAGGCTGTAAGAAAATTCATTCTCTCCTTAGAAATAGGTAAGTTTGCTTCTCTCATGTAATGAAACATATATTCCATTGAATGTCCCCTTATATTTTAGCTGCTTAGGAAGCTCAGAACTTAACGTAGTCCTTCATTCTGGTTACTAAATTTGTTTCTTCCCTCTTCAATGGTTTTGATGGTGTACTTCTACTTGAATAGCCCTATGTGCCTTTTTTTATCAGAAGCAGGCAAGGTATTAATAATAAATGAATACTAACAGTAAGCCAATAATGAAATCAAAAAATTGATAAACATCCTGAAAATTACTGAAAAATCAAATTATATATTCCATGATCATCTGCTTATGCTCAGGTCCCTTACCCTATCATTATAACCGTACTATTATTACCAGCTACTGGGACACAGAAAAACTTCAAGCTATTTGCAAAATAAATCTCCAAGGAGTTCAGAGAGATTCTCTTTTAAGTTCACACACTAAAAATTCATGTATTTTCCATGATCCTCATCCAGAGTACACTTACTCTTGTATCAGACACAGTTCTATTATGCTTCAGTGGGTTCCTACTGCTTTCAAGATGAAGAACAAATCTTAAGAATGACCTGTAAGACATCTCATGATCTATCTGGTCCTGTCTAGTGCTTTACCCTTGGTCTCTGACCCTCATCTCCAGATTCCAGCTGTCTCTAACTCCCTAGAATAGGGACATATTTCCTTATTATAAACTTTTAGTCCAACACACCTCTTCTTTCAATACTCATTGCAGATTATATAATTACATCCGTGTGTGCTTATTTGATTGATATCTAAGTTCCCCAAGAAACATGTCTGTTTTGACTCTTTTTAACAGTAATATATCTTTAGTACCTATCATAATGCTTACCACATTCTATGTGCTCAAGAAATATCTCTTGACTAAGTTAATGAAATTTTATGTGTGTTTCTGTATCCTTGGTAGATTGAAAGAAGCAAATTATGGAAGGGATCAGTCCAAAAAACAATCACAGCAACAGTAGTCTGATAATGTAGAAGGGGACTATAACTATAAAAAGTGGACAGAAGAACTCAAAAATCATTGGACTCTAGAGGCAAATTGTCTGAATAATCATGAGACATTATGACTTTTTCAGTAGTCTTTAATGGCATCATTATATTACAGTATAGTATAATAATTAAAGTCATCAACGAAGGGTTAGGTCTATGGTTAAGAGAGAAATTGATCATTCAACTTTAGAATACTTTAATCCAGTGTTTCTCTAAAAGACTTCCCTGTCTTCTGGAGATGAGCTTCAGTTAATTAAAAAGTATATTCATTTGCATTCCTCTTCCCACTTCTTAGCAATTTAGATAAATAAAGTGCGCCCCAACGTCATGTTAGGGTAAATAACGTATCGTAACACTTGTACTGTAACACGCCTCTTTCGCTCCATTTAATAATTGTAAGAAAGTTATTTTCAAATTCCCCTTACTATTTATATTCTTAACAAAAGGAACTATGTTATGTAATGTTTCACCAAAATTCTGGTGAAATTCAAGAGGATACGAATGTAAACCAAATTGTGTCTCATGTTGCCTGAACAAAGCAAAAGAAGTTTCCACTTGAATTCTAAATTGAAGATGACCTTGTGTTTTGAGAAAGGCTGGCAGCTGAGGTCACTGGAGTGTATTATGATGGACAGTGCAACGCCGTGCGTCCTGCTTGGAGGCATGTCCATTGTGTGCATTACAGCCAAACAGAAAGAATTAGACAGCTCAGAGCCTTCTATCATTTCATTTGAAAGTAATGGTCAAAGTCATGGGCAGCAACCATTACAACTTTCATGAAAGAACAGCAGAATTCAATAGTTCCATCACTTGAGACAGGCAATTTGGCTATTCTCAGCCAAACACTATGAATCCAGCGTATTCTGTACCAATTTCTTGTGACGCTCACAGAAGCAGCATTTCTGCTTCTGCAGTAGGCAAATCTCATCTACACTTGATTGTATGTAGTTCTACCTCACACGATGCAGCTCACTGCTTCAAATTGACCCAATCATTGAAAGAAATACAATGAAAAAGAAGACGCAGAAACTTAACACGGCACTCTTAGAATGTAAAAATATACAGCAACTCCAAATCATCCACTTTCGTCAAGTCATCTTACTGTTTAAAATGCTTAAAATAGGTTTCAAAACAAAATGTCTACAATTCCTTCTTTAATAACGGCATTAACAAAACATTTTCAAAGAAATCTAATCTGTTGTCAGTGGTTCCAAATGAGTCTCCTAAGTTACTTCTGAAATAGTGATATTTTGATTGATAGAGGCTTATTTTTAACTTCTGCTTCCTTCAGCAGCAGATTAATGGTAGCACCAAAAAAAATATGGTTGAGATTTAAAAGCAGGTGGAAAAACTCACACTTCTGATTAAAAGGGGAACTGCTTCTAATCCTGTACTTTCCACTCTGCTTGAGTATACTCTATATATAGGGGGAAAAAAAACACACCCTGTCCCTTCTAAAGTATTTAGATAAAAAAAAAAAAAAGTTGTGACTTACCATTAAAATTTACAGCCCGAATATAACCGAGTAGTTCTTTCCCATCAATGGTACTCATTCGTGGGCAAAGGCCAACGTATCCAGGGCAGAGATCTTTGTGCATATTGTGCAGGGCATAAGCCATGGAATACACAGCATCAATTACAAATTGGACCTTTCCTTCCTGTTCGTAAGATGAATCCCGAGCAATTCGCTCTAGGCCTGTAAAAGAAAAGGGAAACCATCAACTGGGGTTAGATTTCACTAAAAATTTGGCATGAGGGCTAAGATTTTCATCATTTGAGGCACACAGAAATGAGACAAAACTATTTGATTTTACTCCTGATTATTTTAGTCCTATACTGAGTCAGGTTTTTAAACTGGGTATTGAATTTTTTATTGTGAAAGAAGAGAAACTATTTTATTAGCAACAAAATGATATAAAGTAAATAAAAGACATATAGTTTCATTATCTTCATTTCTACCTTATGAGCTCTATTATACTGTACATGCTGGTAATTACCTAGCATTTTGGTAGTGATCTGATCTTTTAAGTAAAATGTGTACACTGCTGTTCTTCTCATCCACCTTAGCTCCAACAGCATCACTTAACAAGTGGCCCAAAGTAAGATCTCCCCCTCCATCCCACGTCTGTCCTTGTTTAGAATGTGCTCTGTTTGGGAGCTCTTTTTGTAAATATTAAATGACAGTATTTCCTTAAATGAACTGTTTATCTTTAGAAGAATCATTCAATTTATTTTCTTCTTGAACTCAACTTTTTATTTGTTTCTATTGTTTAATTTTTTCCAGCTTATTGATATATAATTGACATATAACACTGTGTAAGTTTAATAAATACAACACGATGATTTAATACACATACATATTGTGAAATGATTACCGCCATAAGGTTAGTTAACATATCCACCACCTCACATAGTTGCCTTTTTTATTCCTTGTGGTGAGAACTTTTAAGATCCAATTGCTTAGAAACTTTCAAGTATACAACACTGTGTTGTTACCTATAGTCATCTTGCTGTACATTAGATAAAAGATGTAAAGCTCTCAAAATGAATGTCATTCAGAATAATTGTACCTGTTTTTAGGTATATTTAGGGCTGAGAACTGGCATTGGAGATTACCTTTAGCTTGGCCTTTATCATTTAACATGTAATAGAAACATAGAATTAAAAATGGAAGATAAAATTGATGTTAAAAGTTAGATGGTGTATAATTAGTTATAATCCAACATTCTCATTTTGAGGATGAGGAAACTCAGTTTGTGGAGGTGAAATTCACTTAGGACACACACACAGACACAGGAACCACTGCCAGGTCTCAGATATTGAAATCCAATATTCTCTCAATCTCCAGGAAAATGGGGTAGATGGCAAGAATGTTGGACACGCAAGAAAAAAAAAACGACAGATAGGACATTGAGGACTTATTAAGGAGATCGAAAAGGATCTATCATTTCCACATTCCCACAAACCTTATACATCTGGTACCACTGGGAGAGACCAAAAGCAAGCACTTTAAATCTTCCCATAAATGTCAGTTAGTAAACTTTAATAAAAGTCTAAGTTCAACAAATATTTCCTTTCTTCACAAAAATGCATATTTCCTCTAAATTTAGAGATGTGAATTAAGGTGGCTGTCTTATATTTGGGTTTTTACACTCTGACAAAACCAGTGACTTTCTTCTAGACAAATGTAGTGGTCAATTCATTCATTTTCATTAATCAGATCATTGAAACATTTTTCCTTTGGTCTCAATCACTTGTTCCACTCAGACCCTTTAAATGCTCTTTGTTGGTGCTCTACTCCCTGCAGTCTTTTGTGATGCTAAATTCTGCTCCACCCTTTCAACACACCTTTTCAGACTTTTTTGAGGACTCAACATTCCATTCCCCAAGACTGAGTCCTCTTTTATTTTTCCCAACCTCAGAATCCATTCATTCTCAACTATTACTATTGGTAGGGTCTAGAAATAGAAACTGGAATCCAAAATTTTAGTTATAGAGTCCAAAACATAAGACATCTAGCTTTCTGGACTTTACTGTCACCTAACTTCCAACCCACATTTCCAATTGCATGCCACATTTCTATTTAGTCTGCTTCCATATCAAACTCACAAGATCCAAAACCAGGCTATCATTGTAGGGAATTACACTATTATTTTCTTAAAACCTCCTATTGAGGATTTGGCAGGCTTAGGAACACAAAGAGAGAAGGCAGATCTAACAAAGAACCTCTTTGAGGTGCCAAAAGGTATACCGTCTCTTTCAACCTGTCTTAGTTGAGTGATCTAAGCTAAGATCCATGCAGATATGGGGATCCTAGGACAGTACTGTGTACGTGCAGAACACCACCAAGTAACCTACGAAAGCAGCACTTTCAGCTTTCCATAGTTTTAACCACAAAATAGACAATTCATAAATAAATACTGATGAATGGTCACAGAAACCAACAACATTCAGTTATATCTTTAAAGACCTTATCTGGTGACAAATGGCTCTGGTTAGTCCAGGACTGAGGAGTTTTTCAGGATGTAGGGTCACAATCTGGACAGTCCTGGGCAGACCAGCATGGTTTCTTATGAACAAGGAGGCAAATGGTGAGGGAAACTTAATGATAAAAGACTGAAATAACTACACTGAGGGTAGGTCCCTAGGTCTATATGGAGAGATCCTTGTGTTTCATTTATTTTGCATCACTAAACTTGATAACTGAAAAGGAAGACTAGGCATCCCAGAGCAGTTGTTCCCATCTTAGTTATCTTCTTAAGTACAGATTCTGCAGTGCCATCCAGACTTAATGTATCAGAATCT